>NW_028225213.1:0-1442566 GCF_052327205.1 Somniosus microcephalus | reverse complement strand
TTCATCACATTCACCCCTTCTATAGATTTAGTCTGTTCGGGGGTTTGATAGTCCTCTGCGACCGACGTGGCTGTTGTGGAGCCGCGGGTGTCGGCTGGCTGTCCCCGGTGGCCTCCTGGGTCTCTGCCGGGGGTGCCGCCAGGGTTGTTGAAGGGGTAGTTGGTGGGGGTACCGTTGGTCGATGTTCTTCCGGGGGTGATGAAAGAGTAGTGGGTGGGTAAGAGTTGCTGTGGTCGTTGTTGCTGCTGTTGTCGTGGTTGTTGTCGTTACCGGCTGGGGCGACATCTTTTATGGACACGGTGTCCTCCCTTCCGTCGGCGTGCTGGACATACGCGTATTGGGGGTTGGCGTGGAGTAGGTGCACTGACTCCATGAGAGGGTCCGTCTTGTGGCCCCTCACATGCCTTCGCACGAATACCGGACCTGGGGTGGAGAGCCATGACGGCATGGATACGCCTGAGGTGGATTTCCGGGGAAAGACAAACATTCGCTCGTGAGGTGTGGCATTAGTGGCAGTACACAATAGCGACCGTATCGAATGGAGCACATCCGGGAGGACTTCCTGCCAGCGAGAGATAGGGAGGCCTTTGGTCCTTAGAGCTAGAGTGACTGCTTTCCATACTGTCCCGTTCTCTCGCTCCACTTGACCGTTACCCCGGGGGTTGTAGCTGGTGGTACAGCTTGTGGCGATCCCCCTGGACAGCATATACTGGCGTAGCTCTTCACTCATGAAGGACGCCCCCCTATCCGTATGGATGTAGCTCGGCATACCGAACAGGCAGAACAGGCTGTTGAGGCATTTAATGACCGTGGCGCTGGTCATGTCTGGGCAGGGGAAGGCGAATGGGAAACGAGAGTATTCGTCCACAATGTTCAGGAAGTAAACATTGCGGTCGACGGACGGGAGGGGGCCCTTGAAATCTAAGCTGAGCCGCTCAAAGGGCCGTGTAGCTTTGATTAAGTGGGCTCTATCTGGGCGGTAGAACCGAGGCTTGCACTCAGTGCAAGTGCGACAGTTCCTGGTCAGGGACCGAACTTCCTCAATCGAGTAGGGTAAGTTGCGGGACTTTATGAAGTGGAACAGCCGCGTGACCCCTGGGTGGCAGAGGTCATTGTGGAGGGTCTGTAGCCGATCCCCGGTGGCGCTGGCACACATCCCTCGTGAGAGGGCGTCGGGGGATTCGTTAAGGGCCCCTGGCCGGTAAATGATGTCATAATCGAAGGTGGAGAGCTCGATCCGCCACCTAAGAATCTTATCATTTTTAATCTTCCCCCTCTGTTTATTATTGAACATAAACGCTACCGACCACTGGTCGGTAAGTAGAGTGAAGCGTTTGCCGGCTAGGTAGTGGCGCCAGTGGCGCACTGCCTCCACGATGGCTTGGGCCTCCTTTTCTACGGAGGAGTGTCTGATGTCAGGCCCTTGGAGGGTCCTCGAGAAGAAAGCTACGGGCCGCCCCGCCTGGTTGAGGGTAGCCGCCAAGGCAAAGTCAGACGCATCACTTTCCACTTGAAAGGGAGTGTTCTCGTCCACTGCCTGTAGTGTGGCCCGCTCAATATCCTGCTTAATGCTTTTGAAGGCGGCATGGGCCTCAGCAGAGAGCGGAAAAGAGGATGCTTTCAAGAGGGGGCGGGCTTTGTCGGAGTAGTTGGGGACCCATTGGGGATAATAAGAAAATAACCCCAGGCACCTTTTCAGGGCTTTGGGAGTGTTGGGCAGGGGCAGCTCCCGTAGGGGGCGCAATCGGTCGGGGTCTGGTCCGATTTCCCCATTCTCCACCACGCTGCCTAGTATGCAGAGGCGCGTGGTGTTGTAAACGCACTTGTCCTCGTTGTAGGTGAGGTTGAGTTTTTGTGCGGTTTTCAGGAACCTCTCGAGGTTCGAGTCGTGATCCTGCTGGTTGTGACCGCAGATGGTGACGTTGTCGAGGTAGGGGAAGGTTGCCTGCAAGTGGTGGTCATCGACCATGCGGTCCATCTCCCTCTGGAAGACCGAGACCCCATTCGTCACCCCAAAGGGGACTCTGAGGAATTGGTAGAGGCGTCCGTTCACCTCGAAGGCGGTGTACGGGCGGTCCTCTGGTCTGATAGGGAGCTGGTGGTACGCTGACTTGAGGTCGATGGTGGAGAACACCCGGTATTGGGCGATTTGGTTCACCATTTCTGATATGCGGGGTAGCGGGTAGGCATCTAGTTGGGTGTACCTGTTGATCGTTTGGCTATAGTCGATCACCATCCATTTCTTCTCGCTACCCCTTACCACCACCACTTGGGCGCGCCACGGGCTATTGCTGCGTTCAATAATGCGCTCTTTCAGGAGCCTGTCTACCTCGGTCGCGATAAACTGCCTGTCCTCCCAGCTGTACCTCCTGCTTTTGGTCGCTATTGGCCGGCAGTTAGGGGTAAGGTTCGCGAATAGCGAAGGCGGCTTTACCTTCAGGGTAGCCAGACCGCACACTGTGAGGGGCGGCTGGGACCCACCGTAATTGAGCGTGATGCTTTGGTGGTAGCACTGGAAATCCAGGCCCAAGATCACGCTCGCACATAGATTCTTCATGATTAATACTTTAAAATTATCGTATACAGTTCCGTTAACGGACAATTGTACCGTGCAGTAACCCATAATGGTCGATGTCTGGGTTTTATCAGCCATAGAGATGGTACCCCGAGTAGGGACCACCTTTAGGGAGAGTTGTTGTACCAGTTCAGGGTGGATAAAACTCTCCGTGCTTCCACTGTCAATTAAACATTTAACCCTGCACCCGTTTACCTCGATGTCCACCATTGATTTGGATAGCGGGTGCGGCCTGGTCTGGTCCACTGTGACCGATGCCACTGTAGGGCCCTGATCGAGACAAGATGGCGTCCACGCTGTCTGTTCACAAGATGGCGGACCCCACGAGGTCGGGCAAGATGGCGTCCAAGATGGCCGCTCCCACGGCGCACACGTGGCGGTGGCGGGTTTTCTGGCGGGGTTCCCTCTGCACACCTTCCCGAAGTGCCCCTTCTTACCGCACTTAAAGCAGGTGGTGCCTTTCGCCGGGCACAGGTTTCTGGTGTGCTTCGGCTGCCCGCAGAAGTAGCAGTTGGGTCCCCGACGCATCGCGGCTGTCGTAGGGCTTCTGGGGGGAGAGCGGGGCCCCGACGGTGTCGGGCTGCCGGGCGGGGAAGATGCCTTCCAAGATGGCGGCACCCTTGGTGCACACGTGGCGGCGTGGATGGCGCGGGCTGAAGAGTAGGCGTCCGAGTTTCTCTGGGCCACATCCAGGGATCGTGCTGTGTCCGCAGCCTGTTTCAGGTCCAATCCCGTTTTTTTCCAGCAGTCTCTGCCGGATGTAAGTGGAGCTGAGGCCTGTGATAAAGGCATCGCGAACAAGCTCGTCAGTGTACACTGCGGCTTTTACATCTTGGCACTTGCAGTCTTTGCCAAGCGTTTTCAGGGTGCCTAGGAACTCCTCCACCAATTCCCCAGGTCGCTGTGCGCGAGTAGCGAGCAGATGCCTAGCATACACCTCATTCGTAGGCTGCTGGTAATGCACCTTTAAGATGTTGCAGGCGGCCGGGTACGTGTCGGCGTCTTGGATGAGGGGGTAAACCCGGTGGCTTACCCAATTCCGCAGAATTCCGAGTTTCATACTCGCAGCGTCCGTAGCGTCTTTGACGGCTGCGGAATTGTCCAGGAAGAATTCCATACACATAAACCAGTGTCCGAAGCGTGCCGATGCGTCCGAAGCATGCTGGTCCAAATCCAAACGTTCGGGTTTCAAGAGTTGATCCATTGTGTTGAAAATTAAGTCAATAAAATTGATGTGCCTCAATAAATCCGAGACTCGATGTTAGCGAAACAAAACAAGGCTTTTATTGACTTAGAAGGTAACACACAGAGGAGAATGTATCTTCCATCCAGAGGTCTGCCGTACTGGATGTGCTGCAGGCTGGGCCAGCTTACATAGGAGCCAGGTATGGGCGGAGCCCTACACACAGTACAATACAATGGAAATGAAACTGAAACCAACCACAGTCACAGGCAGAGAAATACTGATGAGTGATGAATGGAATATTTCATCACAGTGGTGATGGGTCGTCGTCGCTTCCTGCCGAGGCGAGGTCCTTTATGGACACGGTGTCCTCTCGCCTGTCGGCGTGCTTGACGTACGCGTACTGTGGGTTTGCGTGGAGTAGGTGTACTGCCTCCACGAGGGGATCCGTTTTGTGGCCCCTCACATGCTTCCGTAATAGGACTGTCCCTGGGGTGGAGAGCCACGAGAGTAGGGACACTCCTGAGGTTGATTTGCGGGGAAAAACAAACATCTTCTCATGAGGAGTGGCGTTAGTAGCAGTACACAGTAGCGACCTTATCGAGTGGAGTTCATCTGGGAGGACCTCTTGCCAGCGGGAGGTGGGGAGGCCTTTAGACCTTAGTGCTAAGGTGACCGCCTTCCACACTGTCGCGTTCTCCCTCTCCACTTGCCCATTACCCCGGGGGTTATATCTAGTGGTCCGACTCGTGGCTATCCCCTTCGACAGCAGGTTTTGGCGCAGTTCGTCGCTCATGAACGATGCCCCCCTGTCAGTGTGGATGTAGTTAGGCATGCCGAACGTGCAAAACAGGTTGCCGAGGTACTTGATGACTGTGGCACTGGTCATGTCTGGGCAGGGGTAGGCGAATGGGAAGCGGGAGTACTTGTCCACAATGTTGAGAAAGTACACATTGCGGTCGGTGGAGGGGAGTGGTCCCTTGAAATCTAAGCTAAGGCGCTCGAATGGCCGTGTAGCTTTGATCAGGTGGGCTCGGTCGGGCCTGTAAAAACGGGGCTTGCATTCCGCACAGGTGCGGCAGTCCCTGGTCATAGACCAGACCTCCTCGATGGAATAGGGCAGGTTACGGGATTTTATAAAGTGAAATAGCCGGGTGACCCCCGGGTGGCAGAGGCCATTGTGGAGGCCCTGTAGCCTGTCCCCCTGGATGCTGGCACACATCCCTCGTGATAGGGCATCGGGGGATTCGTTGAGGGCCCCTGGCCTATATATTATGTCGTACTCAAACGTGGAGAGTTCGATCCGCCACCTGAGAATTTTGTCGTTCTTGATCTTCCCCCTCTGTTTGTTGTTAAACATGAAGGCTACCGACCGCTGGTCGGTAAGCAGGGTGAAGCGTTTGCCGGCTAGGTAGTGCCTCCAGTGCTGCACTGCCTCCACTATGGCCTGGGCCTCCTTCTCTACCGAGGAGTGCCTGATCTCGGGCCCTTGGAGGGTTCTTGAGAAAAAGGCTACAGGCCGCCCATCCTGGTTGAGGGTGGCTGCTAAAGCGAAGTCGGACGCATCGCTTTTGACCTGGAAAGGGATGTTTTCGTCCACTGCCTGCAGCGCAGCCTTCTCAATGTCGTGTTTAATGCTGTTGAAGGCGGCGTGGGCCTCGGCCGTGAGCGGGAAGGACGTTGATTTCAGGAGGGGACGGGCCTTGTCGGAATAATTGGGGACCCATTGGGCGTAATAGGAGAAGAACCCCAGGCACCTTTTCAGGGCCTTGGGAGTGTTTGGTAGGGGTAGCTCCTGTAGGGGGCGCAATCGGTCGGGGTCCGGACCGATTTCCCCGTTTTCCACCACGCAGCCCAGGATACAGAGGCGCGTGGTGCTAAAGACACACTTATCCTCGTTGTAGGTGAGATTGAGTCTGAGGGCGGTTTTCAGAAATCTCGCAAGGTTCGAGTCGTGGTCTTGCTGGTCGTGGCCGCAGATGGTGACGTGGCTCACAGACTCAGACCTGAGAAGGGTGAACCCAGGAGCCGAGGCCCAGGGACCACGGGGTCGGAGAGGGGGACCGGGAAAGTTCGCGAACAGGGAGAGGGTAACACCAAACCCGGGGCCCCAGAAAAGCTTATTCTAAGATCAACAATACTTTACCAAAAATGAGCGAATCAGAAGATCCACAACAGCCCCGCTTCCAGATTCCCCCCAACACCACAAAAAAAGCTATAAAAACGATCAAGCATGCTCAGATGAGAGAAAAACCAGAAACTCTCTTTACTGACTGTTACAACAATGGGACAAAAAGTAACCTCATATTCTACTCAGATCAGCCAGCGGCTTGGATCAGAGCAATAAAATCACACTATACCAGTGTTAAGCTAAAAAATACCGCAAATGGGTCCATAATGAAAATTAACACACCAGGAGACAGTTCAATCACGACTGTCAACGCGTACAATACCGGAACAATATTAGTGCAAGGCAACCTCGACAAATTTGCAACGGCCTTCAGGACACTGAAAAGATCAACTACGAGGGGAATGAACAGCCCCAGAGTGGCCCGCACTCCCCCCAACATTGACAACTTACCAGGAGAAAATCTGCATGGTCAAGGGATGAACGAGCCACACAGTTCAAACCAGACACTAACCCCGGGGAACCACAGCCACACGATACAACTGACAAACCCCAGCATAACTACCAGGGAGGAAGCCACACATAGTTCCCCTACCATTCCCAGCCCACCAAGAGAAGAGCAGCATAGCCAGGAAGTGAGTGAGCCTTCCAGGGCCGACCAGCCTAGCCAGGAAGTGAGTGAGCCTTCCAGGGCCGACCAGACACATACCCCGGGATCACACAGCCAGATACAACCAAAAGATAAATTTAATCAATTAGAGATAGAGATGGTTAAACTTAGAGAGGAGGTCCTCAAATTGAATGACAAACAAAAGCAGGAGAGGGAGAGACACAAGAGAGAGCTGAATAGACTTGATAACCAGGTGAATCTACTTAAGAATCAGGTGAAAGAGCTGCAGGAAAAAGAAGAGAGCCATAGAGGAGAGAAAACACCATTAGACCAGCAACCAGAGACTAGAGATAAGACAAGACAGAGCCGGACGGAACGGCTGCACTCCCACACGGAACAAAAGCAACAGACACACAATACAAGGGGTGCCACACAGACCGACCAGCATGCTGACTCGCAATCTTCCCCCACCACCATGGAACCACAAGCGAGCCGCTCACAAGAGGTACGCACACACCAGACACCCCAGCCCAGCACACACACTATGAGTCCAGGCGAAAGCCACCAGACAGTAAATACAAACAAGGCTGACGTCGTAATACTCATAGACTCAAATGGGAAATTTCTATGGGAGAAAAAGCTCTTCCCTAGAAGTAAAGTAGAAAAGATTTGGTGCCCAACAACAGACAGAGCCATGGGATGGCTGACCAAAGCCAGATTAGGCTCCCCCCAACACATAATAATACACACGGGCACAAATGACCTAAAGGCCAAACAGAAAGAGGTAGCAACATCGCTCAGAGCAATGATTAGGAAGGCAAGCAGTACATTTCCAAACACTAGAATCACTGTTTCCACAATATTGCCAAGAACAGACTTCAACAACAACACAATTCATGAGATAAATGCCAGCATAGCAACAGAATGCGAATCAAACCACAACGTACACCTGGCCCAACACCCCACCCTCGATGAAGAATGTCTTTACAACCACGTCCACATCCAAAGGCAAAAAATATCGATCTTTGCTAAAGCCCTGAAGGACGTCGCTTTTAACCGGGTCCATACCCAGACTCCAAGAGGACCCCCCCCCGACCACCAGAGATCAGCGGGGTACATATCAGGAACACTACAAAGACCACCACCACACCAAACGAGACCGGAGAGGATCCCCATGCAAAACAACATTATCAGACCTGCACCACTCCTGTCCCACAGGGGAATAGGACCGCTACCAGCCAGACAGAGGGAGAGATGCACAGGACGTACGCAATACCTCAGACAGAAACAATCCATTAAGAGACAATAAGCAGATGTGCAGCAGCATCTACTTCCGCCTTATGGATCAAGGACTAATTAATAGAAAGAACTGTAACCAAATTGTATTAACTTTTGTAGACAACTGGGGTGATCTTTTTTTTCCCCACACTTAGACACGACAAACACGTACCACTCTTTAACCTATCATAGAAAAAGATAAAACTTAACATGAAATCCTTATATATTTCGACCTGGAATATCCAAGGTCTACGCTCTTCAGTGCGAGAAGTGAAGAGTAGGACCCCAGAGTTCATAGAGGAAACTAAAGATCTAGATATTATCATTTTACAGGAAACTTGGTATAAAGGAAAAGGACACACCGGCTGTCCCCAAGGGTACACTGAGCTAGTGGTCCCCTCCAATAAATTACCAAGTGTAACCCAAGGCAGAGACTCCGGAGGCATACTGATCTGGTTTAAAACAGAACTTAAGAATTACATCAAATTTATAAAAAAGGGCGAAAACCATATGTGGCTCAAACTTGAGAGGGAGATTATCTCAAACACCCAAGATGTTTACATTTGCGCACTTTATATCCCTCCAATCGATTCCCCGTACTACAAAGAGGACACCTTCTCCAACATGGAGGGGGAAATTATCCAATACCAGGCCCAGGGGAACGTGTTGATCTGTGGGGACCTCAATTCAAGAATGGGCGAAGAACCAGACTTCACCAATAATCAGGGAAACAATTATGTATTCGGGAATAACCACTTTGACATCCCTTCCCTTCCATACAGGCATAACTGCGACAAGCAGTCAAATACCAACGGTAAACAGCTACTACAGCTCTGTCGAAACCTGGGTCTGTACATTGTCAATGGTAGGTTCATAGGAGACCTCCTAGGAAGATCGACCTACTGCTCACGTCTTGGCTGCAGCACAGTAGACTATATGATTACAGACTTGGACCCATCCTCTTTCAGAGCATTCACAGTCAAACCACAAACAACACTGTCAGATCACAGCCAAATTACTATGTTTCTCAAAAAGACAGAAACAAACAACATAGAAACACAACCCAGTAAACTGTACAACACCAAAAAATCGTACAGATGGGCCAAAAACGACACGGAAAAATACCAGAAAACAATTAGCAATGCATCAACTCAAGCTCTCTTAGACACCTTTCTGGATAACATATACACTCACAATAAAGAAGGCGTAAACCGGGCAGTTAGTAAACTAAACAATATTTTTGATAATTTGGCAACAAATGCAAACTTGAAAGCTCGCAAGAACAAACCCAAAACAAAAAACTATGAAAAATGGTTTGACCATGATTGCCATAACATGAGGAAAAAACTTAGAAAACTATCAAACCAAAAACACAGACATCCAGAAAACGAGGAATTACGCCTTACTTATTGTCAGACGCTAACACAATACAGAAACACACTCAGGACCAAAAAAGAGCAATTTATTAAGAATACACTCAGCTCCATGGAGGAATCCATTGAGTCGAATTGTTTCTGGGACAACTTGAAAACACTACACAAAAAACAACACGACGATTTGTCCACTCAAAATGGGGACACATGGGTAAACCACTTTGAAAAATTATACCAGAAAAACACACTAGGACCAGAGCAACACCAAATACGCAAAAAACTTGAAAAGCTTGAAATGGCCATAAAAGATAACCAAAACCCGCTAGACGCCATAATAACAGAAAAAGAACTTCTTGAAAAACTCAAGGACCTGCGACCAGGAAAAGCTTGCGGGACAGACGGCATACTAAACGAGATGATTAAACACGCAGACGACAAACTGAAACTGACTATCCTAAAACTCTTCAACTTGGTTCTGAGTGTCGGTTATTTCCCTGACATCTGGAACAAAGGACTCATAACACCCATATACAAAAGTGGGGACAAAATCGACCCAAACAACTATCGAGGCATCTGTGTAAACAGTAACCTGGGGAAGGTATTCTGTAGCATCATAAACAAAAGACTTATAAACTTCCTTGAAGAGCACAATGTCTTGAGTAAAAGCCAAATTGGATTCCTGCCAAACTATAGAACATCCGATCATATCTTCACCCTACAGACCCTAATTGACAAACACGTTCACCATAACAAAAGCAAAATCTACGCATGCTTTGTAGATTTCCAGAAGGCTTTCGACTCCATCTGGCATGACGGTTTATTCCTGAAACTTATCGAAAGCGGGGTAGGAGGTAAAACATATGATGTAATTAAATCAATGTATACAAACAATAAATGTGCAGTTAAAATTGGAGACAAACAAACAAAATACTTCCCACAGGGGCGGGGGGTGACGCAGGGCTCGCCAATCTCACCGACACTCTTTAATATTTACATTAATGGATTGGCAAAACTACTTGAACAATCTACAGCACCCGGCCTCACCCTATATGAATCCAAGGTTAAATTCCTCCTCTATGCCGACGACCTGGTTCTGCTGTCACCAACTAAGGAGGGTCTACAGCAGAACCTGGACCTGCTGGAGTCGTACTGCCAGACTTGGGCCCTGACAATAAATCCCCAAAAAACCAAAGTCCTTGTGTTCCAGCAAAGATCCAAACAACATGGACCCACAATAAATTTCACAGTAGGAACAACCAAAATTGAACAAACCACTCACTACACATACTTGGGCTTAAAAATCAGTTCTACGGGAAACTTCAAACTGGCTGTGAATGAACTGAAAGAGAAAGCAAGAAGGGCTTTCTATGCCATCAAAAAAATCAATCCAAATAGAAATCCCAATTAGCATTTGGCTCAAAATTTTCAAATCAGTAATTGAACCAATTGCACTCTATGGCAGTGAGGTCTGGGGACCACTAACACAACAAGATTTTGCAAAATGGGACAAACACCCAATTGAGATCCTACATGCGGAATTCTGTAAAAGTATCCTCCGGACTCAAAGGAAAACAGTAAACAATGCATGCAGGGCAGAACTAGGCCAATACCCATTAATAATCACTATCCAAAAAAGAGCCACCAAATTTTGGAATCACCTACAAATGAGCAACCCCCAATGCTATCACTACGACGCCCTGAAATGCCAAGAGCTGACCATAAAGAAGAATACCCTCAGTCAACTAGTCCTGGGACTCAATAAAGTAACTAATAACAATACTAACAATAACCAGTCCCAGGACAGTGACAGGGTAACACAAAGAATTCGACCCAACACAATCGTCGCTAAGCAAAAGGAAAAATATCTGTCATATTGGGCAGAAACAACAAAAACCCAAAGCAAACTCAATTGCTACTTGGCCCTAAACAGACAATACAACATAGCTGATTACCTGACCATGGTAAAGGATAACAAACTGAGAAGAACCTTGACAAGGTACAGACTTAGCGAACATAGCCTAGCGATCGAAAAAGGCAGACACAGGCAGACCAGGCTGCCAAGAGATGACAGGATATGCTCTCACTGCAGTCAGGGAGTAGTTGAGACAGAGATGCACTTCCTCACAGCCTGTGGAAAATATCAGGGCATCAGAGAGAATTTCTATCAAAAATTCTCACAAATATGCCCTGAATTCAGAAATCTGACTGACAACCAAAAACTCCCATTCCTACTGGGGGAGGAGAGAAGCTGTGTAACACTGGCGGCACACTATGTTACAGCTTGCCATGAACAGAGGGACAACCAGTAAACTAAGACAAGAGTATATATAAACAAGGCGAAAATATATTTATAAACTCAGGGATATACCTGTTTATACACTGTATGAATGGAACCGCGTTTATGTGTTCAACCATAAATGTATTTTGATGCTTTGGCAACATAAGATGTACCTTATCATGCCAATAAAGCGATTTGTATTGTATTGTATTATTATTGTCTAGGTATGGGTAGGTGGCTGTTAACTGGTTCTCATCGACCATGCGGTCCATCTCCCGCTGGAAGACCGAGACCCCATTCGTTACCCCAAAGGGGACTCTGAGGAAGTGGTAGAGGCGTCCGTTCGCCTCGAAGGCGGTGTATGGACGGTCCTCCGGCCTAATGGGGAGCTGGTGGTATGCCGATTTTAGGTCGATGGTGGAAAACACCCGGTATTGCGCAATTTGGTTAACCATATCCGCTATGCGGGGCAGAGGGTAGGCGTCTAGCTGGGAGTATAGATTAACCGTCTGGCTATAATCTATCACCATCCGCTTCTTTTCGCTACCCTTAACTACTACTACCTGGGCGTGCCACGGGCTGGTACTGCATTCGATGATACCCTCCTGCTTGAGTCTTTCTACTTCCGACGCAATGAACCGTCTATCCTCCCAGCTGTACCGTCTACTCTTGGTCGCTATGGGTCGACAGTTGGGTGTGAGGTTGGCGAACAGAGAGGGCGGCTTGACCTTCAGGGTAGCCAGACCGCACACTGTGAGGGGCGGCTGGGACCCACCGTAGGTAAGCGTGATACTTTGGTGGTGGCACTGGAAGTCCAGACCCAAGATCACGCTCACACAGAGATCTGGCATTATCAATAGTTTAAAATCTCTGTAATCAGTGCCTTTTACTGACAACATAACCGCGCAGAAACCTGTAATTTTTGAGGTATGAGTCTTATCAGCCATGGCGATTTTGCCCTGTGTGGGGACTATCGTTAGTGAAAGTCATTTTACCAGGCTAGGATGAATAAAGCTTTCGGTGCTCCCGCAGTCAATCAAGCATTTAACCTTGTTCCCGTTTACCTCTATGTCCATCATCGATTTAGACAACAGATGCGGCCTGGATTGATCCACTGTGATCGAGGCCACCAGTGGGTCCTGGAGGTCCGTGTAGTCGGGGCAAGATGGTGGACTCCATGAGGGTGGACAAGATGGCGTCCAAGATGGCCACCCCCATGGCGCGCACGCGGCGGTGGTGGAGTTGGAGGCGGGGTTCCCTCTGCAGACTTTGCTGAAATGTCCTTCCCGCATTTAAAACAGGTGGTGCCCTTCGCTGGGCACAGATGCCTGGAGTGTTTGTCCTGGCCGCAGAAGTAGCATTTCGGGCCCCGATGCATCGCGGTAGTAGTGGGGCTCCTGGGTGGGGGCTGGGGCTCCGATGGTGCTGGGCTGGCCTGAGACCTGGGAGGTGAAGATGGCTTCCAAGATGGCGGCCCCCACGGCATGCACGAGGTGGAGTGGGCCACGTGGCCTGAGGAACAGGATTCAGAGTTCCTCTGGGCCATATCCAGCGATCGCGCTATGCCCATAGCCTGTTTTAAGTCCAGTCCCTCCTTTTCAAACAGTTTCTGCCAAATGTAATTTGAACTGAGGCCCACAATAAAGGAGTCTCGGATCAGCTCCTCCGTGTACACGATGGCAGACACGGCCTTACAGTTACAGTCTCTGCCCAGTACTTTTAGGCTTAGCACAAAGTCCACTAGTGACTCACCATGCCGCTGCGCGCGGGTAGTCAGAAGATGCCTGGCGTACACCTCGTTTATTGGCCGCACGTAGTGGGCCTTCAGAATGGTGCAGGCATCCCCGTAGCTGGTGGCATCTTGGATGAGAGGGGAGACCCGATGGCTCACCCAGTTTCGCAGGATTCCCAGTTTCACGTCTCTGGTGGCGGTTGCGGCTGCTATGGTGGTGGATGAGTTTGCGATGAAAAATTCAAAGCATTGGAACCAGTGTCCGAACTGTGTGGCTGCGTCTGAGGCATGGGGGTCCAGATCCAAGCGCTCTGCTTTCAGGAGTCAATCCATCTTGGTGTTTTAGTGATTAAAATTGATGTGCCATCAATAACTCAAAGACAAGGGCCTAGAAATTGAGTTGCCTTAGCGCCGCTTTTGCGGCGCTAGAGGGCCTAGCGCTGCAATTGGCGCCGGCGCCGAAATTGCCTGGGGCCCTTCCGCCGCGCTAGACCGGTAGCGCTGCGCCGGCACCGATGACGTCATCGGTGTGCGCAGCGTCCCGGTTGCCATGGCGACGGGCCCCAGCGCCGAAATTCAGTTGCGGCCGCCTCGCCCGTGGCAGCCGCAACTAAGACTCTGGCAACAGAGTCTTACCTGACTTTGCGCCGGTGCATTAAAGGCCCCGCGGCGGCCGGCCGCTTTCCCGCCGGCCGCCTGGCCGCAGCTCCCTCCCCGGACTTCCCCCCCCCCCCCCCGGAACAGAAGCAAGCCCGGCACTTGTCCGAGGTGCCGGGCTCATTTTTAGAACGATTTTCGCGGGCCGCGGCCGGGTGCAGGCAGCTCCTCCTTAAGGGAAGGAGGAGGCCTGCACTTCCCGAACCTGCCGCACCGCAGCGGGCGCCGCAGCGCCGGAATAGCGCCGATATTCAGCACGTAGCGCCAGTTTTCAGGCGCAAACATCTCTCAGCAGCGCCGGCAGCCGTTTGGGCGCAGAACTATTGAATTTTGGGCCCGACCAGCGCGACTTAGCTCCGGCACTAACTTCCGGCGCTAAAGCCCTGGCTGCGCCAAAACTCAATTTCTAGGCCACGGAGTTTAAAGGATTCAACTGAAGGCTTTTAATCACTAAGAACATTGCAGGTCCTCCCACATCGGGTTCGTCTGATAGAATGACTCATACAGCTCTTGAGACCTTTATATGACAAAAGACAGGGGCGTAGCCAATACACACAATAGGAAAAAGGGGGCGGTACACACAATACAAAGCAGGTAAAACACAGGGGCTGATGAAGGCATATATTTCATCACACCCCGCTGCTGCCACCGAGTTCCCGCCGACGCACTGAGGCCTTACCTGGGTCTCTGGGACTTTTATAGCCCCGCTGCTGCTGCTGAAACACCCGCCGACGCACTGAGGCCTTACCTGGTCTCTGGGACTTTTATAGCCCCGCTACTGCCGCTGAGTTCCCGCCGACGCACTGAGGCCTTACCTGGTCTCTGGGACTTTTATAGCCCCGCTGCTGCCGCTGAGTTCCCGCCGACGCACTGAGGCCTTACCTGGTCTCTGGGACTTTTATAGCCCCGCTACTGCCGCTGAGTTCCCGCCGACGCACTGAGGCCTTACCTGGTCTCTGGGACTTTTATAGCCCCGCTGCTGCCGCTGAGTTCCCGCCGACGCACTGAGGCCTTACCTGGTCTCTGGGACATTTATAGCCCCGCTGCTGCCGCTGAGTTCCCTCCTCCCCTTTCCTTGCCCCTGCACTTGCTTAAAATCTGTTACATAGAAACATAGAAGACAGGAGCAGGAGTCGGCCATTCGGCCCCTCGAGCCTGCTCCGCCATTTAATGAGATCGTGGCTGATCATCCAAATTCAGTACCCTGTCCCTGCCTTCTCCCCATATCCCTTGATCCCTTTAGCCTTAAGAAATATATCCAACTCTTTCTTGAATATATTTAATGAATTGGCCTCAACTGCCCTCTGTGGTAGAGAATTCCACAGGTTCACCACTCTCTGGGTGAAGAAATTCTTCCTCATCTCAGTCCTAAATGGCTTACCCCTTATCCTTAGCTTGTATTGTGAAGCTTGTGCCCCTTTGCCAGGCCCGCTGCCTGCGGCCCCTCTCCCAGATTCCAGCCCCAGCTCTGTGTTGACTGAGCTGCTCTCACCTGGGGGCAGCGCGTCACAATCGGCCCCAGCGCACCTGAGCTGGAGAGGAGGCCCCGCCCCCTTGCCGCGCCGCCATTGGTTGGAGGACCAGGCCACCCAGTTCAGTCCTCCCAGCTCAGCCCTCTTCCTATTGGTCCACGCTCCTGTCAGTCAGAATCACATTGCTCCGGCTCACTCCGCGTGATTCAATCCGCTCCGTTCGGCGTCCGCGGAGGTCCCGCCCGCCCAACTCTCTGGTTTGGTATTTCTCCTATTTTACTTCATAATCTCCCCCTCCCCCCTCCTCCTCCCTCTCCTCCTCCCCCCTCCCCTCCACCGCCCCTCCCCCCTCCCGTCCCCTCCACCGTCCCCACCCCCTCTCCTCCCGTCCCTCCCCCCCACCCTCTCCCCACCCCCCTCCTCCTTCTCCCCACCCCCCGCCTCCCCTCCCTCCCCCCCACCCTCTCCCCACCCCCCCCACTCTCCCCCTCCCCCCCACTCTCGCACTCCCCCCCCCCCTCTCGCACCATTCTGACTTGGAAGTATATCACCATTCCTTCATCGACGCTGGTCAAAGTCCTGGAACTCCCTCCCTAACAGCACTGTGGGAGTACTTTCACCACACGGACTGCAACGGTTCAAGAAGGCGGCTCACCACCACCTTCTCAAGAGCAATTAGGGTGGGCAATAAATGCTGGCCTTGCCAGCGACGCCCACATCCCATGAACAAATAAAAAAAGTCATCCCATAACACGCATACAAGGGCTCAGTAATGTTTAATTCATCAGAAAAAGACAAAGGACAACAATATACTGGTCAGCTTAACAGAATCTCATCATATTTATATTGCTGCAGTTGTACAGGGCCTTGGTGAGACCACACCTTGAGTATTGTGTGCAGTTTCGGTCGCCTTATCTGTGGAAGGATATACTTGCCATGGAGGGAGTGCAGCGAAGATTCACCAGACTGATACCTGGGATGGCAGGAATGACGTATGAGGAGAGATTGGGTTGATTGGGCTTGTACTCGCTGGAGTTTAGAAGAATGAGAGGGGATCTCATTCTAACAGGACTGGACAGACTGGATGCAGGAAGGATGTTCCCGATGGTCGGGCAGTCCAGAACCAGGGGTCACAGTCTAAGGATAAGGGGTAAGCCATTTTGGACAGAGATGAGGAGGAATTTCTTCACCCAAAGAGTGGTGAACCTGTGGAATTCTCTACGACACAAGGCAATTGAGGCCAATTCATTAAATATATTCAAGAAGGAGTTAGATATATTTCTTAAGGCTAAAGGGATATGGGGAGAAGGCAGGGACAGGGTACTGAGTTTGGATGATCAGCCATGATCTCATTGAATGGGGGAGCAGGCTCGAGGGGCCGAATGGCCTACTCCTGCTCCTATCTTCTATGTTTCTATGTTTATGAGGCCACAAACTTAAAATAGTCACTAATAAATACAGGAGTGAATTCAGGAGAAACTTTTTTACCCAAAGAATGGTGAGAATGGGGAACTCGCTACCACAGGGAGTGGTTGAGGTGAACAGCATATATGCATTTATGGGGAAGCCACATGAGGGAGACAGGAATGGGAGGAGATGTTGATCGGGTTAATTGAAGTAGGGTGGGTGTGGGGCATAAACACCGGCATGGACCAGTTGGGCTGAATGGCCTGTTTCTGTGTTGTATTCTATGTAACACCATGAACTGTCAAATCAAGGGAATCATCAGCACAACAGTCTTAAAGATTAAACAGCAGTACAAGAATTTATAAAACATTCATCCATTCCACGTTCATGTCACCCCAGTTGTCTTGCAGGGCCCGGCACGACAGAACAGTGTGAACTCACTGGTGTTTCAGCAGATTCGAGGACCGAGTGAATCCCATCCCACACACACAGCAGGTGAACGGCTTCTCCTCAGTGTGAACTTGTTGGTGTCTCAGCAGGTGGGATGACCAAGTGAATCCTTTCCCACACACGGAGCAGGTGAACGCTTTCTTATCAGTGTGAACTTCTTGGTGTGTCAGCAGGTGGGATGACCGAGTGAATCCCTTCCCACACACGGAGCAGGTGAACGGTCTCTCCCCAGTGTGAACTCGCTGGTGTCCGTTCAGATTCCTGGAGCTTTTAAAGCTCATCCCACAGACAGAACATTTAAATGGTCTCTCATCAGAGTGAACTCGCTGGTGTCCGTTCAGATCCCCAGAGGTTTTAAAGCTCTTCCCACAGTCAGAACATTGAAATGGTCTCTCATCAGTGTGATATCGCTGGTGTATCAGTAGGCTGGATGACTGAGTGAATCCCTTCCCACACACAGAGCAGGTGAACGGTCTCTCCCCAGTGTGAACTCGCTGGTGTGTCAGTAGGTGGGATGGCCGAGTGAATCCCTTCCCACACACAGAGCAAGTGAATGGCCTCTTTCCTGCTCTCTCCAGCTGGTGTCCCTTCAGCTCCTGGGACATTTGAAAGCTTTTCCCCTGTTGTGGTGAAAATAAATTCACATCTAAACCGTGTAAAAGTAAAAAGATGCAGTTTATTATCAGAGCTCTGGGAGAAGAGTCTCAGACCCCGCGGTCTGTGCGAGCACCTTCTCGTTCTCTCTTGGTTGGTACAGCTTTTTATTCTATTTTCATCCAATCACATTGTATTACAATAATCACCTGATCACATTGTATTACAATAATCACCTGATCACATGGATTCTTTTCAGTATTAATAAAGGTTAGTTACATCTTACTATGCCTTTGGTCACAGGTCAAATTCCCATGACCCCTATATTCTGCTGTGTCTACAATTTTTAGCTAAAGCAGCACATTCCTTATCGCTTACATAAAACACACTTATTCTGTCTGGTCCCACAACTGCGTCTTACCTTGGTTTTTCGAAGCTTCTCACATTGTTCTTTGTTTAGTTTCGCCTCTTTACGTAAGTCAATTTTTATTGTGATATTTCTTATCTTATTCACTTTCACATGACCCCACTCCTTTGTTCTGAGTTTAATTTTGCTGGCATCACTTAATTAGTGGTCACCTCGGCTGTCCGATTTCTGAGAGGGTTCAATTTAACCCCTTCAATACAATAGCTAATTAATCCTCCCCTGCAATGATTCTGGCGGTTAGGCCCTCGTGACCCTTCTTGGTCTGCAATACTGGGCTGCAGGTCATAGGTTACAGTATCAACAACTCGTTTGTAACTGAGCCCATTCTTTCTGTTCTGTTCCTTATCTCTGCCACCTGGATTATGACGTCTGGTTCTACAGGCTGCCAGACCATAGTTGCTAGGCTGAGGCTTCTTTAATAATCTACGCAAGCCATTTTGTTTCTTTATGTTACTACTTTAAGTTTATTAAATCTTTCTCACAGTTCAGCATTAGCTGTGTGTAGCTTGGTGGCTATGCCTTATCTTATTCTTGTAAGGCTCCATTGTATAAAGTCCTTGAGCTGGGCAGACATTTTATCATCACCTGGCTTCTCCTCAGCTCTTAGTGATCTCGCACATGACCCCTTTCTCTTTAATTTGTCTAAAGTAATTTGTTTGCTCTGCATTTTAAACACTGAGAGGATTTGCTTTTAACCCTTTCAATCCCTGCTGTTGGTCCCGCACCAAATGTAAACTTTGGCTAGGGATACCAACTTCTCTTCCACTTTTATCATCCCCGGGATTACTCCTATACTGATGGCTTAAACTTAGTACCTAAGTTCGTCTTTCCCCTCTGTCTACCTTGTTATGCTAGGCGTGGTAGTCTGTGAAAATGAACAAAGAACATTACATGTATGTTACTATCGCTATCAGTTCATTATCCAGCATTAACTGTTCGGTTTCTGGCTCAATATTGATTATATCAACTGTAGCAACCGGCACTATTCGGGACATAGCTGCCCTACAGAACCGCCATTATAACACAAAATAATACTACAACTATAATGACAATTATAAGTCCTTATCATTTCTATTTGTCTTTTGATGCTTGATATTCAACCTTGCTGGCATTTATGCTATCTTTTTCCGCAAGCCTGTTGTCGGTCCCTGGTCTAAGAATTAAAACCCATCTTTGAATCTAATAGCTATTTCTTTATTGACTTCTCACAATCGGCTCTTGACTAATCTAACCAGCTCTTATTGCTCTCTCAACTTGGGCGTTAGTTAGTAGGGAGTCTTGAAGATTTCTCCCTTCCTTACAGTCCATTCCTTTGAGGAGAAGGAGCAACCTCTGACCCCTTACTCAAATTCAATTCACTGTTCCGGTGTTCCAATTCTGCCCCGCCTGGGATATCCTCTGTTTCTTCTATCTTTCATGATGTTACCCCGCCTGGGGTCTCCTCTACATCGCTTCGGATCTTCTCTTTTGGTGTGCTCAATTAATTTGTTAGTGCTTGTCAGTCATGGGCATGAGTACCCAATTGGCTTATGTATCAAAGTCTTACTACACACGTTACGTATATTATTACAAGTTGGATAATTACCAGAGCATGTGAAATAATACGAACCTAAGGGTGTGCTGATGTATTAAGCCCAATATCCCATCAATGTGAGTTGTCCCCTATGCTGTCAATTTCAATATCTATTCTCGAGTTGTCTTGCTCCAAAACATAAAAATGCTTTAGGGAGGAGTTCAGTCGCATCATGAGCTCACTGAAACCCACAAACAACAGGGCAATGTCACATCTGAGTATCCAAATTGTGCCACATAATTGTGTAGCTGATACTTAAAAACGTGTTGGTTGATGGGACAGGTCCTGTTAGACCCGTAAAGCATGGTAATTGCAGTAGTAGTGACACAGGAGGCACCACTAAAATCACCTCATACTGGATTCGTACTGGTTTTTCCCACGCTCTGTTACCTACAAAACACAATTATTACAGTCAGTTAAATTCAGTCTTACAATCATATCAAATACATTACAGTTCAACATCTAATCAACAAATCATGGATTTAAAAGATTCTCCAGATCTCTCTTTTGCTCGTATCCATCTTGTGGATAATTCTTACTAATCATGATTTCTCCTTAGCCCTCAATTGTACCAATCCAGATTTCATGTAACTCTCCACTTCAACTTTAATCCCTCTAACAGGTACCCGTGTATTTAACTCTATTCTGATTGTTTCATCAATTAGATAGTTTCTCGATGGAGTATGTGTCAATGCTTTAAAAGTTGTCTCGCTCTCCTGAGCCACATTAACCATTTCATGTTTTGCTGTTGTCAAGTAACTGAGCATGTCTGAGACCCGTTGTTCAGTGCAAATTCACCATACATTCCTGGATGGTAATTACTTCATACGTAACAAATCACATTTGCACACTCATACCGGTATCTCACTATCATGCCACACATTCCATCCGATACAAGCCTTTCTCGGGCTTTCAGGTATCTTATCGAAAGATTGTAGTCGTCTAATGGCTGAATACTTCTTCAAGGTCTTACTTGCTGCTGTTTAAGCTTTGACCTGAGCTCTTGGCCCTCTGCCTGTAATCTGGCCGCTTCAGCCTGCTTGATTTCAAGCTGATTTTTAGCAGTAACTAGCCCTACATTAATCTCTTCCATTTCTTTCTCCTGAAGTGCTCTTTAATTTATCTTCCATTTCCAATTTCAGAAACGTGATTCTCAGGCTAGGTAGCTTACACAGTGTTTTTAACGTTAGAGACAGAAGTGCTGCAATTAGTTTACAAGGTAACTTCCATATAACAGAAGAAAGAAGGGAATCCATTGTGACTCTGCTTAGAGCCCAAGGGGTTAATTTATCAAATCTTAATTTTCCCTCTGTCACTGTGGTGAAATAATAACTTAAAATTAAGAAACTTAAATTTAATAATGTCCAATATCTTTAGATTTCACACTAAAGTTGTTGCTTGCTGAATTTAAACAGCTGTCAGTGGAAAGGGTTAACGCCTTTGCAGGTTTTTAAGAAGGTGGAGCAAAACATTATCAAATGCACGCAACTGCGTCAATTCACGTAAATCAAAAAAAAGAACTTTCCTGATCGAAAGACAGTTGTGTTTTCACACTTTAATTAAACATGAACACGGAGGTAATATGGACAGTGAAAAAAAGATGGGATTGAGCAAAGTTCACAAGCTAAGTAAGTTTTTGTAAGGAACTCTGCAACTATCGGATGTTCTTGCGGGGCGGAGTTATCTTATTCAATGCGGTCTACACAAATTTACACCAACCAAAATTTCACCGTGGCCACAATGAAAGTCTGGTTTTAATAGGTTAATTAACCTCATAACTCCAACTTAATCCAGATCTTGTAAACATTCAAATTAATTTTCTTCCAAGCACATTGACAACTGTAACTTTAAGGCAGAAGCTTATCTTTTGTAAAACTATGAACAAACAAAACAAAATAGCACACTCTTGCAGAAAACAGTAAATTACGTCATATTTTCTTATCAAATCAAACTGCTTTAGAAGATTTCACCATAGCAACCGCGACTCCAAGGTTAAATCTTAGACTGAAACTTAATCTTTTATTAAACAAACTTTTTGTTGCTCTTCTCAGTTTTTACACACCAGCTTAACTTAAATTAGTTCAAAGGTTTTTTTTCAATTCTTGGGGCACAATCTTATTCACACATTCTTAAAACTTCCAAAATCCAAGACAAGACAAAAGATTTAAACGCTTTTAACACAGAGAAGTGGGTGGAGCTAAACCACACATAACAGAATCTTTCTTTTAAAGACAGACTTTCAGACAAAAGAAATACTGTAACTTCTTAAACATTCATAGTCAGGAAAACTTTCACACAAACTGAAATTCCAGCATTTTTTTAAGGTTCCTTTCAGCAAATCTTGTGTTTTATTTGTCTCAGCACAAATGTTAATAACTTCCATGTCAGTGAAACTTTAAGTTTCTCCTTTTTTTTCCTCTTTTTCCATCGGTGTCCCTCTCTTCTTTCTCCTTGTTTATCCTTTAATTTTGCCAATTTTTTTTTTCTCTAATTTTGTCACCTGCTCCTGTAGATTTTCGTTTTAATTTCCTCGGTCTTTTGAATGACCGTTACTAATTGGTGAACCAATATAACTCCCGCTTTCTTTGTCTTACTTCCCTTTTGTGTCTCCCACCATTCTCGTTGGTACACTGGTACCTTAGACGGATCCCATCCATCCTTTTTCATCTTATCTATCAAACCTTTCTGATCGTCAGCATAGAGCCAACTCAATGATCCCGGCGGTCCCCAATCTGGGCCTCCGCCTTCTGTCATAATGTATTATTTTTGATACTAGTCTACCGCGTTCCGGTCCTCCCTAGTAACTCGTTCTCAGAGGTCTACCTATCATCCACCACTAGTGATGGCGGTCCTGACTTGTAACTATCTCGCTCTCTGAGGTGATTATTTCACTTGCAGCCGTTAATACATTATTACCATACGTCACGTCATGCAACACAACAGAGAGACTTTTAGTCTGTCTCGGATTCCCAACTAACTCTGGCCTTCACGTGGGGCCCAATTGCCCTCTTAATTCCGGCTCAGTATGGGTCCTCGAGACATTTACATTCTGAAATAACACATCTGATGCCAATCAACTTAACCACTTATTTAAACTTATCCACTATTTAAACTTATCCACTATTTAAACTGCATCTCTCACCCGTCATGGATACCAGATTCTTTTGGTACTGCGTCACTGTCACACTGCCCTTCCGAGTGATCCAATTTCTGGATGGTCAAGATTTGACTACTCGCCCTGTTCACTGGTGCAGGCGGTCTTCCAGCTCCGAAGTACCCTGCTCGCAGCGCCAATTTGTTGTGGTGAAAATAAATTCACATCTAAACCGTGTAAAAGTAAAAAGATGCAGTTTATTATCAGAGCTCTGGGAGAAGAGTCTCAGACCCCGCGGTCTGTGCGAGCACCTTCTCGTTCTCTCTTGGTTGGTACAGCTTTTTATTCTATGTTCATCCAATCACATTGTATTACAATAATCACCTGATCACATTGTATTACAATAATCACCTGATCACATTGTATTACAATAATCACCTGATCACATGGATTCTTTTCAGTATTAATAAAGGTTAGTTACATCTTACAATGCCTTTGGTCACAGGTCAAATTCCCATGACCCCTATATTCTGCTGTGTCTACAATTTTTAGCTAAAGCAGCATATTCCTTATCGCTTAACACAAAACGCACATATTCTGTCTGGTCCCACAACTGCGTCTTATCTTGGTTTTTCAAACCTTCTCACATTGTTCTTTGTTTAGTTTCGCCTCTTTACGTAAGTCAATTTTTATTCTGATATTTCTTATCTTATTCACTTTCACATGACCCCATTCCTTTGTTCTGAGTTTAATTTTGCTGGCATCACTTAATTAGTGGTCACCTCGGCTGTCCGAATTCTGAGAGGGTTCAATTTAACCCCTTCAATACAATAGCTAATTAATCCTCCCCTGCAATGATTCTGGCGGTTAGGCCCTCGTGACTCTTCTTGGTCTGCAATACTGGGCTGCAGGTCATAGGTTACAGTATCAACAACTCGTTTGTAACTGAGCCCATTCTTTCTGTTCTGTTTCTTATCTCTGCCACCTGGATTATGACGTCTGGTTCTACAGGCTGCCAGACCATAGTTGCTAGGCTGAGGCTTCTTTAATAATCTACGCAAGCCATTTTGTTTCTTTATGTTACTACTTTAAGTTTAGCTGATTTTATTAAATCTTTCTCACAGTTGAGCATTAGCTGTGTGTAGCTTGGTGGCTATGCCTTATCTTATTCTTGTAAGGCTCCATTGTATAAAGTGCTTGAGCTGGGCAGACATTTTATCATCACCTGGCTTCTCCTCAGCTCTTCGTGATCTCGCACATGACCCCTCTCTCTTTAATTTGTTTGCCCTGCATTTTAAACACTGAAAGGATTTGCTTTTAACCCTTTCAGCACTAAATGCAGGCCTAGCCAGCCAGCGACACCCACATCACATCAATGAATTTTTAAAAAAAACAGGAGAGGGGGGAGGGAGTCCATTTAAATGTGGAGGGGGTGGGTGTCCCTTTAAATGTGGAGGGGGTGGGTGTCCCTTTAAATGTGGATGGGGTGGGTGTCCCTTTAAATGTGGAGGGGGTGGGTGTCCCTTTAAACGTGGAGGGGGGAGGGAGTCCCTTTAAATGTGGAGGGGGTGAGCGTCCCTTTAAATGTGGAGGGGGTGAGTGTCCCTTTAAATGTGGAGAGGCGGGGCCGCGCATGCTCATTCGGCCCCCTCACCACAAAACTAGGCTGCCAGTGCACCTGCGCGGGGCCTCTGGGAAGCAGACAGAAGGCCAGATACGGGGAAGAGGTGGAATCAGCGGCCGGGGTAAAGTCAAGTGTTTGGGAATCGATTTAAATCGAGGTGAGGGGGGAGCAGAGAGTGAGATTATAAAGTAAAATACGAGAAAAACCAAACCTGAGAGTCAGGCGGGCGAGACCTCCGCGGATGCCAAACAGAGCGGATTGAGCCACGCGCGGGGGCGGAGTGAGCCAGAGCAATGTGATTCTGACTGACGGGAGCGCTGACCAATAGGAAGAGGGCTGAGCTGGGAGGACTGAACTGGGCGGCCTGGTCCTCCAACCAATGGCGGCGTGGCTCGGGGGCGGGGCCTCCTCCAGCTCCGGTGCGCTGGGGCCGATTGTGACGCGCTGTCCCCAGGTGAGAGGAGCTCAGTCAGCACAGAGCTGGGGCTGGAATCTGGGAGAGGGGCCGCAGGCAGCGGGCCTGGCAAAGGGGCACAAGCTTCACAATACAAGCTGCTTTCAAATGCACAATTGCTTCCTACAGACAGCCTTGGTCACTCTGCAAAAAAAAACTGTTTAACAATTCATCATGGGGCAGTAATTCCTCCCCAAACACGTGAGTACGGAAGGGGTACTCACGCGTCTGGCCGGAGGAAATGCCGGTTTTCAGCATGCACAGCGCATGCGCTGAAAACCGGCATTTCCTCTCCTCTAATCCAAGAGTTGAAGAGGCTAGCGCGTGCGCTGTAGGGGGCAGCGCGTGCGTCTTCGATATCCTCTGTTTTGGAGGATTTGCGCAGGTGTAAAGGCCTCCGGTCTTTACGCTTGTAAAAAGCACACGTAAGTATTTATTTTTACGGGTAAGTGGTGTTTTAGTGCAATTTAGAATTTTTTTTTCCACAGGTTTATTATTTTAAAGAATCTACAATAAGGTAAGTTTAGTTTTAGACCCTTTTTATTAAAAATTTATTTTTTTCAAAAAAAAATTATTGTTTAAATTACTTTTTTAAACTTATTTATACTTAATTTAAGGATTGGGATTTTTTAAAATTTTTATTTAAAGTTTAAATAGTGTTTTGGGCCCCCGTAGTTTTCATGAGTTTTGACAGTTCTTACTCTCAAACTCATGAATGAACCTTCCCCTCCCCTGATTGGTTGTACAGTGCTCACCTGATCCCAGCCGGCACATCGCACTAACTACGCCGCTGGATCAGGTTAGCACAGCGCGCTGACATCTGAACCGGGCCAGTGACAGGAAATGCAAGCAGGCCCGGGCTTCAGATGTCAGCGCGCAGGGTGAGTGCAGATCGGGGGCTTACACGCGCGGGAAGCCCCCGACACCAAGTTCTGGGTCCATAAGTTCCCTTGCTTTTGGAGAGGCGTAGAGTGCAAAAAGCAAGGAAGATATGAAAAACTGTATAAAAGACTGGAGTCAGCTGTGGCTCAGTGGATAGCAGAGTCAGAAGGTTGTGGGTTCAAATCCCGCTCCAGGGACTTGAGCATATAAAGCGAGGCTGACACTCCAGTGCGGTGCTGAGGGAGCGCCGTACTGTCAGAGGGGCAGTACTGAGGGAGCGCCGCACTGTCAGGCAGTACTGAGGGAGCGCCACACTGTGGGAGGGGCAGTACTGAGGGAGCGCCGCACTGTAGGAGGGGCAGTACTGAGGGAACGCCCCACTGTCGGAGGGGCAGGACTGAGGGAACGCCGCACTGTCGGAGGGGCAGTACTGAGGGAGCGCCGCACTGTCGGAGGGGCAGTACTGAGGGAGCACCGCACTGTCGGAGGGTCAGTACTGAGGGAGCCCCGCACTTTCGGAGGGGCAGTACTGAGGGAATGCCGCACTGTTGGAGGGGCAGTACTGAGGGAGCGCCACACTGTCGGAGGGGCAGTACTGAGGGAGCGCCACACTTTCGGAGTGACAGTACTGAGGGAGCACCGCACTGTCGAAGGGTCAGTACTGAGGGAGTGCCGCACTGTCGGAGGGTCAGTACTGAGGGAGCCTCGCACTGTCGGAGGGGCAGCACTGAGGGAGCACCGCACTGCCGGAGGGGCAGTACTGAGGGAGTGCCGCACAGTGGGAAGGGCAGTACTGAGGGAGCGCCGCACTGTCGGAGGGGCAGTACTGAGGGAGCGCCGCACTGTCAGAGAGGCAGTACTGAGGGAGCGCCGCACTGTCGGAGGGGCAGTGCTGAGGGAGCAACGCACTGTCGGAGGGGCAGTACTGATGGAGCGCCGCACTGTCGGAGGGGCAGCACTGAGGGAGCGCCGCACTGTCGGAGGGTCAGTACTGCGGGAGCGCCGCACTGTCGGAGGGGCAGTACTGATGGAACGCCGCACTGTCAGAGGGTCAGTACTGAGGGAGCCCCGCACTGTCGGAGGGGCAGTACTGAGGGAATGCTGCACTGTTGGAGGGGCAGTACTGAGGGAACGCCGCAATGTCAGAGGGTCAGTACTGAGGGAGCGCCGCACTGTCGGAGGGGCAGTACTGAGGGAGCGCCGCACTGTCGGAGGGACAGTACTGTGGGAGCACTGCACGGTCGGGGGAAGCAATGCTGTGGGAGAGCCGCATTGTCGGAGGGGCAGTAATGAAGGAGCGCTGCAGATTCGGATAAGCGGTCTTACAGATGAGACATTAAACCGAGGCCCCCGTCTGCCCCCTCAGGTGGGCGTGAAAGATCCCGTGGTGCTATTTCGAAGACGTTATCCCCGGTGTTTTAAGCCCAATATTTATCCCTCAATCAACATGATGAAAAAGCAGATTATCTGGTCATTATCACATCGCTGTTGGTGGGAGCTTGCTGTGCGCAAATTGGCTGCCGCGTTTTCCACATTACAACAGTGACTACACTTCAAAAAGTACTTCATTGGCTGTAAAGCGCTTTGGGACGTCCGGTGGTCATGAAAGGCGGTTAAGAAGGCAAATGGTATGCTGGCCTTCATTACAAAATGATTTGAGTATAGGAGTAAAGAAGTCTTACTCCAATTATATCTTCTTCTTAGGCAGTCCCTCGGAACCGAGGATGACTTGCTTCCACATTAAAAACGAGTTCTCAGGTGACTGATGAGTCCAATGCGGGACCTACAGTCTCTGTCACAGGTGGGGCAGATGGTGGTTGAAGGGGCGGGTGGGTGGGGTGCTTGGGTTGATGTGCGCTCCTTGCGTTTGGCTTCCCCTTGCTCCCGGCGAAGTGACTCGAGGTGTTCGGCGCCTTCCCGGATGCTTCTCCACTTTGTGCGGTCTTGGGCCAGGGATTCCCAGGTGTCGGTGGGGATGTTGCATCTTTTGAAGGAGGCTTTGAGGGTGTCCTTGAAGCGTTTCCTTTGCCCACCTGGGGCTCTCTTGCCGTGTCTGAGCTCCGAGTGGAGCGCTTGTTTTGGGAGTCTCGTATCGGGCATGCGGACAATGTGACCCGTCCATCGGAGCTGATCAAGTGTGGTCAAAGCTGGGGCTGTTGGCCTGAGCGAGAACACTGACATTGGTGCGCCTATCCTGCCAATAAATTTGCAGGATCTTGCGGAGGCAGCATTGGTGGTACCTCTCCAGTGCACCTCAAATCACTGGAGAGGTACCACCAACGCTGCCTCCAATTATATAGGGCCTTGGTGAGACCACACCTGGAGTACTGTGTACAATTTTTGTCTCCTTACCTAAGGAAGGATATACTTGCCACAGAAGGAGTGCAACGAAGGTTCACGAGATTGATTCCTGGGAGGGCAGGACTGTTGTATGAGAAGAGATTGAGTAAACTAGACCTGTATTCTCTTGAATTCCGAAGAATGAGAGGCGATCTCATTGGAGCATACACAATTATTACAGGGCTTGATAGGGTGGATGCTGGGAGAATGTTTCCCTTGGCTGGGGAGTGTAGAACCAGGGGCCACAGCCTGAGGATAAAGGGTAGGCCATTCAGGACTGAGATGAGAAGAAATTTCTTTACACAGAGGGTGGTGTATCTTTGGAATTCTCTACCCCAGAGGGCTGTGGAGGCTCAGTCATTGGGTATATTCAAAACAGAAGTCGACAGATTTCTGACCAGTAAGAGCATCAAGGGATATGGCGATAGGGCCGGTGAATGGAGTTGAGGCAGAAGATCAGCCATGATCATATTGAATGGCAGAGCAGGCTCGAAGGGCCGAATGGCCGACTCCTGCTCCTATTTCTTATGTTATTATAAATGCAAGTCTTTCTTTCTTATTGTGTCCAATTCTGGGCACTGCAGAGTGTTGTGGTATTTGAGTGGAGAGAGAGTGTGGTAAGTGGGAGAAAAAGTCATTTAAGTGTATTTTGTGAATTTTAGTGTGCTAAAAAGTTAATTATTTCAAGTGAGTTAAATTTTTTAGTGTAAATTAAGCTGCTGGGGAGCTTAAACCAGAAGTAGAATCCGGGTATAAAAGGGGCGGGGCTAGTGCGGCTGCACAGAGTGCGGTGCATTGAGTGGAGCGAGAGTTTGTAAGTGGGAGAGTTCGGGCAAGTGGGAGGTGAGCGGGTGTTTTTGCTCTGTTTTGTTCCCTACTCCCAAGCTTAGACAGCACTGCGGAAGCAGAGCAGCGAGACGAATCAACCAAACAGGCCCCACAGACAGCATTCAAAGAGGAGGTTGATGATCAGCTGGTTGGTTGGTTCTCTTCCTTCTCTTTTATACCTTTAAGTTGGTAAGTCCTATTTATTAGTGGTGTGATATTATCATCTATATCCGGGCAGGGTCTTCATAACTAATATCAAGAAATTTAATTAATTATATAGAATGGAGCAGGCGATGTGTTACTGTTGCGAGATGTGGGAGCCGGTGGACCCCATTGAGGCTCACAGTGATTACATCTGTGACAAGTGTTCGGTGCTAGAGGAACTCCGGCTCCGTATTGAGGTGCTTGAGACTGAACTTCAGACACTGCGACACATCAGGGAGGGGGAGAAGTTCCTGGACTCTATGTTTCAGGAGGTAGTCACACCTATGAAATTAATTAATTCAGATGTAGTCCGTGGTCAGGGACAGGACGGTGTGACTATGAGTGAGGCAGGTACAGGGATCCAGGAGGTAGTGTTGAAGGAGCCGCAGCCCTTGCTCTTGTCAAACAGTTTTGAGATTCTTTCTCCCTGTGAGGGTGGGAGCGGGGACTGCAGGGAGGATGAGCAAACTGGCCACAGCACCATGGAACAGGGGGCCATTCAAGTGGAGGGAGAAAAAAAAATGTTGTAGTGGTAGGGGATAGTATCATTAGGGGGATAGATAGGGTTCTCTGCAGTCAAGAGCGGGAGTCCTGAAGGCTGTGTTGTCTGCCTGGTGCCAGGGTTAAGGACATCTCTTCTGGGCTGGAAAGAAACTTGGAGTGGGAGGGGGAGGATCCAGTTGTCGTGGTCCATGTTGGTACAAACAACATAGATAGGACAAGGAAGAAGGTTCTGTTAAAGGAGTATGAGCAGCTAGGGGTCAAATTAAAAAACAGAGCCTCAAGGGTAATAATCTCTGGATTATTACCTGAGCCACGAGCAAATTTGGCTAGGGTAAATAAAATCAGAGAGTTAAATGCGTGGCTCCAAGACTGGTATGGGAAAAATGGGTTTTGCTTCTTGGGACACTGGTACCAGTACTGGGACAGGAGGGAGCTGTTCCGTTGGGATGGACTTCACTTGGCCAGTGCTGGGACTAGAGTCCTGGAGAATCATATAACTAGGGCTGTAGAGAGGGCTTTAAACTAATTAGTTGGGGGGAGGTTTCAAGAGAGCAAATAATAAAAATGACTATGGAGAAGGTCATAGACTTAGGTAGCAGTGGGGGAATTAAAAAACAGAGCGTGTCAGGAAGGGACAGAAGGTATGGAGTAAAAGGTGAAGTAGTAAAAGGGGAAAAAGCAGGAACTAAGTGTCACAAAACATATTTGAAAGTTCTTTATCTGAATACACGTAGCATTTGTAACAAAATGTACGAGTTAATGGCACAAATAACTACATATGGGTATGATCTTGTGGCCATTACAGAAACATGGCTGCAGGGTGACCATGACTGGGAATTAAATATACCAGGTTATTTAAAAATCAGGAAGGACAGGCAGGAAGGAAGGGGAGGTGGGGTGGCTATGTTAATAAAGGAAGGAATCACTGTAATACAGAGAAATGATATTGGGTCAAAAGATCAGGATAGTGAAACAGTTTGGGTGGAGATAACGAATAATAAGGGGAAAAAAACACTAGTGGGCGTAGTCTATAGTTGGACGGAGTATTAATCAGGAAATAGTTGAGGCTTGTAATAAGGGAACAGCTATAATTATGGGGGATTTTATGGGGGATTTTAACTATCATATTAACTGGACAAATCAAATTGGGCAGGGCAGCCTTGAGGATGAGTTCATTGAGTGTATTAGGGATGGGTTTCTTGAGCAGTATGTAACTGAACCGACCAGGGGGCAAGCATCCTTAGATTTGGTCCTGTATAATGAGACAGCATTAATAAAAAATGTCCTACTAAAGGATCCCCTTGGAATGAGTGACCATAACATGGTTGAATTCCATATTCAATTAGAGGGTGAGAAGGTTGGATCTCAAACAAGCGTGCTAAGCTTGAATAAAGGAGACTATGAAGGTATGAGAGCGGAATTGATTAGCGTGGACTGGGAAAATAGATTAAAGGGTAAGACGGTACATCATCAGTGGTGTACATTTAAGGAGTTATATTACAACTTCCAAAAAAATATATTCCACTGAGGAAAAAAGGGTGTAAAAGAAAAGATAGGCATCCGTGGCTAAGTAAAGTAATTAAGGATAGTATCCGACTAAAAACAAGGGCATATAAGGTAGCCAAATCTAGTGGGAGGATAGAAGATTGGGCAGTCTTTAAAAGACAGCAAAAAATAACTAAAAGATTGATTAAGAAAGGGAAGATAGATTATGAAAGTAAATTAGCAAAAAATATAAAAACAGATAGCAAAAGTTTCGATAGTTATATAAAAAGAAAAAGGGTGGCTAAAGTAAATGTTGGTCCCTTAGAGGATAAGACCGGGAAATTAATGGTGGGAAACATGGAGATGGCAAAAACGCTGAACAATTATTTTGTATCAGTCTTTACGGTAGAGGACACTAAGAATATCCCAACACTGGACAAACAGGGGGCTCTAGGGGGGGAGGAGCTAAATACGATTAAAATCACTAAGGAAGTGGTACTTGGTAAAATAATGGGACTCAAGGCGGATAAATCCCCTGGACCTGATGGCTTACATCCTAGGGTCTTGAGGGAAGTGGCGGTAGGGATTGTGGATGCATTGGTAATAATTTTCCAAAACTCCCTGGAATCAGCAAAGGTCCCGGCAGATTGGAAAACTGCTAATGTAACACCCTTATTTAAAAAGGGTAGTAGGCAGAAGGCTGGAAACTATAGACCTGTTAGCCTAACATCTGTGGTTGGTAAAATTTTAGAGTCCATTATTAAGGAGACAGTAATGGGACATTTGGATAAACATAATTTAACAGGACAAAGTCAGCATGGTTTTATGAAGGGGAAGTCATGTTTGACAAATTTGCTTGAGTTCTTTGAGTAAGTAACATACAGGGTGGATAAATGGGAACCAGTGGACGTAGTGTATTTAGACTTCCAAAAGGCATCTGACAAGGTGCCACACAAAAGATTATTGCTCAAGATAAAAAATCACGGGATAAGAACATAACATAAGAACATAAGAATTAGGAGCAGGAGTAGGCCAATCGGCCCCTCGAGCCTGCTCCGCCATTCAATAAGATCATGGCTGATCTGATCCTAACCGCCAATCTACTATCACAGAACCATCTCCTGAATCTAACAGAATTAGACACACGAAATAGAAGCAGGATCAGGCTACACGGCCCCTGGGCCCGCTCTGCTAACCACAGAGCCATGACCGATCCGAACCTAGACTCATGTCCAAATTCCTGCCCGCTCCCTGTAACCCTTAATTCCCTTTACTTCTAGGAAACTGTCTATTTTGGGGGTAATATTCTGGCATGGTGGAGGATTGGCTATCTAACAGAAAGCAGAGAGTTGGGATAAATGGTTCGTTCATTCTCAGACTGGCAATCAGTAACTAGTTGTGTTCCGCAGGGGTCAGTGCTGGGTCCCCAACTCTTTACAATCTGTATTAACGATTTGGAGGAGGGGACCGAGTGTAACATATCAAAGTTTGCAGATGATACATAGATGGAAAGGAAAGTAGTGAGTGAGGAGGACATAAAAAACCTGCAAAGGGACATAGACAGGCTAAGTAAGTGGGCAGAGATTTGGCAGATGGAATACAATACTGGAAAATGTGAGGTTATGCACTTTGGCAGGAAAAATCATAGAGCAAGTTATTATCTTAATGGCAAGAAACTGGAAAGTACTGTAGTACAAAGGGATCTGGGGGTCCTGGTGCACGAAACTCAAAAAGTTAGTGTGCAGCTGCAGCAAGTGATCAAGAAGGCCAATGGAATGTTGGCTTTTATTGCTAGGGGGATAGAATATAAAAACAGGGAGGTATTGTTGCAGTTGTACAAGGTATTGGTGAGACCGCACCTGGAATACTGCATACAGTTTTGGTGTCCATACTTAAGAAAATACATAGTTGCTCTCGAGTCAGTACAAAGCAGGTTCACTCGGTTAATCCCGGGGATGAGGGGGTGGACATATGAGGTGAGGTTGAGTAGACTGGGACTCTACTCATTGGAGTTCAGAAGAATGAGAGGCGATCTTATTGAAACATATAAGATTGTGAAGGGGCTTGATCGGGTGGATGCGGTGAGGATGTTCCCAATGATGGGTGAAACTAGAACTAGGGGGCATAATCTTAGAATAAGGGGCTGCTCTTTCAAAACTGGGATGAGGAGAAACTTCTTCACTCAGAGGGTAGTAGTTCTGTGGAATTTGCTGCCCCAGAAAGCTGTGGAAACTACATCATTATATAAATTTAAAACAGAAATAGACAGTTTCTTAGAAGTAAAGGGAATTAGGGGTTATGGGGAGCGGGCAGGAAATTGGACATGAGTCTAGGTTCGGAATGGTCGTGGCCCTGTGGGTAGTGGAGCGGGTCCAGGGGCTGTGTAGCCTGGTTCTGCTCCTACTTCTTGTGTTCTAATTATGTGTTAGATTTCAGGAGATGGTTCTATTCCTGTTCCTGTCTGGGGTGGAGATCACCTTTTACAGAAGGTAAGTACTGTAGAAAATATAGGGACAGAGTGATCTCCTGGATGAGTTTCGATCGCCTAGATGGGTCGGAGAGGAATTTCCCAGATTTTTTTCTCCCAAATTGGCCATTGGGTTTTTTATCTTTTTTTGCCTCTCCCCGGTGATCACATGGGTTCGGGTGGGATGTAGAGTGATAGTAGATTTAGCCATGATCTTATTGAATGGTGGAGTAGGCTCGAGGGGCCGACTGGCCTACCCTTGCTCCTATTTCTTATGTTCACTTTAGGAAGGATGTGAAGGCCTTAGAGAGGCTGCAGAAAAGATTTACCAGAATGGTACCAGGAATGAGGGACTTCAGTTATGTGGAGAGATTGGAGAAGCTGGGGTTGTTCTCCTTAGAGCAGAGAAGGTTAAGGGGAGATTGCCCAGAATGGTAACAAGGATGAGGGACTTCAGTTATGTGGAGAGACTGAAGAAGCTGGGGTTGTTCTCCTTGGAGCAGAGAAGGTTATGGGGAGATTGACCAGAATGGTACCAGGGAATTCAGTTATGTGGAGAGACTGGAGAAGCTGGGGTTGTTCTCCTTAGAGCAGAGAAGGTTAAGGGTAGATTTGATGGAGGTGTTCAAAATCGTGAGGGTGTCTGGACAGAGGAGATAGAGGGAAACTGTTCCCATTGGCGGAAGGCTCGAGAACCAGAGGACACAGATTTAAGGTGATTGGCAGGAGGTCCAAAGGCTCCTCACAGCTTACTGTCCCACCTAGCTTTGTATCATCAGCAAACTTGGATACATTACACTCGGTCCCTTCATCTAGGTCATTAATATAGATTGTAAATAGCTGAGGCCCCAACACTGATCCACGCGGCACCCCACTAGTTACAGCCTGCCAACCTGAGAAAGATCCATTTATCCCTGCTCTCTGTTTTCAGTCCATTAACCAATCCTCTATCCATGCTACTATATTACCCCCAACCCCATGAGCCCTAATCTTGTGTAATAACCTTTTATGTGGCACCTTATCGAATGCCTTTTGGAAATCCAAATATACTACATCCACTGGTTCCCCTCTATCTACCCTGATAGTTACATCCTCAAAAAACTCTTAATAAGTTTGTCAAACACGATTTCCTTTTCATAAAACCATGTTGACTCTGCCTAATCATGTTATGATTTTCTAAGTGACTTGATACCACTTCCTTAACAATGGATTCCAGCATTTTCCTGATGACTGATGTAGCTTTCAAAAGCTGTTACAATAATTTGTCCGTGACGACACAAACCACTCTGGGTCCAGGTCTATTGTGTATCAGTAAAACAGTCCATGACTACACAAACCACTCTGGGTCCAGGTATATTGTGTATCAGTAAAACAGTCCGTGACTACACAAACCACTCTGGGTACAGGTATATTGTGTATCAGTAAAACAGTCCGTGACTACACAAACCACTCTGGGTCCAGGTATATTGTGTATCAGTAAAACAGTCCGTGACTACACAAACCACTCTGGGTACAGGTATATTGTGTATCAGTAAAACAGTCCGTGACTACACAAACCACTCTGGGTACAGGTATATTGTGTATCAGTAAAACAGTCCGTGACTACACAAACCACTCTGGGTACAGGTATATTGTGTATCAGTAAAACAGGTTTATTAAGCATTAAAAATCCAGTACAAAGAAGTAGTACTTAACAAGAAGATAGTCACAGTCTGTTCGTTCAAACCCCGGCGTTCCTTCCGAGTGAGTGCGGCGCAAGTCTCCTGATGTATGTTGCTATGTTCTGTTGACCCATGCGCGCTTCCTTGGGATCTTGCTGTGTTCTGTTGACCGAAGCTCCTATCAGTCTCTGGTTACACGGTGCGCGTTTCGATGTTCAAAACCTGTATCTTTATACCCCTTTTCCCTCTTGTTTTGCCTACATGGCAGTAATTAACCCTCTAACACCTGGTAAAAAGTCTTGCTCCCTCGTTACCCATCTTATGACCTTGTTTGATCCTTCTGACTTTTTCTCTCTGCATTACAAAGTACCCTTATCTCAGATCTTCACTTTTCACAGAACACTTCCTAGAATGTTGACGACACAGTCGGTCCATCCGATAGCTGGACCAATGAAGGATGTCTCCAACTCTTATCTATCTCTCTAGTTTTTATCTCTTTAAGCATAATATTGCTGAATTCCTCGTCTCCATAAACTTAGCACAACATTCCATTACTTCAGTAATTTTAAACAGACGTTTTTAGTCAGGTTGGCATAATCCCATCCTGCTTTGCTCTCAGCCATTCTCCATTTTATACAGGCTTTTAGGATCTTAACATACAATTTCACATATTATAGTTATATTAGAATGGTTATCGAATCTTAATAATGTTTACTAAATCCTACAGGTACTCCCTATCCTACATATCCCCACCTTGAGGGCAAGGCATTTGCTGACCCCTCAAAACTAAAATCTTACATATGGATTATTTTTCTTCCGTTTATGTAACTCTAACATGTTCTGGGCTGTGATCATATTTAAATGGGATTGGGCATTGGACTTTAGGTGTTTCAGGTAGCAGGTGTAGAATAGTAAGCACATCATTACTACAAGTTGGGATATGACCAGTACATGGGAAATTATCCTAATCCAATGAGGAATTTCCATGTTTGTCCCTATGTTGTCTTATTAGTCCTAACAGTTTTTGACTCCCTACCTTGTGACATTTGTGTTTAACTGGTTAGATCTTAAACAAACTTCTGATCTTACATAGTTCCAAGTTTTACTACATGGGTTACATATCTCAAATACAAAATCATTACAAGTTGGAGAACAACCAGAGCGTGTGAAATAATACGAGCCTAAGGGCATGCTGATGTATTAAGCCCAATATCCCACCAGTGTGTGTTGTCCCTTCTGCTTTCAATTTCAATATCTATTCTCCAGTTGTCTTGCTCCAAAACATAAAAAATGCTTTAGGGAGGAGTTCAGTCGTATCATGAGCTCACTGAAACCCTCAAACAATAGGGGAATGTCGGGTCTGAATTGTGCCACATAACTGTGCAGCTCGTACTTAAAAACGTGTTGGTTGATGGACAGGTCCTGTTAGACCCGTAAAGCATGGTAGTTGTGGTGGTAGTGACACAGGAGGCACCACCAAAATCACCTCATATTGGATTCGTACTGGTTTTTCCCCACGCTCTGTTACCTACAAAACACGATTATTACAGTCACAGTTAAATTCAGTCTTACAATCATTTCAAGCGACATTCCAGTTTCACATCTACTTCCTGATCTTCCAAGTCGAGATCCATTCTCGCTTCCGTTTTTCAAAATAGCGGCCACGGGATCTTTTACATCCACCTGAGAGGGCAGACGAGGCAGTGGTTTAACGTCGCATCCGAAAGATGGCACCTCTGACAGAGCAGCTCTCCCTCAGTACTGCCCTGGAGTGTCAGCCTAGATTATGTGCTCAAGTCTCCAGAGTGGGACTCAAACCCACGACCATCTGACTCTAGAGGTGAGAGTGTCGCCCACTGAGCCGAGGCTGACCCCTCTTAAACTCCAGCCTAGTTACTGGGGTTATTATCAGCATCTTCAAACCGCCCACCCACCCCCCAACCCCCTAATTGCCATTATTAACACAGAACAGTCCTTCATGTGATTAACAGCAGAATGGGACCAGTGTGCTCAGGTGTGAACTCGCTGGTGTCTCAGCAGGTGAAATGAACTGGTGAATCCCTTTTCACACACTGAGCAGGGGAACGACCTCTCCCCAGCGTGGGTGAACTGGTGTTTCCGAAGATTGGATGAGTGCGTAAACCTCTTCCCACAGTGAAAGCAGCTGAATGGCCTCTCCCCGGTGTGGATGCATCGATGCTTCTTCAGGTCCTTGCTTCTTCAGGTCCTTGGAGCATTTGAAACTCTTGTCGCAGTCGGAACATTTAAACGGCCTCTCGTCAGTGTGAACCAGCTGGTGTTCCCGCAGAGAGTCGGAACGTGTGAATCCTTTCCCGCACTCGGAGCAGGAGAACGGCCTCTCGTCAGTGTGAACTCGCTGGTGTTCCCGCAGAGAGGAGGGACGAGTGAACCCTTTCCCGCACTCGGAGCGGGAGAACGGCCTCTCGTCAGTGTGAACCAGCTGGTGTTCCCGCAGAGGGTCGGAACGAGTGAATCCTTTCCCGCACTCAGAGCAGGAGAATGGCCTCTCGTCAGTGTGCCCACGTTTGTGTACCAGCAGAGTGTGGGACTGGACAAATCCCTTCCCGCACACAGACAGGTGAACGGCCTCTCGTCAGTGTGAACTCGCTAGTGTTCCCGCAGAGTGGAGGGACGAGCAAATCCTTTCCCGCACTCGGAGCAGGTGAACGGCCTCTCGTCAGTGTGAACTCGCTGGTGTTCCCGCAGAGTGGAGGGACAAGGGAATCCTTTCCTGCAGTCAGAGCAGGTGAACGGCCACTCGTCAGTGTGAACTCGCTGGTGTTCCCGCAGAGAGGAGGGACGAGTGAATCCTTTCCCACACTCTTAGCAGGTGAACAGCCACTCATCAGTGTGAACCAGCTGGTGTCTCAGCAGGGTGGAGGAGAGACTGAATCCCTTCCCACACACGGAGCAGGTGAACTGCCTCTCCCCGGTGTGAACTCGCTGGTGCTGTATCAGGTCGCTGGATCTTCTGAAGCCCTTCTCGCAGTCGGAGCACTGAAAAGGTCTCTCATCGGTGTGAATACGCTCGTGTAGCAACAGCTGGCAAGACTGGTTAAACCTCTTCTCACAGTGAGAGCAGGCGAACGCCTTCTCCCCGGTGTGAACTCGCCGGTGTCTCAGCAGGCCGGATTGTTGAGTGAATCCCTTCCTACACATGGAGCAGGTGAACGGCCATTTCACGGAGTGACTGCGTTGATGAGTCTCCAGCTTGGAGAGGCAACTGAATCCCTTCCCGCATTCCCGACATTTGCATGGATTCTCCTCGCTTTGGTTACACTTGTGCCTCCCCAGGCTGCACCTTCCGTTTAATCCACGTCCACACACAAGACACGTGTGCAGTTTGCCCGCACTCTGATTGCTGCTTTCCGATTCCATATGTCGATGATATTCAGGTCCTGATGAATCAAGTGACTCTGTCAGATCTTCGTGTGAAGTTTGCATTAAGCTGCCCTTCTGCAATTCCTTCCCTTGCAAGAGACGGTAAAACAGGTTTATATAAGTAATTAATATAAATACAGGAGAGAAAATAAAGAAACGCTGGTCTTTACACAGCGCCTTTCACGATCAACGGTTTTACAGACAATGAATTACATTTTGAAGTGTAGTCGCTGTTGTAATGTGGGAAACACTGCAGCCAATTAGCATCATAAATAATGGCCAGGACACCAGGGATAACTCTCCTGCCCTTCTTCGAAATATTGGGATCGTTTATGTACACCTGAACGTCTCATCTGAAAGACAGCCCTCCGACAGTGCGGCGCTCCCTCAGTACTGCCCCTCCGACAGTGCGGCGCTCCCTCAGTACTGCCCCTCCGACAGTGCAGCGCTCCCTCAGTACTGACCCTCCGACAGTGCAGCGCTCCCTCAGTACTGACCCTCTGACGTGCAGCGCTCCCTCAGTACTGACCCTCTGACAGTGCGGCGCTCCCTCAGTACTGCTCCTCCGACAGTGCAGGGCTCCCTCAGTACTGCTCCTCTGACAGTGCGGGGCTCCCTCAGTAGTGCCCCTTCGACAGTGCAGAGCTCCCTCAGTACGTTCCCTCCGACAGTGCAGCGCTCCCTCAGTACTGCCCCTCCGATGGTGCAGCACTCCCTCAGTACTGTCCCTCCGACAGTGCAGCGCTCCCTCCGACAGTGCAGCACTCCCTCAGTACTGGCCCTCGCACAATGCAGCGCTCCCTCAGCACTACCACTCTGACAGTGCAGCGCTCCCTCAGTACCGCCCCTCCGACAGTGCAGCGCTCCTTCGGCACTGCCCCGGAGCGTCAGCTTACGTTTATGTGCTCGAGTCGCTGGAGTGGGGACTTTGAACCCACAACTTTCTGACTCACAGACGAGGGTGCTCCGAACTGAGCCACTGGCTGGCTCTCAAGGTCTTTCACATCCTTGCTAAAGTGCGGTGGCCGGGGGAATTGTCACCGTCCCTTTAATCAGAAGAACACACGAGAGGGGGGAGGGTGTCCCTTTAAATGTGGAGGGGGTGGGTGTCCCTTTAAATGTGGAGGGGGTGGGTGTCCCTTTAAATGTGGAGTGGGTGGGTGTCCCTTTAAATGTGGAGGGGCTGGGTGTCCCTTTAAATGTGATGGGGGAGGGAATCCCTTTAAATGTGGAGGGGGTGGGTGTCCCTTTAAATGTGGAGGGGGTGGGTGTCCCTTTCAATGTGGAGGGGAGGGAGTCTCTTTAAATGTGGAGGGGAGGGGGTGGCTCTTTTAATGTGGAGGGGATGGTGTCCCTTTAAATGTGGAGGGGGTGGGTGTCCTTTTAAATGTGGAGGGGAGGGAGTCTCTTTAAATGTGGAGGGGAGGGGGTGGCTCGTTAAATGTGGAGGGGGTGGGTGTCCCTTTAAATGTGGAGAGGCGGGGCCGCGCATGCTCATTCGGCCTCCACACAACACCAGGCTATCAGTGCGCCTGCGCGGGGCCTCTGGGGAGCAGACGGAAGGCTGGGCCCGGGGAAGAGGCTGAATCAGCGGCGGGGGTAAAGTAAAGTGTTTGGGGAATCGATTTAAATCAAGGTGAGGGGGGGGGAGCGGAGAGCGAGATTATAAAGTAAAATACGAGAAAAACCAAACCTGAGAGTCGGGCGGGACCTCCACGGACGCCGAACGGAGCGGATGGAGCCGCGCGGGGTGGCGGAGTGAGCCGGAGCAATGTGATTCTGAGTGACGGGAGCGCTGACCAATAGGAAGAGGGCTCAGCTGGGAGGCCTGAACTGGGCGGCCTGGTCCTCCAACCAATGGCGGCGCGGCAAGGGGGCGGGGCCTCCTCTCCAGCTCAGGTGCGCTGGGGCCGATTGTGACGCGCTGTCCCCAGGTGAGAGCAGCTCAGTCAGCACAGAGCTGGGGCTGGAATCTGGGAGAGGGGCCGCAGGCAGCGGGCCTGGCAAAGGGGCACAAGCTTCACAATACAAGCTGCTTTCAAATGCACAATTGTTTCCTACAGACAGCCTTGGTCACACTGCAAAAAAAACTGTTGAACAATTCATCATAACTCCACTGCTTTAAGAGAGGCTAGAGTGCAAAAGCAAGGAAGTTATGATGAAACTGTGTAAAAGACTGGAGTCAGCTGTGGCTCAGTGGATAGCAGAGTCAGAAGGTTGTGGGTTCAAATCCCGCTCCAGGGACTTGAGCACATAAAGCGAGGCTGACACTCCAGTGCGGTGCTGATGGAGCGCCGCACTGTCGGAGGGGCAGTACTGAGGGAGTGCCGCACTGTCGGAGGGGCAGTACTGAGGGAGTGCCGCACTGTCGGACGGGCTGTACTGAGGGAGCGCCGCACTATCGGAGGGGCAGTACTGAGGGAGCGCCGCACTATCGGAGGGGCAGAACTGAGGGAGTGCCGCACTGTTGGAGGGGCAGTACTGAGGGAGCGCCGCACTGTCGGAGGGGCAGTACTGAGGGAGCGCCGCACTGTCGGAGGGGCAGTACTGAGGGAGAGCCGCACTGTCGGAGCGGCGGTACTGAGGGAGCTCCGCACTGTCGGAGGGGCGGTACTGAGGGCGCGCCGCACTGTCGGAAGGGCAGTACTGAGGGTGCACCGCACTGTCGGCGGGGCAGTGCTGAGGGAGCGCCGCACTGTCGGAGGGGCAGTGCTGAGGGAGCGCCGCACTGTCGGAGGGGCAGTACTGAGGGAGCACTGAACTGTCGGAGCGGCAGTACTGAGGGAGAGCTGCACTGTCGGAGGAGCAGTACTGAGGGAGCGCCGCACTGTTGGAGGGGCAGTACTGTGGGAGCGCTGCACTGTTGGAGGGGCAGTACTGAGGGAGCACCGCACTGTTGGAGGGGCAATACTGAGGGAGCGCTGCACTGTCAGAGGGGCAGTAGTGAGAGAGCGCCGCACTGTCGGGGGGGCAGAGCTGAGGGAGCACCACACTGTCGGAGGGGCAGTGCTGAGGGAGCACTGCACTGTCGGAGGAGCAGTGCTGAGGGAGCGCTGCACAGTCGGGGGCAGTACTGAGGGAGCGCTGCACTGTCGGAGCGCCAATACTGAGGGAGCGCCACATTGTCGGAGGGGCAGTACTGAGGGAGCGCCACACTGTCGGAGGGGCAGTACTGAGGGAGCGCTGCACTGTTGGAGGGGCAGTACTGAGGGAGCACCGCACTGTCGGAGGGGCTGTACTGAGGGAGTGCCGCACTGTCGGAGGGGCAGTACTGAGGGAGTGCTGCACTGTCGGAGGGGCAGTGCTCAGGGAGCGCCGCACTGTCGGGGGAAGCAATGCTGTGGGAGTGCCACGCTGTCGGAGGGGCAGTACTGAGGGAGCGCCGCATTGTCATAGGGGCAGTAATGAAGGAGTGCTGCACTGTCGGAGGGGGCAGTACTGAGGGAGCGCCGCACTGTCGGAGGGGCAGTAATGAAGGAGCGCTGCAGTGTCGGAGGTGCCGTCCTACGGATGAGACGTTAAACCGAGGCCCCCGTCTGCCCCCTCAGGTGGACATAAAAGATCCCGTGGAGCTATTTTGAAGAAGTTATCCCCGGTGTTTTGAGCCCAATATTTATCCCTCAATCAACATGACGAAGAAACATTATCTGGTCATTATCAATTGCTGTTTGTGGGAGCTTGCTGTGCGCAAATTGGCTGCCGCGTTTCCCACATTACAACAGTGACAACACTTCAAAAGTACTTCATTGGCTGTAAAGCACTTTGGGACGTCCAGTGGTCGTGAAAGGCAGTTAAGAAGGCAAATGGTATGCTGGCCTTCATTACAAGAGGATTTGAGTACAGGAGTAAAGAAGTCTTACTCCAATTATATCTTCTGCTTTCTTCTTAGGCAGTCCCTCGGAACCGAGGATGACTTGCTTCCACATTAAAAATGAGTTCTCAGGTGTAAGGGTAAACTGGGAGAGCTTCTTCTCCCCGAGACGGACCCTCTGATATAAAGGGTCGACTGGATCCATGTTTATCTGTAATTTAAACAGAGGTCTGGTCATGTTCCGAGCTCTTTCCCCTAGAGGAGAGGGTAGAATGGGGGTCTTTAGTGTTAAATGGTTTCACCTGGGTCCATTGCTTCCATCGCATACCCATCGGTTCCTGTAGATAAACACACGTATCACTTGTCATTAATACAGTACATGGCCCCATCCAACGGGCCCCATTCCCTTTCTTCCGATAAGTTGCGTCATTACTTGTTGACCTATTCTGGGCAACTCGTCTGGTTTAAGTCCAGCATTCTGCCTTTCTAGATCTTTAATCTGTTGTTGGTTCCTCACTTCTTTATTTAGTGCTTGTACCTCCTGATTTAGTTGTACTAAGTATCGCCTTACTCTATCCTACACTGGTCCTGGTCTTAAATACATACTTTGGTTCTGTCTTCACAAAGGAGGACACAAATAACCGCCCAGAGATGTTGGGGAACATAGGGTCTAATGAAAGGGAGGAACTGATAGAAATCAGTATTTGTAGGGAAATGGTGTTGGGGAAATTGACGGGATTGAAGGCCGATAAATCCCCAGAGCCTGATAATCTACATCCTAGGGTACTTAAGGAAGTGGCCCTAGAAATAGTAGATGCATTGCTGGTCATCTTCCAAAACTGGAAAGTACTGAAGTACAAAGGGATCTGGGGGTCCTGGTGCACGAAACTCAAAAGGTTAGTATGCAGGTGCAGCAAGTGATTAAGAAGGCCAATGGAATGTTGGCTTTCATTGCTAGGGGGATAGAATATAAAAATAGGGAGGTATTGCTTCAGTTGTACAAGGTATTGGTGAGACCGCACCTGGAATACTGCATACAGTTTTGGTGTCCATACTTAAGAAAAGACATACTTGCTCTCCAGTCAGTACAAAGAAGGTTCACTCAGTTAATCCCGGGGATGAGGGGATGGACATATGAGGAGAGGTTGAGTAGATTGGGACTCTACTCATTGGAGTTCAGAAGAATGAGAGGCGATCTTATTGAAACATATAAGATTGTGAAGGGGTTGGATCGGGTGGATGCGGGGAGGATGTTCCCGATGATGGGTGAAACTAGAACTAGGGGGCATAATCTTAGAATAAGGGGCTGCTCTTTCAAAACTGAGATGAGGAGGAACTACTTCACTCAGAGGGTGGTAGGTCCATGGAATATGCTGCCCCAAAAAGCTGTAGAAGCTACATCATTACATAAATTTAAAACAGAAATAGACAGTTTCCTAGAAGTAAAGAGAATAAAGGGTTATGGGGAGCGGGCAGGAATTTGGACATGAGTCTAGGTTCGGATCGGTCATGGCCCTGTGGGTAGTGGAGTGGGCCCAGGGGCCGTGTAGCCTGATCCTGCTCCTATTTCGTGTGTCTAATTCTGTTAGATTCAGGAGATGGTTCTGTGATAGTAGATTGGCGGTTAGGATCAGATCAGCCATGATCTTATTGAATGGCGGAGCAGGCTCGAGGGGCCGATTGGCCTACTCCTGCTCCTATTTCTTATGTTCTTATGTTCTAAAATTCGATTAGACTCTGGAACAGTATCCATGGATCGGAGGGTAGCTAATGTTACCCCACTGTTCAAAAAAGGTGGTAGAGAGAAAACGGGGAATTACAGACCAGTAAGCCTGACATCGGTAGTGGGGAAAATGCTAGAGTCCATTAGAAAAGATGTAATAGCAGAGCAGTTGGAAAACAGTGACAGGATCTGTAGTGTATGTAAAATAACAACAGAAAATGCTGGAAAAACTCAGCAGGTCAGGCAACATCCGTGGAGAGAAATTTGAGTTGACGTTTCGGGTCGAGCCCTTCTTCAAAACTGGAAAGAAAAGAAACTAGATCGAAGGCAGGGCTGCAATCGGACAAAAGAATAAAAGAAACAAAAGAAGTAAAAGAGATTAGAAGCTGGACGAGATGGTAATGGGCTGGGATTAGGTGTAAAGTGTACTGGCAGGGCAAAAGATAGCTGCCAGGTGTGAGAGAGAAACAAAAGGAAAGGGGGGGGGGGAAAGGAGTGGAACAATTACAAGAGAAAATGAAATGGGGGCCGAGGTTATGATCTGAAATTGTTGAACTCGATATTGAGTCCGGAAGGCTGCAAAGTGCCTAATCGGAAGATGAGGTGCTGTTCCTCGAGTTTACGTTGAGCTTCCATGGAACAATACAAGAGGCCAAGGACGGTGAGGTCTGAGTGGGAATGGGGCGGTGAATTAAAGTGACAGGCGACCGGAAGCTCGGGGTCACCCTTACGGACTGAACGGAGGTGTTCCGCAAAGCGGTCACCCAATCTGCGTTTGGTCTCCCCAATGTAGAGCAGGCCGCATCGTGAGCAGCGAATACAGTATACTAGATTGCGAGAAGTACAAGTAAATTGCTGTTTCACCTGGAAGGGGTGTTTGGGGCCCTGGACAGTGGGAAGGGGGGAGGTATAGAGGCAGGGGCAGCCCTGCCTTCGATCTAGTTTCTTTTCTTTCCAGTTTTGAAGAAGGGTTCAACCCAAAACGTCAACTCAAATTTCTCTCCACGGATGTTGCCTGACCTGCTGAGTTTTTCCAGCATTTTCTGTTGTTGTTTCGGATTTCCAACATCTGCAGTATTTTGCTATCGTCTGTAGTGTATGTACCTTGAAGAAGGAACTATGGCCTAGAAATTCAATTGGTTGCGCCAGCCGTTAGCGCCTTAGGAGGAGTAGATGTCGGACGCTATGCGGGTAGTGCCCGGGCACAGCGCGAACTGCGCCTCGCCCCAACTTCACTAGAGATTTAGCGACGGCGCAAAGTCTTTGCGCGCACTCAGCTGCGCGCGCAGATCATGACGTCATTTCCTCGTGCAACGCCCTTTGTGCGCCCCCAACCAGAACTTCAGTCGCGCCGCCCCATTGTGCGCCTGGCGCCCCTAGCGACTGTTAAGTGGAACGGTTCTCAGCTGATGCGGGGCACGGGGGGCGCAAATTAAAGGGCACTCATCCTGCAATATAAAAGGCTGCCATTTTGCAGCACACCTTCTTGCGAAACGGATCTTTGGAGAGAGACCAAGGTAGATAGCTTTCTGCTTTGGCCCAACACTCGGACAGGTACTTCTGGCTTCAGGCCACAGCTTTCCAAAAGTTTTTGCCTTCATTGACATCTCATTGTTTGCCAGCATACTATGGGGGCTGCAATGGGTGTCAACACTGGCTTTCTCAATTACATCCAAAGGGCTCAGAGACGCCGTGAGAGACTGGCAGCCCTGGCTAGACAGAGAGGGGGCAACAGGCGTCGGCAAAGGAGGCCTTACCCACCCAGGGTATACCGCCAGCAGTTCTCCTATCTCAACATGTCTGAGGAGCAGTGTGTTCGGAGGCTGCGATTCAGAAGGGACGTGGTCACAGAGATCTGCCAGCTGCTTGCCGGTGATCTGCAGCCACAGCTGAGGAGCAGGACGTCTCTGTCGGTGGCAGTGAAGGTGACGGTGGCTCTCAACTTTAATGCCACCGGCTCATTCCAATCCGCTACTGGGGACATTGCCAACATCTCCCAGTTCGCCGTGCATTGCTGCATCCGCCAGGTGACCAATGCCCTTTTCAAAAGGAGACGTCAGTTCATCTCCTTCTCCATGGCCCTTGACAAGCAGCAACAGCGTGCAATGGGCTTTGCAGCATTCGTGGGCTTCCCCATGGTGCAGGGCGCCATTCACTGCACGCATGTGGCTTTGCGGGCACCTCTGGAGAATGCAGAGGATTACCGCAACCGGAAGGGCTACCATTCGCTGAACGTCCAGCTGGTGTGTGACCACAGGCAGCTCATCCTAGCTGTCAATGCCCGCTTTCCAGGCAGCAGCCACGATGCCTTCATCCTGCGACAGACTTCTGTGGCAGACATGTTCCAGGCCCAGCCTCACCCACGAGGATGGCTTATCGGGGACAAAGGCTATCCTTTGTGTACCTGGCTGATGAACCCGCTCCGTGCGCCCAGCACCCCTGCTGAAGAGGGATACAATGAGAGCCATCAAGCGACCAGGAACATCATCCAACAAACAATCGGCGTCCTGAAGCAACGGTTCCGCTGTCTCGATCATTCCGGGGGAGCACTGCAGTATTCGCCGGAGTGAGTCTCCCATTTCGTGGTCGTTTGCTGCATGCTGCACAACCTGGCTATCCGCAGGACTCAGCCACTGCCACCACAGATTGGAGGACCACCTGAGGAGGAGGAGGAGGAGGAGGAGGAGGAGGACCAGCACAGGAGGGAGGCACAAAGTGCAAGGGCCGCCCGTCGCCGGCTTATTGAACGTCGGTTCTCGGCCCCCTCTCAGGGACTGGCTTGTGCCAATGTCAGCAGATGAATGTAGCCGCTCCACAAGCCCTCAGCCAAGCAGGGCAACCAGGACTTAACCAAAAAACCATGCACACTGCAATTTAACAGCAATAATTTATTGAAAACCTCTGCCCTTCCCACATTACATGCTCATGTGGAGAAGCCCCCTCCAAAAACACAAAACTACCAGTCTCGGCCTTACAAAAAGAAAGAAACACACCAGTCTCGGCCTTACACAAATAAAGATAGACACCAGTCTCGGCCTTACACAAATAAAGATAGACACCAGTCTCGGCCTTACACAAAAACAACTGCACCAGTGTCGGCCTTCCAACAAGCACCAGGCATTTGTTCATACCTCTACTTTTTGCCCTGCGAGGGCGATGCCTTGCGCATCCTTGCCTGGTCCCTGCCCGCCCTGCTGCTCCTCCTCAATGGGAGCCCAATGGCTGCAGCAAGGCTGGGGGAAGGCTGCTGAGGGGCAGATGGCGAGACGGCAGATGCCCTTGGGGGTCGGCCTGCACCAGCTCTGGCCTTGGAGTGTCCGGCTGCTGACTGCTCCAACTCTGGCTGGGCGGCAGCAGTCTGTCCAGCAGCTGCAATGGCGGAGTGGCAGTGTCAGCTGCAGGAATGGTGGCAACCTGGCAGATCGCAGGTGCTCGCTGGTCGCCTGAGACATTGGCACTCGCACGGGCCAGCACTGCAGCATGCGCAGCAACCAGCTGAAGGACAGACTGCTGGGCTGCTGCTGTGCGGCGAGTGCCCTGGCGATGCTTGGCTGATCCAGCGAGGGTGGCAGCAGTTAGTGCCCGTGTGGCCCTGGTCTGTGTCCGCATGACACCAGCCAGTGAATGGACGGCACGACTGAGCACTTGGCTAGAAGCCGACTGTGCTGCCGCGAAGTCCTGCAGACTCCTGGCCTGTGCTGCATTGAATTGTTGCAGACTCCTGGCCTGTGCTGCACTGAATTGTTCCAGACTCCTGGCCTGTGCTGCACTGAATTGTTCCAGACTCCTGGCCTGTGCTGCCCCGAATTCCTGCACACTCCTTGCCAGTGACTCTATGGAGTCAGGCATCCTTGCCACTGCAGCCATGAGCTCAGTGTGCCTGCGCTCAGCCTGGACGGCCATTTCCTCTAGGAGGCGCACCTCCTCTGCGCTCACCGTCGCAGGACTGGAGGCCGCACTCACCCTCTGGGGAGAAGTCTGCCGAGCTTCCCCACCCCTCCCACGTTGCTGCAGGCCGCTGGGCCCCAGATCTTCATTCTCCTCCGGCCCTTGCCCCTGGCTCCCCTCCAGGGAAGACGTGTCCCCTACATCGGCATGGGCTGGCGCGGCTGAGGGTGGCACTGATGGGCCGGCTTCCTCTTCCTCCTCCTCGTCTTCCGAAGGGCTGACAGTGGCAGCTTGAGGGCCCGCCTCCTCACCTGGCGATTCACCATCTGAAAGCAGGAAGGCACAAGAGTAGCTTTAGAGTGAGGACAGGGCGGCAGCGAGGGAGGCATGAGTGGTGCCATTCACCGCATTGGTCGGACAGTGGCAAAGGATGCTGATCTGAGGCGCAAGTGGAACGAGTGAGGTCCAAAAGGTGATGCCCTTACCATTGGTGCCCAGAACAGGGTCGGCATCTCCACTGGCGACGGGGCCAATCAGCTGGCCTCCCATAATGCGCTCCACACGCTGGTCGAGGTCGGAGAGCTCTTTGAAGTCAGGACGGCCTCTGTTTGGTTGCGCCGGTTGTGTGCAACCTTGGCCTGCAAGAGAAAGGACGGCCTCAAAGTACAGTGTGTAGCCCTGATCTTGTCTGCACTGCCTCCCATGGTCGAATAGCTAGTACAGTGTGTAGCCCTGATCTTGTCTGCACTGCCTCCCATGGTCGAATAGCTTGTACAGTGTGTAGCCCTGATCTTGTTTGCACTGCCTCCCATGGTCGAATAGCTTGTACAGTGTGTAAAGTGCTGAATGTGCAATTGATTTTCATGCCAGTCCCATAGCTGCTGGATGAGGGCTGGCCATTAGGGATTTCAGGTCCCTTTGCCCATAATGTGAGGTGCACATGCAAGGATGAGGAGGACACTGGAAAGGGTACTCACCCTGACAACCCGAGTGAGGTCGTTGAACTTCTTTCGGCATTGCACAGGAGTCCTGGCAACCACGCTGTTGGAAGACACCCTGTTGGACACCTCCCTCCAGGCTTTCCGGTAGGCGCTGGGCAGCAGCCTCTTGCCACCTTCTGGGTACAAAACATGGCGCCTGCGCTCCACTCCTCCAACCAGCACCCTCAGGTCACCGTCGCTGAAGCGCTGCGCTCTCTCCCTGGCCTTCTCCATAGCCCTGGGCATTGTACAGGTGAAGCTGAAGTGGTCAGGCCTAGGTTGAGGGCTTCAGTGTGCAGGGCGTAGCAGGCAAACAAATCCACCCTCCCCCTTTAAGAGATGACCGGCGCCAGAGTGTCTGCCGTCAATCAAGATCTCGCCGCACCTGCGCTGCGCCCAGCCTCGGGGCTATCGCTCAGCACCGCCGGCTTAGCGCCTAAAGATAGTCATGCATCGCCTGTTTTTGCGCAGCAGCAACCTCTTGGGGCGATGCGACTGAATATCGGCGAAGGGGGCGCGACTTTGCGCCGGGCGCAAACTTTAGCGGCCGCCCGACTTTACCGCCCCAAAAGTGGCTATACTGAATTTCTAGGCCTATATTCTGCAGCCCCTGTATACTGCAGTACCAGTAGTGACCACCCCTGTATATAAGCCTGTGTAGTAACTTTGTATAGTAGTTCCAGTTTTGTCTCCATTCAGTAAACACCTGTTATAACCAACTTCTGCAGTCCGTGTCTCAATTACACACGGACATTACATTGGCGACGAACAGATCCAAACTTACCTGCAGTTCTGCACCACCTCACGGGGATCCATCCCTGAAGCGAAGTTATTAGAGGTCGAAGCCAGAAGGAAGAAATCCAAAAAAACAAACAAACAGAAGAAACGGGTGTTGACCATGGGCAACCGCCCACTGATTCATCGAATCTGAAGATTTGCAGGAGAGGCTGTCGAGAGCTGGGCTTGGTTCTCCAGTCTATGGTGTTCCAGCTAATCGGGCTGGTGGCAGGTAGTACACTGATCCTTCCTGGGCTGCGGCAGGCTAGAGCTCGATCGGGTGGCTTTTCAACGGGGCCGAGCAGCGTTGTCAGGAAGAGGAGAGAGAGAGAGAGGGTGGAGCACACAGGGCGCGGCCGGTGCTATGAAGCCGGGCAGCGTACAGACCCGAGAAGAGGGAGGAAAGTGTCCCATAGGGTCTGCTCTGACGATGGGAACAGTAATTAAAATAAAAGAAAAAGAAATTAGAAGCGCAGAAAGTCGTGAGGAGCTGCAGTTTGCCACGGGGACCGTGGAGAGCGGCGTTGGAAGCAGCGCGGGGGGAAGTGCGCGAAGACCATAGGGCGTAGCCATCAAGGCACAAAAACGCCAGCAACAGCATTGGCAGCAGCGGAAAAGACAGAAAGCGCGGGAGGTGCCATCTTAATCCAGCGGGGAAGAAGGAAACGCGCGGGAGGCGCCATTTTATTCAATCGGGGAAGAAGGCAAAGCATGGGAGGCGCCATTTTGTTCAATCGGGGAAGAAGGAAAAGCGCAGGAGGCGCCATCTTAGATCTCTAAGATGCCGAAGACTGGCAATATCACTGCCTTCGATAATGAAATAGAAGACTGGACCACGTATGTGGAAAGAGTCGAAGTATATTGCAAGGCAAATGAAGTAGCCGATGAGAAAAAGGCATCGGTACTACTAAACTTAATGGGCGCAAGAACGTACGGCCTATTGCGGAACCTAGTCAAACCGATGGAGAAGAGTTTTAACGAAATTGTTGATATCCTACAGGAACACCTAAATCCTACACCGCTGCTGATAGCAGAAAGATTTAAATTCCACAAGAGAAATCAGCATAAAGATGAGAGCAATGCTGATTACCTTACGGAACTACGCAAGCTATCAAAGCACTGCCAGTTCGGAGCAGGACTGGCAGATACCCTACGGGACAAATTTGTCTGTGGACTCCTGAGTGAAGGAACCCAGAAGAGGTTACTCTCAGAGAAAGAGCTGACGCTAGATAAGGCTTTCAGCGTGGCAGTATCGTACGAAGCAGCAGCAAGGGGAGCTGTGGAAATACAGCAAAAGCCACAGGAATACGGCACCCATGAAATGACACGGGGATTTGAAAAATGTTATCGCTGCGGCAGAACAACCCATGACCAGAAGAACTGCTGGTTCAAGGACAAAACATGCAGGCAATGCGGAAAGATGGGACACATTGCACGAGTTTGCAGGTCCGGGAAGAAGATGAACGACAACAAAAAGACTACTAAGGAAAAGTACAGGAAAGTACAAAAGATGACGGACAGTAGTTCCAAAGACCAGAAGAGCGATAGTGAATCCAGGAACAAGAGGCTAAGCTGTCTCAAACTACACAATGTAATCACAAAAGAGGATCACCGAACCAGTTGGGTCACCCTCACGATAGCAGGGTCCCAAGTCAAAATGGAATTGGATACAGGATCAGCCCTGACCGTCATGAATCGACGAGACTACGAGCGGCTATTCTCACACATACCCTTGAAAGACACATCCATTGTCTTGAAGACATATACGGGGCAGAAAGTATACCCCAGAGGGAAAATAAGGGTGCCTGTCGAATTCAACGGCAAGGAAATACAGAAATTGTATCTGTACATACTGCAAGATGGTGGACCACCGTTATTGGGACGTGAATGGATCAGAAAGATAAGTTTAGACTGGCACTCCATTCAGGCACTGACTGTGGCTGGTAAAAAGGATGATGACGTCACACCTGAATGATTGTCAAAAATCTTAGCTAACGCTAAAGAGGTATTTCAACAAGGACTGGGAACTCTTAAAGGTGTAACCGCCTCGATAAAAATAGAAGAGAATGCAATTCCCAAGTTTTTCAAAGCAAGACCGGTACTGTATGCAATTCGCCCAGCCATCGAGGCAGAGCTGGAGAATCTGGAGAATGCAGGCGTGTTATCTAAGGTAGACTGGAGCGAGTGGGCGACACCCATCGTTCCTGTCATGAAGAAAATGTTAAACAATAAGTCTGAGGAGCCAAGGAAGGTTCGCATCTGTGGGGACTTCAAGGTGACTGTGAACCCAGTCCTTCACACAGTACAGTATCCTCTTCCGAGGATAGAATATATTTTCGCCTCACTATCTGGAGGGAAATGTTTTACAAAAATTGACCTAGCAGAAGCATATTTGCAGATGGAGGTTGAAGAATCCTCTAGGAAATATCTTGCGATAAAAACTCACAAAGGTCTTTACCAGTATAATCGACTGGTATTCGGAGTAGCATCAGCTCCGGCTATATGGCAAAGAGTGATGGAACAAGTCCTGCAAGGGATTCCGGGGACTCAGTGTTACTTGGACGACATCCTAGTGACAGGTGAAAATGACAGTGAACACCTTGCCAACCTAGAGCAGGTGCTCACTAGACTAAGAGAACATGGGCTATGAGCCAATCGACCCAAGTGCGAGTTTTTAAAGAAACAGATATCGTATTGTGGCCACGTGATTGATGAAGAGGGGTTACATAAGTCCCCTGACAAAATTGAAGCGGTAGTTAAGGCTCCAGCGCCTGAAAATGTGTCGCAACTGAGGTCATTCCTCGGATTGGTGAATTACTACCATAAGTTTTTGCCGAATTTGTCCACAATTCTGCACCCACTAAACGCCCTGCTACAAACTGGAGTAGCATGGAAATGGAGCGATGAATGTAAGCGGGCCTTTCAGAAGTGTAAAGGCCTGATCACTTCAAGAGAAGTATTGGCTCACTACAACCCATCACTACCGATAAGACTGGCGTGTGATGCGTCTCCCTACGGCGTTGGAGTGGTACTGTCACATAAATTCCTTGATGGTTCAGAGAGGCCGATAGCTTTTGCGTCACGCTCGTTAACTTCAGCTGAGCGTAACTACGCCCAGATTGACAGAGAGGCCCTCAGCCTGGTGTGGGGGGTGAAGATGTTCAATCACTACCTGCACGGGCAGAAATTTACTCTACTAACTGATCATCAACCTCTTGTCTCCATTTTCAACCCTAAGAAGGGCGTCCCGATAATGACAGCACAACGGCTACAGAGGTGGTCCCTTTTCCTAGGGGCACACCAATATGACATAGAGTACAAAGGAACTAAACAGCATGGGAATGCTGATGGATTGTCGTGCCTACCGTTGCCGACGGTGGAAGAAGCACCTGCAGTGGATCCTGTGGAGATATTCCACTCGACCATAGTCGAATGTCTACCTGTGACGAATGCAAACATAGAAAAGGAAACACGAAATGACCCGACACTCTCCAGGGTCTATGATTTAACGGTGAAGGGATGGCCAGCACATGGCGAACCACTGTTGCCAGCACTCTCGCCAAGAAGAGAACAGCTGTCAGTGTGCCGAGGAACCTTGATGTGTGGATCCAGAGTAGTAATTCCACCCAAATTGAAGGATAGAGTGCTCAATGAGCTTCATGAGGGTCATCTGGGAGGGGTAAAAATGAAGAACTTAGCCAGAGCGTTTGTGTGGTGGCCGGGAATCGATAGAGAAATCGAAGAGATGACCAAGAGCTGTGCAGGATGCCAGAAGGTCCAAAACGCCCCACCACAAGCTCCTCTGCATCCATGGGAGTGGCCCTCATCTCCATGGCAAAGGGTACACATTGATTTTTCTGGTCCATTTATGGACTCGATGTTTTTAATTGCGATGGATGCACATTCAAAGTGGCCAGAGGTAATAAAAATGTCCTTAACCACCACAGAAAAAACTATCACAGTCTTACGAACCATATTCGCCAGAAATGGGCTGCCTGAACAGATTTGCTCCGACAATGGACCACAGTTTGTGTCTGAAGAGTTCCGGAGGTTCTTAAAGAACAATGGTGTTAAGCATTACACATCCGCCCCATATCATCCAGCCACCAATGGATTGTCTGAGAGGTTCGTTCAAACATTCAAGAAGGCTATCAAGGCAATGTGTAATGAAGACATACCCCTACAGCACAATCACAGAATCACAGAAACCCCACAGTGCAGATAGAGGCCATTTCGGCCCATCGAGCCTGCACCGACACATATCCCACCCGATCCCCGTAACCCCTACACCAACACATATCCCACCCTATCCCCGTAACCCCACGTATTTAATCCCCCTAACACTAAGGGTCAATTTATCATAGCCAATCAACCTAATTCGCACATCTTTGGAGGTGGATAACTTCTTGTTTGCCTACCGGAATGCGACACATGCGGTTACCAACCAAACTCCAGCCATGATGTTCTTCAATCGAAGACTAAGATGCCGCTTGGATTAGGTTAAGCCAAACATCAGAAGAGATGTGGAGAACAGGCAGTTTCAGAATATGAATGAAAGGCCAACCAGGAGTTTCAAGATAGGTCAACCAGTTTTGGCCCGGGACTACCGCACAGAGAAATGGCAGCCAGGAACGATCTGCACACGGCAAGGACCTCTAATGTATACCGTGGACATTGGAGAGAGCATTGTAAGATGCCATGCTGACCAGATTCTAGAGTCACTGGAAAACGTCAAATCTACACCACGATCCTATACACCTGGTGATGAAACCGAAGTACCAATTGCATCTACCTCAGAATCGGTGATATTGGAAGCAGACGAACCAAACAACGACGTTGATCCCGAATCAACTTTGCCAGAAGAACCTGATACCCCAAAGAGGCGTTATCCGGACAGAATCAGGAAGCCTCCTCAAAGACTGAATTTATAATTGATTAACTTCAGCTAATATATATAGCAACTGTAATTGTAAATATGTTATTTAATTATTAATCGAATGTTATGTGCTGTTTAGCTAAAAGGGGAGGAATTGTAGTGTATGTACCTTGAAGAAGGAACTATATTCTGCAGCCCCTGTATACTGCAGTACCAGTAGTGACCACCCCTGTATATAAGCCTGTGTAGTAACTTTGTATAGTAGTTCCAGTTTTGTCTCCATTCAGTAAACACCTGTTATAACCAACTTCTGCAGTCCGTGTCTCAATTACACACAGACATTACAGGATCGGACAAAGTCAACATGGAGGGTCCCTAAACTTACATAGAAACATAGAAGATAGGAGCAGGAGTAGGCCATTTGGCCCCTCGAGCCTGCTCCGTCATTCAATGTTCAAGTTTCTGGAGTGGGACTTGAACCCACAACCTTGTGCCTCAGAGGCGAGAGTGCTACCAACTGAGTCACTGGCTGACACTAAAGAACATGCAGTTCTGACGAAAGGTCATCGACCTGAAACGTTAACTCTGTTTCTCTCTCCACAGATGCTGCCTGACCTGCTGAGTATTTCCAGCATTTTCTGTTTTTATTAAAGAAACGAGGGAGTGATTGCTGACAGGAGGAATGTTGGGTCGTCCTGCACATGCGCACCTCCCTGGCGGCTGAGGCGAAACATCGACCCGCCCCCACCTGAGCCACGCACGCATACCAGATGTTGTGGCTCCGCATGCGCGCCCGATGTTCCAACCGCGTGGTTTTGTGTGCTGAGCATACGCGCTGTGGGCCGATCGGGACGGGCGATTGTGGAGCAGGAGGGAGAGCGTGGGGGCCATGAGGCGCATGCACGGCACTCAGCATCAACAGAGCGCTTTCTGGAGCGCGGGATCTTGTGGGTATTACAGCCGCCATTACTGCTGATCCTTTCAGCCAACCTGTGCAGCAGCTGGAGCCTGAAAATCAGCTTCACTGCCCCTAGGTTCGGAAAGGGGAAAATTAAACAAGTTTGCCTCTGATCCTTTTCTGAACTTATTTTACAGGGTTTTCAAAGTGGAGCAGTTACAGGCAGGAAGCTCAGACCAAACATCACGTCAACATCTGACAGAGTCGCTCGATTCATCAGGACCTGAATATCATCGGCCTTTGCACATGGAAGGAGAAAGCAGTGATCGCAGCGATGACAAACCGCACACGTGTTCGGTGTGTGGTCGCGGATTCAGACGATCGCCTGACCTGGCGAGACACGTGCACCATCACACCGGGGAGAAAACGGGTAAAGGTGGGGACGGCGGGAAGGGATTCAGTTTCCCGTCTGCATTGGAAGTTCAACGGCGCAGTTGCAGCAGGGACAGTCCGTTCACCTGCTCTGTGTGTGGAAAGGGATTTGTTTATTCATCCCACCTGCAATCACACCAGAGAGTTCACACTGACGAGAGACCATTTCAGTGTTCTGACTGTGGGAAGAGTTTTAAAAGCTCCGGGAACCTGAAGGGACACCAGCTTGTTCACACTGATGAGAGACCATTCACCTGCACCGAATGTGGGAAGGGATTCACTCAGTCATCCAACCTCCTGTCACACCAGCGAGTTCACACTGGGGAGAGACCGTTCACCTGCTCCATGTGTGGGAAGGGATTCACTCATTCATCCAACCTCCTGTCACACCAGCGAGTTCACACCGGGGAGAAACCGTTCACCTGCTGCACGTGTGGGAAGGGATTCACTCATTCATCCACCATGCAGACACACCAGCTTGTTCACACTGACGAGAGACCCTTTAAATGTTCTGACTGTGGGAAGAGTTTTAAAAGCTCCGGGGAGCTCAAGCGACACCGGCTCCTCCGCACTGGAGAGAGGCCATTCACCTGCTCCGTGTGTGGGAAGGGATTCACTGTGTCATCCACCCTCCTGTCACACCAGCTTGTTCACACTGACGAGAGACCCTTTAAATGTTCTGACTGTGGGAAGAGCTTTAAAATCTCGAAGAGCCTTAAGGGACACCAGCGTCTTCACACTGATGATAGAATCTAACAGCACAGAAGGAGGTGATTCGGCCCATCGAGTCTGTGCCGGCTCTTTGAAAGAGCTGTCCAATTTAGTCCCACACCCCAGCTTTATCCCCAGAACTCTGCAAACTAGTCTTCTTCAAGGACATGTCCAATTACTGTTTGAAAGTTCCTGTGGAACCTGATTCCAGCATCCTTTCAGATGGTGCGTTCCAGATCTTAACAACCCTCTGTGTGAAAACAATTCTCCTCATTCCCCTCTAGTTCTTTTAGCAACATTTTAAATCTGTGACCTTTGGTTACCGACCCACTTGCCAGAGTGAACAGTTTCTCCCTACTTGCTCGATCAAAACCCCTCATCATTTTGAACACCTCTATTAGGCCTCCTCTTAACCTTCTCTGCTCTAAGGGGAACAATCCCAGCTTCTCCAATCTCTCCACATAACTGAAGTCCCTCATCCCTGGTACAATCCTGGTCAACCTCCTCTGTACCCTCTCCAAGGCCTTGACATCCTTCCTAAAGTGTGGTGCCCAGAACTGTACACAAGACTCCAGCTGAGGCCAAAACCCTGCAGCTGTACAAAACCCTGGTTAGACCACACCTGGAGTACTGTGAGCAGTTCTGGGCACCACACCTTAGGAAGGGTATATTGGCCTTGGAGGGAGTGCAGCGTAGGTTATCCAGAATGATACCTGGACTCCAAAGGTTAAGTTACGAGGAGAGATTACACAAACTAGGGTTGTATTCCCTGGAATTTAGAAAGTTAAGGTGTGATCTGATCGAAGTTTTCAGGATATTAAGGGGAACAGATAGGGTAGATAGAGAGAAACTATTTCCGCTGGTTGGGGATTCTAGGACTAGGGGGCATAGACTAAAAATAGAGCCAGACCTTTCAGGAATGAAATTAGGAAACATTTCTACACACAAAGGGTGGTAGAAGTTTGGAACTCCCTTCCACAAACGGCAATTGATGCGAGATCAATTGTTAATTTTAAATCTGAGATTGATAGGTTTTTGTTACCCAAAGGTATTAAGGGATATGGGCCAAAGGCGGGTGTATGGAGTTAGGTCACAGATCAGCCATGATCTCATTGAATGGCGGAACAGTCTCGAGGGGCTGAATGGCCTCCTCCTGTCCTATGTTTCTCACTAGTGTTTTGTAAAGGTTTAGTGTAACTTCCTTGTTTTTGTTTTCAATGGCCCTATTTACAAAGCCAAGTATCCCACACACTTTCTGAACCGCCTCACCAACTTGCCGCGGCACTTTCAAAGATTTGTGATTATGGACCCCCAGGTCCCTCTGCTCTTGCACCCCCTCAAAATAGTCCCAGTTAGATTATACGGCCTCTCCCTGTTGTTTCTCCCAAAGTGCATCACTTCACACTTATCCTCAATTTCATCTGCCTTGTGTCTGCTCATTTCACAGTCTGTCTCTGTCCTCCTGAAGTCTGCTACTACTATGCTCACTATTTACTACGTTGCCAAGTTTTGTATCATCTGTAAATTTCAAACTTGTACACCTATACCCAAGTCCAGGTCAGTTATATATAACAAGAAAAGCAATGGTCCTAATCCCGACCCCTGGGGGACCCACTGTATACTTCCCTCCAGTCAGAAAAACATCCCTCAGCACTGCTCACTGTCTCCTATCCCTCAGCCAATTATATACCCAAATTGCCATCAGCCCTTTAATACCATGTGCTTCTCTTTTCCGAGTAGGTCTCTTGTGTGGTACTTTATCAAATGCCTTTTGAAAGTCCATAAGAACATAAGAAATAGGAGCAGGAGTGGGCCATACGGCCCCTCGAGCCTGCTCCGCCATTCAATAAGATCAGGGCTGATCATCAACCTCAACTCCACTTTCCTGCCCGATCTCCATATCCCTTGATTCCCCGAGAGTCCAACAATCTATCGATCTCAGCCTTGAATATACTCAAAGACTCAGCATTCACAGCCCTCTGGGGCAGAAAATTCCAAAGATTCACAACCCTCTGAGTGAAGAAATTCCTCCTCATCTCGGTCTTAAATGGCCGACCCCTTATCCTGAGACTATGCCCCCTAGTTCTAGACACTCCAGCCAGGGGAAACAACCTCTCGGCATCTACCCTGTCAATCCCCTTCAGAATCTTGTATGTTTCAATGAGATCACCTCTCATTCTTCTAAACTCCAGAGAGTATCGGCCCAGTCTACACAATCTCTCATCATAGGACAGCCCTCTCATCCCAGGAATCAATCCAGTGAACTTTCGTTGCACCGCCTCCAAGGCAAGTATATCCTTCCTTAGATAAGGAGACCAAAACTGTGCCCAGTACTCCAGGTGTGGTCTCACCAAGGCCCTGTTCAATTGGAGCAAGACTTCCTTACTCTTATACTCCAAACCCTTTGCAATAAAGGCCAACATGCCATTTGCCTTCCTTATTGCTTGCTGTACCTGCAGGCTAGCTTTCTGTGTTTCTTGCACGAGGACACCCAAATCTCTCTGAACACCAACATTTGAAAGTTTCTCACCATTTAAAAAAGATTGTTTTTCTATTCTTCCTACCAAAGTGAATAACCTCACATTTCCCTACATTATACTCCATCTGCCACCTTACTGCCCACTCACTCAGTCTATCTATATCCCTTTGCAGACTCTCTGTGTTCTCCTCACAGCTTACTGTCCCACCTAGCTTTGTATCATCAGCAAACTTGGATACATTACACTCGGTCCCTTCATCTAGGTCATTAATATAGATTGTAAATAGCTGAGGCCCCAACACTGATCCTTGCGGCACCCCACTAGTTACAGCCTGCCAACCTGAAAAAGATCCGTTTATCCCTACTCTCTGTTTTCTGCCTGTTAACCAATCATCTATCCATGTTACTATATTACCCCCAACCCCGTCAGCCCTAATCTTGTGTAATAACCTTTTATGTGGCACCTTATCGAATGCCCTTTGGAAATCCAAATATACTACATCCACTGGTTCCCCTTTATCTACCCTGCTAGTTACATCCTCAGATAACTCTAATAAATTTGTCAAACACCATTTCCCTTCCATAAAACCATGTTGACTCTGCCTACCCATGTTATGATTTTCTAAGTGCCCTGATACAACTTCCATAACAATGGATTCCAGCATTTTCCCAATGACTGATGTCAGGCTAACTGGCCTGTCGTTCCCTGTTTTTTCTCTCCCTCCTTTCTTGAATAGCAGTGTTACATTTGCGGCCTTCCAATCCGCTGGGACCGTTCTAGAATCTCGGGACTCTTGGAAGATCAAAACCAATGCATCCACTATCTCTTCAGCCACCTCTTTTAGAACCCTAGGATGTAGGCCGTCAGGTCCAGGGGATTTGTCGGCTTTTAGTCCCATTAGTTTCTCTAGTACTTTACATTAAGTTCCTCACCCTCATTAAACCCTCGGTTCCCCACCATCTTTGGTTTGCTTTTGTGTCTTCTACTGTGAAGAGATACAAAATATTTGTTTTAACGTTTCTGCCATTTCCTTATTCCCCATAATAATTTCTCCTGTCTCTACCTCTAAGGGACCAACGTTGTCAGCTGTGGCTCAGTGGGCAGCTCACTCGCCTCTGGGTCAAAGGGTGGTGGGTTCAAGTCCCACTCCAGAGACTCGAGCACATAAAGCTAGGCTGACACTCCAGTGCAGTGCTGAGGGAGTGCTGCACTGTCGGAGGGGCCGTCTTTCAGATGAGACGTTAAACCGAGGCCCCGTCTGCTCTCTCGGGTGGATGTAAACGATCCCATGGCAGTATTTTGAAGAAGAGCAGGGGAGTTATCCCCGTTGTCCTGGGGCCAATATTTATCCCTCAACCAACATAACAAAACAGATTATCTGGTCATTATCACATTGCTGTTTGTGGGAGCTTGCTGAGTGAAAATTGGCTGCTGCACTTCCCACATTACAACAGTGACTACACTTCAAAAAGTAAAGCGCTTTGAGACGTCCAGTGGTTGTGAATGGCGCTATAGAAATGCAAGTCTTTCTTTACTTTTGCTACTCTCTTCCTTTTTGATGCTTTTGATTTAATGATTAAACATTTAAGAAATTATTGCAGTGACAAAGGCTGTCTGAAACTGGAGGAAATTTGTCTTTAAATAATATTTAAAAAATTTTTTTTAATGTAAAATTGAACATTTTATTGACAGTGAAGAATGACATTTACAGAGCTCAGGTCTCAGCTCTTTGTACAAAGTCACAAACCCTCATGCTTACAAGGCAGGGGTCCCAGTCTCTACAAGCTTCTTGGTCGTCTTCAGTTGTTCATCCGGATAGCGGGTCTCCAGGAATTCACACAGATGAGGGTCGGCGCTCCCAGTGGAGGGTTTGTGCAGATCCAGCAGACTCTGGTTGACATTCTTCTCCATCTGCAGGGCTCTCTGCATCGCCGAGCGGAGCCTCTCGCTCTCCCGGCCGAACAAGTGGACTGTAATGAAACTTAAAAACTTAAATTAATTTTTGAAACTTATCAAATTTAATTAAATTCACCCCGGCCAGGGTGACAATGCACTCCAGTCCTCGCGGCACCCACCAGTCTCGGAAGGTCTCAAGTGTGCCGGCAGACACCGCGTGCTCCATCTCCAGGGCCACCTGGGCGTGAACATGGCCACGGAAGAGAGGCAGGCAATCAGGCCGAAGGACCCCCTCGACCGCCCGCTGCCTGGACCTGTTTATGGCCACTTTCATCAGGCCCAGGAGCAGTCCTATGAGGAGGTCCACCGCCCTGCCCGCTCCCCTTCGCACCGGGTGACCAAAGATCAGGAGCGTGGGACTGAAGTGCAGCCAAAAATCGAGGAGCAGCCCCTTCAAATAGTGAAAGAGGGGCTGCAACCTCTCACATTCCACATAAATATGGAACACGGACTCCTCCAGGCCGCAGAAATAGCAAGCGGCCTGGGAGTCCGTGAACTTATCCAAAATCTTATTGCATGGGACTGCTCCATGCAACACCCTCCAGGCCAAGTCCCCAATAGATAAAGGGAGGACTCCCGCACAGAGAGCCCTCCATTGGGGACCTCTGCCTCTGCTGGACGGCAAGATGGCATGCCAAGGCGTGTCCGGACAGCAGGCGAAGATGACAAAGTGGAGAGTGTGCAGGAGCAGCCCGTACAGGAAACCCCTCCGCGCAGAACTAAACATCACGGAGGGCATTTCCCTGAGATGGCTCAAGTTGAGAGGCACCGGTTCCCGAGAGGGGTTTTGGGGCCGTGCGCTGATGAGGAATTCCGTCTGAACGGGGGTCAGTTCGGACGGGATCACCCCATGTGCTTGAGCCTCCTCGATACACCTAGTGGAGTTGGGGCCCAGTGCCACTTTCAGCGTCTCGATGGCTTTGAACGCGAGCTGGGTGTTGGCCCAGGACAGACGCTGTGCCAGCTCCTCCGGCGCCATCCAGCCCACTCCTCCGCCATCGAGCAGGTCCCCGACTCTGGTTACCTTGCCAGGCACAGCCCTGCCCTCCGCCAGCCACCCGAACCCGTGATCATGGAGGTGTGGATTCCTGAACAGCGGCTCCCGAAGGAGAGCCGCCACTCCTGACTGGGGCGAACTCCGCCTGGAGGCGATGCTGTTCCAGACCCATAGCAGTTCCTGGTAAAAGACAGGCAGCTCCCGCAGGTAGGCACGCGTACGGCCCAATTCCACAAACAGGAGCTGCGTGTCATAATTGAGGCCGTGCAGCTGGCGGAAGAAATACGTCACCAGCGCACACCATCTCGGAGGATTCTCCACGTACAGGTATCTCTGCAGCGTCTGAAGATGGAAAGTCGCCGCCCGGGTGCGAAGGCACACCAGCGCCTGACCGCCCTCCCTAAGCGGGAGACTCAGAACCGCGGCAGAGACCCAGTGCTTCCTTTTGTCCCAGAAGAAGTCGATGAGCTTCTTCTGCATCTTGGCCACAAACGCAGGGGGAGCGACCAGGTCCGGACCAGATGCTGAGACAAGTGTAATGCAGTAGAGGGCGCTCTTCTGAGTTTGGGGCTCAGGCATTTTTTAAAATTAATATTGAACAATTTATTTACAGTTAATGACATTACAGAGCCCAGGTCTCAGCTCTTTGTACAAAGTCACAAGCCATCATTCCCTACAAGGCAGGGGTCTCACACACAATTATATAAACATGAGTACTAAACACAATAAGCTTGATCCCAGTAGTCACTTTAATCGCTCTCTCCCAGAGTGAGTTTGTCAAACAGGTCCTCTCCCAGGCCATTCTCAGGGGGTTCCCAGTCTCTTTAAGTTGGTGATGTGATCTCCAAGCTTCTTGATCATCTTCGCCTGTTCATCCAAATAGTGGGTCTCCAGGAAGTCACACAAGTGAGCGTTGGCGCTCCCAGTGGAGAGTTTGTGCAGATCCAGCAGACTCTGGTCGACATTCTTCTCCATCTGCAGAGCTCTCGGCATCGCCTCCAGACCATTGCTCCACTCATCCTGCTCTGGTTTCTTGATGGCCGCCAAGATGATTCGGCCTCCGTGCCGATTCTGGAACTTCCTCAGTTTCTCAGCGTGCTCCTGTTCCTCGTGTGACTGCTCCTCGAAGAACTCGGCAAAGTGACGCAGGGCAACGTCATCCCGGCCAAAGGAGAAGGACTGTCGATTTTTCAAATGGCTCTCCCTCCTTCCAAACACATGTTGTTGGTTTCTCTTTGTCTCCCCTCTCACTCTCCTGCAATGGAGGCCATTTGGAGAGGCAGTGATGGCTTCCCTCTGGTCTTTCCACAGAATCCCCACAGTGCAGATAGAGGCCATTTCGGCCCATATCCCACCCTATCCCCGTAACTCCACGTATTTAATCCCCTAACACTAAGGGTCAATTTATCATAGCCAAATCAACCTAACCCGCACATCTTTGGACTGTAGGAGGAAACCGAAGCACCCAGAGGAAACCCACGCAGACACAGGGAGAATGTGCAAACTCCATACAGTCACCCGAGGCCAGATTTGAACCCGGGTCCCTGGCGCTGTGAGGCAACAGTGCTAACCACTATGCCACCGTGCCCCCCTGGTCTTTCTCTCTCTTCTCTCTCTCTTGGCACCTCAGTAGCAGCAACGGTAGTGGTGGTCTCCACTCTGCCCTCTGTCTCTCTGGCTCCTCCTCTTCCTCCTGGTCACAGAGAGCGACCAATCCTCTCCTCCCCTCTCCTTGCTGAGACGGCTCGAGGCAGTTGTTCCTCTTTTGACTGGCTGATTAACAAATCAACTGTAACTTAAGAAAACATCAAACAAAACTAACAAGTCAAATCAAGACACTAATATAATATCAAATCAAGATATTGTTGGCCGGGGTGATGATGCACTCCAGTCCCCGTGGCGCCCACCCGTCGCGGAAGGCCTCTTTGTGTGCCGGCAGACACTGCGAGCTCCATCTCCAGGGCCACCCGGGCGCGAACATAGCCGCAGAAGAGAGGCAGGCAATCGGGCCGAATGACCCCCTCGACCACCCGCTGCCTGGACCTCTTAATGACGATTTTCACCAGGCCCAGGAGCAGCCCCACGAGGAGGTCCATCAACCTGCCCGCTCCCCTCCGCACCGGGTGACCAACTGGTACCACAACATGACAGCCACCAGCTGGTTTATGACCAGCGCTCAACCTCTGTAGGACAACACTCGGAGCAGTCCTGTCCAGCATCCTAGGTGAGCTGTGACTTTGGCCTCCAGCTCTTGCCAGTTCGCCGGCCAGGCATCCTCGGCGGGGCTGAGGTAGACTCCCAAGTAGAGGAGGTGCGTTGTGCTCCAGGCGAAGGGCCTGAACTCCTCCGGCAGGGAGTCCACCCACCACTGACCCACCTGGAGCCCGGAGCATTTCTCCCAGTTGATCCTGGTGGAGGATGCGTCCGAGTAAATCTGCTGGCATTCTCACATCCTCCGCAAGTCGACGGGATCCATAACCATGAGGAGCACGTCATCGGCGTAAGCCGAGAGGACGACCTCCAAGCCCGGCCCTTGCAGAGCCAGTCCCGTCAACCTCTTCCGCAAGAGGCGCAGGAAAGGCTCCACGCAGACGGCGTATAACTGACCGGACATGGAGCATCCCTGACGCACCCCCATCCCGAAGCGAAGGGGCGCCGTCAAAGGCCCGTTAACTTTAATCAGACACTCCACGGTGGCGTACAGAAGATGGATCCGGGCGGCAAAATGCGTCCCGAACCCAAATGCACGCAGAGTCCCGAAGAGATACTCGTGTTCCACCCTGTCGAATGCCTCCTCCTGATCCAGGGAAAGGAAGGCGACTGACAGACCAGCCCTCTGGGAATGGTGGACCAGGTCTCGGGCCAGATGCTGAGACAAGTGGAATGCAGCAGAGGGCGCTTTTCTAAGTTTGGGGCTCAGGCCTGTTAGTGGAGCAGTGCAGAGGGAACTTTACTCTGCACTGGGCTTTACTCCCTCAGCACTGCACTGGAGGGGCAGCACAGAGTTTTAGACTCGAGTCTCTGGAGTGGGACTTCAACCCACAACCTTCTGACTCGGAGGAGAGAGTGCAAAGATGTGCGGGTTAGGTTGATTGGCCATGATAAAAATTGAGCCTTAGTGTTAGGGGGGATTAAATACGTGGGGTTACGGGGATAGGGCTTGGGTGGGATGGTTGTCGGTGTAGGGACCGGGTGCTAGGGTTTGGATGATCAGCCATGATCTCGTTGAATGGCGGAGCAGACTCGAAGGGCCGAATGGCCTACTCCTGCTCCTATCTTCTATGTTTCTATTTTCTATGTGCTGCTGCCTGAGCCACGGCTGACACTCTGTGTCTAACCCGTGCTGTACCTGCCCTGGGAGTGTTTGATGGGACAGTGTAGAGGGAGCTTTACTCTGTATCTAACCCGTGCTGTACCTGCCCTGGGAGTGTTTGATGGGACAGTGTAGAGGGAGCGTTACTATGTATCTAACCCATGCTGTACCTGCCCTGGGAGTGTTTGATGGGACAGTGTAGAGAGAGCTTTACTCTGTACCTAACCCGTGCTGTACCTGCCCTGGGAGTGTTTGATGGGACAGTGTAGAGGGAGCTTTACTCTGTATCTATTCCGTGCTGTACCTGCCCTGGGAGTGTTTGATGGGACAGTGCAGAGGGAGCTTTACTCTGTATCTATTCCGTGCTGTACCTGCCCTGGGAGTGTTTGATGGGACAGTGTAGAGGGAGCTTTACTCTGTACCTAACCCGTGCTGTACCTGCCCTGGGAGTGTTTGACTGGACAGTGCAGAGGGAGCTTTACTCTGTATCTATTCCGTGCTGTACCTGCCCTGGGAGTGTTTGATGGGACAGTGCAGAGGGAGCTTTACTCTGTATCTAACCCGTGCTGTACCTGCCCTGGGAGTGTTTGACGGGACAGTGTAGAGGGAGCTTTACTCTGTGTCTAACCTGTGCTGTACCTGCCCTGGGAGTGTTTGATGGGACAGTGTATAGGGAGCTTTACTCTGTATCTAACCCGTGCTGTACCTGTCCTGGGAGTGTTTGATGGGACAGTGTAGAGAGAGCTTTACTCTGTATCTAACCCGTGCTGTACCTGCCCTGGGAGTGTTTGACGGGACAGTGTAGAGAGAGCTTTACTCTGTACCTAACCCGTGCTGTACCTGCCCTGGGAGTGTTTGATGGGACAGTGTAGAGGGAGCTTTACTCTGTATCTAACCCGGGCTGTACCTGCCCTGGGAGTGTTTGATGGGACAGTGTAGAAGGAGCTTTAATCTGTATCTAACCTGTGCTGTACCTGCCCTGGGAGTGTTTGATGGGACAGTGCAGAGTGAGCTTCACTCTGTATCTAACCCGGGCTGTACCTGCCCTGGGAGTGTTTGATGGGACAGTGTAGAGGGAACTTTACTCTGTATCTAACCCGTGCTGTACCTGCCCTGGGAGTGTTTGATGGGACAGTATAGAAGGAGCTTCACTCTGTATCTAACCCGTGCTGTACCAGCCCTGGGAGTGTTTGACTGGACAGTGTAGAGGGAGCTTTACTCTGTATCTAATCCGTGCTGTACCTGCCCTGGGAGTGTTTGATGGGACAGTGCAGAGGGAGCTTTACTCTGTATCTAACCCGTGCTGTACCTGCCCTGGGAGTGTTTGACGGGACAGTGTAGAGGGAGCTTTACTCTGTGTCTAACCTGTGCTGTACCTGCCCTGGGAGTGTTTGATGGGACAGTGTATAGGGAGCTTTACTCTGTATCTAACCCGTGCTGTACCTGTCCTGGGAGTGTTTGATGGGACAGTGTAGAGTGAGCTTCACTCTGTATCTAACCCGTGCTGTACCTGCCCTGGAAGTGTTTGATGGGACAATGTACAGGAAGCTTTACTCTGTATCTAACCCATGCTGTACCTGCCCTGGGAGTGTTTGATGGGACAGTGTAGAGGGAGCTTTACTCTATATCTAACCCGTGCTGTACCTGGCCTGGGAGTGTTTGATGGGACAGTGTAGAGTGAGCTTTACTCTGTATCTAACCCGTGCTGTACCTGCTCTGGGAGTGTTTGATGGGACAGTGTAGAGGGAGCTTTACTCTGTATCTAACCCATGCTGTACCTGCCCTGGGAGTGTTTGATGGGACAGTGTGGAGGGAGATTTACTCTGTATCTAACCCGTGCTGCACCTGCCCTGGGAGTGTTTGATGGGACAGTGTAGAGGGAGCTTTACTCTGTATCTAACCCATGCTGTACCTGCCCTCGGAGTGTTTGATGGGACAATGTAGAGGGAGCTTTACGCTGTGTCTAACCCATGCTGTACCTGCCCTGGGAGTGTTTGATGGGACAGTGTAGAGGGAGCTTTACTCTGTATCTAACCCGTGCTGTACCTGCCCTCACGAGCAAATTTGGCTAGGGTAAATAAAATCAGAGAGTTAAATGCGTGGCTCAGAGACTGGTGTGGGAGAAATGGGTTTTGCTTCTTGGGACACTGGCACCAGTACTGGGACAGGAGAGAGCTGTTCCGTTGGGATGGAGTTCACTTGGCCAGTGCTGTGATTAGAATCCTGGTGAATCAAATAACTAGTGCTGTAGAGAGGGCTGTTAACTAATTAGTGGGGGGGAGGTTTCAAGAGAGCGAAAAATTAAAATGTTAGCGGAGAAGGCAATAGAGCAAGGTAGCAGTGGGGGAATTAAAAACCAGAGCATGTCAGGAAGGGACAGAATATATAAAGATAAAGGTAAAGTCGTAAAGTGGGTAAAAGCAGGAATAAATTGTCACAAAACATATTTAAAAGTTCTTTATCTGAATGCACGCAGCATTCGTAACAAAATAGACGAGTTGACGGTACAAATAACTACACATGGGTATGATCTGGTGGCCATTCTGGAGACATGGCTGCAGGGTGACCATGACTGGGAACTAAACATCCAGGGGTATTTGACTATTAGGAAGGACAGACAGGAAGGAAAAGGAGGTGGGGTGGCTGTGTTAATAAAGGATGGAATCACTGCAATAGTGAGAAATGATATTGGGTCAAAGGATCAGGATAGTGAAATGGTTTGGGTGGAAATAAGGAATAATAAGGGGAAAAAGTCACTAGTGGGCGCAGTCTATAGGCCTCCTAACAGCTGCAACTCTACTGGTCGGAGTATAAATCAGGAAATAGTTGGGGCTTGTAATAAGGGAACAGCTATAATCATTGGAGATTTTAACTTTCATATTGACTGGACAAATCAAATTGGGCAAGGCAGCCTTGAGGAAGAGTTCATAGAGTGCATTAGGGACGGGTTCCTTGAGCAGTATGTTACTGAACCAACCAGGGGGCAGGCAATCTTAGATCTGGTCCTGTGTAATGAGACAGGATTAATAAAAAATGTCCTAGTAAAGGATCCCCTTGGAATGAGTGACCATAACATGGTTGAATTCCAAATTCAGTTGGAGGGTGAGAGAGTTGGATCTCAAACCAGCGTACTAAGCTTAAATAAAGGAGACTATGAAGGTATGAGAGCAGAGTTGACTAAAGTGGACTCGGAAAATAGATTATGGTGTAAGACGGTACATGAGCAGTGGTGTACATTCAAGGAGATATTTCACAACTTTCAAGAAAAATATATTCCACTGAGGAAAATGGGGCGTAAAAGAAAAGACAGCCATCCGTGGCTAAGTAAAGTAAGAAAGGATAGTATCCGACTGAAAACAAGGGCATATAAAGTAGCCAAATCTAGTGGGAGGATAGAAGATTGGGAAGCCTTTAAAAGCCAGCAAAGAATAACTAAAAGAATAATTAAGAAAGGGAAGATAGATTATGAAAGTAAACTAGCAAAAAATATAAAAACAGATCGTAAGAGTTTCTACAGTTATATAAAAAGAAAAAGGGTGGCTAAAGTGAATGTTGGTCCCTTAGAGGACAAGACCAGGAAATTAGTAGTGGGGAACATGGAGATGGCAAAAACGCTGCACAAATATTTTGTATCAGTCTTTACAGTAGAGGACACTAAAAATATCCCAACACTGGACAAACAGGGGGCTATGGGGGGAGGAGCTAAACATGATTAAAATCACTAAGGAGATGGTACTCGGTAAGATAATGGGACTTAAGGCGGATAAATCCCCTGGATCTGCTGGCTTACATCCTAGGGTCTTGAGAGAGTTAGCGGTGGGGATTGCGGATGCATTGGTGGTAATTTTCCAAAACTCCCTGGATTCAGGCAAGGTCCGAGCAGATTGGAAAACTGCTAATGTAACGCCCTTATTTAAAATGGGAGGTAGACAAAAGGCTCGAAACTATAGACCAGTTAGCCTAACATCTGTGGTTGGTAAAATGTTGGAGCCCATTATTAAGGAAGCAGTAACAGGACATTTCGATAAGCATAATTTAATCGGACAGAGTCAGCATGGTTTTATAAAGGGGAAGTCATGTTTGACAAATTTGCTCGAATTCTTTGAGGATGTAACAAACAGGCTGGATAAAGGGGAACCAGTGGATGTGTTGTATTTGGACTTCCAAAAGGCATTTGACAAGGTGCCACACAAAAGATTACTGCACAAGATAAAAAATCACGGGATTGGGGGTAATATACTGGCATGGGTGGAAAATTGGCTATCTAACAGAAAACAGAGAGTTGGGTTAAATGGTTCATTCTCGGGTTGGCAATCAGTAACTGGTAGTTTTCCGCAGGGGTCAGTGCTGGGACCCCAACTCTTTACAATCTGTATTAACGATTTGGAGGAGGGGACCGAGTGCAACATATCCAAGTTTGCTGATGATACAAAGATGGGAGGGAAAGCAGTCAGTGAGGAGGACATAAAAAACCTGCAAAAGGACATAGACATGCTAAGTGAGTGGGCAGAAATTTGGCAGATGAAATATAATGTTGGAAAGTGTGAGGTTATGCACTTTGGCAGAAAAAATCAAAGAGCAAGTTATTATCTAAATGGAGAGAAACTGCAAAGTGCTACAGTACAAATGGAGCTGGGGGCCCTGGTGCATGAAACACAGAAGGTTAGTATGCAGGTACAGCAGGTGATCAGGAAGGCCAATGGAATCTTGGCTTTTATTGCAAGGGGGATGGAGTATAAAAGCAGGGAAGTCTTGCTTCAGTTATACAGGGTACTGGTGAGGCCACACCTGGAATATTGCATGCAGTTTTGGTTTCCATATTTAAGAAAAGATATACTTGCTCTCGAGGCCGTTCAGAGAAGGTTCACTCGGTTGATTCCGGAGATGAGGGCGTTGACTTATGAGGAAATGTTGAGTAGATTGGGCCTCTACTCATTGGAATTCAGAAGAATGAGAGGCGATCTTATCGAAACATATAAGATTGTGAGGGGGCTGGATCAGGTGGATGCGGGGAGGATGTTTCCACTGATGGGTGAGACTAGAACTAGGGGGCATAATCTTAGAATAAGGGGCTGCCGTTTCAAAACTGAGATGAGGAGGAACTTCTTCACTCAGAGGGTGGTAAAACTATGGAATTTGCTACCTCAAAAAGCTGTGGAAGCTGCGACATTAAATAAATTTAAAATGGAGATAGACAGTTTCCTAACTGATAAGGGAATTAGGGGTTACGGGGAGCGGGCAGGGAAGTGGACGTGAGTCTAGGTTCGGATCAGCCATGATCCTATTGAATGGCGGAGCAGGCCCGAGGGGCCGTATGGCCTACTTCTGCTCCTACTTCTTATGTTCTTATGTTCTTTTTCTCTTCACATATCTATAAAAGCTTTTACAGTCAGTTGTTACGTTTCCTGCAAACTTACTCTCATATTCTATTTTCCTCTTCTTAATTAATCCCTTTGTCCTCCTTTGTTGAATCCTAAACTGCTCCCAATCCTCAGGTTTACTGCTTTTTCTGGCCAATTTATATGTCCTCTCCTTGGATCTTATGCTATCGCTAATTTCCCTTGTTAGCCACGGTTGAGTCACCTTTTTTGTTTTATTTTTATGCCAAACTGGGATGAACAAATTCTGTAGTTCATCCATGCGGTCTTTGAATGTTTGCCATTGCCTATCCACCGTCAACCCTTTGAGTGACATTCCCCAATCAATCCTACCCAACTCGCTCCTCATACCATCGTAGTTTCCTTTATTTGAATTCCGGACCCTAGTCTCTGAGTCAAGAACTTCATTCTCCATCTTAATGAAGAATTCGATCATATTATGATCACTCCAACCCAAGGGGCCTCGTACAACAAGATTGCTAATTAATCCTTTCTCATTACATAATACCCAATCTAAGATGGCCTGATCTCTTGTTGGTTCCTCGACATATTGGTCCAGGAAACCATCCCGTATACGCTCTAGGAATTCCTCCTCCACAGTATTATTACTAATTTGGTTAGCCCAATCTATATGTAGATTAAAGTCACCCATGATGACTGCTGTTCCCTTATTGCACGCATCTCTAGTTTCCTGTTTAATACCATCCCCAACCTCAGCATTACTGTTTGGGGGTCTGTATACAACTCCCACTAACATTTTCTGCCCCTTGGTATTTCTCAGCTCTGACCATACAGATTCCACATCATCAGAGCTAATATCCTTCCTTACTATTGTGTTAATCTCCTCTTTAACCAGCAAGGCTACCCCACCTCCTTTTCCTTTTTTCCTGTCCTTCCTGAATATTGAATACCCCTGGATGTTGAATTCCCAGACTTGGTCATCCTGGAGCCATGTTTCCATAATCCCATTTATATCATATCCGTTCACATCTATTTGCGCAGTTAATTCATCCACCTTATTACGAATGCTCATCGCATTAAGACACAAAGTCTTCAGGCTTGATTTTTTAACACTCTCATTCCTTTTAGAATTATTATTTACTGTGGCCCTGTTTGATTTACACCCTTGATTTCTCTGCCTTCCACTTTTGCTATTCTCCTTCCTGTCTTTTGTTTCTATCCTTGCTTCCCTTTCCTCTGTCTCCCTGCACAGGTTCCCAACCCCCTACCTCTTTCACCAAGCTTTTGGTCACTGTAGTGTCCGTGTGTAGATAAAGACACTGAAGACAGGAGTTGGTTCATAGGTATTTACTAAGCAAGTCTGGGGGGGGGGGGTTCTAAAGGATATACACAATACACAGGCTTATATAGCCCAAGTGGCAATTACCGGCATTACGCACACCTGGGGCTCTTAAAGGCACATACACCACAATTGCTCTTAAAGGCACATACACCACAATTCCTCCCCTTCTAGCTAACTAGTACATCATATTTTAAGTAATTATTAATTACGTTATATGCAAAATAATATACATTGCTGTATTAATTAATTATAAGTTAGTCTCTCAGGAGGCTTCCTGACTCGGTCCGGATAACGCCTCGGGGGTGTAGTAGTTTCTGGTGGTGTAGTAGGTTCTTCTGGCAAGGCTGATTCGGCTTGAAGGCCAGTGTCGGGTTCATCGGGTTCCAGTATCACCGGATCAGAGGTAGATATGGGTATCTCTACTTCATCGTTAGATGTATAGCATGGTGGTGTAGTTTGTCCCTTTTCGGATGACTTGATGATTTGGTCAGCATGGCACCTTATTATGCTTTCTCCGATGTCCACGGTATACATCAGTGGTCCTAGTCGTGTGCAGATAGTTCCAGGCTGCCATTTCTCGGTACGGTAGTCCCGGGCCAAAACCGGTTGGCCTATCTGGAAGGTTCTAGTTGGCCTTTCATTCATGCCTTGAAACTGCCGGTTCTCCACGTCCCTTCTGATGTTGGGCTTGACCAAATCCAGCCGGCATCTTAGGTTTCTATTGAAGAACATCATGGCGGGAGTTTGGTTGGTAACCATATGTGTTGCATTCCTGTATGCGAACAAGAAGTTATCCACCTTGTGCTGAAGTTTTATGTCTTCATTACCCATGGCTTTTATGGCCTTCTTGAAGGTCTGGACAAACCTTTCAGCCAATCCATTGGTGGCGGGATGGTATGGGGCGGATGTGTAGTGCTTAACCCCATTGTTTTTTAAGAACTTCCTGAATTCTTCGGACACAAATTGCGGTCCATTATCAGAACATATCTGTTCCGGCAGCCCATTCCTGGCAAATATGGTCCTTAATACTGTGATGGTTTTTTCCGTGGTGGTGGAGGACATCTTTATTACCTCCGGCCACTTGGAGTGTGCATCAACTGCGATTAAGAACATTGAGTCCATAAATGGACCAGCAAAGTCGATGTGCACCCTTTGCCAGGGAGATGAGGGCCACTCCCATGGATGTAGAGGGGCCTGTGGCGGAGCATTTTGGACCTTCTGGCATCCTAGGCAGCTCTTGGTCATGTCTTTGATGTCTCCATCGATACCTGGCCACCATACAAACGCCCTAGCTAGGTTCTTCATTTTCACTCCACCCAGATGCCCCTCGTGAAGCTCCTTTAGCACTTTATCCTGGAGTTTGGGTGGAATCACCACTCTGGATCCACACATCAAGGTTCCTCGGCACACTGACAGCTGTTCTCTTCTTTGCGAGAATGCTGGCAACAGTGGTTCGCCATGTGCTGGCCATCCCTTCATTGTTAAATCGTAGACCCGTGAGAGAGTAGGGTCATTTCTGGTCTCCCTTTCAATGGCAGAATTTGTCACCGGTAGACATTCCACTATGGTAGAGTGGAATATCTCTACTGGGTCTACTGTAGGTGCCTCTTCTATCGTTGGCAACGGCAGGCACGATAAACCATCAGCATTCCCATGCTGTTTTGACCCTTTGTATTCAATGTTGTATTGGTGTGCCCCTAGAAAAAGGGACCACCTCTGTAGTCTTTGTGCCGTCATAATGGGGACACCTTTCTTGGGGTTGAATATGGAGATGAGGGGTTGATGGTCAGTCAGCAAGGTAAATTTTTGTCCGTGTAGGTAATGGTTGAATTTCTTCACTTCCCATACCAGGCTGAGTGCTTCCCTGTCTATCTGAGAATAGTTACGCTCAGCTGAGTTCAATGAGCGTGACGCAAAAGCTATCGGCCGTTCCGAGCCATCAGGGAATCTATGGGACAATACCGCTCCTATGCCGTAAGGGGATGCATCGCACGCCAGTCTGATTGGTAGTGATGGGTTGTAATGAGCCAAAACTTTCTCGGATGTGATTAAGTCTTTACATTTATGGAAGGCACGTTTACAGTCTTCGTTCCATTTCCAAATCACTCCTGTGTGTAGAAGATCATTAAGAGGGTGTAGAATAGTTGATAAGTTCGGTAAAAATTTATGATAGTAATTTATTAATCCCAGGAATGACCTCAATTGTGAAACATTTTCAGGTGCTGGGGCTTTTATAACTGCTTCAATTTTTTCAGGTGACTTATGCAACCCTTCCTTATTAATTATGTGGTCACAATATGATATCTGATTTTGGAAAAATTCGCACTTGGGGCGATTTGCTCGTAGGCCCCGTTCTTTCAGCCTAGTGAGCACCTGCTCCAAATTGGCAAGGTGCTCGTTGTCGTTTTCTCCTGTTATAAGGATGTCGTCTAGGTAACACTGAGTCCCCGGAATCCCTTGCAGGACTTGCTCCATAGCTCTTTGCCAGATAGCTGGAGCTGATGCTACTCCAAAAACCAGTCGATTGTACTGGTACAGGCCTTTGTGTGTGTTTATTGTGAGATACTTTTTAGAGGTCTCCTCAACCTCCATCTGTAGATATGCCTGTGCCAAATCAATTTTTGTGAAACGTTTTCCTCCGGATAGTGAGGCGAAAATATCTTCTATCCTCGGAAGAGGATACTGTACCGTGTGAAGGACCGGGTTTACAGTCACCTTAAAGTCCCCACAGATGCGAATTTTTCTCTGTTCCTCAGAGTTATTTTTCAATGCTTTTTTCATGACTGGAACGATGGGTGTTGCCCATTCGCTCCAATCTATTTTGGATAATACGCCTGCCTTTTCCAAATTCTCCAGCTCTGCCTCGACTGCCGGACGTATTGCGTATGGCACCGGTCTTGCCTTAAAAATTTTTGGAATTGCTGCATCTTCCACTTTTATTGAGGCGGTGATGCCTTTCAAGGTTCCTAGTTTCTCTTGAAACACTTCTTTGGCGTTGGCCAAGATGTCTTTTAATCGTTCAGGTATGATGTCATCCTTGTTTTTTTCCTTACTGGTCACCGTCAGTGCCTGAATGGAGTGCCAGTCTAAACGTATCTTCCTTATCCATTCACGTCCCAACAACGGTGGACCACCATCTTGTAGAATGTATAAATACAACTTTTGTATTTCTTTGCCATTGTATACCACAGGCACCTTTATTTTTCCTTTGGGGTATACTTTCTGCCCCGTATATGTTTTTAAGATAATGGATGTGTCTTTTAGAGGTATATGCGAAAATAGCCTCTCATAATCTCGTCGATTTATTACGGTTAGAGCTGATCCTGTATCTAGCTCCATTTTAACTGGGGACCCTGCTATTATGAGGGTAACCCAAATGGTCTGGTAATCTTCATTGGCAATTACATTATGTAATTTGAGAGAGCTTAGTCTCTTGTTCCCGGAGTCGCTATCGCTCTTCTGGTCTTTGGAGCTACTGTCCGTCATCATTTGTACCTTTCTGTGCTTTTCCTTATTGATTCTTTTCCTGTTAGTGAATTTTTTATTTTCAGATCGGCATACACGTGGAATGTGTCCCATCTTTCCGCATCACCTGCATGCTTTTTCTTTGAACCAGCAATCCCTCTGGTCATGGTTGGATCTGCCGCAGCGATAACATCTCTTGAAACCCCATGTCATTTCATGGGTGCCGAAGTCCTGTGGCCTTTGCTGTATCTTTGCCACTCCTATTGCACTGAAAGCCTTGTCCAGTGTTAAATCTTTTCCAGAAGATACTTTTTTTTGTGTTTCTACACTTAGGGGATCGCAGATGAATTTGTCTTGCAGAGAATCTGCCTCGAATTGGCAGTGTAGGGTATCAACAATCTCCTCAAAATTCTTGTCCATCGGTTCGGCTGGAGTGATTAAGTTGCGTAACAGCTTGTATGTTTCTGCGCCCATTAGATCCAGAAGCACTGAAGCTTTTTTTTCATCTTCTATTCCATTTGCGGTGCAAAACACCTCCACTCTTTCTACATATGTGGTCCAATTCTCTATCTTGTTATCAAAAACATCAATATTGCCAAAGTTAGGCTCTGTTTCATTATCAAAAGCATCCATATTGCCAGACTTAGGCATTTCAAAAAAAAGATATGGCGCTTCCCGCGCTTTTTTTTCTTCTCTGTAGCAACGATATGGCGCTTCCTGCGCTTTCCCGCCACTGCTACCGATAACAACGCTGTTTTACTGTGGTTTCCGTTTATTCACTGTTGGAGACTCGTTCCCAACAGAGGTCTAAACGCTGACCTGCTTGCCGCGCCGGCCGTCTCCCGAGTGCAACCTCCCAGTTCGTTATTGCTTGCCTCCGATTTCGCTGCCTGTCTCAGCTGTAGAGCCTGACGCTGGAGCTCCAGCCTGACGCCCAGGAAGGATTAGCGCAGTACCTGCCACCAGCTTGGACAGCTGGTGAAACCACAGTTTCTATAACTTCCTTGAGTCTTCTGGACGCTGGAGGAATCGATGTCCTTGAGGTGCTGCCGAATTGCAGGTAAGTCCGTTTCCACTTCGTCGCCACTGTCGTGTCCGTGTGTAGATAAAGACACTGAAGACAGGAGTTGGTTCATAGGTATTTACTAAGCAAGTCTGGGGGGGGGTTCTAAAGGATATACACAATACACAGGCTTATATAGCCCAAGTGGCAATTACCGGCATTACGCACACCTGGGGCTCTTAAAGGCACATACACCACAATTGCTCTTAAAGGCACATACACCACAGTCACCTGTCCTAATATCTCCTTATATGAGTCAGTGTTAAATTTGGTCTGATGGTGCTCCTGTGAACTGATTGGGACGTTTTTACTATGTTACATTGGGTTACATAGGACATATGGCACAGAAACAGGCCATTCGGCCCAACCAGTCCAAGCTCCACTCGAGCCTCCTCCCGTCATTCCTCATCTAAATCTATCAGCATTACCCTCTATTCCAGAACATTCTCCCTCATATGCTTGTCCAGCCTCCCCTTAAACTCAATAACAAAATACTGTGGATGCTGGAAATCTGAAATAACAACAGAAAATGCTAGAAATACTCAGCAGGCCAGGCAGCATCCGTGGAGAGTGAAACAGAGTTAACGTTTCAGATCTGGGACCCTTCATCAGAACTGATCAAGGGTCCCAGACCTGAAACATTAACTCTGTTTCTCTCTCCACAGATGCTGCCTGGCCTGCTGAGTATTTCCAGCATTTTCTGTTGTAATCCCCTTAAATTCATCTGTACTATTCGCTTCAACCACTCCCTGTGGTAGCGAGTTCCACATTCTCACCACTCTTTGGGTAAAGAAGTTCCTTCTGAATTCCCGATTGGATTTCTTGGTGACTATCTTATATCGATGGCCTCTAGTTATACTCTTCCCCACAAGTGGGAACATTCTCTCGTTGTCCACCTCTATTAGGTCACCCCACAGCCTTCTATTTTCAGGAGAAAAGAGACCCAGCCTGTTCATCCTTTCCTGATATGTATACCCTCGCATTTCTGGTATCATCCTTGTAAATCTTCTCTGCACCCTCTCCAGTGCCTCTATATCCTTGTTATAATATGGCGACCAGAACTGTACGCAGTACTCTAAGTGTGGTCTAACCAAGATTCGATACAGGTTTAGTATAACTTCCCTACTTTTCAATTCTATCCCTCGAGAAATAAACCCTAGTGTTTGGTTTGCCTTTTTTTATGGCCTTGCTAACCTGTGTCGCAACTTTTAGTGATTTGTGTATTTGTACTCCGAGATCCCTTTGTTTCTCTACCCCACCTAGACTCGCTCCCTCCAAGTGATAAGTGACCTCCCCATTCTTCATACCAAAATGTAATACCTCACGTTTATTTGTGTTGAACTTCATTTGCCAATTATATACCCATTCTGCAAGTTTATTAATGTCCTCCTGTAATTTGTTGCAGTCCTCATCAATATTGACTATTCCCCAAAGTTGGTGTCATCCGCAAATTTAGAAATGGTGTTTTTGATTCCAAAGTCTAAATCGTTAATATAAGTTGTGAACAACAGTGGACCCAGCACTGATCCTTGTGGAACACCACCACCCACCTTCTGCCACTGTCAACAGCTCCCTTTTACCATTGATTTGTGAAATAAAGTCTATCAATCAGACGTCTCAATGTTTCCTGTTCCACGAGCTTGTTTCGGGGGTCTGGCTCAGCGACTATCCTGTAATCACACCAACAAGTCCCACTGGGCTGAACAATGGAGGAGAGGCGTTGGAGGAGGATGGTGTGATCAGCCGTGGTGAAGCTCGCAGGCAGGTCGAGAAGGATGAAGAGAGATAGTCCACCGGTTACAGCCGCGGAGGATGTAATTCGTGACTTTTGTTGAGGGCCATTTCATAGAATCATAGAAAGTTACAGCACGGACGGAGGCCATTCCGGCCCATCGTGTCCGCGCCGGCCAACAAAGAGCTATCCAGCCTATTCCCACTTCCCAGCTCTTGGTCCGTAGCCCTGCAGGTTACAGCATCCCAAGGGCACATCCAAGTACTTTTTAAATGTGGTTAGGGTTCCTGCCTCTACCACCCTTTCAGGCAGTGAGTTCCAGACCCCCACAACCCTCTGGGTGAAGACACTTCCCCTCAAATCCCCTCTAAACCTTCCCCCAATTACTTTAAATCTGTGCCCCTTGTTTTTGACCCCTCTGCTAAGGGAAATAGGTCCTTTCTATCCACTTTATCTATGCCCCTCATAAATTTATACATCTCAATAAGGTCTCAGCCCAGCCTCCTCTGTTCCAAGGAAAACATCCCAGCCTATCCAGTCTTTCCTCAGAGCTAAGATTCTCCACTCCCAGCAACATCCTTGTAAATCTCCTCTGTACCCTCTCTAGTGCAATCACATCTTTCCTGTAATGTGGTGACCAGAACTGCACGCTGTTCTCTAGCTGAGGCCTAACTAGTGTTTTATACAGTTGAAGCATAACCTCCCTGCTCTTGTATTCTATGCCACAGCTAATAAAGGCAAGCATTCCGTAGGCCTTCTTAACCACCTTATGTGCCTGGCCTGCTACCTTCAGAGATCTGTGGACATGCACTCCAAGGTCCTTTGCTTTTTGTGGTATAAATGACTGATTTGGACTTGAATGTAGGAAGTATGACTAACCTGATTGCATTTTTTGAGCAGGTAAGGAGGGTCGATGAGGGTAGTGCGTTTGATGTAGTCTATATGGATTTTAGCAAGGCTTTTGATAAGGTCCCACATGGCAGACTGGTCACGAAAGTAAAAGCCCATGGGATCCAAGGCAAAGGGACAAGTTGGATCCAAAATTGGCTCAGAGGCAGGAAACAAAGGGTAAAGGTCGAAGGGTGTTTGTGACTGGAAGGCTGTTTCCAGTGGGGTTCCGCAGGGCTCAGTACTGGGTCCTTTGCTTTTTGTGGTATAAATCAATGATTTGGACTGGAATGTAGGAAGTATGATTAAGGAGTTTGCAGATGATGCAAAAGTTGGCCGTGTGGTTGATAATGAAGAAGAAAGCTGCAGACTGCAGGAAGATATCAATGGACTGGTCAGGTGGGCAGAACAGTGGCAAATGGAATTCAATCTGGAGAAGTGTGAGGTAACATATTTGGGGAGGGCTAACAAGGCAAGGGAATACACTATAAATGGTAGGACACTGAGAAGATCAGAGGGACCTTGGAGTGCATGTCCACAGATCCCTGAAGGTAGCAGGACAGGTAGATAAGGTGGTTAAGAAGGCACACGGGATACTTGCCTTTATTAGCCGAGGCATAGAATATAAGAGCAGGGAGGTTATACTTGAACTGTATAAAACATTAGTTAGGCCACAGCTAGAACACTGCGTGCAGTTCTGGTCACCACATTACAGGAAGGATGTGATTGCACTAGAGTGGGTGCAGAGGAGATTTACGAGGATGTTGCCTGGGCTGGGGAATTTTAGCTACCAGGAAAGATTGGATAGGCTGGGGTTGTTTTCTTTGGAACAGAGGAGGCTGAGGGGAGACTTAATTGAGGTGTATAAAATTATGAGGGGCCCAGAACGAGTGGATAGGAAGGACCTATTTCCCTTAGCAGGGAGGTCAATAACCAGGGGGCACAGATTTAAAGTAATTGGTCGGAAGTTTAGAGGAGATTTGAGGAGAATTTTTTTCACCCAGAGGGTGGTGGGGGTCTGGAACTCACTGCCTGAAAGGGTGGTAGAGGCAGAGACCCTCATCACATTTAAAAAGCACTTGGATATGCACTTGAAGTGCCGTAACCTACAAGGCTACGGACCAAGTGCTGGAAAGTGGGATTAGGGAGGATAGCTCTTTGTCGGCCGGCACGGACAAGATGGGCCGAATGGCCTCCTTCTGTGCTGTAAATTTCTATGATTCTATGATTCATTGATCATCCCATTCCCAAGCTGACTCTGTGTTAACACCTCGGACGAGCTGTCCCACGTAGGGTGACTCCTTCAACCTGTTTGATAGCAAAATACTGCAGACGCTGGAAATCCAAAATAACAGCAGAAAATGCTGGAAAAACTCAGCAGGCCAGGCAACATCCATGGAGAGAAATTAGAGTCAATGTTTTGGGTCGAAACCCTTTTTCAAAACTGGAAAGGAAATGAAATAGATCGAAAGGCAGGGCTGGGACAGAACAAAAGAAGTGAAGAGACATTAAGAGGTATTCAGAACGAGACGAGATGGTGATGGTGGAGACAAAAGACGGCTCAGATTAGGAGTGAAATGTTCTGGCAGAATGAGAGGCAGCTGCCATGTGGGAGAGAGAAAAAAAAGGGGGGAAGGGAGAAACCGCAAAGGGGTGGATAAAAAATATAATTAAAAATGTAATAGGGGCCGAGGTTATGATCTGAAATTGTTGAACTCGATATTGAGTCCGAAAGGCTGCAAAGTGCCTAATCAGAAGATGAGGTGCTGTTCCTCGAGTTTACGTTGAGCTTCCGTGGAACAATACAAGAGGCCAAGGACGGTGAGGTCCGAGTGGGAATGGAGCGGTGAATTAAAATGACAGGCGACCGGAAGCTCGGGGTCACCCTTACGGACTGAACGGAAGTGTTCCGCAAAGCGGTCACCCAATCTGCGTTTGGTCTCCCCAATGTAGAGGAGACCACATCGTGAGCAGCGAATACAGTATACTAGATTGTAAGAAGTACAAGTAAATCGCTGTTTCACCTGGAAGGGGTGTTTGGAGCCCCAGACAGTGGGAAGGGGGGAGGTATAGGGGCAGGTGTTACATCTCCTGCGCTTGCACGGGCAGGTGCCAGGCGAAGGGGAACGGGTGCTGGGGGTGATAGAGGAGTGGACTAGGGTGTCTCGGAGGGAGCGGTCCCTACCGAATGCTGAAAGGGGAGGGGAGGGGAAGATGCGTTTGGTGGTGGGATCACTTTGGAGGTAGCGGAAATGGCGGAGGATGATCCGTTGAATGTGGAGGCTGGTGGGGTGAAAGGTGAGGACAAGGGGAACCCTATCGTGGTCCCTCAACCTGTTCTCCCGGTTACAGAACCAGTTTGTCTCCCTCAGGAATGCGCAAGCCTCTGTTGTCTGGGCACCAACTCACTAATGACCTCACATGTTGCAACAAGTCTGCTGCCTGAGCAATTTGCAGTGTTATTAGGTCTGTGGGTCTCTTAGCAACCAGCTCCCATATCTAGGCAAAGGGCCCAACTCCTGACTTTGGGTGTTATCATTCCAAACTTTAGCATTCTCTGTCTTTTAGCTTCAATCTGTCTGTGTCCACCCAGTGACAACACTGAGCTCCTCCCTCCAACCACTGACACTCGCCCTCTTGCTGAGAAAGAAAGACTTGCATTTATATAGCGCCTTTCACAACCTCAGGACGTCCCAGAGCGCTTTACAGCCAATGAAGAACTTCTGAAGTGTAGTCACTGTTGTAATGTAGGAAACACGGCAGCCAATTGGCGCACAGCAAGCTCCCACAAACAGCAATGTGACAATGACCAGATAATCTATTTCAGTGATGTTGATTGAGGGATAAATATTGGCCCCAGGACACCGGGGAGAACTCCCCTGCTCTTCTTCAATGTAGTGCCATGGGATCTTTTACATCCACCTGAAAGAGCAGACGGGGGCCTCGGTTTAACATCTCATCCGAAAGACGGCACCTCTGACAGCGCAGCACTCTCTCAGTACTGGAGTGTCAACCTAGATTTTTATGCTCAAGTCTCTGGACTGGGACTTGAACCCACGACCTTCTGACTCAGAGGTGAGAGTGCTGCCCACTGAGCTAAAGTGCCTGGAGCTAAGCCAGCTGGGATACTTGACATAGGATTACATTGGATATACGGCACAGAAACAGGCCATTCGGCCCAACCAGTCCATGCCGGTGTTTATGCTCCACTCGAGCCTCCTCCCGTCTTTCCTCATCTAAATCTATCAGCATAACCCTCGATTCCCTTCTCCCTCATATGCTTGTCTAGCCTCCCCTTAAATGTATCGATACTATTCGCTTCAACCACTCCCTGTGGCAGCGAGTTCCACATTCTCACCACTCTCTGGGTAAAGAAGTTTCTTCTGAATTCCCCATTGGATTTCTTGGTGACTATCTTATATTGAGGCCTCTAGTTATGCTCTTCCCCACAAGTGGAAACATTCTCTCTGTATCCACTCTATCAAAATGTTTCAAAATTTTAAAGACCTCTATTAGGTCACACCTCAGCCTTCTTTTTTCAAGAGAAAAGAGACCCAGCCTGTTCATCCTTTCCTGATATGTATACCCTCGCATTTCTGGTATGATACTCGTAAATCTTCTCTGCACCCTCTCCAGTGCCTCTATATCCTTTTTATATTATCGCGACCAGAACTGTACGCAGTACTCTAAGTGTGGTCTAACCAAGGTTCGATACAAGTTGAGGGTGAGAAGGTTGGATCTCAAACAAGCATGCTAAGCTTGAATAAAGGAGACTATGAAGGTATGAGAGTGGAATTGAGTAGAGTGGATTGGGAAAATAGATTAAAGGGTAAGACGATACATGATCAGTGGTGTACATTTAAGGAGTTATTTTAAACTTACAAAAAAAATATATTCCTCTGAGAAGAAAAGGGTGTAAAAGAAAAGACAGCCATCCATGGCTAAGTAAAGAAATTAAGGATAGTGTTCGACTAAAAACAAGGGCATATAAGGTAGGCAAATCTAGTGGGAGGACAGAGGATTGGGAAAACTTTAAAAGACAGCAAAAAATAACAAAAAGATTGATTAAGAAAGGGAAGATAGATTATGAAAGTAAATTAGCAAAAAATATAAAAAGAAAAAGGGTGGCTAAAGTAAATGTTGGTCCCTTAGAGGATGAGACCGGGAAATTAATGGTGGGAAATATGGAGATGGCAAAAACACTGAATGAATATTTTGTATCAGTCTTTACAGTAGAGGACACTAAAAATATCCCAACACTGGACAAACAGGGGGCTATAGCGGAGGAGGAGCTAAACATGATCAAAATCACTAAGGAAGTGGTACTCGGTAAAATAATGGGACTCAAGGCGGATAAATCACCTGGACCTGATGGTTTACATCCTAGGGTCTTGAGGGACGTGGCGGTAGGGATTGTGGATGCATTGGTAATAATTTTGAAAAACTCCCTGGACTCAGCAAAGGTCCTGGCAGACTGGAAAACTGCTAATGTAACACCCTTATTTAAAAAGGGCAGTAGATAGAAGGCTGGAAACTATAGACCGGTTAGCCTAACATCTGTGGTAGGTAAAATTTTGGAGTCCATTATTAAGGAGACAGTAACAGGACATTTGGATAATCATAATTTAATAGGACAAAGTCAGCATGGTTTTATGAAGGGGAAGTCATGTTTGACAAATTTGTTGGAGTTCTTTGAGGAAGTAACATACAGGGTGGATAAAGGGGAACCAGTGGACGTAGTGTATTTAGACTTCCAAAAGGCATTTGACAAGGTGCCACACAAAAGATTATTGCTTAAGATAAGAAATCACGGGATTGGGGGTAATATTCTGGCATGGATAGAGGATTGGCTATCTAACAGAAGGCAGAGAGTTGGGATAAATGGTTCATTATCAGACTGGCAATCAGTAACTAGTGGTGTTCCGCAGGGGTCAGTGCTGGGTCCCCAACTCTTTACAATCTATATTAACGATTTGGAGGAGGGGACCGAGTGTAACATACCAAAGTTTGCAGATGATACTAAGATGGGAGGGAAAGTAGTGAGTGAGGAGGACATAAAAAACCTGCAAGGGGACATAGACAGGCTAAGTAAGTGGGCAGAGATTTGGCAGATGGAATACAATACTGGAAAGTGTGAGGTTATGCACTTTGGCAGGAAAAATCGTAGAGCAAGTTATTATCTTAATGGCAAGAAACTGGAAAGTACTGAAGTACAAAGGGATCTGGGGGTCCTGGTGCACGAAACTCAAAAGGTTAGTATGCAGGTGCAGCAAGTGATTAAGAAGGCCAATGGAATGTTGGCTTTCATTGCTAGGGGGATAGAATATAAAAATAGGGAGGTATTGCTTCAGTTGTACAAGGTATTGGTGAGACCTCACCTGGAATACTGCATACAGTTTTTGTTAGATCCGTGTGTTAATGGAGACACGGAATGCAGGAGTTGATTTAACAAGTGTTTACTGAACAAAGTCTGGAGGTGAACTAACAACACAAGACGCTACACAGGCTTATATACCCGAGTGGTCACTACTGGTACTACAGTATACAGTGGCTTCAAAAACATAGTTCCTCTTAAAGGTACATACACTACAATTCCTCCCCTTTTAGATAAATAGTTCATAACATTTTAAGTAATCATTAAATAACATTTTTACAAGAACAATAATATACACATTTGCTGAAGTTAATCAATTACAAATTCAGTCTCTCTGGAGGCTTCCTGACTCGGTCCGGATAACGCCTCGGTGGTGTAGTAGGTTCTTTTGGCAAGGTCGATTCGGCTTCAATGCCAGTGTCGGGTTCATCTGGTTCCAGTATCACCGGATCGGAGGTACATACTATGGGTATCTCTGCTTCATCACTAGGCATATAGAGTTGTGGTGCAGGTTGTCCTTTTTCGGATGACTCTATGATCTGGTCAGCATGGCGCCTTATTATGCTTTCTCCAATGTCCACGGTATACATCAGTGGTCCTAGTCGTGTGCAAATAGTTCCAGGCTGCCATTTCTCGATACGGTAGTCCCGGGCCAAAACTGGTTGACCTATCTGGAAGGTTCTAGTTGGCCTTTCATTCATGCTTTGAAATTGCCAGTTCTCTACGTCCCTTCTGATGTTTGGCTTGACCAAATCCAGCCGGCATCTTAGGCTTCTATTGAGAAACATCATGGCGGGTGTTTGGTTTGTAACCACATGTGTTGCATTCCTGTATGCAAACAAGAAGTTATCTACCTTATGTTGTAGATTTATGTCTTCATTACCCATGGCCTTTAAGGCCTTCTTGAAGGTCTGGACAAACCTTTCAGCCAATCCATTGGTGGCGGGATGGTATGGGGCGGATGTGTAGTGCTTAACCCCATTGTTTTTTAAGAACTTCCTGAATTCTTCGGACACAAATTGCAGTCCATTATCAGAACAGATCTGTTCAGGCAGCCCATTCCTGGTGAATATGGTCCTTAATACTGTGATGGTTTTTTCCGTGGTGCTGGAGGACATCTTTATTACCTCCGGCCACTTGGAGTATGCATCCACCGCGATTAAGAACATTAAGTCCATAAATGGACCAGCAAAGTCGATATGTACCCTTTGCCATGGAGATGAGGGCCACTCTCATGGATGTAGAGGGGCTTGTGGTGGGGCGTTTTGGACCTTCTGGCATCCTAGACAGCTCTTGGTCATTTCTTCGATGTCTCCATCGGTACCTGGCCACCACACACACGCTCTGGCTAAGTTCTTCATTTTCACTCCACCCAGATGCCCCTCGTGAAGCTCTTTTAGCACTCTATCCTTGAGTTTGGGTGGAATCACCACTCTGGATCCACACATCAAGGTTCCTCGGTACACTGACAGCTGTTCTCTTCTTTGCGAGAATGCTGGCAACAGTGGTTCGCCATGTGCTGGCCACCCATTCACCGTTAAATCGTAGACTCGTGAGAGAGTCGGGTCATTTCGCGTTTCCTTTTCAATGGTAGAATTTGTCACCGGTAGACATTCCACTATGGTTGAGTGGAACACCTCCACTGGGTCCACTGTAGGCGCCTCTTCCACCGTTGGCAATGGTAGGCGCGATAATCCGTCAGCATTCCCATGCTGTTTTGTTCCTTTGTATTCTATGTCATATTGGTGTGCCCCCAGGAAAAGGGACCACCTCTGCAGCCTTTGCGCTGTCATAATGGGAACACCATTTTTAGGGTTGAATATGGAGACGAGGGGTTGATGGTCAGTCAACAAGGTAAATTTTTGTCCGTGTATGTAATGGTTGAATTTCTTCACCCCCCCACACCAGGCTGAGTGCCTCCCTGTCGATCTGGGCATAGTTACGCTCAGCTGAGTTCAATGAGCGTGACGCAAAAGCTATCGGCTGCTCTGAGCCATCAGGGAATCTATGTGATAATACCGCTCCCACACCGTAAGGGGATGCATCGCACGCCAGTCTGATTGGCAGTGATGGGTTGTAATGAGCCAACACTTCCCTGGACGTGATCAAGCCTTTGCATTTATGGAAGGCACGTTTACAGTCTTCGCTCCATTTCCAAACTACTCCCGTTTGTAGCAGTGCGTTAAGCGGGTGCAGAACCGTCGACAAGTTTGGTAAAAATTTATGATAGTAATTTACTAATCCCAGGAACGACCTTAATTGTGAGACATTTTCAGGCACTGGGGCCTTTACGACTGCTTCGATTTTTTCAGGTGACTTATGCAACCCTTCTTCGTTATTGACATGGCCACAATATGATATTTGTTTCTGGAAAAATTCGCACTTGGGGTGATTTGCTCGTAGGCCCCGTTCTCTCAGCCTCGTGAGCACCTGCTCCAAGTTGGCAAGGTGCTCGTTGTCGTTTTCTCCTGTTACAAGGATGTTGTCTAGGTAGCATTGAGTCCCCGGAATCCCTTGCAGGACTTGCTCCATAGCTCTTTGCCAGATAGCCGGAGCTGATGCCACTCCGAAAACCAGTCAATTGTACTGGTACAGGCCTTTGTGTGTGTTTATTGTGAGATACTTTTTAGAGGCCTCCTCAACCTCCATCTGTAGATATGCCTGTGCTAAGTCAATTTTGGTGAAACGTTTCCCTCCGGATAGTGAGGCGAAAATATCTTCTATCCTCGGAAGAGGATACTGTACCATGTGAAGAACCGGGTTTACAGTCACCTTGAAGTCCCCACAGATGCGAACTTTTCTCTGTTCTTCAGATTTATCATTATTCAACGTTTTCTTCATGACCGGGACGATGGGTGTTGCCCACTCGCTCCAATCTACCTTGGATAACACGCCTGCTTTTTCCAAATTCTCCAGCTCTGCCTCGATGGCTGGACGAATTGCGTATGGCACCGGCCTTGCCTTAAAAAACTTGGGAATTGCCGCATCTTCCACTTTTATTGAGGCGGTGGCGCCTTTCAGGGTTCCTAGTTCCTGTTGAAACACTTCTTTGGTGTTAGCCAAATTTCTTTTAATCGTCCAGGTATGACGTCATCATCGTTTTTTTTCTTACTGGTCACCGTCGGTGCCTGAATGGAGTGCCAGTCTAAACTTATCTTTCTGATCCATTCACGTCCCAACAACGGTGGACCACCATCTTGCAGAACGTATAAATACAACTTCTGTATTTCCTTGCCGTTGTATACAACAGGCACCCTTATTTTCCCTCTGGGGTATACTTTCTACCCCGTATATGTCTTCAAGACAATGGATGTGTCTTTCAAAGGTATATGTGGAAATAGCCGCTCGTAATCACGTTGACTCATGACGGTCAGAGCTGATCCTGTATCTAGCTCCATTTTGACTGGGGACCCCGCTATCGTGAGGGTAACCCAAATGGTCTGGTAATCTTCTTTCGCAATTACATTATGTAATTTGAGACAGCTTAGTCTCTTGTTTCCGGAGTCGCTATCGCTCTTCTGGTCTTCGGAGCTACTGTCCGTCATCATTTGTACCTTTCTGTACTTTTCCTTATTGACCTTTTTACTGTCAGCGGATTCTTTCCGGATCTGCACACACGTGCAATGTGTCCCATCTTTCCGCATTGCCTGCATGCTTTGTCCTTGAACCAGCAGTCCTTCTGGTCATGGGTGGATCTGCCGCAGCGGTAACATCTCTCAAAACCCCGTGTCATTTCATGGGTGCCGAAGTCCTGTGGCTTTTGCTGTATCTCTGCAGCTCATCTTGCTGCTGCTTCGTATGATACAGTCACACTGAAAGCCTTGTCCAGTGTTAAATCTTTCTCAGAAAGTAGTCTTTTCTGTGTTCCTTCGCTTAGGAGACCGCAGACGAATTTGTCTTGTAGAGAATCTGCCAGGCCTGCCCCGAATTGGCAGTGCTTTGACAGCTTTCGTAATTCGGTGAGGTAATCAGCGTTACTTTCATTCTTGTGCTGATTCCTCCTGAAGAATTTGAATCGTTCCGCTATCAGCAGCGCTGTTGGGTTTAAGTGCTCCTTTAAGGTATCAACAATCTCATTAAAATTCTTGTCCATCGGTTTGGCTGGAGTGATCAAGTTTCGTGGCTGGAGTGATCAAGTTTCGTAACAGCCCGTATGTCCTTGCGCCCATCAGATTTAGAAGTACCGATGCCTTTTTATCATCCGCTACTTCATTCTCCTTGCAATATACCTCCACCCTTTCCACATATGTGGTCCAATCTTCTATATCACTATCGAAAGCAGTAATATTGCCAGTCTTCGGCATCTTGAAAATCTAAAATGGCGCTTCCCGTGCTTTTCCTCCGTCCCCGATGGATCAAAATGGCGCCTCCCACACTTTTCTTTCTTCCCCGCCGAGTTAAGATGGTGCCTCCCGTGCTTTCCCGCCACTGCCGCTGTTGCCAACGCTGTTCTCCGCGGTTCCCGTTGCGACCTGCAGCTTTTCGCAGTATTTCTATTTTTTTTTATATATCGCTTCAATAGTTTCTCCGTTACTTGGAGAACCATTCCCATCATGGAGCGGACCCTCTGGGACTTTCCCCTCCCTCTGCTCGGTCCGAACGCCGACCTGCTTTGCAGCACTGGCCGCGCCCTGAGTGCTCCACCCTCTCTCTCTCTTTGCTTCAGCTTCCCGACTCGCTGCCCGGCCCTGTTACAGAGCCACCCGATCGAGCTCTAGCCCGCCGCAGCCCAGGAAGGATCAGTGCACTACCTGCCACCAGCCCGTTTAGCTGGGGAAACCACAGTTTTTTTTTTTTTTTTTCTTGCTTCTGGCTTCGACCTTCGTCTGAGGAATCGATCCCCTTGAGGTGCTGCCGAATTGCAGGTAAGTTCGTTTCTAACTCATCGCCACTGTTAGATCCGTGTGTTAATGGAGACACGGAATGCAGAAGTTGATTTAACAAGTGTTTACTGAACAAAGTCTGGAGGTGAACTAACAACACAAGATGCTACACAGGCTTATATATCCGAGTGGTCACTACTGGTACTACAGAATACAGGGGCTTCAAAAACATAGTTCCTCTTAAGGGTACATACACTACAGTTTTGGTGTCCATACTTAAGAAAAGATATACTTGCTCTCGAGTCAGTACAAAGAAGGTTCACTCGGTTAATCCCGGGGATGAGGGGATGGACATATGAGGAGAGGTTGAGTAGATTGGGACTCTACTCATTGGAGTTCAGAAGAATGAGAGGCGATCTTATTGAAACATATAAGATTGTGACGGGGTTGGATCGGGTGGATGCGGGGAGGATGTTCCCGATGATGGGTGAAACTAGAACTAGTGGGCATAGTCTTAGAATAAGGGGCTTCTCTTTCAAAACTGAGATGAGGAGGAACTACTTCACTCAGAGGGTGGTAGGTCCATGGAATATGCTGCCCCAAAAACCTGTAGAAGCTACATCATTACATAAATTTAAAACAGAAATAGACAGTTTCCTAGAAGTAAAGGGAATTAAGGGTTATGGGGAGTGGGCAGGAATTTGGACATGAGTCTAGGTTCGGATCGGACATGGCCCTGTGGGTAGCGGAGCGGGCCCAGGGGCCTTGTAGCCTGATCCTGCTCCTATTTCATGTGTCTAATTCTGTTAGATTCAGGAGATGGTTCTGTGATAGTAGAATGGCGGCTAGGATCAGATCAGCCATGATCTTATTGAATGGCGGAGCAGGCTCGAGGGGCCGATTGGCCTACTCCTGCTCCTATTTCTTATGTTCTTATGTTTAGCATAACTTCACTACTTTTCAATTCTATCCCTCTAGAAATAAACCCTAGTGCTTGGTTTGCTTTTTTTATGGCCTTGCTAACCTGTGTCGCAACTTTTAGTGATTTGTGTATTTGTACTCCGAGATCCCTTTGTTACTCTACCTCACCTAGACTCGCACCCTCCCAGTGATGTGACCTCCCCATTCTTCCTCCCAAAATGTAATACCTCACATTTATCTGTTCAGCCTTGGTCACTCTGCAAAAACACTGAAATGTTTAATAATGTAATCAGGGAGTCAAAAAGCTCAGGTGAGGCAGTTTAAAAAGACAGCCCCTGACCAGAGATTGCTGGATGCTGACACTCAGTGCTCACGAGGATAGAATGTCCCATTCCCCAGGCACGGACATCCAGCACCTCGATCACAGCAACAATTCACAAAACAATGGCAATATAACTTGGAGCAGAGACGGTTAAGTGGAGCTGTGATCGAGGTGCTCAAAATTATGAGGGGTTTTGATCAAGCAAACAAGGAGAAGCTGTTGTCACTGGCAGGAGGGTCGGTAACGAGAGGACACAGATTTCAGATCATTGGCAAAAGCATCTTGAGAGGAAATGAGACTTTTTTTACACAGCGAATTGTGATGATCTGGAATGCACTGCCTGAATGGGAGGTAGAAGCAGATTCAATAGTAACTGTCAAAAGGGAATCGGATATATATTAAAGGCAGAAATTTGCAGGGCTGTTGGGATAAATGGTTCGTTCTCGGGCTGGCAATCAGTAACTAGTGGTGTTCCGCAGGGGTCAGTGCTGGGACCCCAACTCTTTACAATCTATATTAACGATTTGGAGGAGGGGACCGAGTGCAACATATCCAAGGTTGCCAATGATACAAAGATGGGAGGGAAAGCAGTGAGTGAGGAGGACATAAAAAACCTGCAAAAGGACATAGACAGGCTAAGTGAGTGGGCAGAGATTTTGCAGATGCAATATAATGTTGGAAAGTGTGAGGTTATGCACTTTGGCAGAAAAAATCAAAGAGCAAGTTATTATCTAAATGTAGAGAAACTGCAAAGTGCTACAGTACAAAGGGATCTAGGGGTCCTGGTGCATGAAACACAAAGGCCTAGAAAATCAGTGGCCTGCGCCACAAGTTTGCGCCCAAAGAGGGCTTTTGCGCCAGTGTCCGAACCTCCAGCGAAATTTAGCGGGGCGCTAATGGCGGCGTTACACTGTAGCGCTGCGCCGCCACCGATGACATCATTGGTGTGCGCAGCGCCCCGCTGGCCATATTTGGTTGCGGCCACCTCCTCCGTGCCGGCCGCAAACAGCGACCGGTACACAGGGGCCTACCTGTGGCAGTAGTGGCGCAAATTAAGGTGGAGGTGCGGGGCGGCCGCCTGCCCGCACCTCCGTCCCCGGCCTCCTACACCGCCCCCCCCCCGCGGCATTGCCGGCTGTTTCCAGAGAGCCCGGCACTTCTCCTTGGTGCCGGGCTCATTTGCCGGCACTCGCGAGCGGGGATCGCGCTGTTGCAGCCACCTCCCCCTTAAGGCTGAGAGGAAGGCCTGCAGTACCGCAGGCTGCCGTGCCGCAGTGGGTGGCGCTGCGGCACTTTGCACGCGGATATTCAGTTTCAGCGCCCCAAGCGGAGCGCCGAAACCCTTGTTTAGCGCCCGGCTTCCACTTGGGGCGCTGAAACTGAATATCCCGCTGGCGCAAGTGGCTCCGCGCGCAGCGGTAATTCCGGCGCCCAGGCGAGCTGGGCGCCCCTAACTGAATTTCTAGGCCAAAAAGTTAGTATGCAGGTGCAGCAGGTGATCAGGAAGGCCAATGGAATCTTGGCTTTTATTGCAAGGGGGATGGAGTATAAAAACAGGGAAGTCTTGCTGCAGTTATACAGGGTACTGGTGAGGCCACACCTGGAATACTGCGTGCAGTTTTGGTTTCCGTATTTAAGAAAAGATATACTTGCTGTCGAGGTGGTTCAGAGAAGGTTCACTCGGTTGATTCCGGAGATGAGGGGGTTGACGTATGAGGAAAGGCTGAGTAGGTTGGGACTCTACTCATTGGAGTTCAGAAGAATGAGAGGCGATCTTATCAAAACATATAAGATTGTGAGGGGGCTTGACCGGGTGGATGCGGGGAGGATGTTTCCACTGATGGGTGAGATTAGAACTAGGGGGCATAATCTTAGAATAAGGGGCTGCCCTTTCAAAACTGAGATGAGGAGAAACTTCTTCACTCAGAGGGTGGTAAATCTATGGAATTTGCTACCTCAGAGAGCTGTGGAAGCTGCAACATTAAATACGTTTAAAATGGAGATAGACAGTTTCCTAGCAGATAAGGGAATTAGGGGTTACAGGGAGAGGGCAGGGAAGTGGACGTGAGTGTAGATTCAGATCAGCCATGATCTTATTGAATGGCAGAGCAGGCCCGAGGGGCCGTATGGCCTACTCCTGCTCCTATTTCTTATGTTCTTATGAAAGAGCAGGGCAGTGGGACTAATTGCATCGCTCTTTCAGAGAGCCGGCACCAGCACGATGGGCCGAAAGGCATCCTACTGTGCTCTATGATTCTATAACATCAGCTTCTCTCTGCTCACGGGTACTGAGAGAACAGGGAATAATCTTTAAATCCAGCCCAGTTATTGGGGTTTTAACATTAATATGCCCCAGTTGCCTGAATTAACACGTTTCAGTCCTGGATGTGATTAAAGGCATCGGAAACAGTGGAATCGACCCACCGCAGTCACACTGTGGACACTCTGGTGTGTCAGCGGGTGGGATATACCAGGGAATCCCTTTCCAGACACTGAGGTTGACTCTAATGATCGGGAGTCCTAGGGTTTCGGATACCAGATAATCAAGCTCAGAAGAACACAAATTGTCTCTCCAGACTTTATTAAGAGCGCTGCATAACACAGATCGGGTGATAATTCCCTCAATCTGGAGAATAGAAGTACAGTGGATTCACGCGCGATCTTCTCGAGTCTGTTCCAACTGACAACGGCTTAAGTGGCCTGTTCTTATACACAAGCTTGGTTACCGCTCAGGAAATGGGATTGTTTGGACCCGTCTGTTGACCGCCTCCTGAACTCCTGCTAATTCAGTGAATATAGTCCATCTGTGACCAGACTATAACCACAAGCCCGTCCAGTTATCACACCTATACGGTCCGTGAGGTTATTATTTGATTCACACCCAGACGTTGTGCCTTCACTTGTCTGGCACTTCATCCCATAACACGGGTACAGGGGCTCAGTAATGTTTCATTCATCAGAAAAAGACAAAGTACAACAACATCCTGGTCAGATTAACAGAATCTCATCATATTTATGGGGCCATAAATATAAAAGTCACCAATAAATCCAGGAGGGAATTCAGGAGAAACTTTTTTACCCAGAGAATGGTGAGAATGGGGAACTCGCTACCACAGGGAGTGGTTGAGGCCAATGGTATAGATGTATTTAAGGAGAAGCCAGATAAACATAGGAGGCTCGTGTGGAGCATAAACCCCGGCATGGACCAGTTGGGCCGAATGGCCTGTTTCTGTGCTGTACATTCGATGTAATAACATGAACAGTCCACCGGCGTGCTCGAGGCCTTCCGTGACCGGTGGGTACCGGAGGGACTGGCGTGTATCATCACCACCGAAAATAGAATTTTAATTTAATTTAAGTTTCCTTTAAACTTTTTTTGTTATGTTACAGGTTTTATTGGTTGTGATGGTTGACTTTTAATAGGCAATTGCCTGTGATAAGGAGAAAAACAAAAATAACATTAACAGTCAAATCAAGGGAATCATCAGCACAACAGATTGAAAGATTACACAGCAGTACAAGAATTTATAAAACATTCATCCATTCCACGTTCATGTCACCCCAGCTGTCTGCAGGGCCCTGCGCTACAGAACAGTGTGAACTCGCTGGTGTCTCAGCAGGTCATTGGAGCTTTTAAAGCTCTTCCCACAGTCAGAACATGTAAACGCTCTCATCAGTGTGAACAAGCTGGTGTGCCAGCAGGTTGGTGGACTGCAAGAATCCCTTCCCACACACAGAGCAGGGAAATGGCCTCTCCCCAGTGTGAACTTGCTGGTGTCTGGTCAGAGCCCTGGAGCGTTTAAAACTCTTACCACAGTCAGAACATGTAAACGGTCTCTGATCTGTGTGAACAAGCTGGTGTTGCTTCAGGTCCCGGGAGTATTTAAAGCTCTTCCCACAGTCAGAACATGTAAACGGCCTCTCATCAGTGTGAACAAGCTGGTGTGTAGTCAGAGCCCCGGATCTTTTAAAGCTCTTCCCACAGTCAGAACATTTAAAGGGTCTCTCATCAGTGTGAACAAGCTGGTGTGTCAGCAAGTTAGATGAATCAGTGAATCCCTTCCCACACACAGAGCAGGGAAATGGCCTCTCCCCAGTGTGAACTCGCTGGTGTTTGGTCAGAGCCCCGGAGCTTTTAAAACTCTTCCCACAGTCAGAACATGTAAACGGTCTCTCATCGGTGTGAACAAGCTGGTGATCCTTCAGATCCCTGGGGCATTTAAAGCTCTTCCCACAGTCAGAACATTTAAATGGTTTCTCATCAGTGTGAACAAGCTGGTGTGTCAGCAGGGTAGATGAATCAGTGAATCCCTTCCCACACACAGAGCAAGGAAATGGCCTCTCCCCGGTGTGAACTCGCTGGTGACTGGTCAGAACCCTGGAGCTTTTAAAACTCTTCCCACAGTTGGAACATGTAAACGGTCTTTCATCAGTGTGGACAAGCTGGTGTTCCTTCAGATCCCTGGAGAATTTGAAGCTCTTCCCACAGTCGGAACATTGAAACGGTCTCTCATCAGTGTGAACTCTCTGGTGTCTCAGCAGGTGGGATGTGCAAGTGAATCCCTTCCCACACACGGAGCAGGTGAACGGACTGTCCCCAGGGTGACTGTGCGGATGAACGTCTGATGTAGACGGGGAACTGAATCCCTTCCCGCTGTCCCCACCTTTACCCGGTTTCTCCCCGGTGTGACGGAGCACGTGTCTCGCCAGGTCAGGCGATCGGCTGAATCCGAGTCCACACATGGAACACGTGTGCGGTTTGTCTGCGCTGCGATCGCTGCTCTCTCCTTCCATGTGCAAAGGCCGATGATATTCAGGTCCTGATGAATTGAGCGACTCTGTCAGATCCTGACGTGATGTTTGGTCTGAGCTTCCTGTCTGTAAATGCTCCATTTCTAAAACCCTGTAAAAGGAGTGTAGAAAGGGGTAAGAGGGAAAATGTTGTCTCATGTCCCCCTTTCCCAGCCCAGGGGCAGTGAAGCTGATTTTCAGGCCCCAGCTGCTGCACAGGTTGGTTGAAAGGATCAACAGTAATGGCGGCTGCAATTCCCACAAGCCCCCGCGCTCCAGAAAGTGCTCCAGCCACCGCGCTGAGTTGTGGCTGACACCACGCAGCGCCCCCATGGCCCCGCCCTCTCCTGCTCCACAGGCGCCCGGCCCGCACCGCGCATGCTCAGCACACACCCTGGACCCCTGTCAATCATCCTCCCCCGCGCCTGCGCGCTGGGCCCGAGCTCCAGGCTGCCGCACGGGGCTTTATTTGTAAAGTCGGTGTTGGTGAAGAGCCACGATCAGTGAGGGAAACATAGAAGATAGGAGCAGGAGTAGGTCATTCGGCCCCTCGAGCCTGCTCCGCCATTCAATGCGATCATGGCTGATCATCCAAATTCAGTAACCTGTCCCTGCTTTCTCCCCATATCCCTTTAGCCTTAAGAAATATATCCAACTCCTTCTTGAATATATTTAATGAATTGGCCTCTACTGCCTTCTGTGGTAGAGAATTCCACAGGTTCACCACTCTCTGGGTGAAGAAATTCCTCCTCATTTCTGTCCTAAATGGCTTACCCCTTATCCTTAGACTGTGACCCCTGGTTCTGGACTCCCCACCATCGGGAACATCCTTCCTGCATCTAGTCTGTCTAGTCCTGTTAGAATTTTATAAGTTTCAATGAGATCCCCTCTCATTCTTCTAAACTCCAGCGAGTATAAGCCCAATCGACCCAATCTCTCCTCATATGTCAGTGCCTCTCTCTTTCTCTTTCATGTAAGAGCAGGGAGGTTCTGCTTGAACTGTACAAAACACCAGTTAGGCCACCGGCTAGAGTGCTGCATGCAGTTCTGGTCGCCCCATTGCAGGAAAGATGTGACTGCTCGAGAGGGGAGATTTACGAGGATGTTGCCAGGACTAGAGAATTTTAGCTACCAGGAAAGATTGGAGAGGCTGGGGTTGTTTTCTTTGGAACAGAGGAGGCTGAGGGGAGACCTGATTGAGGTGTATAACATTATGAGGGGCAGAGAGAGAGTGGATACAAAGGACGTATTTCCCTTAGCAGACAGATCAATAACCAGGGGGCATAGATTTAAAGTAATTGGTCGGAGGTTTAGAGGGGCGTTGAGGGGAACTTTCTTCACCCAGAGGGTGGTGGGGTCTGGAACTCACTGCCATAATGGGTGGTAGAGGCAGAAACTCTCATCACATTTAAAAAGTACTTGAAGTGCCGTAACCTACAAGGCTACGGACCAAGTGCTGGAAAGTGGGATTAGGGTGGAGAGCTCTTGGTCAGCCGGCACGGACAAGATGGGCAGAATGGCCTCCTTCTGTGCTGTAAATTTCTATAATTCTATGAATTGTAGTTAAAGGGACAGACACCCCACAAACTCCGTTCCCTAGCCACTGACTCCATCCCTCTCCCTAACATTTGTCTGAGGCTGAACATAGAAACATAGAAGATAGGAGCATTCGGCCCCTCGAGCCTGCTCCGCCATTCAATGAGATCATGGCTGATCATCCAAATTCAGTACCCTGTCCCTGCCTTCTCCCCATATCCCTTGATCCCTTTAGCCTTAAGAAATATATCTAACTCCTTCTTGAATATATTTAATGAATTGGCCTCTACTGCCTTCTGTGGTAGAGAATTCCACAGGTTCACCACTCTCTGGGTGAAGAAATTGCTCCTCATCTCTGTCCTAAATGGCTTACCCCTTATCCTTAGACTGTGACCCCTGGTTCTGGACTCCCCGGCCATCGGGAACATCCTTCCTGCATCTAGTCTGTGTAGTCCTGTTAGAATTTTATAAGTTTCAATGAGATCCCCTCTCATTCTTCTAAACTCCAGCAAGTACAACCCCAATCGACCCAATCTCTCCTCATACATCATTCCTGCCATCCCAGGTATCAGCCTGGTGAATCTTCGCTGCACTCCTTCCATGGCAAGAACATCCTTCCTCAGATAAGGCGACCAAAACTGCACACACTACTCAAGATGTGGTCTCACCAAGGCCCTGTACAACTGCAGGAAGACATCCTTGTTCCTGTACTCAAAACCTCTCGCTACGAAGGCCAATATACCATTTGCCTTCTGAACCGCCTGCTGCACCTGCATGCTTACCTTCAGCGACTGGTGCACAAGGACACCCAGGTTTCGTTGCACTTCCCCATCTCCCAATCTATTGCCATTCAGATAATAATCTGCCTTCCTGTTTTTGCCACCAAAGTGGATAACCTCGCATTTATCCATGTTATATTGCATCTGCCATGCTTCTGCCCAATCACCCAACCTGTCCAAATCATACTGGAGTTCCTCGGCATCCTCCTCACAGCACACACACCCACCCAGCTTTGTGTCGTCTGCAAACTTGGAGATATTACATCTAGTTCCCTCATCCAGATCATTAATATATATTGTGAATAGCTGGGGTCCAAGGACCGATCCCTGCGGTACCCCACTAGTCACTGCCTGCCATTTGGAAAAAGACCCATTTATTCCAACTCTTGGCTTTCTGTCTGCCAACCAGTTCTCTATCCAAGTCAATACCTTGCCCCAATCCCATGTGTCTTAACTTTACACGCTGTCGAACACCTTTTGGAAATCCATCTACACCACGTTAACCGCATTGCCCTCATCAACCCTCTCTGTTACCTCATCAAAAACCTCAATCAGAATCAGAGCGGCCGGGCCCGGCGGACGTGCAGCCAGAGCCCCGGCACCAGGAAACCCAAGGTGCAGTGCCTCCCCCAACCGAGCCGTCGCTTCCCGGTTTCTTCAGCCGGTTCCACTGAGTCAGACTCGGGACAAAGGACAGGAGCCAGGCTCCCAGAATGGCCCGTGGCCCCGGGGAGCATGCGCACTCTCAGCAGGTAAATCAGCGCGTTGGATAGAGCAGTTTCTGGGGCGCGGGGAATTGTGGGTGCTGCGGCCGCCATTAGTCAGCGGCTGTCGGGAAGAGTTTTATTGCAGGTGACGGAAGTCGGTCCCTGGCCGCCTGTGTAGGTCTTTTTGTTACAGCAGTTTGAGCTGGAGTGGAGATGGAGGAGAAGCTGCTGGGTTTTCGATGGAATCTGGAACAGTACCCATGAATTGGAGGGTAGCTAATGTTACCCCACTATTCAAAAAAGGTGGTAGAGAGAAAACGGGGAATTACAGACCGGTAAGCCTGACATCAGTAGTGGGGAAAATGCTAGAGTCCATTATAAAAGATGTGATAGCAGAGCACTTGGAAAACAGTGACAGGATCGGACAAAGTCAACATGGATTTACAAAAGGTAAATCGTGCTTGACTAATCTACTGGAATTTTTTGAGGATGTAACGAGTAAAATAGATAAGGGCGAACCAGTGGATGTGGTGTATTTGGACTTTTAGAAGGCTTTCGATAAGGTCTCGCATAAGAGATTAGCGTGTAAAGTTAAGGCACATGGGATTGGGGGGCAAGGTATTGACTTGGATAGAGAACTGGTTGGCAGACAGGAAGCAAAGAGTTGGAATAAACGGGTCTTTTTCCAAGTGGCGGGCAGTGACTAGTGGGGTACCGCAGGGATCGGTCCTTGGACCCCAGCTATTCACAATATATATTAATGATCTAGACGAGGGAACTAGATGTAATATCTCCAAATTTGCAAACGACACAAAGCTGGGTGGGCGTGTGTGCTGTGAGGAGGATGCCGAGAAACTACAGGATGATTTGGACTAGCCGGTGGCCCAACTGGTGTTTTGTACAGTTGAAGCAGAACCTCCCTGCTCTGACATGATACAGAGAGAGGCACTGCCCCTTTAAATACCTGGGGGGCACCCATTCCCCTTTAAATGGCCAAGCCATTTTTTGTTGTTGAAAAGGGGCCGCAGTCCCCTTTGACTCAGCACCCCCCCCTCCCTCTCTCTCACCCACCCACCACAAATACTCACAAGAGAGAGAGAGAGAGAGAGAGAGGAGGAAGAATGCTGGTCTTTGTCCCTTTAAAAGTGTCTGCCCACCAAAACGTTCACAGCACCAGGGCTCTTTGTTCTGGATAAAAGTCGAAAAGAGAAAAGGTTCACTTATTTTTCAATGAATGCAGTTGATGAATAGCCTTGCAATAAAGGTAATGCAAAGGAATAAACACTCACAAGCTGGGTTTTTTCCACCCCCTCCCCTTTAACAGCTCCTGCAGACAATGAAAGCAGGAAAGCGGCCTGCAGCCCACCGAGGTCCCGCCCCCCTCCCTCCCGCGCTGCCATTGGTTGGAGGACCGTCAGCCCACCCGGTCCTCCCAGCGTTTTCCGCGCTCCTGATTGGCGGGCGCCTCGCGTCAATCACCCCTCCCTCCGATTACGCGCTGACGCCAGCACGCAACGCCCAGGGGTCGCTTGGATCGGCGCACGCCACCGCAAGGTAAAAAAAAGACACCCCACACAAATGAGGAAAAGCAAGAATAATAATAATGATCGCACTTTAGAGGGGAGGAGGTTCGGGGAATTAAAGAGTGTTTTCAATTTGTTTCGCAAAAAAAAATATTTGAAAAGCTTCCCAACGGTGCGAGGCGGGCTGCGCATGCGCTCCAGCCAGCCTTTGACTCCCCACGTGGGCCCGGGTGCCGGACACGCCCACTTGCCTTCCCCTGCACCAATCACAGCGCGGGCAGGCGCTACTATCAATCGCCGCCTGTCAATTACCCTCTTCCCCCTCGTGGTGTCGATTGACAGTGGTGTCAGCCAATGAGGTGCAGGAAGGGGTGGGACCAGGGCCTCCTAGCAGCAGACGGAAGGCCGGGCCCGGGGAAGAGGCGGAATCAGCGGCCGGGGTAAAGTAAAGTGTTGAGGAATCGATTTAAATCGAGGTGAGGGGGTAGCGGAGAGCGAGATTATAAAGTAAAATACGAGAAAAACCAAACCTGAGAGTCGGGCGGGCGGGACCTCCGCGGACATCGAACGGAGCGGATTGAGTTGCGCGGGGTGGCGGAGTGAGCCGGAGCAATGTGATTCTGACTGACGGGAGCGCTGACCAATAGGAAGAGGGTTCAGCTGGAAGGACTGAATTGGGCGGCCTGGTCCGCCAACCAATGGCGGCGCGGCAAGGGGGCGGGACCTTCCTTCCCCGGCGCTGAGGCTCGGGCCCGATTGTGACGTCTTCATAGGAAGAGGCCTGTCAGGTGGATGGAGGCCGGCCCGGGCCTGTGACTGACGGGAGCTCTGACCAATAGGAAGAGGACTGAACTGGGCGGCCTGGTCCTCCAACCAATGGCGGCGCGGCAAGGGGGCGGGGCCTCTCCAGCTCAGGTGCGCTGGGGACGATTGTGACGCGCTGTCCCGAGGTGAGAGCAGCTCAGTCAGCACAGAGCTGGGGCTGGAATCTGGGAGAGGGGCCACAGGCAGCGGGCCTGGCAAAGGGGCACAAGCTTCACAATACAAGCTGCTTTCAAATGCACAATTGTTTCCTACAGACAGCCTTGGTCACTCTGCAAAAAACACTGTTTAACAATTCATCATAACTCCCCTGCTTTAGGAGAGGCGTAGAGTGCAAAAAGCAAGGAAGTTATGATGAAACTGTGTGAAAGACTGGAGTCAGCTGTGGCTCAGTAGATAGCAGAGTCAGAAGGTTGTGGGTTCAAGTCCCGCTCCAGGGACTTGAGCATATAAAGCGAGGCTGACACTCCAGTGCGGTGCTGAGGGAGCGCCGCACTGTCGGAGGGGCAGTACTGAGGGAGCGCCGCACTGTCGGAGGGGCAGTACTGAGGGAGCGCCGCACTGTCGGAGGGGCAGTACTGAGGGAGCGCCGCACTGTCGGAGGGGCAGTGCTGAGGGAGCGCAGCACTGTCGGAGGGGCAGTACTGAGGGAGCGCCGCAGTGTCGGAGGGGCAGTGGGAGCGCCGCACGGTCAGAGGGGCAGTACTGAGGGAGCGCCGCACTGTAGGAGGGGCGGTACTGAGGGAGCGCTGCACTGTCGGAGAGGCAGTACTGAGGGAGCGCCGCACTGTCGGAGGGGCAGTGCTGAGGGAGCGCCGCACTGTCGGAGGGGCAGTACTAAGGGAGCGCCGCACTGTCGCAGGGGCAGTACTGAGGGAACGCCGCACTGTCAGAGGGGCAGTACTGAGGGAGCACCGCACTGTGGGAGGGGCAGTACTGAGGGAGCGCCGCACTGTCGGAGGGGCAGTACTGAGGGAGTGCCGCACTGTCGGAGGGGCAGTGCTGAGGGAGCACCGCACTGTCGGAGGGGCAGTACTGAGGGAGCGCTGCACTGTTGGAGGGGGAATACTGAGGGAGCGCCGCACTGTTGGAGGGGCAGTACTGAGGGAGCGCTGCACTGTCGGAGGGGCAGTACTGATGGCGCGCCGCACTGTCGGAGGGGCAGTACTGAAGGAGCGCTGCACCGTCGGAGGGGCAGTACTGAGGGAGCGCCGCACTGTCGGAGGGGGAATACTGAGGGAGCGCCGCACTGTCGGAGCGGCAGTACTGAGGGAGTGCCGCACTGTCGGAGGGGCAGTGCTGAGGGAGCACCGCACTGTCGGGGCGGCAGTACCGAGGGAGCGCTGCACTGTCGGAGGGGCAGTGCTGAGGGAGCGCTGCACTGTCGGCGGAGCAGTACTGAGGGAGTGCCGCACTGTCGGAGGGGGAGTACTGAGGGAGCGCTGCACTGTCGGAGGGGCAGTACTGAGGGAGCTCCGCACTGTCGGAGGGGCAGTGCTGAGGGAGGGCCGCACTGTCGGAGGGGCAGTACTGAGGGAGCTCCGCACTGTCGGAGGGGCAGTGCTGAGGGAGCGCCGCTCTGTCGGAGGGGCAGTGCTGAGGGAGTGCTGCACTGTCGGAGGGGGAATACTGAGGGAGCGCCGTACTGTCGGAGGGGCAGTACTGAGGGAGCGCCGCACTGTCAGAGGGGCAGTACTGAGGGAGCGCTGCACTGCCGGAGGGTCAGTACAAAGGGAGCGCCGCACTGTCGGAGGGGCAGTGCTGAGGGAGCGCCGCTCTGTCGGAGGGGCAGTACTGAGGGAGCGCCGCACTGTCAGAGGGGCAGTACTGAGGGAGCGCTGCACTGCCGGAGGGTCAGTACAAAGGGAGCGCCGCACTGTCGGAGTGGCAGTGCTGAGGGAGCGCCGCTCTGTCGGAGGGGCAGTACTGAGGGAGCGCCGCACTGTCAGAGGGGCAGTACTGAGGGAGCGCTGCACTGCCGGAGGGTCAGTACAAAGGGAGCGCCGCACTGTCGGAGGGGCAGTGCTGAGGGAGCGCCGCTCTGTCGGAGGGGCAGTACTGAGGGAGCGCCGCACTGTCGGAGGGTGAATACTGAGGGAGCGCCGCACTGTCGGAGGGGCAGTACTGAGGGAGCGCCGCACTGTCGGGGGGGCAGTACTGAGGGAGCGCCGCACTGTCGGAGGGGCAGTACTGAGGGAGCACCATACTGTCGGAGCGACAGTACTGAGGGAGCGTTGCACTGTCGGAGGGGCAGTACTGAGGGAGCGCCGCACTGTCGGAGGAGCAGTACTGAGGGAGCGCCGCACTGTCGGAGGGGCAGTACTGAGGGAGTGCTGCACTGTGGGAGTGCCAGTGCAGAGGGAGCACTGCACTCTCGGCGGGGCAGTACTGAGGGAGCGCCGCACTGTCGGCGGGGCAGTACTGAGGGAGCGCCGCACTGTCAGCGGGGCAGTACTGAGGGAGCGCTGCACTGTCGGCGGAGCAGTACTGAGGGAGTGCCGCACTGTCGGAGGGGGAGTACTGAGGGAGCGCCGCACTTTCGGAGGGTCAGTACTGAGGGAGCGCCGCACTGTCAGAGGGGCAGTACTGAGGGAGCGCTGCACTGTCGGAGGGGCAGTACTGAGGGAGCGCTGCACTGTCGGAGGGACAGTACCGAGGGAGCGCCGCACTGTCGGAGGGGCAGTACCGAGGGAGCGCCGCACTGTCGGAGGGGCAGTACCGAGGGAGCGCCGCACTGTCGGAGGGGCAGTACTGAGGGAGCGCCGCACTGTTGGAGGGTCAGTACTGAGGGAGATGTGCACTGTCGGAGGGGCAGTACTGAGGGAGCACTGCACTGTCGGCGAGGCAGTACTGAGGGAGTGCCGCACTGTCGGAGGGGCAGTACTGAGGGAGCACTGCACTGTCGGAGGGGCGGTGCTGAGGGAGCGCTGCTCCATCGGAGGGGCATTATTGAGGGAGCGCCGCACTGTCGGAGGGGCAGTACTGAGGGAGTGCCGCACTGTCGGAGGGGCAGTGCTGAGGGAGATGTGCACTGTCGGAGGGGCAGTACTGAGGGAGCGCCGCACTGTCGGAGGGGCAGTACTGAGGGAGCGCCGCACTGTCGGAGGGGCAGTACTGAGGGAGTGCCGCACTGTCGGAGGGGCAGTGCTGAGGGAGATGTGCACTGTCGGAGGGGCAGTACTGAGGGAGCGCCGCACTGTCGGAGGGGCAGTACTGAGGGAGCGCCGCACTGTCGGAGGGACAGTGCTGCGGCAGTGCCGCACTGTTGGAGGGGCAGTAATGAAGGAGCGCCGCACTGTCAGAGGTGCCGTCCTACGGATGAGATGTTAAACCGAGGCCCCCGTCTGCCCCCTCAGGTGGATGTAAAAGATCCCATGGTGCTATTTCGAAGAAGTTATCCCCGGTGTTTTGAGCCCAATATTTATTCCTCAATCAACATGACGAAAAAACAGATTATCTGGTCATTATCACATTGCTGTTTGTGGGAGCTTGCTGTGCGCAAATTGGCTGCTGCGTTTCCCACATTACAACAGTGACTACACTTCAAAAGTACTTCATTGGCTGTAAAGTGCTTTGGGACGTCCGGTGGTCGTGAAAGGCAGTTAAAAAGGCAAATGGTATGCTGGCCTTCATTACAAGAGGATTTGAGTACAGGAGTAAAGAAGTCTTACTCCAATTATATCTTCTTCTTCTTAGGCAGTCCCTCGGAACCGAGGATGACTTGCTTCCACATTAAAAATGAGTTCTCGGGTGTAAGGGTAAACCGGGAGAGCTTCTTCTCCCCGAGACGGACCCTCTGATATAAAGGGTCGACTGGATCCATGTTTATCTGTAATTTAAACAGAGGTCTGGTCGTCTTCCGAGCTCTTTCCCCTAGAGGAGAGGGTAGAATGGGGGTCTTTAGTGTTAAATGGTTTCACCTGGGTCCATTGCTTCCATGGCATACCCATCGGTTCCTGTAGACAAACACACGTATCACTTGTCATTAATACAGTACATGGCCCCATCCAACGGGCCCCATTCCCTTTCTTCCGATAACTTGCGTCATTACTTGTTGACCTATTCTGGGCAACTCGTCTGGTTTAAGTCCAGCATTCTGCCTTTCTAGATCTTTAATCTGTTGTTGGTTCCTTACTACTTTATTTAGTGCTTGTACCTCCTGATTTAGTTGTACTAATTATCGCCTTAATCTTTCTTGCACTGGTCCTAAATACATACTTTAGTTCTGTCTTCACAAAGGAGGACACAAATAACCTTCCAGAGATGTCGGGGAACATAGGGTCTAATGAAAGGGAGGAACTGAATGAAATCAGTATTTGTAGGGAAATGGTGTTAGGGAAATTGATGGGATTGAAGGCTGATAAATCCCCAGCGCCTGATAATCTACATCCTAGGGTACTTAAGGAAGTGGCCCTAGAAATAGTAGATGCATTGCTGGTCCTCTTCCAAAATTTGATAGACTCTGGAACAGTACCCATGGATTGGCAGGTAGCTAATGTTAGCCCACTATTCAAAAAAGGTGGTAGAGAGAAAATGGGGAATTACAGACCGGTAAGCCTGACATCGGTAGTGGGGAAAATGCTAGAGTCCATTATAAAGGATGTAATAGCAGAGCACTTGGAAAAAAGTGACAGGATCGGACAAAGTCAACATGGAGGGTCCCTAAACTTACATAGAAACATAGAAGATAGGAGCAGGAGTAGGCCATTTGGCCCCTCGAGCCTGCTCCGCCATTCAATGTTCAAGTTTCTGGAGTGGGACTTGAACCCACAACCTTGTGCCTCAGAGGCGAGAGTGCTACCCACTGAGTCACTGGCTGACACTAAAGAACAAGCAGTTCTGACGAACGGTCATCAACCTGAAACGTTAACTCTGTTTCTCTCTCCACAGATGCTGCCTGACCTGCTGAGTATTTCCAGCATTTTCTGTTTTTATTGAAGAAACGAGGGAGTGATTGCTGACAGGAGGAATGTTGGGTCGTCCTGCGCATGCGCACCTCCCTGGCGGCTGAGGCGAAACACCGACTCGTCCCCATCTGAGCCGCTCACGCGTACCAGATGTTGCGGCTCCGCATGCGCGCCCGATGTTCCAACCGCGGGGTTTTGTGTGCTGAGCATGCGCGTTGTGGACCGATTGGGACGGGCGATTATGGAGCAGGAGGGAGAGCGCGGGGGCCATGAGCACATGTGCAGGACTCAGAGTCAACAGAGTGCTTTCTGGAGCATTGGGGCTTGTGGGTATTACAGCCGCCATTACTGCTGATCCTTTCAAACAACCTGTGCAGCAGCTGGGGCCTGAAAATCAGCTTCACTGCCCCTAGGGTCAGAAAGGGGAAAATTAAACAACAGTTTGCCTCTGATCCTTTTCTGATCTCAATTTACAGGGTTATAGAAGTGGAGCAGTTACAGGCGGGAAGCTCAGACCAAACATCACGTCAAGATCTGACAGAGTCGCTCGATTCATCAGGACCTGAATATCATCGGCCTTTGCACATGGAAGGAGAAAGCAGCGATCGCAGCGATGACAAACCGCACAAGTGTTCGGTGTGTGGACGAGGATTCAGCCGATCGCCTGACCTGGCGAGACACATACACCGTCACACCGGGGAGAAACCGGGTGAAGGTGGGGACGGTGGGAAGGGATTCAGTTCCCCGTCTACGTTGGAAGTTCAACGGCGCAGTCACACCAGGGACAGTCCGTTCACCTGCTCCGTGTGTGGAAAGGGATTTGTTTGTTCATCCCACCTGCAAACACACCAGCGAGTTCACACTGATGAGAGACCATTTCAGTGTTCTGACTGTGGGAAGAGCTTTAAAAGCCCCGGGCATCTGAAGAAACACCAGCTTGTTCACACTGATGAGAGACCATTTCAGTGTTCTGACTGTGGGAAGAGCTTTAAAAGCACTGGGGTTCTGAAGCGACACCAGCTTGTTCACACTGATGAGAGACCATTTCAATGCTCTGACTGTGGGAAGAGCTTTAAAAGCCCTGGGGAACTGAAGGAACACCAGCTTGTTCACACTGATGAGAGACCATTTCAGTGTTCTGACTGTGGGAAGAGCTTTAAAAGCACTGGGGATCTGAAGCGACACCAGCTTGTTCACACTGATGAGAGACCATTTCAATGTTCTGACTGTGGGAAGAGCTTTAAAAGCCCCAGGGAACTGAAGGAACACCAGCTTATTCACACTGATGAGAGACCATTTCAGTGTTCTGACTGTGGGAAGAGCTTTAAAAGCCCCGGGGAACTGAAGGAACACCAGCTTGTTCACACTGATGAGAGACCATTTCAGTGTTCTGACTGTGGGAAAAGCTTTAAAAGCACTGGGGATCTGAAGCGACACCAGCTTGTTCACACTGATGAGAGACCATTTCAATGCTCTGACTGTGGGAAGAGCTTTAAAAGCGCCAGGGAACTGAAGCAACACCAACTTGTCCACACTGATGAGAGACCATTTCAGTGTCCTAACTGTGGGAAGAGCTTTAAAATCCCCCGGGAGCTCAAGCTACACCAGCTTGTTCACACTGATGAGAGGCCGTTTAAATGTTCTGACTGTGGGAAGAGTTTTAAAAGCTCCGGGAGTCTGAAGGGACACCAGCTTGTTCACACTGATGAGAGACCATTCACCTGCTCCGAATGTGGGAAGGGATTCACTCAGTCATTCAACCTCCTGTCACACCAGCGAGTTCACACTGGGGAGAGCCCGTTCACCTGCTCCATGTGTGGGAAGGGATTCACTCATTCATCCAACCTCCTGTCACACCAGCGAGTTCACACTGGGGAGAGACCATTCACCTGCTCCATGTGTGGGAAGGGATTCACTCATTCATCCACCATGCAGACACACCAGCTTGTTCACACTGACGAGAGACCCTTTAAATGTTCTGACTGTGGGAAGAGTTTTAAAAGCTCCGCGGAGCTCAAGCGACACCGGCTCCTCCACACTGGAGAGAGGCCATTCACCTGCTCCATGTGTGGGAAGGGATTCACTCTGTCATCCACCCTCCTGTCACACCAGCTTGTTCACACTGACGAGAGACCCTTTAAATGTTCTGACTGTGGGAAGAGCTTTAAATGCTCCCGGGAGCTGAAGAAACACCAGCGTGTTCACACTGACAAGAGACCCTTTAAATGTTCTGACTGTGGGAAGAGCTTTAAAAGCTCCGGGGATCTGAAGGAACACCAGCGAGTTCACACTGACGAGAGACCGTTTCAGTGTTCTGACTGTGGGAAGAGCTTTAAAAGCTCCGGGGATCTGAAGGAACACCAGCGAGTTCACACTGACGAGAGACCGTTTCAGTGTTCTGACTGTGGGAAGAGCTTTAAAAGCTCCGGGGATCTGAAGGAACACCAGCGAGTTCACACTGACGAGAGACCGTTTCAGTGTTCTGACTGTGGGAAGAGCTTTAAAAGCTCCGGGGATCTGAAGGAACACCAGCGAGTTCACACTGACGCGAGACCCTTTAAATGTTCTGACTGTGGGAAGAGCTTTAAAAGCTCTACGAGCCTTAAGAGACACCAGCGTGTTCACACTGATCATCGAATCTAACAGCACAGAAGGAGGTGATTCGGCCCATCCTGTCTGTGCCGGCTCTTTGAAAGAGCTGTCCAATTTAGTCCCAAACCCTAGCTTTATCCCCAGAACTCTGCAAACTAGTCCTCTTCAAGTACGTGTACAATTACCGTTTGAAAGTTCCTGTAGAACCTGATTCCAGCATCCTTTCAGATGGTGCGTTCCAGATCTTAACAACCCTCTGTGTGAAAACAATTCTCCTCATTTCCCTCTAGTTCTTTTAGCAACTATTTTAAAGCTGTGACCTTTGGTTACCAACCCACTTGCCAGAGTGAACAGTTTCTCCCTACTTGCTCGATCAAAACCACTCATCATTTTGAACACCTCTATTTGGCCTCCTCTTAACCTTCTCTGCTCTAAGGGGAACAATCCCAGCTTCTCCAATCTCTCCACATAACTGAAGTCCCTCATCCCTGGTACAATCCTGGTCAACCTCCTCTGTACCCTCTCCAAGGCCTTGACATCCTTCCTAAAGTGTGGTGCCCAGAACTGTACACAAGACTCCAGCTGAGGCCAAAACCCTGGTTAGACCACACCTGGAGCACTGTGAGCAGTTCTGGGCACCACACCTTAGGAAGGATAGATTGGCCTTGGAGGGAGTGCAGCGTAGGTTTACCAGAATGATACCCGGAACCCAAGGGTTAAGTTACGAGGAGAGATTACACAAACTAGGGTTGTAGTCCCTAGAATTTAGAAAGTTAAGGGGTCGTCTGATCGAAGTTTTCAGGATATTAAGGGGAACAGATAGGGTAGATAGAGAGAAACTGTTTCCGCTGGTTGGGCAGTCTAGGACTAGGAGGCATAGACTAAAATTAGAGCCAGACCTTTCAGGAGTGAAATTAGGAAACACTTCTACACACAAAGGGTGGTAGAAGTTTGGAACTCCCTTCCACAAACGGCAATTGATGCGAGATCAATTGTTAATTTCAAATCTGAGATTGATAGGTTTTTGTTACTCAAAGGTATTAAGGGATATGGGCCAAAGGCGGGTGTATGGAGTTAGATCGCAGATCAGCCATGATCTCATTGAATGGCGGAACAGGCTCGAGGGGCTGAATGGCCTACTCCTGTCCTATATTTCTCACTAGTGATTTGTAAAGGTTTAGTGTAACTTCCTTGTTTTTGTATTCAATGGCCCTATTTACAAAGCCAAGTATCCCACACACTTTCTGAACCGCCTCACCAACTTGCTGGGCACTTTCTAAGATTTGTGATTATGGACCCCCAGGTCCCTCTGCTCTTGCACCCCCTCAAAATAGTCCCATTTAGATTATACGGCCTCTCCCTGTTGTTTCTCCCAAAGTGCATCACTTCACACTTATCCTCATTTAATTTCATCTGCCTTGTGTCTGCTCATTTCACAGTCTGTCTCTGTCCTTCTGAAGTCTGCTACTACTATGCTCACTATTTACTACGTTGCCAAGTTTTGTATCATCTGTAAACTTCAAACTTGTTCACCTATACCCAAGTCCAGGTCAGTTATATATAACAAGAAAAGCAATGGTCCTAATCCCGACCCCTGGGGGAACCCACTGCATACTTCCCTCCAGTCAGAAAAACATCCCTCAGCACTGCTCACTGTCTCCTATCCCTCAGCCAATTATATACCCAAATTACCACCAGCCCTTTAATACCATGTCCTTCTCTTTTCCGAGTAGGTCTCGTGTGGTACTTTATCAAATGCCTTTTGAAAGTCCATAAGAACATAAGAAATAGGAGCAGGAGTGGGCCATACGGCCCCTCGAGCCTGCTCCGCCATTCAATAAGATCAGGGCTGATCATCGACCTCAACTCCACTTTCCCGCCCGATCTCCGTATCCCTTGATTCCCCCAGAGTCCAACAATCTATCGATCTCAGCCTTGAATATACTCAAAGACTCAGCATTCACAGCCCTGTGGGGCAGAGAATTCCAAAGATTCACAACCCTCTGAGGGAAGAAATTCCTCCTCATCTCGGTCTTAAATGGCCGACCCCTTATCCTGAGACTATGCCCCCTAGTTCTAGACACTCCAGCCAGGGGAAACAACCTCTCAGCATCTACCCTGTCAATCCCCTTCAGAATCTTGTATGTTTCAATGAGATCACCTCTCATTCTTCTAAACTCCAGAGAGTATAGACCCATTCTACACAATCTCTCATCATAGGACAGCCCTCTCATCCCAGGAATCAATCTAGTGAACCTTCGCTGCACCGCCTCCAAGGCAAGTACATCCTTCCTTAGATAAGGAGACCAGAACTGTGCCCAGTACTCCAGGTGTGGTCTCACCAAGGCCCTGTGCCCAGTACTCCAGGTGTGGTCTCACCAAGGCCCTGTGCCCAGAACTCCAGGTGTGGTCTCACCAAGGCCCTGTACAATTGTAGCAAGACTTCCTTACTCTTATACTCCAACCCTTTTGCAATAAAGGCCAACATGCCATTTGCCTTCCTTATTGCTTGCTGTACCTGCATGCTAGCTTTCTGTGTCTCTTGCACGAGGACACCCAAATCTCTCTGAACACCAACATTTGAAAGTTTCTCACCATTTAAAAAATATTCTGTTTTTCTATTCTTCCTACCAAAGTGAATAACCTCACATTTCCCCACATTACACTCCATCTGCCACCTTACTGCCCACTCACTCAGTCTATCTATATCCCTTTACAGACTCTCTGTGTTCTCCTCACAGCTTACTGTCCCACCTAGCTTTGTATCATCAGCAAACTTGGATACATGACACTCGGTCCCTTCATCTGGGTCATTAATATAGATTGTAAATAGCTGAGGCCCCAACACTGATCCACACGGCACCCCACTAGTTACAGCCTGCCAACCTGAAAAAGGTCCGTTTATCCCTACTCTCTGTTTTCTGTCCGGTAACCAATCCTCTATCCATGCTACTATATTACCCCCAACCCCATGAGCCCTAATCTTGTGTAATAATATTTTATGTGGCACCTTGTCAAATGCCTTTTGGAAATCCAAATATACTACATCCACTGGTTCCCCTTTATATACCCTTTATCTCCCCTGCTAGTTACATCCTCAGATAACTCTAATAAATTTGTCAAGCACGATTTCCCTTTCATAAAACCATGTTTACTCAGCCTACCCATGTTATGATTTTCTGAGTGCCCTGATACAACTTCTGTAACAATGGATTCCAGCATTTTCCCAATGCCTGATGTCAGGCTAACTGGTCTGTCGTTCCCTGTTTTTTCCCTCCCTCCTTTCTTGAATAGCGGTGTTACATTTGCAACCTTCCAATCCGCTGGGACCGTTCGAGAATCTCGGGAATTTTGGAAGATCAAAACCAATGTATCCACTATCTCTTCAGCCACCTCTTTTAGAACCCGAGGATGTAGGCCGTCAGGTCCAGGGGATTTGTCGGCTTTTAGTCCCATTAGTTTCTCTAGTACTTTACATTAAGTTCCTCACCCTCATTAAACCCTCGGTTCCCCACCATCTTTGGTTTGCTTTTGTGTCTTCTACTGTGAAGACAGATACAAAATATTTGTTTTAACGTTTCTGCCATTTCCTTATTCCCCATAATAATTTCTCCTGTCTCTACCTCTAAGGGACCAACGTTGTCAGCTGTGGCTCAGTGGGCAGCTCACTCGCCTCTGGGTCAAAGGGTGGTGGGTTCAAGTCCCACTCCAGAGACTCGAGCACATAAAGCTAGGCTGACACTCCAGTGCAGTGCTGAGGGAGTGCGGCACTGTCGGAAGTGCCGTCTTTCGGATGAGACGTTAAACCGAGGCCCCGTCTGCTCTCTTGGGTGGATGTAAAAGATCCCATGGCACTTCTTCGAAGAAGAGTAGAGAAATTATCCCAGAGTCCCGGCCAATATTTATCCCACAACCAACATAACAAAATCAGATTATCTGGTCATTATCACATTGCTGTTTGTGGGAGCTTGCTGTGCGCTGCATCATTTCCCACATTACAACAGTGACTCCACTTCAAAAGTACTTCATTGACTGTAAAGCGCTTTGAGACGTCTGCTGGTCGTGAATGGCGCTATATAAATGTAAGTTTTTCTTTACTTAGGCTGCTCTCTTCCTTTTTGATGCAGCTTTGCAAAAAATTTTTTTTTTAATAATTTAAAAAAAGCTTATTTAAAGACAAATTTCCTGCAGTTTCAGAGACAGCCTTTGTCACTGCAATAATTTCTTAAATGTTTAAAAATTAAATCAAAACATAGAAACACAGAAGATAGGAGCAGGAGTCGGCCATTCGGCCCCTCGAGCCTGCTCTGCCATTTAATGAGATCATGGCTGATCATCCAAATTCAGTACCCGGTCCCTGCCTTCTCCCCATATCCCTTGATCCCTTTAGCCTGAAGAAATATATCTAACTCCTTCTTGAATATATTTAATGAACTGATGTTCCCGATGGTCGGGGAGTCCAGAACCAGGGGTCACAGTCTAAGGATAAGGGGTAAGCCATTTAGGACAGAGATGAGGAGGAATTTCTTCACCCAGAGAGTGGTGAGCCTGTGGAATTCTCCACCACAGAAGGCGGTGGAGGCCAATTCATTAAATATATTCAAGAAAGAGTTGGATATATTTCTTGAGGCTAAAGGGATCAAGGGATATGGGGAGAAGGCAGGGACAGGGTACTGAATCTGGATGATCAGCCATAATCGCATTGAACGGCAGAGCAGGTTCGAAGGGCCGACTCCTGCTCCTATCTTCGATGTTTCTATGTTTTGATTTAATTTTTAAACATTTAAGAAATTATTGCAGTGACAAAGGCTGTCTCTGAAACTGCAGGAAATTTGTCTTTAAATGAGCTTATTTTAAAATTAATATTTAAAAAATTTTTTTTTGCAAAACTGCTGTGGCTCTGCCCCTTTGCCAGGCCCGCTGCCTGCGGCCCCTCTCCCAGATTCCAGCCCCAGCTCTGTGCTGACTGAGCTGCTCTCACCTGGGGACAGCGCGTCACAATCGGCCCCAGCGCACCTGAGCTGGAGAGGAGGCCCCGCCCCCTTGCCGCACCGCCATTGGTTGGCGGACCCGGGCCCGCCCTCTTCCTACTGGTCAGAACTCCCGTCAGTCACAGGCCGGGTCGGGCCTCCATCCACCTGATTGGGCCGCTTCCTGTGATGACGTCACAATCGGGCCTCAGCCTCAGCGCCGGGGAGGAAGGCCCCGTCCCCTTGCCGCGCCGCCATTGCTTGGAGGACCAGGCCGCCCAGTTGAGTCCTCCCACCTGAGCCCTCTTCCTATTGGTCCGCGCTCCCGTCAGTCAGAATCACATTGCTCCGGTTCACTCCGCTACACCGCGTGGCTCAATCCGCTCCGTTCGGCTTCCGTGGAAGTCCCGCCCGCCCGACTCTCAGGTTTGGTTTTTCTCGTATTTTACTTTATAATCTCGCTCTCCGCTCCCCCCTCACCTCGATTTAAATCGATTCCCCAACACTTTACTTTACCCCGGCCGCTGATTCCGCCTCTTCCCCCGGCCCGGCCTTCCGTCTTCTGCTGGCAGGCCCTGGTCCCGCCCCTTCCTGCACCTCATTGGCTGACAACGCTGTCAATCGACACCACGAGGGGGAAGGGAGTGTGATTGACAGGTGACGATTAATAGCGCATGCCCGCGCTGTGATTGGTGCAGGGGAAGGCAAGTGGGCGTGTCCGAGCCCACGTGGGGGAGGCAAAGGCTGGCTGGAGCGCATGCGCAGCCCGCCTCGCACCGTTGGGAAGCTTTTTAAAAAGGTTTTTCCCGAAACAAATTGAAAACACTCATTAATTCCCCCAACCTCCTCCCCTCTAAAGTGCGATTATTATTATTCTTGGTTTTTCCTCATTTGTGTGGGGTGTCTTTTTTTTACCTTGCGGTGGCGTGCGCCGATCCAACCGACCCCTGGGCGTTGCGTGCTGGCGTCAGCGCGTAATCGGAGGGGGGGTTGATTGACGCGAGGCGCCCGCCAATCAGAAGCGCGGAGAACGCTGGGAGGACCGGGCGGGCTGAAGGTCCTCCAACCAATGGCGGCGCGGGAGCGAGGGGGGCGGGACCTCGGTGGGCTGCAGGCCGTTTTCCTGCTTTCATTGTCTGCAGGAGCTGTTAAAGGGAAGGGGAGGAGGAGGAAAAAAACCCAGCTTGTGAGTGTTTATTCCTTTGCATTACCTTTATTGCAAGGCTATTCATCAACTGCATTCATTTAAAAATAAGTGAACCTTTTCTCTTTTTGACTTTTATCCAGAACAAAGAGCCCTGGTGCTGTGAACATTTTGGTGGGCAGCCACTTTTAAAGGGACAAAGACCAGCATTCTTCCTCCTCTCTCTCTTGTGAGTATTTGTGGTGGGTGAGGGGGGTGAGTCAAAGGGGACTGCGGCCCCTTTTCAACAAAAACAATTGCTTGGCCATTTAAAGGGGAATGGGTGCCCCCCCCAGGTATTTAAAGGGACAGTGCCTCTCTCTGTATCATGTAAGAGCAGGGAGGTTCTGCTTGAACTGTACAAAACACCAGTTAGGCCACCGGCTAGTGTACTGTGTGCAGTTCTGCTCGCCCCATTGCAGGAAAGACGTGACTGCTCTAGACGGGAGATTTACGAGGATGTTGCCAGGACTAGAGAATTTCAGCTACAAGGAAAGATTGAATACATAGAAACATAGAAGATAATCTACATCTTAGGGTACTTAAGGAAGTGGCCCTAGAAATAGTAGATGCATTGCTGGTCATCTTCCAAAATTCGATAGACTCTGGAACAGTACCCATGGATTGGAGGGTAGCTAATGTTACCCCACTATTCAAAAAAGGTGGTAGAGAGAAAATGGGGAATTACAGACCGGTAAGCCTGACATTAGTAGTTGGGAAAATGCTAGAGTCCATTATAAAAGACGTAATAGCAGAGCACTTGGAAAACAGTGACTGGATCGGACAAAGTCAACATGGATTTACAAAAGGTGAATCGTGCTTGACTAATCTACTGGAATTTTTTGAGGATGTAACTGGTAAAATAGATAAGGGAGAACCAGTGGATGTGGTGTATTTGGACTTTCAAAAGGCTTTCGATAAAGTCCCGCATAAGAGATAGAGAGATAGAAACACAGAAGATAGGAGCAGGAGTAGGCCATTTGGCCCCTCGATCCTGCTCCGCTATTCAATGCGATCATGGCTGATCATCCAAGTTTAGTACCCGGTCCCTGCTTTCTCCCCATACCCCTTGATCTCTTTAGCCTTAAGAAATATATCCAACTCCTTTTTGAATATATTTAATGAATTGGCCTCTACTGCCTTCTGTGGTAGAGAATTCCACAGGTTCACCACTCTCTCTGGGTGAAGAAATTTCTCCTCATCTCTGTCCTAAAAGGCCTACCCCTTATCCTTGGACTGTGACCCCTGGTTCTGGATTCCCCTACCATCGGGAACATCCTCCCTGCATCTAGTATGTCCAGTCCTGCCAGAATTTTATAAGTTTCAATGAGATCCCCTCTCATTCTTCTAAACTCCAGCGAGTACAAGCCCAATCGACCCAATCTCTCCTCATACATCATTCCTGCCATCCCAGGTATCAGCCTGGTGAATCTTGGCTGGACTCCTTCCATGGCAAGAATATCCTTCCTCGGATAAGGTGACCAAAACTGCACACAATACTCAAGGTGTGGTCTCACCAAGGCCCTGCACAACTGCAGCAAGACATCCTTGTTCCTGTACTCGAACCCTCTCGCTATGAAGGCCAACATACCATTTGCCTTCTTAACTGCCTGCTGCACCTTTTTTTTAATTCATTGATGGGATGTGGGCGTCGCTGGCTGGCTAGGCCTGCATTTAGTGCCCATCCCTAATTGCCCTTGAGAAGGTGGTGGTGAGCCGCCTTCTTGAACCGCTGCAGTCCATATGGTGTAGGTACACCCACAATGCTGCTAGGAAGGGAGTTCCAGGATTTTGGCCCAGCGACAGTGAAGGAACGGCGATACAGGTCCAAGTCAGGATGGTGTGTGGCTTGGAGGGGAACTTGTCGGTGGTGATGTTCCCATGCGTCTGCTGCCCTTGTCCTTCTAAGTGGTAGAGGTCGCGGATTTGGAAGGTGCTGTTGAAGGAGCTTTGGCGAGTTGCTGCAGTGCATCTTGTAAATGGTACACACTGCAGCCACAGTGCGCCGGTGGTGGAGGGAGTGAATGTTGAAGGTGGTGGATGGAGTACCAATCAAACGGTGTCGAGCTTCTTGAGTGTTGTTGGAGCTGCACTCATCCAGGCAAGTGGAGAGTATTCCATCACACTCCTGACTTGTGCCTTTTAGATGGTGGAAAGGCTTTGGGGAGTCAGGAGGTGAGACACTCGCTGCAGAATTCCCAGCCTCTGGCCTGCTCTTGTAGCCACAGTATTTATATGGCTGGTCCAGTTCAGTTTCTGATCAATGGTAACCCCCAGGATGTTGATAGTGGGGGATTCAGCGATGGTAATGCCATTGAATGTCAAGGGGAGATGGTTAGAGTCTCGCTTGTTGGAGATGGTCATTGCCTGGCACTTGTGTGGTGCGAATGTTACTTGCCACTTGTCAGCCCAAGTCTGAATGTTGTCCAGGTCTTGCTGCATATGGACACGGACTGCGTCAGTATCTGACGAGTCTCGAATGGTGCTGAACAGTGTGCAATCATCAGCGAACATCCCCACTTCTGACCTTATGATGGAGGGAAGGTCATTGATGAAACGGCTGAAGGTGGTTGGGCCTAGGACACTGTCCTGAGGAACTCCTGCAGTGATGTCATGTGATTGAGATGAATGACCTCCAACAACCACAGCCAACTTCCTTTGTGCTAGGTAAGATTCCAACCAATGGAGAGTTTTCCCCTTGATTCCCATTGACTTCAGTTTTGCTAGGGCTCCTTGATGCCACACTCGATCAAATGCTGCCTTCATGTCAAGGGCAGTCACTCTCAACTCACCTGCATGCTTACCTTCAGCGACTGGTGCACAAGGACACCCAGGTCTCGTTGCACTTCCCCTTCTCCCAATCTATTGCCATTCAGATAATAATCTGCCTTCCTGTTGACACCAAAGTGAATAACCTCGCATTTATCCACATAATATTGCACCTGCCATGCTTCTGCCTAATCACCCAACCTGTCCAAATCATACTGGAGTTTCTCGGCATCCTCCTCACAGCACACACGCCCACCCAGCTTTGTGTCGTCTGCAAATTTGGAGATATTACATCTAGTTCCCTTGTCTAGATCATTAATATATATTGTGAATAGCTGGGGTCCAAGGAGCGATCCCTGAGGTACCCCACTAGTCACTGCCTGCCACTCGGAAAAAGACCCGTTTATTCCAACTCTTTGCTTTCTATCTGCCAACCAGTTCTCTATCCAAGTCAATACCTTGCCCCCCAATCCCATGTGCCTTAACGTTACATGCTAATCTCTTATGTGGGACCTTATCAAAAGCCTTCTGAAAGTCCAAATAGACCACATCCACTGGTTCACCCTTATCTATTTTACTAGTTACATCCTCAAAATATTCCAGTAGATTAGTCAAGCACGATTTACCTTTTGTAAATCCATGTTGACTTTGTCCGATCCTGTCACTGTTTTCCAAGTGCTCGGCTATTACATCTTTTATAATGGACTCTAGCATTTTCCCCACTACCGATGTCAGGCTTACCGGTCTGTAATTCCCCGTTTTCTCTCTACCACCTTATTTGAATAATGGGGTAACATTAGCTACCCTCCAATCCATGGGTACTGTTCCAGATTCCATCGAAAACCCAGCAGCTTCTCCTCCATCTCCACTCCAGCTCAAACTGCTGTAACAAAAAGACCTACACAGGCAGCCAGGGATCGACTTCCGTCACCTGCAGTAAAACTCTTCCCGACAGCCGCTAACTAATGGCGGCCGCAGCACCCACAATTCCCCGCGCCCCAGAAACTGCTCTATCCAACGCGCTGATTTCCCCGCTGAGAGTGCGCATGCTCCCTGGGGCCGCGGGCCATTCTGGGAGCCTGGCTCCTGTCCTTTGTCCCGAGTCGGACTCGGTGGAGCCAGCTGAAGAAACCGGGAAGCGGCGGCTCGGATGGGGGAGGCGCTGCACCCTGGATTTCCTGGTGCCAGGGCTCTGGCCGCACATCCGCCGGGCCCGGCCGCTCTGATTCTGATTGAGGTTTTTGATGAGGTAACAGAGAGGGTTGATGAGGGCAATGCGGTTAACGTGGAGTACATGGAATTCCAAAAGGCGTTCGACAGCGTGTAAAGTTAAGGCACATGGGATTGGGGGCAAGGTATTGACTTGGACAGAGAACTGGTTGGCAGACAGAAAGCCAAGAGTTGGAAGAAACGGGTCTTTTTCCGAGTGGCAGGCAGTGACTAGTGGGGTACCGCAGGGATCGGTCCTGGGACCCCAGCTATTCACAATATACATTAATGATCTAGACAAGGGAACTAGATGTAATATCTCCAAGTTTGCAGACGACACAAAGCTGGGTGGGCCTGTGTGCTGCAAGGAGAATACCGAGAAACTCCACGATGATTTGGAGAGGTTGGGTGATTGGGCAGAAGCGTGGCAGATGCAATATAACGTGGATAAATGCGAGGTTATCCACTTTGGTGTCAAAAAGAGAAAGGCAGACTATTATCTGAATGGCAATAGATTGGGAGAAGGGGAAGTGCAACGAGACCTGGGTGTCCTTGTGCACCAGTCGCTGAAGGTAAGCATGCAGGTGCAGCAGGCGGTGAAGAAGGCAAATGGTATGTTGGCCTTCATAGCAAAAGGGTTTGAGTACAGGAGCAAGGATGTCCTGCTACAGTTGTACAGGGCCTTGGTGAGACCACACCTTGAGTATTGTGTGCAGTTTTGGTCACCTTATCTGAGGAAGGATGTTCTTGCCATGGAAGGAGTTCAGCGAAGATTCACAAGGCTGATCCCTGGGATGGCAGCAATGATGTATGAGGAGAGATTGGGTCGATTGGGCTTATACTCGCTGGAGTTTAGAAGAATGAGAGGGGATCTCATCGAAACTTATAAAATTCTGACAGGTCTGGACAAACTAGATGCAGGTAGAATGTTCCCGATGGTCGGAGAGTCCAGAACCATGGGTCATGGTTTAAGGATAAGAGGTAAGCCATTTAGGACAGAGATGAGGAAGAATTTCTTCACCCAGAGAGTGGTGAACCTGTGGAATTCTCTATCACAGAAGGCGGTTGAGGCCAAGTCTTTAAATATATTCAAGAAGGAGTTAGATATATTTCTTAGAGCTAAAGGTATCAAGGGATATGGGGAGAAGGCAGGTACGGGGTACTGAGTTTGGATGATCAGCCATGATCTCATCAAATGGCAGAGCAGGCTCGAGGGGCCGAATGGCCTACTCCTGCTCCTATCTTCTATGTTTCTATGACCTGGAGCCCCCGTGCGACCAACGCCGCTGCTGACCTGCGCGGTTTCGGTCAGGCTCTCGGGCTGCGCGGTTGACGCCGTGGGGAAGGCCGTGCGAGGCCACTCCCGCTCCGGACCGTCGCAGCGGCTTGGCTGCGGCCTAGTAGAGGGGGGGAAAGCCCGAGTCCCCGGGCTACAGGCTGTGAGAGAGGCCCGGGCCCGGTTGCCGGGGAAAACCTTCTTCCCTGCCATCCTGAGCGGCTACAGGCTGTGAGAGAGGTCCGGGCCCGGTTGCCGGGGTAACCCTCCAAGGTTGCGGCGCCCGGCGGAGGCAGTGAGTCAAGAAGCAAAAAATAGGGTGAAAGCTAGGAAAATTAATGAGCTTAGAAAATATATTTACAAATTAATTTACTTTTTTTAAAAAGTATTTAATTGTGTTACTTAATGCGGCGGGTGCCCTCATTCAGCATTAAAAAAATGGCGGCGAAGTTTCGGGAGGCTGCAGGATTAGGCCCGCCCACACACTGAATGAAACGCCCCCAGTGACGCACCGATTGGTCCACCATCAGGTCACTGAAGTGTAGGATTGGTCAACCATTACGTCAGTCAATGGTATCCCCTGTACAATTGGTGAACCTTCACGTCACTCAACGCTAAGAGCGGTAGGATTGGTCAACCGCTAATGGGAAGATTTTGTACGTTTTTTGTATACTGTCCGAACAATTTTTGTCTGACCAAAAGGTAAATACACCGATGACACTCCCCTGATCATAACCTTTCTTTTGATATAACATATGTGTAGGTACGCTCTATAACGTTTGAGTGTATAGCGGACAGACAGACGGACAGACAAACCAACTGCTTTATATATAAAGATAGATAGATAGATTTAAAGCCTTCATGATTTTTACCGCCTATCAAATCTCATCTTGGCCTTCTCTGCTCTCAGGAGAACAACCCCAGCTTCTCCAGTCTATCCATGTAACTGTCATCCCTCATCCCTGGAGCCATTCTAGTAAATATCTCTGCACCCTCTCCAAAGCCTTCACATCCTTCCTAAAGTGTGCTGCCCAGAATTGGACACAATATTGCCCTGGGGCTGAACTCGTGTTTTATAAAGGTTTAGCAGAACTTCCTGGCTTTTGTACTCTGTGCCTCTATTTATAAAGCCCAGGACCCCATGAGCTTTATTAACTGCTTTGTTAACCTGTCCTGCCACCTTTAAAGAATTGAGCACAAGCTCCCTTGTAGCACCCACTTTAAAATTGTACCATTTAGCAGGTATTTTCTCTCCTCATCCTAGCAAAATGTATCCGCTCACACTTTTCTGTATTGAATTTTATCTACACTCCTTTTACAGGGTTTTAGAAGTGGAGCATTTACAGACAGGAAGCTCAGACCAAACATCACGTCAAGAACAGACAGAGTCGCTCAATTCATCAGGACCTGATTCAATCGCTCCTCCAATCTGCTGGCACCCAAGAGAGTTCACACTGATGAGAGACCTTTTAAATGTTCCGAGTGTGGGAAGAGCTTCAAAATCTACAAGTACCCAAAGAGACACCAGTGGCTACACACTGGGGAGAGCCCATTCACCGGCCCCGTGTATGGAAGGGATTCACTCAGTCATCCGCTCCGATGATACACCAGCAAATTCACACTAGGGAGAGACCTTTAACCCACTCCGTGTGTGGGAAGGGATTAATTGCACCCTCCGTGCTGCTGAGACACCAGCTTGTCCACACCGATGTGAGACCGTTGACCTGCTCCATGTTTTTGAAGCGATTCTCTCATTCTGCCACTCTCCTGAGACACCAGCTTGTTCACATTAAATGTTCTGACTGTGGAAAGAGATTTAAAAGGTCCCAGGATCTGAAGAGACACCAGCTGGAGAGAGCAGGAGAGATTCTGTTCACCTGCTTCGTGTGTGGGAAGAGATTCACTCGGTCCTCGAATCTGCTGGCACACCAGCGAGTTCACACTGGGGAGAGGCGGGTGAAACAGTCCGACACTGGGAAAAACTTTCAAATGTCCCAGGAGCTGAAGGGACACCAGCTGGAGAGAGCAGGAAAGAGGCCGTTCACCTGCTCCATGTGTGGGAAGGGATTCGCTCAGCCATCAAGTCTGGTGAGACACCAGCGAGTTCACACTGGGGAGAGGCCATTCACCTGCTCCGTGTGTGGGAAGGGATTCACTCAGTCATCCCACCTACTGACACACCAGCGAGTTCACACTGCGGAGAGGCCATTCACCTGCTCCGTGTGTGGGAAGGGATTCACTCGGTCATCAAGCCTGGTGAGACACCAGCAAGTTCAAACTGGGGCGAGGCCATTCACCTGCTCCGTGTGTGGGAAGGGATTCACTCAGTCATCCCACCTACTGACACACCAGCGAGTTCACACTGGGGAGAGGCCGTTCACCTGCTCTGTGTGTGGGAAGGGATTCACTCGGTCATCCCACCTACTGACACACCAGCGATATCACACTGATGAGAGACTATTTAAATGTTCTGTCTGTGGGATGAGCTTTAAAACCTCTGAAGATCTGAAGCAGCACCAGCGAGTTCACTCCGATCAGAGACCATTTACATGTTCTGACTGTGGGATGAGCTTTAAAAGCTCCAGGAATCTGAACGGACACCAGCGAACTCACACTAGGGAGAGACCATTCACCTGCTCTGTGTGTGGGAAGGGATTTACTTGGTCCTCGAATCTGCTGAAACACCAGCGAGTTCACACTGTTCTGTAGCGCAGGGCCCTGGAGACAGCTGGGGTGATATGAATTGGAATGGATGAATGTCTTATAAATTCTTGTACTGCTGTTTAATCTTTAAGATTGTTGTGCTGATGATTCCCTTTGTTTCACTGTTCATAGAAACATAGAAGGTAGGAGCAGGAGTAGGCCATTCGGCCCTTCGAGACTGCTCCGCCATTCAATGAGATCATGGCTGATCATCCCTGTCCCTGCTTTCTCCCCATATCCCTTGATCCCTTTAGCCTTAAGAAATATATCTAACTCCTTCTTGAATATATTTAATGAATTGGCCTCTACTGCCTTCTGTGGTAGAGAATTCCACAGGTTCACCACTCTCTGGGTGAAGAAATTCCTCCTCATCTCTGTCCTAAATGGCTTACCCCTTATCCTTAGATGGTGTTCCATAGAATGTACAGCACAGAAACAGGCCATTCGGCCCAACTGGTCCATGCCCGTGTTTATGCCCCACACCCACCCTACTTCAATTAACCCGATCAACATCTCCTCCCATTCCTTTCTCCCTTGTGTGGCTTCCCCATAAATCCATCTGTGCTGTTCACCTCAACTACTCCCTGTGGTAGCGAGTTCCCCATTCTCACCATTCTCTGGGTAAAGACATTTCTGCTGAATTCCCTCCTTGATTTATTAGTGACTTTTATATTTATAGCCACATAAACATGATGAGATTCTGTTAAGCTGACCAGTATGTTGTTGTACTTTGTCTTTTTCTGATGAATGAAACATTACTGAGCCCCTGTACCTGTGTTATGGGATGAAGTGCCAGACAACTGAAGGCACAACGCCCGGGTGTGAATCTGATAATAACCTCACGGACCGTATAGGTGTGATAACCAGACGGGCTTGTGGTTATAGTCTGGTCACAGATGGACTAAATTCCCTGAATTATCAGGAGTTCAGGAGGCGGTCAACAGACGGGTCCAAACAATCCCATTTCCTGAGCGGTAACTAAGCTTGTGTATAAGAACAGGCCACTTAAGCCGTTGTCAGTTGGAACAGACTCGAGAAGATCGCGCGTGAATCCACTGTACTTCTATTCTCCAGATTGAGGGAATTATCACCCGATCTGTGTTATGCAGCGCTCTTAATAAATCCTGGAGAGACAATTTGTGTTTTTGTGAGCTTGATTATCTGGTATCTGAAACCCTGGGACTCCCGATCATTAGAGTCAACCTCAGTGTGTGGAAAGAGATTCCCTGGTGTATCCCATCCGCTGACACACCAGAGTGTCCACAGTGTGACTGCGGTGGGTCGATTCCACTGTTTCCGATGCCTTTAATCACATCCAGGAGTGAACCATGTTAATTCAGGCAACTGGGGCTTGTTAATGTTAAGAGCCCCCAATAACTGGGCTGGATTTAAAGATTCTTCCTTGTTCTCAGTGCTAGTGAGCAGAGAGAAGCTGATGTTATAGAATCATAGAGCACAGTAGGATGCCTTTCAGCCCATCGTGCTGGTGCCAGCTCTCTGAAAGAGCGATGCAATTAGTCCCACTGCCCTGCTCTTTCCCCACAGCCCTGCAAATTTCTGCTTTTAGTATATATCCAATTCCCTTTTGAAAGTTACTGTTGAATCTGCTTCCACCTCCCATTCAGGCAGTGCATTCCAGATCATCACAACTCGCTGTGTAAAAAAAGTCTCCTCATGTCCTCTCTCGATTCTTTTGCCAATGATCTGAAATCTGTGTCCTCTCGTTACCGACCCTCCTGCCAGTGACAACAGCTTCTCCTTGTTTGCTCAATCAAAACCCCTCATAATTTGGAGCACCTCGATCACAGCGCCACTTAACCGTCTCTGCTCCAAGTTATATTGCCAACGTTTTGTGAATTGTTGCTGTGAAAGAAAAGACAGCCGTCCGTGGCTAAGTAAAGTAATAAAGGATAGTATCCGGCTGAAAACGGGCATATAAAGTAGCCAAATCTAGTGGAAGGATAGAAGATTGGGAAGCATTTAAAAGCCAGCAAAGAATAACTAAAAGATTAATTAAGAAAGGGAAGATAGATTATGAAAGTAAACTAGCAAAAAATATAAAAACAGATAGCAAGAGTTTCTACAGTTATATAATAAGAAAAAGGGTGGCTAAAGTGAATGTTGGTTCCTTAGAGGACGAGACCAGGAAATTAGTGGTGGGGAACATGGAGATGGCAAAAACGCTGAACAAATATTTTGTATCAGTCTTTACCGTAGAGGACACTAAAAATATCCCAACACTGGACAAACGGGACTATGGGGGGGGAGGAGCTAAACACGATTAAAATCACTAAGGAGGTGGTACTCGGTAAGATAATGGGACTAAAGGTGGATAAATCCCCTGGACCTGATGGCTTATATCCTCGGGTCTTGAGAGAAATAGCGGTCGGGATTGTGGAGGCATTGGTGGTAATTTTCCTAAACTCCCTGGATTCAGGAAAGGTCCCAGCAGATTTGAAAACTGCTAATGTAACGCCCTTATTTAAAAAGGGAGGTAGACAGAAGGCTGGAAACTATTGACCAGTTAGCCTAACATCTGTGGTTGGTAAAATGTTGGAGTCCATTATTAAGGGATCAGTAACAGGACATTTGGATAAGCATAATTTAATCGGACAGAGTCAGCATGGTTTTACGAAGGGGAATCCATGTTTGACAAATTTGCTCGAATTCTTTGAGGATGTAACAAACAGGGTGGATAAAGGGGAACCAGTGGACATGGTATATTTGGACTTCCAAAAGGCATTCGACAAGGTGCCACACAAAAGATTACTGCACAAGATAAAAAATCACGGGATTGGGAGCAATATACTGGCATGGGTGGAAGATTGGCTATCTAACAGAAAACAGAGAGTTGGGATAAATGGTTCATTCTCGGGTTGGCAATCAGTAACTAGTGGTGTTCCGCAGGGGTCGGTGCTGGGACCCCAACTCTTTACAATCTATATTAACGATTTGGAGGAAGGGACCGAGTGCAACGTATCCAAGTTTGCCGACGATACAAAGATAGGAGGGAAAGCAGTGAGTGAGTGAAATAAAGAGTAGATTGCCTTTCAAAAGCTAGGCTTTATTAACCTTAAAAAACCAGCAAGTACATGTTGAGCACCCAGTCTCAACCAAACTGTAGAAAACTGAATTTAAGATGGCCACCACAGGTCACATGGAATCAACTAACCAATAAGTTTACAGCATATATCTCAAGGCAGGAAAACAGGCAACCAATTACAATGCTTCTTATAAAACAAGAATAATCACCACATTCACCCCTCCTTTTAAAATATACTTCAACCTAGGTAGCCTTTACAGTTTACAATTAGTTATTTATGACTAGAGCAATACATGTATAATGCATTCAACAATTTTAAAATTTTACTATTAAATTATTAATTATTTTAAAAGTCCATTTTTAATCGGTCGACTGGATATCTTGTTCGTGTCGACCTTCTTAGCCTTGGTGGAGTTCCTTGCCCTCCCACACCAGGAGACACAGAAATATCTTCTGCAGGGAGGCTATCAATATCCCGATTATCAACGGTTTCCGGATTGGAAGTCCCATTAGAAGGTAGACTGGGAGGGTCATGAACATCCATCGGGGGCAGACTAAGAGAATTGTAAGTGTCTGCAATAGGATTGGAAATGTTCGTAGTATCTGTGACGACATCAACATTATCTGAATTATGGCTATTGTTAATGTCCTCAGGAGAGGGCTGGCCACCACAAGGAGCTAAGTCTTTAACTGAAACCGTACTTTCTTTCCCATCTTGGAATCGAATGTGAGCATATTGGGAATTTGCCTCCAATAGCTCCACCTCCTCCACTAAAGGATCATACTTTGACAGTCTAACATGGCGTCGGAGCAGCACAGGTCCCTGCATAGTAAGCCATGAAGGTACCGAATATCCCGTAGTGGATCTCCGCGGATAGTTGAAGAGCCTTTCATGGGGGGTCACATTCGTAGCCGTTGAAAGCAATGATCTAATGGAATGCAGGGCATCAGGCAGTACCATTTCCCACTGTGTATTCTTAAGGTTCCGGGATGTCAAAGCCAACATAACTGCCTTCCAGATCACCCCATTGTATCGTTCGCACTGTCCATTACCCTGGGGATTATACGGGGTAGTTCTGCTAGTAGAAATTCCCCGACTCTGGAGGTATTCCTTCAACTGGGAAGACATAAAAGAACTTCCCTGATCCGAATGGATATACGCAGGCATCCCAAAGATGACAAAAAGTTGAGTCAGACATTTAATAACTGTAGCAGCTGATACATCTGCACAAGGAAAAGCAAAAGGGAACCTTGAAAACTCATCCACAACAGTAAATATATATCGATTCTGAGTCGTTGAAGGAAGAGGCCCCTTAAAATCAATGCTCAGGCGTTCAAAGGGAGAAGTAGCCTTTATAAGATGAGCTCGTTGAGGCTTAAAGAAATTCGGTTTACACCGGGCGCAGACAGAGCATAACGAAGTCATCCGCTTGACATCTTCAACTGAAAAGGGCAAATTCTTACTGCGTACGAAGTGTATCATCCTCGTAACACCAGGATGGCACAAAGCATTATGAAGATTAATAAGCGTATCTCCGTGAAGCACAGAACAATAAGCCCTCGACAGCGCATCAGCGGCAACATTATCCTTCCCCGGACGATAGACCATATCGAAATGGTAGCATGCCAACTCGATCCTCCACCTCACTATTTTATCATTCTTAATCTTTCCGAAATGTTTGACATCAAACGTGAAGGACACAGATTTTTGGTCAGTTACTAACGTAAAATGTCGCCCAGATAAATAATGTCTCCATTTACGCAGTGCTTCTACTATTGCGTACGCCTCTTTCTCTATTGATGAATGTCTCTGCTCACTATTGCTCAGAGTACGTGAGAAAAAGGCCACAGGTCTTCCATTTTGGTTCAGGGTAGCCCCAATTGCAAAATCGGAAGCGTCCGTCTCAATCACAAAGGGAACCTGCTCATCAATAGAATGCACAACTGCTCCAAGGATATCCTTTTTAAGATTATCAAAACACATCCTGGCCTCCCATGATAGAGGATATGTCGTAACCCGAATAAGGGGCCGGATCTTCTGTGAGAAGTTTGCAATCCAATTAAAATAATAAGAAAACAGTCCAACAACTCGTTGCAAGGCCTTAGAATTAGTAGGGCAAGGTAAATCAATCAGTGGTCGCAGCCGTTCTGGATCTGGTTTAATCTTGTTTCCCGAGGTAATATACCCCAGTAAATTTACCTTGGTGGTCGAAAAGATACACTTCTCTTTATTGAAAGTTAAGCCAACTTTTTCCGCAACTTGAAGGAATCTTTCTAGATTAAAATCGTGCTCCACCCTTGATTTGCCACACACCGTGATGTCACCTAAATATGAGAAAGTGTCAGAGAGAGAATTATCACTTATAAAAGCATCCATTGCCCGTTGAAAACAGGCAACACCGTTAGTAACACCGAATGGTACTCAGCAAAACTGGTACAGCTTTCCGCCAGCTTCAAAGGCCGTATATGGTTTATCCCTCTTAGCGATAGGAATCTGATGATAAGCACTCTTTAGATCAATAGTGCTAAAAACCTTATATTGAGATACTTTATTGATAAGCTCATCAATCTTAGGCAGGGGGTACGCATCTAATTGAGTATACCTGTTAATAGTTTGAGAGTAGTCTATCACCATTCGCTTCTTATGTCTCTCATTAGTGGTGACAACTACCTGTGCCCGCCAGGGCGAAAAACTAGGTTCAATGATTCCTTCCGATAAAAGACGTTGAACTTCAGAATTAATAAATTCTTTATCCTGACTGCTATACCTTCTTGACTTGGTAGCAATTGGCTTACAATCCGGCATCAAATTGGAAAAAAGTGATAATGGAGAAATGAATAAAGAAGTTAATCCACAAATAGACAAAGGTGGCTTGGTTCCTCCGAAAGAAAGACTGAGGGACTCATGTAATTGAAGCACATCATGACTAATCAAAATGTCCGCACAGAGATTAGGCAGAACGGATAGGCGTATATCAGTATACGTATTACCTAGGAGAATTAATTTCACAAGGCAACAACCAGCTACTTGTGAGGTGAGAGTCGTCTGAGCCATACACACCTGATAGGAAACAGGCGAAGTTTTCAAACGCTTCTCCCTCACAAACTGAAGACTTATAAAGCTCTCAGTACTGCCCGTATCTATAAGGGCCTTCACTTCTAACCCATTAACTTGGGCCATAACTATAGCTTTGTTTAGGCCATGGGAAAAGGCGGCAGAAACTGATGCAATAAATGCCCTATCTAAAGGCTGAATGGTCGCAGAGGAGGCAACCGATTTGCAAACACGTGCGTAATGACCTCCCTTGCCGCATTTACTACACACAGCCTCCCAGGCAGGGCACTTCAGACGGGGGTGCCGGGCGTTCCCGCAAAAATAACACTTCTGAATCCTAGAGGCAACAGCTGCCGAAGTAGAAACTGTTTCGGAATCTGGCAAACCACTCCTATTAAATCCATGTAACTCCCTTTCATCCGGAACTGCCGAAACCACGGTCGCAGGCCGATCAAAAAGAGCATAAGAATCCGAACTTCTCTGAGCCAAATCCAATGTAGAGGCTTGCTCAAAAGCACTCTTAAGATCCAAGATCTTATTTTCTAATAACCGCTGATGAATTGATCTAGACAGTAATCCATTAATAAATGCATCCCGTACCGACTCTTCTCTATGTTCTTCTGCAGACACGGCCTTATAATTACAGTTAGCACCAAGGCGCCGGAGTGCTTGTAAATAAGCATCCAAGGATTCTCCCGCCTGCTGCCTACGGGCAGATAAAAGGTGACGTGCAAATACCTCATTTTTGGGTTTAACAAAAAAAAATTCCAACGTAGCAATAGCCAATTCATAAGTTTCACAGTCCAAAATATACTTATACACATCCAGAGCAATGTAGTTGATTAGTATATCCAACTTATTTCGAGATTGCTGATCCAACACACCCAAAAAGTTTTTAAATGTACGATACCAATGTTTCCATTGATCATCCACTCCTGCAGAATTAGGGTCAGCATTAAATCGTTCCGGTGGAAGATATCGTTCCATTATAGCAAAAGGTTAATAAATTGAAATAAAGAGTAGATTGCCTTTCAAAAGCTAGGCTTTATTAACCTTAAAAAACCAGCAGTACATGTTGAGCACCCAGTCTCAACCAAACTGTAGAAAACTGAATTTAAGATGGCCACCACAGGTCACATGGAATCAACTAACCAATAAGTTTACAGCATATATCTCAAGGCAGGAAAACAGGCAACCAATTACAATGCTTCTTATAAAACAAGAATAATCACCACAGTGAGGAGGACATAAAAAACCTGCAAAAAGACATAGACAGGCTGGGTGAGTGGGCAAAAATTTGGCAGATGGAATATAATGTTGGAAAGTGTGAGGTTATGCACTTTGACAGAAAAAATCAAAGAGCAAGTTATTATCTAAATGGAGAGAAACTGCAAAGTGTTACAGTACAAAGGGATCTGGGGGTCCTGGTGCATGAAACACAGAAGGTTAGTATGCAGGTACAGCAGGTGATCAGGAAGGCCAATGGAATCTTGGCTTTTATTGCAATGGGGATGGAGTATAAAAGCAGGGAAGTCTTGCTGCAGTTATACAGGGTACTGGTGAGGCCACACCTGGAATATTGCATCCAGTTTTGGTTTCCATATTAAAGAAAAGATATACTTGCTCGCGAGGCAGTTCAGAGAAGGTTCACTCGGTTGATTCCGAAGATGAGGCAGTTGACTTATGAGGGAAGGTTGAGTAGGTTGGGCCTCTACTCATTGGAATTCAGAAGAATGAGAGGCGATCTTATCGAAACATATAAGATTGTGAGGGGGCTTGATCAGGTGGATGCGGTGAGGATGTTTCCACTGATGGGTGAGACTAGAACTAGGGGGCATAATCTTAGAATAAGGGGCTGCCCTTTCAAAACTGAGATGAGGATAAACTTCTTCACTCAGAGGGTGGTGAATCTATGGAGTTTGCTACCTCAGAGAGTTGTGGAAGCTGCGACATTAAATGAATTTAAAACGGAGATAGACAGTTTCCTAGCTGATAAGGGAATTAGGGGTTACGGGGAGAAGGCAGGGAAGTGGACGTGAGTCTAGATTCGGATCAGCCATGATCCTATTGAATGGCGGAGCAGGCCCGAGGGGCCGTGTGCCCTACTCCTGCTCCTACTTCTTATGTTCTTATGTAGGATGCCTTTTGGCCCATCGTGCTGGTGCCGGCTCTCTGAAAGAGCGATGCAATTAGTCCCACTGCTCTGCTCTTTGCCCACAGCCCTCCAAATTTCTGCTTTTAGTATATATCCAATTCCCTTTTGAAAGTTACTATTGAATCTGCTTCCACCTCCCATTCAGGCAGTGCATTCCAGATCATCACAATTCACTGTGTAAAAAAAAGTCTCCTCATTTCCTCTCTAGATTCTTTTGCCAATGATCTGAAATCTGTGTCCTCTCGTTACTGACCCTCCTGCCAGTGACAACAGCTTCTCCTTGTTTGCTCGATCAAAACCCCTCATAATTTTGAGCACCTCGACCACAGCTCCACTTAACCGTCTCTGCTCCAAGTTATATTGCCAGTGTTTTGTGAATTGTTGCTGTGATCGAGGTGCTGGATGTCCGTGCCTGGGGAATGGGACATTCTATCCTCGTGAGCACCGAGTGTCAGCATCCAGCAATCTCTGGTCAGGGACTGTCTTTTTAAACTGCCTCACCTGAGCTTTTTGACTGCCTGATTTCATTATTAAACATTTCAGAGTTTATGCAGACTGACCAAGGCTAAACAGATAAATGTGAGGTATTTCATTTTCGTAGGAAGAATGTGGAGTGTACCGTTTGCAAAGATAATCCAGAGGCTATTTGCAGAGCTCAGTTCATGTTGCTTTTAATGGCTGATCCAAACAAACTCTCACAGGCAAAAGCAATCGAATACCTATATCCAATGTCAGACACAATACAATGATAACAGCACCATCAAACTCCATGTGCTCAGGCTAAGGCAATCGATTACCTATCAACAATGTCAGACATAACATTTCCTCCCCCCTCACAGAATTTCAAACATGAAATGTGACAAAGTCCTGTAGGTGGCCAGGGCGAGAACGTGTACGGACAGGCTGAGGTGTGGACTGGTGAAGAGCAGGCTGAGGCACAATACCTGCTTGAGGGTTGGCTGGCTGAGCCACATGTGCATCCCGCCACTCTGGGGGTAAGGCTTGGGGATTAGGTCTGTATAATCCTGCATCAGGGGGTGCTGGCACCTTCCGAAGGCGGCTGGCATGCCACCGAGAGCCGTCAGTGAGGCAGAAAGTGGCTGGTCCAAGTTGGCGGCTGATTTGGAGAGGGGAGGACCAGAATGACGCCATCTTATTGTTGCGGTGAGGCCTGCGGACTCTGACCCAATCGGAGACTGAGATGTTGGGCGCCTTGGCCCTCTTCGACTGGTCGAAGCGGAGTTTCATCTTCTCCTGCTGTCTAGCGACTGTGGCTTGAGCCCGTGGAGCAGGGCTCTGAGCTAGCGAGGGGCGGAGCCTGCCAAGGGGCAGCATGAGCTCACGGCCTAGCATGAGGGATGCGGGTGAGATCCCTGTAGTGAATGCTGGGAGGCTCTGTAGTGCAGCAGTATGTGGAGGAGGGCCTTGTCAAACGCACACCCCTGGGATAAGTGTGCTCTGAGGCCATTTTTCAGTATCTGGTTAAAACGCTCCACCCCCCCATTTGACTCGGGGTGATAGTACGCTGTGCGAATGTGACGGATGCCCTTGCTCTCAAGGTAAGAGAGTTCCGAAGAGACCATTTGGGGGCCATTGTCTGTGGTGATGGCCTTTGAATGCCCCCAGCGGGAGAAGAGGGACTCAAGGATATCGATGATGACCCGAGAGTTGACGGAGCACATGGCAGTGACCTCTGGCCATTTTGAGTGCAGGTCATATGTCACCACTAGGAACCGTTGATGGTGGGGGACACCATGGATCTCCCCGCAGGTGTCCAGCTGCAGGTGCTCCCAGGGCTGAGAGGGCCAGGCAAGGGGTTGCAGGGGTGGAGGAGCTTGGTGGCCAGTCTTGCCACGTACAAGGCAGGCTGCATAGTCCTTGACCAGGGCCTCGATTTCCCTGTCAATACCCGGCCACCACACTAGGTCTCGGCATCGTTGTTTGAGCTTCACTATGCCCAAGTGGCCCTCATGCGCCATGGATAAAACACGCGCACGAAGGGCACTTGGGACCACAGTGCAGAGCCCACGTGCAACACAGGAGTCATTCCAGCAGGAGAGCTCCTCTTTACCTCTGGAGTAGGCAGACAGTTCCTCAGGCAACTTGCAAGGCCAGCCATCTCTGATGAAGGTGCACAGCTGGGAGAGAGCCGGATCCTGTTCAGAGGCCTCTTTGAGCTCCTGGAGACTGTGGTTTGGAGGGGTGTGTGCAGCATCTGGACGATATCCTGTTCCACATGTTCAGACCCGACGAGTGGGGCTGGGGCAGAGACAGTGTGGGAGAGCAGATCTGCAACAACAGTCACGTCCTGGTGTGAACTGGAGACTGAAATTGTACTGGCGGAGGCGGTCAGACCAGCGGTGTAGACGCAGTGGTCTGTGGCCCGTGCCGGATGTCGACAGCAGGGCAGTGAGAGCCTGGTGATCAGCTTGCAGGGTGAAGGCATGGTCATACGTGTACAGGTGCCACCGCTCACATGCCCAGATGCACGCCAGCGCCTCACGCTCGCCTACTAAATACTTCTGTTCAGTGGGGCTAAGGGCACGGGAGGCAAAGGCAATTGGTTTCTCCACTCCATTCTGTATCTGTGATAACACCGCCCCCACAGCTGCAGCGGACGCGTTGCAGGTGACGAGGGTGGGGCTGGCGACGTCAAAGTGAGCCAACACTGGAGGCGACGTGAACTGCGATTTGAGGAGGTGAACAGCTTCTGTACAGGCTTGTGACCACACCCAGGGCTCATCCTTTCGCAGGAGCTGGCGCAGTGGGGCTGTGGTGGCTGAGTACTGAGGCAAAAACTTCAGGTAGTACCCAGTCATGCCAAGGAAGGAGGCAACCTGTGCTGCAGAGCTGGGTTCTGGGATGCTGTGAATGGCATTCACGTTTGACTGGAGTGGGGATATACCATCAGCTGACAACTGAAACCCCACAAATTCGATCTCTGAAACAGCAAAGACACACTTTTCGCCATTCAGCGTGAGCTTGTGTTTTGCTAGAGCCGTGAAAACTCTGTGAAGGCGTTCATCGTGATTGGAGGTCGAGGGCCCATGCATGATGATGTCATCCAGGTAGATGGCCACCCAAGAATGCCCGCGAGCACAGAGGACATCACCTTTTGGAAGCAGCTGGGTGCAGAGCTAAGTCCAAATGGCATCCTGGTGTACCGAAAGATGCCAGCATGTGTCACAAAAGCAGTGAGGTCCCTGCTGCTGGGGTGGAGGGGAACCTGTAGATAGCCCTGTCGAAGGTCCAGTTTCGAGAACAGGATGGAACCATAGAACTGCGCTGTGATTTCCTCTGACGTGGGCAGTGGATATTTGTCAGGGATTACGGCCTTATTCACTGCTCGAAGATCAACACAGACACATAGACCACCTGACTTTTTCGTTGTGACCACCAGGTTGGAGACCCCTGGGGAGGCATCAACTGGTTCGATGATGCCAGCTTCCAGTAGCTGCTTTAGTTCAGCTGTGACCCCGTCACAGAGAGCAAGCGGGATGTGGCGCAGTGGCTGAATGACTGGGGTAACGGTGGAGTCAACCATGGGCTGGTGGGTGAAGGCAGTCAGGCAGCCCAGACCCTCGAAGAGTGCTGGTCATGTTTGGCGCCATGGTGAGGTGACGTGCAGAATTGCAGACCCGCCGGTGTCCAAGAGAGAAAAACCCAGATCAGTGAAAAGATCCAGTCCCATCAGGTTAGCTCCTTGGCATGCCACCTGAAAACAAAAATCTGGCAAAACTTTTGTTCCATAGCATACAGTGAGGTTGACTTAGCCCACTAGTGTAGTGTATGTACCTTTAAGAGGAACTATGTTTTTGAAGCCCGTGTACTGTAGTACCAGTAGTAACCACTCGGGTATATAAGCCTGTATAGCGTCTTGTGTAGTTAGTTCACCTCCAGACTTTGTTCAGTAAACACTTGTTGAATCAACTCCTGCATTCCGTGTCTCCATTAACACATGGATCTAACAGTGGCGACGAGTTAGAAACGAACTTACCTGCAATTCGGCAGCACCTCAAGGAGATCGATTCCTCAGACGAAGGTCGAAGCCAGAAGCAAGAAAAAAAACAAAAAAACGGTGGTTTCACCAGCTAAACGGGCTGGTGGCAGGTAGTGCACTGATCCTTCCTGGGCTGGGGCGGGCTAGAGCCCGATCGGGTGGCTCTGCAACGGGGCCGGGCAGCGAGTTGGGAAGCAGAAGCAAAGAGAGACAGAGGGTGGAGCACTCAGGGCGCGGCCGGTGCTGCAAAGCAGGTCAGCATTCAGACCGAGCAGAGGGAGGGGAAAGTCCCAGAGTGCTCCACGATGGGAACGGTTCTCCAAGTAACAGAGAAACTATTGAAGCGATAAAAAAATTTTTTTTTTTTAAATATAGAAATACCGCGAAAAGCTGCAGGTCGCAACGGGAACCGCGGAGAACAGCGTTGACAGCAGCGGCAGCAGCGGGAAAGTGCAGGAGGTGTCATCTTAACTTGGCGGGGAAGAAAGAAAAGTGCGGGAGGCGCCATTTTGATCCATCGGGGACGGAGGAAAAGCGCGGGAAGTGCCACTTTAGATTTTCAAGATGCCGAAGACTGGCACTATTACTGCTTTCGATAGTGATATAGAAGATTGGACCACATATGTGGAAAGAGTGGAGGTATATTGCAAGGCGAATGAAGTAGCGGATGATAAAAAGGCATCGGTACTTCTAAATCTGATGGGCGCAAGGACACACGGGCTGTTATGAAACTTGATCACTCCAGCCAAACCGATGGACAAGAATTTTAAGAAGATTGTTGATACCTTACAGGAGCACTTAAACCCAACACCGCTGCTGATAGCGGAATGATTCAAATTCTTCAGGAGGAATCAGCACAAGAATGAAAGTAACGCTGATTACCTCACCGAATTACGAAAGCTGTCAAATCACTGCCAATTCGGGGCAGGACTGGCAGATTCTCTACGAGACAAATTCGTCTGTGGTCTCCTAAGCGAAGGAACACAGAAAAGACTACTTTCTGAGAAAGATTTGACACTGGACAAGGCTTTCAGTGTGGCTGTATCATACGAAGCAGCAGCAAGAGGAGCTGCAGAGATACAGCAAAAGCCACAGGACTTCGGCACCCATGAAATGACATGGGGTTTCGAGAGATGTTATCGCTGCGGCAGATCCACCCATGACCAGAAGGACTGCTGGTTCAAGGACAAAGCATGCAGGCAATGCGGAAAGATGGGACACATTGCACGTGTATGCAGATCTGGAAAGAAATCCGCTGACAGTAAAAAAGTCAATAAGGAAAAGTACAGAAAGGTACAAATGATGACGGACAGTAGCTCCGAAGACCAGAAGAGCGATAGCGACTCCGGAAACAAGAGACTAAGCTGTCTCAAATTACATAATGTAATTGCCAAAGAAGATTACCAGACCATTTGGGTTACCCTCACGATAGCGGGGTCCCCAGTCAAAATGGAGCTAGATACAGGATCAGCTCTGACCGTCATGAGTCGATGGGATTACGAGCGGCTTTTTCCGCATATACCTTTGAAAGACACATCCATTATCTTGAAGACATATACGGGGCAGAAAGTATACCCCAGAGGGAAAATAAGTGTCCCTGTTGTATACAACGGCAAGGAAATACAGAAGTTGTATTTATACGTTCTGCAAGATGGTGGTCCACCGTTGTTGGGACGTGAATGGATCAGAAAGATACGTTTAGACTGGCACTCCATTCAGGCACTGACGGTGACCAGTAAGAAAAAAAAACGATGATGACGTCATACCTGAACGATGAAAAGAAATCTTGGCTAACGCCAAAGAAGTGTTTCAACAGGAACTAGGAACCCTGAAAGGCGCCACTGCCTCAATAAAAGTGGAAGATGCGGCAATTCCCAAGTTTTTTAAGGCAAGGCCGGTGCCATACGCAATTCGTCCAGCCGTCGAGGCAGAGCTGGAGAATTTGGAAAAAGCAGGCGTGTTATCCAAGGTAGATTGGAGCGAGTGGGCAACACCCATCGTCCCGGTCATGAAGAAAATGTTGAATAATGATAAATCTGAAGAACAGAGAAAAATTTGCATCTGTGGGGACTTCAAGGTGACTGTAAACCCGGTTCTTCACACAGTACAGTATCCCCTTCCGAGGATAGAAAATATTTTTGCCTCACTATCCGGAGGGAAACGTTTCACCAAAATTGACTTGGCACAGGCATATCTACAGATGGAGGTTGAGGAGGCCTCTAAAAAGTATCTCACGATAAACATACACAAAGGCCTGTACCAGTACAATCGACTGGTTTTCGGAGTGGCATCAGCTCCGGCTATCTGGCAAAGAGCTATGGAGCAAGTCCTGCAAGGGATTCCGGGGACTCAATGCTACCTAGACGACATCCTTGTAACAGGAGAAAACGACAACGAGCACCTTGCCAACTTGGAGCAGGTGCTCACAAGGCTGAGAGAACGGGGCCTATGAGCAAATCGCCCCAAGTGCGAATTTTTCCAGAAACAAATATCATATTGTGACCATGTCATTAGCGAAGAAGGGTTGCATAAGTCACCTGAAAAAATTGAAGCGGTCGTAAAGGCCCCAGCGCCTGAAAATGCCTCACAATTAAGGTCGTTCCTGGGATTAGTAAATTACTATCATAAATTTTTACCGAACTTGTCAACAGTTCTGCACCCTCTTAACGCACTGCTACAAATGGGAGTAGTTTGGAAATGGAGCGAAGACTGTAAACGTGCCTTCCATAAATGCAAAGGCTTGATCACGTCCAGGGAAGTGTTGGCTCATTACAACCCATCACTGCCAATCAGACTGGCGTGCGATGCATCCCCTTACGGCGTGGGAGCGGTATTATCGCATAGATTCCCTGATGGCTCGGAGCGGCCGATAGCTTTTGCGTCACGCTCATTGAACTCAGCTGAGCGTAACTATGCCCAGATCAACAGGGAGGCACTCAGCCTGGTGTGGGGGGTGAAGAAATTCAACCATTACCTACACGGACAAAAATTTACCTTGTTGCCTGACCATCAACCCCTCGTCTCCATATTCAACCCTAAAAAGGGCGTTCCCATTATGACAGCGCAAAGGCTACAGAGGTGGTCCCTTTTCCTAGGGGCACACCAATATGACATAGAATACAAAGGAACAAAACAGCATGGGAATGCTGACGGGTTATCGCGCCTACCGTTGCCAACGGTGGAAGAGGCGCCTACAGTGGACCCAGTGGAGATGTTCCACTCGACCATAGTGGAATGTCTACCGGTGACAAATTCTACCATTGAAAAGGAAACGCGAAATGACCCGACTCTCTCACGAGTCTACGATTTAACGGTGAAGGGATGGCCAGCACATGGCGAACCACTGTTGCCAGCATTCTCGCAAAGAAGAGAACAGCTGTCAGTGTGCCGAGGAACCTTGATGTGTGGATCCAGAGTGGTGATTCCACCCAAACTCAAGGATAGAGTGCTAAAGGAGCTTCACGTGGGGCATCTGGGTGGAGTGAAAATGAAGAACTTAGCCAGAGCGTTTGTGTGGTGGCCAGGTATCGATGGAGACATCGAAGAAATGACCAAGAGCTGTCTAGGATGCCAGAAGGTCCAAAACGCCCCACCACAAGCCCCTCTACCTCCATGGGAGTGGCCCTCATCTCCATGGCAAAGGGTACATATCGACTTTGCTGGTCCATTTATGGACTCAATGTTCTTAATCGCAGTGGATGCACACTCCAAGTGGCCGGAGGTAATAAAGATGTCCTCCACCACCACGGAAAAAACCATCACAGTATTAAGGACCATATTCACCAGGAATGGGCTGCCTGAACAGATCTGTTCTGATAATGGACCGCAATTTGTATCCAAAGAATTCAGGAAGTTCTTAAAAAACAATGGGGTTAAGCACTACACGTCCGCCCCATACCATCCCGCCACCAATGGATTGGCTGAAAGGTTTGTCCAGACCTTCAAGAAGGCCATAAAGGCCATGGGTAATGAAGACATAAATCTACAACATAAGGTAGATAACTTCTTGTTTGCGTACAGGAATGCAACACATGTGGTTACAAACCAAACCCCCATCATGATGTTTTTCAATAGAAGCCTAAGATGCCGGCTGGATTTGGTCAAGCCAAACGTCAGAAGGGACATAGCGAACCAGCAATTTCAAAGCATGAATGAAAGGCCAACTAGAACCTTCCAGATAGGTCAACCAGTTTTGGCCCGGGACTACCGTACCAAGAAATGGCAGCCTGGAACTATTTGCACATGACTAGGACCACTGATGTATACCGTGGACATTGGAGAAAGCATGATAAGGCGCCATGCTGACCAGATCATAGAGTCATCCGAAAAAGGACAACCTACACCACAACTCTATACGCCTAGTGATGAAGCAGAGATACCCATAGTATCTACCTCCGATCCGGTGATACTGGAACCAGATGAACCTGACAGTGGCATTGAAGCCGAATTGACCTTGCCAAAAGAACCTACTACACCACCGAGGCGTTATCCGGACCGAGTCAGAAAGCCTCCAGAGAGACTGAATTTGTAATTGATTAACTTCAGCAAATGTGTATATTATTGTTCTTGTAAAAATGTTATTTAATGATTACTTAAAATGTTATGTACTATTTATCTAAAAGGGGAGGAATTGTAGTGTATGTATCTTTAAGAGGAACTATGTTTTTGAAGCCCCTGTATACTGTAGTACCAGTAGTAACCACTCGGGTATATAAGCCTGTATAGCGTCTTGTGTAGTTAGTTCACCTCCAGACTTTGTTCAGTAAACACTTGTTAAATCAACTCCTGCATTCCGTGTCTCCATTAACACACGGATCTAACAACTAGTCCAATTTTCAAATTACCATACCCGCAAAGGGCAGTGGAGGGCGCAGAGAGTGGCAGGGAGCTGAAAAAGCATTTGAATGTGTCCACATTCAGCAGTGAGACGCTGGCACCGGTATCCAACAACAGAGGGATGCACACGTCATTCAGGTTAATTGTGCATGACTTGAAAGCCACTACTGGCCCAGAGCTCACGTTGTGAATTATAGGCCAACTGCTTGAGGACTGAGAGTGTTCATCTGTAGCAACAGGGGCAGAGTGGCAGACATTGGCAAAGTGATTTTGTTTTCCACAATTGCGACAGGCTTGGCCGCGCGCGGGGCAATTCTGCACTCTGGTAGCATGTGAACGAGATCTGCAGTTTCCACACTGTTGCCGCGGTAGCGCACGTTGCTGCCGTCATGCGAGCATTACAGTGTCAGGGCTGTCGGCGCTGAGGGCGCCGTCACTGGGTGTGTGTGCTAGTTTCGCTGCACATTTGGCTGCAGACTCCACTTGAAAGGCAATGTTAACTGCCTGTGACAACGACAGATCGTCGGACTCGAGTAACAGTCTTTCACGCACTCTCACGTTGTTGGTGTGCTCTATTAGTTGATCACGCACCATCTCGTCTTGTAGTGCACCGAACTTGCACGAGCTAGCTAACCCCCTCAAATTAGCCACGTATTGATGCACCGACTCGCCGGGGAGTTGGTGACGCTGTCTAAAAATGAATCACCGCAGGAGGGTACTTTGTGGGGCAGAGAAGTGTGTGCTTAACAGAGCCACAGCCACATCATATGTTTGAATTGAGTCTGCTGTGCATAATGTCCCAAGAACACGCTGGCCCTCTGCTCCCAAGCAATGGGATAACAGTGCCTTTTTCCGTGCTGTAATCACATTTTCTAGTCCAAGAGCAATGAGGTAGGTTTCAAAGGACTGTAACCAGTGAACCCATGGGATCGGGGGCTCACTGGGTAGTGCAAGGAAGGGAGGAGGTGGTGGAAGAGAGATTTCAGCCATCCTCATCGCCAAATGTTGCGTTTGCAAAGATAATCCAGAGGCCATTTGCAGAGCTCAGTTCATGTTGTTTTTAATGGCTGATCCAAACAAACTCTCACAGGCAAAAGCAATCGAATGCCTATATCCAATGTCAGACACAATACAACGATAACAGCACCATCAAACTCCATGTGCTCAGGCCAAGGCAATCGAGTACCTATCACCAATGTCAGACATAACAGGGAGGTCACTTATCACTTGGAGGGTGCGAGTCGAGGTGGGGTAGAGGAACAAAGGGATCTCGGAGTACAAATACACAAATTACTAAAAGTTGCGACACAGGTTAGCAAGGCCATATAAAAAGCAAACCAAGCACTAGGGTTTATTTCTAGTGGGATAGAATTGAAAAGTAGTGAGGTTATGCTAAACCTGTATCGAACCTTGGTTAGACCACACTTAGAGTACTGCGTACAGTTCTGGTCGCCATATTATAAAAAGGATATAGAGGCACTGGAGAGGGTGCAGAGAAGATTTACAAGGATGATACCAGAAATGCGAGGGTATACATATCAGGAAAGGATGAACAGGCTGGGTCTCTTTCCTCTTAGAAACAGAAGGCTGAGGGGTGACCTAATAGAGGTCTTTAAAATTATGAAAGATTTTGATAGAGTGGATACAGAGAGAATGTTTCCACTTGTGGGGAAGAGCATAACTAGAGGCCTCAATATAAGATAGTCACCAAGAAATCCAATAGGGAATTCAGAAGAAACTTCTTTACCCAAAGAGTGGTGAGAATGTGGAACTCGTTGCCACAGGGAGTGGTTGAAGCAAATAGTATAGATGTATAGATAACCAGGTGGTTAAGAAGGCAAATGGTATGTTGGCCTTTGTAGTGAGAGGGTTTGAGTACAGGAACAAGGATGTCTTGCTGCAGTTGTACAGGGCCTTGGTGAGACCACATCGTGAGTATTGTGTGCAGTTTTGGTCGCCTTATCTGAGGAAGGATGTTCTTGCCATGGAAGGAGTTCAGCGAAGATTCACCAGGCTGATACCTGGGATGGCAGGAATGACGTATGAGGAGAGATTGGGTCGATTGGGCTTGTACTTGCTGGAGTTTAGAAGAATGAGAGGGGATCTCATTGAAACGTATAAAATTCTAACAGGACTAGACAGACTAGATGCTAGAAGGATGTTCCCGATGGTCGGGGAGTCCAGAACCAGGGGTCACAGTCTAAGGATAAGGGGTAAGCCATTTAGGACTGAGATGAGGAGGAATTTCTTCACCCAGAGAGTGGTGAACCTGTGGAATTCTCTACCACAGAAGGCAGTTGAGGCCAATTCATTAAATGTATTCAAGAAGGAGTTGGATATATTTCTTAAGGCTAAAGGGATCAAGGGATATGGAGAGAAGGCAGGGACAGGGTAGCGAAATTGGATGATCAGCCATGATCGCATTGAATGGCGGAGCAGGCTCGAGGGGCCGAATGGCCTACTCCTGCTCCTATCTTCTATGTTTCTATTCCATCTGCTACTGAGGCCTTGTTGTTCTTCAGTTCTCGGATGGCCATTTCAACCTCATGCCGGGCTGGGGTTGTGCTGAGATGGTGGCGGGTAGCATGCTGCGGGATGGAGTTGAGGACACTCGCGTCAAAGACAGCGTCTCAGTTAAGGAGATCTCTGAAGTGCTTGTTCTAGCAGGCACTGGCTGCCTCTCTGTCCTTGATGAGTACCTCTCCATTCTTGGCCCACAGTGGGGTAGGACTTTGCGCCGTGGATGGTCTTGACTGCACTAAAGAATCCACGCACGTCGTGGTTGTCAGCTCGCTGCTGGAACTCCTACCCTTTCTCCACCATCTGTTCTTTAGGTCGCGAGTTTTTTGTTGGACCTCGGCCTTCAGGCGTCTGTAGAGCTGCTATCTTGCTCTCGAGTTGTGTTGCTGTTTCCAGATCAGGAATGCCTTGCGCTTGCTGCTTATTAGCTCCTGGATCTCCTGGTCGTTCTTGTCGAACCAGTCTTCGTTTCCTGTTGGAGAGACCGAGCAGTAACTAGAATACTGCGTGCAGTTCTGGTCACCACATTACAGGAAGGATGTGATTGCACTGGAGGGGGTGCAGGGGAGATTTACGAGGATGTTGCCTGGGCTGGAGAATTTTAGCTATGAGGAAAGGCTGGATAGGCTGGGGTTGTTTTCTTTGGAACAGAGGAGGCTGAGGGGAGACCTAATTGAGGTGTATAAAATTATGTGGGGCCTAGATAGAGTGGATAGGAAGGACCTATTTCCCTTAGCAGGGAGGTCAATAACCAGGGGGCACAGATTTAAAGTAATTGGTCGGAAGTTTAGAGGGGATTTGAGGAGAAATGTTTTCACCCAGAGGGTGGTGGGGGTCTGGAACTCACTGCCTGAAAGGGGGGTCGAGGCAGAGACCCTCATCACATTTAAAAAGTACTTGGATATGCACTTGAAGTGCCGTAACCTACAAGGCTACGGACCAAGTGCTGGAAAGTGGGATTAGGGTGGAGAGCTCTTTGTTGGCCGGCACGGACAAGATGGGCCGAATGGCCTCCTCCTGTGCTGTAAATTTCTATGATTCTATGATTCATTGATCATCCCATTCCCCAGCTGCCTCTGTGTTAACACCTCAGACGAGTCATCCCACATAGGGTGACTCCCTCAACCTGTTCGCCCGGTTACAGAAACAGTTTGTGTCTCTCAGGAATACCCAAGGCTCTGTTGTCTGGGCACCAACTCACTCGTGACCTCACATGTTGCAACACGTCTGCTGCCTGAGCAGTTTGCAGTGTTATTAGGTCTGTAGGTCTCTTAGCAACCACCTCCCTTATCTAGGCAAAGGGCCCAACTCCTGACTTTGGGTGTTATCATTCCAAACTTCAGCATTCTCTGTCTTTTAGCTTCAATCTGTCTGTGTCCACCCAGTGACAACACTGAGCTCCTCCCTCCAACCACTGACACTCGCCCTCTTGCTGAGAAAGAAAGACTTGCATTTATATAGCACCTTTCACAACCTCAGGACATCCCAGAGCGCTTTACAGCCAATGATGTACTTCTGAAGTGCAGTCACTGTTGTAATGTTGGAAAAGCGGCAGCCAATTGGTGCACAGCAAGCTCCCACAAACAGCAATGTGACAATGACCAGATAATCTATTTCTGTGATGTTGATTGAGGGATAAATATTGGCCCCAGGACACCGGGGAGAACTCCCCTGCTCTTCTTCAATGTAGTGCCATGGGATCTTTTACATCCACCTGAAAGAGCAGACGGGGGCCTTGGTTTAACATTTCATCCGAAAGACGGCACCTCTGACAGCGCAGCACTCTCTCAGTACTGGAGTGTCAGCCTAGATTTTTATGCTCAAGTCTCTGGACTGGGACTTGAACCCACGACCTTCTGACTCAGAGGTGAGAGTGCTGCCCACTGAGCTAAAGTGCCTGGAGCTAAGCCAGCTGGGATACTTGACATAGGATTACATCGGATATACGGCACAGAAACAGGCCATTCGGCCCAACCAGTCCATGCCGGTGTTTATGCTCCACTCGAGCCTCCTCCCGTCTTTCCTCATCTAAATCTATCAGCATAACCCTCGATTCCCTTCTCCCTCATATGCTTGTCTAGCCTCCCCTTAAATGCATCGATACTATTCGCTTCAACCACTCCCTGTGGCAGCGAGTTCCACATTCTCACCACTCTCTGGGTAAAGAAGTTTCTTCTGAATTCCCTATTGGATTTCTTGGCGACTATCTTATATTGAGGCCTCTAGTTATGCTCTTCCCCACAAGTGGAAACATTCTCTCTGTATCCACTCTATCAACATTTTTCATAATTTTAAAGACCTCTATTAGGTCACCCCTCAGCCTTCTGTTTTCAAGAGAAAAGAGACCCAGCCTGTTCATCCTTTGCTGATATGTATACCCTCGCATTTCTGGTATCATCCTTGTAAATCTTCTCTGCACCCTCTCCAGTGCCTCTATATCCTTTTTATAATATGGTGACCAGAACTGTACGCAGTACTCTAAGTGTGGTCTAACCAAGGTTCGATACAGGTTTAGCATAACTTCACTACTTTTCAATTCTATCCCTCTAGAAATAAACCCTAGTGCTTGGTTTGCTTTTTTTATGGCCTTGCTAACCTGTGTCACAACTTTTAGTAATTTGTGTATTTGTACTCCGAGATCCCTTTGTTCCTCTACCCCACCTAGACTCACACCCTCCAAGTGATAAGTGACCTCCCCATTCTTCCTACCAAAATGTAATACCTCACATTTATCTGTTCAGCCTTGGTCAGTCTGCAAGAACACTGAAATGTTTAATAATGAAATCAGGGAGTCAAAAAGCTGAGGTGAGGCAGTTTAAAAAGACAGTCCCTGGCCAGAGATTGCTGGATGCTGACACTCGGTGCTCACGAGGACAGAATGTCCCATTCCCCAGGCACAGACATCCAGCACCTCGATCACAGCAACAATTCACAAAACAATGGCAATATAACTTGGAGCAGAGACGGTTAAGTGGAGCTGTGATCGAGGTGCTCAAAATTATAAGGGGTTTTGATCAAGCAAACAAGGAGAAGCTGTTGTCACTGGCAAGAGGGTCGGTAACGAGAGGACACAGATTTCAGATCATTGGCAAAAGAATCGAGAGAGGAAATGAGGAGACTTTTTTTACACAGCGAATTGTGATGATCTGGAATGCACTGCCTGAATGGGAGGTGGAAGCAGATTCAATAGTAACTTTCAAAAGGGAATTGGATATATACTAAAGGCAGAAATTTACAGGGCTGTGGAGAAAGAGCAGGGCAGTGGGACTAATTGCATCGCTCTTTCAGGGAGCCGGCACCAGCACGATGGGCTGAAAGGCATCCTACTGTGCTCTATGATTCTATAACATCAGCTTCTCTCTGCTCACTAGTACTGAGAGAACAGGGAATAATCTTTAAATCCAGCCCAGTTATTGGGGCTCTTAACATTAACAAGCCCCAGTTGCCTGAATTAACATGGTTCAGTCCTGGATGTGATTAAAGGCATCGGAAACAGTGGAATTGACCCACCGCAGTCACACTGTGGACACACTGGTGTGTCAGCGGGTGGGATACACCAGGGAATCCCTTTCCACACACTGAGGTTGACTCTAATGATCGGGAGTCCCAGGGTTTCGGATACCAGATAATCAAGCTCACAAGAACACAAATTGTCTCTCCAGGCTTTATTAAGATCGCTGCATAACACAGATCGGGTGATAATTCCCTCAATCTGGAGAATAGAAGTACAGTGGATTTGCACGCGATCTTCTTGAGTCTGTTTCAACTGACAACGGCTTAAGTGGCCTGTTCTTATACACAAGCTTGGTTACCGCTCAGGAAATGGGATTGTTTGGACCTGTCTGTTGACCGCCTCCTGAACTCCTGCTGATTCAGGGAATTTAGTCCATCTGTGACCAGACTATAACCACAAGCCCGTCTGGTTATCACACCTATACGGTCCGTGAGGTTATCAGATTCACACCCAGACGTTGTGCCTTCACTTGTCTGGTACTTCATCCCACAACATGGGTACAGGGGCTCAGTAATGTTTCATTCATCAGAAAAAGACAAAGTACAACAACCTTATCTGAGGAAGGATGTTCTTGCCATGGAGGGAGTGCAGCGAAGATTCACCAGGCTGATATCTGGGATGGCAGGAATGACGTATAAGGAGAGATTGGGTCGATTGGGCTAACACTCGCTGGAGTTTAGAAGAATGGGAGGGGATCTCATTGAAACTTATAAAATTCTAACAGGACTAGACAGACTAAATGCAGGAAGGATGTTCCCGATGGCCTGGGAGTCCAGAAACAGGGGTCACAGTCTAAGGATAAGGGGTAAGCCATTTAGGACAGAGATGAGGAGGAATTTCTTCACCCAGAGAGTGGTGAACCTGTGGAATTCTCTACCACAAAAGGCAGTGGAGGCCAAATCATTAAATATATTCAAGAAGGAGTTGGATATATTTCTTAAGGCTAAAGGGATCAAGGGATATGGGGAGAAGGCAGGCACAGGGTACTGAATTTGGATGATCAGCCATGATCTCATTGAATGGCGGAGCAGGCTCGAGGGGCTGAATAGCCTACTCCTGCTCCTATCTTCTATGTTTCTATGTAACATACTTGTCAGCTTAACGGAACCTCATTATATTTATGTGGCTATAAATATAAAAGTCACTAATAAATCCAGGAGGGAATTCAGGAGAAACTTCTTTACCCAGAGAATGGTGAGAATGGGGAACTCGCTACCACAGGGAGTAGTTGAGGTGAACAGCACAGATGGATTTATGGGGAAGCCACACAAGGGAGAAAGGAATGGGAGGATATGCTGATCGGGTTAATTGAAGTAGGGTGGGTGTGGGGCATAAACACTGGCATGGACCAGTTGGGCCGAATGGCCTGTTTCTGTGCTGTACATTCTATTTAACACCATGAGCTGTCAAAAGAAGGGAATCATCAGCACAACAGTCTTAAAGATTAAACAGCAGTACAAGAATTTATAAAACATTCATCCATTCCATGTTCATGTAACCCCAGCTGTCTGCAGGGCCCTGCGCTACAGAACAATGTGAACTCGCTGGTGTCTCAGTAGGTCTGATGACCGAGTGAATCCTTTCCCACACACGGAGCAGGTAAACAGTCTCTTTCCTTTTTTTTCCAGCTGTGTCTCTTCAGGTTCTTCGAATATTTAAAGCTCTTACTACAGTCAGAACATTTAAATGGTCTCTCATCAGTGTGAACTTGCTGGTGTCTCACCAGGCTTGATGACTGAGTGAATCCCTTCCCACACACGGAGCAGGTGAATGGCCTCTCCCCAGTGTGAACTCGCTGGTGTTGCTTCAGATCCCCAGAGGTTTTAAAGCTCATCCCACAAACAGAACATGTAAACGGTCTCTCATTGGTGTGAACTTGCTGGTGTTGCTTCAGATCCCCAGAGGTTTTAAAGCTCTTCCCACAGTCAGAACATTTAAATGGTCTCTCATCAGTGTGATATCGCTGGTGTGTCAGTAGGTTGGATGACCGAGTGAATCCCTTCCCACACACGGAGCAGGTGAATCGTCTCTCTCCTGCTCTCTCCAGCTGGTGTCCCTTCAGCTCCTGGGACATTTGAAAGCTTTTCCCACAGTTGGAATGTTTCACCGGCCTCTCCCCAGTGTGAACTCGCTGGTGTGCCAGCAGATTCGAGGACCGAGTGAATCTCTTCCCACACACGGAACAGGTGAACAGAATCTCTCCTGCTCTCTCCAGCTGGTGTCTCTTCAGATCCTGGGACCTTTTAAATCTCTTCCCACAGACAGAACATTTAATCTCATCACTGTGAACAAGCTGGTGTCTCAGGAGGGTGGAAGAATGGGAGAATCACTTCAAAAACACGGAGCAGGTCAAAGGTCTCTCATCGGTGTGGACAAGCTGGTGTCTCAGCAGCACGGAGGGTGCAATTAATCCCTTCCCACACACGGAGCGGGTTAAAGGTCTCTCCCTCGTGTGAACTTGCTGGTGTATCATCGAAGCGGATGGCTGAGTGACTCCCTTCCAGACACGGGGCCCGGGTTTCCCCCAGTGTGTAGGCACTGGTGTCGCTTCAGGTATTTGTAGATTTTGAAGCTCTTTCAGAACATTTAAACGGTCTCTAATCAGTGTGAACTCACAGGGGTGCCAGCAGATTCAAGGAGCGATTGAATCAGGTCCTGATGAATCGCGTAGCTCTGTCAGAATTTGATGTGATGTTTGGTTTGAGCTTCCTGTCTGTAAATGCTCCACTTCTAAAACCCTGTAAAAGGAGTGTAGAAAGGGTAAGGGGGAAGCATGAATTTTATTTGGCTAATATTGCCTCAAAGAACAAACAGGGCAGAGCCGGTCCCACTGGTGTCCAGCCGTGCCCACAATAACCAGCGGGCCAGAAACAGCCCAATCCACCTCACTGACTTGGCCCTGAAGTCAAATCAAGTCTCATCAAAGTCTCATCAAATGACATCCTTTGTGACTGTGACAAAGGTAAACTATCCCTCCTCGTCCTTTGTGACTTGTCTGCAGTCTTTGACACGGTTGACCACTCCATCCTTCTCCAATGCCTCTCCACCATCATCCAGCTGGGTGGGACTGCACTCGCCTGGTTCCATTCTTATCTATCTAATCGTAGCCACAGAATCACCTGCAATGGCTTCTCTTCCCGCTCCCGCATCGTTACCTCTGGTGTCCCCCAAGGATCTATCCTTGGGCCCCTCCTATTTCTCATCTAAATGCTGCCCCTTGGTGACATCTGAAAACACAGCGTCAGTTTCCACATGTACGCTGATGACACCCAGGTCTACCTCACCACCACTTCTCACGACCCCTCCACGATCTCTAATCCAGTTCTGGGTGAGCAGAAATTTTCTCCAATTAAATATTGGGAAGACTGAAGCAATTGTGTTCAGTCCCTGCCACTGACTCCATCCCTGTCCCTAACATCTGTCTGAGGCTGAACCACACTGTTCACAACCTCGGTGTCATATTTGACCCTGAAATGAGCTTCCGAACACATATCCGCAGCATAACAAAGACCGCCTACTTCCACCTCGGTAACATCGCCCGTCTCCGCCCCTGCCTCAGATCCGCTGCTGAAACCCTCACCCGGGCCTTTGTTACCTCTAGACTCGACTATTCCAACACACTCCTGGCTGGCCTCCCACATTCTACCCTATGTAAACTTGAGGTGATCCAAAACTACCCGTGTCGTAACTCAACGCCAAGTCCCATTCACCCATCACCCCTGTGCTCGCTGACCGACATTGGCTCCCGGTTAACAATGCTTCGATTTCAAAATTCTCATCCTTGTTTTCAAATCCCTCCATGGCCTCGCCCCTCCCTATCTTAGTTATTCCCTTCAGACTCACAACCACCCGCCCCCCGCGATAGAATCACAGAAAAATTACGTCACAGAAGGAGGCCATTCAGCCCATCTTGTCTGTGCCGGCCGATTAAGTGCTATCCACACTAATCCCACTTTCCAGCACTTGGTCCTTAGCCTTGTAGGTTATGGCACTTCAAGTGCATATCCAAGTACTTTTTAAAATGTGATGAGAGTTTCTGCCTCTACCACCCTGTCAGGCAGTGAGTTCCAGACCCCCACCACCCACTGGGTGAAAACATTTCTCCTCAACTCCCCTCTAAAGCTCCGACCAATTACTTTAAATCTATTCCCCCTGGTTGTGGACCCCTCTGCCAAGGGAAATAGGTCCTTCCTATCTCGGCCCCTCAGCATTTTGTACACCTCAATCAGGTCTCCCCTCAGCCTCCTCGGTTCCAAAGAAAACAACCTCCTCCCCCCCGAGACACCTGCGTTCCTCCAATTCTGCCCTCTTGAGCATCCCTGATTATAATCGCTGCACCATCAGTGGCCGTGTCTTCTGTTGCCTCGGCCCTAAGCTCTGGAATTCCCTCCCTGAACCTCTCCGCCTCTCTTTCATAGAAAATAGGAGCAGGAGTGGGCCATTCGGCCCCTCGAGCCTGCTCCGCCATTCAATGAGATCATGGCTGATCAAAACCCACCTCTGTGACCAAGCTTTTGGCCATCTGCCCTAATTTCTCCTTCTGTGGCTCGGGGTCACATTTTTCAATGTCTTACAATACTCCTGTGCAGCACCTTGGGACATTTTCCGACGTTAAGATAATAATCTGCCTTCCTGTTTGAGACCAAAGTGGATAACCTCGCATTTATCCACGTTATACTGCATCTGCCATGCTTCTGCCCAATCACCCAACCTGTCCAAATCATACTGGAGTTTCTCAGCATCCTCCTCACAGCACACACGCCCACCCAGCTTTGTGTCGTCTGCAAATTTGGAGATATTACATCTAGTTCCCTCATCTAGATCATTAATATATATTGTGAATAGCTGGGGTCCTAGGACCGATCCCTGTGGTACCCCACTAGTCACTGCCTGCCACTCGGAAAAAAAGCACGGTGGCATAGTGGTTAGCACTGTTGTCTCACAGCGCCAGGGACCCGGGTTCGAATCCGGCCTCGGGTGACTGTCTGTGTGGAGTTTGCACATTCTCCCCGTGTTTGCGTGGGTTTCCTCCGGGTGCTCCGGTTTCCTCCCACAGTCCAAAGATGTGCGGGTTAGGTTGATTGGCTATGATAAATTGACCCTTAGCGTTAGGGGGATTAAATACGTGGGGTTACGGGGATAGGGTGGGATATGTGTTGGTGTAGGGGTTATGGGGATCGGGTGGGATATGTGTCGGTGCAGGCTCGATGGGCCAAAATGGCCTCTATCTGCACTGTGGGGTTTCTGTGACTTCTGTGACTTTGCTTTCTGTCTGCCAACCAGTTCTCTATCCAAGTCAATACCTTGCCCCCCAATCCCATGTGCCTTAACTTTACACGCTAATCTCTTATGCGGGACCTTATCGAAAGCCTTTTGAAAGTCCAAATACACCAGATCCACTGGTTTTCTCTTATCTATTTTACCAGTTACATCCTCAAAAAATTCCAATAGATTAGTCAAGCATGATTTACCTTTTGTAAATCCATGTTGACTTTGTCCGATCCGGTCACTGCTTTCCAAGTGCTCTGCTATGACATCTTTTATAATGGACTCTAGCATTTTCCCCACTACCGATGTCAGGCTTACCGGTCTGTAATTCCCCGTTTTCTCTCTACCACCTTTTTTGAACAGTGGGGTAACATTAGCTACCCTCCAATCCAGGGGTACTGTTCCAGAGTCTATTGAATTTTGGAAGATGCCCAGCAATGCATCTACTATTTCTAGGGCCACTTCCTTAAGTACCCTAGGATGTAGATTATCTTCTATGTTTCTATGTATTCAATCTTTCCTTGTAGCTGAAATTCTCTAGTCCTGGCAACATCCTCGTAAATCTCCTGTGTCGAGCAGTCACATCTTTCCTGCAATATGGGGCGACCAGAACTGCACGCAGCACTCTAGCCGGTGGCGTAACTGCTGTTTTGTACAGTTCAAGCAGAACCTCCCTGCTCGTACATGACAGAGAGAGAGGCACTGCCCCTTTAAATACCTGGGGGGGCACCCATTCCCCTTTAAATGGCCAAGCAATTGTTTTTGTTGAAAAGGGGCCGCAGTCCCCTTTGACCCCCCCCCCCCGACCCTCTCACCCACCACAAATACTCACGAGAGAGAGGAGGAAGAATGCTGGTCTTTGTCCCTTTAAAAGTGGCTGCCCACCAAAATGTTCACAGCACCAGGGCTCTTTGTTCTGGATAAAAGTCAAAAAGAGAAAAGGTTCACTTATTTTTAAATGAATGCAGTTGATGAATAGCCTTGCAATAAAGGTAATGCAAAGGAATAAACACTCACAAGCTGGGGTTTTTCCCACCCCCTCCTCCCCTTTAACAGCTCCTGCAGACAATGAAAGCAGGAAAGCGGCCTGCAGCCCACCGAGGTCCCTCCCGCGCCGCCATTGGTTGGAGGGCCGTCAGCCCGCCCAGTCCTCCCAGCGTTTCCCGCGCTCCTGATTGGCGGGCGCCTCGCGTCAATCACACCCCCCACCGATTACGCGCTGACGCCAGCACGCAACGCCCAGGGGTCGGTTGGATCGGCGCACGCCACCGCAAGGTAAAAAATAGACACCCCACATAAATGAGGAAAAACAAAAATAATAATATTCGCACTTTAGAGGGGAGGAGGTTGGGGGAATTAATTAGTGTTTTCAATTTGTTTCGGAAATAAAAAATATTTGAAAAGCTTCCCAACGGTGCGAGGCGGGCTGCGCATGCGCCCCAGCCAGCCGTTGACGCCCCCACGTGGGCCGGGGGCCGGACACGCCCACTTGCCTTCCCCTGCACCAATCACAGCGCGGGCAGGCGCAACACGAGGCTGCCAGTGCGCCTGCGCGGGGCCTCCGGGGAAACAGACCGAAGGCCGGGCCCGGGGAAGAGGTGGAATCAGTGGCCGGGGTAAAGTCAAGTGTTGGGGGATCGATTTAAATCGAGGTGAGGTGAGGGAGCGGAGAGCGAGATTATAAAGTAAAATACGAGAAAAACCAAACCTGAGAGTCGGGCGGGCGGCACCTCCGCGGACGCCGAACGGAGCGGATTGAACCGCGCGGGGTGGCGGAGTGAGCCGGAGCAATGTGATTTTGATTGACGGGAGCTATGACCAATAGGAAGAGGGCTGAGCTGGGAGGACTGAACTGGGCGGCCTGGTCCTCCAACCAATGGCGGCGCGGCTAGGGGGCGGGACCTTCCCTCCCGGCGCTGGTAGGCTGGAGCCCGATTGTGACGTCATCAGAGGAAGAGGCCCATTCAGGTGGATGGAGGCCCGGCACCGGCCTGTGACTGACGGGAGCTCTGACCAATAGGACGAAGGCGGGCATGGTCCTCCAACCAATGGCGGCGCGGCAAGGGGGCGGGGCCTCCTCTCCAGTTCCGGTGCGCTGGGGCCGATTGTGATGCGCTGGCCCCAGGTGAGAGCAGCTCAGTCAGCACAGAGCTGGGGCTGGAATCTGGGAGAGGGGCCGCAGGCAGCGGGCCTGGCAAAGGGGCACAAGCTTCACAATACAAGGGGGGCATGGTGGCATAGTGGTTAGCACTGTTGCCTCACAGCGCCAGGGACCCGGGTTCAAATCTGGCCTCGGGCGACTGTGTGGAGTTTGCACATTCTCCCTGTGTCTGCGTGGGTTTCCTCCGGGTGCTCCGGTTTCCTCCCACAGTCCAAAGATGTGCAGGTTAGGTTGATTTGGCTATGATAAATTGACCCTTCGTGTTAGGGGATTAAATACGTGGGGTTACGGGGATAGGGTGGGATATGTGTCGGTGCAGGCTCGATGGGCCGAAATGGCCTCTATCTGCAATGTAGATTCTGTGATTCTTTCAAATGCACAATTGTTTCCTACACACAGCCTTGGTCACTCTGCAAAAAACTGTTTAACAATTCATCATAACTCCCCTGCTTTAGAAGAGGCGTAGAGTGGAAAAAGCAAGGAAGTTATGATGAAACTGTGTAAAAGACTGGAGTCAGCTGTGGCTCAGTGGATAGCAGAGTCAGAAGGTTGTGGGTTCAAATCCCGCTCCAGGGACTTGAGCATATAAAGCGAGGCTGACACTCCAGTGCGGTGCTGAGGGAGCGCCGCACTGTTGGAGGGGCAGTACTGAGGGAGCGCCGTACTGTCGGAGGGTCAGTACTGAGAGAGCTCCGCACTGTCGGAGGGGCAGTACTGAGGGAGCACCGCACGGTCGGAGGGGCAGTACTGAGGGAGTGCCGCACTGTCGGAGGGGCAGTACTGAGGGAGCGATGCACTGTCGGAGGGGCAGTACTGAGGGAGCACCGCACTGTCGGAGGGGCAGTACTGAGGGACTGCCGCACTGTCGGAGGGGCAGTACTGAGGGAGCGATGCACTGTCGGAGGGGCAGCACTGAGGGAGTGCCGCACTGTCGGAGGGGCAGTGGATGTGGTGTATTTGGATTTTCAAAAGGCTTTCGATAAGGTCCCGCATAAGAGATTAGCGTGTAAAGTTAAGGCAAATGGGATTGGGAGCAAGGTATTGACTTGGATAGAGAACTGGTTGGCAGACAGGAAGCGAAGAGTTGGAATAAATGGCTCTTTTTCCGAGTGGCAGGCAGTGACTAGTGGGGTACCGCAGGGATCGGTCCGAGGACCCCAGCTATCACAATATATATTAATGATCTGGACGAGGGAACTAGATGTAATATCTCCAAGTTTGCAGACGACACAAAGATGGGTGGGCGTGTGTGCTGTGAGGAGGATTACGAGAAACTCCAGTATGATTTGGACAGGTTGGGTTATTGGGCAGAAACATGGCAGATGCAATATAACGTGGATAAATGCGAGGTTATCCACTTTGGTGTCAAAAACAGGAAGGCAGATTATTATCTGAATGGCAATACATTGGGAGAAGGGAAATTTCAACGAGACCTGGGCATCCTTGTGCACCAGTCGCTGCAGGTAAGCATGCAGGTGCAGCAGGCGGTGAAGAAGGCAAATGGTATGTTGGCCTTCATAGCGAGAGGGTTCGAGTACAAGAACAAGGATGTCTTGCTGCAGTTGTACAGGGCCTTGGAGACCACATCTTGAGTATTGTGTGCAGTTTTGGTCGCCTTTTCTGAGGAAGGATGTTTTGCCATGGAGGGAGTGCAGCGAAGATTCACCAGACTGATACCTGGGATGGCAGGAATGACATATGAGGAGAGATTGGGTCGATTGGGCTTATACTCGCTGGAGTTTAGAAGAATGAGAGGGGATCTCATTGAAACGTATAAAATTCTAACAGGACTGGACAGACTGGATGCAGCAAGGATGTTCCCGATGATGGGGGAGTCCAGAACCAGGCGTCACAGTCTAAAGATAAGGGGTAAGCCATTTAGGACAGAGATGAGGAGGAATTTCTTCACCCAGAGAGTGGTGAACCTGTGGAATTCACTCACACCAAGCTCGCACAGATAGCAATGTGATAATGACCAGATAATCTGTATTGGTGATGTTGGGTGAGCGATAAATATTGGTCCCAGAACACAGGGTGAACTCCTCTTGCCCTTTTTAGTTTTTTAAACTGTCATTCAAGTTTCCCTCGCTCTATTGTGAAGGGCGGGTATCCGCTGGGATACAGTCCCACAGTCACTGGTTGCCTTCTAGTGCCCCTCCGAGTGACCAATGTGTGAGGGTGTGCAGGGATTGTTGGCAGCCTATTCAACCTTGGGGGCATCACAGACAAAATCAAGCCCCCTTTGCAGTCTCGGCCTTTGCTGCCGGGGTGACTGGACAGTGATCAGTAGCAGGAGCCCAGGGCACTGAGGCTAACTGCAGTCTCCCCAACTGCATCCCAGGCCGGGATCAGCTGAGCACCCCCACAGTGTGCAGCTGGAATGTGCAACCTACCCTAGGGAGCGAGGGAAAGGGAGGTCAAGGGTCAGCACAGACTGTCAGTCAACCTTGACCTCTCAGACTCCCTCACTCATAGAAATTTACAGCACAGAAGGAGGCCATTCGGCCCATCTTGTCCGTGCCGGCCGACAAAGAGCTCTCCCCCCTAATCCCACTTTCCAGCACTTGGTCCATAGCCTTGTAGGTTACGGCACTTCAAGTACATATCCAAGTACTTTTTAAATGTGATGAGGGTCTCTGCCTCTACCACCCTTTCAGGCAGTGAGTTCCAGACCCCCACCACCCTCTGGGTGAAACAAATTCTCCTCAAATCCCCTCTAAACTTCCGACCAATTACTTTAAATCTGTGCCCTCTGGTTATTGACCCTTCTGCTAAGGGAAATAGGTCCTTCCTATCCATTCTATCTAGGCCCCTCATAATTTTATACACCTCAGTTAAGTCTCCCCTCAGCCTCCTCTGTTCCAAAGAAAACAACCCCAGCCTATCCAATCTTTCCTCATAGCTAAAATTCTCTAGCCCAGGCAACATCCTCGTAAATCTCCTCTGCACCCCCTCTAGTGCAATCACATCCTTCCTGTAATGTGGTGACCAGAACTGCACGCAGTGTTCTAGCTGCAGCCTAACTAGTGTTTTATACAGTTCAAGCATAACCTCCCTGCTCTTACATTCTATGCCTCGGCGAATAAAGGCAAGTATCCCGTGTGCCTTCTTAACCACCTTATCTACCTGTCCTGCTACCTTCAGGGATCTGTGGACATGCACTCCAAGGTCCCTCTGATCCTCTGCACTTCTCAGTGTCCTACCATTTATAGTCTATTCCCTTGCCTTGTTAGCCCTCCCCAAATGCATCACCTCACACTTCTCCAGATTGAATTCCATTTGCCACTGTTCTGCCCACCTGACCAGTCCATTGATATCTTCCTGCAGTCTGCAGCTTTCTTCTTCATTATCAACCACACGGCCAATTTTTGCATCATCTGCAAACTTCTTAATCATACTTCCTACATTCAAGACCAACTCATTGATATGGACCAATCAGCAGAACACATTCTATTGATGTCATGACGCCTGCACCTTTTATGACGTCAAGACGTCCCAGAGCGCGTCACCCACCGCCCGCCCATTGATCCCAGGATCTGTCTCCCTAATGGTCGGCGGACACGTCAATCACGCCCGCTGCCCGCTGTCACGTGCCCCTGAGGCGCTCTCCGGCTCCGCCCGAGTGAAGTCGCTCCATTCGGTGCCTGCGGAGCCCTCGGACTCTCAGGTTTGGATTCCCCTTTATTCCCTCCCCTCCTCTGATCTCAATCGGATCTGGGGGAAAACTCACTTTCCCTCACTGATTGCGGCTCTTCACCAACACCGACTTTACAAAGAAAGCCCCGCGCGGCAGCCTGGAGCTCGGGCCCAGTGCACAGGCGTGGGGGAGGATGATTGACAGGGGCCCAGGGTGTGTGCTGAGCATGCGCGGTGCGGGCCAGGCGCCTGTGGAGCACGAGAGGGCGGGGCCATATGGGCGCATGCGCGGGGTCAGCCACAACTCAGCGCGGCAGCCAGAGCGCTTTCTGCAGCACGGGGGCTTGTGGGGATTGCAGCCGCCATTACTGTTGATCCTTTCAACCAACCTGTGCAGCAGCTGGGGCCTGAAAATCAGCTTCACTGCCCCTGGGCTGGGAATGGGCGACATGAGACAACATTCTCCAGCTTACCTCTTTCTAAACTCCTTTTACAGGGTTTTAGAAATGGAGCATTTACAGGCAGGAAGCTCAGACCAAACATCACGTCAAGATCTGACAGAGTCGCTCAATTTATCAGGACTTGAATATCATCAGCCTTTGCACATGGAAGACGAGAGCAGGGATCACAGCGCAGACAAACCGCTCACGTGTTCCGTGTGTGGACTCGCCTTCGGCCGATCGCCTGACCTGGCGAGACACGTGCACCGTCACACCGGGGAGAAACCGGGTAAAGGTGGGGATGGTGGGAATGGATTCAGTTCCCCGTCTATGTCAGAAGTTCATCCGCACAGTCACCCCGGGGACAGTCCGTTCACCTGCTCCGTGTGTGGGAAGGGATTCACTCAGTCCTCAACTCTGCTCGAACACCAGCGAGTTCACACTGGGAAGAGGCCGTTCACCTGCTCCGTGTGTGGGATGCGATTCATATGCTCATCCAAACTGCTGAGACACCAACGAGTTCACGCTAATGAAAGGCCTTTCACCTGCTCCGTGTGTGGGAAGGGATTCACTCAGTCATTCAACCTATTGGCACACGAGCGAGTTCACACTGGAGAGAGGCCGTTCACCTGCTCCGTGTGTGGGAAGGGATTCACTCAGTCCTCAACTCTGCTCGAACACCAGCGAGTTCACACTGGGGAGAGACCGTTCACCTGCTCCATGTGTGGGATGCGATTCACCTGCTCATCCAACCTGCTGAGACACCAACGAGTTCACACTAATGAAAGGCCTTTCATCTGCTCCGTGTGTGGGAAGGGATTCACTCAGTCATCCCACCTGTTGGCACACGGACAAGTTCACACTGGAGAGAGGCCGTTTAAATGTTCTGACTGTGGGAAGAGGTTTAAAAGGTCCGGAGATCTGAAGGGACACCAGCGTACTCACACTGGGGAGAAGCTGTTCACCTGCTCCGTGTGTGGGAAGGGATTCACTAAGTCATCCAACCTGTTAGCACACGGGGCAAGTTCACACTGGGGAGAGGCCGTTCACCTGCTCCGTGTGTGGGAAGGGATTCACTAAGTCATCCAACCTGTTAGCACACGGGCAAGTTCACACTGGAGAGAGGCCATTTAAATGTTCTGACTGTGGGAAGAGGTTTGAAAGCTCCAGCAATTTGACGGCACACCAGCGAGTTCACACTGGGGAGAGACCATTTAAATGTTCTGACTGTGGGAAGAGGTTTAAAAGGTCCGGAGATCTGAAGGGACACCAGCGTACTCACACTGGGGAGAAGCTGTTCACCTGCTCCGTGTGTGGGAAGGGATTCACTCGTTCATCCTACCTGCTGACACACCAGCGAGTTCATGACTGATGAGAGACCATGTAAATGTTCTGACTGTGGTAAGAGCTTTAAATGGCCGAAGGATCTGAAGAGACACCAGTGAGCTCACATTGTTCTGTAGCACAGGGCCCTGTGGACAGCTGGGGTGACATGAACATGGAATGGATGAATGTTTTATAAATTCTTGTACTGCTGTTTAATCTTTAAGACTGTTGTGCTGATGATTCCCTTGATTTGACTGTTCATGGTGTTACATAGAATGTACAGCACAGAAACAGGCCATTCGACCAAACTGGTCCATGCCAGTGTTTATGCCCCACACCCACCCTACTTCAATTATCCCGATTAACATCTCCTCCCATTCCTTTCTCCCTCATGTGGCTTCCCCATAAATGCATCTATGCTGTTCACCTCAACCACTCCCTGTGGTAGCGAGTTCCCCTTTCTCACCATTCTCTGGGTAAAGACATTTCTCCTGAATTCCCTACTTGATCTATCAGAGACTATTTTATATTGATGGCCCCATAAATATGATGAGATTCTGTTAAGCTGACCCGTATGTTGTTGTACTTTGTCTTTGACCCCTACGTAAACGTGAGGTCATCCAAAACTCGGCTGCCCGTGTCCTAACTCGCACCAAGTCCCGTTCACCCATCACCCCTGTGCTCGCTGACCTACGTTGGCTCCCGGTTCAGCAATGCCTCGATTTCAAAATTCTCATCCTTGTTTTCAAATCCCTCCATGGCCTCGCCCCTCCCTTTCTCTGTAATCTCCTCCAGCCCCACAACCATCCAAGATATCTGTGCTCTTCCAATTCTGGCCTCTTGTGCATCCCTGATTTTAATTGCTCCACCACTGGTGGCCGCGCCTTCTGTTGCCTAGGCCCTAAGCTCTGGAATTCCCTGCCTAAACCTGCCCAGCTCGCTACCTCTCTTTCATAAGAACATAAGAAATAGGAGCAGGAGTGGGCCATACGGCCCCTCGAGCCTGCTCCACCATTCAATAAGATCATGGCTGATCATCGACCTCAACTCCACTTTCCCGCCCGATCTCCATATCCCTTGATTCCCCTAGAGTCCAAGGATCTATCGATCTCAGCCTTGAATATACTCAACGACTCAACTTTCCTCCTTTAAGACGCTCCTTAAAACCTACCTCTTTGACCAAGCTTTTGGTCACCTGCCCTAATTTATCCTTATGTGGATCGGTGTCAAATTTTGTCTTAAAGTACTCCTGTGCAGCGCTTTGGGGTGTTTTACTGCTTAAAGGCGCTATATAAATACAAGTTGTTGTTGTTTTGATGAATGAAACGTTACTGAGCCCCTGTACCCGTGTTATGGGATGAAGTGCCAGACAAGTGAAGGCACAACGTCTGGGTGTGAATCTAATAATAACCTCACGGACCGTATAGGTGTGATAACCAGACGGGCTTGTGGTTATAGTCTGGTCACAGATGGACTAAATTCCCTGAATTAGCAGGAGTTCAGGAGGCGGTCAACAGACGGGTCCAAACAATCCCATTTCCTGAGCGGTAACCAAGCTTGTGTATAAGAACAGGCCACTTAAGCCGTTGTCAGTTGGAACAGACTCGAGAAGATCGCGGGCGAATCCACTGTACTTCTATTCTCCAGATTGAGGGAATTATCACCCGATCTGTGTTATGCAGCGCTCTTAATAAAGTCTGGAGAGACAATTTGTGTTCTTGTGAGCTTGATTATCTGGTATCCGAAACCCTGGGACTCCTGATCATTAGAGTCAACCTCAGTGTGTGGAAAGGGATTCCCTGGTGTATCCCACCCGCTGACACACCAGAGTGTCCACAGTGTGACTGCGGTGGGTTGATTCCACTGTTCCCGATGCCTTTAATCACATCCAGGACTGAACCATGTTAATTCAGGCAACTGGGACTTGTTAATGTTAAAACCCCAATAACTGGGCTGGATTTAAAGATTATTCCCTGTTCTCTCAGTACTGGTGAGCAGAGAGAAGCTGATGTTATAGAATCATAGAGCACAGTAGGATGCCTTTCGGCCCATCGTGCTGGTGCTGGCTCTCTGAAAGAGCGATGCAATTAGTCCCACTGCCCTGCTCTTTCCCCACAGCCCTGCAAATTTCTGCTTTTAGTATATATCCAATTCCCTTTTGAAAGTTACTATTGAATCTGCTTCCACCTCCCATTCAGGCAGTGCATTCCAGATCATCACAATTCGCTGTGTAAAAAAAATCTCCTCATTTCCTCTCTCGATTCTTTTGCCAATGATCTGAAATCTGTGTCCTCTCGTTACCGACCCTCCTGCCAGTGACAACAGCTTCTCCTTGTTTGCTCGATCAAAACCCTTCCTAATTGTGAGCACCTCGATCACAGCTCCACTTAACCGTCTCTGCTCCAAGTTATATTGCCGCTGTTTTGTGAATTGTTGCTGTGATCGAGGTGCTGGATGTCCGTGCCTGGGGACTGGGGCATTCTATCCTCCGTAGCCTTGTAGGTTATGGCACTTCAAGTGCATATCCAAGTACTTTTTAAATGTGATGAGGGTCTCTGCCTCTACCACCCTTTCAGGCAGTGAGTTCCAGACCCCCACCACCCGCTGGGTGAAAAAAAAATCTCCTCAAACCACCTCTAAACTTCTGACCAATTACTTTATATCTGTGCCCCCTGGTTATTGACCCTTCTGCTAAGGGAAATAGGTCCTTCCTATCCACTCGATCTCGGCCCCTCATAATTTTATACACCTCAGTTAAGTCTCCCCTCAGCCTCCTCTGTACCAAAGAAAACAACCCCAGCCTATCCAATCTTTCCCCATAGCTAAAATTCCCCAGTCCAGGCAACATCCTGGTAAATCTCCTCTGCACCCCCTCTAGTGCAATCACATCCTTCCTGTAATGTGGTGACCAGAACTGCACGCAGTATTCTAGCTGTGGCCTAACTAGTGTTTTATACAGTTCAAGTATAACCTCCCTGCTCTTATATTCTGTGCCTCAGCTAATAAAGGCAAGTATCCCGTGTGCCTTCTTAACCACCTTATCTACCTGTCCTGCTACCTTCAGGGATCTGTGGACATGCACTCCAAGGCCCCTCTGATCCTCTACACTTCTCAGTGTCCTACCATTTATAGTGTATTCCCTTGCCTTGTTAGCCCTCCCCAAATGCATCACCTCACACTTCTCCAGATTGAATTCCATTTGCCACTGTTCTGCCCACCTGACCAGTCCATTGATATCTTCCTGCAGTCTGCAGCTTCTTCATTATCAACCACACGGCCAACTTTTGCATCATCTGCAAACTTCTTAATCATACTTCCTACATTCAAGTCCAAACCATTGATTTATACCACAAAAAGCAAAGGACCCAGTACTGAGCCCTGCGGAACCCCACTGGAAACAGCCTTCCAGTCACAAACACCCTTCGACCTTTACCCTTTGTTTCCTGCCTCTGAGCCAATTTTGGATCCAACTTGTCCCTTTGCCTTGGATCCCACGGGCTTTTACTTTCGTGACCAGTCTGCCATGCGGGACCTTATCAAAAGCCTTGCTAAAATCCATGTAGACTACATCAAACACACTACCCTCATCATAGCCACGTGCTAGTGAGTATAGGAATGGGAAGATAGAACAGATGAATGCGTGGCTAAAGGGATGGTGCTGGAGGGAGGGCTTTAGTTTCCTGGATCACTGGGTCTGCTTCTGGGAAAGGTGGGACTTGGACAAGTCGGACGGTTTACACCTGAACCAGAGGGGAACCAATATCCTTGCGGGGAGGTTTGCTAGCACTGCTGGGGGGGGTTTAAACTAACTTGGCAGGGGGATGGGGTACAGAGTGGAGCTATAGCAGGGGGTGATTTACAGCCAAATACAGAGAAAAAAACAAGGCAGAGCAAATATGCAAAGGCAAAAGGGAATATGGCAGGGCTGGAAGGCATTTATTTTAATGCAAGGAGTCTTGCAAATAAGGTGGACGAACTGAAGTTGTTGTTGAACACATGGGAGTACGATATTGTTGCTATCACGGAGACATGGTTGAGGGAGGGTCAGGACTGGCAGCTCAATATTCCGGGGTACAGAATCTTCAGGCGAGACAGAGGGGGGTGTAAAAGGGGAGGGGATGTTGCAATATTAATTAAGGAGTCAATTACTGCTGTAAGGAGGGATGATATATTAGCGGGTTCCTCTAATGAGGCCATATGGGTAGAACTTAAAAACAAAAAGGGGGCAAGCACTTTGCTGGGAGTGTACTATAGGCCCCCAAACAGTCAGGGGGAGATAGAGGAACAGATATGTAGGCAAATCTCAGAAAAGTGCAAAAATAATAGGGTAATAATAGTGGGGGATTTCAACTTCCCCAATATAAATTGGGATAGTCAGAGTGTGAAAGGCTTAGAGGGTGCAGAATTCTTAAAGTGCATCCAGGAGAGCTTTTTGAGCCAACATGTAGAAAGTCCTACAAGAGAGGGGGCGATACTGGACCTAATTCTGGGGAATGTAGCCGGGCAAGTGGTGGAAGTGTCAGTAGGAGAGCATTTTGGCGATAGTGACCATAATTCGGTGAGATTTAAGGTGGTCATGGAAAAAGACAAAGACGGCCCGGAAATAAGGGTTCTAAATTGGGGGAAGGCCGATTTTAATATGATAAGGCAGGATCTGGCCAAAGTGGACTGGGAGCAGCTACTTATAGGAAAATCCACATCAAGACAGTGGGAGACTTTCAGAAGGGAAATAGAGAGAGTACAACGCCAACATGTTCCTGTAAAGGTCAAGGGTGGGACCAACAAGCAAAGGGAACCTTGGATGACAAGGGATATACAAAAATGCATTAGAAATAAAAGGGGGGCTTTTGGCAGTTACAAAAGACTAAAGACGGAAGAAGCCCCAGAGGAGTATAAAAAGTGCAGGGGCATACTTAAAAAAGAAATTAGGAGGGCGAGGAGGGGCCATGAAATAACACTGGCGAGCAAAATAAAGGAAAATCCTAAGATGTTTTATAAGTATATTAAGGGCAAGAGGATAACCAGGGAAAGGGTAGGGCCCATTAGGGACCAAAGTGGCAATCTGTGTGTAGAGCCAGATGATGTAGGCGGGGTTTTAAATGAATTTTTTGCATCTGTGTTCACTATGGAGAGAGACGATGCAGACATAGAAATCGGGCAAGGGAACTGTGACATACTTGAACATATTAGCATCGAGAGGGAGGAGGTGCTAGCGGTTTTAGCAGGCCAAAAAGTGGATAAATCCCCAGGCCCGGATGAGATGTATCCCAGGCTGCTGTGGGAGGCAAAGGAGGAGATTGCAGGGGCTCTGACACAAATTTTCAGAACCTCTCTGGCCACAGGGGATGTACCAGAGGACTGGAGAACAGCTAATGCAGTAACATTATACAAGAAGGGTAGCAGGGATAAACCAGGGAATTACAGGCCAGTGAGCCTAACATCTGTGGTAGGGAAATTATTGGAAAAAATTCTGAGGGACAAAATTAGTCTCCACTTGGAGAGGCAAGGATTAATCGGGGATAGTCAGCATGGCTTTGTCAAGGGTAAATCATGTCTGACAAATCTGATTGAATTTTTCGAGGGGGTGACTAGGGGGGTGGATGAGGGAAATGCTGTGGATGTGGTTTACATGGACTTCAGTAAAGCTTTTGACAAAGTCCCGCATAGGAGACTGGTCAAGAAGGTAAGAGCCCATGGGATCCAGGGTGCCTTGGCGCGTTGGATCCTAAACTGGCTGAGTGGCAGGAGGCAGAGGGTGATGGTCGAAGGATGCTTTTGTGACTGGAAGCCTGTGTCCAGTGGGGTACCTCAGGGATTGGTGCTGGGTCCCTTGTTGTTTGTGATCTACATAAATGATTTGGATGAGAATGTAAAAGGTATGATCAGTAAGTTCGCAGATGACACGAAAATTGGTGGGGTGGTAAATTGTGAGGAGGAAAGCCTCAGGCTACAGGACGATATAAACGGGTTGGTCAGATGGGCGGAAAAGTGGCAAATGGAATTTAACCCTGAAAAGTGCGAGGTGATGCATTTTGGACGGACAAATAAGGCAAGGGAATACACAATGAGTGGTAGGACCCTAGGAAGTACAGAGGGTCAGAGGGACCTTGGTGTACATGTACATAGATCTCTGAAGGCAGCGGAACAGGTAGATAAGGTGGTTAAAAAGGCATATGGGATACTTGCCTTCATTAGCAGAGGCATAGAATATAAGAGCAGGGAGGTTATGATGGAGCTGTACAGAACGCTGGTGAGGCCACAGCTGGAGTGCTGTGTGCAGTTCTGGTCACCTCACTATAGGAAGGATGTGATTGCTTTGGAGAGGGTGCAGAGAAGATTCACCAGGATGTTACCTGGGATGGAGCGCCTCAGCTATGAAGAAAGACTAAACAGGCTGGGGTTGTTTTCCTTGGAGCAAAGAAGGCTGAGGGGGGACCTGATTGAGGTGTACAAAATGATGAGGGGCATAGATAGGGTAGATAAAGAGGAACTTTTCCCCTTAGTAGGGGGGTCAATAACAAGGGGGCATAGATTCAGGGTAAGGGGCAGGAGATTTAGAGGGGATTTGAGGAGGAACTTTTTCACCCAGAGGGTGGTTGGAATCTGGAACTCACTGCCTGAAAGGGTGGTAGAGGCAGGAACCCTCACAACATTCAAGAAGCATTTGGATGAGCACTTGAAATGCCATTGCATACAAGGCTATGGACCAAATGCTGGAAAATGGGATTAGACTGGACAGGGATTGATGGACGGCGCAGACACGATGGGCCGAAGGGCCTCTTTCTGTGCTGTAAAACTCTATGACTCTATGACCCTCCTTGTTACCTCCTCAAAAAATGCAATCAGGTTAGTCAGACACGACCTTCCCTTAACAAATCTATGTTGACTGTCCCTGATTAATCCGTGTCTTTCTAAATGAAGATTTATCCTGTCCCTCAGAATCTTTTCTAATAATTTTCCCACCACCGAGGTTAGGCTGACTGGCCTGTAATTACTCAGTCTATCCCTTTCTCCCTTTTTAATCAACGGTACCACGTTAGCAGTCCTCCAGTCCTCCGGCACCACCCCTGTAGCCAGAGAGGATTGGAAAATGATGGTCAGAGCCTCTGCTATTTCCTCTCTTACTTCTCTTAACAGTCTGGGATACATTTCATCCGGGCCTGGGGATTTATCGACTTTCCAAGATGCTAAACCCCTTAATACTTCCTCTTACACTGTGTTTATTTCATCTAATATTTCACACTCCTCCTCCCTGATTGTGATGTCAGCATCGTCCCTCTCTTTTGTGAAAACAGATGTAAAGTATTCATTAATATATATATGATGTGAGGTTAGTGTCCCCTTACCCCTGTTTATTATTCAATCAGTGACTGTCCCTTTGCCAGGCCCGCTGCCTGCGGCCCCTCTCCCAGATTCCAGCCCCAGCTCTGTGCTGCCTGTGGCCCCTCTCCCAGATTCCAGCCCCAGCTCTGTGCTGACTGAGCTGCTCTCACCTGGGGACAGCACATCACAATCGGCCCCAGCGCACCTGAGCTGGAGAGGAGGCCCCGCCCCCTTGCCGCACTGCCATTGGTTGGAGGACCCGCCGCCAGTCAGCTCTGCCCGTGCTCTTCCTATTGGTCAGAGCTCCCGTCAGTCACAGGCTGCGCCGAGCGATCACGTGCTGCGGTTCACTCCGCCCCCTCGCAAAACTCACTTTCCCTCATTGATTGCGGCTCTTCACCAACACCATCTTTACAAAGAAAGCCCCGCGCGGCAGCCTGGAGCTCAGGCCCAGCGCGCAGGCACGGGGGAGGATGATTGACAGGGGCCCAGGGTGTGTGCTGAGCATGCGCGGTGCGGGCCGGGCGCCTGTGGAGCAGGAGAGGGTGAGGCCATGGGATGCATGCGCGGTGTCAGACACAACTCAGTGGCCGGAGTTGATGAGAGACACAAGAACAGAAGACGTAGGAGCAGGAGTAGGTCATTTGGCCCCTCGAGCCTGCTCCGCCATTCAATAAAATCATGGCTGATCTGATCTTGGCCTCAACTCCACTTCCCTGCCCGCTCCCCATAACCCTTGACTCCCTTATCGTTCAAAAATCTGTCTATCTCCACCTTAAACACACTCAATGACCCAGCCTCCACAGCTCTCTGGGGAAGAGAATTCCAAAGGTCAGAGGCTGGGTATCCTGTGGCAAGTGTCTCACCTCCTGACTCCCCAAAGCCTTTCCACCATTTACAAGGCACAAGTCAGGAGTGTGATAGAATACTCTCCACTTGCCTGGATGAGTGCAGCTCCAACAACACTCAAGAAGCTCGACACCATCCAGGACAAAGCAGCCCGCTTGATTGGCACCCCATCCACCACCTTAAATAGTGACTTGCTGCACCACCAGTGCACTGTGGCTGTAGTGTGTTCCATCTACAAGATGCACTGCAGCAACTCGCCAAGACTTCTTCAGCAGTACCTCCCAAACCCACTCGGCTCCTGCAGAGATACCTGTACATCGAGAATCCTCCTCAATGGTGTGTGCTGGCGACGTATTTCTTCTGTCAGCTGCATGGCCTCAATTACGACACGCAGCTCCTGTTTGTGGAATTGGGTGGTACACATGCCTACCTGCGGGAGCTGCCTGTCTTCTACCAGGAACTGCTATGGGTCTGGAACAGCGTCGCCTCCAGGCGGAGTTCTCCCCCATCAGGAGTGGCGGTTCTCCTTCGGGAGCCGCTGCTCAGGAATCCGCACCTCCATGACTGCTGGATCGGGTGGCTGGCGGAGAGCAGGGCTGTGCCTGGCAAGGTGACTAGAATCAGGGACCTGCTATATGGTGGAGGAGTGGGCTGGATGGTGCCAGAAGAGCTGGCACAGCGCCTGTCCTTGGCCAACGTCTGGCGCACGGCCAAAGCCATCGAGTTGCTGAAAGCGGCAGTGGGCCCCGACTCCACGAGGTGTATCGAGGAGGCTCAAGCACATGGGGTGATCCCGTCCGAACTGACCCCCGTTCGGACAGAATTCCTCATCGGCGCACGACCCTGAAACCCCTCTCAGGAAATGGCGCCTCACAACTTGAGCCGCCTCGGGGAAATGTCCTCCGTGCCCTTGAGCTCTGCATGGAGGGGTTTCCTGTACGGGCTGCTGCTGCACACTTTCCACTTTGCCATCATCGTCTGCCGTCCGTACACGCCTTGGCGTGCCATCTTGCCATCTGGTGGAGGCGGAGGTCCCCAATGGAGGGCTCTCTATGCGGGAGTCCTCCCTTGTTCTATTGGGGACTTGGCCTGGAGGGTGTTGCACGGAGCCGTCCCTTGCAATAAAATGTTAAGTAGGTTCACAGACTCCCAGGCTGCCTGCCTTTTCTGCAGCCTAGAGGAGTCTGTGTTCCATGTTTATGTGGAATGTGAGAGGTTGCAGCCCCTGTTCCATTTTTTGAAGGGGCTGCTCCTCGATTTTTGGTTGCACTTCAGTCCCACGCTCCTGATCTACGGCCACCCGGTGCGAAGGGGAGCAGGCAGATCGGAGGACCTCCTTGTAGGACTGCTCCTGAGCCTGGCCAAAATGGCAATAAACAGGTCCAGGCAGCGGGCAGTCGAGGGGGTCGTTCGGCCCGATTGCCTGCCTCTCTTCCGCGGCCATGTTCATGCCCGGGTGGCCCTGGAGATGGAGCACGCGGTGTCTGCCGGCACAATTGAGACCTTCCGAGACTGGTGGGTGCCGCGAGGACTGGAGTGCATTGTCACCCCGGCTGGGGTGAATTTAATTTAATTTGATAAGTTTCAAAAATGAATTTAAGTTTTTAAGTTTCATTACAGTCCACTTGTTCGGCCGGGAGAGCGAGAGGCTCCGCTCGGCGATGGAGAAGAATGTCAACCAGAGTCTGCTGGATCTGCACAAACTCTCCACTGGGAGCGCCGACCCTCAACTGTGTGAATTCCTGGAGACCCATTATCCAGATGAACAAGTGAAGATGACCAAGAAGCTTGTAGAGACTGGGACCCCTGCCTTGTAGGCATGAGGGCTTGTGACTTTGTACAAAGAGCTGAGACCTGAGCTCTGTAAATGTCATTTACTGTAAATAAAATGTTCAATCTTACATTAAAATTTTTTTTAAAATAACATTATTTAAAGACAAATTTCCTCCAGTTTCACAGACAGCCTTTGTCACTGCAATAATTTCTTAAATGTTTAATCATTAAATCAAAAGCATCAAAAAGGAAGAGAGTAGCAAAAGTAAAGAAAGACTTGCATTTCTATAGCGCCATTCACAACCACTGGACGTCTCAAAGCGCTTTACTTTTTGAAGTGCAGTCACTGTTGTAATGTGGGAAGTGCAGCAGCCAATTTTCACTCAGCAAGCTCCCACAAACAGCAATGTGATAATGACCAGATAATCGGTTTTGTTATGTTGGTTGAGGGATAAATATTGGCCCCAGGACATCGGGGATAACTCCCCTGCTCTTCTTCAAAATACTGCCATGGGATCTTTTACATCCACCTGAGAGAGCAGACGGGGCCTCGGTTTAACGTCTCATCTGAAAGACGGCCCCTCCAACAGTGCCGCACTCCCTCAGCACTGCACTGGAGTGTCAGCCTAGCTTTATGTGCTCGAGTCTCTGGAGTGGGACTTGAACCCACCACCCTTTGACCCAGAGGCGAGTGAGCTGCCCACTGAGCCACAGCTGACAACGTTGGTCCCTTAGAGGTAGAGACAGGAGAAATTATTATGGGGAATAAGGAAATGGCAGAAACGTTAAAACAAATATTTTGTATCTCTTCACAGTAGAAGACACAAAAGCGTACCAAAGATGGTGGGGAACCGAGGGTTTAATGAGGGTGAGGAACTTAATGTAAAGTACTAGAGAAACTAATGGGACTAAAAGCCGACAAATCCCCTGGACCTGACGGCCTACATCCTCGGGTTCTAAAAGAGGTGGCTGAAGAGATAGTGGATGCATTGGTTTTGATCTTCCAAAATTCCCGAGGTTCTAGAATGGTCCCAGCGGATTGGAAGGTCGCAAATGTAACACTGCTATTCAAGAAAGGAGGGAGAGAAAAAACAGGGAACGACGGGCCAGTTAGCCTGACATCAGTCGTTGGGAAAATGCTGGAATCCATTGTTACGGAAGTTGTATCAGGGCACTTAGAAAATCCTAACATGGGTAGGCAGAGTCAACATGGTTTTATGGAAGGGAAATCGTGTTTGACAAATTTATTAGAGTTATCTGAGGATGTAACTAGCAGGGTAGATAAAGGGGAACCAGTGGCTGTAGTATATTTGGATTTCCAAAGGGCATTCGACAAGGTGCCACATAAAAGATTATTACACAAGGTTAGGGCTCACGGGGTTGGGGGTAATATAATAACATGGATAGAGGATTGGTTAACAGGCAGAAAACAGAGAGTAGGGATAAACGGATCTTTTTCAGGTTGGCAGGCTGTAACTAGTGGGGTGCCGCAAGGATCAGTGTTGGGGCCTCAGCTATTTACAATCTATATTAATGACCCAGATGAAGGGACCGAGTGTCATGTATCCAAGTTTGCTGATGATACAAAGCTAGGTGGGACAGTAAGCTGTGAGGAGAACACAGAGAGTCTGTAAAGGGATATAGATAGACTAAGTGAGTGGGCAGTAAGGTGGCAGATGGAGTATAATGTAGGGAAATGTGAGGTTATTCACTTTGGTAGGAAGATTAGAAAAACAGAATTTTTTTTAAATGGTGAGAAACTTTCAAATGTTGGTGTTCAGAGAGATTTGGGTGTCCTCGTGCAAGAAACACAGAAAACTAGCATGCAGGTACAGCAAGCAATAAGGAAGGCAAATGGCCTGTTGGCCTTTATTGCAAGGGGTTGGAGTATAAGAGTAAGGAAGTCTTGGTACAATTGTACAGGGCCTTGGTGAGACCACACCTGGAGTACTGGGCACAGTTTTGGTCTCCTTATTTAAGGAAGGATATACTTGCCTTGGAGGCGGTGCAGTGAAGGTTCACTAGATTGATCCCTGGGATGAGAGGGCTGTCCTATGATGAGAGATTGTGTAGAATGGGCCGATACTCTGGAGTTTAGAAGAATGAGAGGTGATCTCATTGAAACATACAAGATTCTGAAGGGGATTGACAGAGTAGATGCTGAGAGGTTGTTTCCCCTGGCTGGAGTGTCTAGAACTAGGGGGCATAGTCTCAGGATAAGGGGTCGGCCATTTAAGACTGAGATGAGGAGGAATTTCTTCACTCAGAGGGTTGTGAATCTTTGGAATTCTCTGCCCCAGAGGGCTGTGAATGCTGAGTCTTTGAGTATATTCAAGGCTGAGATCGATAGATCGTTCGACTCTAGGGGAATCGAGGGATATGGAGATCGGGCGGGAAAGTGGAGTTGAGGTCGATGATCAGCCCTGATCTTATTGAATGGCGGAGCAGGCTCGAGGGGCCGTATGGCCCACTCCTGCTCCTATTTCTTATGTTCTTATGGACTTTCAAAAGGCATTTGATAAAGTACCACACAAGAGACCTACTCGGAAAAGAGAAGCACATGGTATTAAAGGGCTGATGGCAATTTGGGTATATAATTGGCTGAGGGATAGGAGACAGTGAGCAGTGCTGAGGGATGTTTTTCTGACTGGAGGGAAGTGTGCAGTGGGTTCCCCCAGGGGTCGGGATTAGGACCATTGCTTTTCTTGTTATATATAACTGACCTGGACTTGGGTATAGGTGAACAAGTTTGAAGTTTACAGATGATACAAAACTTGGCAACGTAGTAAATAGTGAGCATAGTAGTAGCAGACTTCAGGAGGACAGAGACAGACTGTGAAATGAGCAGACACAAGGCAGATGAAATTAAATGAGGATAAGTGTGAAGTGATGCACTTTGGGAGAAACAACAGGGAGAGGCCGTATAATCTAAATGGGACTCGTTTGAGGGGGTGCAAGAGCAGAGGGACCTGGGGGTCCATATTCACAAATCTTTGAAAGTGCCCAGCAAGTTGGTGAGGCAGTTCAGAAAGTGTGTGGGATACTTGGCTTTGTAAATAGTGCCATTGAATACAAAAACAATGAAGTTACACTAAACCTTTACAAATCACTAGTTCGGCCTCGGCTGGAGTCTTGTGTACAGTTCTGGGCACCACACTTTAGGAAGGATGTCAAGGCCTTGGACAGAGGAGGTTGACCAGGATGGTACCAGGGATGAGGGACTTCAGTTATGTGGAGAGATTGGAGAAGCTGGGGTTGTTCTCCTTGGAGCAGAAGGTTAAGAGGAGACCTAATAAAGGTGTTCAAAATTACGAGGGGTTTTGATCGAGCATCAGAGGAACAAACTGTTCACTCTGGCAAGTGGGTCGGTAACCAGAGGTCTCAGATTTAAAATAGTTGCTGAAAGAACTAGAGGGAAATGAGGAGAATTGTTTTCACACAGAGGGTCGTTCAGATCTGGAACGCACCATCTGAAAGGATGCTGGAATCAGGTTGCACAGGAACTTTCAAACGGTGATTGGACATGTAGTTGAAGAGGACTAGTTTGCAGAGTTCTGGGGATAAAGCTAGGGTTTGGGACTAAATTGGACAGCTCTTTCAAAGAGCCGGCACAGACAGGGTGGGCCGAATCACCTCCTTCTGTGCTGTTAGATTCGATGATCAGTGTGAACACGCTGGTGTCTCTTAAGGCTCGTAGAGCTTTTAAAGCTCTTCCCACAGTCAGAACATTTAAAGGGTCTCTCGTCAGTGTGAACTCGCTGGTGTGCCAGCAGGTTGGATGACTGAGTGAATCCCTTCCCACACACGGAGCAGGTGAATGGTCTCTCTCCAGTGTGTAGGTGTTGGTGTCTCTTCAGCTCCCTGGAGCTTTTAAAGATCTTCCCACAATCAGAACATTTAAAGGGTCTCTCATCAGTGTGAGCTCGCTGGTGTTGCTTCAGATCCCTGGAGCTTTTAAAGCTCTTCCCACAGTCAGAACATTTAAACGGCCTCTCATCAGTGTGAGCTCGCTGGTGTTGCTTCAGATACTGGGGGCTTTTAAAGCTCTTCCCACAGTTAGGACACTGAAATGGTCTCTCATCTTTGTGAACAAACTGGTGTTCCTTCAGTTCCCTGGCGCTTTTAAAGCTCTTCCCACAGTCAGAGCATTGACATGGTCTCTCATCAGTGTGAACAAGCTGGTGTGCCTTCAGTTCCCCGGGGCTTTTAAAGCTCTTCCCACAGTCAGAACATTGAAATGGTCTCTCATCAGTGTGAACAAGCTGGTGTTTCTTCAGATGCCCAGGGCTTTTAAAGCTCTTCCCACAGTTAGAACACTGAAATGGTCTCTCCCCAGTGTGAACTCGCTGGTGTGTTTGCAGGTGGGATGAACAAACAAATCCCTTTCCACACACGGAGCAGGTGAACGGACTGTCCCTGGTGCTACTGCGCCATTGAACTTCCAACGTAGACGGGGAACTGAATCCCTTCCCACCGTCCCCACCTTTGCCCGGTTTCTCCCCGGTGTGATGGTGTATGTGTCTCGCCAGGTCAGGCGATCGGCTGAATCCGCGTCCACACACCGAACACGTGTGCGGTTTGTCATCGCTGCGATCGCTGCTTTCTCCTTCCATGTGCAAAGGCCGATGATATTCAGGTCCTGATGAATCCAGCGACTCTGTCAGATGTTGACATAATGTTTGGTCTGAGCTTCCCGCCTGTAACTGCTGCACTTCTATAACCCTGTAAATTGAGATCAGAAAAGGATCAGAGGCAAACTGTTGTTTAATTTTCCCCTTTCCGAACCTAGGGGCAGTGAAGCTGATTTTCAGGCTCCAGCTGCTGCACAGGTTGGTTGAAAATATCAGCAGTAATGGCGGCTGCAATACCCACAAGCCCCGGCGCTGCAGAAAGCGCTCTGTTGACGCTGAGTCCCGCACATGTGCTCATGGCCCCCGCGCTCTCCCTCCTGCTCCACAATCGCCCGTCCCAATCGGTCCACAATGCGCATGCTCAGCGCACAAAACCCCGCGGTTGGAACATCGGGCGCGCATGCGGAGCCGCAACATCTGGTACGCATGAGCGGCTCAGGTGGGGACGAGTCGATATTTTGCCTCAGCCGCCAGGGAGGTGCGCATGTGTAGGACGACCCAACATTCCTCCTGTCAGCAATCACTCCCTCGTTTCTTTAATAAAAACAGAAAATGCTGGAAATACTCAGCAGGTCAGGCAGCATCTGTGGAGAGAGAAACAGAGTTAACGTTTCAGGTCAATGACCTGTCGCCAGAACTGCTTGTTCTTTAGTGTCAGCCAGTGACTCAGTGGGTAGCACTCTCGCCTCTGAGGCACAAAGTTGTGGGTTCAAGTCCCACTCCAGAAACTTGAACATTGAATGGCGGAGCAGGCTCGAGGGGCCAAATGGCCTACTCCTGCTCCTATCTTCTATGTTTCTATGTAAGTTTAGGGACCCTCCATGTTGACTTTGTCCGATCCAGTCACATTTTTCCAAGTGCTCTGCTATTACATCCTTTATAATGGACTCTAGCATTTTCCCCACTACCGATCTGTAATTCCCCGTTTTCTCTCTACCACCTTTTTTGAACAGTGGGGTAACATTAGCTACCTGCCAATCCATGGGTACTGTTCCAGATTCCATCGAATTTTGGAAGATGACCAGCAATGCATCTACTATTTCTAGGGCCACTTCCTTAAGTACCCTAGGGTGTAGATTATCAGGCCCTGGGGATTTATCGGCCTTCAATCCCGTCAATTTCCCTACAAATACTGATTTCTATCAGTTCCTCCCTTTCATTAGACCCTATGTTCCCTGACATCTCTGGGCGGTTATTTGTGTCCTCCTTTGTGAAGACAGAACCAAAATATGTATTTAAGACCAGGACCAGTGCAAGATAGATTAAGGCGATACTTAGTACAACTAAATCAGGAGGTACAAGCACTAAATAAAGAAGTGAGGAACCAACAACAGATTAAAGATCTAGAAAGGCAGAATGCTGGACTTAAACCAGACGAGTTGCCCAGAATAGGTCAACAAGTAATGACGCAAGTTATCGGAAGAAAGGGAATGGGGCCCGTTGGATGGGGCCATGTACTGTATTAATGACAAGTGATACGTGTGTTTGTCTACAGGAACCGATGGGTATGCAATGGAAGCAATGGACCCAGGTGAAACCATTTAACACTAAAGACCCCCATTCTACCCTCTCCTCTAGGGGAAAGAGCTCGGAAGATGACCAGACCTCTGTTTAAATTACAGATAAACATGGATCCAGTCGACCCTTTATATCAGAGGGTCCGTCTCGGGGAGAAGAAGCTCTCCCGGTTTACCCTTACACCCGAGAACTCATTTTTAATGTGGAAGCAAGTCATCCTCGGTTCCGAGGGACTGCCTAAGAAGAAAGAAGAAGATATAATTGGAGTAAGACTTCTTTACACCTGTACTCAAATCCTCTTGTAATGAAGGCCAGCATACCATTTGCCTTCTTAACCGCCTTTCATGACCACCGGACGTCCCAAAGCGCTTTACAGCCAATGAAGTACTTTTGAAGTGTAGTCACTGTTGTAATGTGGGAAACGTGGCAGCCAATTTGCGCACAGCAAGCTCCCACAAACAGCAATGTGATAATGACCAGATAATCTGTTTTTTCGTCATGTTGATTGAGGGATAAATATTGGGCTCAAAACACCGGGGATAACTTCTTTGAAATAGCACCACGGGATCTTTTACATCCCCCTGAAGGGGCAGACGGGGGCCTCGGTTTAACGTCTCATCCGTAGGACGGCACCTCCGACACTGCAGCGCTCCGTCATTACTGCCCTTCCGTCAATGCGGCTCTCCCTCAGTACTGCCCCTCCAACAGTGCGGCGCTCCCTCAGTACTGCCCCTCCGACAGTGCAGCGCTCCCTCAGTACTGCCCCTCTGACAGTGCGGCGCTCCCTCAGTACTGCCCCTCTGACAGTGCGGCGCTCCCTCAGCATTGCCCCTCCGACAGTGCGGCGCTCCCTCAGTACTGCCCCTCCGACAGTGCGGCACTCCCTCAGTACTGCCCCTTCGACAGTGCGGCGCTCCCTCAGTACTGACCCTCCGACAGTGCGGCGCTCCCTCAGTACTGCCCCTTCGACAGTGCGGCACTCCCTCAGTACTGCCCCTTCGACAGTGCGGCGCTCCCTCAGTACTGTCCCTCTGACAGTGCGGCACTCCCTCAGTACTGCCCCTCTGACAGTGCGGCGCTCCCTCAGTACTGTCCCTCTGACAGTGCGGCACTCCCTCAGTACTGCCCCTCCGACAGTGCGGCGCTCCCTCAGTACTGTCCCTCTGACAGTGCGGCGCTTCCTCAGTACTGCCCCTCCGACAGTGCGGCGCTCCCTCACTACTGTCCCTCCGATAGTGCGGCGCTCCCTCAGTACTGCCCCTCCGACAGTGCAGCGCTCCCTCAGCACCGCACTGGAGTGTCAGCCTCGCTTTATATACTCAAGTCCCTGGAGCGGGATTTGAACCCACAACCTTCTGACTCTGCTATCCACTGAGCCACAGCTGACTCCAGTCTTTTACACAGTTTCATCATAACTTCCTTGCTTTTGCACTCTACGCCTCTCCTAAAGCAGGGGAGTTATGATGAATTGTTGAACAATTTTTTTTGCAGAGTGACCAAGGCTGTGTGTAGGAAACAATTGTGCATTTGAAAGCAGCTTGTATTGTGAAGCTTGTGCCCCTTTGCCAGGCCCGCTGCCTGCGGCCCCTCTCCCAGATTCCAGCCCCAGCTCTGTGCTGACTGAGCTCCTCTCACCTGGGGACAGCGCGTCACAATCGGCCCCAGCGCACCTGAACTGGAAAGGAGGCCCCGCCCCCTAGCCCCGCCGCCATTGGTTGGAGGACCAGGCCGCCCAGTTCAGTCCTCCCACCTGAGCCCTCGTCCTATTGGTCAGCGCTCCCGTCAGTCAGAATCACATTGTTCCGGCTCACTCCGCCCCCCCGCGCGGCCCAATCCGCTCCGTTCGGTGTCCGCGGAGGTCCCGCCCGACTCTCAGGTTTGGGTTTTCTCGTCTTTTACTTTATAATCTCGCTCTTCGCTCCCCCCTCACCTCGATTTAAATCGATTCCCCAACAGATGACTTTATCCCGGCCGCTGATTCCGTCTGCTCCCCGGAGGCCCCGCGCAGGCGCACTGGCAGCCTCGCACCGTTGAGAAGCTTTTCAAAAATGTTTTTTTCCGAAACAAATTGAAAACACTCATTAATTCCCCAACCTCCTCCCCTCTAAAGTGCGATTATTATTATTGTTGTTTTTCCTCATTTGTGTGGGGTGTCTTTTTTTTACCTTGCGGTGGCGTGCGCCGATCCAACCGACCCCTGGGCGTTGCGTGCTGGCGTCAACGCGTAATCGGAGGGGGTGTGATTGACGCGAGGCGCCCGCCACTCAGGAGCACGGAAAACGCTGGGAGGACCGGGCGGGCTGACGGTCCTCCAACCAATGGCGGCGCGGGAGGGAGGGGGGCGGGACCTCGGTGGGCTGCAGGCCGCTTTCCTGCTTTCATTGTCTGCAGGAGCTGTTAAAGGGAAGGGGAGGAGGGGGTGGAAAAAAACCCAGCTTGTGAGTGTTTATTCCTTTGCATTACCTTTATTGCAAGGCTATTCATCAACTGCATTCATTTAAAAATAAGTGAACCTTTTCTCTCTTTGACTTTTATCCAGAACAAAGAGCCCTGGTGCTGTGAACATTTTGGTGGGCAGCCACTTTTAAAGGGACAAAGACCAGCATTCTTCCTCCTCTCTCTCTCTCTCTCTCTCTCTCGTGAGTATTTGTGGTGGGTGAGAGGAGGAGGAGGAGGAGGGGGGTGGGGGTGGTGAGTCAAAGGGGACTGCGGCCCCTTTTCAACAAAAACAATTGCTTGGCCATTTAAAGGGGAATGGTGGCATAGTGGTTAGCACTGTTGCCTCACAGCGCCAGAGACCCGGGTTCGAATCCGTCCTCGGGCGACTGTGTGTGGAGTTTGTACATTCTCCCCGTGTTTGCGTGGGTTTTCTCTTGGTGCTCCGGTTTCATCCCACAGTCCAAAGATGTGTGGGTTAGGTTGATTGGCTATGATAAATTGACCCTTAGTGTTCGGAGGATTAAATACATGGGGTTCCTGTGATTCTGTGGGTGCCCCCCAGGTATTTAAAGGGGCAGTGCCTCTTTCTTTCTGTATCATGTAAGAGCAGGGAGGTTCTGCTTGAACTGTACAAAACACCAGTTAGGCCACCGGCTAGAGTGCTGCGTGCAGTTCTGCTTGCCCCATTGCAGGAAAGATGTGACTGCTCGAGACGGGAGATTTATGAGGTTGTTGCCAGGACTACAGAATTTCAACTACAAGGAAAGATTGAATACATAGAAACATAGAAGATAATCTACATCCGAGGGTACTCGAGGAAGTGGCCCTAGAAATAGTAGATGCATTGCTGGTCATCTTCCAAAATTCGATAGACTCTGGAACAGTACCCATGGATTGGCGGGTAGCTAATGTTACCCCACTGTTCAAAAAAGGTGGTAGAGAGAAAACGGGGAATTACAGACCGGTAAGCCTGACATCGGTAGTGGGGAAAATGCTAGAGTCCATTATAAAAGATGTAATAGCAGAGCACTTGGAAAACAGTGATCGGATCGGACAAAGTCAACATGGATTTACAAAAGGTAAATCATGCTTGACTAATCTACTGGAATTTTTTGAGGATGTAACTGGTAAAATAGATAAGGGAGAACCAGTGGATGTGGTGTATTTGGACTTTCAAAAGGCTTTCGATAAGGTCCCGCATAAGAGATAGAAACATAGACGATAGGAGCAGGAGTAATTCATTTGGCGCCTCGAGCCTGCTCCACCATTCAATGCGATCATGGCTGATCATCCAAGTTCAGTACCCGGTCCCTGCTTTCTCCCCATACCCCTTGATCTCTTTAGCCTTAAGAAATATATCCAACTCCTTCTTGAATATATTTAATGAATTGGCCTACACTGTCTTCTGTGGTAGAGAATTCCACAGGTTCACCACTCTCTGGGTGAAGAAATTCCTCCTCATTTCTGCCCTAAGAGGCCTACCCCTTATCCTTAGACTGTGACCCCTGGTTCTGGATTCCCCGACCATCAGGAACATCCTCCCTGCATCCAGTGTGTCCAGCCCTGCCAGAATTTTATAAGTTTCAATCAGATTCCCTCTCATTCTTCTAAACTCCAGCGAGTACAAGCCCAATCGACCCAATCTCTCCTCATACGTCATTCCTGCCATCCCAGGTATCAGCCTGGTGAATCTTGGCTGGACTCCTTCCATGGCAAGAACATCCTTCCTCAGATAAGGCGACCAAAACTACACACAATACTCAAGATGTGGTCTCACCAAGGCCCTGCACAACTGCAGCAAGACATCCTTGTTCCTGTACTCAAACCCTCTCGCTATGAAGGCCAACATACCATTTGCTTCTTAACAGCCTGCTGCAGCTGCATGCTTACCTTCAGCGACTGGTGCACAAGGACACCCAGGTCTCGTTGCACTTCCCCTTCTCCCAATCTATTGCCATTCAGATAATAATCTGCCTTCCTGTTTTTGACACCAAAGTGAATAACCTCGCATTTATCCACATTATATTGCATCTGCCATGCTTCTGCCCAATCATCCAACCTGTCCAAATCATCCTGTAGTTTCTCGGCATCCTCCTCACAGCACACACGCCCACCCAGCTTTGTGTCGTTTGCAAATTTGGAGATATTACATCTAGTTCCCTTGTCTAGATCATTAATATATATTGTGAATAGCTGGGGTCCAAGGACCGATCCCTGCGGTACCCCACGAGTCACTGCCTGCCACTCGGAAAAAGACCCGTTTATTCCAACTGTTTGCTTTCTATCTGCCAACCAGTTCTCTATCCAAGTCAATACCTTGCCCCCCAATCCCATGTGCCTTAACTTTACACGCTAATCTCTTATGTGGGACCTTATCGAAAGCCTTCTGAAAGTCCAAATACACCACATCCACTGGTTCGCCCTTATCTATTTTACCAGTTACATCCTCAAAAAATTCCAGTAGATTAGTCAAGCACGATTTACCTTTTGTAAATCCATGTTGACTTTGTCCGATCCTGTCACTGTTTTCCAAGTGCTCTGCTATTACATCTTTTATAACGGACTGTAGCATTTTCCCCACTACCGATGTCAGGCTTACCGGTCTGTAATTCCCCGTTTTCTCTCTACCACCTTTGTTGAATAGTGGGGTAACATTAGCTACCCTCCAATCCATGGATACTGTTCCAGATTCCATCGAAAACCAGCAGCTTCTCCTCCATCTCCACACCAGCTCAAACTGCTGTAACAAAAAGACCTACACAGGCGGCCAGGGACCGACTTCCGTCACCTGCAATAAAACTCTTCCCGACAGCCGCTGATTAATGGCGGCCGCAGCACCCACAATACCCATGCCCCAGAAACTGCTCTATGCAACGCGCTGATTTCCCCGCTGAGAGTGCGCATGCTCCCGGGGCCGTGGGCCATTCTGGGAGCCTGGCTCCTGTCCTTTGTCCCGAGTTGGACTCTGTGGAGCCGGCTGAAGAAACCGGGAAGCGGCGGCTCGGATGGGGGAGGCGCTGCACCCTGGGTTTCCTGGTGCCGGGGCTCTGGCCGCACGTCCGCCGGGCCCGGCCGCTCTGATTCTGATTGAGGTTTTTGATGAGGTAACAGAGAGGGTTGATGAGGGCAATGCGGTTAACGTGGTGTACATGGATTTCCAAAAGGCGTTCGACAGCGTGTAACGTTAAGGCACATGGGATTGGGGCAAGGTATTGACTTGGATAGAGAACCGGTTGGCAGACAGAAAGCCAAGAGTTGGAAGAAACGGGTCTTTTTCCGAGTGGCAGGCAGTGACTAGTGGGGTACCGCAGGGATCGGTCCTTGGACCCCAGCTATTCACAATATATATTAATGATCTGGATGAGGGAACTAGATGTAATATCTCCAAGTTTGCAGACAACACAAAGCTGGGTGGGCGTGTGTGCTGTGAGGAGGATGCCGAGAAACTCCAGTATGATTTGGACAGGTTGGGTGATTGGGCAGAAGCATGGCAGATGCAATATAATGTGGATAAATGCAAGGTTATCCACTTTCGTGTCAAAAACAGGAAGGCAGATTATTATCTGAATGGCAATAGATTGGGAGAAGGGGAAGTGCAACGAGACCTGGGTGTCCTTGTGCACCAGTCGCTGAAGGTAAGCATGCAGGTGCAGCAGGCGGTTCAGAAGGCAAATAGTATGTTGGCCTTCGTAGCGAGAGGGTTTGAGTACAGGAACAAGGATGTCTTGCTGCAGTTGTACAGAGCCTTGGTGAGACCACATCTTGAGTAATGTGTGCAGTTTTGGTCGCCTTATCTGAGGAAGGATGTTCTTGCCATGGAAGGAGTGCAGCGAAGATTCACCAGGCTGATACCTGAGATGTCAGGAATGACGTATGAGGAGAGAGTGGGTCGACTGGGCTTGTACTTGCTGGAGTTTAGAAGAATGAGAGGGGATCTCATTGAAACTTATAAAATTCTAACAGGACTAGACAGACGAGATGCAGGAAGGATGTTCCCGATGGTCAGGGAGTCCAGAACCAGGGGTCACAGTCTAAGGATAAGGGGTAAGTCATTTGGGACAGAGATGAGGAGGAATTTCTTCACCCAGAGAGTGGTGAACCTGTGGAATTCTCTACCACAGAAGGCAGTCGAGGCCAATTCATTAAATATATTCAAGGAGTTAGATATATTTCTTAAGGCTAAAGGGATCAAGGGATATGGGGAGAAAGCAGGGACAGGGATGATCAGCCATGATCTCATTGAATGGCAGAGCAGTCTCGAGGGGCCGAATGGCCTACTCCTGCTCCTACCTTCTATGTTTCTATGAACAGTGAAACAAAGGGAATCATCAGCACAACAATCTTAAAGATTAAACAGCAGTACAAGAATTTATAAAACATTCATCCATTCCACATTCATATCACCCCAGCTGTCTTCAGGGCCCTGCGCTACAGAACAGTGTGAACTCGCTGGTGTTTCAGCAGATTCGAGGACCAAGTAAATCCCTTCCCACACACAGAGCAGGTGAATGGTCTCTCCCTAGTGTGAGTTCGCTGGTGTCCGTTCAGATTCCTGGAGCTTTTAAAGCTCATCCCACAGTCAGAACATGTAAATGGTCTCTGATCGGAGTGAACTCGCTGGTGCTGCTTCAGATCTTCAGAGGTTTTAAAGCTCATCCCACAGACAGAACATTTAAATAGTCTCTCATCAGTGTGATATCGCTGGTGTGTCAGTAGGTGGGATGACCGAGTGAATCCCTTCCCACACACAGAGCAGGTGAACGGCCTCTCCCCAGTGTGAACTCGCTGGTGTGTCAGTAGGTGGGATGACTGAGTGAATCCCTTCCCACACACGGAGCAGGTGAATGGCCTCGCCCCAGTTTGAACTTGCTGGTGTCTCACCAGGCTTGATGACCGAGTGAATCCCTTCCCACACACGGAGCAGGTGAATGGCCTCTCCGCAGTGTGAACTCGCTGGTGTGTCAGTAGGTGGGATGACTGAGTGAATCCCTTCCCACACACGGAGCAGGTGAATGGCCTCTCCCCAGTGTGAACTCGCTGGTGTCTCACCAGACTTGATGGCTGAGCGAATCCCTTCCCACACACGGAGCAGGTGAACGGCCTCTTTCCTGCTCTCTCCAGCTGGTGTCCCTTCAGCTCCTGGGACATTTGAAAGCTTTTCCCACAGTCGGACTGTTTCACCGGCCTCTCCCCAGTGTGAACTCGCTGGTGTGCCAGCAGATTCGAGGACCGAGTGAATCTCTTCCCACACACGAAGCAGGTGAACAGAATCTCTCCTGCTCTCTCCAGCTGGTGTCTCTTCAGATCCTGGGACCTTTTAAATCTCTTTCCACAGTCAGAACATTTAATGTGAACAAGCTGGTGTCTCAGGAGGGTGGCAGAATGAGAGAATTGCTTCAAAAACATGGAGCAGGTCAACGGTCTCACATCGGTGTGGACAAGCTGGTGTCTCAGCAGCACGGAGGGTGCAATTAATCCCTTCCCACACACGGAGTGGGTTAAAGGTCTCTCCCTAGTGTGAATTTGCTGGTGTATTATCAGAGCGGATGGCTGAGTGAATCCCCTCCCACACACGGGGCCAGTGAACGGGCTCTCCCCAGTGTGTAGCCACTGGTGTCTCTTTGGGTACTTGTAGATTTTGAAGCTCTTACCACACTCAGAACATTTAAAAGGTCTCTCATCAGTGTGAACTCTCTTGGGTGCCAGCAGATTGGAGGAGCGATTGAATCAGGTCCTGATGAATTGAACGACTCTGTCTGTTCTTGACATGATGTTTGGTCTGAGCTTCCTGTCTGTAAATGCTCCACTTCTAAAACCCTGTAAAAGGAGTGTAGATAAAATTCAATGCAGAAAAGTGTGAGCTGATACATGTTGCTAGGATGAGGAGAGAAAATACCTGCTAAATGGTACAATTTTAAAGTGGGTGCTACAAGGGAGCTTGTGCTCAATTCTTTAAAGGTGGCAGGACAGGTTAACAAAGCAGTTAATAAAGCTCATGGGGTCCTGGGCTTTATAAATAGAGGCAGAGAGGACAAAAGCCAGGAAGTTATGCTAAACCTTTATAAAACACGAGTTCAGCCCCAGGGGAATATTGTGTGCAATTCTGGGCAGCACACTTTAGGAAGGATGTGAAGGCTTTGGAGAGGGTGCAGAGATATTTACTAGAATGGTTCCAGGGATGAGGGATGACAGTTCCGTGGACAGACTGGAGAAGCTGGGGTTGTTCTCCTGAGAGCAGAGAAGGCCAAGATGAGATTTGATAGGCGGTAAAAATCATGAAGGCTTTAAATCTATCTATCTATCGAAATAAACAAATCGATCTGTCTGTCTGTCCTTCTGTCCTCGGGTGTGCGTCTGTCTGGCTATGCGCTCGAAAGTTATAGAGCGTACCTACGCGCGCGTTACCTCCGAAGAAAGCTTACGGTTCCGGGACGGTCGTAAGCGTATTTACTGTTCGGTCGGATGAAAATTGTTCGCGCCTTATGCAAAAAACCTTCAAAATTAAACTCATTATCTGCTACTTAGCATTGATTGACTGACGTCAAGGTTCAACCAATCCTGTGCCGTCACGATTAACCAATCCTACAGTACAGTCCCCTGATGGTTGGCCAATTGGTGTGTGTGTGTGGGCGGGACTAATTGTTTTCATCTCAGGGATCTGGCAGCCATTGTTTCACTGCCATTACTTCAGCTTCCAGCTCAAACTATTTTGATCATCCAGCTTTGAAAAAGTTAGTATCTCTTTTAAAAATAACATAAGATTTACCAAAAACGTTTTATAAGTACTTTCACTTTCATCTTTCAAGGTATTAAAAGGTAGAAATGTTGCCCGGCAGCAGATTGAGAGAGGGACACAGACAGGGCCCAAAAGCCTGGGACTCGATTTAAAATGTTGCCCGGCAGCAGATTGAGACAGGGACACAGAGACAGGGCCCAAAAGCCTGGGACTCGATTTAAAATGTTGCCCGGCACCAGATTCACAGAGGGACACAGAGAGGCCCCAAAGCCTGGCACTCGATTTAAACCGCCCGGCCCAAAACAGCCCTGGCAAAGCCGGGCTCCCCCAGCTAGTCTATCTATATATTTAAAGCGGTTGGTTTGTCTGTCCGTCTGTCTGTACGCTATACACTCAAAAGTTAGAGAGCGTACCTACACATATGTTATATCAAAAGAAAGGTTATGATCAGGGGAGTGTCATAGGCATATTTACCTTTTGGTCACAGAAATTGTTCGGACAGTATACAAAAAACGTTCAAAAAATGTTCAAAATCTTCTCATTAGCGGTTGACCAATCCTACCGCTCTTAGCGTTGAGTGACGTGAAGGTTCACCAATTGTACAGGGGATACCATTGACTGACGTAATGGTTGACCAATCCTACACTTCAATGACCTGATGGTTGACCAATTGGTGCGTCACCGGGGGCGTTTCATTCCATGTGTGGGCGGGCCTAATCCTGCAGCCTCCCGAAACTTCGCCGCCATTTTAAAAATGCTGAACGAGGGCACCCGCCACATTAAGTAACACAATTAAATAGTTTTTAAAAAAGGTAAATTAATTTGTAAATATATTTTTTAAGCTCATTAATTTTCCTAGCTTTCACCCTATTTTTTGGCTCTTGACTCGCTGCCTCCGCCGGGCGCTGCAACCTTGGAGGGTTACCCCGGCAACTGGGCCCGGACCTCTCTCACAGCCTGTAGCCGCTCAGGAGGGCGGGGAAGGTTTTCCCCGGCAACCGGGGCCGGGCCTCTCTCTCAGCCTGTAGCCCGGGGACTCGGGCTTTCCCCCCCTCTACTAGGCCGCAGCCAAGCCACTGCGATGGTCCGGAGCGGGAGTGGCCTCGCACGGCCTTCCCCGCGGCGTCAACCGCGCAGCCCGAGAGCCTGACCGAAACCGCGCAGGTGAGCGGCGGCGTCGGTCGCACGGGGGCTCCAGGTCATAGAAACATAGAAGATAGGAGCAGGAGTAGGCCATTCGGCCCCTCGAGCCTGCTCCGCCATTCGATGAGATCATGGCTGATCATCCAAACTCAGTACCCCGTACCTGTCTTCTCCCCATATCCCTTGATACCTTTAGCTCTAAGAAATATATCGAACTCCTTCTTGAATATATTTAAAGACTTGGCCTCAACCGCCTTCTGTGGTAGAGAATTCCACAGGTTCACCACTCTGGGTGAAGAAATTCTTCCTCATCTCTGTCCTAAATGGCTTACCCCTTATCCTTAGACTATGACCCCTGGTTCTGGACTCTCCAACCATCGGGAACATTCTACCTGCATCTAGTTTGTCCAGACCTGTCAGAATTTTATACGTTTCGATGAGATCCCCTCTCATTCTTCTAAACTCCTGCGAGTATAAGCCCAATCGACCCAATCTCTCCTCATACGTCATTCCTGCCATCCCAGGGGTCAGCCTTGTGAATCTTCGCTGAACTCCTTCATAGAGTCATAGAGTCATAGAGTTTTACAGCACAGAAAGAGGCCCTTCGGCCCATCGTGTCTGCGCCGCCCATCCATCCCTGTCCAGTCTAATCCCATTTTCCAGCATTTGGTCCATAGCCTTGTATGCAATGGCATTTCAAGTGCTCATCCAAATGCTTCTTGAATGTTGTGAGGGTTCCTGCCTCTACCACCCTTTCAGGCATTGAGTTCCACATTCCAACCACCCTCTGGGTGAAAAAGTTCCTCCTCAAATCCCCTCTAAATCTCCTGCCCCTTACCCTGAATCTATGCCCCCTTGTTATTGACCCCCCTACTAAGGGGAAAAGTTCCTCTTTGTCTACCCTATCTATGCCCCTCATCATTTTGTACACCTCAATCAGGTCCCCCCTCAGCCTTCTTTGCTCCAAGGAAAACAACCCCAGCCTGTCCAGCCTCTCTTCATAGCTGAGGCGCTCCATCCCAGGTAACATCCTGGTGAATCTTCTCTGCACCCTCTCCAAAGCAATCACATCCTTCCTATAGTGAGGCGACCAGAACTGCACACAGTACTCCAGCTGTGGCCTCACCAGAGTTTTGTACAGTTCCATCATAACCTCCCTGCTCTTATATTCTATGCCTCGGCTAATGAAGGCAAGTATCCCATATGCCTTTTTAACCACCTTATCTACCTGTTCCGCTGCCTTCAGGGATCTATGTACATGTACACCAAGGTCCCTCTGACCCTCTGTACTTCCTAGGGTCCTACCACTCATTGTGTATTCCCTTGCCTTATTTGTCCGTCCAAAATGCATCACCTCGCACTTTTCAGGGTTAAATTCCATTTGCCACTTTTCCGCCCATCTGACCAACCCGTTTATATCGTCCTGTAGCCTGAGGCTTTCCTCCTCACAATTTACCACCCCACCAATTTTCGTGTCATCTGCGAACTTACTGATCATACCTTTTACATTCTCATCCAAATCATTTATGTAGATCACAAACAACAAGGGACCCAGCACCGATCCCTGAGGTACCCCACTAGACACAGGCTTCCAGTCACAAAAGCAACCTTCGACCATCACCCTCTGCCTCCTGCCACTCAGCCAGTTTAGGATCCAACGCGCCAAGGCACCCTGGATCCCATGGGCTCTTACCTTCTTGACCAGTCTCCTATGCGGGACTTTGTCAAAAGCTTTACTGAAGTCCATGTAAACCACATCCACAGCATTTCCCTCATCCACCCCCCTAGTCACCCCCTAGAAAAATTCAATCAGATTTGTCAGACATGATTTACCCTTGACAAAGCCATGCTGACTATCCCCGATTAATCCTTGCCTCTCCAAGTGGAGACTAATTTTGTCCCTCAGAATTTTTTCCAATAATTTCCCTACCACAGATGTTAGGCTCACTGGCCTGTAATTCCCTGGTTTATCCCTGCTACCCTTCTTGAATAATGGTACTACGTTAGCTGTTCTCCAGTCCTCTGGTACATCCCCTGTGGCCAGAGAGGTTCTGAAAATTTGTGTCAGAGCCCCTGCAATCTCCTCCTTTGCCTCCCACAGCAGCCTGGGATACATCTCGTCTGGGCCTGGAGATTTATCCACTTTTTGGCCTGCTAAAACCGCTAGCACCTCCTCCCTCTTGATGCTAATATGTTCAAGTATGTCACAGCCCCCTTGCCCGATTTCTATGTCTGCATCGTCTTTCTCCATAGTGAACACAGATGCAAAAAATTCATTTAAAACCCCGCCTACATCATCTGGCTCTACACACAGATTGCCACTTTGGTCCCTAATGGGCCCTACCCTTTCCCTGGTTATCCTCTTGCCCTTAATATACTTATAAAACATCTTAGGATTTTCCTTTATTTTGCTCGCCAGTGTTATTTCATGGCCCCTCCTCGCCCTCCTAATTTCTTTTTTAAGTATGCCCCTGCATTTTTTATACTCCTCTAGGGCTTCTTCCGTCTTTAGTCTTTTGTAACTGCCAAAAGCCTCCCTTTTATTTCTAATGCATTTTTGTATATCCCTCGTCATCCAAGGTTCCCTTTGCTTGTTGGTCCCACCCTTGACCTTTACAGGAACATGTTGGCGTTGTACTCTCTCTATTTCCCTTCTGAAAGTCTCCCACTGTTTTGATGCGGATTTTCCTATAAGTAGCTGCTCCCAGTCCAATTTGGCCAGATCCTGCCTTATCATATTAAAATCGGCCTTCCCCCAATTTAGAACCCTTATTTCCGGGCCGTCTTTGTCTTTTTCCATGACCACCTTAAATCTCACCGAATTGTGGTCACTGTCGCCAAAATGCTCTCCTACTGACACTTCCACCACTTGCCCGGCTACATTCCCCAGAATTAGGTCCAGTACCGCCCCCTCTCTTGTAGGACTTTCTACATGTTGGCTCAAAAAGCTCTCCTGGATGCACTTTAAGAATTCTGCACCCTCTAAGCCTTTCACACTCTGACGATCCCAATTAATATTGGGGAAGTTGAAATCCCCCACTATTATTACCCTATTATTTTCGCACTTTTCTGAGATTTGCCTACATATCTGTTCCTCTATCTCCCCCTGACTGTTTGGGGGCCTATAGTACACTCCCAGCAAAGTGCTTGCCCCCTTTTTGTTTTTAAGTTCTACCCATATGGCCTCATTAGAGGAACCCGCTAATATATCATCCCTCCTTACATGGCAAGAACATCCTTCCTCAGATAAGGTGACCAAACTGCACACAGTACTCAAGGTGTGGTCTCACCAAGGCCCTGTACAACTGTAGCAGGACATCCTTGCTCCTGTACTCAAACCCTTTTGCTATGAAGGCCAACATACCATTTGCCTTCTTCACCGCCTGCTGCACCTGCATGCTTACCTTCAGCGACTGGTGCACAAGGACACCCAGGTCTCGTTGCACTTCCCCTTCTCCCAATCTATTGCCATTCAGATAATAGTCTGCCTTTCTGTTTTTGACACCAAAGTGGATAACCTCACATTTATCCAAGTTATATTGCATCTGCCACGCTTCTGCCCAATCACCCAACCTCTCCAAATCATCATGGAGTTTCTCGGTATCCTCCTTGCAGCACACACGCCCACCCAGCTTTGTGTCGTCTGCAAACTTGGAGATATTACATCTAGTTCCCTTATCTAGATCATTAATGTATATTGTGAATAGCTGGGGTCCCAGGACCGATCCCTGCGGTACCCCACTAGTCACTGCCTGCCACTCGGAAAAAGACCCGTTTCTTCCAACTCTTGGCTTTCTGTCTGCCAACCAGTTCTCTATCCAAGTCAATACCTTGCCCCAATCCCATGTGCCTTAACTTTACACGCTGTCGAACGCCTTTTGGAAATCCATGTACACCACGTTAACCGCATTGCCCTCATCAACCCTCTCTGTTACCTCATCAAAAACCTCAATCAGAATCAGAGCGGCCGGGCCCAGCGGACGTGCGGCCAGGGCCCCGGTACCAGGAAATCCAGGGTGCAGCGCCTCCCCCATCCGAGCCGCCGCTTCCCGGTTTCTTCAGCTGGCTCCACCGAGTCCAACTCGGGACAAAGGACAGGAGCCATGCTCAAGAATGGCCCGCGGCCCCGGGGAGCATGCGCACTCTCAGCGGGGAAATCAGCGCGTTGGATAGAGCAGTTTCTGGGGCACGGGGAATTGTGGGTGCTGCGGCCGCCATTAGTCAGCGGCTGTCGGGAAGAGTTTTACTGCAGGTGATGGAAGTCGGACCCTGGCCGCCTGTGTAGGTCTTTTTGTTACAGCAGTTTGAGCTGGAGTGGAGATGGAGGAGAAGCTGCTGGGTTTTTGATGGAATCTGGAACAGTACCCATGGATTGGAGGGTAGCTAATGTTACCCCATTATTCAAAAGAGGTGGTAGAGAGAAAACAGGGAATTACAGACCGGTAAGCCTGACATCGGTAGTGGGGAAAATGCTAGAGTCCATTATAAAAGATGTAATAGCAGAGCACTTGGAAAACAGTGACAGGATCGGACAAAGTCAACATGGATTTACAAAAGGTAAATCGTGCTTGACTAATCTACTGGAATTTATTGAGGATGTAACTAGTAAAATAGATAAGGGTGAACCAATGGATGTGGTGTATTTGGACTTTCAGAAGGCTTTTGACAAGGTCCCACATAAGAGATTAGCGTGTAAAGTTAAGGCACATGGGATTGGGGGGCAAGGTATTGACTTGGATAGAGAACTGGTTGGCAGATAGAAAGCAAAGTGTTGGAATAAACGGGTCTTTTTCCTGAGTGGCAGGCAGTGACTAGTGGGGTACCGCAGGGATCGGTCCTTGGACCCCAGCTATTCACAATATATATTAATGATCTAGACAAGGGAACTAGATGTAATATCTCCAAATTTGCAGACGACACAAAGCTGGGTGGGCGTGTGTGCTGTGAGGAGGATGCCGAGAAACTCCAGTATGATTTGGACAGGTTGGGTGATTGGGCAGAAGCATGGCAGGTGCAATATTATGTGGATAAATGTGAGGTTATTCACTTTGGTGTCAACAGGAAGGCAGATTATTATCTGAATGGCAATAGATTGGGAGAAGGGGAAGTGCAACGAGACCTGGGTGTCCTTGTGCACCAGTCGAAGGTAAGCATGCAGGTGAGTTGAGAGTGACTGCCCTTGACATGAAGGCAGCATTTGATCGAGTGTGGCATCAAGGAGCCCTAGCAAAACTGAAGTCAATGGGAATCAAGGGGAAAACTCTCCATTGGTTGGAATCTTACCTAGCACAAAGGAAGTTGGCTGTGGTTGTTGGAGGTCATTCATCTCAATCACATGACATCACTGCAGGAGTTTCTCAGGACAGTGTCCTAGGCCCAACCATCTTCAGCTGTTTCATCAATGACCTTCCCTCCATCATAAGGTCAGAAGTGGGGATGTTCGCTGATGATTGCACACTGTTCAGCACCATTCGAGACTCGTCAGATACTGACACTGTCTGTGTCCATATGCAGCAAGACCTGGACAACATTCAGATTTGGGCTGACAAGTGGCAAGTAACATTTGCACCACACAAGTGCCAGGCAATGACCATCTCCAACAAGCGAGACTCTAACCATCTCCCCTTGACATTCAATGGCATTACCATCGCTGAATCCCCCACTATCAACATCCTGGGGGTTACCATTGATCAGAAACTGAACTGGACCAGCCATATAAAGACTGTGGCTACAAGAGCAGGCCAGAGGCTGGGAATTCTGCAGCGAGTGTCTCACCTCCTGACTCCCCAAAGCCTTTCCACCATCTAAAAGGCACAAGTCAGGAGTGTGATGGAATACTCTCCACTTGCCTGGATGAGTGTAGCTCCAACAACACTCAAGAAGCTCGACACCGTTTGATTGGTACTCCATCCACCACCTTCAACATTCACTCCCTCCACCACCGGCGCACTGTGGCTGCAGTGTGTACCATTTACAAGATGCACTGCAGCAACTCGCCAAAGCTCCTTCAACAGCACCTTCCAAATCCGCGACCTCTACCACTTAGAAGGACAAGGGCAGCAGACGCATGGGAACATCACCACCGACAAGTTCCCCTCCAAGCCACACACCATCCTGACTTGGACCTGTATCGCCGTTCCTTCACTGTCGCTGGGCCAAAATCCTGGAACTCCCTTCCTAGCAGCATTGTGGGTGTACCTACACCATATGGACTGCAGCGGTTCAAGAAGGCGGCTCACCACCATCTTCTCAAGGGCAATTAGGGATGGGCACTAAATGCAGGCCTAGCCAGCGACGCCCACATCCCATCGATGAATTAAAAAAAAGGTGCAGCAGGCAGTTAAGAAGGCAAATGGTATGTTGGCCTTCATAGCGAGAGGGTTCGAGTACAGGAACAAGGATGTCTTGCTGCAGTTGTGCAGGGCCTTGGTGAGACCACATCTTGAGTATTGTGTGCAGTTTTGGTCACCTTATCCGAGGAAGGATATTCTTGCCATGGAAGGAGTCCAGCCAAGATTCACCAGGCTGATACCTGGGATGGCAGGAATGATGTATGAGGAGAGATTGGGTCGATTGGGCTTGTACTCGCTGGAGTTTAGAAGAATGAGAGGGGATCTCATTGAAACTTATAAAATTCTGGCAGGACTGGACATACTAGATGCAGGGAGGATGTTCCCGATGGTAGGGGAATCCAGAACCAGGGGTCACAGTCCAAGGATAAGGGGTAGGCCTTTTAGGACAGAGATGAGGAGAAATTTCTTCACCCAGAGAGAGTGGTGAACCTGTGGAATTCTCTACCACAGAAGGCAGTAGAGGCCAATTCATTAAATATATTCAAAAAGGAGTTGGATATATTTCTTAAGGCTAAAGAGATCAAAGGGTATGGGGAGAAAGCAGGGACCGGGTACTAAACTTGGATGATCAGCCATGATCGCATTGAATAGCGGAGCAGGATCGAGGGGCCAAATGGCCTACTCCTGCTCCTATCTTCTGTGTTTCTATCTCTCTATCTCTTATGCGGGACTTTATCGAAAGCCTTTTGAAAGTCCAAATACACCACATCCACTGGTTCTCCCTTATCTATTTTACCAGTTACATCCTCAAAAAATTCCAGTAGATTAGTCAAGCACGATTCACCTTTTGTAAATCCATGTTGACTTTGTCCGATCCAGTCACTGTTTTCCAAGTGCTCTGCTATTACGTCTTTTATAATGGACTCTAGCATTTTCCCAACTACTAATGTCAGGCTTACCGGTCTGTAATTCCCCATTTTCTCTCTACCACCTTTTTTGAATAGTGGGGTAACATTAGCTACCCTCCAATCCATGGGTACTGTCCCAGAGTCTATCGAATTTTGGAAGATGACCAGCAATGCATCTACTATTTCTAGGGCCACTTCCTTAAGTACCCTAAGATGTAGATTATCTTCTATGTTTCTATGTATTCAATCTTTCCTTGTAGCTGAAATTCTCTAGTCCTGGCAACATCCTCGTAAATCTCCCGTCTAGAGCAGTCACGTCTTTCCTGCAATGGGGCGAGCAGAACTGCACACAGTACACTAGCCGGTGGCCTAACTGGTGTTTTGTACAGTTCAAGCAGAACCTCCCTGCTCTTACATGATACAGAGAGAGGCACTGCCCCTTTAAATACCTGGGGGGGCACCCATTCCCCTTTAAATGGCCAAGCAATTGTTTTTGTTGAAAAGGGGCCGCAGTCCCCTTTGACTCACCCCCCTCACCCACCACAAATACTCACAAGAGAGGAGGAAGAATGCTGGTCTTTGTCCCTTTAAAAGTGGCTGCCCACCAAAATGTTCACAGCACCAGGGCTCTTTGTTCTGGATAAAAGTCAAAAAGAGAAAAGGTTCACTTATTTTTAAATGAATGCAGTTGATGAATAGCCTTGCAATAAAGGTAATGCAAAGGAATAAACACTCACAAGCTGGGTTTTTTTCCTCCTCCTCCCCTTCCCTTTAACAGCTCCTGCAGACAATGAAAGCAGGAAAACGGCCTGCAGCCCACCGAGGTCCCGCCCCCCTCGCTCCCGCGCCGCCATTGGTTGGAGGACCTTCAGCCCGCCCGGTCCTCCCAGCGTTTTCCGCGCTTCTGATTGGCGGGCGGCTCGCGTCAATCAACTACCTCTCCGATTACGCGCTGACGCCAGCACGCAACGCCCAGGGGTCGGTTGGATCGGCGCACGCCACCGCAAGGTTAAAAAAAAGACACCCCACACAAATGAGGAAAAACCAAGAATAATAATAATCGCACTTTAGAGGGGAGGAGGTTGGGGGAATTAATGAGTGTTTTCAATTTGTTTCGGGAAAAACCTTTTTAAAAAGCTTCCCAACGGTGCGAGGCGGGCTGCGCATGCGCTCCAGCCAGCCTTTGCCTCCCCCACGTGGGCTCGGACACGCCCACTTGCCTTCCCCTGCACCAATCACAGCGCGGGCATGCGCTATCAATCGTCACCTGTCAATCACACTCCCTTCCCCCTCGTGGTGTCGATTGACAGCGGTGTCAGCCAATGAGGTGCATGAAGGGGCGGGACCAGGGCCTGCCAGCAGAAGACGGAAGGCCGGGCCCGGGGAAGAGGCGGAATCAGCGGCCGGGGTAAAGTAAAGTGTTGGGGAATCGATTTAAATCGAGGTGAGGGGGGAGCGGAGAGCGAGATTATAAAGTAAAATACGAGAAAAACCAAACCTGAGAGTCGGGCGGGCGGGACTTCCACGGAAGCCGAACGGAGCGGATTGAGCCACGCGGTGCAGCGGAGTGAGCCGGAGCAATGTGATTCTGACTGACGGGAGCGCGGACCAATAGGAAGAGGGCTCAGGTGGGAGGGCTCAACAGGGCGGCCTGGTCCTCCAACCAATGGAGGCGCGGCAAGGGGACGGGGCCTTCCTCCCCGGCGCTGAGGCTGAGGCTGAGGCCCGATTGTGACGTCATCACAGGAAGCGGCCCAATCAGGTGGATGGAGGCCCGACCCGGCCTGTGACTGACGGGAGTTCTGACCAGTAGGAAGAGGGCGGGCCCGGGTCCGCCAACCAATGGTGGTGCGGCAAGGGGGCGGGTCCTCCTCTCCAGCTCAGGTGCGTTGGGGCCGATTGTGACGCGCTGTCCCCAGGTGAGAGCAGCTCAGTCAGCACAGAGCTGGGGCTGGAATCTGGGAGAGGGGCCGCAGGCAGCGGGCCTGGCAAAGGGGCAGAGCCACAGCAGTTTTGCAAAAAAAAATTTTTTTAATATTAATTTTAAAATAAGCTAATTTAAAGACAAATTTCCTGCAGTTTCAGAGACAGCCTTTGTCACTGCAATAATTTCTTAAATATTTAAAAATTAAATCAAAACATAGAAACATCGAAGATAGGAGCAGGAGTAGGCCATTCGGCCCCTCGAGCCTGTTCCGCCATTCAATGAGATCATGGCTGATCATCCAGATTCAGTACCCTGTCCCTGCCTTCTCCCCATATCCCTTGATCCCTCTAGCCTCAAGAAATATATCCAACTCTTTCTTGAATATATTTAATGAACTGGCCTCCACTGCCCTCTGTGGTAGAGAATTCCACAGGTTCACCACTCTCTGGGTGAAGAAATTCCTTCTCATCTCAGTCCTAAATGGCTTACCCCTTATCCTTAGACTGTGACCCCTGGTTCTGGACTCCCCGACCATCGGGAACATCAGTTCATTAAATATATTCAAGAAAGAGTTGGATATATTTCTTAAGGCTAAAGGGATCAAGGGATATGGGGAGAAGGCAGGGACAGGGTACCGAGTTTGGATGATCAGCCATGATCTCATTAAATGGCAGAGCAGGCTCGAGGGGCCGAATGGCCGACTCCTGCTCCTATCTTCTATGTTTCTATGTTTTGATTTAATTTTTAAATATTTAAGAAATTATTGCAGTGACAAAGGCTGTCTCTGAAACTGCAGGAAATTTGTCTTTAAATAAGCTTTTTTAAAATTATTAAAAAAATTTTTTTTTGCAAAGCTGCATCAAAAAGGAAGACAGTAGCATAAGTAAAGAAAAACTTGCATTTATATAGCGCCATTCACGACCAGCGGACGTCTCAAAGCGCTTTACAGTCAATGAAGTACTTTTGAAGTGGAGTCACTGTTGTAATGTGGGAAATGATGCAGCGCACAGCAAGCTCCCACAAACAGCAATGTGATATTGACCAGATAATCTGATTTTGTTATGTTGGTTGTGGGATAAATATTGGCCGGGACTCTGGGATAATTTCTCTACTCTTCTTCGAAGAAGTGCCAGGGGATCTTTTACATCCACCCGAGAGAGCAGACGGGGCCTCGGTTTAACGTCTCATCCGAAAGACGGCCCCTCCGACAGTGCAGCAATCCCTCAGCACTGCACTGGAGTGTCAGCCTAGCTTTATGTGCTGGAGTCTCTGGAGTGGGACTTGAACCCACAACCCTTTGACCCAGAGGCGAGTGAGCTGCCCCCTGAGCCACAGCTGACAATGTTGGTCCCTTAGAGGTAGAGACAGGAGAAATTATTATGGGGAATAAGGAAATGGCAGAAACGATAAAACAAATATTTTGTATCTCTTCACAGTAGAAGACACAAAAGCGTACCAAAGATGGTGGGGAACCGAGGGTTTAATGAGGGTGAGGAACTTAATGTAAAGTACTAGAGAAACTAATGGGACTAAAAGCTGACAAATCCCCTGGACCTGACGGCCTACATCCTAGGGTTCTAAAAGAGGTGGCTGAAGAGAGAGTGGATGCATTGGTTTTGATCTTCCAAAATTCCCGAGGTTCTAGAACGGTCCCAGCGGATTGGAAGGTCGCAAATATAACACCGCTATTCAAGAAAGGAGGGAGAGAAAAAACAGGGAACGACAGGCCAGTTAGCCTGACATCAGTCGTTGGGAAAATGCTGGAATCCATTGTTACAGAAGTTGTATCAGGGCACTTAGAAAATCATAACATGGGTAGGCTGAGTAAACATGGTTTTATGGAAGGGAAATCGTGTTTGACAAATTTATTAGAGTTATCTGAGGATGTAACTAGCAGGGTAGATAAAGGGGAACCAGTGGATGTAGTATATTTGGATTTCCAAAGGGCATTCGATAAGGTGGCACATAAAAGATTATTACACAAGATTCGGGCTCACGGGGTTGGGGTAATATAGTAGCATGGACAGAGGATTGGTTAACGGACTGAAAACAGAGAGTCGGGATAAACGGACCTTTTTCAGGTTGGCAGGCTGTAACTAGTGGGGTGCCGCGTGGATCAGTGTTGGGGCCTCAGCTATTTACAATCTATATTAATGACCCAGATGAAGGGACCGAGTGTCATGTATCCAAGTTTGCTGATGATACAAAGCTAGGTGGGACAGTAAGCTGTGAGGAGAACACAGAGAGTCTGTAAAGGGATATAGATAGACTGAGTGAGTGGGCAGTAAGGTGGCAGATGGAGTATAATGTAGGGAAATGTGAGGTTATTCACTTTGGTAGGAAGAATAGAAAAACAGAATATTTTTTAAATGGTGAGAAACTTTCAAATGTTGGTGTTCAGAGAGATTTGGGTGTCCTCGTGCAAGAAACACAGAAAGCTAGCATGCAGGTACAGCAAGCAATAAGGAAGGCAAATGGCATGTTGGCCTTTATTGCAAGGGGGTTGGAGTATAAGAGTAAGGAAGTCTTGCTACAATTGTACAGGGCCTTGGTGAGACCACACCTGGAGTACTGTGCACAGTCCTGGTCTCCTTATCTAAGGAAGGATATACTTGCCTTGGAGGCGGTGCAACGAAGGTTCACTAGATTGATTGCTGGGATGAGAGGGCTGTCCTATGATGAGAGATTGTGTAGAATGGGCCTATACTCTCTGGAGTTTAGAAGAATGAGAGGTGATCTCATTGAAACATACAAGATTCTGAAGGGGATTGACAGGGTAGATGCTGAGAGGCTGTTTCCCCCTGGCTGGAGTGTCTAGAACTAGGGGTCACAGTCTCAGGATAAGGGGCCGGCCATTTAAGACCGAGATGAGGAGGAATTTCTTCACTCAGAGGGTTGTGAATCTTTGGAATTCTCTGCCCCAGAGGGTTGTGAATGCTGAGTCTTTGAGTATATTCAAGGCTGAGATCGATAGATTGTTGGACTCTAGGGGAATCAAGGGATATGGAGATCGGGCGGGAAAGTGGAGTTGAGGTCGATGATCAGCCCTGATCTTATTGAATGGCGGAGCAGGCTCGAGGGGCCATATGGCCAACTCCTGCTCTTATTTCTTATGTTCTTATGGACTTTCAAAAGGCATTTGATAAAGTACCACACAAGAGACCTACTCGGAAAAGAGAAGCACATGGTATTAAAGGGCTGATGGCAATTTGGGTATATAATTGGCTGAGGGAGAGGAGACAGTGAGCAGTGCTGAGGGATGTTTTTCTGACTGGAGGGAAGTATGCAGTGGGTTCCCCAGGGGTCGGGATTAGGACCATTGCTTTTCTTGTTATATATAACTGACCTGGACTTGGGTATAGGTGTACAAGTTTGAAATTTACAGATGATACAAAACTTGGCAACGTAGTAAGTAGTGAGCATAGTAGTAGCAGACTTCAGAAGGACAGAGACAGACTGTGAAATGAGCAGACACAAGGCAGATGAAATTAAATGAGGATAAGTGTGAAGTGATGCACTTTGGGAGAAACAACAGGGAGAGGCCGTATAATCTAACTGGGACTATTTTGAGGGGGTGCAAGAGCAGAGGGACCTGGGGGTCCATATTCACAAATCTTAGAAAGTGCCACGGCAAGTTGGTGAGGTGGTTCAGAAAGTGTGTGGGATACTTGGCTTTGTAAATAGGGCCATTGAAAACAAAAACAAGGAAGTTACACTAAACCTTTACAAAACACTAGTGAGAAACATAGGACAGGAGGAGGCCATTCAGCCCCTCGAGCCTGTTCTGCCATTCAATGAGATCATGGCTGATCTGTGACCTAACTCCATACACCCGCCTTTGGCCCATATCCCTTAATACCTTTGGGTAACAAAAACCTATCAATCTCAGATTTAAAATTAACAATTGATCTAACATCAATTGCCGTTTGTGGAAGGGAGTTCCAAACTTCTACCACCCTTTGTGTGTAGAAATGTTTCCTAATTTCATTCCTGAAAGGTCTGGCTCTAATTTTAGTCTATGCCCCCTAGTCCTAGAATCCCCAACCAGCGGAAATAGTTTCTCTCTATCTACCCTATCTGTTCCCCTTAATATCCTGAAAACTTCGATCAGATCACCCCTTAACCTTCTAAATTCCAGGGAATACAACCCTAATTTGTGTAATCTCTCCTCGTAACTTAACCCTTGGAGTCTGGGTATCATTCTGGTAAACCTACACTGCACTCCCTCCAAGGCCAATATATCCTTCCTAAGGTGTGGTGCCCAGAACTGCTCACAGTGCTCCAGGTGTGGTCTAACCAGGGTTTTGTACAGCTGCAGGGTTTTGGCCTCAGCTGGAGTCTTGTGTACAGTTCTGGGCACCACACTTTAGGAAGGATGTCAAGGCCTTGGAGAGGGTGCAGAGGAGGTTGACCAGGATTGTACCAGGGATGAGGGAGTTCAGTTATGTGGAGAGATTGGAGAAGCTGGGATTGTTCCCCTTAGAGCAGAGAAGGTTAAGAGGAGGCCTAATAGAGGTGTTCAAAATGATGAGGGGTTTTGATCGAGCAAGTAGGGAGAAACTGTTCACTCTGGCAAGTGGGTCGGTAACCAAAGGTCACAGATTTAAAATGTTGCTAAAAGAACTAGAGGGGAATGAGGAGAATTGTTTTCACACAGAGGGTTGTTAAGATCTGGAACGCACCATCTGAAAGGATGCTGGAATCAGGTTCCACAGGAACTTTCAAACAGTAATTGGACATGTCCTTGAAGAAGACTAGTTTGCAGAGTTCTGGGGATAAAGCTGGGGTGTGGGACTAAATTGGACAGCTCTTTCAAAGAGCCGGCACAGACTCGATGGGCCGAATCACCTCCTTCTGTGCTGTTAGATTCTATCATCAGTGTGAAGACGCTGGTGTCCCTTAAGGCTCTTCGAGATTTTAAAGCTCTTCCCACAGTCAGAACATTTAAAGGGTCTCTCGTCAGTGTGAACAAGCTGGTGTGACAGGAGGGTGGATGACACAGTGAATCCCTTCCCACACACGGAGCAGGTGAATGGCCTCTCTCCAGTGCGGAGGAGCCGGTGTCGCTTGAGCTCCCCGGAGCTTTTAAAACTCTTCCCACAGTCAGAACATTTAAAGGGTCTCTCGTCAGTGTGAACAAGCTGGTGTGTCTGCATGGTGGATGAATGAGTGAATCCCTTCCCACACGTGCAGCAGGTGAACGGTTTCTCCCCGGTGTGAACTCGCTGGTGTGACAGGAGGTTGGATGAATGAGTGAATCCCTTCCCACACATGGAGCAGGTGAACGGTCTCTCCCCAGTGTGAACTCGCTGGTGTGACAGGAGGTTGGATGACTGAGTGAATCCCTTCCCACATTCGGTGCAGGTGAATGGTCTCTCATCAGTGTGAACAAGCTGGTGTCCCTTCAGGTTCCCGGAGCTTTTAAAACTCTTCCCACAGTCAGAACACTGAAATGGTCTCTCGTCAGTGTGAACTCTCTGGTGTGATTGCAGGTGGGATGAATAAACAAATCCCTTTCCACACACAGAGCAGGTGAACGGACTGTCCCTGCTGCAACTGCGCCGTTGAACTTCCAATGCAGACGGGAAACTGAATCCCTTCCCGCCGTCCCCACCTTTACCCGTTTTCTCCCCGGTGTGATGGTGCACGTGTCTCGCCAGGTCAGGCGATCGTCTGAATCCGCGACCACACACCGAACACGTGTGCGGTTTGTCATCGCTGCGATCACTGCTTTCTCCTTCCATGTGCAAAGGCCGATGATATTCAGGTCCTGATGAATCGAGCGACTCTGTCAGATGTTGACGTGATGTTTGGTCTGAGCTTCCTGCCTGTAACTGCTCCACTTTGAAAACCCTGTAAAATAAGTTCAGAAAAGGATCAGAGGCAAACTTGTTTAATTTTCCCCTTTCCGAACCTAGGGGCAGTGAAGCTGATTTTCAGGCTCCAGCTGCTGCACAGGTTGGCTGAAAGGATCAGCAGTAATGGCGGCTGTAATACCCACAAGATCCCGCGCTCCAGAAAGCGCTCTGTTGATGCTGAGTGCCGTGCATGCGCCTCATGGCCCCCACGCTCTCCCTCCTGCTCCACAATCGCCCGTCCCGATCGGCCCACAGCGCGTATGCTCAGCACACAAAACCACGCGGTTGGAACATCGGGCGCGCATGCGGAGCCACAACATCTGGTATGCGTGCGTGGCTCAGGTGGGGGCGGGTCGATGTTTCGCCTCAGCCGCCAGGGAGGTGCGCATGTGCAGGACGACCCAACATTCCTCCTGTCAGCAATCACTCCCTCGTTTCTTTAATAAAAACAGAAAATGCTGGAAATACTCAGCAGGTCAGGCAGCATCTGTGGAGAGAGAAACAGAGTTAACGTTTCAGGTCGATGACCTTTCGTCAGAACTGCATGTTCTTTAGTGTCAGCCAGTGACTCAGTTGGTAGCACTCTCGCCTCTGAGGCACAAGGTTGTGGGTTCAAGTCCCACTCCAGAAACTTGAACATTGAATGACGGAGCAGGCTCGAGGGGCCAAATGGCCTACTCCTGCTCCTATCTTCTATGTTTCTATGTAAGTTTAGGGACCCTCCATGTTGACTTTGTCCGATCCTGTAATGTCTGTGTGTAATTGAGACACGGACTGCAGAAGTTGGTTATAACAGGTGTTTACTGAATGGAGACAAAACTGGAACTACTATACAAAGTTACTACACAGGCTTATATACAGGGGTGGTCACTACTGGTACTGCAGTATACAGGGGCTGCAGAATATAGTTCCTTCTTCAAGGTACATACACTACAATTCCTCCCCTTTTAGCTAAACAGTACATAACATTCGATTAATAATTAAATAACATATTTACAATTACAGTTGCTATATATATTAGCTGAAGTTCATCAATTATAAATTCAGTCTTTGAGGAGGCTTCCTGATTCTGTCCGGATAACGCCTCTTTGGGGTATCAGGTTCTTCTGGCAAAGTTGATTCGGGATCAACGTCGTTGTTTGGTTCGTCTGCTTCCAATATCACCGATTCTGAGGTAGATGCAATTGGTACTTCGGTTTCATCACCAGGTGTATAGGATCGTGGTGTAGATTTGACGTTTTCCAGTGACTCTAGAATCTGGTCAGCATGGCATCTTACAATGCTCTCTCCAATGTCCACGGTATACATTAGAGGTCCTTGCCGTGTGCAGATCGTTCCTGGCTGCCATTTCTCTGTGCGGTAGTCCCGGGCCAAAACTGGTTGACCTATCTTGAAACTCCTGGTTGGCCTTTCATTCATATTCTGAAACTGCCTGTTCTCCACATCTCTTCTGATGTTTGGCTTAACCTAATCCAAGCGGCATCTTAGTCTTCGATTGAAGAACATCATGGCTGGAGTTTGGTTGGTAACCGCATGTGTCGCATTCCGGTAGGCAAACAAGAAGTTATCCACCTCCAAAGATGTGCGAATTAGGTTGATTGGCTATGATAAATTGACCCTTAGTGTTAGGGGGATTAAATACGTGGGGTTACGGGGATAGGGTGGGATATGTGTTGGTGTAGGGGTTACGGGGATCGGGTGGGACTCGATGGGCCGAAATGGCCTCTATCTGCACTGTGGGGTTTCTGTGATTCTGTGATTGTGCTGTAGGGGTATGTCTTCATTACACATTGCCTTGATAGCCTTCTTGAATGTTTGAACGAACCTCTCAGACAATCCATTGGTGGCTGGATGATATGGGGCGGATGTGTAATGCTTAACACCATTGTTCTTTAAGAACCTCCGGAACTCTTCAGACACAAACTGTGGTCCATTGTCGGAGCAAATCTGTTCAGGCAGCCCATTTCTGGCGAATATGGTTCGTAAGACTGTGATAGTTTTTTCTGTGGTGGTTAAGGACATTTTTATTACCTCTGGCCACTTTGAATGTGCATCCATCGCAATTAAAAACATCGAGTCCATAAATGGACCAGAAAAATCAATGTGTACCCTTTGCCATGGAGATGAGGGCCACTCCCATGGATGCAGAGGAGCTTGTGGTGGGGCGTTTTGGACCTTCTGGCATCCTGCACAGCTCTTGGTCATCTCTTCGATTTCTCTATCGATTCCCGGCCACCACACAAACGCTCTGGCTAAGTTCTTCATTTTTACCCCTCCCAGATGACCCTCATGAAGCTCATTGAGCACTCTATCCTTCAATTTGGGTGGAATTACTACTCTGGATCCACACATCAAGGTTCCTCGGCACACTGACAGCTGTTCTCTTCTTGGCGAGAGTGCTGGCAACAGTGGTTCGCCATGTGCTGGCCATCCCTTCACCATTAAATCATAGACCCTGGAGGGTGTCGGGTCATTTCGTGTTTCCTTTTCTATGTTTGCATTCGTCACAGGTAGACATTCGACTATGGTCGAGTGGAATATCTCCACAGGATCCACTGCAGGTGCTTCTTCCACCGTCGGCAACGGTAGGCACGACAATCCATCAGCATTCCCATGCTGTTTAGTTCCTTTGTACTCTATGTCATATTGGTGTGCCCCTAGGAAAAGGGACCACCTCTGTAGCCGTTGTGCTGTCATTATCGGGACGCCCTTCTTAGGGTTGAAAATGGAGACAAGAGGTTGATGATCAGTTAGTAGAGTAAATTTCTGCCCGTGCAGGTAGTGATTGAACGTCTTCACCCCCCACACCAGGCTGAGGGCCTCTCTGTCAATCTGGGCGTAGTTACGCTCGGCTGAAGTTAACGAGCGTGACGCAAAAGCTATCGGCCTCTCTGAACCATCAAGGAATTTATGTGACAGTACCACTCCAATGCCGTAGGGAGACGCATCACACGCCAGTCTTATCGGTAGTGATGGGTTGTAGTGAGCCAATACTTCTCTTGAAGTGATCAGGCCTTTACACTTCTGAAAGGCCTGCTTACATTCATCGCTCCATTTCCATGCTACTCCAGTTTGTAGCAGGGCGTTTAGTGGGTGCAGAATTGTGGACAAATTCGGCAAAAACTTATGGTAGTAATTCACCAATCCGAGGAATGACCTCAGTTGCGACACATTTTCAGGCGCTGGAGCCTTAACTACCGCTTCAATTTTGTCAGGGGACTTATGTAACCCCTCTTCATCAATCACGTGGCCACAATACAATATCTGTTTCTTTAAAAACTCGCACTTGGGTCGATTGGCTCATAGCCCATGTTCTCTTAGTCTAGTGAGCACCTGCTCTAGGTTGGCAAGGTGTTCACTGTCATTTTCACCTGTCACTAGGATGTCGTCCAAGTAACACTGAGTCCCCGGAATCCCTTGCAGGACTTGTTCCATCACTCTTTGCCATATAGCCGGAGCTGATGCTACTCCGAATACCAGTCGATTATACTGGTAAAGACCTTTGTGAGTTTTTATCGCAAGATATTTCCTAGAGGATTCTTCAACCTCCATCTGCAAATATGCTTCTGCTAGGTCAATTTTTGTAAAACATTTCCCTCCAGATAGTGAGGCGAAAATATATTCTATCCTCGGAAGAGGATACTGTACTGTGTGAAGGACTGGGTTCACAGTCACCTTGAAGTCCCCACAGATGCAAACCTTCCTTGGCTCCTCAGACTTATTGTTTAACGTTTTCTTCATGACAGGAACGATGGGTGTCGCCCACTCGCTCCAGTCTACCTTAGATAACACGCCTGCATTCTCCAGATTCTCCAGCTCTGCCTCGATGGCTGGGCGAATTGCATACAGTACCGGTCTTGCTTTGAAAAACTTGGGAATTGCATTCTCTTCTATTTTTATCGAGGCGGTTACACCTTTAAGAGTTCCCAGTCCTTGTTGAAATACCTCTTTAGCGTTAGCTAAGATTTTTGACAATCATTCAGGTGTGACGTCATCATCCTTTTTACCAGCCACAGTCAGTGCCTGAATGGAGTGCCAGTCTAAACTTATCTTTCTGATCCATTCACGTCCCAATAACGGTGGTCCACCATCTTGCAGTATGTACAGATACAATTTCTGTATTTCCTTGCCGTTGAATTCGACAGGCACCCTTATTTTCCCTCTGGGGTATACTTTCTGCCCCGTATATGTCTTCAAGACAATGGATGTGTCTTTCAAGGGTATGTGTGAGAATAGCCGCTCGTAGTCTCGTCGATTCATGACGGTCAGGGCTGATCCTGTATCCAATTCCATTTTGACTTGGGACCCTGCTATCGTGAGGGTGACCCAACTGGTTCGGTGATCCTCTTTTGTGATTACATTGTGTAGTTTGAGACAGCTTAGCCTCTTGTTCCTGGATTCACTATCGCTCTTCTGGTCTTTGGAACTACTGTCCGTCATCTTTTGTACTTTCCTGTACTTTTCCTTAGTAGTCTTTTTGTTGTCGTTCGTCTTCTTCCCGGACCTGCAAACTCGTGCAATGTGTCCCATCTTTCCGCATTGCCTGCATGTTTTGTCCTTGAACCAGCAGTTCTTCTGGTCATGGGTTGTTCTGCCGCAGCGATAACATTTTTCAAATCCCCGTGTCATTTCATGGGTGCCGTATTCCTGTGGCTTTTGCTGTATTTCCACAGCTCCCCTTGCTGCTGCTTCATACGATACTGCCACGCTGAAAGCCTTATCTAGCGTCAGCTCTTTCTCTGAGAGTAACCTCTTCTGGGTTCCTTCACTCAGGAGTCCACAGACAAATTTGTCCCGTAGGGTATCTGCCAGTCCTGCTCCGAACTGGCAGTGCTTTGATAGCTTGCGTAGTTCCGTAAGGTAATCAGCATTGCTCTCATCTTTATGCTGATTTCTCTTGTGGAATTTAAATCTTTCTGCTATCAGCAGCGGTGTAGGATTTAGGTGTTCCTGTAGGATATCAACAATTTCGTTAAAACTCTTCTCCATCGGTTTGACTAGGTTCCGCAATAGGCCGTACGTTCTTGCGCCCATTAAGTTTAGTAGTACCGATGCCTTTTTCTCATCGGCTACTTCATTTGCCTTGCAATATACTTCGACTCTTTCCACATACGTGGTCCAGTCTTCTATTTCATTATCGAAGGCAGTGATATTGCCAGTCTTCGGCATCTTAGAGATCTAAGATGGCGCCTCCTGCGCTTTTCCTTCTTCCCCGATTGAACAAAATGGCACCTCCCATGCTTTGCCTTCTTCCCCGATTGAATAAAATGGCGCCTCCCGCGCGTTTCCTTCTTCCCCGCTGGATTAAGATGGCGCCTCCCGCGCTTTCTGTCTTTTCCGCTGCTGCCAATGCTGTTGCTGGCGTTTTTGTGCCTTGATGGCTACGCCCTATGGTCTTCGCGCACTTCCCCCCGCGCTGCTTCCAACGCCGCTCTCCGCGGTCCCCGTGGCAAACTGCAGCTCCTCACGACTTTCTGCGCTTCTAATTTCTTTTTCTTTTATTTTAATTACTGTTCCCATCGTCAGAGCAGACCCTATGGGACACTTTCCTCCCTCTTCTCGGGTCTGTACGCTGCCCGGCTTCATAGCACCGGCCGCGCCCTGTGTGCTCCACCCTCTCTCTCTCTCTCCTCTTCCCGACAACGCTGCTCGGCCCCGTTGAAAAGCCACCCGATCGAGCTCTAGCCTGCCGCAGCCCAGGAAGGATCAGTGTACTACCTGCCACCAGCCCGATTAGTTGGAACACCATAGACTGGAGAACCAAGCCCAGCTCTCGACAGCCTCTCCTGCAAATCTTCAGATTCGATGAATCAGTGGGCGGTTGCCCACGGTCAACACCCGTTTCTTCTGTTTGTTTGTTTTTTTGGATTTCTTCCTTCTGGCTTCGGCCTCTAATAACTTCGCTTCAGGGATGGATCCCCGTGAGGTGGTGCAGAACTGCAGGTAAGTTTGGATCTGTTCGTCGCCAATGTAATGTCCGTGTGTAATTGAGACACGGACTGCAGAAGTTGGTTATAACAGGTGTTTACTGAATGGAGACAAAACTGGAACTACTATACAAAGTTACTACACAGGCTTATATACAGGGGTGGTCACTACTGGTACTGCAGTATACAGGGGCTGCAGAATATAGGCCTAGAAATTCAGTATAGCCACTTTTGGGGCGGTAAAGTCGGGCGGCCGCTAAAGTTTGCGCCCGGCGCAAAGTCGCGCCCCCTTCGCCGATATTCAGTCGCATCGCCCCAAGAGGTTGCTGCTGCGCACTGTACTAGCTATTCGACCATGGGAGGCAGTGCAGACAAGATCAGGGCTACACACTGTACTTTGAGGCCGTCCTTTCTCTTGCAGGCCAAGGTTGCACACAACCGGCGCAACCAAACAGAGGCCGTCCTGACTTCAAAGAGCTCTCCGACCTCGACCAGCGTGTGGAGCGCATTAATGGAGGCCGGCTGATTGGCCCCGTCGCCAGTGGAGATGCCGACCCTGTTCTGGGCACCAATGGTAAGGGCATCACCTTTTGGACCTCACTCGTTCCACTTGCGCCTCAGATCAGCATCCTTTGCCACTGTCCGACCAATGCGGTGAATGGCACCACTCATGCCTCCCTCGCTGCCGCCCTGTCCTCACTCTAAAGCTACTCTTGTGCCTTCCTGCTTTCAGATGGTGAATCGCCAGGTGAGGAGGCGGGCCCTCAAGCTGCCACTGTCAGCCCTTCGGAAGACGAGGATGAGGAAGAGGAAGCCGGCCCATCAGTGCCACCCTCAGCCGCGCCAGCCCATGCCGATGTAGGGGACACGTCTTCCCTGGAGGGGAGCCAGGGGCAAGGGCCGGAGGAGAATGAAGATCTGGGGCCCAGCGGCCTGCAGCAACGTGGGAGGGGTGGGGAAGCTCGGCAGACTTCTCCCCAGAGGGTGAGTGCGGCCTCCAGTCCTGCGACGGTGAGCGCAGAGGAGGTGCGCCTCCTAGAGGAAATGGCCGTCCAGGCTGAGCGCAGGCACACTGAGCTCATGGCTGCAGTGGCAAGGATGCCTGACTCCATAGAGTCACTGGCAAGGAGTGTGCAGGAATTCGGGGCAGCACAGGCCAGGAGTCTGGAACAATTCAGTGCAGCACAGGCCAGGAGTCTGGAACAATTCAGTGCAGCACAGGCCAGGAGTCTGCAACAATTCAATGCAGCACAGGCCAGGAGTCTGCAGGACTTCGCGGCAGCACAGTCGGCTTCTAGCCAAGTGCTCAGTCGTGCCGTCCATTCACTGGCTGGTGTCATGCGGACACAGACCAGGGCCACACGGGCACTAACTGCTGCCACCCTCGCTGGACCAGCCAAGCATCGCCAGGGCACTCGCCGCGCAGCAGCAGCCCAGCAGTCTGTCCTTCAGCTGGTTGCTGCGCATGCTGCAGTGCTGGCCCGTGCGAGTGCCAATGTCTCAGGCGACCAGCGAGCACCTGCGATCTGCCAGGTTGCCACCATTCCTGCAGCTGACACTGCCACTCCGCCATTGCAGCTGCTGGACAGACTGCTGCCGCCCAGCCAGAGTTGGAGCAGTCAGCAGCCGGACACTCCAAGGCCAGAGCTGGTGCAGGCCGACCCCCAAGGGCATCTGCCGTCTCGCCATCTGCCCCTCAGCAGCCTTCCCCCAGCCTTGCTGCAGCCATTGGGCTCCCATTGAGGAGGAGCAGCAGGGCGGGCAGGGACCAGGCAAGGATGCGCAAGGCATCGCCCTCGCAGGGCAAAAAGTAGAGGTATGAACAAATGCCTGGTGCTTGTTGGAAGGCCGACACTGGTGCAGTTGTTTTTGTGTAAGGCCGAGACTGGTGTCTATCTTTATTTGTGTAAGGCCGAGACTGGTGTCTATCTTTATTTGTGTAAGGCCGAGACTGGTGTGTTTCTTTCTTTTTGTAAGGCCGAGACTGGTAGTTTTGTGTTTTTGGAGGGGGCTTCTCCACATGAGCATGTAATGTGGGAAGGGCAGAGGTTTTCAATAAATTATTGCTGTTAAATTGCAGTGTGCATGGTTTTTTGGTTAAGTCCTGGTTGCCCTGCTTGGCTGAGGGCTTGTGGAGCAGCTACATTCATCTGCTGACATTGGCACAAGCCAGTCCCTGAGAGGGGGCCGAGAACCGACGTTCAATAAGCCGGCGACGGGCGGCCCTTGCACTTTGTGCCTCCCTCCTGTGCTGGTCCTCCTCCTCCTCCTCCTCCTCCTCCTCCTCAGGTGGTCCTCCAATCTGTGGTGGCAGTGGCTGAGTCCTGCGGATAGCCAGGTTGTGCAGCATGCAGCAAACGACCACGAAATGGGAGACTCACTCCGGCGAATACTGCAGTGCTCCCCCGGAATGATCGAGACAGCGGAACCGTTGCTTCAGGACGCCGATTGTTTGTTGGATGATGTTCCTGGTCGCTTGATGGCTCTCATTGTATCCCTCTTCAGCAGGGGTGCTGGGCGCACGGAGCGGGTTCATCAGCCAGGTACACAAAGGATAGCCTTTGTCCCCGATAAGCCATCCTCGTGGGTGAGGCTGGGCCTGGAACATGTCTGCCACAGAAGTCTGTCGCAGGATGACGGCATCGTGGCTGCTGCCTGGAAAGCGGGCATTGACAGCTAGGATGAGCTGCCTGTGGTCACACACCAGCTGGACGTTCAGCGAATGGTAGCCCTTCCGGTTGCGGTAATCCTCTGCATTCTCCAGAGGTGCCCGCAAAGCCACATGCGTGCAGTGAATGGCGCCCTGCACCATGGGGAAGCCCACGAATGCTGCAAAGCCCATTGCACGCTGTTGCTGCTTGTCAAGGGCCATGGAGAAGGAGATGAACTGACGTCTCCTTTTGAAAAGGGCATTGGTCACCTGGCGGATGCAGCAATGCACGGCGAACTGGGAGATGTTGGCAATGTCCCCAGTAGCGGATTGGAATGAGCCGGTGGCATTAAAGTTGAGAGCCACCGTCACCTTCACTGCCACCGACAGAGACGTCCTGCTCCTCAGCTGTGGCTGCAGATCACCGGCAAGCAGCTGGCAGATCTCTGTGACCACGTCCCTTCTGAATCGCAGCCTCCGAACACACTGCTCCTCAGACATGTTGAGATAGGAGAACTGCTGGCGGTATACCCTGGGTGGGTAAGGCCTCCTTTGCCGACGCCTGTTGCCCCCTCTCTGTCTAGCCAGGGCTGCCAGTCTCTCACGGCGTCTCTGAGCCCTTTGGATGTAATTGAGAAAGCCAGTGTTGACACCCATTGCAGCCCCCATAGTATGCTGGCAAACAATGAGATGTCAATGAAGGCAAAAACTTTTGGAAAGCTGTGGCCTGAAGCCAGAAGTACCTGTCCGAGTGTTGGGCCAAAGCAGAAAGCTATCTACCTTGGTCTCTCTCCAAAGATCCGTTTCGCAAGAAGGTGTGCTGCAAAATGGCAGCCTTTTATATTGCAGGATGAGTGCCCTTTAATTTGCGCCCCCCGTGCCCCGCATCAGCTGAGAACCGTTCCACTTAACAGTCGCTAGGGGCGCCAGGCGCACAATGGGGCGGCGCGACTGAAGTTCCGGTTGGGGGCGCACAAAGGGCGTTGCACGAGGAAATGACGTCATGATCTGCGCGCGCAGCTGAGTGCGCGCAAAGACTTTGCGCCGTCGCTAAATCTCTAGTGAAGTTGGGGCGAGGCGCAGTTCGCGCTGCGCCCGGGCACTACCCACATAGCGTCCGACATCTACACCTCCTAAGGCGCTAACGGCTGGCGCAAGCAATTGAATTTCTAGGCCATAGTTCCTTCTTCAAGGTACATACACTACAGACGATAGCAAAATACTGCAGATGTTGGAAATCCGAAACAACAACAGAAAATGCTGGAAAAACTCAGCAGGTCAGGCAACATCCGTGGAGAGAAATTTGAGTTGACGTTTTGGGTTGAACCCTTCTTCAAAACTGGAAAGAAAAGAAACTAGATCGAAGGCAGGGCTGCCCCTGCCTCTATACCTCCCCCCTTCCCACTGTCCAGGGCCCCAAACACCCCTTCCAGGTGAAACAGCAATTTACTTGTACTTCTCGCAATCTAGTATACTGTATTCGCTGCTCACGATGCGGCCTGCTCTACATTGGGGAGACCAAACGCAGATTGGGTGACCGCTTTGCGGAACACCTCCGTTCAGTCCGTAAGGGTGACCCCGAGCTTCCGGTCGCCTGTCACTTTAATTCACCGCTCCATTCCCACTCGGACCTCACCGTCCTTGGCCTCTTGTATTGTTCCACGGAAGCTCAACATAAACTCGAGGAACAGCACCTCATCTTCCGATTAGGCACTTTGCAGCCTTCCGGACTCAATATCGAGTTCAACAATTTCAGATCATAACCTCGGCCCCCATTTCATTTTCTCTTGTAATTGTTCCACTCCTTTCCCCCCCACACTTTCCTTTTGTTTCTCTCTCACACCTGGCAGCTATCTTTTGCCCTGCCAGTACACTTTACACCTAATCCCAGCCCATTACCATCTCGTCCAGCTTCTAATCTCTTTTACTTCTTTTGTTTCTTTTATTCTTTTGTCCGATTGCAGCCCTGCCTTCGATCTAGTTCCTTTTCTCTCCAGTTTTGAAGAAGGGCTCGACCCGAAACGTCAACTCAAATTTCTCTCCACGGATGTTGCCTGACCTGCTGAGTTTTTCCAGCATTTTCTGTTGTTATTTTACATACACTACAGATCCTGTCACTGTTTTCCAAGTGCTCTGCTATTACATCTTTTCTAATGGACTCTAGCATTTTCCCCACTACCGATGTCAGGCTTACTGGTCTGTAATTCCCCGTTTTCTCTCTACCACCTTTTTTGAACAGTGGGGTAACATTAGCTACCCTCCGATCCATGGATACTGTTCCAGAGTCTAATCGAATTTTAGAACATAAGAACATAAGAAATAGGAGCAGGAGTAGGCCAATCGGCCCCTCGAGCCTGCTCCGCCATTCAATAAGATCATGGCTGATCTGATCCTAACCGCCAATCTACTATCACAGAACCATCTCCTGAATCTAACAGAATTAGACACACGAAATAGGAGCAGGATCAGGCTACACGGCCCCTGGGCCCACTCCACTACCCACAGGGCCATGACCGATCCGAACCTAGACTCATGTCCAAATTCCTGCCCGCTCCCCATAACCCTTTATTCTCTTTACTTCTAGGAAACTGTCTATTTCTGTTTTAAATTTATGTAATGATGTAGCTTCTACAGCTTTTTGGGGCAGCATATTCCATGGACCTACCACCCTCTGAGTGAAGTAGTTCCTCCTCATCTCAGTTTTGAAAGAGCAGCCCCTTATTCTAAGATTATGCCCCCTAGTTCTAGTTTCACCCATCATCGGGAACATCCTCCCCGCATCCACCCGATCCAACCCCTTCACAATCTTATATGTTTCAATAAGATCGCCTCTCATTCTTCTGAACTCCAATGAGTAGAGTCCCAATCTACTCAACCTCTCCTCATATGTCCATCCCCTCATCCCCGGGATTAACTGAGTGAACCTTCTTTGTACTGACTCGAGAGCAAGTATGTCTTTTCTTAAGTATGGACACCAAAACTGTATGCAGTATTCCAGGTGCGGTCTCACCAATACCTTGTACAACTGAAGCAATACCTCCCTATTTTTATATTCTATCCCCCTAGCAATGAAAGCCAACATTCCATTGGCCTTCTTAATCACTTGCTGCACCTGCATACTAACCTTTTGAGTTTCGTGCACCAGGACCCCCAGATCCCTTTGTACTTCAGTACTTTCCAGTTTTGGAAGATGACCAGCAATGCATCTACTTTTTCTAGGGCCACTTCCTTAAGTACCCTAGGATGTAGATTATCAGGCTCTGGGGATTTATCGGCCTTCAATCCCGTCAATTTCCCCAACACCATTTCCCTACAAATACTGATTTCTATCAGTTCCTCCCTTTCATTAGACCCTATGTTCCCCAACATCTCTGGGCGGTTATTTGTGTCCTCCTTTGTGAAGACAGAACCAAAGTATGTATTTAAGACCAGGACCAGTGTAGGATAGAGTAAGGCGATACTTAGTACAACTAAATCAGGAGGGACAAGCACTAAATAAAGAAGTGAGGAACCAACAACAGATTAAAGATCTAGAAAGGCAGAATGCTGGACTTAAACCAGACGAGTTGCCCAGAATAGGTCAACAAGTAATGACGCAACTTATCGGAAGAAAGGGAATGGGGCCCGTTGGATGGGGCCATGTACTGTATTAATGACAAGTGATACGTGTGTTTGTCTACAAGAACCGATGGGTATGTGATGGAAGCAATGGACCCAGGTGAAACCATTTAACACTAAAGACCCCCATTCTACCCTCTCCTCTAGGGGAAAGAGCTCGGAACACGACCAGACCTCTGTTTAAATTACAGATAAACATGGATCCAGTCGACCCTTTATATCAGAGGGTCCGTCTCGGGGAGAAGAAGCTCTCCCAGTTTACCCTTACACCTGAGAACTCATTTTTAATGTGGAAGCAAGTCATCCTCGGTTCCGAGGGACTTCCTAAGAAGAAGAAGATATAATTGGAGTAAGACTTCTTTACTCCTGTACTCAAATCCTCTTGTAATGAAGGCCAGCGTACCATTTGCCTTCTTAACTGCCTTTCACGACCACCGGACGTCCCAAAGCACTTTACAGCCAATGAAGTACTTTTGAAGTGTATTCACTGTTGTAATGTGGGAAACGCGGCAGCCAATTTGCGCACAGCAAGCTCCCACAAACAGCAATTGATAATGACCAGATAATGTTTCTTCGTCATGTTGATTGAGGGATAAATATTGGGCTCAAAACACCGGGGATAACTTCTTCAAAATAGCACCACGGGATCTTTTATGTCCACCTGAGGGGGCAGACGGGGACCTCGGTTTAACGTCTCATCCGTAAGACGGCACCTCCGACAATGCAGCGCTCCTTCATTACTGCCCCTATGACAATGCGGCTCTCCCGCAGTACTGCCCCTCCGACAGTGCGGAGCTCCCTCAGTACTGCCCCTCCGACAACGTGGCACTCCCACAGCATTGCTTCCCCCGACAGTGCGGCGCTCCCTCAGTACTGCCCCTCCGACAGTGCAGCGCTCCCTGAGCACTGCCCCTCCGACAGTGCGGCACTCCCTCAGTACAGCCCCTCCGACAGTGCGGCACTCCCTCAGTACAGCCCCTCCGACAGTGCGGTGCTCCCTCAGTACTGCCCCTCCAACAGTGCAGCGCTCCCTCAGTACTGCCCCTCCGACAGTGTGGCGCTCCCTCAGTACTGCCCCTCCGACAATGTGGCGCTCCCTCAGTATTGGCGCTCCGACAGTGCAGCGCTCCCTCAGTACGACCGCTCCAACAGTGCGGCACTCCCTCAGTACTGCCCCCGACTGTGCAGCGCTCCCTCAGCACTGCTCCTCCGACAGTGCAGTGCTCCCTCAGCACTGCCCCTCCGACAGTGTGGTGCTCCCTCAGCTCTGCCCCCCCGACAGTGCGGCGCTCTCTCACTACTGCCCCTCTGACAGTGCAGCGCTCCCTCAGTATTGCCCCTCCAACAGTGCGGTGCTCCCTCAGTACTGCCCCTCCAACAGTGCAGCGCTCCCACAGTACTGCCCCTCCAACAGTGCGGCGCTCCCTCAGTACTGCTCCTCCGACAGTGCAGCTCTCCCTCAGTACTGCCGCTCCGACAGTTCAGTGCTCCCTCAGTACTGCCCCTCCGACAGTGCGGCGCTCCCTCAGCACTGCCCCTCCGACAGTGCGGCGCTCCCTCAGCACTGCCCCGCCGACAGTGCGGTGCACCCTCAGTACTGCCCTTCCGACAGTGCGGCGCGCCCTCAGTACCGCCCCTCTGACAGTGCGGAGCTCCCTCAGTACCGCCGCTCCGACAGTGCGGCTCTCCCTCAGTACTGCCCCTCCGACAGTGCGGCGCTCCCTCAGTACTGCCCCTCCGACAGTGCGGCGCTCCCTCAGTACTGCCCCTCCAACAGTGCGGCACTCCCTCAGTTCTGCCCCTCCGATAGTGCGGCGCTCCCTCAGTACTGCCCCTCCGATAGTGCGGCGCTCCCTCAGTACAGCCCGTCCGACAGTGCGGCACTCCCTCAGTACTGCCCCTCCGACAGTGCGGCACTCCCTCAGTACTGCCCCTCCGACAGTGCGGCGCTCCATCAGCACCGCACTGGAGTGTCAGCCTCGCTTTATGTGCTCAAGTCCCTGGAGCGGGATTTGAACCCACAACCTTCTGACTCTGCTATCCACTGAGCCACAGCTGACTCCAGTCTTTTACACAGTTTCATCATAACTTCCTTGCTTTTGCACTCTACGCCTCTCCTAAAGCAGTGGAGTTATGATGAATTGTTCAACAGTTTTTTTTGCAGTGTGACCAAGGCTGTCTGTAGGAAACAATTGTGCATTTGAAAGCAGCTTGTATTGTGAAGCTTGTGCCCCTTTGCCAGGCCCGCTGCCTGCGGCCCCTCTCCCAGATTCCAGCCCCAGCTCTGTGCTGACTGAGCTGCTCTCACCTGGGGACAGCGCGTCACAATCGGCCCCAGCGCACCTGAGCTGGAGAGGAGGCCCCGCCCCCTTGCCGCGCCGCCATTGGTTGGAGGACCAGGCCGCCCAGTTCAGGCCTCCCAGCTGAGCCCTCTTCCTATTGGTCAGCGCTCCCGTCACTCAGAATCACATTGCTCCGGCTCACTCCGCCACCCCGCGCGGCTCCATCCGCTCCGTTCGGCGTCCGTGGAGGTCCCGCCCGACTCTCAGGTTTGGTTTTTCTCGTATTTTACTTTATAATCTCGCTCTCCGCTCCCCCCCCTCACCTTGATTTAAATCGATTCCCCAAACACTTTACTTTACCCCCGCCGCTGATTCAGCCTCTTCCCCGGGCCCAGCCTTCCGTCTGCTCCCCAGAGGCCCCGCGCAGGCGCACTGGTAGCCTGGTGTTGTGTGGAGGCCGAATGAGCATGCGCGGCCCCGCCTCTCCACATTTAAAGGGACACCCACCCCCTCCACATTTAACGAGCCACCCCCTCCCCTCCACATTTAAAGAGACTCCCTCCCCTCCACATTTAAAAGGACACCCACCCCCTCCACATTTAAAGGGACACCCACCCCCTCCACATTTAAAGGGATTCCCTCCCCCATCACATTTAAAGGGACACCCAGCCCCTCCACATTTAAAGGGACACCCACCCACTCCACATTTAAAGGGACACCCACCCCCTCCACATTTAAAGGGACACCCACCCCCTCCACATTTAAAGGGACACCCTCCCCCCTTTCGTGTGTTCTTCTGATTAAAGGGACGGTGACAATTCCCCCGGCCACCGCACTTTAGCAAGGATGTGAAAGACCTTGAGAGCCAGCCAGTGGCTCAGTTCGGAGCACCCTCGTCTGTGAGTCAGAAAGTTGTGGGTTCAAAGTCCCCACTCCAGCGACTCGAGCACATAAACGTAAGCTGACGCTCCGGGGCAGTGCCGAAGGAGCGCTGCACTGTCGGAGGGGCGGTACTGAGGGAGCGCTGCACTGTCGGAGTGGTAGTGCTGAGGGAGCGCTGCACTGTCGGAGGGGTAGTACTGAGGGAGCGCTGCATTGTGCGAGGGCCAGTACTGAGGGAGTGCTGCACTGTCGGAGGGAGTGCTGCACTGTCGGAGGGACAGTACTGAGGGAGTGCTGCACCATCGGAGGGGCAGTACTGAGGGAGCGCTGCACTGTCGGAGGGAACGTACTGAGGGAGCTCTGCACTGTCGAAGGGGCACTACTGAGGGAGCCCCGCACTGTCAGAGGAGCAGTACTGAGGGAGCCCTGCACTGTCGGAGCAGTACTGAGGGAGCGCCGCACTGTCAGAGGGTCAGTACTGAGGGAGCGCTGCACGTCAGAGGGTCAGTACTGAGGGAGCGCTGCACTGTCGGAGGGTCAGTACTGAGGGAGCGCTGCACTGTCAGAGGGGCAGTACTGAGGGAGTGCTGCACTGTCAGAGGGGCAGTACTGAGGGAGCGCTGCACTGTCGAAGGGGCAGTACTGAGGGAGCGCTGCACTGTCGGAGGGGCAGTACTGAGGGAGCGCCGCACTGTCGGAGGGGCAGTACTGAGGGAGCGCCGCACTGTCGGAGGGCTGTCTTTCAGATGAGACGTTCAGGTGTACATAAACGATCCCAATATTTCGAAGAAGGGCAGGAGAGTTATCCCTGGTGTCCTGGCCATTATTTATGATGCTAATTGGCTGCAGTGTTTCCCACATTACAACAGCGACTACACTTCAAAATGTAATTCATTGTCTGTAAAACCGTTGATCGTGAAAGGCGCTGTGTAAAGGCCAGCGTTTCTTTATTTTCTCTCCTGTATTTATATTAATTACTTATATAAACCTGTTTTACCGTCTCTTGCAAGGGAAGGAATTGCAGAAGGGCAGCTTAATGCAAACTTCACACGAAGATCTGACAGAGTCACTTGATTCATCAGGACCTGAATATCATCGACATATGGAATCGGAAAGCAGCAATCAGAGTGCGGGCAAACTGCACACGTGTCTTGTGTGTGGACGTGGATTAAACGGAAGGTGCAGCCTGGGGAGGCACAAGTGTAACCAAAGCGAGGAGAATCCATGCAAATGTCGGGAATGCGGGAAGGGATTCAGTTGCCTCTCCGAGCTGGAGACTCATCAACGCAGTCACTCCGTGAAATGGCCGTTCACCTGCTCCATGTGTAGGAAGGGATTCACTCAACAATCCGGCCTGCTGAGACACCGGCGAGTTCACACCGGGGAGAAGGCGTTCGCCTGCTCTCACTGTGAGAAGAGGTTTAACCAGTCTTGCCAGCTGTTGCTACACGAGCGTATTCACACCGATGAGAGACCTTTTCAGTGCTCCGACTGCGAGAAGGGCTTCAGAAGATCCAGCGACCTGATACAGCACCAGCGAGTTCACACCAGGGAGAGGCAGTTCACCTGCTCCGTGTGTGGGAAGGGATTCAGTCTCTCCTCCACCCTGCTGAGACACCAGCTGGTTCACACTGATGAGTGGCTGTTCACCTGCTCAGAGTGTGGGAAAGGATTCACTCGTCCCTCCTCTCTGCGGGAACACCAGCGAGTTCACACTGACGAGTGGCCGTTCACCTGCTCTGACTGCAGGAAAGGATTCCCTTGTCCCTCCACTCTGCGGGAACACCAGCGAGTTCACACTGACGAGAGGCCGTTCACCTGCTCCGAGTGCGGGAAAGGATTTGCTCGTCCCTCCACTCTGCGGGAACACTAGCGAGTTCACACTGACGAGAGGCCGTTCACCTGTCTGTGTGCGGGAAGGGATTTGTCCAGTCCCACACTCTGCTGGTACACAAACGTGGGCACACTGACGAGAGGCCATTCTCCTGCTCTGAGTGCGGGAAAGGATTCACTCGTTCCGACCCTCTGCGGGAACACCAGCTGGTTCACACTGACGAGAGGCCGTTCTCCCGCTCCGAGTGCGGGAAAGGGTTCACTCGTCCCTCCTCTCTGCGGGAACACCAGCGAGTTCACACTGACGAGAGGCCGTTCTCCTGCTCCGAGTGCGGGAAAGGATTCACACGTTCCGACTCTCTGCGGGAACACCAGCTGGTTCACACTGACGAGAGGCCGTTTAAATGTTCCGACTGCGACAAGAGTTTCAAATGCTCCAAGGACCTGAAGAAGCAAGGACCTGAAGAAGCATCGATGCATCCACACCGGGGAGAGGCCATTCAGCTGCTTTCACTGTGGGAAGAGGTTTACGCACTCATCCAATCTTCGGAAACACCAGTTCACCCACGCTGGGGAGAGGTCGTTCCCCTGCTCAGTGTGTGAAAAGGGATTCACCAGTTCATTTCACCTGCTGAGACACCAGCGAGTTCACACCTGAGCACACTGGTCCCATTCTGCTGTTAATCACATGAAGGACTGTTCTGTGTTAATAATGGCAATTAGGGGGTTGGGGGGTGGGTGGGCGGTTTGAAGATGCTGATAATAACCCCAGTAACTAGGCTGGAGTTTAAGAGGGGTCAGCCTCGGCTCAGTGGGCGACACTCTCACCTCTAGAGTCAGATGGTCGTGGGTTTGAGTCCCACTCTGGAGACTTGAGCACATAATCTAGGCTGACACTCCAGGGCAGTACTGAGGGAGAGCTGCTCTGTCAGAGGTGCCATCTTTCGGATGCGACGTTAAACCACTGCCTCGTCTGCCCTCTCAGGTGGATGTAAAAGATCCCGTGGCCGCTATTTTGAAAAACGGAAGCGAGAATGGATCTCGACTTGGAAGATCAGGAAGTAGATGTGAAACTGTAATGTCGCTTGAAATGATTGTAAGACTGAATTTAACTGTGACTGTAATAATCGTGTTTTGTAGGTAACAGAGCGTGGGGAAAAACCAGTACGAATCCAGTATGAGGTGATTTTGGTGGTGCCTCCTGTGTCACTACCACCACAACTACCATGCTTTACGGGTCTAACAGGACCTGTCCATCAACCAACACGTTTTTAAGTACGAGCTGCACAGTTATGTGGCACAATTCAGACCCGACATTCCCCTATTGTTTGAGGGTTTCAGTGAGCTCATGATACGACTGAACTCCTCCCTAAAGCATTTTTTATGTTTTGGAGCAAGACAACTGGAGAATAGATATTGAAATTGAAAGCAGAAGGGACAACACACACTGGTGGGTTATTGGGCTTAATACATCAGCATGCCCTTAGGCTCGTATTATTTCACACGCTCTGGTTGTTCTCCAACTTGTAATGATTTTGTATTTGAGATATGTAACCCATGTAGTAAAACTTGGAACTATGTAAGATCAGAAGTTTGTTTAAGATCTAACCAGTTAAACACAAATGTCACAAGGTAGGGAGTCAAAAACTGTTAGGACTAATAAGACAACATAGGGACAAACATGGAAATTCCTCATTGGATTAGGATAATTTCCCATGTACTGGTCATATCCCAACTTGTAGTAATGATGTGCTTACTATTCTACACCTGCTACCTGAAACACCTAAAGTCCAATGCCCAATCCCATTTAAATATGATCACAGCCCAGAACATGTTAGAGTTACATAAACGGAAGAAAAATAATCCATATGTAAGATTTTAGTTTTGAGGGGTCAGCAAATGCCTTGCCCTCAAGGTGGGGATATGTAGGATAGGGAGTACCTGTAGGATTTAGTAAACATTATTAAGATTCGATAACCATTCTAATATAACTATAATATGTGAAATTGTATGTTAAGATCCTAAAAGCCTGTATAAAATGGAGAATGGCTGAGAGCAAAGCAGGATGGGATTATGCCAACCTGACTAAAAACGTCTGTTTAAAATTACTGAAGTAATGGAATGTTGTGCTAAGTTTATGGAGACGAGGAATTCAGCAATATTATGCTTAAAGAGATAAAAACTAGAGAGATAGATAAGAGTTGGAGACATCCTTCATTGGTCCAGCTATCGGATGGACCGACTGTGTCGTCAACATTCTAGGAAGTGTTCTGTGAAAAGTGAAGATCTGAGATAAGGGTACTTTGTAATGTAGAGAGAAAAAGTCAGAAGGATCAAACAAGGTCATAAGATGGGTAACGAGGGAGCAAGACTTTTTACCAGGTGTTAGAGGGTTAATTACTGCCATGTAGGCAAAACAAGAGGGAAAAGGGGTATAAAGATACAGGTTTTGAACATCGAAACGCGCACCGTGTAACCAGAGACTGATAGGAGCTTCGGTCAACAGAACACAGCAAGATCCCAAGGAAGCGCGCATGGGTCAACAGAACATAGCAACATACATCAGGAGACTTGCGCCGCACTCACTCGGAAGGAACGCCGGGGTTTGAACGAACAGACTGTGACTATCTTCTTGTTAAGTACTACTTCTTTGTACTGGATTTTTAATGCTTAATAAACCTGTTTTACTGATACACAATATACCTGTACCCAGAGTGGTTTGTGTAGTCACGGACTGTTTTACTGATACACAATATACCTGTACCCAGAGTGGTTTGTGTGGTCATGGACTGTTTTACTGATACACAATATACCTGTACCCAGAGTGGTTTGTGTAGTCATGGACTGTTTTACTGATACACAATATACCTGTACCCAGAGTGGTTTGTGTAGTCACGGACTGTTTTACTGATACACAATATACCTGGACCCAGAGTGGTTTGTGTAGTCACGGACTGTTTTACTGATACACAATATACCTGTACCCAGAGTGGTTTGTGTAGTCACGGACTGTTTTACTGATACACAATATACCTGTACCCAGAGTGGTTTGTGTAGTCACGGACTGTTTTACTGATACACAATATACCTGTACCCAGAGTGGTTTGTGTAGTCACGGACTGTTTTACTGATACACAATATACCTGGCCCCAGAGTGGTTTGTGTCGTCACGGACAAATTATTGTAACAGCTTTTGAAAGCTACATCAGTCATCAGGAAAATGCTGGAATCCATTGTTAAGGAAGTGGTATCAAGTCACTTAGAAAATCATAACATGATTAGGCAGAGTCAACATGGTTTTATGAAAAGGAAATCGTGTTTGACAAATTTATTAAGAGTTTTTTGAGGATGTAACTAGCAGGGTAGATAGAGGGGAACCAGTGGATGTAGTATATTTGGATTTCCAAAAGGCATTTGATAAGGTGCCACATAAAAGTTTATTACATAAGATTAGGGCCCATGAGGTTGGGGGTAATATAGTAGCATGGATAGAGGATTGGTTAATGGACTGAAAACAGAGAGCAGGGATAAACAGATCTTTCTCAGGTTGGCAGGCTGTATCTAGTGGGGTGCCGCGTGGATCAGTGTTGGGGCCTCAGCTATTTACAATCTATATTAATGACCTAGATGAAGGGACCGAGTGTAATGTATCCAAGTTTGCTGATGATACAAAGCTAGGTGGGACAGTAAGCTGTGAGGAGCCTTTGGACCTCCTGCCAATCACCTTAAATCTGTGTCCTCTGGTTCTCGAGCCTTCCGCCAATGGGAACAGTTTCCCTCTATCTCCTCTGTCCAGACACCCTCACGATTTTGAACACCTCCATCAAATCTATCCTTAACCTTCTCTGCTCTAAGGAGAACAACCCCAGCTTCTCCAGTCTCTCCACATAACTGAATTCCCTGGTACCATTCTGGTCAATCTCCCCATAACCTTCTCTGCTCCAAGGAGAACAACCCCAGCTTCTCCAATCTCTCCACATAACTGAAGTCCCTCATTCCTGGTACCATTCTGGTCAATCTCCCCATAACCTTCTCTGCTCCAAGGAGAACAACCCCAGCTTCTCCAATCTCTCCACATAACTGAAGTCCCTCATTCCTGGTACCATTCTGGTAAATCTTTTCTGCAGCCTCTCTAAGGCCTTCACATCCTTCCTAAAGTGAACATAAGAAATAGGAGCAGGAGTAGGCCAGTCGGCCCCTCGAGCCTACTCCACCATTCAATAAGATCATGGCTCAATCTACTATCACTCTACATCCCACCCGAACCCATGTGATCACCGGGGAGAGGCAAAAAAACAGATAAAAAACCCAATGGCCAATTTGGGAGAAAAAAATCTGGGAAATTCCTCTCCGACCCATCTAGGCGATCGAAACTCATCCAGGAGGTCACTCTGTCCCTATATTTTCTACAGTACTTACCTTCTGTAAAGGCGATCTCCACCCCAGACAGGAACAGGAATAGAACCATCTCCTGAAATCTAACACATAATTAGAACACAAGAAGTAGGAGCAGAACCAGGCTACACGGCCCCTGGACCCGCTCCACTACCCACAGGGCCATGACCATTCCGAACCTAGACTCATGTCCAATTTCCTGCCCGCTCCCCATAACCCCTAATTCCCTTTACTTCTAAGAAACTGTCTATTTCTGTTTTAAATTTATATAATGATGTAGTTTCCACAGCTTTCTGGGGCAGCAAATTCCACAGAACTACTACCCTCTGAGTGAAGAAGTTTCTCCTCATCCCAGTTTTGAAAGAGCAGCCCCTTATTCTAAGATTATGCCCCCTAGTTCTAGTTTCACCCATCATTGGGAACATCCTCACCGCATCCACCCGATCAAGCCCCTTCACAATCTTATATGTTTCAATAAGATCGCCTCTCATTCTTCTGAACTCCAATGAGTAGAGTCCCAGTCTACTCAACCTCACCTCATATGTCCACCCCCTCATCCCCGGGATTAACCGAGTGAACCTGCTTTGTACTGACTCGAGAGCAACTATGTATTTTCTTAAGTATGGACACCAAAACTGTATGCAGTATTCCAGGTGCGGTCTCACCAATACCTTGTACAACTGCAACAATACCTCCCTGTTTTTATATTCTATCCCCCTAGCAATAAAAGCCAACATTCCATTGGCCTTCTTGATCACTTGCTGCAGCTGCACACTAACTTTTTGAGTTTCGTGCACCAGGACCCCCAGATCCCTTTGTACTACAGTACTTTCCAGTTTCTTGCCATTAAGATAATAACTTGCTCTATGATTTTTCCTGCCAAAGTGCATAACCTCACATTTTCCAGTATTGTATTCCATCTGCCAAATCTCTGCCCACTTACTTAGCCTGTCTATGTCCCTTTGCAGGTTTTTTATGTCCTCCTCACTCACTACTTTCCTTTCCATCTATGTATCATCTGCAAACTTTGATATGTTACACTCGGTCCCCTCCTCCAAATCGTTAATACAGATTGTAAAGAGTTGGGGACCCAGCACTGACCCCTGCGGAACACAACTAGTTACTGATTGCCAGTCTGAGAATGAACGAACCATTTATCCCAACTCTCTGCTTTCTGTTAGATAGCCAATCCTCCACCATGCCAGAATATTACCCCCAAAATAGACAGTTTCCTAGAAGTAAAGGGAATTAAGGGTTACGGGGAGCGGGCAGGAATTTGGACATGAGTCTAGGTTCGGATCGGTCATGGCTCTGTGGTTAGCAGAGCGGGCCCAGGGGCCGTGTAGCCTGATCCTGCTTCTATTTCGTGTGTCTAATTCTGTTAGATTCAGGAGATGGTTCTGTGATAGTAGATTGGCGGTTAGGATCAGATCAGCCATGATCTTATTGAATGGCGGAGCAGGCTCGAGGGGCCGATTGGCCTACTCCTGCTCCTAATTCTTATGTTCTTATGTTATGTTCTTATCCCGTGATTTTTTATCTTGAGCAATAATCTTTTGTGTGGCACCTTGTCAAATGCCTTTTGGAAGTCTAAATACACTACGTCCACTGGTTCCCATTTATCCACCCTGTATGTTACTTACTCAAAGAACTCAAGCAAATTTGTCAAACATGACTTCCCCTTCATAAAACCATGCTGACTTTGTCCTGTTAAATTATGTTTATCCAAATGTCCCATTACTGTCTCCTTAATAATGGACTCTAAAATTTTACCAACCACAGATGTTAGGCTAACAGGTCTATAGTTTCCAGCCTTCTGCCTACTACCCTTTTTAAATAAGGGTGTTACATTAGCAGTTTTCCAATCTGCCGGGACCTTTGCTGATTCCAGGGAGTTTTGGAAAATTATTACCAATGCATCCACAATCCCTACCGCCACTTCCCTCAAGACCCTAGGATGTAAGCCATCAGGTCCAGGGGATTTATCCGCCTTGAGTCCCATTATTTTACCAAGTACCACTTCCTTAGTGATTTTAATCGTATTTAGCTCCCCCCCCCCTAGAGCCCCCTGTTTGTCCAGTGTTGGGATATTCTTAGTGTCCTCTACCGTAAAGACTGATACAAAATAATTGTTCAGCGTTTTTGCCATCTCCATGTTTCCCACCATTAATTTCCCGGTCTTATCCTCTAAGGGACCAACATTTACTTTAGCCACCCTTTTTCTTTTTATATAACTATCGAAACTTTTGCTATCTGTTTTTATATTTTTTGCTAATTTACTTTCATAATCTATCTTCCCTTTCTTAATCAATCTTTTAGTTATTTTTTGCTGTCTTTTAAAGACTGCCCAATCTTCTATCCTCCCACTAGATTTGGCTACCTTATATGCCCTTGTTTTTAGTCGGATACTATCCTTAATTACTTTACTTAGCCACGGATGCCTATCTTTTCTTTTACACCCTTTTTTCCTCAGTGGAATATATTTTTTTGGAAGTTGTAATATAACTCCTTAAATGTACACCACTGATGATGTACCGTCTTACCCTTTAATCTATTTTCCCAGTCCACGCTAATCAATTCCGCTCTCATACCTTCATAGTCTCCTTTATTCAAGCTTAGCACGCTTGTTTGAGATCCAACCTTCTCACCCTCTAATTGAATATGGAATTCAACCATGTTATGGTCACTCATTCCAAGGGGATCCTTTAGTAGGACATTTTTTATTAATGCTGTCTCATTATACAGGACCAAATCTAAGGATGCTTGCCCCCTGGTCGGTTCAGTTACATACTGCTCAAGAAACCCATCCCTAATACACTCAATGAACTCATCCTCAAGGCTGCCCTGCCCAATTTGATTTGTCCAGTTAATATGATAGTTAAAATCCCCCATAAAATCCCCCATAATTATAGCTGTTCCCTTATTACAAGCCTCAACTATTTCCTGATTAATACTCCGTCCAACTATAGACTACGCCCACTAGTGTTTTTTTCCCCTTATTATTCGTTATCTCCACCCAAACTGTTTCACTATCCTGATCTTTTGACCCAATATCATTTCTCTGTATTACAGTGATTCCTTCCTTTATTAACATAGCCACCCCACCTCCCCTTCCTTCCTGCCTGTCCTTCCTGATTTTTAAATAACCTGGTATATTTAATTCCCAGTCATGGTCACCCTGCAGCCATGTTTCTGTAATGGCCACAAGATCATACCCATATGTAGTTATTTGTGCCATTAACTCGTACATTTTGTTACAAATGCTACGTGTATTCAGATAAAGAACTTTCAAATATGTTTTGTGACACTTAGTTCCTGCTTTTTCCCCTTTTACTACTTCACCTTTTACTCCATACCTTCTGTCCCTTCCTGACACGCTCTGTTTTTTAATTCCCCCACTGCTACCTAAGTCTATGACCTTCTCCATAGTCATTTTTATTATTTGCTCTCTTGAAACCTCCCCCCAACTAATTAGTTTAAAGCCCTCTCTACAGCCCTAGTTATATGATTCTCCAGGACTCTAGTCCCAGCACTGGCCAAGTGAAGTCCATCCCAACGGAACAGCTCCCTCCTGTCCCAGTACTGGTACCAGTGTCCCAAGAAGCAAAACCCATTTTTCCCATACCAGTCTTGGAGCCACGCATTTAACTCTCTGATTTTATTTACCCTAGCCAAATTTGCTCGTGGCTCAGGTAATAATCCAGAGATTATTACCCTTGAGGCTCTGTTTTTTAATTTGACCCCTAGCTGCTCATACTCCTTTAACAGAACCTTCTTCCTTGTCCTATCTATGTTGTTTGTACCAACATGGACCACGACAACTGGATCCTCCCCCTCCCACTCCAAGTTTCTTTCCAGCCCAGAAGAGATGTCCTTAACCCTGGCACCAGGCAGACAACACAGCCTTCAGGACTCCCGCTCTTGACTGCAGAGAACCCTATCTATCCCCCTAATGATACTATCCCCTACCACTACAACATTTTTTTTTCTCCCTCCACTTGAATGGCCCCCTGTTCCATGGTGCTGTGGCCAGTTTGCTCATCCTCCCTGCAGTCCCCGCTCCCACCCTCACAGGGAGAAAGAATCTCGAAACTGTTTGACAAGAGCAAGGGCTGCGGCTCCTTCAACACTACCTCCTGGATCCCTGTACCTGCCTCACTCATAGTCACACCGTCCTGTCCCTGACCACGGACTACATCTGAATTAATTAATTTCATAGGTGTGACTACCTCCTGAAACATAGAGTCCAGGAACTTCTCCCCCTCCCTGATGTGTCGCAGTGTCTGAAGTTCAGTCTCAAGCACCTCAATACGGAGCCGGAGTTCCTCTAGCACCGAACACTTGTCACAGATGTAATCACTGTGAGCCTCAATGGGGTCCACCGGCTCCCACATCTCGCAGCAGTAACACATCGCCTGCTCCATTCTATATAATTAATTAAATTTCTTGATATTAGTTATGAAGACCCTGCCCGGATATAGATGATAATATCACACCACTAATAAATAGGACTTACCAACTTAAAGGTATAAAAGAGAAGGAAGAGAACCAACCAACCAGCTGATCATCAACCTCCTCTTTGAATGCTGTCTGTGGGGCCTGTTTGGTTGATTCGTCTCGCTGCTCTGCTTCCACAGTGCTGTCTAAGCTTGGGAGTAGGGAACAAAACAGAGCAAAAACACCCGCTCACCTCCCACTTGCCCGAACTCTCCCACTTACAAACTCTCGCTCCACTCAATGTACCGCACTCTGTGCAGCCGCACTAGCCCCGCCCCTTTTATACCCGGATTCTACTTCTGGTTTAAGCTCCCCAGCAGCTTAATTTACACTAAAAAATTTAACTCACTTGAAATAATTAACTTTTTAGCACACTAAAATTCACAAAATACACTTAAATGACTTTTTCTCCCACTTACCACACTCTCTCTCCACTCAAATACCACAACACTCTGCAGTGCCCAGAATTGGACACAATAAGAAAGAAAGAAAGACTTGCATTTATAATAACATAAGAAATAGGAGCAGGAGTCGGCCATTCGGCCCTTCGAGCCTGCTCTGCCATTCAATATGATCATGGCTGATCTTCTGCCTCAACTCCATTCACCGGCCCTATCGCCATATCCCTTGATGCTCTTACTGGTCAGAAATCTGTCGACTTCTGTTTTGAATATACCCAATGACTGAGCCTCCACAGCCCTCTGGGGTAGAGAATTCCAAAGATACACCACCCTCTGTGTAAAGAAATTTCTTCTCATCTCAGTCCTGAATGACCTACCCTTTATCCTCAGGCTGTGGCCCCTGGTTCTACACTCCCCAGCCAAGGGAAACATTCTCCCAGCATCCACCCTATCAAGCCCTGTAATAATTGTGTATGCTTCAATGAGATCGCCTCTCATTCTTCGGAATTCAAGAGAATACAGGTCTAGTTTACTCAATCTCTTCTCATACAACAGTCCTGCCATCCCAGGAATCAATCTCGTGAACCTTCGTTGCACTCCTTCTGTGGCAAGTATATCCTTCCTTAGGTAAGGTGACCAAAATTGTACACAGTACTCCAGGTGTGGTCTCACCAAGGCCCTATATAATTGGAGGCAGCATTGGTGGTACCTCTCCAGTGATTTGAGGTGCACTGGAGAGGTACCACCAACGCTGCCTCCGCAAGATCCTGCAAATTTATTGGCAGGATAGACGCACCAATGTCAGTGTTCTCGCTCAGGCCAACAGCCCCAGCTTTGACCACACTTGATCAGCTCCGATGGACGGGTCACATTGTCCGCATGCCCGATACGAGACTCCCAAAACAAGCGCTCCACTCGGAGCTCAGACACGGCAAGAGAGCCCCAGGTGGGCAAAGGAAACGCTTCAAGGACACCCTCAAAGCCTCCTTCAAAAGATGCAACATCCCCACCGACACCTGGGAATCCCTGGCCCAAGACCGCACAAAGTGGAGAAGCATCCGGGAAGGCGCCGAACACCTCGAGTCACTTCGCCGGGAGCAAGGGGAAGCCAAACGCAAGGAGCGCACATCAACCCAAGCACCCCACCCACCCGCCCCTTCAACCACCATCTGCCCCACCTGTGACAGAGACTGTAGGTCCCGCATTGGACTCATCAGTCACCTGAGAACTCGTTTTTAATGTGGAAGCAAGTCATCCTCAGTTCCGAGGGACTGCCTAAGAAGAAGATATAATTGGAGTAAGACTTCTTTACTCCTATACTCAAATCATTTTGTAATGAAGGCCAGCATACCATTTGCCTTCTTAACCGCCTTTCATGACCACCGGACGTCCCAAAGCGCTTTACAGCCAATGAAGTACTTTTTGAAGTGTAGTCACTGTTGTAATGTGGAAAACGCGGCAGCCAATTTGCGCACAGCAAGCTCCCACCAACAGCGATGTGATAATGACCAGATAACCTGCTTTTTCATCATGTTGATTGAGGGATAAATATTGGGCTTAAAACACCGGGGATAACGTCTTCGAAATAGCACCACGGGATCTTTCACGCCCACCTGAGGGGGCAGACGGGGGCCTCGGTTTAATGTCTCATCTGTAAGACCGCTTATCCGAATCTGCAGCGCTCCTTTATTACTGCCCCTCCGACAATGCGGCTCTCCCACAGCATTGCTTCCCCCGACCGTGCAGTGCTCCCACAGTACTGTCCCTCCGACAGTGCGGCGCTCCCTCAGTACTGCCCCTCCGACAGTGCGGCGCTCCCTCAGTACTGACCCTCTGACATTGCGGCGTTCCCTCAGTACTGCCCCTCCAACAGTGCAGCATTCCCTCAGTACTGCCCCTCCGACAGTGCGGGGCTCCCTCAGTACTGACCCTCTGACAGTGCGGCGTTCCATCAGTACTGCCCCTCCGACAGTGCGGCGCTCCCGCAGTACTGACCCTCCGACAGTGCGGCGCTCCCTCAGTGCTGCCCCTCCGACAGTGCGGCGCTCCATCAGTACTGCCCCTCCGACAGTGCGTTGCTCCCTCAGCACTGCCCCTCCGACAGTGCGGCGCTCCCTCAGTACTGCCTCTCTGACAGTGCGGCGCTCCCTCAGTACTGCCCCTCCGACAGTGCAGCGCTCCCTCAGTACTGCCCTTCCCACTGTGCGGCACTCCCTCAGTACTGCCCCTCCGGCAGTGCGGTGCTCCCTCAGTGCTGCCCCTCCGACAGTGCGAGGCTCCCTCAGTACTGACCCTCCGACAGTGCGGCACTCCCTCAGTACTGACCCTTCGACAGTGCGGTGCTCCCTCAGTACTGTCACTCCGAAAGTGTGGCGCTCCCTCAGTACTGCCCCTCCGACAGTGTGGCGCTCCCTCAGTACTGCCCCTCCAACAGTGCGGCATTCCCTCAGTACTGCCCCTCCGAAAGTGCGGGGCTCCCTCAGTACTGACCCTCCGACAGTGCGGCGCTCCCTCAGTACTGCCCCTCCGACAGTGCGGCGTTCCCTCAGTCCTGCCCCTCCGACAGTGGGGCGTTCCCTCAGTACTGCCCCTCCTACAGTGCGGCGCTCCCTCAGTACTGCCCCTCCCACAGTGTGGCGCTCCCTCAGTACTGCCTGACAGTGCGGCGCTCCCTCAGTACTGCCCCTCTGACAGTACGGCGCTCCCTCAGCACCGCACTGGAGTGTCAGCCTCGCTTTATATGCTCAAGTCCCTGGAGCGGGATTTGAACCCACAACCTTCTGACTCTGCTATCTGATATACCTATCAATTCCTCCAATAAAAGGCGAAGAGTTACGAAGGTGACTAAAGGTTTTTATTGACTAAATAACAGAGCCCACTCTCGTGGGTGATCCGATCCAAGCAGGAGGAATACCAGCCAGTCGCTCACCTTTATACCTGGCCTGGTGGGTGGAGCCAAGGCGGAGTCGGCAGTGGTCATCCCAGGTATAGCAGTGTGGCAAGAGGCGACCTCGTACCGTGATACAATAGTGGTCAGTGATACAGTTATAACGAACAGTGGTGAACAGTGCTAACTACTAACAGTGATACGATAGTGAACGTGGTTTACCACATTCACCCCTTGTTTAGAATTAAGTCCGGCGGGGTGAAGTGTACTACCAATTCTGGTAGGTCAGTCTGTCCGGAGGCTTCGTAAGCCTCTCCGATCGCCGCAGCGGTGGTGTTGCCTTATCCGGTGCTGGTGCCTTATCCGGTGTTGATGCTGGTGTTTGCGTGGTCGGCGAGGGCTCGTGGGGTTCCGGCATGCCGTCTACCTGGACTGAGGTTGGGGGGGGTGGTGGCGGTGTTTCCGGATCGGCTGAGGGTGCGAGGTCTCGTAGGGAGACAGTGTCCTCCCGCCCGTCTGGGTACGCCACGTAGGCGTACTGGGGGTTGGCGTGCAGGAGGTTCACCCTCTCGACCAGGGGGTCCGTTTTATGGGTCCTCACGTGTTTCCGCAGCCAGACCGGCCCCGGGGCGGTCAGCCAGGTTGGTAGAGTGGTTCCCGTAGTCGACTTCCTGGGGAAAACGAACATTCGTTCATGGGGGGTGGTGTTAGTGGCCGTGCAAAGTAATGACCGGATGGAGTGCAGCGCTGTCGGGAGGACTTCTTGCCAGCGGGAGGTTGGGAGGCCCTTAGACTTTAAGGCTAAGAGGACGGCCTTCCATACCGTCGCGTTCTCTCTTTCCACCTGACCGTTACCTCTGGGGTTGTAGCTGGTGGTCCTGCTTGCTGCAATACCTCTCTCTAGGAGGAATTGCCGGAGTTCCTCGCTCATGAAGGAGGAGCCCCGGTCGCTGTGTATATAGTTCGGGAACCCGAACAAGGCGAAGAGGGCATTCAGGCACTTAATGACCGTGCTACTGGTCATGTCGGGGCAGGGGAAGGCAAAGGGGAAACGGGAGTACTCATCAACGATGTTGAGGAAGTACACATTACGGTCAGAGGACGGGAGGGGCCCCTTAAAGTCGATGCTCAGGCGCTCGAAGGGGCGGGTGGCCTTGATCAGGCTTGCTCGGTCCGGCCTATAGAAGTGCGGTTTGCACTCCGCACAGGTCTGGCAGTTCCTGGTCATGGTCCTGACCTCCTCGATGGAGTAGGTCAGGTTGCGGGCCTTAATGAAATGGTAGAGTCTGGTGACTCCGGGGTGGCAGAGCTGGTCGTGGAGGGTCTGAAGCCTATCGATATGCGCGCTGGCGCATGTCATTCGTGAAAGGGCATCAGGGGATTCGTTCAGCTTGCCTGGCCGGTACAAGATCTCATAATCGTAGGTGGAGAGCTCGATTCTCCATCTCAAAATCTTGTCATTCTTGATTTTGCCCTTCAGCTTGTTATTAAACATGAAAGCCACCGAACGCTGGTCGGTGAGGAGGGTAAATCGTTTGCCTGCCAGGTAGTGCCTCCAGCGCCGTACTGCCTCCACGATCGCCTGGGCCTCTTTCTCGACCGACGAATGTCGGATCTCGGGGCCCTGTAGGGTCCTTGAGAAGAAGGCCACTGGCCTCCCCTCCTGGTTTAGGGTGGCGGCTAAGGCGAAGTCGGATGCGTCGCTCTCCACCTGAAAGGGGATGGACTCGTCCACTGCGTGCATCGTGGCCTTGGCTATGTCTCCCTTAATGAGGGAGAAGGCCGCGCACGCCTCCTCCGTGAGGGGGAAGGAAGTGGCTTTCAGGAGGGGTCTGGCTTTGTCCGCGTAATTGGGTACCCATTGGGCATAGTAGGCGAAAAGCCCCAGGGTTCTCCTAAGTGCTTTAGGGCAGTGGGGGAGGGGTAGCTCCATGAGGGGGCGCATTCTTTCTGGGTCGGGGCCGATGATTCCGTTCTCCACTACGCAGCCGAGGATGGCAAGGCGCGTGGTGTTAAACACGCATTTCTCCTTATTGTAGGTGAGGTTCAGCCGTTGGGCCGTACGGAGGAATTTCTCCAGATTCGCGTCATGTTCCTGCCGGTCGCGGCCGCAGATAGTGACGTTATCTAGGTAGGGGAATGTAGCCTGCAGTTCGTTCCGGTCAACCATCTGGTCCATCTCCCTTTGGAAGACCGAGACCCCATTAGTGACACCGAAGGGGACCCTAAGGAAGTGGTATAGGCGCCCATTCGCCTCGAAGGCGGTATACTGGCGGTCCTCAGGGTGGATAGGGAGTTGGTGGTAGGCCGACTTCAGGTCGATGGTCGAGAATACTTTATACTGTGCAATCTGATTGACCATGTCAGATATGCGGGGGAGGGGGTATGCGTCCAGCTGGGTATATCTGTTTATGGTCTGGCTGTAGTCGATGACCAGGCGGTTTTTATCGCCGGTCTTTACGACTATGACCTGGGCACGCCAGGGGCTGCTGCTCCCCTCGATAATGCCCTCTTTCAGGAGGCGCCGCACCTCAGAGCTAATGAAGGCTCTGTCCCCGGCGCTATACCGCCTGCTTTTGGTAGCGACGGGTTTGCAGTCAGGGGTAAGGTTAGCAAACAGAGAGGGTGGCGGGACCTTGAGGGTGGAGAGGCTGCAGGTGTTACGCGGTGGGCGGTTTAACGTTTGCTGGTTGTTGACTGTGAGTGGGGGGAGGGGTCCACCGTATGCTAGGGTTACGCTTTGGAGGTGGGATTGGAAGTCCAGCCCTAGTAGGACGGCAGCGCAGAGATGGGGGAGGACGAGGAGTTTAAAGTTTTTATACTCCGTGCCCTTAACCGACAGGGTCACGACACAGTAGCCGCTGATGTCCGTGGCGTGGGACCTCGATGCCATCGAGATTCGGCTGCGCGTTGGTAGGACAGAGAGGGAGTAGTGGCTCACCGTGTCTGGGTGGATGAAGCTCTCCGTACTTCCGCTGTCGAACAGGCAGGTCGTGGCGTGGCCGTTCACTTTGATGTCCATCATTGACTTGGACAGATGGTGCGGGCGGGCTTGGTCCAGGGTGACGGAAGCTAGTGTGTAGCTGAGCGAGTCGTTGTCATCTGCGGGCGAGGCGGTCGGGCGTGGTGAGTAAAATGGCGTCTCCCACGAGGTAGGGCCCCATGAGGCACTATTGGGGTCGGTTGCCTTAATCAAAGATGGCCGCCCCCATGACTCATGTGTGGGGATGCTGGCCTCAGTTGCCCTAAACAAAGATGGCCGCCCCCATGACTCATGTGTGGGGATGCTGGCCTCAGTTGCCCTAAACAAAGATGGCCGCCCCCATGACTCATGTGTGGGGATGCTGGCCTCAGTTGCCCTAAACGAAGATGGCCGCCCCCATAGTTCGCATGCGGCACTGCTGGCCTCTGAGGATCCGCTCCTGCAGGCCTTGGAGAAGTGGCCTTTCTTCAGGCAGGTTTTACATATGGAGTTCTTGGCTGGGCAGCGCGACCTCGGGTGCTTCTCCTGGCCACAAAAAAAACAGCCGGCGGCCCGATCGCGGATGCCCGATGTCGGGGCCGGTGCCGGGGGTGGCGGGGCCGGTCGGGTCCGGGACGCCGACGCAGAGGTAGGTCCCGGGGGCGGCGCTGGGAAGGGTGCTGTGGTAGGGGTCGGGCCCGAGTCCCAGGGTCGCGAGCAGTACCTGGTGAATGCTTCCTGATCTTGGTGGGCCACTTCCAGGGAGATAGCGAGGGCTTCAGCTTTTTCCATGCTGAGGTCTTTAGCTTCCAGCAGTCTTTGCCGTGAGTACTCGGACCGTAGGCCTTTCAGGAATGCGTCGCGGATATTATCTTCAGTATTTTCGGCTGCCGACACCGATTTAAACTCACAGTTCCTGGCGAGTGCATATAGCGCCTGTGAGAATTCGGCTACTGATTCTCCTGGCTGTTGCGGCCGTGATCTTAGGAGGTGCCTAGCGTACATGTAGTTTACCGGGGTCCGGTACTTCTGTTTCAGCAGGTTGATGGCGGTCTCGTAGGTAGTCATGTCCTCGATGAGAGTGTATACTCTCGGGCTCAGTTGTGCCTGCAGGACACTTAGTTTGGATGCCTGAGGGACGCTGGATTCTCTCAGGTATGATTCGAAGCAGACCAGCCAGTGTTTAAAGTCTGCGGCTGAGTTTGCTGCTCGTGGGTTCAGGTCCAGGTACGGCGGTCTGAGGGCTCGCAGCCAAGCTGGCTGGTGTGGCTGTGCTCCTGGGAGCTGCGCTGGTGGCTCCTCCGCCGGTTGTGACTCGTTGTCGGACATCATTAAATTTAGTCAATAAAATTGATATACCTATCAATTCCTCCAATAAAAGGCGAAGAGTTACGAAGGTGACTAAAGGTTTTTATTGACTAAATAACAGAGCCCACTCTCGTGGGTGATCCGATCCAAGCAGGAGGAATACCAGCCAGTCGCTCACCTTTATACCTGGCCTGGTGGGTGGAGCCAAGGCGGAGTCGGCAGTGGTCATCCCAGGTATAGCAGTGTGGCAAGAGGCGACCTCGTACCGTGATACAATAGTGGTCAGTGATACAGTTATAACGAACAGTGGTGAACAGTGCTAACTACTAACAGTGATACGATAGTGAACGTGGTTTACCACACTATCCACTGAGCCACAGCTGACTCCAGTCTTTTATACAGTTTTTCATATCTTCCTTGCTTTTTGCACTCTACGCCTCTCCAAAAGCAAGGGAACTTATGGACCCAGAACTTGGTGTCGGGGGCTTCCCGCGCGTGTAAGCCCCCGATCTGCACTCACCCTGCACGCTGACATCTGAAGCCCGGGCCTGCTTGCATTTCCTGTCACTGGCCCGGTTCAGATGTCAGCGCGCTGTGCTAACCTGATCCAGCGGCGTAGTTAGTGCGATGTGCCGGCTGGGATCAGGTGAGCACTGTACAACCAATCAGGGGAGGGGAAGGTTCATTCATGAGTTTGAGAGTAAGAACTGTCAAAACTCATGAAAACTACGGGGGCCCAAAACACTATTTAAACTTTAAATAAAAATTTTAAAAAATCCCAATCCTTAAATTAAGTATAAATAAGTTTAAAAAAGTAATTTAAACAATAATTTTTTTTTGAAAAAAATAAATTTTTAATAAAAAGGGTCTAAAACTAAACTTACCTTATTGTAGATTCTTTAAAATAATAAACCTGTGGAAAAAAAAATTCTAAATTGCACTAAAACACCACTTACCCGTAAAAATAAATACTTACGTGTGCTTTTTACAAGCGTAAAGACCGGAGGCCTTTACACCTGCGCAAATCCCCCAAAACAGAGGATATCGAAGATGCACGCGCTGCCCCCGACAGTGCACGCGCTAGCCTCTTCAACTCTTGGATTAGAGGAGAGGAAATGCCGGTTTTCAGCGCATGCGCTGTGCATGCTGAAAACCGGCATTTCCTCCGGCCAGACGCGTGAGTACCCCTTCCGTACTCACGTGTTTGGGGAGGAATTACTGCCCCATGATGAATTGTTAAACAGGTTTTTTTGCAGAGTGACCAAGGCTGTCTGTAGGAAGCAATTGTGCATTTGAAAGCAGCTTGTATTGTGAAGCTTGTGCCCCTTTGCCAGGCCCGCTGCCTGCGGCCCCTCTCCCAGATTCCAGCCCCAGCTCTGTGCTGACTGAGCTGCTCTCACCTGGGGACAGCGCGTCACAATCGGCCCCAGCGCACCGGAGCTGGAGGAGGCCCCGCCCCCGAGCCACGCCGCCATTGGTTGGAGGACCAGGCTGCCCAGTTCAGTCCTCCCAGCTCAGCCCTCGTCCTATTGGTCAGCGCTCCCGTCAGTCAGAATCACATTGCTCCGGTTCACTCCGCCCCCGCGCGTGGCTCAATCCGCTCCGTTTGGCATCCGCGGAGGTTTCGCCCGCCTGACTCTCAGGTTTGGTTTTTCTCGTATTTTACTTTATAATCTCACTCTCTGCTCCCCCCTCACCTCGATTTAAATCGATTCCCAAACACTTGACTTTACCCCGGCCGCTGATTCCACCTCTTCCCCGTATCTGGCCTTCTGTCTGCTTCCCAGAGGCCCCGCGCAGGTGCACTGGCAGCCTAGTTTTGTGGTGAGGGGGCCGAATGAGCATGCGCGGCCCCGCCTCTCCACATTTAAAGGGACACTCACCCCCTCCACATTTAAAGGGACGCTCACCCCCTCCACATTTAAAGGGACTCCCTCCCCCCTCCACGTTTAAAGGGACACCCACCCCCTCCACATTTAAAGGGACACCCACCCCCTCCACATTTAAATGGACTCCCTCCCCCCTCTCCTGTTTTTTTTAAAAATTCATTGATGTGATGTGGGTGTCGCTGGCTGGCTAGGCCTGCATTTAGTGCTGAAAGGGTTAAAAGCAAATCCTTTCAGTGTTTAAAATGCAGGGCAAACAAATTAAAGAGAGAGGGGTCATGTGCGAGATCACGAAGAGCTGAGGAGAAGCCAGGTGACGATAAAATGTCTGCCCAGCTCAAGCACTTTATACAATGGAGCCTTACAAGAATAAGATAAGGCATAGCCACCAAGCTACACACAGCTAATGCTCAACTGTGAGAAAGATTTAATAAAATCAGCTAAACTTAAAGTAGTAACATAAAGAAACAAAATGGCTTGCGTAGATTATTAAAGAAGCCTCAGCCTAGCAACTATGGTCTGGCAGCCTGTAGAACCAGACGTCATAATCCAGGTGGCAGAGATAAGAAACAGAACAGAAAGAATGGGCTCAGTTACAAACGAGTTGTTGATACTGTAACCTATGACCTGCAGCCCAGTATTGCAGACCAAGAAGGGTCACGAGGGCCTAACCGCCAGAATCATTGCAGGGGAGGATTAATTAGCTATTGTATTGAAGGGGTTAAATTGAACCCTCTCAGAATTCGGACAGCCGAGGTGACCACTAATTAAGTGATGCCAGCAAAATTAAACTCAGAACAAAGGAATGGGGTCATGTGAAAGTGAATAAGATAAGAAATATCAGAATAAAAATTGACTTACGTAAAGAGGCGAAACTAAACAAAGAACAATGTGAGAAGGTTTGAAAAACCAAGATAAGACGCAGTTGTGGGACCAGACAGAATATGTGCGTTTTGTGTTAAGCGATAAGGAATATGCTGCTTTAGCTAAAAATTGTAGACACAGCAGAATATAGGGGTCATGGGAATTTGACCTGTGACCAAAGGCATTGTAAGATGTAACTAACCTTTACTAATACTGAAAAGAATCCATATGTGATCAGGTGATTATTGTAATACAATGTGATCAGGTGATTATTGTAATACAATGTGATCAGGTGATTATTGTAATACAATGTGATCAGGTGATTATTGTAATACAATGTGATCAGGTGATTATTGTAATACAATGTGATCAGGTGATTATTGTAATACAATGTGATTGGATGAACATAGAATAAAAAGCTGTACCAACCAAGAGAGAACGAGAAGGTGCTCGCACAGACTGCGGGGTCTGAGACTCTTCTCCCAGAGCTCTGATAATAAACTGCATCTTTTTACTTTTACACGGTTTAGATGTGAATTTATTTTCACTACAACAAATTGGCGCAGCGACCAGGGTACTTCGGAGCTGGAAGACCGCCTGCACCAGTGAACAGGGCGAGTAGTCAAATCTTGACCATCCAGAAATTGGATCACTCGGAAGGGTGGTGTGACAGCGACGCAGTACCAAAAGAATCTGGTATCCATGACGGGTGAGAGATGCAGTTTAAATAGTGGATAAGTTTAAATAGTGGATAAGTCTAAATAAGTGGTTAAGTTGATTGACATCGGATGTGTTATTTCGGAATGTAAATGTCTCGAGGACCCATACTGAGCCGGAATTAAGAGGGCAATTGGGCCCCACGTGAAGGCCAGAGTTAGTTGGGAATCCGAGACAGACTAAAAGTCTCTGTTGTGTTGCATGACGCGACACATGGTAATAATGTATTAACGACTACAAGTGAAATAATCACCTCAGAGAGCGAGATAGTTACAAGTCAGGACCGCCATCACTAGTGGTGGATGATAGGTAGACCTCTGAGAACAAGTTACTAGGGAGGACCGGAACGCGGTAAACTAGTATCAAAAATAATACATTATGACAGAAGGCGGAGGCCCAGATTGGGGACCGCCGGGATCATTGAGTTGGCTCTATGCTGACGATCAGAAAGGTTTGATAGATAAGATGAAAAAGGATGGATGGGATCCGTCTAAGGTACCAGTGTACCAACGAGAATGGTGGGAGACACAAAAGGGAAGTAAGACAAAGAAAGCGGGAGTTATATTGGTTCACCAATTAGTAACGGTCATTCAAAAGACCGAGGAAATTAAAACGAAAATCTACAGGAGCAGGTGACAAAATTAGAGGAAAAAAAAATTGGCAAAATTAAAGGATAAACAAGGAGAAAGAAGAGAGGGACACCGATGGAAAAAGAGGGAAAAAAAGGAGAAACTTAAAGTTTCACTGACATGGAAGTTATTAACATTTGTGCTGAGACAAATAAAACACAAGATTTGCTGAAAGGAACCTTAAAAAAATGCTGGAATTTCAGTTTGTGTGAAAGTTTCCCTGACTATGAATGTTTAAGAAGTTACAGTATTTCTTTTGTCTGAAAGTCTGTCTTTAAAAGAAAGATTCTGTTATGTGTGGTTTAGCTCCACCCACTTCTCTGTGTTAAAAGCGTTTAAATCTTTTGTCTTGTCTTGGATTTTGGAAGTTTTAAGAATGTGTGAATAAGATTGTGCCCCAAGAATTGAAAAAAAACCTTTGAACTAATTTAAGTTAAGCTGGTGTGTAAAAACTGAGAAGAGCAACAAAAAGTTTGTTTAATAAAAGATTAAGTTTCAGTCTAAGATTTAACCTTGGAGTTGCGGTTGCTATGGTGAAATCTTCTAAAGCAGTTTGATTTGATAAGAAAATATGACGTAATTTACTGTTTTCTGCAAGAGTGTGCTATTTTGTTTTGTTTGTTCATAGTTTTACAAAAGATAAGCTTCTGCCTTAAAGTTACAGTTGTCAATGTGCTTGGAAGAAAATTAATTTGAATGTTTACAAGATCTGGATTAAGTTGGAGTTATGAGGTTAATTAACCTATTAAAACCAGACTTTCATTGTGGCCATGGTGAAATTTTGGTTGGTGTAAATTTGTGTAGACCGCATTGAATAAGATAACTCCGCCCCGCAAGAACATCCGATAGTTGCAGAGTTCCTTACAAAAACTTACTTAGCTTGTGAACTTTGCTCAATCCCATCTTTTTTTCACTGTCCATATTACCTCCGTGTTCATGTTTAATTAAAGTGTGAAAACACAACTGTCTTTCGATCAGGAAAGTTCTTTTTTTTGATTTACGTGAATTGACGCAGTTGCGTGCATTTGATAATGTTTTGCTCCACCTTCTTAAAAACCTGCAAAGGCGTTAACCCTTTCCACTGACAGCTGTTTAAATTCAGCAAGCAACAACTTTAGTGTGAAATCTAAAGATATTGGACATTATTAAATTTAAGTTTCTTAATTTTAAGTTATTATTTCACCACAGTGACAGAGGGAAAATTAAGATTTGATAAATTAACCCCTTGGGCTCTAAGCAGAGTCACAATGGATTCCCTTCTTTCTTCTGTTATATGGAAGTTACCTTGTAAACTAATTGCAGCACTTCTGTCTCTAACGTTAAAAACACTGTGTAAGCTACCTAGCCTGAGAATCACGTTTCTGAAATTGGAAATGGAAGATAAATTAAAGAGCACTTCAGGAGAAAGAAATGGAAGAGATTAATGTAGGGCTAGTTACTGCTAAAAATCAGCTTGAAATCAAGCAGGCTGAAGCGGCCAGATTACAGGCAGAGGGCCAAGAGCTCAGGTCAAAGCTTAAACAGCAGCAAGTAAGACCTTGAAGAAGTATTCAGCCATTAGACGACTACAATCTTTCGATAAGATACCTGAAAGCCCGAGAAAGGCTTGTATCGGATGGAATGTGTGGCATGATAGTGAGATACCGGTATGAGTGTGCAAATGTGATTTGTTACGTATGAAGTAATTACCATCCAGGAATGTATGGTGAATTTGCACTGAACAACGGGTCTCAGACATGCTCAGTTACTTGACAACAGCAAAACATGAAATGGTTAATGTGGCTCAGGAGAGCGAGACAACTTTTAAAGCATTGACACATACTCCATCGAGAAACTATCTAATTGATGAAACAATCAGAATAGAGTTAAATACACGGGTACCTGTTAGAGGGATTAAAGTTGAAGTGGAGAGTTACATGAAATCTGGATTGGTACAATTGAGGGCTAAGGAGAAATCATGATTAGTAAGAATTATCCACAAGATGGATACGAGCAAAAGAGAGATCTGGAGAATCTTTTAAATCCATGATTTGTTGATTAGATGTTGAACTGTAATGTATTTGATATGATTGTAAGACTGAATTTAACTGACTGTAATAATTGTGTTTTGTAGGTAACAGAGCGTGGGAAAAACCAGTACGAATCCAGTATGAGGTGATTTTAGTGGTGCCTCCTGTGTCACTACTACTGCAATTACCATGCTTTACGGGTCTAACAGGACCTGTCCCATCAACCAACACGTTTTTAAGTATGAGCTACACAATTATGTGGCACAATTCGGATACTCGGATACGACATTCCCCTATTGTTTGTGGGTTTCAGTGAGCTCATGATGCGACTGAACTCCTCCCTAAAGCATTTTTATGTTTTGGAGCAAGACAACTCGAGAATAGATATTGAAATTGACAGCATAGGGGACAACTCACATTGATGGGATATTGGGCTTAATACATCAGCACACCCTTAGGTTCGTATTATTTCACATGCTCTGGTAATTATCCAACTTGTAATAATATACATAACGTGTGTAGTAAGACTTTGATACATAAGCCAATTGGGTACTCATGCCCATGACTGACAAGCACTAACAAATTAATTGAGCACACCAAAAGAGAAGATCCGAAGTAATGTAGAGGAGACCCCAGGAGGGGTAACATCATGAAAGATAGAAGAAACAGAGGATATCCCAGGCGGGGCAGAATTGGAACACCGGAACAGTGAATTGAATTTGAGTAAGGGGTCAGATGTCGCTCCTTCTCCTCAAAGGAATGGACTGTAAGGAAGGGAGAAATCTTCAAGACTCCCTACTAACTAACGCCCAAGTTGAGAGAGCAATAAGAGCTGGTTAGATTAGTCAAGAGCCGATTGTGAGAAGTCAATAAAGAAATAGCTATTAGATTCAAAGATGGGTTTTAATTCTTAGACCAGGGACCGACAACAGGCTTGCGGAAAAAGATAGCATAAATGCCAGCAAGGTTGAATATCAAGCATCAAAAGACAAATAGAAATGATAAGGACTTATAATTGTCATTATAGTCGTAGTATTATTTTGTGTTATAATGACGGTTCTGAAAACATGCTGTAGGGCAGCTGCGTCCCGAATAGTGCCGGTTGCTCCAGTTGATATAATCAATATTGAGCCAGAAACCGAACAGTTAATGCTGGATAATGAACTGATAGCGATAGGAACATACATGTAATGTTCTTTGTTCATTTTCACAGACTACCACGCCTAGCATAACAAGATAGACAGAGGGGAAAGACGAACTTAGGTACTGAGTTTAAGCCATCAGTGTAGGAGTAATCCCGGGGAAGATAAAAGTGGAAGAGAAGTTGGTATCCCTAGCCAAAGTTTAAATTTGGTGCGGGACCAACAGGAGGGATTGAAAGGGTTAAAAGCAAATCCTCTCAGTGTTTAAAATGCAGAGCAAACAAATTACTTTAGACAAAGGAAAGAGAAAGGGGTCATGTGTGAAATCACTAAGAGCTGAGGAGAAGCCAGGTGACGATAAAATGTCTGCCCAGCTCAAGGACTTTATACAATGGAGCCTTACAAGAATAAGATAAGGCATAGCCACCAAGTTACACACAACTAATGCTGAACTGTGAGAAAGATTTAATAAACTTAAACTAGTAACATAAAGAAACAAAATGGCTTGTGTAGATTATTAAAGAAACCTCAGCCTAGCAACTATGGTCTGGCAGCCTGTAGAACCAGACGTCATAATCCAGGTGGCAGAGATAAGAAATAGAACAGAAAGAGTGGGCTCAGTTACAAACGAGTTGTTGATACTGTAACCTATGACCTGCAGCCCAGTATTGCAGACCAAGAAGGGTCACGATGGCCTAACCGCCAGAATCATTGCAGGGGAGGATTAATTAGCTATTGTATTGAAGGGGTTAAATTGAACCCTCTCAGAATTCGGACAGCCGAGGTGACCGCTAATTAAGTGATGCCAGCAAAATTAAACTCAGAACAAAGGAGTGGGGTCATGTGAAAGTGAATAAGATAAGAAATATCACAATAAAAATTGACTTACGTAAAGAGGCGAAACTAAACAAAGAACAATGTGAGAAGCTTCGAAAAACCAAGATAAGACGCAGTTGTGGGACCAGACAGAATATGTGCGTTATGCGTAAGCGATAAGGAATATGCTGCTTTAGCTAAAAATTGTCGACACAGCAGAATATAGGGGTCATGGGAATTTGACCTGTGACCAAAGGCATAGTAAGATGTAACTAACCTTTACTAATACTGAAAAGAATCCATGTGTGATCAGGTGATTATTGTAATACAGTGTGATCAGGTGATTATTGTAATACAATGTGATTGGATGAAAATAGAATAAAAAGCTGTACCAACCAAGAGAGAACGAGAAGGTGCTCGCACAGACCGCGGGGTCTGAGACTCTTCTCCCAGAGCTCTGATAATAAACTGCATCTTTTTACTTTTACACGGTTTAGATGTGAATTTATTTTCACCACAACAGGTGAAAAGCTTTCAAATGTCCCAGGAGCTGAAGGGACACCAGCTGGAGAGAGCAGGAAAGAGGCCATTCACTTGCTCTGTGTGTGGGAAGGGATTCACTCGGCCATCCCACCTACTGACACACCAGCGAGTTCACACTGGGGAGAGACCGTTCACCTGCTCTGTGTGTGGGAAGGGATTCACTCAGTCATCCAGCCTACTGATACACCAGCGATATCACACTGATGAGAGACCATTTAAATGTTCTGACTGTGGGAAGAGCTTTAAAACCTCTGGGGATCTGAACGGACACCAGCGAGTTCACTCTGATGAGAGACCATTTAAATGTTCTGTCTGTGGGATGAGCTTTAAAAGCTCCAGGAATCTGAACGGACACCAGCGAGTTCACACTGGGGAGAGGCCGTTCACCTGCTCCGTGTGTGGGAAGGGATTCACTCGGTCATCCCACCTGCTGACACACCAAGAAGTTCACACTGATAAGAAAGCGTTCACCTGCTCCGTGTGTGGGAAAGGATTCACTTGGTCATCCCACCTGCTGAGACACCAACAAGTTCACACTGAGGAGAAGCCGTTCACCTGCTGTGTGTGTGGGATGGGATTCACTCGGTCCTCGAATCTGCTGAAACACCAGTGAGTTCACACTGTTCTGTCGTGCCGGGCCCTGCAAGACAACTGGGGTGACATGAACGTGGAATGGATGAATGTTTTATAAATTCTTGTACTGCTGTTTAATCTTTAAGACTGCTGTGCTGATGATTCCCTTGATTTGACTGTTCATGGTGTTACATAGAATGTACAGCACAGAAACAGGCCATTCAGCCCAACTGGTCCATGCCGGTGTTTATGCCCCACACCCACCCTACTTCAATTAACCCGATCAACATCTCCTCCCATTCCTGTCTCCCTCATGTGGCTTCCCCATAAATGCATATATGCTGTTCACCTCAACCACTCCCTGTGGTAGCGAGTTCCCCATTCTCACCATTCTTTGGGTAAAAAAGTTTCTCCTGAATTCACTCCTGTATTTATTAGTGACTATTTTAAGTTTGTGGCCTCATAAACATAGAAACATAGAAGATAGGAGCAGGAGTAGGCCATTCGGCCCCTCGAGCCTGCTCCCCCATTCAATGAGATCATGGCTGATCATCCAAACTCAGTACCCTGTCCCTGCCTTCTCCCCATATCCCTTTAGCCTTAAGAAATATATCTAACTCCTTCTTGAATATATTTAATGAATTGGCCTCAATTGCCTTGTGTCGTAGAGAATTCCACAGGTTCACCATTCTTTGGGTGAAGAAATTCCTCCTCATCTCTGTCCAAAATGGCTTACCCCTTATCCTTCGACTGTGACCCCTGGTTCTGGACTGCCCAACCATCGGGAACATCCTTCCTGCATCCAGTCTGTCCAGTCCTGTTAGAATGAGATCCCCTCTCATTCTTCTAAACTCCAGCGAGTACAAGCCCAATCAACCCAATCTCTCCTCATACGTCATTCCTGCCATCCCAGGTATCAGTCTGGTGAATCTTCGCTGCACTCCCTCCATGGCAAGTATATCCTTCCACAGATAAGGCGACCGAAACTGCACACAATACTCAAGCTGTGGTCTCACCAAGGCCCTGTACAACTGCAGCAATATAAATATCACAGAAATCAGAAATCACAGAAATCTCACAGTACAGATAGAGGCCATTTCGGCCCATCGAGCCTGCACCGACACATATCCCACCCGATCCCCGTAACCCCTACACCAACACATATCCCACCCTATCCCCGTGTATTTAATCCCCCTAACACTAAGGGTCAATTTTTATCATGGCCAATCAACCTAACCCCGCACATCTTTGGACTGTGGGAGGAAACCGGAGCACCCGGAGAAAACCCACGCAAACACAGGGAGAATGTGCAAACTCCACACAGACAGTCACCCGAGGCTGGATTCGAACCCGGGTCCCTGGCGCTGTGAGGCAACAGTGCTAACCACTATGCCACCGTGCTGGTGAAATATGATGAGATTCTGTTAAGCTGACCAGTATATTGTTGTCCTTTGTCTTTTTCTGATGAATTAAACATTACTGAGCCCTTGTATGCGTGTTATGGGATGACTTTTTTTATTTGTTCATGGGATGTGGGCGTCGCTGGCAAGGCCAGCATTTATTGCCCACCCTAATTGCTCTTGAGAAGGTGGTGGTGAGCCGCCTTCTTGAACCGTTGCAGTCCGTGTGGTGAAAGTACTCCCACAGTGCTGTTAGGGAGGGAGTTCCAGGACTTTGACCAGCGTCGATGAAGGAATGGTGATATACTTCCAAGTCAGAATGGTGCGAGAGGGGGGGGGAGTGCGAGAGTGGGGGGGAGGGGGAGAGTGGGGGGGGTGGGGAGAGGGAGGGGAGGCGGGGGGTGGGGAGAAGGAGGAGGGGGGTGGGGAGAGGGTGGGGGGGAGGGATGGGAGGAGAGGGGGTGGGGAGGGTGGAGGGGACGGGAGGGGGGAGGGGGGAGGAGGAGAGGGAGGAGGAGGGGGGAGGGGGAGATTATGAAGTAAAATAGGAGAAATACCAAACCAGAGAGTTGGGCGGGCGGGACCTCCGCGGACGCTGAACGGAGCGGATTGAATCACGCGGAGTGAGCCGGAGCAATGTGATTCTGACTGACAGGAGCGTGGACCAATAGGAAGAGGGCTGAGCTGGGAGGACTGAACTGGGTGGCCTGGTCCTCCAACCAATGGCGGCGCGGCAAGGGGGCGGGGCCTCCTCTCCAGCTCAGGTGCGCTGGGGCCGATTGTGACGCGCTGTCCCCAGGTGAGAGCAGCTCAGTCAGCACAGAGCTGGGGCTGGAATCTGGGAGAGGGGCCGCAGGCAGCGGGCCTGGCAAAGGGGCACAAGCTTCACAATACAAGCTAAGGATAAGGGGTAAGCCATTTAGGACTGAGATGAGGAAGAATTTCTTCACCCAGAGAGTGGTGAACCTGTGGAATTCTCTACCACAGAGGGCAGTTGAGGCCAATTCATTAAATATATTCAAGAAAGAGTTGGATATATTTCTTAAGGCTAAAGGGATCAAGGGATATGGGGAGAAGGCAGGGACCGGGTACTGAATTTGGATGATCAGCCACGATCTCATTAAATGGCGGAGCAGGCTCGAGGGGCCGAATGGCCGACTCCTGCTCCTATCTTCTATGTTTCTATGTAACAGATTTTAAGCAAGTGCAGGGGCAAGGAAAGGGGAGGAGGGAACTCAGCGGCAGCAGCGGGGCTATAAAAGTCCCAGAGACCAGGTAAGGCCTCAGTGCGTCGGCGGGAACTCGGCAGCAGCAGCGGGGCTATAAAAGTCCCAGAGACCCAGGTAAGGCCTCAGTGCGTCGGCGGGAACTCGGTGGCAGCAGCGGGGTGTGATGAAATATATGCCTTCATCAGCCCCTGTGTTTTACCTGCTTTGTATTGTGTGTACCGCCCCCTTTTTCCTATTGTGTGTATTGGCTACGCCCCTGTCTTTTGTCATATAAAGGTCTCAAGAGCTGTATGAGTCATTCTATCAGACGAACCCGATGTGGAAAGACCTGCAATGTTCTTAGTGATTAAAAGCCTTCAGTTGAATCCTTTAAACTCCTTGTCTTTGAGTTATTGATGGCACATCAATTTTAATCACTAAAACACCAAGATGGATCGACTCCTGAAAGCAGAGCGCTTGGATCTGGACCCCCATGCCTCAGACGCAGCCACACAGTTTGGACACTGGTTCCAATGCTTTGAATTTTTCATCGCAAACTCATCCACCACCATAGCAGCCGCAACCGCCACCAGAGACGTGAAACTGGGAATCCTGCGAAACTGGGTGAGCCATCGGGTCTCCCCTCTCATCCAAGATGCCACCAGCTACGGGGATGCCTGCACCATTCTGAAGGCCCACTACGTGCGGCCAATAAACGAGGTGTACGCCAGGCATCTTCTGACTACCCGCACGCAGCGGCATGGTGAGTCACTAGAGGACTTTGTGCTAAGCCTAAAAGTACTGGGCAGAGACTGTAACTGTAAGGCCGTGTCTGCCATCGTGTACACGGAGGAGCTGATCCGAGACTCCTTTATAGCGGGCCTCAGTTCAAATTACATTTGGCAGAAACTGTTTGAAAAGGAGGGACTGGACTTAAAACAGGCTATGGGCATAGCGCGATCGCTGGATATGGCCCAGAGGAACTCTGAATCTTGTTCCTCAGGCCACGTGGCCCACTCCACCTCGTGCATGCCGTGGGGGCCGCCATCTTGGAAGCCATCTTCACCTCCCAGGTCTCAGGCCAGCCCAGCACCATCGGAGCCCCAGCCCCCACCCAGGAGCCCCACTACTACCGCGATGCATCGGGGCCCGAAATGCTACTTCGGCGGCCAGGACAAACACTCCAGGCATCTGTGCCCAGCGAAGGGCACCACCTGTTTTAAATGCGGGAAGAAAGGACATTTCAGCAAAGTCTGCAGAGGGAACCCCGCCTCCAACTCCACCACCGCCGCGTGCGCGCCGTGGGGGTGGCCATCTTGGACGCCATCTTGTCCACCCTCATGGAGTCCACCATCTTGCCCCGACTACACGGACCTCCAGGACCCACTGGTGGCCTCGATCACAGTGGATCAATCCAGGCCGCATCCGTTGTCTAAATCGATGATGGACATAGAGGTAAACGGGAACAAGGTTAAATGCTTGATTGACTGCGGGAGCACTGAAAGCTTTATTCATCCTAGCCTGGTAAAACGACTTTCACTAACGATAGTCCCCACACAGGGCAAAATCGCCATGGCTGATAAGACTCATACCTCAAAAATTACAGGTTTCTGCGCGGTTATGTTGTCAGTAAAAGGCACTGATTACAGAGATTTTAAACTATTGATAATGCCAGATCTCTGTGTGAGCGTGATCTTGGGTCTGGACTTCCAGTGCCACCACCAAAGTATCACGCTTACCTACGGTGGGTCCCAGCCGCCCCTCACAGTGTGCGGTCTGGCTACCCTGAAGGTCAAGCCGCCCTCTCTGTTCGCCAACCTCACACCCAACTGTCGACCCATAGCGACCAAGAGTAGACGGTACAGCTGGGAGGACAGACGGTTCATTGCGTCGGAAGTAGAAAGACTCAAGCGGGAGGGTATCACCGAATGCAGTACCAGCCCGTGGCATGCCCAGGTAGTAGTAGTTAAGGGTAGCGAAAAGAAGCAGATGGTGATAGATTATAGCCAGACGGTTAATCTATACTCCCAGCTAGACGCCTACCCTCTACCCCGCATAGCGGATATGGTTAACCAAATTGCGCAATACCGGGTGTTTTCCACCATCGACCTAAAATCGGCATACCACCAGCTCCCCATTAGGCCGGAGGACCGTCCATACACCGCCTTCGAGGCGAACGGACGCCTCTACCACTTCCTCAGAGTCCCCTTTGGGGTAACGAATGGGGTCTCGGTCTTCCAGCGGGAGATGGACCGCATGGTCGATGAGAACCAGTTAACAGCCACCTACCCATACCTAGACAACGTCACCATCTGCGGCCACGACCAGCAAGACCACGACTCGAACCTCGCGAGATTTCTGAAAACCGCCCTCAGACTCAATCTCACCTACAACGAGGATAAGTGTGTCTTTAGCACCACGCGCCTCTGTATCCTGGGCTGCGTGGTGGAAAACGGGGAAATCGGTCCGGACCCCGACCGATTGCGCCCCCTACGGGAGCTACCCCTACCAAACACTCCCAAGGCCCTGAAAAGGTGCCTGGGGTTCTTCTCCTATTACGCCCAATGGGTCCCCAATTATTCCGACAAGGCCCGTCCCCTCCTGAAATCAACGTCCTTCCCGCTCACGGCCGAGGCCCACGCCACCTTCAACAGCATTAAACACGACATTGAGAAGGCTGCGCTGCAGGCAGTGGATGAAAACATCCCTTTCCAGGTCGAAAGCGATGCGTCCGACTTCGCTTTAGCAGCCACCCTCAACCAGGATGGGCGGCCTGTAGCCTTTTTCTCAAGAACCCTCCAAGGGCCCGAGATCAGGCACTCCTCGGTAGAGAAGGAGGCCCAGGCCATAGTGGAGGCAGTGCAGCACTGGAGGCACTACCTAGCCGGCAAACGCTTCACCCTGCTTACCGACCAGCGGTCGGTAGCCTTCATGTTTAACAACAAACAGAGGGGGAAGATCAAGAACGACAAAATTCTCAGGTGGCGGATCGAACTCTCCACGTTTGAGTATGACATAATATATAGGCCAGGGGCCCTCAACGAATCCCCCGACGCCCTATCACGAGGGATGTGTGCCAGCATCCAGGGGGACAGGCTACAGGGCCTCCACAATGGCCTCTGCCACCCGGGGGTCACCCGGCTATTTCACTTTATAAAATCCCGTAACCTGCCCTATTCCATCGAGGAGGTCTGGTCTATGACCAGGGACTGCCGCACCTGTGCGGAATGCAAGCCCCGTTTTTACAGGCCCGACCGAGCCCACCTGATCAAAGCTACACGGCCATTCGAGCGCCTTAGCTTAGATTTCAAGGGACCACTCCCCTCCACCGACCGCAATGTGTACTTTCTCAACATTGTGGACAAGTACTCCCGCTTCCCATTTGCCTACCCCTGCCCAGACATGACCAGTGCCACAGTCATCAAGTACCTCGGCAACCTGTTTTGCACGTTCGGCATGCCTAACTACATCCACACTGACAGGGGGGCATCGTTCATGAGCGACGAACTGCGCCAAAACCTGCTGTCGAAGGGGATAGCCATGAGTCGGACCACTAGATATAACCCCCGGGGTAATGGGCAAGTGGAGAGGGAGAACGCGACAGTGTGGAAGGCGGTCACCTTAGCACTAAGGTCTAAAGGCCTCCCCACCTCCCGCTGGCAAGAGGTCCTCCCAGATGAACTCCACTCGATAAGGTCGCTACTGTGTACTGCTACTAACGCCACTCCTCACGAGAAGATGTTTGTTTTTCCCCGCAAATCAACCTCAGGAGTGTCCCTACTCTCGTGGCTCTCCACCCCAGGGACAGTCCTATTACGGAAGCATGTGAGGGGCCACAAAACAGATCCCCTCGTGGAGGCAGTACACCTACTCCACGCAAACCCACAGTACGCGTACGTCAAGCACGCCGACGGGCGAGAGGACACCGTGTCCATAAAGGACCTCGCCTCGGCAGGAAGCGACGACGACCCATCACCACTGTGATGAAATATTCCATTCATCACTCATCAGTATTTCTCTGCCTGTGACTGTGGTTGGTTTCAGTTTCATTTCCATTGTATTGTACTGTGTGTAGGGCTCCGCCCATACCTGGCTCCTATGTAAGCTGGCCCAGCCTGCAGCACATCCAGTACGGCAGACCTCTGGATGGAAGATACATTCTCCTCTGTGTGTTACCTTCTAAGTCAATAAAAGCCTTGTTTTGTTTCGCTAACATCGAGTCTCGGATTTATTGAGGCACATCAATTTTATTGACTTAATTTTCAACACAATGGATCAACTCTTGAAACCCGAACGTTTGGATTTGGACCAGCATGCTTCGGACGCATCGGCACGCTTCGGACACTGGTTTATGTGTATGGAATTCTTCCTGGACAATTCCGCAGCCGTCAAAGACGCTACGGACGCTGCGAGTATGAAACTCGGAATTCTGCGGAATTGGGTAAGCCACCGGGTTTACCCCCTCATCCAAGACGCCGACACGTACCCGGCCGCCTGCGACATCTTAAAGGCGCATTACCAGCAGCCTACGAATGAGGTGTATGCTAGGCATCTGCTCGCTACTCGTGCACAGCGACCTGGGGAATCGGTGGAGGAGTTCCTAGGCACCCTGAAAACGCTTGGCAAAGACTGCAAGTGCCAAGATGTAAAAGCCGCAGTGTACACTGACGAGCTTGTTCGCGATGCCTTTATCACAGGCCTCAGCTCCACTTACATCCGGCAGAGACTGCTGGAAAAAAACGGGATTGGACCTGAAACAGGCTGCGGACACAGCACGATCCCTGGATGTGGCCCAGAGAAACTCGGACGCCTACTCTTCAGCCCGCGCCATCCACGCCGCCACGTGTGCACCAAGGGCACCGCCATCTTGGAAGGCATCTTCCCCGCCCGGCAGCCCGACACCGTCGGGGCCCCGCTCTCCCCCCAGAAGCCCTACGACAGCCGCGATGCGTCGGGGACCCAACTGCTACTTCTGCGGGCAGCCGAAGCACACCAGAAACCTGTGCCCGGCGAAAGGCACCACCTGCTTTAAGTGCGGTAAGAAGGGGCACTTCGGGAAGGTGTGCAGAGGGAACCCCGCCGGAAAACCCGCCACCGCCACGTGTGCGCCGTGGGAGCGGCCATCTTGGACGCCATCTTGCCCGACCTCGTGGGGTCCGCCATCTTGTGAACAGACAGCGTGGATGCCATCTTGTCTCGATCAGGGCCCTACAGTGGCATCGGTCACAGTGGACCAGACCAGGCCGCACCCGCTATCCAAATCAATGGTGGACATCGAGGTAAACGGGTGCAGGGTTAAATGTTTAATTGACAGTGGAAGCACGGAGAGTTTTATCCACCCTGAACTGGTACAACAACTCTCCCTAAAGGTGGTCCCTACTCGGGGTACCATCTCTATGGCTGATAAAACCCAGACATCGACCATTATGGGTTACTGCACGGTACAATTGTCCGTTAACGGAACTGTATACGATAATTTTAAAGTATTAATCATGAAGAATCTATGTGCGAGCGTGATCTTGGGCCTGGATTTCCAGTGCTACCACCAAAGCATCACGCTCAATTACGGTGGGTCCCAGCCGCCCCTCACAGTGTGCGGTCTGGCTACCCTGAAGGTAAAGCCGCCTTCGCTATTCGCGAACCTTACCCCTAACTGCCGGCCAATAGCGACCAAAAGCAGGAGGTACAGCTGGGAGGACAGGCAGTTTATCGCGACCGAGGTAGACAGGCTCCTGAAAGAGCGCATTATTGAACGCAGCAATAGCCCGTGGCGCGCCCAAGTGGTGGTGGTAAGGGGCAGCGAGAAGAAATGGATGGTGATCGACTATAGCCAAACGATCAACAGGTACACCCAACTAGATGCCTACCCGCTACCCCGCATATCAGAAATGGTGAACCAAATCGCCCAATACCGGGTGTTCTCCACCATCGACCTCAAGTCAGCGTACCACCAGCTCCCTATCAGACCAGAGGACCGCCCGTACACCGCCTTCGAGGCGAACGGACGCCTCTACCAATTCCTCAGAGTCCCCTTTGGGGTGACGAATGGGGTCTACCCGGTCTTCCAGAGGGAGATGGACCGCATGGTCGATGACCACCACTTGCAGGCAACCTTCCCCTACCTCGACAACGTCACCATCTGCGGTCACAACCAGCAGGATCACGACTCGAACCTCGAGAGGTTCCTGAAAACCGCACAAAAACTCAACCTCACCTACAACGAGGACAAGTGCGTTTACAACACCACGCGCCTCTGCATACTAGGCAGCGTGGTGGAGAATGGGGAAATCGGACCAGACCCCGACCGATTGCGCCCCCTACGGGAGCTGCCCCTGCCCAACACTCCCAAAGCCCTGAAAAGATGCCTGGGGTTATTTTCTTATTATTCCCAATGGGTCCCCAACTACTCCGACAAAGCCCGCCCCCTCTTGAAAGCATCCTCTTTTCCGCTCTCTGCTGAGGCCCATGCCGCCTTCAAAAGCATTAAGCAGGATATTGAGCGGGCCACACTACAGGCAGTGGACGAGAACACTCCCTTTCAAGTGGAAAGTGATGCGTCTGACTTTGCCTTGGCGGCTACCCTCAACCAGGCGGGGCGGCCCGTAGCTTTCTTCTCGAGGACCCTCCAAGGGCCCGAGATCAGACACTCCTCCGTAGAAAAGGAGGCCCAAGCCATCGTGGAGGCAGTGCGCCACTGGCGCCACTACCTAGCCGGCAAACGCTTCACCCTACTTACCGACCAGTGGTCGGTAGCGTTTATGTTCAATAATAAACAGAGGGGGAAGATTAAAAATGATAAGATTCTTAGGTGGCGGATCGAGCTCTCCACCTTCGATTATGACATCATTTACCGGCCAGGGGCCCTTAACGAATCCCCCGACGCCCTCTCACAAGGGATGTGTGCCAGCGCCACCGGGGATCGGCTACAGACCCTCCACAATGACCTCTGCCACCCAGGGGTCACGCGGCTGTTCCACTTCATAAAGTCCCGCAACTTACCCTACTCGATTGAGGAAGTTCGGTCCCTGACCAGGAACTGTCGCACTTGCGCTGAGTGCAAGCCTCGGTTCTACCGCCCAGATAGAGCCCACTTAATCAAAGCTACACGGCCCTTTGAGCGGCTCAGCTTAGATTTCAAGGGCCCCCTCCCGTCCGTCGACCGCAATGTTTACTTCCTGAACATTGTGGACGAATACTCTCGTTTCCCATTCGCCTTCCCCTGCCCAGACATGACCAGCGCCACGGTCATTAAATGCCTCAACAGCCTGTTCTGCCTGTTCGGTATGCCGAGCTACATCCATACGAATAGGGGGGCGTCCTTCATGAGTGAAGAGCTACGCCAGTACATGCTGTCCAGGGGGATCGCCACAAGCAGTACCACCAGCTACAACCCCCGGGGTAACGGTCAAGTGGAGCGAGAGAACGGGACAGTATGGAAAGCAGTCACTCTAGCTCTAAGGACCAAAGGCCTCCCTATCTCTCGCTGGCAGGAAGTCCTCCCGGATGTGCTCCATTCGATACGGTCGCTATTGTGTACTGCCACTAATGCCACACCTCACGAGCGAATGTTTGTCTTTCCCCGGAAATCCACCTCAGGCGTATCCATGCCGTCATGGCTCTCCACCCCAGGTCCGGTATTCGTGCGAAGGCATGTGAGGGGCCACAAGACGGACCCTCTCGTGGAGTCAGTGCACCTACTCCACGCCAACCCCCAATACGCGTATGTCCGGCACGCCGACGGAAGGGAGGACACCGTGTCCATAAAAGATGTCGCCCCAGCCGGTAACGACAACAACCACGACAACAGCAGCAACAACGACCACAGCAACTCTTACCCACCCACTACTCTTTCATCACCCCCGGAAGAACATCGACCAACGGTACCCCCACCAACTACCCCTTCAACAACCCTGGCGGCACCCCCGGCAGAGACCCAGGAGGCCACCGGGGACAGCCAGCCGACACCCGCGGCTCCACAACAGCCACGTCGGTCGCAGAGGACTATCAAACCCCCGAACAGACTAAATCTATAGAAGGGGTGAATGTGATGAAATATTCCATTCATCACTCATCAGTATTTCTCTGCCTGTGACTGTGGTTGGTTTCAGTTTCATTTCCATTGTATTGTACTGTGTGTAGGGCTCCACCCATACCTGGCTCCTATGTAAGCTGGCCCAGCCTGCAGCACATCCAGTACGGCAGACCTCTGGATGGAAGATACATTCTCCTCTGTGTGTTACCTTCTAAGTCAATAAAAGCCTTGTTTTGTTTCGCTAACGTCGAGTCTCGGATTTATTGAGGCACATCAATCACCACCCCCAGAAGAACCTCCACCATCCCCAGGCTCACCACCCCCAGAAGTACCTGCAACACCCCCAACACATGGGTATGCCCAGGAGGGCACCACGGACTCCCGGTCGGAACCCGAGGTACTGTTGTGACGTTCAGGAAGGACTATCACACCCCCGGACAGGCTAAATCTGTAGAAGGGGTGAATGTGATGAAATATATGCCTTCATCAGCCCCTGTGTTTTACCTGCTTTGTATTGTGTGTACCGCCCCCTTTTTCCTATTGTGTGTATTGGCTACGCCCCTGTCTTTTGTCATATAAAGGTCTCAAGAGCTGTATGAGTCATTCTATCAGACGAACCCGATGTGGAAAGACCTGCAATGTTCTTAGTGATTAAAAGCCTTCAGTTGAATCCTTTAAACTCCTTGGCCTAGAAATTCGGTATGGCCCCACCAGGTCTTTTGCGCCCGAAATTTAGTGCTCGCCAGGATTCCCGTAGCGCCCGCCTAAAATTCAGTTGCGACGGGCCAAGACGGCGGCGGGCGCTATTGCAGGGTTTGGCCGCCTCGCTAGGGGCGTTGAATGTCACTTTCAGGCGTTCAGCTCCCGCTGCAGCACCCGATGCGGTGCGGCAGGCTGGGGTACTCCAGGCCTCCTCCTTCTCTTAAGGAGGAGCTGCCTGCAGCCGTCAGATCACCGGTGGATTCCCCCGGCAAATGAGCCCGGCACCACGGAGAAGTGCCGGGCTCGCGGGACACAGACATCAGTGCCGCGGGGGGGTGGTGCAGGAGTCCGGGGAGGGAGGTGCGGGCAGGCGGCCGTCGGGAAAGCGGCCGGCCGCCGCTCCACCTTTATGCGCCGGCCTTTCAGAGCTGCAAGACCCCGTTTCACAAACGCTGTTTGCGGCTGCCACGGGCGAGGCGGCCGCAACTGAATTTGGCCATCGGGCCGGAATAGCATTGCAACCGGGGCGCTGCGCACACCGATGACATCATCGGTGCCGGCGCAGCGCTACCGGCTAACGCCGATGTTAGGGTCCATCTGAATTTCGGGCGGTAAAAAACTTTAGGCGCAAACCACTTTATAGCCAATAAGTGGGCGCAAACACAACTGAATTTCTAGGCCCTTGTCTTTGAGTTATTGATGGCACATCACGGGGCTATAAAAGTCCCAGAGACCAGGTAAGGCCTCAGTGCATCGGCGGGAACTCGGCGGCAGCAGCGGGGCTATAAAAGTCCCAGAGACCAGGTAAGGCCTCGGGGCATCGGCAGGAACTCGGGGGCAGCAGCGGGGCTATAAAAGTCCCAGAGACCAGGTAAGGCCTCAGTGCGTCGGCGGGTGTTTCAGCAGCAGCAGCGGGGCTATAAAAGTCCCAGAGACCAGGTAAGGCCTCAGTGCGTCGGCGGGAATCTCGAGCGGCAGAGCGGGGCTATAAAAGTCCCAGAGACCAGGTAAGGCCTCAGTGCGTCGGCGGGAATCTCGAGCGGCAGAGCGGGGCTATAAAAGGCCCAGAGACCAGGTAAGGCCTCACAGCGTCGGCGGGAATCTCGAGCGGCAGAGCGGGGCTATAAAAGTCCCAGAGACCAGGTAAGGCCTCACAGCGTCGGCGGGAAACTCGAGCGGCAGAGCGGGGCTATAAAAGTCCCAGAGACCAGGTAAGGCCTCATGGCGTCGGTGGGAATCTCGAGCGGCAGCAGCGGGGCTATAAAAGTCCCAGAGACCAGGTAAGGCCTCACAGCGTCGGTGGGAATCTCGAGCGGCAGAGCGGGGCTATAAAAGGCCCCAGAGACCAGGTAAGGCGTAATCCAAGTGTGACGTCACCAGAAAGCGGGTAAGTGATTGGTTGGTAAGTATTTCTCCCTTTTTAAGCTTAAATCTCTTTGGTTTATAGTTTCTAAGGTGTGATATTCACCATCTAGAATCGGGGCAGAGGGTATTTAAGAATAATATTAATAAATTTAATTAATTACATAGAATGGGAGATCAGGTGATGTGTTGCTGCTGCAATATGTGGGAGCTGGTGGACACCATTGATGCTCACGGTGATCACATTTGCAGTAAGTGTTGGCTGCTCGAGGAATTCCGGCTCCGTGTTGAAGAGCTGGAGTCTGAGCTTCAAACCCTGAGACACATCAGAGAGGGGGAGAGTTACCTGGACTCTGTGTATCACGAGGTAGTCACACCAATTAGATTAATTAATTCAGATGTAGTCCGTGACCAGGGTCAGGATGGTGTGACTAGAAGTGAGGCAGGTACGGGGATCCAGGAGGTAGTGTTGGAGGAGCCGCAGCCCTTGCACTTGTCCAACAGGTTCGAGGCTCTTACTCCCTGTGAGGATGGGAACAGGGACTGCGGGGAGGATGAGCAACCTGGCCACAGCACCGTGGAGCGGGGGGCCATTCAAGTGGGTGGAGTTAAAAGAAATGTTGTAGTGGTAGGGGATAGTATCATTAGGGGGATAGATAGAGTTCTTTGCAGCCGAGTGCGAGAGTCCCGAAGGCTGTGTTGCCTGCCCGGTGCCAGGGTTAAGGACATCTCCTCTGGGCTGGAGAGAAACTTGGAGTGGGAGGGGGAGGATCCAGTTGTCGTGGTCCATGTTGGTACCAACGACATAGATAGGACAAGGAAGGAGGTTCTGCTGAGGGAGTTTGAGCAGCTAGGGGCCAAATTAAAAAGCAGAACCACAAGGGTAATAATCCCTTACCTGAGCCACGAGCAAATTTGGCTAGGACAAATAAAATTAGAGAGTTAAATGCGTGGCTCAAAGACTGGTGTGAGAGAAATGGGTTTTGCTTCCTGGGACACTGGCACCAGTACTGGGGCAGGAGGGAGCTGTTCTGTTGGGACGGGCTTCACTTGGCCAGTGCTGGGACTAGAGTCCTGGCGGATCATATAACTAGGGTTGTAGAGAGGGCTTTAAACTAACTAGTCGGGGGGAGGTTCCTAGAGAGCAAATAATAAAAATGACAACAGAGAAGGTCATAGACTTAGGTAGCAGTGGGGAAATTAAAAACCAGAGCGTGTCAGGAAGGGGCAGAAGGTATGGAATAAAAGGTAAAGTAATAAAAAGGGCAAAAGCAGGAACTAAGTGTCACAAAACATATTTGAAAGTTCTCTATCTGAATGCACGTAGCATTCGTAACAAAATAGACGAGTTAATGGCACAAATAACTACATATGGGTATGATCTTGTGGCCATTACAGAAACATGGCTGCAGGGTGACAATGCCTGGGAATTAAACATACCAGGTTATTTAACGATCAGGATGGACAGGCAGGAAGGAAGGGGAGGTGGGGTGGCTATGTTAATAAAGGAAGGAATCACTGTAATACAGAGAAATGATATTGGGTCAAAAGATCAGGATAATGAAACAGTTTGGGTGGAGGTAAGGAATAATAAGGGGAAAAAAACACTAGTGGGCGTAGTCTATAGGCCTCCGAACAGTGGCAACTCTGCTGGACGGAGTATCAATCAGGAAATAGTTGAGGCTTGTAATAAGGGAACATCTATAATTATGGGGGATTTTAACTATCATATTAATTGGACAAATCAAATTGGGCAGGGCTGCCTTGAGGATGAGTTCATTGAGTGTATTAAGGATGGGTTTCTTGAGCAGTATGTAACTGAACCGACCAGGGGGCAAGCAACCTTAGATCTGGTCCTGTGTAACGAGACAGGATTAATTAAAAATGTCCTAGTAAAGGATCCCCTTGGAATGAGTGACCATAACATGGTTGAATTCCATATTCAATTAGAGGGTGAGAAGGTTGGATCTCAAACAAGCATGCTAAGCTTGAATAAAGGAGACTATGAAGGTATGAGAGCGGAATTGAGTAGAGTGCATTGGGAAAATAGATTAAAGGGTAAGACGATACATGATCAGTGGTGTACATTTAAGGAGTTATTTTACAACTTCCAAAAAATATATATTCCACTGAGAAGAAAAGGGTGTAAAAGAAAAGACAGCCATCCGTGGCTAAGTAAAGAAATTAAGGATAGTATTCGACTAAAAACAAGGGCATATAAGGTAGCCAAATCTAGTGGGAGGATAGAGGATTGGGAAAACTTTAAAAGACAGCAAAAAATAACAAAAAGATTGATTAAGAAAGGGAAGATAGATTATGAAAGTAAATTAGCAAAAAATATAAAAACAGATAGTAAGAGTTTTTATAGTTATATAAAAAGAAAAAGGGTGGCTAAAGTAAATGTTGGTCCCTTAGAGGATGAGACCGGGAAATTAATGGTGGGAAATATGGAGATGGCAAAAACACTGAATGAATATTTTGTATCAGTCTTTACAGTAGAAGACACTAAGAATATCCCAACACTGGACAAACAGGGGGCTAAAGGAGGGGAGAAGCTAAACACGATCAAAATCACTAAGGAAGTGGTACTCGGTAAAATGATGGGACTCAAGGCGGATAAATCACCTGGACCTGATGGCTTACATCCTCGGGTCTTGAGGGAAGTGGCGGTAGGGATTGTGGATGCATTGGTAATAATTTTCCCAAACTCCCTGGACTCGGCAAACGTCCCGGCAGACTGGAAAACTGCTAATGTAACACCCTTATTTAAAAAGGGCAGTAGACAGAAGGCTGGAAACTATAGACCGGTTAGCCTAACATTTGTGGTAGGTAAAATTTTGGAGTCCATTATTAAGGAGACAGTAACAGGACATTTGGATAATCATAATTTAATAGGACAAAGTCAGCATGGTTTTATGAAGGGGAAGTCATGTTTGACAAATTTGCTGGAGTTCTTTGAGGAAGTAACGTATAGGGTGGATAAAGGGGAACCAGTGGACGTAGTGTATTTGGACTTCCAAAAGGCATTTGACAAGGTGCCACACAAAAGATTATTGCTTAAGATAAAAAATCACGGGATTGGGGGTAATATTCTGGCATGGATAGAGGATTGGCTATCTAACAGAAGGCAGAGAGTTGGGATAAATGGTTCATTCTCAGACTGGCAATCAGTAACTAGCGGTGTTCCGCAGGGGTCAGTGCTGGGTCCCCAACTCTTTACAATCTATATTAACGATTTGGAGGAGGGGACTGAGTGTAACATATCAAAGTTTGCAGATGATACTAAGATGGGAGGGAAAGTAGTGAGTGAGGAGGACATAAAAAACCTGCAAGGGGACATAGACAGGCTAAGTAAGTGGGCAGAGATTTGGCAGATGGAATACAATACTGGAAAGTGTGAGGTTATGCACTTTGGCAGGAAAAATCGTAGAGCAAGTTATTATCTTAATGGCAAGAAACTGGAAAGTACTGAAGTACAAAGGGATCTGGGGGTCCTGGTGCACGAAACTCAAAAGGTTAGTATGCAGGTGCAGCAAGTGATTAAGAAGGCCAATGGAATGTTGGCTTTCATTGCTAGGGGGATAGAATATAAAAATAGGGAGGTATTGCTTCAGTTGTACAAGGTATTGGTGAGACCGCACCTGGAATACTGCGTACAGTTTTGGTGTCCATACTTAAGAAAGGACATACTTGCTCTCGAGTCAGTACAAAGAAGTTTCACTCGGTTAATCCCAGGGATGAGGGGATGGACATATGATGAGAGGTTGAGTAGATTGGGACTCTACTCATTGGAGTTCAGAAGAATGAGAGGCGATCTTATTGAAACATATAAGATCGTGAAGGGGTTGGATCGGGTGGATGCGGGGAGGATGTTCCCGATGATGGGTGAAACTAGAACTAGGGGCATAGTCTTAGAATAAGGGGCTGCTCTTTCAAAACTGAGATGAGGAGGAACTACTTCACTCAGAGGGTGGTAGGTCCATGGAATATGCTGCCCCCAAAAGCTGTAGAAGCTACATCATTACATAAATTTAAAACAGAAATAGACAGTTTCCTAGAAGTAAAGGGAATTAAGGGTTACGGGGAGTGGGCAGGAATTTGGACATGAGTCTAGGTTCAGATCGGTCATGGCCCTGTGGGTAGCGGAGCGGGCCCAGGGGCCGTGTAGCCTGATCCTGCTCCTATTTCGTGTGTCTAATTCTGTTAGATTCAGGAGATGGTTCTGGGATAGTGGATTGGCGGTTAGGATCAGATCAGCCATGATCTTATTGAATGGCGGAGCAGGCTCGAGGGGCCGATTGGCCTACTCCTGCTCCTATTTCTTATGTTCTTATTCAAGGAAATAATGCATAATTTGCAACAAGCATATATTCCTCTAGGGCATAAAAACTCAAAAGGAAAAGTGATCCAAGCATGGCTAAAAGAAATTAAAGTGAGTATTAAGTCAAAGGAGGAAGCTTATAGAGTTGCCAGAAAAAGCGGTCAGCCTGAGGATTGGAATCTTTTTAGAAATCAGCAAAAGGGGACCAAGAAATTGATAAAAGGGAAAATGGAATATGAGCACAAACTAGCGAAAATATAAAAACGGATTGTAAAAGCTTCTATAGGTATGTGAAAAGGAAAAGACTGGCGAAGGTAAATGTAGGTCCTTTACAGTCAGAGACGGGAGAATTTATAATGGAGAATGAGGAAATGGCAGAGAAATTAAATAAATACTTTGTTTCTGTCTTCACGGAGGAAGACAAAAAAAAACTCCCAGAAATACGAGAAAACCAAGGGTGTGGCGAGAATGAGGAACTTAAAGAAATTATTATTGGTGGAAAAACAGTACTAGCAAAATTAATGGGACTAAAAGTCGATAAATCCCAAGGACAGGATGACCTACATCCTAGGGTTTTGAAAGAGGTGGCCATTGGGATAGTAGAAGCATTGGTTGTCATCTTCCAAAATTCTATAGATTCTGGAACGGTTCCTGCAGATTGGAGGATAGCAAATGTAACCTCGCTATTTAAGAAAGGAGGGAGAGAGAAAGCGGGGAACTACAGACCTGTTAGCCTCACATCAGTAGTTGGGAAAATGCTGGAATCTATTATAAAGGATGCAATAACTGGGCACTTAGAAACTAATAGTAAGATTGGGCACAGTCAACATGGATTTATGAAAGGGAAATCCTGTTTGACAAACCATCTTTGAGGATGTAACTAGTGGAGTAGACAAAGGGGAACCGGTAGATGTGGTGTATCTGGATTTTCAGGAGGCCTTCGATAAGGGCACATGGAATTGGGGGTAATATACTAGCATGGATTGAGAACTGGTTAACAGACAGAAAACAAAGAGTAGGGATAAACGGATCTTTTTCAGGATTGCAGGCTGTGACTAGTGGGGTACTGCAAGGATCGGTGCTTGGGCCCCAGCTATTCACAATCTAGATCAATGATTTGGATGAGGGGACTAAATGTAACATTTCCAAATTTGCTGATGATACAAAGCTAGGTGTCAGTTGTGAAGAGGATGTTGTGGAAACGTGAATAAAATGGACAATGAATTGGCTTACAAAAATGGTTTGGATGTGGAAATGGGAATAAAATGGACAATGAATTGGCTTACAAAAATGGCTTCACACAAGGAAAGTCTAGATTAGATTAAAAAGCAGCCCCAGCTTTGCAAAGTGCAAAAGCTAGCAGAACAGAGAGAATCTGCCTCAGCCTGAGGCCAAGCGTTAACGAAGTGCTAACGACCAGATCAGGGCCACTGAAAGGGCCTAACTGCTGACTAGAGAATGATTGACTAGCCATTGTTCAGTGCCCACAGCAGTGAGACAAGTCAGGACCTGCGTGCCAGACTGAAGACCAGATCATGGTCAAACCGAAAGGGCTTGAGTGATTCCCATTGGAGAACACTTGTGTGGTAAACCACTGTTGTTAGTATTGTTGTTCACCACTGTTGTTAGTACTGTTGTTCACTCTTGCATATTGTTGTACTTGTCTGTGCATGCCTCAGCTGACTCCGCCCCTGGCTCCACCCTCATGGCTGGGTATAAAGGTGGCTGCTCGGCAGCCCCCAGCCCTTTTGGATACCAGGCAACCACAAGAGGCATGCTCTGTTCTTTGGTAATAAAAGCCTGTTTGTTGCTCTCTCAACTTCCAGTCTTTTGTAGCAATTGATAGTGCATCAATTTTATTACCAAAGTTAAATGTTGGCTGCGAATGCTGATCAACCGATGGCGCAAAACGCTGAGCAGCAGGCACTACTGCAAGCCCTCAGACCAACATGCCTGGACCTAGACCCCCAAGGAGCGGGTTCGTCGACTAAATTCGCACAATGGCTGCGTTGCTTTGAGGCGTATCTGGAAGCCTCGACCGTGACTCTCGATGAAAATAAACTGAAAATCCTGGCCTCGAAGGTGAGCCACCAAGTCTATACTTTAATCCAAGATGCGACGACCTACGCGGCGGCTATCGACCTACTGAAAGGGCAGTATGCACGCCCGGTTAACACGGTCTATGCCAGGCACCTTTTAAGATCTCGCAGACAGCAGCCCGGGGAATCGGTGGAGGCCTTCCTACGGGCACTGCGGGTACTCGGACGCGGCTGCGACTGCAAGGAAGTATCGGCCACGGCACATGCGGAGGGACTGATACGAGACGCTTTCGTTGCGGGTCTAAGGTCCGACTACTCCCGGCAGAGGCTGCTGGAGAAGGGTGAAATAGACCTGACAAAGGCAGTGTCCCTCGCGCTCTCGCTCGACGCGGCCCACAGATATATGGACGCTTTCTCCCCTAATCGTCCCGCGCCGTGGACGCCGCAATCTTGGGCCATGGGACCGCCACCTTCGACTGCTGCAGCGATGTCCAAGGCACAAAAATGCTATTTTTGTGGCCAAGCTAAACACCCTAGAGCACGCTGCCCTGCGAAGAATGCTACCTGCTCCGGCTGCGGGAAGAAAGGTCACTACGTTTGCGCCTGCAAAGGGAAGACCGCTAACGCCAGCAGCGCCGTGTGCAAACCGTGGGCGCAGCCATCTTGCCCGCCATCTTGGGCTCCCCCAGCCGCGTGGGGATCGGGACCGTGGGTGCCGCCATTTTGTCCGCCATCTTGGACGCCTCCGACTTCGGTTACGGGGGACCCGGACTCCACCACCGCCTCATCGGACGACCGCATCGACGCGCTTGAACATACACTGGCTTCCGTGACGCTGGATCAATCTCTCCCGCATCAACTGTCCAGGTCCATGATGGACATTATGGTAAACGGCCACGCCACTACCTGCCTTTTTGACAGCGGGAGCACGGAGAGTTTTATACACCCCGACACGGTGCGCAGTTACTCTCTCCCGGTCCTGCCGACGCGTCATCGCATCTCTATGGCTTCCAAAGCCCAGTCAGCGGAAGTCGGTGGCTACTGTATGGTGACTCTTTCAGTGCGGGGTACTGAATACAAAAATTTTAAACTTCTGGTCCTGCCCGATCTCTGCGCTGCCGTCCTACTGGGGTTCGATTTTCAGTGCCACCTTAAGAGTGTCACTTTAGCGTACGGTGGACCCCTCCCCCCTCTCACGGTCTGCAGCCAGCAGTTTTTAAATCGCCCGCCGCGTGCCATTTGCAGCCTCTCCACCCTTAAAGTCTCCCCCCCCCTCCTTGTTCGCTAACCTCACCCGCGACTGTAAGCCCATCGCTACCAAAAGTAGGCGTTACAGTGCCGGGGATAGGGGTTTCATTAAATCCGAGGTAGCGAGACTCCTGAAGGAAGGGATTATCGAGAGCAGCAATAGCCCATGGCGAGCACAAGTGGCGGTGGTGAAGACTGGCAGAAAACAGCGCCTAGTTATTGACTACAGCCAGACGATCAATCGCTACACCCAGTTGGATGCATACCCACTCCCCCGCATATCTGACATGGTCAATCAGATAGCATAATACCGGGTGTTCTCGACGATTGATCTGAAGTCGGCATACCACCAGCTCCCCATCACGGCTGAGGACCGCCAGTACACAGCTTTTGAAGCTGACAGTCGGCTCTATCACTTTCTCAGAGTTCCCTTCGGCGTCACCAACGGAGTTTCTGTCTTCCAACGGGAGATGGACCGGATGGTTGACCAGAACGCGCTCCAGGCCACTTTCCCATATCTAGACAACGTCACCATCTGCGGCCACGACCAGCAGGACCACAACATTAATCTAGGGAAATTCCTCCGGACGGCCCAGCGGCTGAATCTCACATACAACAAAGACAAATGTATGTTTCGTACTAAGCGCCTTGCTATTCTTGGCTGCGTAGTGGAGAACGGAGTCATCGGCCCAGACCCCGATAGAATGCGCCCTCTTATGGAGCTCCCCCTCCCCCACTGCCAGAAAGCACTGAAGAGATGCCTGGGGTTTTTCTCTTACTATGCTCAGTGGGTGCCCAACTATGCGGATAAAGCCCGACCCCTCATCAAGTCCGCCTCTTTCCCCCTGACAGCAGAGGCCTGTGCAGCCTTCACTCTCATAAAAAGCGATATTGCGAAGGCCACAATGCACGCTGTGGATGAGTCCCTCCCTTTTCAAGTGGAGAGCGACGCATCCGACTTTGCCCTAGCTGCAACCCTTAACCAGGCGGGGAGACCCGTGGCCTTTTTCTCAAGGACCCTCCAGGGCCCCGAGATTCGACACTCCTCTGTCGAAAAGGAGGCCCAGGCCATTGTGGAAGCCGTGCGACATTGGCGGCATTACCTGGCCGGAAAACGATTTACCCTGCTCACTGACCAGCATTCAGTAGCTTTTATGCTTCATAATAAGCAGCGGGGCAAAATCAAGAATGACAAGATATTAAGGTGGAGAATCGAACTCTCCACCTACAATTACGATATCTTGTACCGGCCCGGGAAACTCAATGAGCCCCCAGATGCCCTATCACGTGGTATGTGCGCCAACGCGCAGGTTGATAGACTACAGACCCTCCACAATGACCTCTGCCACCCGGGGGTCACCAGGTTCTTCCATTTTATCAAATCCCGTAACCTGCCCTACTCCATCGAGGAGGTCAGGACCATGACCAGGAACTGCCAGATCTGTGCCGAGTGCAAGCCGCATTTTTATAGGCCAGACAGAGCGAGCCTGATCAAAGCCACGTGCCCCTTCGAGCGGCTGAGCATCGATTTTAAAGGGCCCCTCCCCCCCTCTGACCGCAATGTGTACTTCCTCAATATAATTGATGAGTACTCCCGTTTCCCGTTTGCCATCCCTTGCTCGGACATGACCAGTACCACGGTCATTAAATGTCTGAATGACCTCTTCGCATTGTTCGGTTTCCCTAGCTATATCCATAGCGACAGGGGCTCATCTTTTATGAGCGACGAACTTCAGCAGTACCTGCTCGCGAGAGGCATTGCTACAAGCAGGACCACCAGCTACAACCCCCGGGGTAACGGCCAGGTGGAAAGGGAGAATGCGACAGTCTGGAAGGCAGTCCTTTTAAACTTAAAATCTAAGGGCCTTCCGACCTCCCGCTCGCAGGAGGTCCTCCCTGCGGCGCTCCATTCCATTCGGTCGCTGCTCTGTACACCCACCAATGCCACTCCTCACGAGAGAATGTTCTCCTTCCCCAGGAAGTCCACGTCGGGGATTTCGCTACCAACATGGCTGACTTCTCCAGGACCCGTCCTGCTGCGGAAGCACGTGAGGACCCATAAGGTGGACCCCCTGGTCGAGAGGGTGAGCCTCCTCCACGCCAACCCGCAGTATGCTTACGTGGTGTACCCGGACGGGCGGGAGGACACAGTCTCCATTCAAGACCTCGCACCTGCGGGTGCTCCTGAAACACCCTCTTCGCCACCCACCGCTACTCCTGCCTACCCCCAGGACACAGTCCCCGCACGAGACCTCGCACCTTCGGGTGCCTCTGAGAGACCACCATCGCTACCTCCCATTACCCGCGCTCTGACCCCTGTAGATGGCATGCAGCAGCCCCAGGGTCCGCCACCTGCTACACCTCCTCTGAACGAGACACCAGGTTCAACGTTGGATGCTGCACCATCACCGCCGCTGCTGCGACACTCAGGACGGCTTACAAGGCCTCCTGATAGACTTCAGTACACGAATGTTTAGTGCACTTCACCCCGCCGGACTCAATTCTAAACAAGGGGTGAATGTGGTAAACCACTGTTGTTAGTATTGTTGTTCACCACTGTTGTTAGTACTGTTGTTCACTCTTGCATATTGTTGTACTTGTCTGTGCATGCCTCAGCTGACTCCGCCCCTGGCTCCACCCTCATGGCTGGGTATAAAGGTGGCTGCTCGGCAGCCCCCGGCCCTTTTGGATACCAGGTAACCACAAGAGGCATGCTCTGTTCTTTGGTAATAAAAGCCTGTTTGTTGCTCTCTCAACTTCCAGTCTTTTGTAGCAATTGATAGTGCATCAACTTGTTGCCAGGGAAGTGATGTAATGACCCTTATCAGAGAATGCTTGTTGCCAGGGAAGTGATGTAATGAAACACTTGTTGCCAGGGAAGTGATGTAGTGACCCTTGTCCCACGGTATAATAGGGGCTTCCCCACCGGTATTCTCTCTCTCTTAGCCAGAAGGCGTGTGGAACATCAAGAGGGTCAGACATCTCCCGGGGACGTAAATGCTGGCACCACGTGTCTAACCCGGTGTGACCCTCGGGACACGAATGTACTGTCGATATGCTGTATGACCACTCCGAACAGTAATGAATAAAATGATGTTGTTTTAACTCTCCGAACCCTCGAGCCTGGAATTCTTCGTACTACGGAACTCAAGAAGAGGACCAGAAAAACCCGGTTCTTACAATGTGATGAGGCTTCAAGGGGATCTCGACAGGCTCAGTGAGTGGGTGAGAACATGGCAGATGGAATATAATGTGGATAAATGTGAAGTTATCCACTTTGGTAGAAAAAACAGAAAGGTAGAATATTTCCTAAATGGTGAAAGATTGGGGAATGCAGATGCTCAAAGGGACCTGGGTGTCCTTGTACATTAGTCACTGAAAGTGAATGTGCAGGTGCAGCAAGCCATTAGGAAGGCAAATGGTATGCTGGCCTTCATTACAAGAGGATTTGAGTACAGGAGTAAAGAAGTCTTACTCCAATTATATAGGGCCTTGGTGAGACCACACCTGGAGTACTGTGTACAATTTTGGTCTCCTTACCTAAGGAAGGATATACTTGCCATAGAGGGAGTGCAATGAAGGTTCATGAGATTGATTCCTGGGATGGCGGGACTGTCGTATGAGAAGAGATTGAGTAAACTAGGCCTGTATTCTCTTGAATTCAGCAGAATGAGAGGAGATCTCATTGAAGCATACAAAATGATTACAGGGCTTGATAGGGTGGATGCTGGGAGAATGTTTCCCTTGGCTGGGGAGTCTAGAACCAGGGGCCACAGCCTCAGGATAAAGGGTAGGCCATTCAGGACTGAGGCGAGAAGAAATTTCTTCACACAGAGGGTGGTGAATCTTTGGAATTCTCTACCCCAGAGGGCTGTGGAGGCTCAGTCATTGGGTATATTCAAAACAGAAGTCGATAGATTTCTGACTAGTAAGGGCATCAAGGGATATGGCGATAGGGCCGGTGAATGGAGTTGAGACAGAAGATCAGCCATGATCTCATTGAATGGCGGAGCAGGCTCGAGGGGCCGAATGTCCGACTCCTGCTCCTATTTCTTATGTTCTTAAACCTTTATAAATCACTGGTTAGGCACCAGATGGAGTATTGTGTCCAATTCTGGGAACCACACTTTAGGAAGGATGTCAAGGCCTTGGAGAGGGTGCAGAGGAGATTTACCAGGATGGTTCCAGGGATGAGGGACTTCAGTTATGTGGAAAGACTGGAGAAGCTGGGATTGTTATCCTTAGAGCAGAAGGTTAAGGAGAGATTTAATAGAGGCGTTCAAAATCATGACGGGTTTGGATAGAGTAAATAAAGAGAAACTGTTTCCAGCGGCAGGAGGGTCGGTAACCAGAGGACACAGATTGAAGATAATCGGCAAAAGAACCAGAGGTGACATGAGGAAACAGTTTTTTACACAGTGAGTTGTTGTGATCTGGAATGCGCTGCCTGAAAGGGCGGTGGAAGCAGATTCAATAGTAACTTTCAAAAGAGAATTGGATCGATACTTTAAGGGGAAAAATTTGCAGGGATATGAGGGGAGTGGGATTAATTGGAGAGCTCGTTCAAAGACTCCAAGGGTTAAGTTACGAGGAGAGATTACACAAACTAGGGTTGTATTCCCTAGAATTTAGAAGTTAAGGGGCGATCTGATGGAAGTTTTCAAGATATTGAGGGGAAATAGAGAGGGGCGACAGAGAGAAACTATTTCTGCTGGTTGGGGATTCTAGGACTAAGGGGCAGAGTCTAAAAATTAGAGCCAGACCTTTCAGGAGTGAAATTAGGAAACACTTCTACACACAAAGGGTGGGAGAGGTTTCGAACTCTCTTCCGCAAACGGCAATTGATGCTAGATCAATCGTTCATTTTAAATCGGAGACTGATAGATTTTTGTTAACCAAAGGTATTAAGGGATATGGGCCAAAGGCGGGTGTATGGAGTGAGGCTGCAGACCAGCCATGATCTCATTGAATGGCGGAACAGGCTCGAGGGACTGAATGGCCTCCTCTTGCACTGTATAGAAACATAGAAGATAGGAGCAGGAGTAGGCCATTCGGCCCCTCGAGCCTGCTCCGCCATTCAATGAGATCATGGCTGATCATCCAAATTCAGTACCCTGTCCCTGCCTTCTCCCCATATCCCTTGATCCCTTTAGTCTTAAGAAATATATCCAACTCCTTCTTGAATATATTTAATGAATTGGCCTCTACTGCCTTCTGTGGTAGAGAATTCCACAGGTTCACCACTCTGGGGGAAGAAATTCCTCCTCATTTCAGTCCTAAATGGCTTACCCCTTATCCTTAGACTGTGACCCCTGGTCCTGGACTCCCCGACCATCGGGAACAGCCTTCCTGCATCAAGTCTGTCTAGTCCTGTTAGAATTTTATATGTTTCAATGAGATTCCCTCGCATTCTTCTAAACTCCAGCGAGTATAAGCCCAATCGACCCAATCTCTCCTCATACGTCATTCCTGCCATCCCAGGTATCAGTCTGGCGAATCTTCGCTGTACTCCCTCCATGGCAAGAACATCCTTCCTCAGATAAGGCGACCAAAACTGCAGACAATACTCAAGATGGGGTCTCACCAAGGCCCTGTACAACCACAGCAAGACATCCTTGTTCCTGTACTCAAACCCTCTCGCTACGAAGGCCAACATACCATTTGCCTTCTTAACCACCTGCTGCACTTGCATGCATACCTGCAGTGACTGGTGCACAAGGACACCCAGGTCTCGTTACACTTCCCCTTCTCCCAATCTATGGCCATTCAGATAATAATCCGCCTTCCTGTTTTTGACACCAAAGTGGATAACCTCGCATTTATCCACACTATACGGCATCTGCCATGCTTCTGCCCAATCACCCAACCTGTCCAAATCATACTGGAGTTTCTCGGCATCCTCCTCACAGCACACACGCCCACCCAGCTTTGTGACGTCTGCAAACTTGGAGATATTACATCTAGTTCCCTTGTCTAGATCATCTATATATATATATATTGTAAATAGCTGGGGTCCTAGCACCGATCCCTGCGATATCGCTCTATAATTCTTTAAAATAGGCTTTGCTGACTCAGGAAACCTCATTTGCTTTGCTGTTTTTTGGCTGACTAAATAAAAGTTTTTTTTTTGGCTGCATGCAGGTATTTAATTGAGTTAGTTCAGGCTTGCTGTCAGTCCTGGCCCTGGTCCCGCCCCTTCCTGCACCTCATTGGCTGACACCGCTGTCAATCGACACCCAAGGGAGGATGATTGACAGGTGACGATTGATAGAAGCGCCTGCCCGCGCTGTGATTGGTGCAGGGGAAGGCAAGTGGGCGTGTCCGGCTCCCGGGCCCACGTGGGGGAGTCAAAGGCTGGCTAGAGCGCATGCGCAGCCCGCCTCCAACCGTTGGGAAGCTTTTCAAATATTTTTTTTGCGAAACAAATTGAAAACACTCATTAATTCCCCCAACATTCTCCCCTCTACAGTGCGATTATTATTATTTTAGTTTTTCCTCATTTGTGTGGGGTGTCTTTCTTTTTACCTTGCGGTGGCGTGCGCCGATCCAACCGACCCCTTGTCGTTGCGTGCATGCGTCAGCGCGTAATCGGAAGGGGGGTTGATTGGCGGGCGCCTCGCGTCAATCAGGAGCGAGGAAAACTCGGAGGACCGGGCGGGCTGACGGTCCTCCAACCAATGGCGGCGCTGGAGGGAGGGGGGCGGGACCTCGGTGGGCTGCAGGACGCTTTCCTGCTTTCATTGTCTGCAGGAGCTGTTAAAGGGAAGGGGAGGAGGGGGTGGAAAAAACCCAGCTTGAGTGTTTATTCCTTTGCATTACCTTTATTGCAAGACTATTCATCAACTGCATTCATTTAAAAATAAGTGAACCTTTTCTCTTTTCGACTTTTATCCAGAACCATGAGCCCTGGTGCTGTGAACATTTTGGTGGGCAGCCACTTTTAAAGGGACAAAGACCAGCATTCTTCCTCCTCTCTCTCTTGTGAGTATTTGTGGTGGGTGAGAGAGCGGGGGGGGGGTGGTGAGTCAAAGGGGACTGCGGCCCCTTTTCAACAAAAAAAATTATAACTTGGCCATTTAAAGGGGAATGGGTGCCCCCTGGGTATTTAAAGGGGCAGTGCCTTGTTTTGTTTTACACACTTTGTATAAAAATAATAAATTGCAGGACAACGGAGTATTTCAGTTTAGCTCTTATTAAGCATTAGGTCTGTGATCTTACTCATAGCAGCACCAGTGGGGAAAAGCCTGGCATTAAGACCCCTAGCCTGGGTCTTCAAAACAATAGTGGTCCTTACAGATGCCTGCAGGCCAATGACAACTCAGCATGTGATCACATGTGAATATAATACGTATTCCTTACAGATGCCTGCGGGCCAATGATAATTCAATATGCAAATGTTACATCCCCTTTTAAAAGAAAAATGTTATGCATTACTTTTAAACCTTTCTTCTACATAATGTTCTCGGTAGCATAAACATATAAGTATAATTCTCATCCTTGTTTTCAAATCCCTCCATGGCCTCACCCCTCCCCATCTCTGTAATCTCCTGCAGCCCCACAACCCCCCTGAGATATCTGCGCTCCTCTAATTCTGCCCTCTTGCGCATCCCTGATTATAATCACTCAGCCATTGGCGGCCATGCCTTCTGTTGCCTGGGCCCTAAACTCTGGAATTCCCTGCCTAAACCTCTCCGCCTCTCTACCTCTCTTTCCTCCTTCGCAATATATATTAATGATCTGGACGAGGGAATTGGATGTAATATCTCCAAATTTGCAGACGACACAAAGCTGGGTGGGAGGGTATGCTGTGAGGAGGATGTCGTGAAACTCCAGTACGACATGGACAGGTTGGGTGATTGGGCAGAAACATGGCAAATGCACTATAATGTGGATAAATGTGAGGTTATCCACTTTGGTGGCAAAAACAGGAAGGCACATTATTATTTGAATGGCAATAGATTGGGAGAAGGGGAAGTGCAAAGAGACCTGGGTGTTCTTGTGCACCGGTTAAGAAGGCAAATGGTATGTTGGCCTTCGTAGCAAGTGGGTTTGAGTACAGGAACAAGGATGTCTTGCTACAGTTGTACAGGGCCTTGGTGAGACCACACCTTGAGTATTGTGTGCAGTTTTGGTCGCCTTATCTGAGGAAGGACATTCTTGCCATGGAAGGAGTGCAGCGAAGATTCACCAGACTGATACCTGGGATGGCAGGAATGACGTATGAGGAGAGATTGTGTCGACTGGGCTTATACTCACTGGAGTTTAGAAGATTGAGAGGGGATCTCATCGAAACCTATAAAATTCTGTCCGGCCTGGACAGACTAGATGCACGAAGGATGTTTCTGATGGCCGGGGAGTCCCGAACCAGGGGTCACAGTCTAAGGATAAGGGGTAAGCCATTTAGGACAGAGATGAGGAGGAATTTCTTCACCCAGAGAGTGGTGAACCTGTGGAATTCTCTACCACAGAGGGCGGTGGAGGCCAGTTCATTAAATATATTCAAGAAGGAGTTGGATATATTTCTTAAGGCTAAAGGGATCAAGGGTTATGGGGAGAAGGCAGGGACAGGGGACTGAATTTGGATGATCAGCCATGATCTCATTGAATGGGGGAGCAGGCTCGAGGGGCCGAATGGCCTACTCCTGCTCCTATCTTCTATGTTTCTATGTTAAGACGCTCCTTAAAACCTACTTCTTTGACCAAGCTTTTGGTCACCTGCCCTAATTTCTCCTTATGTGGCTCGGTGTCACTTTTTTTGTCTTAAAATACTCCTGTGAAGCACCTTGGGATGTTTTACTACAGTAAAGGCGCTATATAAATACATAGAAACATAGAAGATAGGAGCAGGAGTCGGCCATTCAGCCCCTCGAGCCTGTTCCGCCATTCAATGAGATCATGGCTGATCATCCAAATTCAGTACCCTGTCCCTGCCTTCTCCCCATATCCCTTTAGCCTTAAGAAATATATCTAACTCCTTCTTGAGTACTTTTAATGAATTGGCCTCAACTGCCTTCTGTGGTAGAGAATTCCACAGGTTCACCACTCTCTGGGAGAAGAAATTCCTCCTCATCTCAGTCCTAAATGGCTTACCCCTTATCCTTAGACTGTGACCCCTGGTTCTGGACTCCCCGCCATCGGGATCTACCTTCCTGCATCTAGTCTGTCTAGTCCTGTTAGAATTTTATAAGTTTCAATGAGATCCTCTCTCATTCTTCTAAACTCCAGCGAGTATAAGCCCAATCGACCCAATCTCTCCTCATACGTCATTCCTGCCATCCCAGGTATCAGTCTCGTGAATCTTCGCTGCACTCCTTCCATGGCAAGAACATCCTCAGATACAAGTTGTTGTGTTTCATTTTTAAACATTTTACCGTTCTTGCAGTGACTGATGGCGGCTTTGCCTGGTTGAGGTTCTGGAGAGTCTAGAACCAGGGGACACAGTCTCAGAATAAGGGGTCAGCCATTTAAGACTGAGATGAGGAGGAATTTCTTCACCCAGAGGGCGGTGAATCTTTGGAATTTTCTGCCCCAGAGGGCTGTGGAGGCTCAGTCATTGAGTATATTCAAGGCTGAGATCGAAAGGTGTTTGGGCTCTCAGGGAATCAAGGGATATGGGGATCGGGCGGGAAAGTGGTGTTGGGGTCGATGATCTTATTCAATGGCGGTGCAGGCTCGAGGGGCCGTATGGCTGACTCCTGCTCCTATAGAATCAGAGTGGTTACAGCACAGAAGGAGGCCATTCGGCCTGTCGAGCCCGTGCCGATTCTCAGCTAGTCCCACTCCCCGCCCTTTCCCCGTAACCCTGCACATTTCTTTACTTCAGGTACTTATCCAATTCCCTTTTGAAAGCGGTGATTGAATCTGCCTCCACCGCCCTTTCAGGCAGTGCATTCCAGATCCTAACCACTCGCTGCGTAAAAAAGTTTTTCCTCATGTCGCCTTTGGACCTTCTGCCAATCACCTTAAATCTGTGTCCTCTGGTTCTCGAGCCTTCCGCCAATGGGAACAGTTTCTCTCTATACTCTGTCCAGAATCCTCATGATTTTAAACACCTCTATCCAATCTCCTCTCAACCTACTCTGCTCCAAGGAGAACAATCCCAGCTTCTCCAGTCTTTCCACGTAACTGAAGCCCCTCATCCCCGGAATCATTCTGGTAAATCTTTTCTGCACCCTCTCTAAAGCCTTCACATCCTTCCTAAAGTGCGGTGCCCAGAATTGGACACAATACTCCAGTTGAGGCCAAACCAGTGTTTTATAAAGGTTCATCATCACCTCCTTGCTTTTGGACTCTCTGCCTCTATTTATGAAGCCCAGGATCCCGTATGCTTTTTTAACCGCTTTCTCAACCTGCCCTGCCACCTTCACCGATTTGTGCACATATACCCCCAGGTGTCTCTGTTCATGCACCCACTTTAGGATTGTACCCTTTAGTTTATATTGCCTCTCCTTGTTCTTCCTACCAAAATGTATCACTTTGCACTTTTCTGCGTTAAATTTCATCTGCTACGTGTCCGCCCATTCCATTAAACATAGAAACATAGAAGATAGGAGCAGGAGTAGGCCATTTGGCCCCTCGAGCCTGCTCTGCCATTCAATGAGATCATGGCTGATCATCCAAATTCAGTACCCTGTCCCTGCCTTCTCCCCATACCCCTTGATCCCTTTAGCCTTAAGAAATATATCTAATGCCTTCTTGAATATATTTAATGAATTGGCCTCAACTGCCCTGTGTGGTAGAGAATTCCACAGGTTCACCACTCTCTGGGTGAAGAAATTCCTCCTCATCTCTGTCCTAAATGGCTTACCCCTTATCTGCAGACTGTGACCCCTGGTTCTGGACTCCCCGACCATCGGGAACAACCTTCCTGCATCAAGTCTGTCTAGTCCTGTTAGAATTTTATACGTTTCAATGAGATCTCCTCTCAGTCTTCTAAACTCCAGCGAGTATAAGCCCAATCGACCCAATCTCTCCTCATACGTCATTCCTGCCATCCCAGGTATCAGCCTGGTGAATCTTCGCTGCACTCCCTCCATGGCAAGAACATCCTTCCTCAGATAAGGCGACCAAAACTGCACACAATACTCAGGATGTGGTCTCACCAAGGCCCTGTACAACTGCAGCAAAACATCCTTGTTCCTGTACTCGAACCCTCTCGCTATGAAGGCCAACATACCATTTGCCTTCTTAACCGCCTGCTGCACCTGCATGCTTGCCTTCAGCGACTGGTGCATAAGGACACCCAGGTCTCGTTGCACTTCCCCTTCTCCCAATCTATTGCCGTTCAGATAATAAGCTGCCTTCCTGTTTTTGCCACCAAAGTGGATAACCTCGCATTTATCCATGTTATACTGCATCTGCCAGGCATCTGCCCAATCACTCAACCTGTCCAAATCATCCTGGAGTTTCTCAGCATCCTCTTCACAGCACACACGCCCACCCAGATTTGTGTCATCTGCAAACTTGGAGATATTACATCTAGTTCCTTTGTCTAGATTATTAATATATATTGTGAATAGCTGGGGTCCTAGGACCGATTCCTGCAGTACCCCATTAGTCACTGCCTGCCACTCGGAAAAAGAGCCGTTTATTCCAACTCTTTGCTTCCTGTCTGCCAACCAGTTCTCTATCCAAGTCAGTACCTTGCCCCCAATCCCATGTGCCTTAACTTTACACACTAATCTCTTATTTTGGACCTTATCGAAAGCCTTCTGAAAGTCCCAAATACAGCACATCCACTTATCTCCCTTATCTATTCTACCAGTTACAGTCAGGGTAGACAGTCAGGCTGACAGAGGATGAAATCTGGGTGGAGAACTGTTTGTACAATCGATTTCAAAATTCTCATCCTGGTGCAAATCCCTCTGTGGCCTCACCGCCCCCCCCTCCCCATCTCTGCAATCTCCTCCAGCCGCCCACCCCCCCCTCCAAAAGAGATCTCTGCGCTCCTCCAATTCTGGCCTCTTGAGCATCCCTGGTTTTTAATCGCTCCACCATTGGCCGTGCCTTCAGCTGCCTGGGCCCTAAGCTCTGGAATTCCCTCCCTAAACCTCTCCGCCTCGCTTTCCTCCTTTAAGACGCTCCTTCAAACCTAACTCTTTGACCAGGCTTAACTTCTTCACAAAGCTCGGGTTAGATCCCAGAGAGTCATAGAGGCACAGAAGGAGGCCATTCAGCCCATCGAGTCCGTGCCGGCTCTCTGTAGAGCAATCCAGTCAGTCCCATTCCCCCGCTCTATCCCCGTAGCCCTGCAAGTTTATTTCCCTCAAGTGCCTATCCAGTCTCCCCTTGAAAACATTGAGTGTCTCCGCTTCCACCACTTCCGTCGGCAGCGAGTTCCAGGTCATCAAAACTCGCTGCGTAAAAATATTTTTCCTCACATCCCCCCTGTATCTCTTGCCCAAAACATTAAATCTGTGTCCCCTAGTCCTTGTACCACCAACTAGTGGGAACAGCCTTTCCCCGTCTAGCCTATCCAAACCCGTCATAATCTTGTACACCTCTGTCAAATCACCCCTCAACTTCCTTTGCTCTAATGAAAACAAATCCAGCTTCTCCAACCTGTCCTTGTAGCTAAGATCCCCCATCCCCGGAACCATTCTGGTAAATCTCCTCTGCACCCTCTCAAGGGCCTTCACATCCTTCCTAAAGTGTGGTGACCAGAACTGGACGCAATACTCCAGTTGTGGCCTAACCAGCGCTTTATAAAGGTTCAGCATAACTTCTCTACTTTTGTACTCAATACCTCTATTTATGAAGCCCAAGATCCCATATGCTTTGTTAACCACTCTCTCAATATGTCCCGCCACCTTCAGGGACCTACGCACATTAACTCCCAGGAACTCCCTGGAGCACTGTGTACAGTTCTGGGCACCGCACCTCAGAAAGGATATACTGACCTTGGAAGGAGTGCAGCACAGATTGACCAGAATGTTACCCGGGCTCCAAGGGTTAGATTATGAGGAGAGATTACATAAACTAGGCTTGTGTTCCCTGGAATCTAGAAGGTTAAGGAGTGATTGAGGATTTTAGGATTTTGAAAGGAATTGGTAGAGTAGATAGAGAGAAACTTTTTCCGCCGGTGGGGCAGTCGAGGACAAGGGGACATCACCTTAAAATCAGAGCCAGGCCATTCAGGAGAGAAGTTGGGAAACACTTCTTCACACAAAGGGTGGTAGAAGTGTGGAACCCTCTCCCACAGAAAGCAGTCGATGCCAGCTCAATTAATCATTTTAAATCCCAGAGCGATAGATTTTTGTTAGACAAGGGAGCAAAGGGATATGGAGCCAAGGCAGGTGGGTGGAGTTAAGACACAGATCGGCCATGATCTCATTGAATGGCGGAACAGGCTGGAGGGGCTGAATGGCCTCCTCCTGTTCCCATGCTCCTATTTACTCTTTCAAAACCCTTCCTGTTTTGAACACCTCTATTAAATCTCCGCTGCACCTTCTCTGCTCCAAGGAGAACAATCCCAGCTTCTCCAGTCTCCACGTAACTGAAATCCTCTGTGTATTTGTCGTGGGGCAGCAGGCTATAGTAAACAGCTTTCTTAAGAACATAAGAAATAGGAGCAGGAGCAGGCCATTCGGCCCTTCGAGCCTGCTCCGCCATTCAATAAGATCATGGCTGATCTTCTACCTCATCTCCACCTTCCCGCCCGATCCCCATATCCCTCGATTCCCCATGAGTCCAAAAATCTATCGATCTCAGCCTTGATTATACTCAATGACTGAGCCTCCACAGCCCTCTGGGGCAGAGAATTCCAAAGATTCACCACCATCTGAGTGAAGAAATTTCTTCTCATCTCAGTCCTAAATGGCCGACCCCTTATTCTGAGACTGTGACCCCTGGTTCTAGACTCCCCAGCCAGGGGAAACAGTCTCCCAGCATCTACCCTGTCAAGCCCTGTAAGAATTGTAGATGTTTCAATGACATCACCTCTCATTCTTCAAAATTCCTGGGAATATAGGCCCAGTCTACTCAATCTCTCCTCATAGGACAATCCCCCCATCCCAGGAATCAGTCTGGTGAACCTTCGTTGAACTCCCTTTAAGGCAAGTATATCCTTCCTTAGGTAAGGAGACCAAAACTGTACACAATACTCCAGGTGTGGTCTCACCAAGGCCCTATATAGTTGCGGTAAGACTTTACTCTTATACTCCAATCCTTTTGTAATAAAGACTAACGTACCATTTGCTTTCCTAATTGCTTGCTGCACCTGTGTGTTAAGATGAGAAATGATAAAGGCAAGAAGTCACTTGTGGGAGTGGTGTACAGGCCCCCTGACAGTAACCACACGGTAGGATGGAGTATAAAGGAAGAAATAATGGGAGCTTGTCAGAAAGGTATGGCTATAATCATGGGGGATTTTAATCTACATATAGACTGGAAAAATCAGATGGGCAAAGGTAGCCTAGATGAGGAGTTCATAGAATGTTTTCAGGATAGTTTCTTAGAACAGCACGTTCTGGAGCCAACCAGAGAGCAGGCTATACTAGACCTGGTATTGTGCAACGAGATAGGATTAATTAATGACTTCATAGTGAAGGCGCCCCTAGGTAGCAGCGATCATAATATGATTGAATTTTACATTCAGTTTGAGGGAGAGACGAAGGTCCAAGACTAGTATTTTAAACTTAAATAAGGGCATGAAAGCAGAGCTAGCTAAAGTGAACTGGCAAATTAGGTTAAGGGAGAGGTCAATAGAGTTGCAGTGGCAGATATTTAAGGGGATATTTCAGAATACACAGAATAGATACATTCCAACGAGAAAGAAAAATTCCAAGGGGAGGACCCACCATCCGTGGTTAACTAAAGAAGTTAAAGATAGTATCAGACTTAAAGAAAAAGCATATAATTGTGCAAAGATGGCTGGCAGGTCAGAAGATTGGACAGAATATAAAAAACAGCAAAGAATGACTAAAAGATTAATAAGGAGAGAAAAATGAGAGTACCAGAGAAAGCTAGCTAGAAATATAAACACAGATAGTAAGAGTTTCTATAGATATTTAAAAAAGAAAAGAGTTAACAAAGTGAGCGTTGGTCCTATAGAAAGTGAGTCTGGGGAATTAATAATGGAAAATAAGGAGATGGCAGTTGAATTGAACAGGTATTTTGCATCGGTCTTCACTATAGAGGATTCAAGTAACATCCCAGAAATAGCTGTAAATCAGGAAATGGAAGGGAGGGAGGAACTCAAGAAAATTACAATCACCAGGGAAGTGGCCCTAGAAATAGTAGATGCATTGCTGGTCATCTTCCAACATTTGATAGACTCTGGAACAGTACCCATGGATTGGAGGGTAGCTAATTTTACCCCACTATTCAAAAAAGGTGGTAGAGAGAAAACGGGGAATTACAGACCGGTAAGCCTGACATCGGTAGTGGGGAAAATGCCAGAATCCATTATAAAAGATGTAACAGCAGAGCAGTTGGAAAACAGTGACAGGATTGGACAAAGTCGACATGGATTTACAAAAGGTAAATCATGCTTGACTAATCTACTGGAATTTTTTGAGGATGTAACTGGTAGGGTGGATGGGGGAGAACCAGTGGATGTGGTGTATTTGGACTTTCAAAAGGCTTTCGATAAGGTCCCACATAAGAGATTAGCGTGTAAAGTTAAGGCACATGGGATTGGGGGCAAGGTATTGAATTGGATAGAGAACTGGTTGGCAGACAGAAAGCAAAGAGTTTGAATAAACGGGTCTTTTTCCGAGTGGCAGGCAGTGACTAGTGGGGTACCGCAGGGATCGGTCCTTGGACCCCAGCTATTCACAATATATATTAATGATCTAGACGAGGGAACTAAATGTAATATCTCCAAGTTTGCAGACGACACAAAGCTGGGTGGGCGTGTGTGCTGTGAGGAGGATGCCGAGAAACTCCAGTATGATTTTGACAGGTTGGGTGATCGGGCAGAAGCATGGCAGATGCAATATAATGTGGATAAATGCGAGGTTATCCACTTTGGTGTCAAAAACAGGAAGGCAGATTATTATCTGAATGGCAATAGATTGGAAGAAGGGGAAGTGCAATGAGACCTCGGTGTCCTTGTGCACTAGTCACTGAAGGTAAGCATGCAGGTGCAGCAGGCGGTTAAGAAGGCAAATTGTATGTTGGCCTTCGTAACGAGAGGGTTCGACTACAGGAACAAGGATGTCTTGCTGCAGTTGTACAGGGCCTTGGTGAGACCACATCATGAGTATTGTGTGCAGTTTTGGTCACCTTATCTGAGGAGGGATGTTCTTGCCATGGAAGGAGTGCAGCAAAGATTCACCAGACTGATATCTGGGGTGGCAGGAATGATGTATGAGGAGAGATTGGGTCGATTGGGCTTATACTCGCTGGAGTTTAGAAGAATTAGAGGGGATCTCATTGAAACTTATAAAATTCTAACAGGACTAGACAGACTAGATGCAGGAAGGATGTTCCCGATGGTCGGGGAGTCCAGGACCAGGGGTCACAGTCTAAGGATAAGGGGTAGGCCATTTAGGACAGAGATGAGGAGGAATTTCTTCACCCAGAGAGTGGTGAACCTGTGGAATTCTCTACCACAGAAGGCAGTAGAGGCCAATTCATTAAATATATTCAAGAAGGAGTTGGATATATTTCTTAAGGCTAAAGGGATCAAGGGATATGGAGAGAAGGCAGGGACAGGGTACTGAATTTGGATGATCAGCCATGATCTCATTGAATGGCGGAGCAGGCTCAAGGGGCCGAATGGCCTACTCCTACTCTATGTTTCTATGTTTCCCTCACTGATTGCGGCTCTTCACCAACACCGACTTTACAAAGAAAGCCCCGTGCGGCAGCCTGAAGCTCGGGCCCAGCGCACGGGCGCGGGGGAGGATGATTGACAGGGGCCCAGGGGGTGTGCTGAGCATGCGCGGTGCGGGCCGGGCGCCTGTGGAGCAGGAGAGGGCGGGGCCATGGGGCGCATGCGCGGGGTCAGCCACAACTCAGTGCGGCGGCCGGAGCGCTTTCTGGAGCGCGGGGGCTTGTGGGGATTGCAGCCGCCATTACTGTTAATCCTTTCAACCAACCTGTGCAGCAACTGGAGCCTGAAATGCAGCTTCACTGCCCCTGGGCTGGGAAAGGGGGACATGAGACAACATTCTCCCTCTTACCCCTTTCTACACTCCTTTTACAGGGTTTTAGAAGTGGAGCATTTACAGACAGGAAGCTCAAACCAAACATCACCACAAGATCTGACAGAGTTGCTCAATTCATCAGGACCTGAATATCATCGGCCTTTGCACATGGAAGGAGAGAGCAGCGATCGCAGCGCTGACAAACCGCACACGTTCCGTGTGTGGACTCGCCTTCAGCCGATTGCCTGCCTTGGCGAGACACGTGCTCCGTCACACCGGGGAGAAACCGGGTAAAGGTGGGGATGGTGGGAAGGGATTCAGTTCCCCGTCTACGTCAGAAGTTCATCGGCGCAGTTACCCCAAGGACAATCCGTTCACCTGCTCCGTGTGTGGGAAGGGATTTATTTATTCATCCCACCTGCTGAGACACAAGCTTGTTCACTCTGATGAGAAACCATTTAAATGTTCTGACTGCGGGAAGAGCTTCAAATACTCCGGGCATGTGAAGGAACACCAGCATGTTCACACCGATGAGAAACCATTTACATGTTCCGACTGTGGGAAGAGCTTCAAATGCTCCAGGTATCTGAAGCAACACCAGCTTGTTCACACCGATGAGAGACCATTTACATGTTCTGACTGTGGGAAGAGTTTTAAATGCTCCGGGACTCTGACCAGACACCAGCGAGTTCACACCGGGGAGAGGCCATTTCCCTGCCCCTGCTCAGTGTGTGGGAAGGGATTCACTTACACATCCCACCTGCTGAGACACCAGCTTGTTCACACTGATGAGAGAGTGTTTAAATGTTCTGTGCCAAAAGAGCTTTAAAAGCTCCAGGGTCCTGAAGCGACACCAGCTTGTTCACACTGATGAGAGAGCGTTTACATGTTCTGACTGTGGGGAGAGCTTTAAAAGCTCCAATGACCTGCTGAGACACCAGCAAGTTCACACTGTTCTGTAGCGCAGGGTCCTGTAGACAGCTGGGGTGACATGAATGTGGAATGGATGAATGTTTTATAAATTCTTGTACTGCTGTTTAATCTTTCAATCTGTTGTGCTGATGATTCCCTTGATTTGACTGTTAATGTTATTTTTGTTTTTCTCCTTATCACAGGCAATTGCCTATTAAAAGTCAACCATCACAACCAATAAAACCTGTAACATAACCAAAAAAAGTTTAAAGGAAACTTAAATGAAATTAAAATTCTATTTTCGGTGGTGATGATACACGCCAGTCCCTCCGGTACCCACCGGTCACGGAAGGCCTCGAGCGCGCCGGTGGACTGTTCATGTTATTACATTGAATGTACAGCACAGAAACAGGCCATTCGGCCCAACTGGTCCATGCCGGGGTTTATGCTCCACACGAGCCTCCTCCGACATATCCTCCTATGTTTATCTGGCTTCTCCTTAAATACATCTATGTTGTTCACCTCAACTACTCCCTGTGGTAGTGAGTTCCCCATTCTCATCACTCTCTGGGTAAAGAAGTTTCTCCTGAATTCCCTCCTGGATTTATTAATGACTATTATATTTATGGCCCCATAAATATGATGAGATTCTGTTAAGCTGACCAGTATGTTGTTGTACTTTGTCTTTTTCTGATGAATGAAACATTACTGAGCCCCTGTACCCGTGTTATGGGATGAAGTGCCAGACAAGTGAAGGCACAACGTCTGGGTGTGAATCTAATAATAACCTCACGGACCGTATAGGTGTGATAACCAGACGGGCTTGTGGTTATAGTCTGGTCACAGATGGACTAAATTCCCTGAATTAGCAGGAGTTCAGGAGGCGGTCAACAGATGGGTCCAAACAATCCCATTTCCTGAGCGGTAACCAAGCTTGTGCATAAGAACAGGCCACTTAAGCCGTTGTCAGTTGGAACAGACTCGAGAAGATCGCGCGTGAATCCACTGTACTTCTATTCTCCAGATTGAGGGAATTATCACCCGATCTGTGTTATGCAGCGCTCTTAATAAAGCCTGGAGAGACAGTTTGTGTTCTTGTGAGCTTGATTATCTGGTGTCCGAAACCCTGGGACCCCCGATCATTAGAGACAACCTCAGTGTGTGGAAAGGGATTCCCTGGTGTATCCCACCCGCTGACACACCAGAGTGTCCACAGTGTGACTGCGGTGGTTCGATTACACTGTTTCCGATGCCTTTAATCACATCCAGGACTGAACCATGTTAATTCAGGCAACTGGGGCTTGTTAATGTTCAGAGCCCCCCAATAACTGGGCTGGATTTAAAGATTATTCCCTGTTCTCTCAGTACTAGTGAGCAGAGTGAAGCTGATGTTATAGAATCATAGAGCACAGTGGGATGCCTTTCGGCCCATCGTGCTGGTGCTGGCTCTCTGAAAGAGCGATGCAATTAGTCCCACTGCCCTGCTCTTTCCCCACAGCCCTGCAAATTTCTGCCTTTAGTATATATCCAATTCCCTTTTGAAAGTTACTATTGAATCTGCTTCCACCTCCCATTCAGGCAGTGCATTCCAGATCATCACAATTCGCTGTGTAAAAAAAGTCTCCTCATTTCCTCTCTAGATTCTTTTGCCAATGATCTGAAATCTGTGTCCTCTCGTTACCGACCCTCCTGCCAGTGACAACAGCTTCTCCTTGTTTGCTCGATCAAAACCCCTCATAATTTTGAGCACCTCGATCACAGCTCCACTTAACCGTCTCTGCTCCAAGTTATATTGCCATTGTTTTGTGAATTGTTGCTGTGATCGAGGTGCTGGATGTCCGTGCCTGGGGAATGGGACATTCTATCCTCGTGAGCACCGAGTGTCAGCATCCAGCAATCTCTGGTCAGGGACTGTCTTTTTAAACTGCCTCACCTGAGCTTTTTGACTCCCTGATTTCATTATGAAACATTTCAGTGTTTTTGCAGAGTGACCAAGGCTGAACAGATAAATGTGAGGTATTACATTTTGGTAAGAAGAATGGGGAGGTCACTTATCACTTGGAGGGTGCGAGTCTAGGTGGGGTAGAGGAACAAAGGGATCTCGGAGTACAAATACACAAATTACTAAAAGTTCTGACACAGGTTAGCCAGGCCATAAAAAAAAGCAAACCAAGCACTAGGGTTTATTTCTCGAGGGATAGAATTGAAAAGTAGTGAAGTTATGCTAAAACTGTATCGAACCTTGGTTAGACCACACTTAGAGTACTGCGTACAGTTCTGGTCGCCATATTATGAAAAGGATATAGAGGCACTGGAGAGGGTGCAGAGAAGATTTACAAGGATGATACCAGAAATGCGAGGGTTTACATATCAGGAAAGGATGAACAGGCTGGGTCTCTTTTCTCTTGAAAACAGAAGGCTGAGGGGTGACCTAATAGAGGTCTTTAAAATTATGGAAAATGTTGATAGAGTGGATACAGAGAGAATGTTTCCACTTGTGGGGAAGAGCATAACTGGAGGCCTCAATATAAGATAGTCACCAAGAAATCCAATAGGGAATTGAGAAGAAACTTCTTTACCCAGAGAGTGGTGAGAATGTGGAACTCGCTGCCACAGGGAGTGGTTGAAGCGAATAGTATCGATGCATTTAAGGGGAGGCTAGACAAGCATATGAGGGAGAAGGGAATCGAGGGTTATGCTGATAGATTTAGATGAGGAAAGACGGGAGGAGGCTCGAGTGCAGCATAAACACCGGCATGGACTGGTTGGGCCGAATGGCCTGTTTCTGTGCCGTATATCCGATGTAATCCTATGTCAAGTATCCCAGCTGGCTTAGCTCCAGGCACTTTAGCTCAGTGGGCAGCACTCTCGCCTCAGAGTCAGAAGGTCGTGGGTTCAAGCCCCAGTCCAGAGACTTGAGCATAAAAATCTAGGCTGACACTCCAGTACTGAGAGAGTGCTGCGCTGTCAGAGGTGCCGTCTTTCGGATGAGATGTTAAACCGAGGCCCCCGTCTGCTCTTTCAGGTGGATGTAAAAGGTCCCATGGCACTACATTGAAGAAGAGCAGGGGAGTTCTCCCCGGTGTCCTGGGGCCAATATTTATCCCTCAATCAACATCACTGAAATAGATTATCTGGTCATTGTCACATTGCTGTTTGTGGGAGCTTGCTGTGCACCAATTGGCTGCCGTGTTTCCTACATTACAACAGTGACTACACTTCAGAAGTTCTTCATTGGCTGTAAAGTGCTCTGGGACATCCTGAGGTTATGAATGGTGCTATATAAATGCAAGTCTTTCTTTCTCAGCAAGAGGGCGAGTGTCAGTGGTTGGAGGGTGGAGCTCAGTGTTGTCACTGCGTGGACACAAACAGATTGAAGCTAAAAGACAGAGAATGCTGAAGTTTGGAATGATAACACCCAAAGTCAGGAGTTGGGCCCTTTGCTTAGATAAGGGAGGTGGTTGCTAAGAGACCCACAGACCTAATAACACTGCAAACTGCTCAGGCAGCAGACTTGTTACAACATGTGAGGTCACGAGTGAGTTGGTGCCCAGACAACAGAGCCTTGGGCATTCCTGAGAGAGACAAACTGGTTCTGTAACTGGGAGAACAGGTTGAGGGACTACGATAGGGTTCCCCTTGTCCTCACCTTTCACCCCACCAGCCTCCACATTCAACGGATCATCCTCCGCCATTTCTGCTACCTCCAAAGTGATCCCACCACCAAACGCATCTTCCCCTCCCCTTTCAGCATTCCGTAGGGACCGCTCCCTCCGAGACACCCTAGTCCACTCCTCTATCACCCCCAGCACCCCTTCCCCTTTGCCTGGCACCTTCCCGTGTAAGCGCAGGAGATGTAACACCTGCCCCTATACCTCCCCCCTTCCCACTGTCCAGGGCCCCAAAACCCCTTCCAGGTGAAACAGCGATTTACTTGTACTTCTTGCAATCTAGTATACTGTATTCGCTGCTCACGATGTGGTCTCCTCTACATTGGGGAGACCAAATGCAGATTGGGTGACCGCTTTGCGGAACACCTCCGTTCAGTCCGTAAGGGTGACCCCGAGCTTCCGGTCGCCTGTCACTTTAATTCACCGCTCCATTCCCACTTGGACCTCGCCGTCCTTGGCCTCTTGTATTGTTCCACGGAAGCTCAACGTAAACTCGAGGAACAGCACCTCATCTTCCGATTAGGCACGTTGCAGCCTTCCGGACTCACTATCGAGTTCAACAATTTCAGATCATAACCTCGGCCCCTATTACATTTTTAATTATATTTTTTATCCACCCCTTTGCGGTTTCTCCCTTCCCCCCCTTTCCTTTCTCTCTCCCACATGGCAGCTGCCTCTCATTCTGCCAGAACATTTCACACCTAATCTGAGCCGTCTTTTGTCTCCACCATCACCATCTCGTCTCGTTCTGAATCCCTCTTAATGTCTCTTCACTTCTTTTGTTCTGTCCCAGCCCTGCCTTTCGATCTATTTCATTTCCTTTCCAGTTTTGAAAAAGGGTTAGACCCGAAACATCGACTCTAATTTCTCCCCACGGATGTTGCCTGGCCTGCTGAGTTTTTCCAGCATTTTCTGTTGTTATTTCGGATTTCCAGCGTCTGCAGTATTTTGCCATCGAACAGGTTGAGGGAGTCACCCTACGTGGGACGGCTCGTCCGAGGTGTTAACACAGAGTCAGCTTGGGAATGGGATGATCAATGAATCATAGACTCATAGAAATTTACAGCACAGAAGGAGGCCATTCGGCCCATCTTATCCATGCCAACCGACAAAGAGCTCTCCACCCTAATCCCACTTTCCAGCATTTGGTCCGCAGCCTTGTAGGTTACGGCACTTCAAGTACATATCTAAGTACTTTTTAATGTGATGAGGGTCTCTGCCTCTCCCACCCTTTCAGGCAGTGAGTTCCAGACCCCCACCACCCTCTGGGTGAAACAAATTCTCCTCAAATCCCCTCTAAACTTCCGACCAATTACTTTAAATCTGTGCCCCCTGGTTATTGACCTCCCTGCTAAGGGAAATAGGTCCTTCCTATCCACTCGATCTAGGCCCCTCATCATTTATCCACCTCAGTTAAGTCTCCCCTCAGCCTCCTCTGTTCCAAAGAAAACAACCCCAGCCTATCCAATCTTTCCTCAGTTAAAATTCCCCAGTCCAGGCAATATCCTCGTAAATCTCCTCTGCACTCCCTCTAGTGCAATCACATCCTTCCTGTAATGTGGTGACCAGAACTACACGCAGTGTTCTAGCTGTGGCCTAACTAGTGTTTTATACAGTTCAAGCATAACCTCCCTGCTCTTATATTCTATGCCTCGGCTAATAAAGGCAAGTATCCCGTATGCTGTCTTAATCTCCTTATCTACCTGTCCTGCTACCTTCAGGGATCTGTGGACAGGCACTCCAAGGTCCCTCTGATCTTCTGCACTTCTCAGTGTCCTACCATTTATAGTGTATTCCCTTGCCTTGTTAGCCCTCCCCAAATGCATCACCTCACACTTCTCCAGATTGAATTCCATTTGCCACTGTTCTGCCCACCTGACCAGTCCATTGATATCTTCCTGCAGTCTGCAGCTTTCTTCTTCATTATCAACCATACGGCCAACTTTTGCATCATCTGCAAACTTCTTAATCATACTTCCTACATTTAAGTCCAAATCATTGATTTATACCACAAAAAGCAAAGAACCCAGTATTGAGCCCTGCAGAACCCCATTGGAAACAGCCTTCCAGTGACAAAAACACCCTTCGACCTAGGCCCAACCATCTTCAGCTGTTTCATCAATGACCTTCCCTCCAACATAAGGTCAGAAGTGGGGATGTTCGCTGATGATTGCACACTGTTCAGCACCATTCGAGACTCGTCAGATACTGACGCAGTCCGTGTCCATATGCAGCAAGACCTGGACAACATTCGGCTTGGGCTGACAAGTGGCAAGTAACATTCGCACCACACAAGTGCCAGGCAATGACCATCTCCAACAAGCGAGACTCTAACCATCTCCCCTTGACATTCAATGGCATTACCATTGCTGAATCCCCCACTATCAACATCCTGGGGGTTACCATTGATCAGAAACTGAACTGGATTAGCCATATAAATACTGTGGCTACAAGGGCAGGCCAGAGGCTGGGAATTCTGCAGCGAGTGTCTCACCTCCTGACTCCCCAAAGCCTTTCCACCATCTACAAGGCACAAGTCAGGAGTGTGATGGAATACTCTCCACTTGCCTGGTTGAGTGCAGCTCCAACAACACTCAAGAAGCTCAACACCATTCAGGATAAAGCAGCCCGCTTGATTGGCACTCCATCCACCACCTTCAACATTCACTCCCTCCACCACCAGCGCACTGTGGCTGCAGTGTGTACCATCTACAAGATGCACTGCAGCAACTCGCCAAAGCTCCTTCAACAGCACCTTCCAAACCCGCGACCTCTACCACTTAGAAGGACAAGGGCAGCAGACACATGGGAACATCACCACCTACAAGTTCCCCTCCAAGCCACACACCATCCTGACTTGGACCTGTATCGCCGGTCCTTCACTGTCGCTGGGCCAAAATCCTGGAACTCCCTTCCTAACAGCATTGTGGGTGTACTTACACCATATGGACTGCAGCGGTTCAAGAAGGTGGCTCACCACCATCTTCTCAAGGGCAATTAGGGATGGGCACTAAATGCAGGCCTAGCCAGTGACGCCCACATCCCATCAATGAATAAATTTTTTTTTTTTTAATTACCCTTTGTTTCTTGCCTTTGAGCCACATTTTGATCCAACTTGTCACTTTGCATTGGGTCCCATGGGCTTTTACTGTCGTCACCAGTCTGCCATGTAGGAGCTTATCAAAAGCCTTGCTAAAATCCATATAGACTACATCAAACACACTACCCTCATCGACCCTCCTTCTTACCTCCTCAAATAATGCAATCAGGTTAATCGTACTTCCTACATTCAAGTCCAAGTCAGTGATTTATACCACAAAAAGCAAAGGACCTTGGAGTGCATGTCCACAGATCTCTGAGGGGAGCAGGCCAGGCACATAAGGTGGTTAAGAAGGCCTACGGAATGCTTGCCTTTATTAGCCGTGGCATAGAATACAAGAGCAGGGAGGTTATGCTTCAACTGTATAAAACACTAGTTAGGCCTCAGCTAGAGAACAGCTTGCAGTTCTGGTCACCACATTACAGGGAGGATGTGATTGCACTAGAGAGGGTACAGAGGAGATTTACAAGGATGTTGCTGGGAGTGGAGAATCTTAGCTCTGAGGAAAGACTGGATAGGCTGGGTCTGTTTTCCTTGGAACAGAGGAGGCTGGGGTGAGACCTTATTGAGATGTATAAAATTATGAGGGGCATAGATAAAGTGGAAAGAAAGGACCTATTTCCCTTAGCAGAGGGGTCAAAAACCAGGGGGCACAGATTTAAAGTAATTGGGGGAAGGTTTAGAGGGGATTTGAGGGGGAATTTCTTCACCCAGAGGGTTGTGGGGGTCTGGAACTCACTGCCTGAAAGGGTGGTAGAGGCAGAAACCCTAACCACATTTAAAAAGTACTTGGATGTGCACTTGGGATTCTGTAACCTGCAGGGCTACGGACCAAGAGCTGGGAAGTGGGAATAGGCTGGATCGCTCTTTGTTGGCCGGCGCGGACACGATGGGCCGAAATGGCCTCCTTCCGTGCTGTAGGTTTCTATGATTCTATGAAACGGCCCTCAACAAAAGTCACGAATCACATCCTCCGCGGCTGTAACCGGTGGACTATCTCTCTTCATCCTTCTCGACCTGTCTGCGAGCTTCACCACGGTTGATCACACCATCCTCCTCCAACGCCTCTCCTCCATTGTTCAGCCCAGTGGGACTTGTTGGTGTGATTACAGGATAGTCGCTGAGCCAGACCCCCGAAACAAGCTCGTGGAACAGGAAACATTGAGACGTCTGATTGATACACTTTATTTCACAAATCAATGGTAAAAGGTAGCTGTTGACAGTGGCAGAAGGTGGGTGGTGGTGTTCCACAAGGATCAGTGCTGGGTCCACTGCTGTTCACAACTTATATTAACGATTTAGACTTTGGAATCAAAAACACCATTTCTCAATTTGCAGATGACACCAACTTTGGGGAATAGTCAACACTGATGAGGACTGCAACAAATTACAGGAGGACATTAATAAACTTGCAGAATGGGTATATAATTGGCAAATGAAGTTCAACACAGATAAATGTGAGGTATTACATTTTGGTAGGAAGAATGCGGAGGTCACATCACTTGGAGGGTGCGAGTCTAGGTGGGGTAGAGGAACAAAGGGATCTCGGAGTACAAATACATAAATTACTAAATGTTGCGACACAGGTTAGCAAGGCCATAAAAAAAGCAAACCAAACACGAGGGTTTATTTCTCGAGGGATAGAATTGAAAAGTAGTGAAGTTATGCTAAACCTGTATCGAACCTTGGTTAGACCACACTACTGCGTACAGTTCTGGTCGCCATATTATAAAAAGGATATAGAGGCACTAGAGAGGGTACAGAGAATATTTACAAGGATGATACCAGAAATGCAAGGGTATACAGATCAGGAAAGGATGAACAGGCTGGGTCTCTTTTCTCTTGAAAATAGAAGGCTGAGGGGTGACCTAATAGAGGTGGATAACGAGAGAATGTTCCCACTTGTGGGGAAGAGTATAACTAGAGGCCATCGATATAAGATAGTCACCAAGAAATCCAATCGGGAATTCAGAAGGAACTTCTTTACCCAGAGAGTGGTGAGAATGTGGAACTCACTACCACAGGGAGTGGTTGAAGTGAATAGCACTGATGAATTTAAGGGGATTACAACAGAAAATGCTGGAAATACTCAGCAGGCCAGGCAGCATCCGTGGAGAGAGAAACAGAGTTAACGTTTCAGGTCTGGGACCCTTGATCAGTTCTGATGAACGGTCCCAGACCTGAAACGTTAACTCTGTTTCTCTCTCCACGGATGCTGCCTGGCCTGCTGAGTATTTCCAGCATTTTCTGTTGTTATTTCAGATTTCCAGCATCCACAGTATTTTGTTATTGAATTTAAGGGGAGGCTGGACAAGCATATGAGGGAGAATGGAATAGAGGGTTATGCTGATAGATTTAGATGAGGAATGACGGGAGGAGGCTCGAGTGGAGCTTGGACTGGTTGGGCCGAATGGCCTGTTTCTGTGCCGTATGTCCTATGTAATCCAATGTAACATAGTAAAAACGTCCCAATCAGTTCACAGGAGCACCATCAGACCAAATTTAACACTGACTCATATAAGGAGATATTAGGACAGGTGACCAAAAGCTTGGTGAAAGAAGTTGGGAACCTGTGCAGGGAGACAGAGGAAAGGGAAGCAAGGATAGAAGCAAAAGACAGGAAGGAGAAAAGCAAAAGTGGAAGTCAGAGAAATCAAGGGTGTAAATCAAACAGGGCCACAGTAAGTAATAATTCTAAAAGGACTAAGAGTGTTAAAAAAATCAAGCCTGAAGGCTTTGTGTCTTAATGCGAGGAGCATTCGTAATAGGGTGGATGAATTAGCTGCACAAATAGATGTAAACAGGTATGATATAATTGGGATTATGGAGACATGGCTCCAGGATGACCAAGTCTGGGAATTCAACATCCAGGGGTATTCAATATTCAGGAAGGACAGGAAAAAAGGAAAAGGAGGTAGGGTAGCATTGCTGGTTAAAGAGGAGGTTAACACAATAGTAAGGAAGGATATTAGCTCTGATGATGTGGAATCTGTATGGGCAGAGCTGAGAAATACAAAGGGGCAGAAAACGTTTGGGGGTCTGTATACAACTCCCACTGAGTAATGTTGAGGTTGTGGATGGTATTAAACGAGAAACTAGAGATGCGTGCAATAAGGGCACAGCAGTTATCGTGGGTGACTTTAATCTACATATAGATTGGGCTAACCAAATTAGTAACAATACTGTGGAGGAGGAATTCCTAGAGTGTATACGGGATGGTTTCCTGGACCAATATGTCGAGGAACCAACTAGAGATCAGGCCATCTTAGATTGGGTATTACGTAACGAGAAAGGATTAATTAGCAATCTTGTTGTGCGAGACCCCTTGGGGAGGAGCGATCATAATATGATAGAATTCTTCATTAAAATGGAGAGTGAAGTAGTTGACTCAGAGACGAGGATCCTGAATTTAAATAAAGGAAACTACGATGGTATGAGGCGCGAGTTGGGTAGGATTGATTGGGGAATGTTATTCAAAGGGTTGACGGTGGATAGGCAATGGCAAACATTTAAAGATCGCATGGATGAACTACAGAATTTGTTCATCCCTGTGTGGCATAAAAATAAAACAAAAAAGGTGACGCAACCGTGGCTAACAAGGGAAATTAGGGATAGCATAAGATTCAAGGAGAGGCCATATAATTTGGCCAGAAAAAGCAGCAACCCTGAGGATTGGGAGCAGTTTAGGATTCAACAGAGGACAAAGGGATTAATTAAGAGGGGGAAAATAGATTATGAGAGTAAGCTTGCATGGAACATAAAAACTGACTGTAAAAGCTTCTATAGATATGTGAAGAAAAAAAAAAGGTGAAGTCAAGTGTAGGTCCCTTGCAGTCAGAATCAGGGGAACAAAGAAATGGCAGAACAATTAAATACATACTTTGGTTCTGTCTTAAAAAGGACACAAATAACCTCCCAGAGGTGTTGGGGAACATAGGGTCTAATGAGAGGGAGGAATTGAATGAAACCAGTATTTGTAGGGAAATGGTGTTAGGGAAATTGACGGCATTGAAGGCTGATAAATCCCCAGGGCCTGATAATCTACATCCTAGGGTACTTAAGGAAGTGACCCTAGAAATAGTAGATGCATTGCTGGTCATCTTCCAAAATTCTATAGACTCTGGAATAGTTCCCATGGATTGGAGGGTAGCTAATGTTACCCCACTATTTAAAATAGGTGGTAGAGAGAAAACGGGGAATTATAGACCGGTAAGTCTGACATCGGTAGTGGGGAAAATGCTAGAGTCCATTATAAAAGATGTAATAGCAGAGCACTTGGAAAACAGTGACAGGATCGGACAAAGTCAACATGGATGTACAAAAGGTAAATCATGCTTGACTAATCTACTGGAATTTTTCGAGGATGTAACTGGTAGAATAGATAAGGGAGAACCAGTGGATGTGGTGTATTTGGACTTTCAGAAGGTTTTCGATAAGGTCCCGCATAAGAGATTAGCGTGCAATGTAAAAGCCCACGGGATTGGGGGTAAGTTACTGTCTTGGATAGAGAACTGGCTTGCAGACAGGAAGCAAAGAGTTGGAATAAACGGGTCTTTTTCCGAATGGCAGGCAGTGACTAGTGGGGTACTGCAGGGATCGGTGCTAGGACCCCAGCTATTCACAATATATATAAATGATCTAGATGAGGGAACTAGATGAATATCTCCAAGTTTGCAGATGACACAAAGCTGGGTGGGCGTGTGTGCTGTGAGGAGGATTCAGAGAAACTCCAGTATGATTTGGACAGGTTGGGTGATTGGGCAGATGCATGGCAGATGCAGTATAATGTGGATAAATGCGAGGTTATCCACTTTGGTGGCAAAAACAAGAAGACAGATTATTATCTGAACTGCAATAGATTGGGAGAAGGGGAAGTGCAACAAGACCTGGATGTCCTTGTGCGCCAGTCGCTGAAGGTAAGCATGCAGGTGCAGCAGGCGGTTAAGGAGGCAAATAGTATGGCACCTCTGAAAGAGCAGCTCTCCCTCAGTACTTCCCTGGCGCATCAGCCTAGATTACGTGCTCAAGTCTCCAGAGCGGGACTCAAACACATGACCTTCTGACTCCAGAGGTGAGAGTGTCACCCACTGAGCCGAGGCTGAGCCCTCTTAAACTCCAGCCGAGTTACTGGGGTTATAATCAGCATCGTCAAACCACCCCCTGCCCCCCCAACCCCGTAATTGCCTTTATTAACACAGAATAGTCCTTCAAGCGTCGATGCCTCTTCAGGTCCTTGGAGCTTTTGAAACACTTGTCACAGTCGGAACATTTAAACGGCCTCTCGTCAGTGTGAACCAGCTGGTGATCCCGCAGAGCGGAGGGACGAATGAATCCTTTCCCGCATTCGGAGCAGGTCAACGGCCACTCGCCAGTGTGAACTCGCTGGTGTTCCCGCAGAGAGGAGGGAAGAGTGAATCCTTTCCCACACTCGGAGCACGAGAACGGCCTCTCGTCAGTGTGAACCAGCTGGTGTATCAGCAGGGTGGAGGAGACAGTGAATCCCTTCCCACACACGGAGCAGGTGAACGGTCTGTTCCCGGTGTGAACTCGCTGGTGTACCCGCAGGGTGCTTGATTGAGTGAATCCCTTCCCACACACGGAGCAGGTGAATTCGCAGGGAGACTGAATAACTGAATCTCTTCCCACAAACGGAGCAGGTGAACGGCCTCTCCCCGGTGTGAACTTGCTGGTGTGTCAGCATGTTGGATGACTGAGTGAATCCCTTCCCGCACTCGGAGCAGGTGAACAGCCTCTCCCCGGTGTGAACACGCTGGTGTGCCCGCAGGGAGCCTGAATGAGTGAATCCCTTCCCGCACACGGAGCAGGTGAACGGCCATTTCACGGAGTGACTGCGTTGATGAGTCTCCAGCTCGGAGAGGCAACTGAATCCTATCCCGCATTCCTGACATTTGCACGGACTCTCCTCGTTTTGGTTACACTTGTGCCTCCCCAGGCTGCACCTTCGGTTGAATCCACGTCCACAGACAAGACACGTGTGCAGTTTGCCCGCATTCTGATTGCTGCTTTCCGCATCCATATGTCGATGATATTCAGGTCCTGATGAATCGAGTGACTCTGTCAGATCTTCGTGTGAAGTTTGCGTTAAGCTGCCCGTCTGCAATTCCTCCCCTTGCAAGAGAGAGTAAAAGAGGTTTATATAAGTAATTCATGTAAATACAGGAGAGAAAATAAAGAAAGACTGGCCTTTATACAGCGCCTTTCACGACCAATGGTTTTACAGCCAATGAAGTACTTTTTGAAGTGTAATCGCTGTTGTAATGTGGGAAACACTGCAGCCAATTTGCATGATAAATAATGGCCAGGACACCGGGGATAACTCTGCTGCCCTGCTTCGAAATAATGGGATCTTTTATGTCCACCTGAACGTCTCTTCCGAAAGACAGCCCTCCAACAGTGCGGCGCTCCCTCAGTATTGCCCCTCCGTCAGTGCGGCGCTCCCTCAGTACCGTCCCTCCGACAGTGCGGCGCTCCCTCGGCACTGCCCCAGAGTATCAGCCAAGATTTATGTGCTGAAGTCCCTGGAGTGGGGACTTCGAATCCACAATTTTCTGACTCAGGGTGCTACCAACTGGCTGGCTCGCAAGGTCTTTCACATCATTGCTAAAGTGCGGTGGCCGGGGGAATTGTCACTGTCCCTTTAATCAGAAGAACACACGAGAGTGGGGAGGGAGTCCCTTTAAATGTGGAGAGGGTGGGGTGTCCCTTTAAATGTGAAGGGGGAGGGAGTCCCTTTAAATGTGGAGAGGCGGGGCCGCGCATGCTCATTCAGCCCCCTCACCACAACACGAGGCTGCCACTGCGCCTGCGCGTGTCCTCTGGGGAGCAGAGGGAAGGCCAGGCCCGGGGAAGAGGCGGAATAAGCGGCCGGGGTAAAGTCACGTGTTTGGGGAATCGATTTAAATCGAGGTGAGGGGGGGAGCGGAGTGCGAGATTATAAAGTAAAATCCGAGATAAAACAAACCTGAGAGTCGGGCGGGCGGGACCTCCGCGGACACCGAACGGAGCGGATTGAGCCACGCGGGGTGGCGGAGTGAGCCGGAACAATGTGATTCTGAGTGACGGGATCGCTGACCAATAGGAAGAGGGCTGAGCTGGGAGGACTAAACTGCGCGGCCTGGTCCTCCAACCAATGACGGCGCGGCTAGTGGGCGGGACCTGGGTCTCCAGCTCAGGTGCGCTGGGTCCGATTGTGACGCGCTGTCCCCAGGTGAGAGCAGCTCAGTCAGCACAGAGCTGGGGCTGGAATCTGGGAGAGGGGCCGCAGGCAGCGGGCCTGGCAAAGGGGCACAAGCTTCACAATACAAGCTGCTTTCAAATGTGCGATTGTTTCCTACACACAGCCTGGGTCACTTTGCAAAAAATACTGTTTAACTATTCATCATAACTCCCCTGCTTTAGGAGAGGCGTAGAGTGCAAAAGCAAGGAAGTTATGATGAAACTGTGTTAAAGACTGGAGTCAGCTGTGGCTCAGTGGATAGCAGAGTCAGAAGGTTGTGGGTTCAAATCCCGCTCCAGGGACTTGAGCATATAAAGCGAGGCTGACACTCCAGTGCAGTGCTGAGGGAGCGCCGCACTGTCGGAGGGGCAGTACTGAGGGAGCGCCGCACTGTCGGGGGGCAGTACTGAGGGAGCGCCGCACTGTCGGAGGGGCAGTGCTGAGGGAGCGCCGCACTGTCGGAGGGGCAGTACTGAGGGAGCGCCGCACTGTCGGAGGGGCAGTGCTGAGGGAGCGCCGCACTGTCGGAGGGGCAGTACTGAGGGAGCGCCGCACTGTCGGGGGGCAGTACTGAGGGAGCGCCGCACTGTAGGAGGGTTAGTACTGAGGGAGCACCGCACTGTCGAAGGGGCAGTGCTGAGGGAGCGCCGCACTGTCGGAGGGGCAGTACTGAGGGAGCGCCGCACTGTCGGGGGGCAGTACTGAGGGAACGCCGCACTGTCGGAGGGGCAGTGCTGAGGGAGCGCCGCACTGTCGGAGGGGCAGTGCTGAGGGAGCGCCGCACTGTCGGAGGGGCAGTGCTGAGGGAGCGCCGCACTGTCGGAGGGGCAGTGCTGAGGGAGCGCCGCACTGTCGGAGGGGCAGTACTGAGGGAGCGCCGCACTGTCAGAGGGGCAGTACTGAGGGAGCGCTGCACTGTCGGAGGGGCAGTACTGAGGGAGTGCCGCACTGTCGGAGGGGCAGTACTGAGGGAGCGCTGCAGTGTCGGAGGGTCAGTACTGAGGGAGCGCCGCACTGTCGGAGGGGCAGTAATGAGGGAGCGCTGCAGTGTCAGAGGTGCCGTCCTTCGGATGAGACGTTAAACCGAGGCCCCCGTCTGCCCCCTCAGGTGGATGTAAAAGATCCCGTGGTGCTATTTTGAAGAAGTTATCCCCGGTGTTTTGAGCCCAATATTTATCCCTCAATCAACATGACGAAAAAACATTATCTGGTCATTATCACATTGCTGTTTGTGGGAGCTTGCTGTGCGCAAATTAGCTGCCGCGTTTCCCACATTACAACCGTGACTACATTTCTAAAGTACTTCATTGGCTGTAAAGCGCTTTGGGACGTCCGGTGGTCGTGAAAGGCAGTTAAAAAGGCAAATGGTGTGCTGGCCTTCATTACAAGAGGATTTGAGTACAGGAGTAAAGAAGTCTTACTCCAATTATATCTTCTTCTTTCTTCTTAGGCAGTCCCTCGGAACCGAGGATGACTTGCTTCCACATTAAAAATGAGTTCTCAGGTGTAAGGGTAAACTGGGAGAGCTTCTTCTCCCCGAGACAGACCCTCTGATATAAAGGGTCAACTGGATCCATGTTTATCTGTAATTTAAACAGAGGTCTGGTCGTCTTCCGAGCTCTTTCCCCTAGAGGAGAGGGTAGAATGGGGGTCTTTAGTGTTAAATGGTTTCACCTGGGTCCAGTGCTTCCATCGCATACCCATCGGTTCCTGTAGACAAACACACGTATCACTTGTCATTAATACAGTACATAGCCCCATCCAACGGGCCCCATTCCCTTTCTTCCGATAACTTGCGTCATTACTTGTTGACCTATTCTGGGCAACTCATCTGGTTTAAGTCCAGCATTCTGCCTTTCTAGATCTTTAATCTGTTGTTGGTTCCTTACTTCTTTATTTAGTGCTTGTACCTCCTGATTTAGTTGTACTAAGTATCGCCTTAATCTATCTTGCACTGGTCCTGGTCTTAAATACATACTTTGGTTCTGTCTTCACAAAGGAGGACAGAAATAACATCCCAGAGATGTCGGGAACATAGGGTCTGATGAAAGGGTGGAACTGAAAGAAATCAGTATTTGTAGGGAAATGGTGTTAGGGAAATTGATGGGATTGAAGGCTGATAAATCCCCAGGGCCTGATAATCTGCATCCTAGGGTACTTAAGGAAGTGGCCCTAGAAATAGTAGATGCATTGCTGGTCATCTTCCAAAATTCGATAGACTCTGGAACAGTTCCCATGGATTGGAGGGTAGCTAATGTTACCCCACTGTTCAAAAAAGGTGGTAGAGAGAAAACGGGGAATTACAGACCGGTAAGCCTGACATCGGTAGTGGGGAAAATGCTAGAGTCCATTATAAAGGATATAATAGCAGAGCACTTGGAAAAAAGTGACCGGATCGGACAAAGTCAACATGGATTTACAAAAGGTAAATCATGCTTGACTAATCTACTGGAATTTTTTGAGGATGTAACTGGTAGAATAGATAAGGGAGAACCAGTGGATGTGGTGTATTTGGACTTTCAAAAGGCTTTCGATAAGGTCCCGCATAAGAGATTAGCGTGTAAAGTTAAAGCACATGGGATTGGGGGCAAGGTACTGACTTGGATAGAGAACTGGTTGGCAGACAGGAAGCAAAGAGTTGGAATAAACGTCTCTTTTTCCGAGTGGCAGGCAGTGACTAGTGGGATACCGCAGGGATCGGTCCTTGGACCCCTGCTATTCACAATATATATTAATGATGTGGACGAGGGAACTAGATGTAATACCTCCAAGTTTGCAGACGACACAAAGCTGGGTGGGCGTGTGTGTTGTGAGGAGGATGCTGAGAAACTCCAGGATGATTTGGACAGGTTGGGTGATTGGGCAGAAGCATGTCAGAGCAGTATAACATGGATAAATGCGAGTTTATCCACTTTGGTGTCAAAAACAGGAAGGCAAATTATTATCTGAATGGCAATAGATTGGGAGAAGGGGAAGTGCAACGAGACCTGAGTGTCCTTGTGCACCAGTCGCTGAAGGTGAGCATGCAGGTGAGGAAGGATGTTCTTTCCATGGAGGGAGTGCAGCAAATATTCACCAGACTGATACCTGGGATGGCAGGAATGACGTATGAGGAGAGATTGGGTCGATTGGGCTTATACTCGCTGGAGTTCAGAAGAATGAGAGGGGATCTCATTGAAACTTATACATTTCTGACATGACTGGATAGACTGGATGCAGGAAGGATGTTCCCGATGGTTTCGGAGTCCAGAACCAGGGGTCACAGTCTAAAGATGAGGGGTAAGCCATTTAGGACAGAGATGAGGGGGAATTTCTTCACCCAGAGAGTGGTGAACCTGTGGAATTCTCTACCACAGAAGGCAGTGGAGGCCAATTCATTAAATATATTCAAGAAGGAGTTGGATATATTTCTTAAGGCTAAAGGGATCAAGGGATATGGGGAGAAGGCAGGGATAGGGTACTGAATTTGGATGATCAGCCATGATCTCATTGAATGGCGGAGCAGGCTCGAGGGGCCGAATGGCCTACTCCTGCTCCTATCTTCTATGTTTCTATGAACCCCAGGACCAGGCCCCTATGGGGAATAGGTATGCAGATCTAGGCGCAAAACTAGCTGCGGAAGAAATGCAACCAGAGGACGCGTTCAAAAACAAAATAAATATGGTCATGATAGTCAGTGGGGTACAGGAAGTGAATATAATGGAGCTACAAGAAAATACTAGTAAAGAGCAAAAGGAGAAATGGAGACAAGCTGGCGCGCAATTACAAGATGGAATTTGGAAATGGGGCCCACGTAACCAGGTGGTGGCACCGGAATGTTGTAGACAACAACTGATGGCGCTATACCATGGTGTAACACATACTGGCAGAAGTAACATGTTGCACCTACTGACACAGTACTGGTGGTGGCCAAAGATAGGTCGGGAAGTAGCGAAATATTGGCACCGCTGTATAATATGCACAAGAATAATGTAGGACAGAGATGTCGAGTTAGAGTAGCAAACCAACCCAGGCCCCAAGGACCCTGGGAAAACTTACAAATTGACTTTACCGGCCCCTTAGTGCAGGACCGGGGGAAGAAATATTGCCTGGTAATAATTGACCAATTTACCAGGTGGGTGGAAACCTTTGCCACCCGAGACTGCTCTGCAAAAACAGTTGCACTAATATTGGCTACCGAGGTTATACCCCGTTGGGGAGTGCCTCTGCAAATTGACTCAGACAACGGCACTCATTTCACCAGCAAAATAATGAAAGAAATCTGTAAGCTGCTACATGTGACACAAAAATATCACATACCATATCACCCCCAGAGCTCGGGGATGGTAGAAAGAATGAATAGGACACTGAAAAACGCACTGACAAAAGTCATCCAAGAAACAGGGAAGGGATGGTCAGAATTATTACCCAGCATACTAAGGAGGCTGTGAGCCACCCCAGGACGAACGACCGGACTGACCCCCTATGAACTAATGACAGGACGAGCTATGAGACTACCAGAGGATTTGGCTGGAGGGGTGGGAGAACCAGGACCAGGACAAGATAGATTAAGGCAAAACTTAGTACAACTAAATCAGGAGGTACAAGCACAAAATAAAGAAGTGAGGAACCAACAACAGATTAAAGATCTAGAAAGGCAGAATGCAGGACTTAAACCAGACGAGTGGCCCAGAATAGGTCAACAAGTAATGACGCAAGTTATCGGAAGAAAGGGAATGGGGCCCGTTGGACGGGGCCATGTACTGTATTAATGACAAGTGATACGTGTGTTTGTCTACAGGAACCGATGGGTATGCGATGGAAGCAATGGACCCAGGTGAAACCATTTAACACTAAAGACCCCCATTCTACCCGCTCCTCTAGGGGAAAGAGCTCGGAAGACGACCAGACCTCTGTTCAATTTACAGATAAACATGGATCCAGTCGACCCTTTATATCAGAGGGTCCGTCTCGGGGAGAAGAAGCTCTCCCGGTTTACCCTTACACCTGAGAACTCATTTTTAATATGGAAGCAAGTCATCCTCGGTTCCGAGGGACTGCCTAAGAAGAAAGAAGAAGATATAATTGGAGTAAGACTTCTTTACTCCTGTACTCAAATCCTCTTGTATGAAGGCCAGCATACCATTTGCCTTCTTAACTGCCTTTCACGACCACCGGACGTCCCAAAGCGCTTTACAGCCAATGAAGTACTTTTGAAGTGCAGTCACTGTTGTAATGTGGGAAACGCGGCAGCCAATTTGCGCACAGCAAGCTCCCACAAACAGCAGTGTGATAATGACCAGATAATCTGTTTTATCGTCATGTTGATTGAGGGATAAATATTGGGCTGAAAACACCGGGGACAACTTCTTCGAAATAGCACCACGGGATCTTTTACATCCACCTGAGGGGGCAGACGGGGGCCTCGGTTTAACGTCTCATCCGTAGGACGGCACCTCCGACACTGCAGCGCTCCTTCATTACTGCCCCTCCGACAGTGCGGCTCTCCCGCAGCACTGCCCCTCCGACAGTGCAGCACTCCCTCAGTACTGCCCCTCCGATGGAGCAGCGTTCCCTCAGCACCGCCCCTCCGACAGTGCGGCGCTCCCTCAGTACTGCCCCTCCGACATTGCGGCGCTCCCTCAGTACTGCCCCTCCAACAGTGCGGAGCTCCCTCAGTACTGCCCCTCCGATGGAGCAGCGCTCCCTCAGCACCGCCCCTCCGACAGTGCGGCGCTCCCTCAGTACTGCCCCTCCGACAGTGCGGCACTCCCTCAGTACTGCCCCTCCAACAGTGCGGAGCTCCCTCAGTAATGCCCCTCCGACAGTGCGGCACTCCCTCAGTAATGCCCCTCCAACAGTGCGGAGCTCTCTCAGTAATGCCCCTCCGACAGTGCGGCGCTCCCTCAGTACTGCCCCTCCGACAGTGCGGTGCTCCCTCAGCACCACACTGCAGTGTCAGCCTCGCTTTATGTGCTCAAGTCCCTGGAGCGGAATTTGAACCCCCAACCTTCTGACTCTGCTATCCACTGAGCCACAGCTGACTCCAGTCTTTTACACAGTTTCATCATAACTTCCTTGCTTTTGCACTCTACGCCTCTCCTAAAGCAGGGGAGTTATGAAGAATTGTTAAACAGTTTTTTTTGCAGAGTGACCAAGGCTGTGTGTAGGAAACAATTGTGCATTTGAAAGAAGCTTGTATTGTGAAGCTTGTGCCCCTTTGCCAGGCCTGCTGCCTGCGGCCCCTCTCCCAGATTCCAGCCCCAGCTCTGTGCTGACTGAGCTGCTCTCACCTGGGGACAGCGCGTCACAATCGGCCCCAGCGCACCGGAGCTGGAGAGGAGGCCCCGCCCCTCGCCGCCATTGGTTGGAGGACCAGGCCTCCCAGTTCAGTCCTCCCACCTCAGCCCTCGTCCTATTGGTCAGAGCTCCCGTCAGTCACAGGCCAGGCCGGCCTCCATCCACCTGATTGGGCCTCTTCCTCTGATGACATCACAATCGGGCCCCAGCCCACCAGAAATAACTGGCAGTTAGAAAGATTACCTGTAATCATCTGGCATTATTCTCTGACTATATAAGCTGTGACTTTATGCATCTCTCCACTTCACCTGACGAAGGAGCAGCGCTCCGAAAGCTTGAGATTTCAAATAAAACTGTTGGACTATAACCTGGTGTTGTGTGACTTCTTACAATCCTTTACTAGGACATTTTTTTATTAATCCTGTCTCATTACACAGGACCAGATCTAAGATTGCCTGCCCCCTGGTTGGTTCAGTAACATACTGCTCAAGGAACCCATCCCTAATGCACTCTATGAACTCTTCCTCAAGGCTGCCCTGCTCAATTTGATTTGTTCAGTCAATATGAAAGTTAAAATCTCCCATGATTATAGTTGTTCCCTTATTACAAGCCCCAACTATTTCCTGATTTATACTCCGACCAATAGAGTTGCAACTGTCAGGAGGCCGATAGACTACGCCCACTCGTGACTTTTTCCCCTTATTATTCCTTATTTCCACCCAAACCATTTCACTATCCTGATCCTTTGACCCAATATCATTTCTCACTATTGCAGTGATTCCATCCTTTATTAACACAGCCACCCCACCTCCTTTTCCTTCCTGTCTGTCCTTCCTAATAGTCAAATACCCCTGGATGTTTAGTTCCCAGTCATGGTCACCCTTCAGCCATGTCTCCGCAATGGCCACCAGATCATACCCATGTGTAGTTATTTGTACCGTCAACTCGTCTATTTTGTTATGAATGCTGCGTGCATTCAGATAAAGAACTTTTAAATATGTTTTGTGACAATTTATTCCTGCTTTTACCCTCTTTACTACTTTACCTTTATCTTTATATATTCTGTCCCTTCCTGATACGCCCTGGTTTTTAATTCCCCCACTGCTACCTTGCTCTATTGCCTTCTCCGCTGACATTTTTATTTTTCGCTCTCTTGAAACCTCCCCCCCACTAATTAGTTTAAAGCCCTCTCTACAGCCCTAGTTATTCGATTCGCCAGGATTCTAGTCCCAGCACTGGCCAAGTGAAGTCCGTCCCAATGGAACAGCTCTCTCCTGTCCCAGTACTGGTGCCAGTGTCCCAAGAAGCAAAACCCATTTCTCACACACCAGTCTTTGAGCCACGCATTTAACTCTCTGATTTTATTTACCCTAGCCAAATTTGCTCCTGAGGGCAGGTACATAAGAACATAAAAAGTAGGAGCAGGAGTAGGCCATACGGCCCCTTGGGCCTGCTCCGCCATTCAATAGGATCATGGCTGATCCGAATCTAGACTCACGTCCACTTCCCTGCCCTCTCCCCGTAACCCCGAATTCCCTTATCTGCTAGGAAACTGTCTATCTCCATTTTAAATTTATTTAATGTTGCAGCTTCCGCAGCTCTCTGGGGTAGCAAATTCCATAGATTTACTACCCTCTGAGTGAAGAAGTTTCTCCTCATCTCAGTTTTGAAAGGGCAGCCCCTTATTCTAAGATTATGCCCCCTAGTTCTAGTCTCACCCATCAGTGGAAACATCCTCACCGCATCCACCCGATCAAGACCCCTCACAATCTTATATGTTTCGATAAGATCGCCTCTCATTCTTCTGAACTCCAATGAGTAGATTCCCAACCTACTCAACCTTTCCTCATACGTCAACCCCCTCATCTCCAGAATCAACCGAGTGAACCTTCTCTGAACCGCCTCGAGAGCAAGTATATCTTTTCTTAAATATGGAAACCAAAACTGTACGCAATACTCCAGGTGTGGCCTCACCAATACCCTGTATAACTGAAGCAAGACTTCCCTGCTTTTATATTCCATCCCCCTTGCAATAAAAGCCAAGATTCCATTGGCCTTCCTGATCACCTGCTGCACCTGCATACTAACCTTCTGTATTTCATGCACCAGGACCCCCAGATCCCTTTGTACTGTAGCACTTTGCAGTTTCTCTCCATTTAGATAATAACTTGCTCTTTGATTTTTTTCTGCCAAAGTGCATAACCTCACACTTTCCAACATTATATTCCATCTGCCAAATCTCTGCCCACTCACTTAGCCTGTCTATGTCCTTTTGCAGGTTTTTTATGTCCTCCTCACTCACTGCTTTCCCTCCCATCTTTGTATCGTCGGCAAACTTGGATATGTTGCACTCGGTCCCCTCCTCCAAATCGTTAATATAGATTGTAAAGAGTTGGGGTCCCAGCACTGACCCCTGCGGAACACCACTAGTTACTGATTGCCAACCCGAGAATGAACCATTTATCCCAACTCTCTGTTTTCTGTTAGATAGCCAATCTTCCACCCATGCCAGTATATTACCCCCAATCCCGTGATTTCTTATCTTGATCAGTAATCTTTTGTGTGGAACCTTGTCAAATGCCTTTTGGAAGTCCAAATACACCACATCCACTGGTTCCCCTTTATCCACCCTGTTTGTTACATCCTCAAAGAATTTGAGCAAATTTGTCAAACATGACTTCCCCTTTATAAAACCATGCTGACTCTGTCCGATTAAATTATGTTTATCCAAATGTCCTGTTACTGCTTCTTTAATAATGGACTCCAACATTTTGCCAACCACAGATGTTAGGCTAACTGGTCAATAGTTTCCAGCCTTTTGTCTGCCTCCCTTTTTAAATAAGGGCATTACATTAGCAGTTTTCCAATCTGCTGGGAACTTTCCTGAATCCCCCACCATTGCCCCCTGTACAGCACAGGTTAGATACAGAGTAAAGCTCCCTCGACACTGTCCCATCAAACACTCCCAGGGCAGGTGCAGCACAGGTTAGATACAGAGTAAAGCTCCCTCTACACTGTCCCATCAAACACTCCCAGGGCAGGTACAGCATGGGTTAGATACAGAGTAAAGCTCCCTCTGCACTGTCCCATCAAACACTCCCAGGGCAGGTACAGCACGGGTTAGATACAGAGTAAAGCTCCCTCTACACTGTCCCATCAAACACTCCCAGGGCAGGTACAGCACGGGTTAGATACAGAGTAAAGCTCCCTCTATACTGTCCCATCAGACACTCCCAGGGCAGGTATAGCACGGGTTAGATACAGAGTAAAGCTCCCTCTACACTGTCCCATCAGACACTCCCAGGGCAGGTATAGCACAGGTTAGATACAGAGTAAAGCTCCCTCTACACTGTCCCATCAAACACTCCCAGGGCAGGTACAGCACGGGATAGATACAGAGTAAAGCTCCCTCTACACTGTCCCATCAAACACTCCCAGGGCAGGTACAGCATGGGTTAGATACAGAGTAAAGCTCCCTCGACACTGTCCCATCAAACACTCCCAGGGCAGGTACAGCACGGGTTAGATACAGAGTAAAGCTCCCTCTACACTGTCCCATCAAACACTCCCAGGGCAGGTACAGCACGGGTTAGATACAGAGTAAAGCTCCCTCTACACTGTCCCATCAAACACTCCCACGGCAGGTACAGCACAGATTAGATACAGAGTAAAGCTCCCTCTACACTGTCCCATCAAACACTCCCAGGGCAGGTACAGCACGGGTTAGATCCAGAGTAAAGCTCCCTCTACACTGTCCCATCAAACACTCCCAGGGCAGGTATAGCACGGGTTAGATACAGAGTAAAGCTCCCTCTACGCTGTCCCATCAAACACTCCCAGGGCAGGTACAGCACGGGTTAGATACAGAGTAAAGCTCCCTCTACACTGTCCCATCAAACACTCCCAGGGCAGGTACTGCACGGGTTAGATACAGAGTAAATCTCCCTCTACACTGCCCCATCAAACACTCCCAGGGCAGGTACAGCACGGGTTAGATACAGAGTAAAGCTCCCTCTACACTGTCCCATCAAACACTCCCAGGGCAGGAACAGCACGGGTTAGATACAGAGTAAATCTCCCTCTACACTGTCCCATCAAACACTCCCACGGCAGGTACAGCACGGGTTAGATACAGAGTAAAGCTCCCTCTACACTGTCCCATCAAACACTCCCAGGGCAGGTACAGCACGGGTTAGATACAGAGTAAACCTCACTCAACACTGTCCCATCAAACACTCCCACGGCAGGTACAGCACGGGTTAGATACAGAGTTAAGCTCCCTCTACACTGTCCTATCAAACACTCCCAGGGCAGGTACAGCACGGGTTAGATACAGAGTAAAACTCCCTCTACACTGTCCCATCAGACACTCCCAGGGCAGGTACAGCACGGGTTAGATACAGAGTAAAGCTCCCTCTACACTGTCCCATCAAACACTCCCAGGGAAGGTACAGCACGGGTTAGATACAGAGTAAAGCTCCCTCTACACTGTCCCATCAAACACTCCCAGGGCAGGTACAGCACGGGTTAGATACAGAGTAAAGCTCCCTCTACACTGTCCCATCAAACACTCCCAGGGCAGGTACAGCACGGGTTAGATACAGAGTAAAGCTCCCTCTACACTGTCCCATCAAACACTCCCAGGGAAGGTACAGCACGGGTTAGATACAGAGTAAAGCTCCCTCTACACTGTCCCATCAAACACTCCCAGGGAAGGTACAGCACGGGTTAGATACAGAGTAAAGCTCCCTCTACACTGTCCCATCAAACACTCCCAGGGCAGGTACAGCACGGGTTAGATACAGAGTAAAACTCCCTCTGCACTGTCCCATCAAACACTCCCAGGGCAGGTACAGCACGGGTTAGATACAGAGTAAAGCTCCCTCTACACTGTCCCATCAAACACTCCCAGGGCAGGTACAGCATGGGTTAGATACAGAGTAAAGCTCCCTCTACACTGTCCCATCAAACACTCCCAGGGCAGGTACAGCATGGGTTAGATACAGAGTAAAGCTCCCTCTACACTGTCCCATCAAACACTCCCAGGGCAGGTACAGCACGGGTTAGATACAGAGTAAAGCTCCCTCTACACTGTCCCATCAAACACTCCCAGGGCAGGTACTGCACGGGTTAGATACAGAGTAAATCTCCCTCTACACTGCCCCATCAAACACTCCCAGGGCAGGTACAGCACGGGTTAGATACAGAGTAAAGCTCCCTCTACACTGTCCCATCAAACACTCCCAGGGCAGATACAGCACAGGTTAGATACAGAGTAAAGCTCGCTCTACACTGTCCCATCAAACACTCCCAGGGCAGGTACAGCACAGGTTAGATACAGAGTAAAGCTCGCTCTACACTGTCCCATCAAACACTCCCAGGGCAGGTACAGCACAGGTTAGATACGGAGTAAAGCTCCCTCTACACTGTCCCATCAAACACTCCCAGGGCAGGTGCAGCACAGGTTAGATACGGAGTAAAGCTCCCTCTACACTGTCCCATCAAACACTCCCACGGCAGGTACAGCACGGGTTAGATACAGAGTAAAGCTCCCTCTACACTGTCCCATCAAACACTCCCACGGCAGGTACAGCACGGGTTAGATACAGAGTAAAGCTCCCTCTACACTGTCCCATCAAACACTCCCAGGGCAGGTACAGCACGGGTTAGATACAGAGTAAAGCTCCCTCTACACTGTCCCATCAAACACTCCCAGGGCAGGTACAGCACGGGTTAGATACAGAGTAAAGCTCCCTCTATACTGTCCCATCAGACACTCCCAGGGCAGGTATAGCACGGGTTAGATACAGAGTAAAGCTCCCTCTACACTGTCCCATCAAACACTCCCAGGGCAGGTACAGCACGGGTTAGATACAGAGTAAAGCTCCCTCTACACTGTCCCATCAAACACTCCCAGGGCAGGTACAGCACGGGTTAGATACAGAGTAAAGCTCCCTCTACACTGTCCCATCAGACACTCCCAGGGCAGGTATAGCACAGGTTAGATACAGAGTAAAGCTCCCTCTACACTGTCCCATCAAACACTCCCAGGGCAGGTACAGCACGGGATAGATACAGAGTAAAGCTCCCTCTACACTGTCCCATCAAACACTCCGAGGGCAGGTACAGCATGGGTTAGATACAGAGTAAAGCTCCCTCTACACTGTCCCATCAAACACTCCCAGGGCAGGTACAGCACGGGTTAGATACAGAGTAAAGCAGCCTCTACACTGTCCCATCAAACACTCCCAGGGCAGGTACAGCACGGGTTAGATACAGAGTGTCAGCCGTGCCTCAGGCGGCAGCACTCTCTCCTCTGAGTCAGAAGGTTGTGGGTTGAAGTCCCACTCCAGAGACTCGAGTCTAAAACTCTGTGCTGCCCCTCCAGTGCAGTGCTGAGGGAGTAAAGCCCAGTGCAGAGTAAAGTTCCCTCTGTCCTGCTCCACTAACAGGTCTAAGCCCCAAACTCAGAAGAGCGCCCTCTGCTGCATTCCACTTGTCTCAGCAGCGGGAGAAGCGGGCGGCGGAAGTCCCGCCCCTCGGACACCCCGATTGGTTGGAGGACCCGCCGCCACCTCAGTCCTCCAAGCTCCGCCCGCTCTCTCCCTATTGGTCCGAGCTCCCGTCAGTCACCGCCGTGGAGCTGATGACGTGGCTGAGTCCGGGTCCCTGCAGAAGACAAGGGGCTGCGGCCGCTGAATCCATTCCGCTCGGTGCCGGGCGGGCGCTGGGACGTTGCGGTTTGTATTTTCTTTTATTTATCTTCCCGCCCGCGCTTCTCTCCGCTATATATAAAAAACCCTGATAAAACTCACTTACCGCCGGTGATCCGGACTCTCGCGGTTGCTCGGGCCTTCCCCAGAATGCGAGGCCCTGCGCAGGCGCGGTAGCGGCTCAACATTTGGGAGCGGGGCCCGGCGGCGCATGCGGAGTAGGGGGAGGGGGCGGTGCCTGTTCAGAGGGAGGATGATTGACAGGGGCCCAGGGTGTGTGCTGAGCATGCGCGGTGCTGGCCGGGCGCCTGTGGAGCAGGAGAGGGCGGGGCCATGGGGCGCATGCGCGGGGCCAGCTGCAACTTTAGAGTCACAAAGGGACCGAGTGTCTTCAAATCTCTCCCCTCCTCTTCTAACTTCCGGTAAAACCAGTTTATCAAAGTCATCACTGAAAGTACATAGAAGATAGGACCCGGGCCCAGGGCCTGATTGACGGGAGCTTCCGACCAATAGGGAGCGAGCGGGGCGGGGCTGGAGGAGCGAGCCGGCGGCGGGTCCTCCAACCAATCGGGGAGCCCGAGGGGGCGGGACTTGCGCCGGCTGATTGGGACAGAGGAGGCTGACGGGAGATTTAATTTAAATTAATTTCCCGCCTGCTCCAACCGCCCACCCTGCAACGTCACGACGTCGCCGGCGTGCACTGACTGACACTGAGCTCTCCACCAATGAGCGAGGGGAGGCGGAGCCTGGATGACTGACAGCGTGGCTTTGGTCCTCCAACCAATCGCGGCGAAGGAGGAGGCGGGACCTGGGGTTGACCCGCCGCCATTTTGTAAAGCGGCCTGGTCAGAATCTGTGATCCTGGGATAGTTTATTTTTTATGTTCCTTTTACAGCTCAAACGAATTTTATTTTACAGAAGATACTTGTTTTAAACATAAAAGATAGGAGCAGGAGTAGGCCATTCGGCCCTTCGAGCCTGCTCCGCCATTCAATGCGATCATGGCTGATCGTAAAAAAAGCAGTTTGTTTTTAAATTGATGAAACAGAAACAAGAAACGCTGTGGAGCAAATGTGAGTAAAAATATTTTTTCTCCCTGAATTAATTTTTTTAATATTAATTTTCTGCGTTTTTAATTATTAATTTCAAGCACTTTATTAAGAGAAATATGGGAGTGGTGGGGGTTCTCTTAAAGGGACAGGCGCTCTCTTTTTCTATGAGATTTTCATTAAAGGGACCGCGTCCCCGTGGATGACCGATTTTAAAGGGACAGCATCTCCCTTTTTATAATAATGTATATTTAAGAGACTGACATTTAAATGAGAGCAAATCCCCTGCTCCCGTGAGTGCTTGGCGAGAAATCAGATGCTGTTTGCACTCGCCCCCTCCCAACTCTCTGCCAAGGGAATCGTCGCTAAGCAAAAGGAAAAATATCTGTCATATTGGGCAGAAACAACAAAAACCCAAAGCAAACTCAATTGCTACTTGGCCCTAAACAGACAATACAACATGGCTGATTACCTGACCATGGTAAAGGATAGCAAACTGAGAAAAACCTTGACAATGTACAGACTTAGTGAACATAGCCTGGCGATCGAAAAAGGTAGACACAGGCAGACCCGGCTACCAAGAGAGGACAGGATATGCTCTCACTGCAGTCAGGGAGTGGTGGAGACAGAAATGCACTTGCTCACAGCTTGTAGAAAATATCAGGGCATAAGGGTGAATTTCTACCCAAAATTCACAAAAATATGCCCGGAATTCAGAAATTTGAATGACGACCAAAAACTCCCATACCTACTAGGGGAAGAAAGAAATTGTGTAACCTTCGCAGCACACTATGTTACAGCTTGCCATAAACAGAGGGACAACCACTAAATATAAGAAAAGAGTATATACAAATTATTATATGAATGTATATTTATACACTCAGGGATATATCTGTTTATACACTGTATGGATAGATCTGTATTTTTGTGTACAACCATGAATGTTTTTCGATGCTTTGGCAACATAAGAAGTACCTTGTCATCATGCCAATAAAGCGATTTGAATTGAATTGAATTGACAGAAAGCAGAGAGTAGTGGTGAACGGTTGCTTTTCAGACTGGAGGGAGGTAAACAGTGATGTTCCCCAGGGGTCGGTATTAGGATCAATGTTCCCTCTTTTTTTTTTGAGGTGCGTGGCCCCTTTAACGGGCTGCACGGCCCATTCAAATTTCCACGCATGCGCGTTTATTCCATTTATAGGGCGGTGAGCCAGCTGCGCGGGACCTCCAGACCGCTGCGTGGCCGTGCAACTTAACGTGAACATTGATTCGGACCACTGCTTTTTTTGATATATATCAATGACCTGGACTTGGGGATCCAGGGCAAAATTTCAAAATTTACAGATGACATGAAACTCGGAAATGCAGCAAACAATGAGGATAGTAACAGACTTCAGGAGGATGTAGCCAGACTGGTGAAATGGGCAGAAACGTGGCAGATTAAATTTAATGTAGAGAAGTGTGAAGTGATTCATTTTGGTAGGAAGAATGAGGAGAGGCAATATAAACTAAATGGTCCAGTTTTAAAGAGGGTGCAGGAACAGAGAGGCCTCGGGGGGTATGTACACAAATCTTAGAAGGTGGCAGGACAAGTTGAGAAGGCTGTTAAAAAAGCATACAGGATCCTTGACTTTATTAATAGAGGAATAGAGTACAAAAGCAAGCAGGTTATGCTAAGCCTTTATTAAACACTGGCTAGGCTTCCGCTGGGCACCACACTTTAGGAAGGATGTCAAGGCCTTGGAGAGGGTGCAGAAGAAATTTACGAGAATGGGACCAGGGATGAGGGACTTGAGTTACGTGGAGAGACGGGAGAAGCTGGGGTTGTTCTCCTTAAGCAAAGAAGATTAAGAGGAGATTTGATAGAGTTGTTCAAAATCAGGATGGATTTTGAGAGAGTAAATAAGGAGAAACCGTTTCCAATGGCTGAAGGGACAGAAACCAGATTTAAGGCGATTGGCAAAAGAACCAGAGGTGACATGAGGAAACAGATTTTTACACCAAGTTGTTGTGATCTGGAATGCGCTGCCTGAAAGGGCGGTGGAAGCAGATTCGATATTATAATTCAAAAGAGATTGAGGTAAATACTTGAAGGGAAAACATTTACAGGGCTTTGGGGAAAGAGCAGGGGGAGTGGGATTAATTGGATCGCTCTTTCAAAGAGCCGGCACAGGCACGATGGGCCGAATGGCCTCCTTCTGTGCTGTATCATTCTATGATGCTATTCTACACAGACACACACACATACAGTCAGACAGACACACAGACACTCCCTAAAATGCAGTCAGACACACAGTCACATTTTTTCTGCATCAACTTTTATTATTAATTTCAAAGACTTTACCAAAAAGGCGGGAGTGGTGGGCGGAGGGCTCTTAAAGGGACAGGGACTCTCCTTTTCAATGTGATTTTCATTAAAGGGACTGAGTCCCTCCTTGCCTGTGGAGGACCAATTTTAAAAGGACAGCGTCTCGAAATCAGGTGCTGTCTGCGTGTGAACCACCTCCTCCCAATTTCCTGCCAAGCGATCCCTGCGGGCACCACCCCACTCTAGGAGTGGCTCCTAGAATCATACAGCACAGAAGGAGGCCATTCAGCCCATCGTGCCTGTGCCGGCTCTTTGAAAGAGCTCTCCATTTAGTCCCACTCCCCTGCTCTTTCCCCATAGCCCTGAAAATTTTTCCCCTTCAAGTATTTATCCAATTCCCCAGTGAACGTTATTATTGACTCTGCTTCCACCGCCCTTTCAGGCAGCGCATTCCAGATCACAACAACTCGCTGCGTCAATAAAATTCTCCTCACCTCGCCTCTGGTTCTTTTGTCAATGACCTTATATCTGTGTCCTCTGGTTACCGACCCTCCTGCCACTGGAAACAGTTTCTCCTTATAAGCTACAGCTATACAAAGCCCTGGTTAGACCCCAGAGAGTCATAATGGCACGGAAGGAGGCCATTCGGCCCATCGAGTCTGAGCCAGCTCTCTGTAGAGCGATCCAGTCAGTCCCATTCCCCCGCTCTATCCCCGTAGCCCTGCAAGTTTATTTCCCTCAAGTGCCTATCCAGTCTCCCCTTGAAAACATTGAGTGTCTCCGCTTCCACCACTTCCGTCGGCAGCGAGTTCCAGGTCCTCACCACTCGCTGCATAAAAAAGTTTTTCCTCACATCCCCCCCCGTATCTCTTGCCCAAAACATTAAATCTGTGTCCCCTAGTCCTTGTACCATCAACTCATGGGCACAGCCTTTCCCCGTCTAGCCTATCCAAACCCGTCATAATCTTGTACACCTCTATCAAATCACCCCTCAACCTCCTTTGCTCTAATAAAAACAAATCCAGCTTCTCCAACCTGTCCTTGTAGCTAAGATCCCCCATCCCCGGAACCATTCTGGTAAATCTCCTCTGCACCCTCTCAAGGGCCTTCACATCCTTCCTAAAGTGTGGTGACCAGAACTGGACGCAATACTCCAGTTGTGGCCTAACCAGTGCTTTATAAAGGTTCAGCATAACTTCGCTACTTTTGTACCCAATACCCCTATTTATGAAGCCCAAGATCCCATATGCTTTGTTAACCACTCTCTCAATATGTCCCGCCACCTTCAGGGACCTGCGCACAGTAACTCCCAGGAACTCCCTGGAGCACTGTGTACAGTTCTGGGCACCGCACCTCAGAAAGGATATACTGGCCTTGGAAGGAGTGCAGCACAGATTGTCCAGAATGTTACCCGGGCTCCAAGGGTTAGATTATGAGGAGAGATTACATAAACTAGGCTTGTGTTCCCTGGAATCTAGAAGGTTAAGGAGTGATTGAGGATTTTAGGATTTTGAAAGGAATTGGTAGAGTAGATAGAGAGAAACTTTTTCCGCCGGTGGGGGAGTCGAGGACAAGGGGACATCACCTTAAAATCAGAGCCAGGCCATTCAGGAGAGAAGTTGGGAAACACTTCTTCACACAAAGGGTGGTAGAAGTGTGGAACCCTCTCCCACAGAAAGCAGTCGATGCCAGCTCAATTAATCATTTAAAATCCCAGAGCCATAGATTTTTGCTAGACAAGGGAGCAAAGGGATATGGAGCCAAGGCAGGTGGGTGGAGTTAAGACACAGATCGGCCATGATCTCATTGAATGGCAGAACAGGCTGGAGGGGCTGAATGGCCTCCTCCTGTTCCCATGCTCCTATTTACTCTATCAAAACCCTTCATCTTTTGAACACCTCTATTAAATCTCTGCTGCACCTTCTCTGCTCCAAGGAGAACAATCCCAGCTTCTCCAGTCTCTCCACGTAACTGAAATTCTCTGTGTATTTGTCGTGGGGCAGCAGGCTATAGCAAACGGCTTTCTTAAGAACATAAGAAATAGGAGCAGGAGCAGGCCATTCGGCCCTTCGAGCCTGCTCCGCCATTCAATAAGATCATGGCTGATCTTCGACCTCATCCCCGCCTTCCCGCCCGATCCCCATATCCCTTGATTCCCCATGAGTCCAAAAATCTATCTGTCTCAGCCTTGATTATACTCAATGACTGAGCCTCCACAGCCCTCTGGGGCAGAGAATTCCAAAGATTCACCACCCTCTGAGTGAAGACATTTCTCCTCATCTCAGTCCTAAATGTCCGACCCCTTATTCTGAGACTGTGACCCCTGGTTCTAGACTCCCCAGCCAGGGGAAACAGTCTCCCAGCACCTACCCTGTCAAGCCCTGTAAGAATTGTAGATGTTTCAATGAGATCACCTCTCATTCTTCAAAATTCATGGGAATATAGGCCCAGTCTCCTCAATCTCCCCTCATAGGATAATCCCCCCCATCCCAGGAATCAGTCTGGTGAACATTTGTTGCACTCCCTCTAAGGCAAGTATATCGTTCCTTAGGTAAGGAGACCAAAACTGTACACAATACTCCAGGTGTGGTCTCACCAAGGCCTGATATAATTGCGGTAAGACTTTACTCTTATACTCCAATCCTTTTGTAATAAAGACTAACGTACCATTTGCTTTCCTAATTGCTTGCTGCACCTGCATGTTAAGATGAGAAATGATAAAGGCAAGAAGTCACTTGTGGGAGTGGTGTACAGGCCCCCTGACAGTAACCACACGGTAGGATGGAGTATAAAGGAAGAAATAACAGGAGCTTGTCAGAAAGGTACGGCTATAATCATGGGGGTTTTTAATCTACATATAGACTGGAAAAATCAGATGGGCAAAGGTAGCCTAGATGAGGAGTTCATAGAATCTTTTCGGGATAGTTTCTTATAACAGCACGTTCTGGAGCCAACCAGAGAGCAGGCTATACTGGACCTGGTATTGTGCAATGAGATAGGATTAATTAATGACCTCATAGTGAAGGCGCCCCTAGGTAGCAGCAATCATAATATGATTGAATTTTACCTTCAGTTTGAGGGAGAGAAGAATGGGTCCAAGACTAGTATTTTAAACTTAAATAAGGGCAATTAAGAGGGCATGAAAGCAGAGCTAGCTAAAGTGAACAGGCAAATTAGGTTAAGGGAGAGGTCAATAGAGTTGCAGTGGCAGACATTTAAGGGGATATTTCAGAATACACAGAATAGATACATTCCAACGAGAAAGAAAAATTCCAAGGGGAGGACCCACCATCCGTGGTTAACTAAAAAAGTTAAAGATAGTATCAGACTTAAAGAAAAAGTATATCATTGCACAAAGATGGGTGGCAGGTCAGAAGATTGGACAGAATATAAAAAACAGCAAAGAATGACCTAAAAGATTAATAAGGAGAGAAAAATGAGAGTACCAGAGAAAGCTAGCTAGAAATATAAACACAGATAGTAAGAGTTTCTATAGATATTTAAAAAAGAAAAGAGTTAACAAAGTGAGCATTGGTCCTATAGAAAGTGAGTCTGGGGAATTAATAATGGAAAATAATAATAATAATTCAACTTTATTGTCATTGTACAATGCACAAGTACATGAACAACGAAATGTGATCTTGCAAGCTCCCATGAGTCCAGTACAAATAACATTAACATTAAACGTAAATAGCACCGTCCTGGGAGAAGCAAAGCCGCTGCGTCTGTGCGCGCCGCCATTCCATTTCCACCATTCTTCCTGTCCGACAATCTTCAGCCCAACGCCCGGGCCTGCTCACCAGCCGCCCCTCCCGGGGCCCCTTCCGTGACCTTCTGCACCTGGTCTTCCCTGATGGTCACTCCTCCAGGTACTAACCAGGCCTGGCTCTGCTTAGCTTCCAAGCCTTGACCAGTGACCCTGTCCCTAGTCCCAGGAACAAGGCCCAGGAATAAGGAGATGGCAGTTGAATTGAACAGGTATTTTGCATCGGTCTTCACTATAGAGGATTCAAGTAACATCCCAGAAATAGCTGTAAATCAGGAAATGGAAGGGAGGGAGGAACTCAAGAAAATTACAATCACCAGGGAAGTGGTACTGAGCAAATTGTTGGAGCTGCGGGCTGACAAGTCCCCGGGGCCTGATGGACTTCATCCTAGGGTCTTAAAAGAAGTGGCTAGTGAGATAGTTGATGCGTTGGTTTTAATTTTCCAAAATTCCCTAGATTCGGGGAAGGTTCCATTAGATTGGAAAATAGCGAATGTAACTCCTTTATTCAAAAAGGGAGGGAGACAGAAAGCAGGAAACTACAGGCCAGTTAGCTTAACATCTGTCACAGGGAAGATGATAGAAGCTATTATTAAAGACGTTATAGCAGGGCACTTGGAAAAGTTCAAGGTAATCAGGCAGAGTCAACATGGTTTTGTGAAAGGGAAATCATGTTTAACCAATTTATTGGAGTTCTTTGAGGAAGTAACATGTGCTATGGATAAAGGGGAACTGGTGGATGTACTGTACTTAGATTTCCAGAAGGCATTTGATAAGGTGCCACATCAAAGGTTATTGTGGAAAATAAAAGCTCATGGTGTAGGGAGTAACATGTTGGCATGGATAGAAGATTGGCTAGCTAATAGGAAACAGAGAGTAGGCATAAATGGGTCATTTTCTGGTTGGCAAGATGTAACGAGTGGTGTGCCACAGGGATCAGTGCTGGGACCTCAACTTTTTACAATTTATATAAATGACTGCTAAATTTGCTGATGACACAAAGATAGGTAGGAAAGTAAATTGTGAAGAGGACATAAGGAGGCTACAAAGGGATATAGATCAGTTAAGTGAGTGGGCAAAGATCTGGCAAATGGAGTATAATGTGGGAAAATGTGAAGTTGTCCATTTTGGCAGGAAGAATAAAAAAGAAGCATATTATCTAAATGGTGAGAGATTGCAGAGCTCTGAGATGCAGAGGGATCTGGGTGTCCTAATGCATGAATCGCAAAAGGTTAGTATTCAGGTACAACAAGTAATCAGGAAAGCTAATAGAATGTTATTATTTATTGCGAGGGGAACTGAATATAAAAGTAGGGAGGTGATGCTTCAGTTATACAGGGCATTGGTGAGACCACATCTGGAGCACTGTGTACAGTATTGGTCTCCTTATTTAAGGAAGGATGTAAATGCATTGGAAGCAGTTCAGAGAAGGTTTACTCGACTAATACCTGGAATGGGCAGGTTGTCTTATGACGAAAGGTTGGACAGGCTAGGCTTGTATCCGCTGGAGTTTAGAAGAGTAAGAGGTGACTTGATTGAAACATATAAGATCCTGAGGGGTTTAGACAGGGTGGATGTGGAGAGGATGTTTCCTCTTGTGGGAGAATCTAGAACTAGGGGTCACTGTTTAAAAATAAGGGGTCGCCCATTTAAGACAGAGATGAGGAGAAATTTTTTCTCAGAAGGTCGTGAGTACTTCGAACTCTTCCTCAGAGGGCGGTGGAAGCAGAGTCTTTGAATATTTTTAAGGCAGAGGTCGATAGATTCTTGATAAGCAAGGGGGTGAAAGGTTATCGGGGGTAGGTGGGAATGTGGAGTAATCAGATCAGCCATGATCTTATTGAATGGTGGAGCAGGCTCGAGGGGCCGAGTGGCTGACTCCTGCTCCTAATTTGTATGTTCGTATGTAACCTGTGCAGCAGCTGGGGCCTGAAAATCAGCTTCACTGCCCCTGGGCTGGGAAAGGGGGACATGAGGCAACATTCTCCCTCTTACCCCTTTCTACACTCCTTTTACAGGGTTTTAGAAGTGGAGCATTTACAGCCAGGAAGCTCAGACCGAACATCACGTCAAGAACAGACAGAGTCGCTCGATTCATCAGGACCTGATTCAATCGCTCCTCCAATCTGCTGACACACCAGCGAGTTCACACTAATGAGAGACCTTTTAAATGTTCTGAGTGTGGGAAGAGCTTCAAAATCTACAAGTACCTGAAGCAACTCCAGTGGCTACACACTGGGGAGAGCCCGTTCACCGGCCCCGTGTTCCAGAAGGGTTTCACTCAGTCATCCGCTCCGATGATACACCAGCAATATCACATGAGGGAGAGACCTTTAACCCGCTCCGTGTGTGGGAAGTGATTAATTGCACCCTCCGTGCTGCTGAGACACCAGCTTGTCCACACCAATGAGAGACCGTTGACCTGCTCTGTGTTTTTGAAGCGATTCTCTCATTCTGCCACCCTCCTGAGACACCAGCTTGTTCACATTAAATGTTCTGACTGCGGGAAGAGATTTAAAAGGTCCCAGGATCTGAAGAGACACCAGCTGGAGAGAGCAGGAGAGATTCTGTTCACCTGCTCAGTGTGTGGGAAGAGATTCACTCAGTCCTCAAATCTGCTGGCACACAAGCGAGTTCACACTGGGGAGAGGCCGGTGAAACATTCTGACTGGGAAAAGCTTTCAAATGTCCCAGGAGCTGAAGAGACACCAGCTGGAGACAACAGGAAAGAGACCGTTCACCTGTTCCGTGTCTGGGAAGGGATTCACTCAGCCATCAAACCTGTTGAGACACCAGCAATATCACACTGATGAGAGACCATTTAAATGTTCTGACTGTGGGAAGAGCTTTAAAACCTCTGGGGATCTGAAGAAACACCAGTTGGTCCACGCTGATGAGAGACCATTTAAATGCTCTGACTGTGGGATGAGCTTTAAAAGCTCCGGGCATCTGAATGGACACCAGCGTGTTCACACTGGGGCGAGGCCATTCACCTGCTCCGTGTGTGGGAAGGGATTCACTCAGTCATCCCACCTGCTGCAACACCAGCGAGTTCACACCAATGAGAAACCATTTAAATGTTCTGACTGTGGGAAGTGGTTTAAAAGCTCCAGCAATTTGACTACACACCAGCGAGTTCACACTGATGAGAGACCATTTAAATGCTCTGACTGTGGTAAGAGCTTTAAAAGCTCCGGGCATCTGAATGGACACCAGCGTGTTCACACTGGGGAGAGGCCATTCACCTGCTCCGTGTGTGGTAAGGGATTCACTCGGTCATCCCACCTGCTGGAACACCAGCGAGTTCACACTGATGAGAGACCATTTAAATGCTCTGACTGTGGTAAGAGCTTTAAAAGCACCGGGGAGCTGAAGATACACCAGCGAGTTCACACTGGGGAGAGACCATTTAAATGTTCTGACTGTTGTAAGAGCTTTAAAAGCACCGGGGAGCTGAAGATACACCAGCGAGTTCACACTGATGAGAGACCATTTAATTGCTCTGACTGTGGTAAGAGCTTTAAAAGCACCGGGGAGCTGAAGATACACCAGCGAGTTCACACTGATGAGAGACCATTTAAATGCTCTTACTGTGGTAAGAGGTTTAAAAGCACCGGGCATCTGAATGGACACCAGTGTGTTCACACCAGGGAGAGGCCATTCACCTGCTCCGTGTGTGGGAAGGGATTCACTCAGTCATCCCCCCTGCTGGCACACCAGCGAGTTCACACTGATGAGAGACCGTTTAAATGTTCTGACTGTGGGAAAAGGTTTAAAAGGTCCGGAGATCTGAAGGAACACCAGCGTACTCACACTGGGGAGAAGCTGTTCACCTGCTCCGTGTGCGGGAATGGATTCACCCAGTCATCCAACATGCTGACACACCAGCGAGTTCACACTGATGAGAGACCATTTAAATGATCTGACTGTGCTAAGAGCTTTAAAAGGTCCGGGGAGCTGAAGAGACACCAGCGAGTTCACACTGTTTAGCACAGGGCCCTGCAGACAGCTGGGGTGACATGAACGTGGAATGGATGAATGTTTTATAAATTTTTGCACTGCTGTTTAATCTTTCAATCTGTTGTGCTGATGATTCCCTTCGATTGACTGTTGATGGTGTTACATAGAATGTACAGCACAGAAACAGGCCATTCGGCCCAACTGGTCCATGCCAGTGTTTATGCTCCACACCCACCCTTCTTCAATTAACCCGATCAACATATCCTTCCATTCCTTTCTCCCTCATGTGGCTTCCTCATAAATGCATCTGTGCTGTTCACCTCAACTACTCCCTGTGGTAGCGAGTTCCCCATTCTCACCATTCTCTGGGTAAAGACATTTCTCCTGAATTCATTACTCGATTTATTAGTGACTATTTTAAGTTTGTGGCCTCATAAATATGATGAGATTCTGTTAAGCTGACCAGTATGTTGTTGTACTTTGTCTTTTTCTGATAAATTAAACATTACTGAGCCCTTGTACGCGTGTTTTGGGATGAAGTTTTTTTTTATTCGTTCATGGGATGTGGGCGATTATTGCCCATGCCTAATTGCCCTTGAGAAGGTGGTGGTGAGCCGCCTTCTTGAACCACTGCAATCCGTGTGGTGAAGGTACTCCCACAGTGCTGTCAGGGAGGGAGTTCCAGGACTTTGACCCAGCGCCGATGAAGGAATGGCAATATACTTCCAAGTTAGAATGGTGTTTGACTTGGAGTTGGTGGTCATAGAGTCATAGTGTTATACAGCACAGAAAGAGGCCCTTCGGCCCATCATGTCTACACCGGCCATCAAGCCCTGTCTATTCTAATCCCATTTTCCAGCACTTTGTCCGTAGCCTTGTATGCTATGGCGGTTCAAGTGCTCATCTAAATGCTTCTTGAATGTTGTGACGGTTCCTGCCTCTACCAACCTTTCAGGCAGTGAGTTCCAGATTCCAACCGCCCTCTGGATGAAAAAGTTTTTCCTCAAATCCCCTCTAAACCTCCTGCCCCTACCTTGGTTATTGACCCCTCTACTAAGGGGAAAAGTTCCTTTCTATCTACCCTATCTATGCCCCTCATAATTTTGTACACCTCAATCAGGTCCCCCCTCAGCCTTCTCTGCTCTCAGGAAAACAACCACAGCCTGTCCAGTCTCTCTTCATAGCTGAAGCACTCCAGCCCAGGTAACATCCTGGTGAATCTCCTCTGCACCCTCTCCAATGCAATCACATCCCTCCTATAGTGTGGCGACCAGAACTGCACACAGTATTCAAGCTGTGGCCTAACTAGCGTTTTATACAGCTCCATCATAACCTCCCTGCTCTTATATTCTATGCCTCGGCTAATGAAGGCAAGTATCCCATATGCCTTTTTAACCACCTTATCTACCTGTCCTGCTGCCTTCAGGGATATATGTATTCTATCAGGTGTTCCCCTGCACCTGCTGCCCTTGTCCTTGTAGGTAGAAGAGGTTGCGGGTTTGGGAGGTGCTGCCGAAGAAGCCTTGGCGAGTTGCTGCTGTACATCTTGTAGATGGTACACACTGCAGCCACGGTACGCCAGTGGTGGAAGGAGTGAATGTTTAAGGTGGTGGATGGGATGCCAATCAAGCGGGCTGCTTTGTCTTGGGTGGTGTCGAGCTTCTTGAGTGTTGTTGGAGCTGCACTCATCCAGACAAGTGGAGAGTATTCCATCACACTCCTGACGTGTGCCTTGTAGATGGTGGAAAGGCTTTGCGGAGTCAGGAGGTGAGACACTCGCCATGAATACCCAGCCTCTGACCTGCTCTTGTTGCCACAGTATTTATGTGGCTGGTCCAGTTAAGTTTCTGGTCAATGGTGACCCCCAGGAAGTTGATGGTGGGGGATTCAGCGATGGTAATGCCGTTGAATGTCAAGGGGCGGTGGTTAGATGCTTGCTTGTCGGTGATAGTCATTGCCTGGCACTTGTGTGGTGCGAATGTTACCTGCCACTTATCAGCCCAAGTGTTGTGTCTCAAGGGGTTTTATACCCTTATCTATATAACAATTCAGAAGGACTCCGGGGTGGAGAGTTTAGTTAACGGCCATTTTATTTAAAATGTGATTCTTCACTCTATGCACTACATTTCCCATAGTGCATTGCAAATCACCACTACGGTATCCCATGTGGGACAATTCTAATACACATTCAAAATACACAACATATTTCCTCCCCCTTAAAATAGAATGTCCACAAAACAGAATGACTGAAAATGACTATAACTTTGGAAGAGAGGGTAGACTGCCTCTACATTCCGCTAACCCTGGGGATTATTCTGCCCCATGCACACAGGTTAGCACTAACTGTAACTAAGGCGCTCTGGAGGCTGCCTTTCTCTTTGGGGGTAACGCCTAGTCTCAGGAGCAGGCTCTGGCTGGCTCTCCCGTGACCCTGCAGGCGTGGCTTCCTCCCTCGATGGCACAAGAGTGGATGGTGCCACTGTCTCAGGGTCGGACGACCAGTCCCTGCTGGAGCCCCCAGCAGGTCCTTGATCCTCTGCTTCTTGGGTTACCTGTGGCGACTATCTTGGCAGTAACTGGTCTACATGCCGTCTCCATGTTCGGTCGTCTCCGGTGCGGTCTCGGTATGAAACGGGGCCTGTCTTTTGAATGACCGTAGCCGGGACCTACCCCTCCGGGGTGGTGTAGTTATGCGCGAGGACTTTGCCCCCCCCACCACAAAGTGTCATTCTTTGGACCTCTGAGCTCGTCTGCTGACTTGATCCTGCTGATTGGCGTGCACCACTGTTTCTGTGGATGTTGGCCTTAGCAGGTCAAGGCGTGTCCGTAGCTGCCTTCCCATGAGTAGGTAAGCAGGAGATGCTCCAGTCATAGCCTGAGGCGTGTTTCGGTATTTCAGCAAGAAAGCATTCAGGCGCTGCTTTAGAGGAGCATCACTTCTTGCAGCTTTCAACGCGCGTTTCAGCATTCTGACAAACATCTCCACCAATCCATTCATGGATGGATGATAAGGCACGGAGAACGTGTGCTGGATTCCATTGCTCTTGAGGAACTCCTCCATCTCCTGGGATGTGAACTGTGTTCCATTGTCGGTTACTGTCAGGTTTGGGGTCACGAGGCCGTGTAGACACGGGGCCGTGCTGTCCGGGCGAGGCTGGTTCTGGACCCAAGTGCAGACAGATGAGACGAGAAGCAGATATGCTGTCTTAAATAACAGTACTTTACTAGAATCACACAGGTAAACAGTTACAAAACATAGGAGCTCAAGACAAGCTACCACATAGGCAAATGGCTAGTCAAGATAGGAACTCAAGACAAGCTACCACAGGGCAACCAGCTTGTGCAAAGTGAGCACCTTATCAAGACTAAGCAACTTGTCAAGACCGAGAACAACAGGAAGAACCACAGAACTTAAATACAAGCAAAAACATAACACAGATAAACAGTTATAGACATAGGAGCTCAAGACAAGCAACCACTAAGGCAACCGGCTTGTCAAGGCAAGCTACCACAGGGCAACAGGCTTGTCGAGACAGAGCACCTTGTCAAGACTAACTCCCTTGTCAGGACTGAGCACAGAGGGAAGAAACCACAGAACTTAAATACAAGCAAAAACAGGTGAAACCAATAAACCAGATAAAAGGCAGTTAAGTAATAAACAGGAGAAACAAGTAACAATTAACAAAGGGAAACCAACCAGTGAAGGTGCCATCTAGGGGTTATTGAAGGAACTGACCGGCACCCTCACCATTACGATCTGCTCCGGCGGACCAAATCGCCCGAACATCTCTCTCAGGGTCTCGATGGTTTTCTCCGTAGTGGTAGTGGACATTACTGCAACCTCCGGCCATTTGGAATGGGAGTCCACCACGACCAGGAACATCGCTCCTTCCACTGGTCCCGCGAAGTCCAAATGGATCCGTTGCCACGGTGTCGCTGGCCATTCCCATGGATGCAGTGGCGCTGCTCTTGGCGTATCCCTGGTTGTCTCACATGATGGACATGATTTCGCTTCAACTTCAATTCCATGATCGAGACCGGGCCACCAGAAGTAGCTTCGTGCCAGCTCCTTCATCCGGACAATACCACAATGTCCTGAGTGCAGCTCGTTGAGGACATGTTTCCGCAGCTTTGGTGGTATGATCACTTGCATGCCCCAAAGGAGGCATCCTGACGTGACAGACAACTACTTCCCTCTTGACAGGTAAGGTAGGAGCTCAGGTGGTGCATCTGACACCCGTGATCCATCTCCTCACATCACTCGATCCAGCACCTTGGATAGTGTAGGGTCCACTCTGGTCTCTTTCTTGACCTGCCGGGCCATGACAGGGGCATTGCTCACCATGTCAAAGTAGAAAATCTTCTGCTCACAGCCTTCAGAGGGCACAGGCAGCGGAAGTCTTGACAATCCATCCGCATTGCCATGTGCTGCTGACCGCCGGTATTTGATGTTGTAATTGTGTGCGCTTAACATCAGCGCCCAGCGCTGCATCCTGCACGCTGCCAGGGAGGGTATTCCTGTGTGTGGACCAAAGATCGATGTCAGAGGACGATGATCCATCAGCAAGGTGAATTTCCTTCCGAACAAGTAGTGATGGAACTTTTTGATTCCAAAGATGATGCCCAAAGCCTCTTTTTCGATCTGCGGGTATTTCACCTCTGCCTTGCTGAGGGACCTTGACGCGAATGCAATCAGCTTCTCTTCGCCTGAGGGAAAGATGTGGGACACGAGTGCGCTGACACCATAAGGCGACGCGTCACAGGCCAGCTGAATCTGCAACGATGGGTCAAAGTGCGTCAACACTCTGGGGTCAGTCAAAGCTGCTTTGGCTTTCTTGAATGCAGCTTCGCACTCCTTCATCCATGCCCAGGCCTTGCCTTGACACAGCAACTCATGTAATGGCTTCAACAGTGATGCCAGCTGTGGAATAAACTTTCTGTAATAGTTCAGGAGACCTAAGAATGACCACAGCTGGCCGACATTTGTAGGTGCAGGAGCGTCGGCAATTACTTTCACTTTCGACGGTGCTGTGTAGGCCGTCCGCATCGATGACATGGCCTAGGTACTCCACTGATGGCTTGAAAAATTCGCATTTGTCCTTGCCAACGCGTAAGCCATATTCTTCAAGTCTTCCCAGTGTCTTCGTCAGGTTCTGCAGATGTTCGTTGTCGTCCTTTCCTGTAAGAAGTCACACAACACCAGGTTATAGTCCAACAGTTTTATTTGAAATCACAAGCTTTCGGAGCGCTGCTCCTTCGTCAGGTGAAGTGGAGAGATGCATAAAGACACAGCTTATATAGTCAGAGAATAATGTCAGATGATTACAGGTAATCTTTCTAACTGCCATTTGTCGCGCCTCGGCAGAGAGATAATCACAGCGATCAAAGGTGTGAATGGTGTCCAAACAGGTTAGTCAGGAAAACATTACATCAAAGAACAATGAGGTGGGGTCACAAGGGGTCAAATATTGCAGATGCTGAGGTCTGTATGAAAAACAAAAAACAGACCGAAAAACATTTTTTTTGCTGGAAATCACAGCAGGTCCGGCCGCATCTGTGTAGAGAGAACAAGCCAATGACGACTCGAGTCTGGGTGACCCTACATCAGGTGGGGTTACATGTAGCGTGACATGAACCCAAGATCGCGGTTGAGGCCGTCCTCATGAGTGCGGAACTTGGCTATCAGTTTCTGCTCGGCGATTTTGCGTTGTCGTGTGTCTCGAAGGCCGCCTTGGAGAATGCTTACCCGAAGATCGGAGGCTGAATGTCCTTGACTGCTGAAGTCAAGTCAAGTCAAGCTGAACTGGGAGGGAACACACCTGCCTGGTGATTGTTGCGCGGTGTCCGTTCATCCGTTGTCGCAGTGTCTGCATGGTCTCACCGATGTATCATGCTCCGGGGCATCCTTTCCTGCAACGTATGAGGTAGACAATGTTGGCCAAGTCACATGAGTATGTACCATGTACCTGGTGGGTGGTGTCCTCACGTGCGATGATGGTATCTGTGTTGATGATCTGGCATGTCTTGCAGAGGTTGCCGTGGCAGGGTTGTGTGGTGTCGTGGTCGCTGTTCTCCTGAAGGCTGGGTAATTTGCTGTGAACGATGGTCTGTTTGAGGTTAGGCGGCTGTTTGAAGGCGAGTAGTGGAGGCGTGGGGATGGCCTTAGCGAGGTGTTCATCATCATCGATGACATGTTGAAGGCTGCGAAGAACATGGTAGCGTAGTTTCTCCGCTCTGGGGAAGTACTGGACGACGAAGGGTACTCTGTTGGTTGTGTCCCGTGTTTGTCTTCTGAGGAGGTCTATGCGATTTTTTGCTGTGGCCCGTCGGAACTGTCGATCGACGAGTCGAGCGTCATATCCCGTTCTTACGAGGGCGTCTTTCAGCATCTGTAGGTGTCCATCGCGTTCCTCCTCGTCTGAGCAGATCCTGTGTATTCGCAGGGCTTGTCCATAGGGGATGGCTTCTTTAATGTGGTTAGGGTGGAAGCTGGAGAAGTGGAGCATCGTGAGGTTGTCCGTGGGCTTGCGGTAGAGTGAAGTGCTGAGGTGTCCGTCTTTGATGGAGATTCGTGTGTCCAAGAATGAAACGGATTCTGAGGAGTAGTCCATGGTGAGTTTGATGGTGGGATGGAACTTGTTGATGTTATCGTGTAGTCTTTTCAGTGATTCTTCGCCGTGGGTCCATAGGAAGAAAATGTCGTCGGTGTATCTGGTGTAAAGCGTTGGTTGGAGGTCCTGTGCAGCGAAGAAGTCTTGCTCGAACTTGTGCATGAAGATGTTGGCGTATTGGGGTGCAAATTTTGTCCCCATGGCTGTTCCGTGTGTTTGGGTAAAGAACTGGTTGTCGAAGGTGAAGACATTGTGGTCAAGGATGAAGCGGATGAGTTGTAGGATGGCGTCTGGAGATTGGCTGTTGTTGGTGTTCAGTACTGAGGCTGTCGCAGTGATGCCGTCATCGTGGGGGATACTGGTGTAGAGTGCCGAGACGTCCATCGTGGCGAGGAGTGTTCCTGGTTCAACTGGTCCGTGGGTGCTGAGTTTCTGTAAGAAGTCTGTAGTGTCACGACAGAAGCTGGGGGTTCCCTGTACGATGGGTTTCAGTATGCCCTCGACGTATCCAGAGAGGTTCTCACACAGGGTTCCGTTGCCTGATACGACAGGACGTCCGGGTGTGTTGGCTTTGTGTATCTTTGGGAGGCAGTAGAAGTCTCCCACGTGGGGAATACATGGGATGAGAGCGCGTAGGATGCTTTGAAGGTCTGGATCAAAGGTCTTGATCAGTCTGTTGAGTTGGCGGGTGTGTTCTTTGGTCGGATCTGCGGGTAACTATCTGTAGTGTTCCTGGTTGTCCAGTTGTCGGTATGCTTCTTTGCAATAGTCCGTTCTGTTCTGTATGATGATGGCTCCTCCTTTGTCTGCTGGTTTGATGATGATGTTGCGGTTTGTCTTGAGAGCGTGGATGGTGTTGTGTTGTGCTCAGATGACATTCTGGACTGTCTTGTGAGTGCGGCTGATGAATCTGGCGTTGATGCATCTCCTGACAGCTTGAGCATACATATCAAGCTTAGGGCAGTGACCCTCCGGAGGGGTCCAATTTGACTCTTTCTTCTTCGGTTGCAGCACTGCGGATCCCTCTGTCTGCTGTTCCGGATCATTGGTTGTCTCATTGGGTTCGCTGCTGACATCTTGGGATTTGTGGAAGAATTCCCGGTGCCTCATTCTCCTGATGAATTCCTCTGTGTCTGCCGCGAGACCGATGGGGTCCATTTTGGTGGTGGGGCAGAAATTGAGCCCTCGGCTGAGAACTTCAATTTCGTCTGGTTGAAGGGTGTAGTCGGACAAGTTGACGATGGACTTCCCTGTGGTTTCACCCGTGGTACCGGGGGCGGCTTGGTTGCTGCTGGTGGTGATGCCAAGTTTCTCAAGCTTCCTGTTCTTGGTGTGCATGTAGGCAGTGTAGTTCCGTTGCCTTGTCTGTTTGGCAGTGTCTCGTAGCTGGTCTGCTGTGTCCTGAGCACAGGCTGAGAATATGGACTCTATCTCGGTTTTGAGGTTGCGGCGTCTGCTGTAGAGCTGGTGTACAAGATGGTTGAGGAGTGTGCGAGAGGTACGACGGCAGAGTCTCTCAGCGTAGTGTGTGTTGTAGGTCGACTTGAGTGGGTTTGTGATCTGTAGTCCTTTTGGGATCTTTTCTGCTTTCTTGCATCTCTCTAGAAACTTGATGCCTGTGTCGATATGCGCGATCTTCTTGGAGATCCTCTCCACTTTGAGCCGGCAGTTTGTGGTGTCGATAGTAGTCATGGTGTGGAGATGCCGGAGTTGGACTGGGGTGGACAAATGTAAGAAGTCACACAACACCAGGTTATAGTCCAACAGTTTTATTTGAAATCACAAGCTTTCGGAGCGCTGCTCCTTCGTCAGGTGAAGTGGAGAGATACATAAAGACACAGCTTATATAGTCAGAGAATAATGCCAGATGATTACAGGTAATCTTTCTAACTACCATTTGTCGCACCTCAGCAGAGAGATAATCACAGCGATCAAAGGTGTGAATGGTGTCCAAACAGGTCAGTCAGGAAAACATTACATCAAAGAACAATGAGGTGGGGTCACAAGGGGTCAAATGTTGCAGATGCTGGGGTCTGTATGAAAAACAAAAAACAGACCGAAAAACATTTTTTTTGCTGGAAATCACAGCACGTCCGGCCGCATCTGTGTAGAGAGAACAAGCCAACGACGACTCGAGTCTGGGTGACCCTACATCAGGTGGGGTTACATGTAGCGTGACATGAACCCAAGATCGCGGTTGAGGCCGTCCTCATGAGTGCGGAACTTGGCTATCAGTTTCTGCTTGGCGATTTTGCGTTGTCGTGTGTCTCGAAGGCCGCCTTGGAGAATGCTTACCCGAAGATCGGAGGCTGAATGTCCTTGACTGCTAAAGTGTTCCCCAACTGGGAGGGAACACTCCTGCCTGGCGATTGTTGTGCGGTGTCCATTCATCCATTGTCGCAGTGTCTGCATGGTCTCGCCGATGAACCATGCTCCGGGGCATCCTTTCCTGCAACGTATGAGGTAGACAACGTTGGCCGAGTCACATGAGTATGTACCATGTACCTGGTGGGTGGTGACCTCACGTGTGATGATGGTATCTGTGTTGATGATCTGGCATGTCTTGCAGAGGTTGCCGTGGCAGGGTTGTGTGGTGTCGTGGTCGCTGTTCTCCTGAAAGCTGGGTAATTTGCTGCGAACGATGGTCTGTTTGAGGTTAGGCGGCTGTTTGAAGGCGAATAGTGGAGGCGTGGGGATGGTCTTAGTGAGGTGTTCATCATCATCGATGACATGTTGAAGGCTGTGAAGAACATGGCGTAGTTTCTCCGCTCCGGGGAAGTACTGGACGACGAAGGGTACTCTGTTGGTTGTGTCCCGTTTTTGTCTTCTGACGATTTCCTGTGACAAGGATATCGTCGAGATAACATTGTACCCCTGGAATGCCGCTTAAGATCTGGTCCATAGTCCGCTGAAACAATGCTGGTGCTGACGTTGTACCAAAGGGTAGGTGACAGTACCTGTAGAGGCCCTTGTGGGTGGCGATGGTGAGGTACTTCTGTGAGTCCTCTTCTACATGCATCTGCAAGTAGGCTTGGCATAGATCAATCTTGCTAAACTTCTGACCGCCTGCTAGACCCGCGAAAAGATCTTCAATGATGGGGAGGGGGTACTGTTCAGCTGAGAGCACAGGATTCACTGTTACTTTGAAATCTCCACATAAGCGAACCACGCCGTCACTCTTCATCACTGGTACCACGGGCGTGGCCACTCACTGTGTAAAACCGGCACCAGGACCCCTATCTTGACCAGACACTCCAGGTTAGCCTCCACCTTTGGTCTGAGGGCGTAGGGAACGTTCCTGGCCTTCAGGAATCGTGGCTGGCTGTCAGGCTTCACCTTGAGTTTGACCGTAATCCCCTTCATACTCCCCAATTCTCTGTCAAAGACAGCCGCATGCTTTGTCAACACTGCCGCTAGCCCCACCTCTTCGACTGACACCGCATTCACTTTTTTCCAATCCAGATGAATTTTCTCCAACCATTGCCTGCCCATCAGGGATGGATAGTCACCCTTGACCACATAAACTGGCAGCATCACAGTTTGTCCATTAAGCTCCACCTTGACCTCCGTCTTACCCAGCATTGGGACCATTTTCCCAGTGTAGGTCTTTAAGATGAGCTTGGCCGGCTTCAGTGATAGGTGGTTCAGTTTTTCTTTGAATAGATTCTCTGAAATCAAGGAGACAGTGGCCCCCGTATCCATTTTGACCGGTATTCCCTCTAGTAGTGGAGTGAATCCATAGCCTGATGAGCCTCCATTCACTGTTAACACATGGAGATTCAGCTCCCCATCAGAGTCTGTGTCACTGTCTTCCTGTACTTGTTTCACCATGTGTAGGTTTTTCTTTTTAGAACGCCAGTTGGATGTGTTTCCTTATTTGTTTTTGTGTGTCTCTGTGTAGGATTGTTTGCTTTGCCCTTTACACACACGTTCAATGTGTCCTTTCTTTTCACATTTCTGACAGGTCAGGTCTTTACACCAGCATTCAGATGGCTAATGACCTGACCTTCCACATCTGTAACACTCTCTGGCGCCACTTGCATGCTTATCCGGTGTAGCTGCTACCCTGTGCACTCTTGTTGCAGCCCCCAACAGCTGTGCATCTTTAGCTGCTAACTCCATAGACACAGCGAGCTCCACTGCTGATTTAAGCGTCCGTTTGTCAGTCGTGAGCAAGCACTTCTGTGTTGCTTCACATCTTGATCCACACACAAACCTATCACGGACAGTGTCATTTAGAGTTTCACCAAACTCATGATGCTCAGTTAGCTTCTTTAGCACTGCAACATATTCGGCTATGGACTCACCCTCCCCTTGGTTTTGTTTCTCTCAACAATCAGCAGCAGCTTGGGTGCGTAATGTGTTTCCAAAACTTCCACAATCTGATCATATGTCTTAGCGCCAGGCTTATCCGGGCGCATCAAACTGCGTAACAAGCCAAATGTTTTTGCTCCGATCACACTGAGGAACGTCGCCACTTTCACGTCATCTTTAATGCCATTTGCAGTCACAAAAAATCCGAAACGCTCTGTATAAGCACTCCATTGCTCTGCTGTTTCATTAAATGGTCCAAACGCACAACCATTTAAAAAAAAAAATTATTTTACAGTCCTTTTCCTCCACTTCGTTTCACTGTATCGTTACTCTCCCCCTTCTTATTTCTGTAACACATGAACCACCACCTTTACAAGGCGATTTCATCAGCACTAAACTGCGGGCGCGCCATTAAGGAAAGACAGAAACTTCTTACTTTAAACATCGCCGATTCCAGTGCAAAGTGATGCACAAGTCCGTCGTCCTCATCGCCAGTTTTGTTGTGTCTCAAGGGGTTTTATACCCTTATCTATATAACAATTAAGGAGGACTCCGGGGTGGAGAGTTTAGTTAACGGCCATTTTATTTAAAATGTGCTTCTTCACTCTATGCACTACATTTCCCATAGTGCATTGCAAATCACCACTACGGTATCCCATGTGGGACAATTCTAATACACATTCAAAATACACAACACCAAGCCTGAATGTCGTCCAGGTCTTGTTGCATGCGGGCATGGACAGCTTCATTATCTGAGGAGTTGCAAATGGAACTGAATACTGTGCAGTTATCAGCGAACATCCCCACTTCTGACCTTATGTTGGAAGGAAGGTCATTGATGAAGCAGTTGAAGATGGTTGGGCCGAGGACACTGCCCTGAGGAACTCCTGCAGCGATATCCTGGGGCTGTGATGATTGACCTCCAACTACCACAACCATCTTCCTTTGTGCTCGGTCTGACTCCAGCCAGTGGAGAGTTTCCCCCCGATTGATTAGCATTGAGGTAATAGTGAGAGTATTAAGGGAAGCGAAACAGGACATTAGAAATAAATGAGAGACAAGGAAAGAAAAACTAAAGATCAAAGTAAGAAAGAGACAAACGAAGTAGATGAGAAGAAAAGAATTTGAGGAGAAAGTGAGTGATGATAAGAAACATTGACATTTCAAAAATGAGACAGGAGAGGAAAAGATAAGTAAGAAGAAAGAAAGATCTTGAATATGTACAGCACCTTTCACAATTTCAGGACATCTCCAAGCGCTGTGCAGCAATTGCAGGACTTCTGACGTGTGGTCATGTAGGAATGTAATGTAGCAGCCAATTAGAGAGAGATGTGGAGAGGAAAGGCAAGAAGAGAAAGAGCAGGAAAGGAAAATATACGGACAAAATCAGGGAGGTAGTTTTTAAAAATTTGTTCATGGGATCTGGGTGTGGCTGGTAATGCCAGCATTTATTGCCCATCCCTAATTGCCCTTGAGAAAGTGGTGGTGAGCCGCCTTCTTGAACTGCTGCAGTCCATGTGGTGAAGGTACTCCCACAGTGCTGTTCAGGGGCGAGTTCCAGGATTTTGACCCAGCGAAGATGAAGGATCGGCGATATACTTCCAAGTCAGGATGGTGTGTAACATGGAGGGGAACTTGGAGGTAGTGGTGTTCCCATGCACCTGCTGCCCTTGTCCTTCTAATTGGTAGAGGTCACAGAGTCATAACGGCACAAAAGGAGGCCATTCGGCCCATCGAGTCCATGCCAGCTCTCTGTAGAGAAATCCAGTCAGTCCCATTCCCTCGCTCTATCCCCGTAGCCCTGCAAGTTTATTTCCCTCAAGTGCCTATCCAGTCTCCCCTTGAAAACATTGAATGTCTCCGCTTCCACCACTTCCGTCAGCAGCGAGTTCCAGGTCATCACCACTCGCTGCGTAAAAAAGTTTTTCCTCACAGGCCCCTGTATCTCTTGCCCAAAACCTTAAATCTGTGTCCCCTAGTCCTTGTACCATCAACTAGTGGGCACAGCCTTTCCCCGTCTAGCCTATCCAAACCCGTCATAATCTTGCACAGCTCTATCAAATCACCCCTCAACCTCTTTTGCTCTAATGACAACAAATCCAGCTTTTCCAACCTGTCCTTGTAGCGAAGATCCCCCATCCCCGGAACCATTCTGGTAAATCTCCTCTACACCCTCTCAATGGCCTTCACATCCTTCCTAAAGTGCGGTGACAAGAACTGGACGCAATACTCCAGTTGTGGCCTAACTAGCGCTTTATAAAGGTTCAGCATAACTTCTGAGGCGTGAGTTGGGTAGGATTGATTGGGGAATGTCACTCAAAGGGTTGACGGTGGATAGGCAATGGCAAACATTCAAAGACCGCATGGATGAACTACAGAATTTGTTCATCCCAGTTTGGCATAAAAATAAAACAAAAAAGGTGACTCAACCGTGGCTAACAAGGGAAATTAGGGATAGCATAAGATCCAAGGAGAGGACATATAAATTGGCCAGAAAAAGCAGTAAACCTGAGGATTGGGAGCAGTTTAGGATTCAACAAAGGAGGACAAAGGGATTAATCAAGAAAGGGAAAATAGAATATGAGAGTAAGCTTGCAGGGAACATAAAAACTGACTGTAAAAGCTTTTATAGATATGTGAAGAGAAAAAGATTGGTGAAGTCAAGCGTAGGTCCCTTGCAGTCAGAATCAGGGGAATTTATAATGGGGAACAAAGAAATGGCTGACCAATTAAATACATATTTTGGTTCTGTCTTCACAAAGGAGGACACAAATAACCTCCCAGAGATGTTGGGGAATATAGGGTCTGATGAAAGGGAGGAACTGAAAGAAATCAGCATTTGTAGGGAAATGGTGTTCGGGAAATTGATGGGATTGAAGGCCGATAAATCCCCAGGGCCTGATAATCTACATCCGAGGGTACTTAAGGAAGTGGCCCTAAAAATAGTAGATGCATTGCTGATCATCTTCCAACATTCAATGGAATCTGGAACAGTACCCATGGATTGGAGGGTAGCTAATGTTACCCCACTATTCAAAAAAGGTGGCAGAGAGAAAACGGGTAAGCCTGACATCGGTAGTGGGGAAAATGCTAGAGTCCATTATAAAAGATGTAATAGCAGAGCACTTGTAAAACAGTGACAGGATCGGACAAAGTCAACATGGATTTACAAAAGGTAAATCATGCTTCTCTGATCCACTGGAATTTTTTGAGGATGTAACTGGTAGAATAGATCAGGGAGAACCAGTAGATGTGATGTATTTGGACTTTCAGAAGGCTTTCGATAAGGTCCCACAAAAGAGATTAGCGTGCAAAGTTAAAACACATGGGATTGGGGGCAAGGCACTGACTTGGATAGAGAACTGGTTGGCAGACAGGAAGCAAAGAGTTGGAATAAACGGGTCTTTTTCTGAGTGGCAGGCAGTGACTAGTGGGGTACCACAGGGATCGGTCCTAGGACCCCAGCTATTCACAATATATATTAATGATCTAGACGAGGGAACTAGATGTAATATCTCCAAGTTTGCAGATGACATAAAGCTGGGTGGGCGTGTGTGCTGTGAGAAGGATGCCGAGAAACTCCAGTATGATTTGGACAGGTTGGGTGATTGGGCAGATGCATGGCAGTATAATGTGGATAAATGCGAGATTATCCACTTTGGTGTCAAAAACAGGAAGGCAGATTATTATCTGAATGGCAATAGATTGAGAAAAGAGGAAGTGCAACGAGACCTGGGTGTCCTTGTGCACCAATCGCTGAAGGTAAGCATGCAGGTGCAGCAGGCGGTTAAGAAGGCAAATGGTATGTTGGCCTTCGTAGCGAGAGGGTTTGAGTACAGGAACAAGGATGTCTTGCTGCAGTTGTACAGGGCCTTGGTGAGACCACACCTTGCGTATTGTGTGCAGTTTTGGTCGCCTTATCTGAGGAAGGATGTTCTTGCCATGGAGGGAGTGCAGCGAAGATTCACTAGACTGATACCTGGGATGGCAGGAATGACGTATGAGGAGAGATTGGGTCGATTGGGCTTATACTCACTGGAGTTTAGAAGAATGAGTGGGGATCTCATTGAAACTTATAAAATTCTATCAGGACTAGACAGACTAGATGCTGGAGGGATGTTCCCGATGGTCGGGGAGTCTAGAACCAGGGGTCACAGTCTAAGGATAAGGGGTAAGCCATTTAGGACTGAGTTGAGGAGGAATTTCTTCACCCAGAGAGTGGTGAACCTGTGGAATTCTCTGCCACAGAGGGCAGTTGAGGCCAATTCATTAAATATATTCAAGAAGGAGTTGGATATATTTCTTAAGGCTAAAGGGATCAAGGGATATGGGGAGAAAGCAGCGACCGGGTGCCGAATTTGGATGAACAGCTATGATCTCATTGAATGGCGGAGCAGGCTCGAGGGGTCGAATGGCCTACTCCTGCTCCTATCTTCTATGTGGAGTCCAGAAGTCTGTAAAGTGCCTGATCGAATGATGAGGTGCTGTTCCTCGAGCTTACGTTGAGCTTCATTGGAACAGTGTAAGAGGCCGAGGACAGAGAGGGAGTGGAGCGGAGAATTAAACTAACAGGTGAGGTGCCCAGAACTGCTCACAGTGCTCCAGGTGTGGTCTCACCAGGGTTCTGTGTAGCTGCAGCATAACTTCTCCTCCCTTCTATTCTAGTCCTCCAGATAGAAAGGCCAGCATTCCATTAGCCTTTCTGATTATTCTCTGTACCTGTTCATGACATTTTAATGATCTCTGTACCTCGACCCCCAAGTCTCTTTGGACCTCCACTGTTTTCAGCTTTTCACCATTTAGAAAGGACCCTGTTCGATCCTTTTTAGGTTCCAAGTGGATGATCACACATTTGCCTACATTGAAATCCATTTGCCATTCACTTAATCTGTCAATATCCCTTTGTAATTTTATGCTTTCATCCAAACTGCCTGCAATGCCGCCTATCTTTGTGTCATTGGCAAATTTGGATATATGACGTTCTATGCCATCATCTAAGTCGTTAATAAACACAGTGAATAGTTGAGCCCCAGCACAGATCCCTGCGGGACACCACTGGTCACATCCTGCCAATTGTAGTCCGGCCCATTATCCCTACTCTCCGTCTCCTGCCACTCAGTCAATTTCCTAACCAGGTCAATAATCTGCCCTTATTTCCGTGGGCTTCTACCTCAGATAACAGTCTCTTGTGTGGGACTTTATCAAATGTCTTCTGGAAGTACTTATAAATAAATTTACACCAAAACAGACACCTTCCCTGGATCCCAAGGCTAGGAGAGGCACTCTGGAAGGTATGGGGAGCTGGGACTTGTCCATGAGAGTAACTGAAGGTATAAGAACTGAAATAATCTGGAATGAGAAAGGAGATCAATTCGTCTCCTCCTATCTTACAGAAATAAAGAACACAACACAGGATGTGTTTACACCAAAACTGGTTTGACAGATATCCAGAAACTTAAACTCCAGCCCAGTTATAGGGGTTATTAACATCAGCACAAACAAACAAAGGATGTGATTAACATCAGAATCTAACCCCTCCAGTCACTTGTGAACTTGCTGGTGTCTCAGCAGGCAAGATGGTCGACTGAATCCCTTCTCACACATGGAGCAGGTGAACGCCCTCTCCCCGGTGTGAACTCGCTGGTGTTGAATCAGGTGAGACGACTGCCTGAAGCTCTTCTCGCAGTGAGTGCAACTGAACGGTCTTTCGTCAGTGTGAACAAGCTGGTGTTTAATTAGATCGGCAGAGATTTTAAAGCAGTTCCCACAGTCACAGCATTTAAAAGGTCTCTCCCCAGTATGAACTTGCTGGTGTAAGTGGAGTCTGGACAACAGAGTAAAGCCCTTCCCACACTCGGAGCAGGTGAACGGCCTCTCCCTGGTGTGACTGCGTCGATGAGATTTCAGCTGGGATGGGCGATCAAATCCCTTCCCACAGTCCCCACATTTCCACCGTTTCTCCAGGTTGGATGATCAGTTGAAGCCTCGTCCACACACAGAACACGTGTACGGTTTCTCCCCGCTGTGAATGGTGTGATGTTTTTTCAGGCTGTGTGACTGGTTAAACCTCTTTCCACAGTCAGTGCACTGGAACACTCTCACTCGGGTGGGTGTGTGTGTGTCGGTGCTTTTCCAGTCACACTGATGTTTGAAATCTTTTCCCACAGACAGAACAAACATTTCTCCTTCCACACTCAAAGGCCGATGAATGTCAGGTCCTGATGAATCGAGTGACTCTCCCAGATCTTGCTATGAAGTTTGGTTTGAGTTTCCCATCTGTAAATCATAAGAATAAGAACATAAGGAATAGGAGCAGGAGTCGGCCATTCGGCCCCTTGAGCCTGCTCCACCATTCAATAAGATCATGGCTGATCTGATCTTGGCCTCACCTCCACTTTCCTGCCTGTTCCCCATGACCCTTGACCCCCCTGTAGTTCAAACATCTGTCTGTCTCAGCCTTGAATATATTCAGTGACTCCGCCTCCACAGCTCTCTGGGGTAGAGAATTCCAAAGATTCACGACCCTCTGAGAAGAAATTCCTCCTCATCTCCGTCTTAAATGGGCGACCGCTTATTCTGAGACTATGCCCCCGAGTTCTAGATTCCCCCACGAGGGGAAACATCCTCTCAGCATCCACCCTGTTAAGCCCCCTCAGAATCTTATGTTTCAATAAGATCACCTCTCATTCTTCTAAACTCCAGTGAGTATCGGCCCAACCTGCTCAACCTTTCCTCATAAGACAACCCCTTCATCCCAGGAATCAACCTCGTGAACCTTCTCTGAACTGCCTCCAATGCAAGTATATCCCTCCTTAAATATGGAGACCACAACTGTACGCAGTACTCCAGGTGTGGTCTCACCAACGCCCTGTACAGCTGTAACAGGACTTCCCTACTTTTAATCCCCCCTTGTAATAAAGGCCAACATTCCATTTCCCTTCCTAATTACTTGCTGTACCTGCATGTTAACTGTTTGTGTTTCATGTACGAGGACACCCAGATCCCTCTGTACCGCAGCGTTCTGTAGTCTCTCTCCATTTAATAACAATTTGCTTTCCTATTCTTCCTACCAAAGTGGATAACCTCACATTTTCCCACATTATACGCCATCTGCCAAATTTTGCCCACTCATTTAACCGATCTAAATCCCTTTGCAGACTCTGTGTCCTCCTCACAACTTACTTTCCCACCTATCTTTGTATCGTCAGCAAATTTGGCTACAGTACACTCGGTCCCTTCATCCAAGTCATTGATATAAATTGTAAATAGTTGAGGACATATAAATATAGAAGATAGGAGCAGGAGTAGGCCATTCGGCCCCTCGAGCCTGCTCCGCCATTCAATGAGATCATGGCTGATCATCCGAATTCAGTACCCTGTCCCTGCCTACTCCCCATATCCTTGATTCCTTTAGCCTTAAGAAATATATCCAACTCCTTCTTGAATATATTTAATGAATTGGCCTCAACTGCCTTGTGTGGTATAGAATTCCACAGGTTCACCACTCTCTGGGTGAAGAAATTCCTCCTCATCTCTGTCCTAAATGGCTTACCCCTTATTCTTAGACTGTGACCCCTGGTTCTGGACTCGCCCGCCATTGGGAACATCCTTCCTGCATCTAGTCTGTCTAGTCCTGTTAGAATTTTATAAGTTTCAATGAGATCCCCTCTCATTCTTCTAAACTCTAGCGAATATCAGCCTAATCGACCCAATCTCTCTTCATATATCATTCCTGCCATCCCAGGTATCAGTCTGCTGAATCATAGAAACATAGAAGATAGGAGCAGGAGTAGGCCATTCGGCCCTTCGAGCCTGCTCCGCCATTCAATGAGATCATGGCTGATCATCCAAATTCAGTACCCTGTCCCTGCCTTCTCCCCATATCCCTTGATCCCTTTAGCCTTAAGAAATATATCCAACTCTTTCTTGAATATATTTAATGAACTGGCGTCCACTGCCCTCTGTGGCAGACAATTCCACAGGTTCACCACTCTCTGGGTGAAGAAATTCAGTCCTAAATGGCTTACCCCTTATCCTTAGACTATGACCCCTGGTTCTGGACTCCCCGGCCATCAGAAACATCCTTCCTGCATCTAGTCTGTCCAGGCCTGACAGAATTTTATAGGTTTCGATGAGATCCCTTCTCAATCTTCTAAACTCCAGTGAGTATAAGCCCAATCGACACAATCTCTCCTCATACGTCATTCCTGCCATCCCAGGTATCAGCCTGGTGAATCATTGCTGCACTCCCTCCATGGCAAGAACGTCCTTCCTCAGGTAAGGCGACCAAACTGCACACAATACTCAAGATGTGGTCTCACCAAGGTCCTGTACAGCTGCAGCAAGACATCCTTGTTCCTGTACTCGAACCCTCTTGCTATGAAGGCCAACATACCATTTGCCTTCTTAACTGCCTGCTGCACCTGCATGCTTACCTTCAGCGACTGGTGCACAAGGACACCCAGGTCTCTTTGCACTTCCCCTTCTCCCAATCTATTGCCATTCAGATAATAATCTGCCTTCCTGTTTTTGCCACCAAAGTGGATAACCTCACATTTATCCACATTATAGTGCATTTGCCATGTTTCTGCCCAATCACCCAACCTGTCCAAATCGTACTGGAGTTTCACGACATCCTCCTCACGGCTTACCCTCCCACCCAGCTTTGTGTCGTCTGCAAATTTGGGGATATTACATCCAATTCCCTCGTCCAGATCATTAATATATATTGTGAATAGCTGGGGTCCAAGGACCGATCCTTGCGGTACCCCACTAGTCACTGCCTGCCACTCGGAAAACGACCCGTTTATTCCAACTCTTTGCTTTCTGTCCGCCAACCAGTTCTCTATCCAAGTCAATACTTTGCCCCCAATCCCATGTGCCTTAATTTTGCACGCTAATCTCTTATGTGGGACCTTATCAAAAGCCTTCTGAAAGTCGAAATGCACCACATCCACTGGTTCTCCCTTATCTATTTTACCAGTTACATCCTCAAAAAATTCCAGTAGATTAGTCAAGCATGATTTACCTTTTGTAAATCCATGTTGACTTTGTCCGATGCTGCCACTCCCTCCATGGCAAGAACATCCTTCCTCAGCTAAGGCGACCAAAACTGCACACAATACTCAAGGTGAACGAGGAAGTATTAAGGGGTTTAGCATTTTTGAAAGTGGTTCACTCCCCAGGCCTGGATGAAATGTATCCCAGACTGTTAAGAGAAGAGAGGAAATAGCAGAGACTCTGACCATCATTTTCCAATCCTCTCTGGCTACAGGTGTGGTGCCAGAGAACTGGAGGACTGCTAAAGTGGTACCGTTGATTAAAAAGGGAGAAAGGGATAGACTGAGTAATCACAGGCCAGTCAACCTAACCTCGGTGGTGGGAAAATTATTGGGAAAAATTCTGAGGGACAGGATAAATCTTCATTTAGAAAGACACGGATTAATCAGGGACAGACAGCATGGATTTGTTAAGGGAAGGTCGTGTCTGACTAACTTGATTGCATTTTTTGAGGAGGTAAGAAGGAGGGTCGATGAGGGTAGTGCATTTGATGCAGTCTATATGGATTTTAGCAAGGCTTTTGATAAGGTCCCACATGGCAGGCTGGTCATAAAAGTAAAAGCCCATGGGATCCAAGGCAAAGTGACAAGTTGGATCCAAAATTGGCTCAGAGGCAGGAAACAAAGGGTAATGGTCGAAGGGGGTGTTTGTGTCTGGAAGGCTGTTTCCAGTGGGGTTCCACAGGGCTCAGTACTGGGTCCTTTGCTTTTTGTGGTATAAATCAATGATTTGGACTTGAATGTAGGAAGTATGATTAAGAAATTTGCAGATGATGCAAAAGTTGGCCGTGTGGTTGATAATGAAGAAGAAAGCTGCAGACTGCAGGAAGATATCAATGGACTGGTCAGGTGGGCAGAACAGTGGCAAATGGAATTCAATCTGGACCAGTGTGAGGTAATGTATTTGGGGAGGGCTAACAAGGCAAGGGAATACACTGTAAATGGTAGGACACTGAGAAGTGCAGAGGATCAGAGGGACCTTGGAGTGCATGTCCACAGATCCCTGAAGGTAGCAGGACAGGTAGATAAGGAGATTAAGAAGGCACATGGGATACTTGCCTTTATTAGCCGAGGCATAGAATATAAGAGCAGGGGGCTATGCTTGAACTGTATAAAACACTAGTTAGGCCGCAGCTAGAATACTGCGTGCAGTTCTGGTCACCACATTACAGGAGGGATGTGATTGCACTAGAGAGGGTGCAGAGGAGATTTACGAGGATGTGGCCTGGGCTGGGGAATTTTAGCTACCAGGAAAGATTGGAGAGGCTCGGGTTGTTTTCTTTGGAACAGAGGAGGCTGAGGGGAGACCTAATTGAGGTGTATAAAATGATGAGGGGCCTAGATAGAGTGGATAGGAAGGACCTATTTCCCTTAGCAGAAGGGTCAATAACCAGAGGGCATAGATTTAAAGTAATTGGTCGGAAGGTTAGAGGGGATTTGAGGAGAATTTTTTTCACCCAGAGGGTGGTGGGTGTCTGGAACTCACTGCCTGAAAGGGTGGTAGAGGGAGAGACCCTCATCACATTAAAAAGTACTTGGATGTGCACTTGAAGTGCTGTAACCTACAAGGATATGGACCAAGTGCTGGAAAGTGGGATTAAGGTGACTAGCTTTTTGTCGGCCGGCACGGACAAGATGGGCTGAATGGCCTCCTTCTGTGCTGTAAATTTCTATGATACATTGATCATCCCATTCCCAAGCTGACTCTGTGTTAACACCTCAGATGAGCCGTCCCACGTAGGGTGACTCCCTCAACCTCTTCTCCTGGTTACAGAACCAGTTTGTGTCTCTCAGGAATGCCCAAGGCTCTGTTGTCTGTGCACCAACTCACTCGTGACCTCACATGTTGCAACAAGTCTGCTGCCTGAGCAGTTTGCAGTGTTATTAGGTCTGTAGGTCTCTTAGCAACCACCTCCCTTGTCGAGGCAAAGGGCTCATCTCCTGACTTTATTATTAGGTCACCCCTCAGCCTTCTGTTTTCAAGAGAAAAGAGACCCAGCCTGTTCATCCTTTCCTGATATGTATACCCTCGCATTTCTGGCATCATCCTTGTAAATCTTCTCTGCACCCTCTCCAGTGCCTCTATATCCTTTTTATAATATGGCGACCAGACTGTACGCAGTACTCTAAGTGTGGTCTAACCAAGGTTCGATACAGGTTTAGCATAACTTCCCTACTTTTCAATTCTATCCCTCTAGAAATAAACCCTAGTGCTTGGTTTGCTTTTTTTATGGCCTTGCTTACCTGTGTCGCAACTTTTAGTGATTTGTGTATTTGTACTCCGAGATCCCTTTGTTCCTCTACCCCACCTAGACTCGCACCCTCCAAGTGATAAGTGACCTCCCCATTCTTCCTACCAAAATGTAATACCTCACATTTATCTGTTCAGCCTTGGTCACTCTGCAAAAACTCTGAAATGTTTAATAATGAAATCAGGGAGTCAAAAAGCTCAGGTGAGGCAGTTTAAAAAGACAGTCCCTGACCAGAGATTGCTGGATGCTGACACTCGGCGCTCACGAGGATAGAATGTCCCATTCCCCAGGCACGGACATCCAGCACCTTGATCACAGCAACAATTCACAAAACGTTGGCAATGTAACTTGGAGCAGAGACGGTTAAGTGGAGCTGTGATCGAGGTGCTCAAAATTATGAGAGGTTTTGATCGAGCAAACAAGGAGAAGCTGTTGTCACTGGCAGGAGGGTCGGTAACGAGAGGACACAGATTTCAGATCATTGGCAAAAGAATCGAGAGAGGAAATGAGGAGACTTTTTTTACACAGCGAATTGTGATGACCTGGAATGCACTGCCTGAATGGGAGGTGGAAGCAGATTCAATAGTAACTTTCAAAAGGGAATTGGATATATACTAAAAGCAGAAATTTGCAGGGCTGTGGGGAAAGAGCAGGGCAGTGGGACTAATTGCAGCGCTCTTTCAGAGAGCTGGCACCAGCACGATGGGCCGAAAGGCATCCTACTGTGCTCTATGATTCTCTAACATCAGCTTCTCTCTGCACACTAGTACTGAGAGAACAGGGAATAATCTTTAAATCCAGCCCAGTTATTGGGGTTTTAACATTAACAAGCCCCAGTTGCCTGAATTAACATGGTTCAGTCCTGGATGTGATTAAAGGCATCGGAAACAGTGGAATCGACCCACCGCAGTCACACTGTGGACACTCTGGTGTGTCAGCGGGTGGGATACACCAGGGAATCCCTTTCCACACACTGAGGTTGACTCTAATGAGCGGGAGTCCTAGGGTTTCGGATACCAGATAATCAAGCTCACAAGAACACAAATTGTCTCTCCAGGCTTTATTAAGAGCGCTGCATAACACAGATCGGGTGATAATTCCCTCAATCTGGGGAATAGAAGTACAGTGGATTCGCGCGCGATCTTCTTGAGTCTGTTCCAACTGACAACGGCTTAAGTGGCCTGTTCTTATACACAAGCTTGGTTACCGCTCAGGAAATGGGACTGTTTGGACCCGTCTGTTGGCCGCCTCCTGAACTCCTGCTAATTCAGGGAATTTAGTCCATCTGTGACCAGACTATAACCACAAGCCCATCTGGTTATCACACCTATACGGTCCATGAGGTTATTATTAGATTCACACCCAGACGTTGTGCCTTCACTTGTCTGGCACTTCATCCCATAACACGGGTACAGGGGCTCAGTAATGTTTCATTCATCAGAAAAAGACAGTACAACAACATACTGGGCAGCTTAACAGAATCTCATCATATTTATGGGGCCATAAATATAATAGTCATTAATAAATCCAGGAGGGAATTCAGGAGAAATTTCTTTACCCAGAGAGTGATGAGAATGGGGAACTCACTCCCACAAGGAGTAGTTGAGGTGAATGGCATAGATGTATTTAAGGAGAAGCCAGATAAACATAGGAGGATATGTCGGAGGAGGCTCGTGTGGAGCATAAACCCCGGCATGGACCAGTTGGGCCGAATGGCCTGTTTCTGTGCTGTACATTCAATGTAATAACATGAACAGTCCACCGGCGCGCTCGAGGCCTTCCGCGACCGGTGGGTACCGGAGGGACTGGCGTGTATCATCACCACCGAAAATAGAATTTTAATTTAATTTAAGTTTCCTTTAAACTTTTTTGGTTATGTTACATGTTTTATTGGTTGTGATGGTTGACTTTTAATAGGCAATTGCCTGTGATAAGGAGAAAAACAAAAATAACATTAACGGTCAAATCAAGGGAATCATCAGCACAACAGATTGAAAGATTAAACAGCAGTACAAGAATTTATAAAACATTCATCCATTCCACGTTCATGTCACCCCAGCTGTCTACAGGGCCCTGCGCTACAGAACAGTGTGAACTCGCTGGTGTCTCAGCAGGTCATTGGAGCTTTTAAAGCTCTTCCCACAGTCAGAACATGTAAACACTCTCTCATCAGTGTGAACAAGCTGGTGTCTCAGCAAGTTGGATGAATTAGAGAATCGCTTCCCACACACAGAGCAGGGAAATGGCCTCTCCCCGGTGTGAACTCGCTGGTGTCTGGTCAGAACCCCGGGGCTTTTAAAGCTCTCCCCACAGTCAGAACATTTAAATGGTTTCACATCAGTGTGAACAAGCTGGTGTCTGGTCAGAGCCCCAGAGCATTTAAAGCTCTTCCCACAGTCAGAACATTTAAATGGTTTCACATCATTGTGAACAAGATGGTGTCGCTTCAGGGCACTGGAGCTTTTAAAACTCTTTTCACACACAGAACATTTAAACACTCTCTCATCAGTGTGAACAAGCTGGTGTGTCAGCAGGGTAGATGAATCAGAGAATCCCTTCCCACACACAGAGCAGGGAAATGGCCTCTCCCCAGTGTGAACTCGCTGGTGTCTGGTCAGAACCCCGGAGCTTTTAAAACTCTTCCCACAGTCGGAACATGTAAACGGTTTCTCATCGGTGTGAACAAGCTGGTGATCCTTCAGATGCCCAGGGTATTTGAAGCTCTTCCCGCAGTCAGAACATGTAAACGGTCTCTCATCGGTGTGAACAAGCTGGTGTTGCTTCAGGACCCTGGAGTATTTGAAGCTCTTCCCGCAGTCAGAACATTTAAATGGTTTCTCATCAGAGTGAACAAGCTGGTGTGTCAGCAGGTGGGATGAATAAACAAATCCCTTCCCACACATGGAGCAGGTGAACGGACTGTCCCCAGTGTGATTGCGCCGATGAATTTCTGATGTAGACGGGGAACTGAATCTCTTCCCGCCGTCCCCACCTTTACCCGGTTTCTCCCCGGTGTGACGGTGCACGTGTCTCGCCAGGTCAGGCGATCGGCTGAAGGCGAATCCACACTTGGAACACGTGTGCGGTTTGTCAGTGCTGCGATCGCTGCTCTCTCCTTCCATGTGCAAAGGCCGATGATATTCAGGTCCTGATGAATCGAGCGACTCTGTCAGATCTTGTGATGTTTGGTTTGAGCTTCCTGTCTGTAAATGCTCCACTTCTAAAACCCTGTAAAAGGAGTGTAGAAAGGGGTAAGAGGGAGAATGTTGTCTCATGTCCCCCTTTCCCAGCCCAGGGGCAGTGAAGCTGAATTTCAGGCTCCAGTTGCTGCACAGGTTGGTTGAAAGGATCAACAGTAATGGCGGCTGCAATCCCCACAAGCCCCCGCACTCCAGAAAGCGCTCCGGCCGCCGCGCTGAGTTGTGGCTGAGCCCGCGCATGTGCCCCATGGCCCTGCCCTCAACTACTCCACAGGCACCCGGCCCTCACTGCGCATGCTCAGCACACACCCTGGGCCCCTGTCAATCATCCTCCCCTGCACCTGCGCGCTGGGCCAGAGCTCCAGGCTGCCACGCGGGGCTTTCTTTGTAAAGTCGGTGTTGGTGAAGAGCCGCAATCAGTGAGGGAAACATAGAAACATAGAGTAGGAGTAGGCCCTTCGGCCCCTTGAGCCTGCCCCACCATTCAATGAGATCATGGCTGATCATCCAAACTCAGTACCCCGTTCCCGCCTTCTCTCCATATCCCTTGATCCCTTTAGCCTTAAGAAATATATCCAACTCCTTCTTGAATATATTTAATGAATTGGCCTCCACTGCCTTCTGTGGTAGAGAATTCCACAGGTTCACCACTCTCTGGGTGAAGAAATTCCTCCTGATCTCTGTCCTAAATGGCTTACCCCTTATCCTTAGACTGTGACCCCTGGTTCTGGACACCCCGACAATCGGGAACATCCTTCCCGTATCTAGTCTGTCTAGTCCTGTTAGAATTTTATAAGTTTCAATGAGCTCCCCTCTCATTCTTCTAAACTCCAGCGAGTATAAGCCCAATCGACCCAACCTCTCCTCATACGTCATTCCTGCCATCCCAGGTATCAGTCTGGTGAATCTTCGCTGCACTCCTTCCATGGCAAGAACATCCTTCCTCAGATAAGGCGACCAAAACTGCACACAATACTTATGATGTGGTCTCACCAAGGCCCTTGTGAATAGCTGGGGTCCTAGGACCGATCCCTGCGGTACCCCACTAGTCACTGCCTGCCACTCGGAAAAAGAGCCATTTATTCCAACTCTTTGCTTCCTGTCTGCCAACAAGTTCTCTATCCAATTCAATACCTTGCCCCCAATCCCATGTGCCTTAATGTAGCACGCTAATCTCTTATGCGGTACCTTATCAAAAGCCTTCTGAAAGTCCAAATACACCACATCCACTGGTTCTCCCTTATCTATTTTACCAGTTACATCCTCAAAAAATTCCAGTAGATTAGTCAAGCACGATTTACCTTTTGTAAATCCATGTTGACTTTGTCCGATCCTGTCACTGTTTTCCAAGTGCTCTGCTATTACATCTTTTATAATGGACTCTAGCATTTTCCCCACTACCGATGTCAGACTTACCGGTCTGTAATTCCCCATTTTCTCTCTACCACCTTTTTTTGAATAGTGGGGTAACATTAGCTACCCTCCAATCCATGGGTACTGTTCCAGAGTCTATCGAATGTTGGAAGATGACCAGCAATGCATCTACTATTTCTAGGGCCACTTCCCTGGTGATTGTAATTTTCTTGAGTTCCTCCCTCCCTTCCATTTCCTGATTTACAGCTATTTCTGGGATGTTACTTGAATCCTCTATAGTGAAGACCGATGCAAAATACCTGTTCAATTCAACTGCCATCTCCTTATTTTCCATTATTAATTCCCCAGACTCACTTTCTATAGGACCAACGCTCACTTTGTTAACTCTTTTCTTTTTTAAATATCTATAGAAACTCTTACTATCTGTGTTTATATTTCTAGCTAGCTTTCTCTGGTACTCTAATTTTTCTCTCATTAATCTTTTAGTCATTCTTTGCTGTTTTTTATATTCTGTCCAATCTTCTGACCTGCCAGCCATCTTTGCACAATTATATGCTTTTTCTTTAAGTTTGATACTATCTTTAACTTTTTTAGTTAACCACGGATGGTGGGTCCTCCCCTTGGAATTTTTCTTTCTCGTTGGAATATATCTATTCTGTGTATTCTGAAATATCCCCTTAAATGTCTGCCACTGCAAATCTTTGACCTATCCCTTAACCTAATTTGCCTGTTCACTTTAGCTAGCTCTGCTTTCATGCCCTCATAATTGCCCTTATTTAAGTTTAAAATACTAGTCTTGGACCCACTCGTCTCTCCCTCAAACTGAATGTAAAATTCAATCATATTATGATCGCTGCTACCTAGGGGCGCCTTCACTATGAGGTCATTAATTAATCCTATCTCATTGCACAATACCAGGTCTAGTATAGCCTGCTCTCTGGTTGGCTCCAGAACGTGCTGTTGTAAGAAACTATCCCAAAAAGATTCTATGAACTCCTCATCTAGGCTACCTTTGCCCATCTGATTTTTCTAGTCTATATGTAGATTAAAATCCCCCATAATTATTGCCACACCTTTCTGACAAGCTCTCGTTATTTCTTCCTTTATACTCCATCCTACCGTGTGGTTACTGTCAGGGGGCCTGTACACCACTCCCACAAGTGACTTCTTGCCTTTATCATTTCTCATCTTAACACGCAGGTGCAGCAAGCAATTAGGCAAGCAAATGGTATGTTAGTCTTTATTACAAAAGGATTGGAGTATGAGTAAAGTCTTACCGCAATTATATAGGGCCTTGGAGAGACCACACCTGGAGTATTGTGTACAGTTTTGGTCTCCTTACCTAAGGAAAGATATACTTGCCTTAGAGGGAGTGCAACAAAGGTTCACCAGACTGATTCCTGGGATGGGGGGATTGTCCTATGAGGAGAGATTGAGGAGACTGGGCCTATATTCCCATGAATTTTGAAGAATGAGAGGTGATGTCATTGAAACATCTACAATTCTTACAGGGCTTGACAGGATAGATGCTGGGAGACTGTTTCCCCTGGCTGGGGAGTCTAGAACCAGGGGTCACAGTCTCAGAATAACGGGTCGGCCATTTAGGACTGAGATGAGGAGAAATTTCTTCACTCAGAGGGTGGTGAATCTTTGGAATTCTCTGCCCCAGAGGGCTGTGGAGGCTCAGTCATTGAGTATAATCAAGGCTGAGACAGATAGATTTTTGGAGTCATGGGGAATCAAGGGATATGGGGATCGGGCGGGAAGGCGGAGATGAGGTAGAAGATCAGCCATGATCTTATTGAATGGCGGAGCAGGCTCGAAGGGCTGAATGGCCTACTCCTGCTCCTATTTCTTATGTTCTTCATGTGATGAAATAACTCTGTGTTCTGGCATTTGAATTGGCTGTTGTTGTTGTACTTATTAATGTCTGGAATGTTCTACAGGTGTAACCACCAATGCTCCTCCCTAGCCCTGCCCCTCTGGATCCTTTGGATTGGTGGGAGTCTTACTTATGTGACCAACAGGCAGAGTACTAGGCGCAGGCAGGTAGTGCAGGGATCCGCTGTGGCCATCCCCCTCTCCAACAGATACACCACTTTGAGCACTGTTGGGGGGGGTGGCTTATCAGAGGAAGGCAGCAGCAGCCAGCTTCCTGGCACCAGGGGTGGCTCTGCTGCACAGAATGGGAGGAGAAAGAGTGGTAGAGCTATTGTAATAGGGGATTCTATTGTAAGGGGGATAGGCGTTTATGCGGCTGCAAACGAGACTCCAGGATGGTGTGTTGCCTCCCTGGTGCAAGGGTCAAGGATGTCTCCGAGCGGCTGCAAAACATCTTGGAAGGGGAGGGTGAACAGCCAGTTGTCCTGGTGCATATAGGCACCAACGATATAGGAAAAAAGCGGGATGAGGTCCTAAAAGCGGAATATAGGGAGTTAGGAGGTAAATTAAAAAACAGGACCTCAAAGGTAGTAATCTCAGGATTGCTACCAGTGCCACGTGCTAGTCAGAGTAGAAATAGAAGGATACTTCAGATGAATACGTGGCTAAAGGAATGGTGCCAGGGGGAGGGATTCAAGTTCCTGGGACATTGGAACCGGTTCTGGGGGAGGTGGGACCAGATCAAACCGGACGGTCTGCACCTGGGCAGGACTGGAACCGATGTCCTAGGGGGAGTGTTTGCTAGTGCTGTGGGGGAGGGTTTAAACTAAAATGGCAGGGGGTTGGGAACCTGAGCAGGGAGACAGAGGAAAGGGAAACAAGGATAAAAGCAAAAGATAGGAAGGAGAAAAACAAAAGTGGCAGTCAGAGAAATCAATGGTTTAAATCAAACGTGGCCACAGTAAATAATAATTCTAATAGGTCTAAGAGCGTTAAAAAAAACAAGCCTGAAGGCTTTGTGTCTTAATGCGAGGAGCATTTGTAATAAGGTGGATGAATTGGCTGCGCAAATAGAGGTAAACGAATATGATTTGGTTGGGATTACGGAAACGTGGCTCAAGGATGGCCAAGACTGGGAACTCAACATCCAGGGGTATTCGATATTCAGGAAAGACAGGCAAAAAGGAAAGGGAGGTGGGGTAGCATGACTGGTTAACGAAGGGATTAACATGATTGTAAGGAAGGATATTAGCTCTGATGATGTGGAATCTGTATGGGTAGAATTGAGAAATACTAAGGGGAAAAAAATGTTTGTGGGAGTGGTATATAGACCTCCAAACAGTAAGGTGGAGGTTGGGGATGGCATTAAAAGGGAAATTAAAGAAGCGTGCAATAAGGGCACGGCAGTCATCATGGGTGACTTTAATCTACATATAGATTGGGCCAACCAAATTAGTAACAATACTGTGGAGGAGGAATTCCTGGAGTGTTTACGGGATGGTTTCCTGGACCAATATGTCGAGAAACCAACCAGAGATCAGGCCATCTTAGACTGGGTATTATGTAATGAGAAAGGATTAATTAGCAATCTTCTTGTACGAGGCCCCTTGGGTCGGAGCGATCATAATATGATCGAATTCTTCATTAAGATGGAGAATGAAGTAGTTGACTCAGAGGCTAGGGTCCTCAATTTAAATAAAGGAAACTATGATGGTCTGAGGAGCGAGTTGGGTAGGATTGATTGGGGAATGGTACTCAAAGGGTTAACGGTGGATAGGCAATGGCAAACATTCAAAGACCGAATGGATGAACTACAGAAGTTGTTCATCCCAGTTTGGCATAAAAATAACACAAAAAAGGTGACGCAACCGTGGCTAACAAGGGAAATTAGGGATAGCATAAGATCCAAGGAGAGGACATATAAATTGGCCAGAAAAAGCAATAATCCTGAGGATTGGGAGCAGTTTAGGATTCAACAAAGGAGGACAAAGGGATTAATTAAGAAAGGGAAATAGAATATGAGAGTAAGCTTTCAGGGAACATAAAAACTGACTGTAAAAGCTTTTATAGATATGTGAAGAGAAAAAGATTGGTGAAGTCAAGCGTAGGTCCCTTGCAGGCAGAATCAGGGGAATTTATAATGGGGAACAAAGAAATGGCAGACCAACTAAATACATATTTTGGTTCTGTCTTCACAATGGAGGACACAAATAACCTCCAAGAGATGCCGGGGAACATAGGGTCTGATGAAAGGGTGGAACTGAAAGAAATCAGTATTTGTAGGGAAATGGTGTTAGGAAAATTGATGGACTGAAGGCCGATAAATCCCCAGGGCCTGATAATCTACATCCTAGGGTACTTAAGGAAGTGGCCCTGGAAATAGTAGATGCACTGCTGGTCATCTTCCAGAACTCGATAGACTCTGGAACAGTACCCATGGATTGGAGGGTAGCTAATGTTACCCCACTATTCAAAAAAGGTGGTAGAGAAAAAGCGGGGAATTATAGACCGGTAAGCCTGACATCGGTAGTTGGGAAAATGCTAGAGTCCATTATAAAAGATGTAATATCAGAGTGTAGTGTATGTGCCTTTAAGAGCCCCATGTGTACTGTAATGCCGGTAATGGCCACTCGGCTATATAAGCCTGAGTATTGTGTTATATCCGTTAGTTCCCCTCCAGACTTTGTTTAGTAAACACCTATCAAACCAACTCCTGTCTTCAGTGTCTCTATCAACACACAGACACAACAGTGGCGACGAAGTGGAAACGGACTTACCTACAATTCAGCAGCACCTCAAGGACATCGATTCCTCTGGCGTCCAGAAGAATCAAGAAGTGAAAGAAGCTGTTGTTTCACCAGCTGGCCAAGCTGGTGGCAGGTACTGCGGTAATCCTTCCTGGGCGTCAGGCTGGGCCAAGCAGCGAAAGCGGAGGCAAGCAGTAACAGATGGGGAGGGAGCACTCGGGAGACGGCCGGCGCTGCAAGCAGGTCGGCGTTCAGACCGAGACAGAGAGTCCGGCGGGAACGAGTCTCCAACTGTAAATAAATAAATAAATAAAAAAGAACGGAAACAGCGTTGTCATCGGCAGCAGCGGCGGGAAAGCGCCATATCTTTTCTGCAGAAAAGAAAGAAGAGCACGGGAAGCGCCATATCTTTTCTAAGATGCCTAACTTTGGCAATATTGATGCTTTTGATAACGAGATAGAGGATTGGACCACATATGTGGAAAGAGTGGAGGTATATTGCACCGCAAATGGAATAGAAGATGAAAAAAAAAGCTTCAGTACTTCTAAATCTAATGGACACAAAGACATACAAGCTGTTACGAAACTTAATCACTCCAGCCGAACCGATGGCCAAGAATTTTAAGGAGATTGTTGATACCCTACACTGCCAATTCGAGGCAGGACTGGCAGATTCTCTACGAGACAAATTCATCTGCAGTCTCCTAAGTGTAGGAACACAAAAAAGGCTACTTTCTGAGAAAGATTTAACACTGGACAAGGCTTTCAGTGCAAGAGGAGCTGCAGAGATACAGCAAAAGCCACAAGACTTCGGCACCCATGAAATGACACGGGGTTTCGAGAGATGTGATCGCTGCGGCAGATCCACCCATGACCAGAGGGACTGCTGGTTCAAGGACAAAGCATGCAGGCAATGCGGAAAGATGGGACACATTACACGTGTATGCCGATCTGGAAACAAAAAATCCACTAACAGGAAAAAAATCAATAAGGAAAAGCACAGAAAGGTACAAATGATGACGGACAGTAGCTCCGAAGACCAGAAGAGCGATAGCGACTCCGGGAACAAGAGACTAAGCTCTCTCAAATTACAAAATGTAATTGCCAAAGAAGATTACCAGACCATTTGGGTTACCCTCACAATAGCAGGGTCCCCAGTTAAAATGGAGCTAGATACAGGATCAGCTCTGACCGTCATAAATCGATGGGATTACGAGCGGCTATTTCCGCATATACCTTTAAAAGACACATCCATTATCTTGAAAACATATACGGGGCAGAAAGTATACCCCAAAGGAAAAATAAGGGTGCCTGTTGTATACAATGGCAAGGAAATACAGAAGTTGTATTTATACGTTCTACAAGATGGTGGTCCACCGCTGTTGGGACGTGAATGGATCAGGAAAATACGTTTAGACTGGCACTCCATTCAGGCACTGACGGTGACCAGTAAGGAAAAAAATGATGATGACGTCATACCTGAATGATTAAAAGACATCTTGGCCAATGCCAAGGAAGTGTTTCAAGAGAAACTAGGAACCTTGAAAGGCATCACCGCCTCAATAAAAGTGGAAGATGCAGCAATTCCCAAGTTTTTTAAGGCAAGACCAGTGCCATACGCAATTCGTCCAGCAGTCGAGGCAGAGCTGGAGAATTTGGAAAAGGCAGGCGTATTATCTAAAATAGATTGGAGCGAGTGGGCAACACCCATCATCCCAGTCATGAAGAAAGCATTGAAGAATGATAAATCTGAAGAACAGAGAAAAATTTGCATCTGTGGAGACTTCAAGGTGACTGTAAACCCAGTCCTTCACACGGTACAGTATCCTCTTCCGAGGATAGAAGATATTTTCGCCTCACTATCCGGAGGGAAACGTTTCACCAAAATTGACTTGGCACAGGCATATCTACAGATGCAGGTTGAAGAGGCCTCTAAAAAATATCTCACGATAAATATACACAAAGGTCTGTACCAGTACAATCGACTGGTTTTCGGAGTAGCATCCGCTCCAGCTATCTGGCAAAGAGCTATGGAGAAAGTCCTCCAAGGGATTCCGGGGACTCAATGCTACCTAGACGACATCCTTGTAACAGGAGAAAATGACAACGAGCACCTTGCCAATTTGGAGCAGGTGCTCACTAGGCTGAGAGAACGGGGCCTATGAGCAAATCGCCCCAAGTGCGAATTTTTCCAAAATCAAATATCATACTGTGGCCACATAATTAATAAGGAAGGGTTGCATAAGTCACCTGAAAAAATTGAAGCGGTCATAAAAGCCCCAGCACCTGAAAATGTTTCACAATTAAGGTCGTTCCTGGGATTAATAAATTACTATCATAAATTTTTACCGAACTTATCAACTCTTCTACACCCTCTTAATGAACTGCTACAAACAGGAGTAATTTGGAAATGGAGCGAGGACTGTAAACGTGCCTTCCATAAATGCAAAGACTTAATCACGTCCAAAGAAGTTTTGGCTCATTACAACCCATCACTGCCAATCAGACTGGCGTGCGATGCATCCCCTTACGGCGTAGGAGCAGTATTATCGCATAAATTCCCTGATGGCTTGGAACGACCGATAGCTTTTGCGTCACGCTCATTGAACTCAGCTGAGCGTAACTATGCCCAAATCGACAGGGAAGCACTCAGCCTGGTATGGGGAGTGAAGAAATTCAACCATTACCTACATGGACAAAAATTTACCTTATTGACTGACCATCAACCCCTCATCTCCATATTCAACCCTAAAAAGGGTGTTCCCATTATGACAGCGCAAAGGCTACAGAGGTGGTCCCTTTTTCTAGGGGCACACCAATACAACATAGAATACAAAGGATCAAAACAGCATGGGAATGCTGACGGTTTATCGTGCCTACCGTTGCCAACGGTAGAAGAGGCACCTACAGTAGACCCAGTGGAGATGTTCCACTCAACCATAGTGGAATGTCTACCAGTAACAAATTCTGCCACTGAAAGGGAAACTAGAAATGACCCGACTCTCTCACGAGTCTACGATTTAACAGTGAAGGGATGGCCAGCACATGGCGAACCACTGTTGCCAGCATTCTCGCAAAGAAAACAGCTGTCAGTGTGCCGAGGAACCTTGATGTGTGGATTCAGGGTGGTGATTCCACCCAAACTCCAGGATAAAGTTCTAAAGGAGCTTCACGAAGGGCATCTGGGTGGAGTGAAAATGAAGAACCTAGCCAGGGCGTTTGTATGGTGGCCAGGTATCGATGGAGACATCGAAGAAATGACCAAGAGCTGCCTAGGGTGCCAGAAGGTCCAAAACGTTCCACCACAAGCCCCTCTACATCCATGGGAGTGGCCCTCATCTCCCTGGCAAAGGGTACACATCGACTTTGCTGGTCCATTTATGGACTCAATGTTCTTAATCGCGGTTGATGCACACTCCAAGTGGCCGGAGGTAATAAAGATGTCCTCCACCACCACGGAAAAAACCATCACAGTATTAAGGACCATATTTGCCAGGAATGGGCTGCTGGAACAGATCTGTTCTGATAATGGACCGCAATTTGTGTCTGAAGAATTCAGGAAGTTCTTAAAAAACAATGGGGTTAAGCACTACACGTCCGCCCCATACCATCCCGCCACCAATGGATTGGCTGAAAGGTTTGTCCAGACCTTCAAGAAGGCCATAAAGGCCATGGGTAATGAAGACATAAAACTTCAGCACAAGGTGGATAACTTCTTGTTCGAATACAGGAATGCAACACATATGGTTACAAACCAAACTCCCGCCATGATGTTCTTCAATAGAAGCCTAAGATGCCGGCTGGATTTGATCAAGCCCAACATCAGAAGGGACGTGGAGAACTGGTAATTTCAAGGCATGAATGAAAGGCCAACTAGAACCTTCCAGATAGGTCAACAAGTTTTGGCCCGGGACTACCGTACCGAGAAATGGCAGCCTGGAACTATCGGCACACGACTAGGACCGCTGATGTATACCGTGGACATCAGAGAAAGCATAATAAGGCGCCATGCTGACCAAATCATAGAGTCATCCGAAATGGGACAACCTACACCACAACTCTATACGCCTAACGATGAAGTAGAGATACCCATATCTACCTCCGATCCAGTGATACTGGAACCCGATGAACCCGACACTGGCATTCAAGCCGAATCAGCCTTGCCAAAAGAACCTACTACACCACCAGAAACTACTACACCACCGAGGCGTTATCCGGACCGAGTCAGGAAGCCTCCAGAGAGACTGACATTTGATTAATTAACTGCAGCAATGTATAGATTATTTTTCTTGTAACATGTAATTAATAATTACTTAAAATATTATGTACTGGTTAGCTAAAAGGGGAGGAATTGTAGTGTATGTGCCTTTAAGAGCACCATGTGTACTGTAATGCCGGTAATGGCCACTCGGCTATATAAGCCTGAGTATTGTGTTGTATCCGTTAGTTCCCCTCCAGACTTTGTTTAGTAAACACCTATCAAACCAACTCCTGTCTTCAGTGTCTCTATCAACACACAGACACAACACAGAGCACTTAGAAAGCAGTGACAGGATCGGACAAAGTCAACATGGATTTACAAAAGGTAATCATGCTTGACTAATCTACTGGAATTTTTTGAGGATGTAACTGGTAAAATAGATAAGGGAGAACCAGTGGATGTGGTGTATTTGGACTTTCAGAAGGCTTTTGATCGGGTCCCGCATAAGAGATTAGCGTGCAAAATTAAGGCACATGGGATTGGGGGCAAAGTCTTGGATAGAGAACTGGTTGGCGGACAGAAAGCAAAGAGTTGGAATAAATGGGTCATTTTCCGACTGGCAGGCAGTGACTAGTGGGGTACCGCAAGGATCGGTCCTAGGACCCCAGCTGTTCACAATATATATTAATGATCTGGACGAGGGAATTGGATGTAATATCTCCAAATTTGCAGATGACACAAAGCTGGGTGGGAGGGTATGCTGTGAGGAGGATGTCATGAAACTCCAGTACGATTTGGACAGGTTAGGTGATTGGGCAGAAAGATGGCAAATGCACTATAATGTGGATAAATGTGAGGTTATCCACTTTGGTGGCAAAAACAGGGAGGCAGATTATTATTTGAATGGCAATAGATTGGGAGAAGGGGAAGTGCAAAGAGACCTGGGTGTTCTTGTGCACCAGTCGCTGAAGGTAAGCATGCAGGTGCAGCAGGCAGTTAAGAAGGCAAATGGTATGTTGGCCTTCGTAGCAAGAGGATTCGAGTACAGGAACAAGGATGTCTTGCTACAGTTGTACAGGGCCTTGGTGAGACCGCACCTTGAGTATTGTGTGCAGTTTTGGTCGCCTTATCTGAGGAAGGACGTTCTTGCCATGGAAGGAGTGCAGCGAAGATTCACCAGGCTGATACCTGGGATGGCAAGAATGACATATGAGGAGAGATTGTGTCGATTGGGCTTATACTCACTGGAGTTTAGAAGATTGAGAGGGGATCTCACCGAAACCTATAAAATTCTGTCAGGCCTGGACAGACTAGATGCTGGAAGAATGTTCCCGATGGTCGGGGAGTACAGAACCAGGGGTCACAGTCTAAGGATAAGGGGTAGGCCATTTAGGACTGAAATGACGAGGAATTTCTTCACCCAGAGAGTGGTGAACCTGTGGAATTCTCTGCCACAGAGGGCGGTGGAGGCCAGTTCATTAAATATATTCAAGAAAGAGTTGGATATGTTTCTTAAGGCTAAAGGGATCAAGGGATATGGAGAGAAGGCAGGGACAGGGTACTGAATTTGGATGATCAGCCATGATCTCATTGAATGGCTGAGCAGGCTCGAAGGGCCGAATGGCCTACTCCTGCTCCTATCTTCTATGTTTCTATGTTATAAGAGCTGGGTTTTACTCATAAGTGCTGGGTCGGTGATGAATGATGGTTGCCCTGTGTTAATATTATGTTATGTTCTTACTTAATAAAAGCCTTGAGTGTAGTGTATGTAACCTGTACCACCTTAAGAGACTACCTTAAGGTGATGAACTACTTTCTGATGGCTCCTGTATATTGTAGTACCGGTGGTGACCACACTGGTATATAAACTCTGTGGAGCAGTTTGTATTTCAGTTCAGCCCTGACCCTCAATTACTAAAGACCTGTTTAAGTATTCTGTTGTCTGTGTCCAGTTATTCAGCATAACTACATTTGGAAAACACAGACTCAACAGTGGCGACGAGTCTGATCGTACCTAGCGGCAGTTTTGCATCCAAGGAAGCTTTGTCCTCAGAACAGGCGTCGAAAAGGGGCATCCGCCCTCATCATCCTGCTGAGCACCGCATCGCACAGGAGGCATCGAGAACCCAGTTTTGATTTGCTGGCCACGAAGTCCACCATCAGCAACAGGCAGTGATCATCCCTTCTACGACAGCGGCGGGTAAGCCCGATCTAGCGACACGGAGAGAAAGTCGGCCGAGTTGTCAGTGGGAGAAGGGGAGGGAAACCGAAGAAAAGGGCGGAGAACACGACCGCAGCCGGTGAAAAGGGCCGGACCGCAATCGGGCAGAGACGCGCAGCAGCCAGAAAAGCGTTAATGTCCACAAGGACCGCGGGAGCGGCAGGGAACAAGAGCAGCAGCGTCGGGGGAAATAAGGACCGCTGGGAGGAGAGAACGGCAACAGCGCGGTAATCGCCATTTTAGTCAGCGGGGGAAGATAAGCACAGGAAAAGCCGCCAAGCGCGGGAAGCCACCATTTTGGAAAAATAAATAAAATAAAGGAAACTCAACAAGATGCCAAAAACGGGTAACATCACTGCTTTTGATAGCGATGTAGAAGATTGGGCCACTTATGTGGAACACGTTGAAGTTTACTGTACAGCGAATGAGGTACCAGCGGATAAGAAAGCACTAACCATATTAAACTCGATGGGTGCGAAGACGTACGGGTTATTAAGGCACCTTGTAACACCAGATAAACCGGTAGGAAAGAGTTTCACTGAGATTGTTACTATCCTGCAAGAGCATTTAAACCCCACGCCGCTGCTGATAGCGGAACGATTTAAATTTTACAAAAGAATTCAGCTTAAAGAGGAAAGCAACGCTGAATTCTTAATCGAACTGCGCAAGTTATCAAAGTACTGTCAGTTCGGTACAGGACTAGCAGACGCTCTGAGAGATAAGTTCGTGTGTGGGCTACTAAAGGAAGGAACCCAGAAGCGACTGCTAGAGGAAAAGGATCTTACACTGGACAAAGCTTTCAGCATTGCAGCATCGCATGAGGCAGCAGCACGAGGCACTGCGGAAATGCAGCAAAAGCCATCGGAATTCAGCACCAATGAAATGGCATTGGGTGCAGCAAAGTGTTATCGTTGCGGAAGGACAACGCATGATCAGAACCAGTGCTGGTTCAAAGATAAAGAATGTAGGAAATGTGGCAGACTTGGTCACATAGCGAAAGTATGCCGGTCAGGAAAGAAGACCAGCAACAAAAAGTCGCCGCAGGAGAAGTACAAGAAAGTACACAAGGTGACAGAGAACAGTTCGGATGAACAAAGGACGGATTCAGACTCCAGCAGTAAGGAACTGGGTTGTCTAAAAATACATAATGTGGGTAACACAGCAGACCACCAAACTATCTGGGTCATGCTTCGGATAGCAGGAGTCCAAGTGAAGATGGAATTGGACACTGGATCGGCATTGACGGTCATGAATAAGCAAGAGTACAAAAGGTTATTCTCACACATTCCCCTGAGGGATACGGAGATTGTATTGAAAACATACACGGGGCAAAGAGTATACCCCATCGGAAAGATAAAGGTAAAGGTGGTCTACAATGGTAAAGAAAGTCAGGGAATGGACTTGTATGTGTTACCTGAGGGAGGTCCACCACTACTGGGACGGGAATGGATCCGGAGAATAAATATGGACTGGCATTCCTTACAAGCACTAACTGTAGATTCCTGTAAAGAGGACGATGTCAAACATAAATGACTGTCCAAAATATTGGACGATGCTAAGGAGGTGTTCCAACAGGGACTGGGAACACTGAAAGGAATTACGGCAAACATCAAGGTTGAAGAACATGCAAACCCAAAATTTTTCAAAGCCAGACCGGTACCTTATGCGATACGACCTGCTGTGGAAGCAGAGCTGGAAGGGCTAGAACGTTCAGGAGTACTGTCAAAGGTGGACTGGAGCGAATGGGCCACGCCCATTGTTCCCGTCATGAAGCGTTCGTTGAGCAACAAGCCGGGGGAACCTGGGAAGGTTCGCATCTGTGGCGATTTCAAGATCACTGTTAATCCGGTTCTTCACACGGTGCAATATCCGCTTCCGCGGATTGAGGATATCTTCGCTTCGCTGTCTGGCGGGAAACACTTCACCAAGATAGACCTGGCGCAGGCGTACTTACAGATGGAAGTTGATGAAGCGTCACGCCAGTATCTCACGATCAACACACATAAGGGCTTATATTGGTATAATAGACTGGTTTTTGGAGTGGCATCGGCTCCAGCGATTTGGCAAAGGGCCATGGAGCGGGTATTACAGGGAATTCCAGGCACACAATGCTACCTGGACGACATTCTGATTACAGGAGATGATGATAAGGAACACCTCGCGAATTTGGAGCAAGTGCTCACCAGATTGAAAGAATATGGACTCAGAGTTAATCGCCAGAAATGTGAGTTCTTTCAGAAGCAAATCTCATACTGCGGTCACGTCATTGACCAGGAGGGGCTTCATAAGTCACCTGACAAGATCGAAGCTGTTGTGAAAGCTCCCGCTCCAGTAAATGTATCCCAGTTGAGGTCGTTCCTTGGGTTGATTAACTATTACCACAAGTTTCTTCCAAATTTATCCACGGTGTTACACCCGCTGAACACTCTTTTGCAAATGGGAGTACCATGGAAGTGGAGCGAGGACTGTAAGCGGGCTTTTCAAAAAAGCAAGGCACTGATCACCTCTAAGGAAGTGTTGGCTCACTTTAACCCAACGCTGCCTATTCATTTAGCTTGTGATGCTTCTCCATATGGTATCGGGGCAGTGCTCTCACATAAGTTGCCAAATGGCTTGGAAAGGCCAGTCGCGTTCGCATCCAGATCATTGACCTCCGCTGAGCGCAACTATGCTCAGATAGATAGGGAGGCTCTCAGCCTCGTGTGGGGAGTTAAGAAATTTAACCATTACCTGCAAGGCCAAAGGTTTACGCTGCTGACAGATCACCAGCCGTTGGTTTCCATCTTTAACCCTAAGAAGGGTGTTCCGGTTATGACGGCGCAGAGGCTTCAGAGATGGTCCCTTTTCCTAGGGGCACATCAATATGATATCGAATTCAAAGGTACAAAGCAACATGGTAATGCTGATGGGCTGTCGCGCCTGCCACTACCTACAGCGGAAGAGGCACCGGCAGTTGACCCTGTCCAGATATTTCACTCGACCATCATCGAATGCTTACCAGTCACCAATGCGAGTATTGAGAGAGAGACCAGAAACGACCCGACACTGTCTCGGGTCTACGATTTGACAGTGAAGGGATGGCCAACACATGGCGAACCACTGTTACCGGCATTCTCAGCCAGACGAGAGCAGCTGTCCGTCTGTCAAGGAACATTGATGTATGGAACAAGGGTGATTATTCCTCCTAAATTAAGGGAGAGAGTTCTGAAGGAACTGCATGAAGGTCATCTGGGGGGAGTCAAGATGAAAGGCCTTGCTAGGGCTTATGTGTGGTGGCCAGGTATCGACAAACAAATAGAGGATCTGACTAAAAGCTGCTCAGGGTGCCAAAAATTTCAAAATGCACCTCCAATTGCACCGCTGCATCCATGGGAATGGCCTTCAACCCCATGGCAACGTGTGCATATCGACTTTGCAGGTCCATTCATGGATTCCATGTTTTTGATAGCGGTAGACGCACATTCTAAATGGCCAGAAGTGATTAAGATGTCGACCACTACCTCTGAAAAGACGATCGCAGTTCTAAGAACCATATTTGCAAGGAATGGGCTGCCGGAACAAATATGTTCAGACAACGGACCACAGTTCGTGTCAGAAGAATTCCAGAAATTCATGAAGAATGGGGTGAAACACTATACATCTGCCCCATATCATCCGGCTACAAATGGGTTGGCCGAGAGATTTGTACAAACGTTCAAAAAGGCGATAAAGGCCATGAGCGAAGACCATATTCCACTACAACACAAGGTGGACAATTTCCTTATGGCATATCGAAACACCACGCATGCAGTGACAAATCAAAGCCCTGCCATAATGTTCTATAACAGGAGGTTGCGGTCCCGATTGGATTTGTTAAAACCCAATGTGCGTAGGGAAGTCGAAAACAAACAATTCCAGCACGTAAATAACAAGGGCACTCGGAGTTTCGAAATAGGACAACCAGTGTTGGCCAGGGACTATAGGAATGATAAATGGCAATCCGGAACAATTCGTGCCCGACAAGGACCCTTGATGTACACGGTAGACGTTGGTGAGAACATAATACGTCATGCTGACCAACTTGTGGAATCGAGAACAAGGGTCGACCCCATGTCTACGGCAGAGACACCAGTTGAAGAAGTTATTGAGCCTGTAGCATCTACCTCAGACTCGAACGTACATGATGACGTTCAATCCATAAGAGATCAAATGGATGAGTCACCCCAGCAACAAGAACCAGAGACCCCTGAAAGGCTTTATTGGGCCCGGATCAGGAGGCCTCCTCAGAGACTGAATCTTTGAACAGTTTTGTATGAAAGTTGTATATATGTTATCCATGTTATGTTTAAATTGGGGTGTACACTGTTAAGCTAAAAGGGGAGGAATTGTAGTGTATGTAACCTGTACCACCTTAAGAGACTACCTTAAGGTGATGAACTACTTTCTGATGGCTCCTGTATATTGTAGTACTGGTGGTGACCACACCGGTATATAAACTCTGTGGAGCAGTTTGTATTTCAGTTCAGCCCTGACCCTCAATTACTAAAGACCTGTTTAAGTATTCTGTTGTCTGTGTCCAGTTATTCAGCATAACTACATTTGGAAAACACAGACTCAACATTGAGTTTTAAGCTTTAACCTCTTGGATTCAGACCATTATTCGGCACATCAATTTTATTAAGTAACAACTTTTGGAAGATGGATCGATTTTTGAAACCAGAGCGTTTGGATATCGATCCCCATTCAGCAGACGCGTCGAAGAAATTTACGCATTGGCTTCGATGTTTTGAACACTTCATCGCATCATTCACTGATCCGACGGTTAACAAGTTGGGTCTTTTAACCAACTTGGTAAATCATCAAACTTACTCTATAATTGAAGATATTACTACATATGAAGAGGCCCTCGCAGCCCTTAAGGCCCAGTACCTTAAGTCGGTTAATGAAGTATACGCCAGGTATCTTTTGTCTACTCGCAGGCAATTACCCAAGGAATCCCTGGATGATTTCCTGCAGGACCTTAAGGCTTTGGCTAAGGATTGCAATTACAAGGCTGTCTCTGCCATATTGTATCAGGAAGAAGCCATCCGCGATTCTTTTATATCTGGCCTCCGATCTAATTATATTAGGCAGAGACTTCTCGAGAATGACTCGTTAGTTTTAAAAAGTCGTCGCTACGGCTCGATCGTTAGAGGTAGCCCAGAAGAATTTAGAAGTGTATGCATCAGCCCATGCGTCTCTCTCAGCCTCGTGTGTTCCGAGTATGGAGGCATCCATAACACCAATAGAGCCTCCACTTAATCCTATTGTTGCGGCTGTAGCCCATGGGTCTAAGTGTTATTTTTGTGGGCAATCTAAACACCCCAGGCAAAGAGGCCCGGCCAGAGAGGCTACCTGTTTTAAATTTAAGAAACGGGGACATTTTAGTAAAGTGTGTAAGGGTAATCCTGTACCCGATGTTTTCTCTGCTGCGGCCTCGGTTACGGTTGACCAGACCATACCGTGTTCCTTGTCGAAATCTAGGATGGACATCAAGATTAATGGTCGTCCTACTGGGTGTTTGATAGACTGTGGCAGTACTGAAAGTTTTATACACCCCAACCTTGTTAACTCCTGTTCATTGAAGGTGTATCCTACTCGAAGTGAAATTGTGATGGCGTCCAAATCCCTTACTTCGGAGGTAACTGGATATTGTAAAGTTACATTGACCGTTAAGGATACGGAGTATAAGGACTTTAAACTCCTCATATTACCTCAGTTGTGTGTGAACTTAATTTTAGGTTTGGACTTCCAGTGTCAGCATGAGAGTGTCACCCTTAAGTATGGTGGATCCCAGCCTCCGTTCACAGTCTGCGGCCTTTCTACTTTAAAAATAAGTCCGTCTTCTTTGTTCGTGAACCGTGCTCCTAATTGTAGACCTATAGCGACTAAGAGTCGACGGTATAGCTCAGAAGATAAAAAATTTATAAAAGAGGAAGTGGAAAGGCTTCAACGGGAGGGAGTCATCGAACATAGCAATAGCCCGTGGCGTGCCCAGGTGGTGGTGGTTAAAACTAATGAAAAGAAAAGACTTGTGGTCGATTATAGCCAGACTATAAACTTGTATACCCAACTAGACGCCTATCCTTTGCCTCGTATTTCTGAGATGGTGAACCAGATAGCTCAGTACCGCGTGTTCTCCACCATTGATTTAAAGTCTGCCTACCATCAACTCCCCATCAAAATAGAAGACCAACCTTATACGGCCTTCGAAGCTAATGGGCGCGCCTGTATCAATTCCTTCGGGTGCCCTTTGGAGTGACGAATGGGGTATCTGTCTTCCAACAGGAGATGGATCGTATGGTGGATGAATACGTGTTGGAAGCAACATTCCCGTACCTGGACAATGTTACTATCTGTGGGCACGACCAACGGGAGCATGATCAAAATCTCGCGAAGTTCCTAGAGACTGCAAAGAGGTTAAACCTGACCTACAACGAAAACAAGTGTACCTTCAATACTACACGTTTGTGTATTCTTGGTTGCATTGTGGAGAATGGGGTAATCGGGCCGGATCCTGAAAGATTACGCCCACTTAAGGAATTACCTTTACCTCACACTATAAAAGCTTTAAGAAGGTGTCTGGGATTCTTCTCATACTATGCCCAGTGGGTGGCTAACTACTCAGATAAAGTCCGACCTCTTATTAAGTCGACGTCTTTTCCGCTGTCGGTGGAAGCTCAGGAAGCTTTCTTTAATATCAAACGGGACATTGAGAAGGCAGTGGTATGTGCCGTGGATGAGAAGATCCCTTTTCAAGTGGAAAGTGATGCATCTGATTTTGCGTTGGCAGCAACTCTTAACCAAGCTGGTAGACCAGTAGCTTTCTTCTCTCGTACATTGCAAGGACCAGAAGTTCGACATTCTTCAGTGGAAAAGAAGGCACAGGCGATTATCGAAGCAGTCAGGTATTGGAGACATTATCTCGCTGGCCAACGTTTTACACTCATTACTGACCAGCGGTCCGTGGCCTTTATGTTCAACACTAAGCAGAGAGGCAAGATCAAAAATGATAAGATTTTAAGATGGCGAATAGAACTGTCAACATATGACTATGATATTCAGTACAGGCCTGGAGTATTCAATGAGCCATCGGATGCTTTGTCACGAGGAGTATGTGCTAGTCTAGGTATAGATAAGCTTCAAAGTCTCCACGACGCACTCTGCCACCCTGGGGTTACCAGAATGAACCATTTCATTAAGTCCCACAATCTACCCTACTCTATTGAGGAGGTCCGGACAATGACCAGAACCTGTCGTGTTTGTGCTGAATGCAAACCCCGCTTCTATAAGCCATCTGAGCCAGCCCATCTTATTAAAGCAACTCGACCATTTGAGCGTTTGAGTCTCGATTTTAAAGGTCCCCTTCCATCGAGCGACTGTATTGTCTATTTTCTTAATATTATAGACGAGTACTCTCGGTTCCCTTTTGTTATCCCCTGTCCGGATGTGACTAGTGCTGTTGTAATTAATTGCCTCTGCCAACTGTTTTCCTTGTTGGGCATGCCTAACTATATACATAGTGATAGGGGTTCTTCCTTTATGAGCGAAGAATTACGACAGTTTTTGCTATCGAAGGGGATTGCAACGAGTAGAACTACCAGCTATAACCCTCGTGGTAATGGGCAGGTCGAGAAAGAAAATACGACAGTGTGGAAGGCTATCGTACTGTCTCTGAAGTCACGAGGCCTGCCGACCTCTCACTGGCAGGATGTCCTGCCAGACGTGCTGCATTCCATAAGGTCTCTTTTGTGTACAGCGACGAATGCCACCCCTCATGAAAGGATGTTTAGTTTTCCAAGAAAAGCTACTAATGGAGTATCGTTACCCACATGGTTGACGACCACGGGCCCTGTGTTGTTGCGCAGACATGTGAGAGGCCACAAGACTGATCCACTGGTGGAGGAAGTACAACTCCTCCATGCTAATCCCCAGTATGCGTATATTCAATATTCGGATGGGCGAGAGGATACGGTCTCTATTAAAGATCTTGCACCTGCTGGAGCTCGAAAAGAGTTCGACTCTGAGAGTAGAGTTTTCAATCGTGGTGTTGGACCTTCAGAGACACAAACCCTCAGTGTGGAAAATATTGATGATTCTGGGAATTCGAATGAACCGGAGTTAGTACTCCAGGAGGAGCCTCAGCAAGAGTTACGTCGTTCCCAGAGGATTATCAGACCTCCTGACAGACTGAATCTATAGCAGGGGGTGAATGTGATGAAATAACTGTTCTGATATTTGTACTTGTACTTGTAATGTCTGGAATGTTCCACCGGGGGGGAACCACTAATGCTCCTCCCTGGCCCCGCCCCTCTTCTGGTATGTTCTACCAAGGGCTCGGTCGATGATGAACTCTGTTAACTCTGCCATGATTCTTACTTAATAAAAGGCTTCAGTCTTAAGCTTTAACTTCACGGATTCGGGCAGTTATTTGGCACATCAAGGGGCCGAATGGCCTACTCCTGCTCCTATCTTCTATGTTTCTATGTATTCAATCTTTCCTTGCAGCTGAAATTCTCTAGTGCTAGCAACATCCTCGAAAATCTCCCGTCTCGAGCAGTCACATCTTTCCTGCAATGAGGCGAGCAGAACTGCACGCAGCACTCTAGCCGGTGGCCTAACTGGTGTTTTGTACAGTTCAAGCAGAACCTCCCTGCTCTTACATGATACAGAGAGAGGCACTGCCCCTTTAAATACCTGGGGGGCACCCATTCCCCTTTAAATGGCCAAGCAATTTGTTTTGTTGAAAAGGGGCCGCAGTCCCCTTTGACTCACCCCCCCACCCTCTCACCCACCACAAATACTCACAAGAGAGAGAGAGAGAGAGAGGAGGAAGAATGCTGGTCTTTGTCCCTTTAAAAGTGGCTGCCCACCAAAATGTTCACAGCACCAGGGCTCTTTGTTCTGGATAAAAGTCAAAAAGAGAAAAGGTTCACTTATTTTTAAATGAATGCAGTTGATGAATAACCTTGCAGTAAAGGTAATACAAAGGAATAAACACTCACAAGCTTGTTTTTTTCCCATCCTCCTCCTCCCCTTCCCTTTAACAGCTCCTGCAGACAATGAAAACAGGAAAGCGGCCCCCCTCCCTCCCGCGCCGCCATTGGTTGGAGGACCGTCAGCCCGCCCGGTCCTCCCAGCGGTTTCCGCGCTCCTGATTGGCGGGCGCCTCGCGTCAATCGACCCCCCCATCCGAATACGCGCTGACGCCAGCACGCAACGCCAAGGGTTCGGTTGGATCGGCGCACGCCACCGCAAGGTAAAAAAAAGACACCCCACACAAATGAGGAAAAACAAAAATAATAATAATTGCACTTTAGAGGGGAGGAGGTTGAGGGAATTAATGAGTGTTTTATATTTGTTTCGCAAAAAAAAATTTGAAAAGCTTCCCAACGGTGCGAGGCGGGCTGGGCATGCGCTCCAGCCAGCCTTTGTCTCCCCCACGTGGGCCGGACACGCCCACCTGCTTTCCCCTGCACCAATCACAGCGCGGGCAGGCGCTTCTATCAATCGTCACCTGTCAATCACCCTCCCTTCCCCCTCGTGGTGTCGATTGACAGCGGTGTCAGCCAATGAGGTGCAGGAAGAGGCGGGACCAGGGCCAGGGCTGACAGCAAGCCTGAACTACTTCTTATCGTGTCCACGGACAGTCTATACATAGCCCAGCCAGAGCTGGACACATTTTTGCGCCTTGTTGCTGAATTCAGCAAGATCTGCAACAGTGCAGGGTTCCTCTAACGATGGGCGTTGCAGGAGATGTTGCATAGTCTGTGCCTCAGTTCCACATTCACAAGTTGTCGGGCTGGTTGAATATCCCCATTTGCTTAGTGACACCTTTAAGCAACCTACACTGGTCCTAAGTCTGTTAAGACACTTTCAGGTTGCCCAGTTGCAATTAGCTCCTGGGGGAAGGCTTTCATCAGCATGAACTAACTCAATACCTGCATGCAGCCAAAAAAAAACTTTTTATTTAGTCAGCCAAAAAACAGCAAAAGCCTATTTTAGAAACATAGAAGATAGGAGCAGGAGTCGGCCATTCGGCCCCTCGAGCCTGCTCCGCCATTCAATGCAATCATGGCTGATCATCCAAATTCAGTACCCGGTCCCTGCCTTCTCCCCATATCCCTTGATCCCTTTAGCCTTAAGAAATATATACAACTCCTTCTTGAATATATTTAATGAATTGGCCTCTACTGCCTTCTGTGGTAGAGAATTCCACAGGTTCACCACTCTCTGGGTGAAGAAATTCCTCCTCATCTCAGTCCTAAATGGCTTACCCCTTATCCTTAGACTATGACCCCTGGTTCTGGACTCCCCGGCCATCGGGAACATCCTTCCTGCATCTACTCTGTCTAGTCCTGTTAGAATTTTATAAGTTTCAATGAGATCCCCTCTCATTCTTCTAAACTCCAGCGAGTATAAGCCCAATCGACCCAATCTCTCCTCATACGTCATTCCTGCCATCCCAGGAATCAGTCTGGTGAATCTTCGCTGCACTCCTTCCATGGCAAGAACATCCTTCCTCAGATAAGGCAACCAAAACTGCACACAATACTCAAGATGTGGTCTCACCAAGGCCCTGTACAACTGCAGCAAGACATCCTTGTTCCTGTACTCGAACCCTCTCGCTACAAAGGCCAACATACCATTTGCCTTCTTAACCGCCTGCTGCACCTGCATGCTTACCTTCAGCGACTGGTGCACAAGGACACCCAGGTCTCGTTGCACTTCCCCTTCTCCCAATCTATTGCCGTTCAGATAATAATCTGCCTTCCTGTTTTTGACACCAAAGTGGATAACCTCACATTTATCCACATAATATTGCATCTGCCATGCTTCTGCCCAATCACCCCTGTCCAAATCATACTGGAGTTTCTCGGCATCCTCCTCACAGCACACACGCCCACCCAGCTTTGTGTCGTCTGCAAACTTGGAGATATTACATCTAGTTCCCTCATCCAGATCATTAATATATATTGTGAATAGCTGGTTTCCAAGGACCGATCCCTACGGTACCCCACTAGTCACTGCCTGCCTTCGGAAAAAGACCCGTTTCTTCCAACTCTTGGCTTTCTGTCTGCCAACCAGTTCTCTATCCAAGTCAATACCTTGCCCCCAATCCCATGTGCCTTAACTTTACACGCTGTCGAACGCCTTTTGGAAATCCATGTACACCACGTTAACCGCATTGCCCTCATCAACCCTTTCTGTTACCTCATCAAAAACCTCAATCAGAATCAGAGCGGCCGGGCCCGGCGGACGTGCGGCCAGAGCCCCGGCACCAGGAAACCCAGGGTGCAGTGCCTCCCCCATCCGAGCCGCCGCTTCCCGGTTTCTTCAGCCGGTTCCACCGAGTCCGACTCGGGAGAAAGGACAGGAGCCAAGCTCCTAGAATGGCCCGCGGCCCCGGGGAGCATGCGCACTCTCAGCGGGGAAATCAGCGCGTTGGATAGAGCGGTTTCTGGGGCGCGGGGAATTGTGGGTGCTGCGGCCGCCATTAGTCAGCGGCTGTCGTGAGAGTTTTATTGCAGGTGACGGAAGTCGGTCCCTGGCCGCCTGTGCAGGTCTTTTTGTTGCAGCAGTTTGAGCTGGAGGGGAGATGGAGGAGCAGCTGCTGGGTTTTCGATGGAATCTGGAACAGTACCCATGGATTGGAGGGTAGCTAATGTTACCCCATTATTCAAAAAAGGTGGTAGAGAGAAAACGGGGAATTACAGACCGGTAAGCCTGACATCGGTAGTGGGGAAAATGCTAGAGTCCATTATAAAAGATGTAATAGCAGAGCACTTGGAAAACAGTGACAGGATCGGACAAAGTCAACATGGATTTACAAAAGGTAAATCGTGCTCGACTAATCCACTGGAATTTTTTGAGGATGCAACTAGTAAAATAGATAAGGGTGAACCAGTGGATGTGGTGTATTTGGACTTTCAGAAGGCTTTTGATAAGGTCCCACATAAGAGATCAGCGTGTAAAGTTAAGGCACATGGGATTGGGGGGCAAGGTATTGACTTGGATAGAGAACTGGTTGGCAGATAGAAATCAAAGAGTTGGAATAAACGGGTCTTTTTCCGAGTGGCAGGCAGTGACTAGTGGGGTACCGCAGGGATCGGTCCTTCGACCCCAGCTATTCACAATATATATTAATGATCTAGACGAGGGAACTAGATGTAATATCTCCAAGTTTGCAGACGACACAAAGCTGGGTGGGCGTGTGTGCTGTGAGGAGGATGCCGAGAAACTCCAGTATGATTTGGACAGGTTGGGTGATTAGGCAGAAGCATGGCAGATGCAATATTATGTGGATAAATGTGAGGTTATTCACTTTGGTGTCAACAATAGGAAGGCAGATTATTATCTGAATGGCAATAGATTGGGAGAAGGGGAAGTGCAACGAGACCTGGGTGTCCTTGTGCACCAGTCGCTGAAGGTAAGCATGCAGGTGAGGTGAGAGTGACTGCCCTTGACATGAAGGCAGCATTTGATCGAGTGTGGCATCAAGGAGCCCTAGCAAAACTGAAGTCAATGGGAATCAAGGGGAAAACTCTCCATTGGTTGGAATCATACCTAGCACAAAGGAAGTTGGCTGTGGTTGTTGGAGGTCATTCATCTCAATCACATGACATCACTGCAGGAGTTCCTCAGGGCAGTGTCCTAGGCCCAACCATCTTCAGCTGTTTCATCAATGACCTTCCCTCCATCACAAGGTCAGAAGTGGGGATGTTCGCTGATGATTGCACACTGTTCAGCACCATTCGAGACTCGTCAGATACTGACACAGTCTGTGTCCATATGCAGCAAGACCTGGACAACATTCAGATTTGGGCTGACAAGTGGCAAGTAACATTTGCACCACACAAGTGCCAGGCAATGACCATCTCCAACAAGCGAGACTCTAACCATCTCCCCTTGACATTCAATGGCATTACCATCGCTGAATCCCCCACTATCAACATCCTGGGGGTTACCATTGATCAGAAACTGAACTGGACCAGCCATATAAATACTGTGGCTACAAGAGCAGGCCAGAGGCTGGGAATTCTGCAGCGAGTGTCTCACCTCCTGACTCCCCAAAGCCTTTCCACCATCTACAAGGCACAAGTCAGGAGTGTGATGGAATACTCTCCACTTGCCTGGATGAGTGCAGCTCCAACAACACTCAAGAAGCTCGACACTGTTTGATTGGCACTCCATCCACCACCTTCAACATTCACTCCCTCCACCACCGGTGCACTGTGGCTGCAGTGTGTACCATTTACAAGATGCACTGCAGCAACTCGCCAAAGCTCCTTCACCAGCACCTTCCAAACCCGCAACCTCTACCACTTAGAAGGACAAGGGCAGCAGACGCATGGGAACATCACCACCTACAAGTTCCCCTCCAAGCCACACACCATCCTGACTTGGACCTGTATCGTTGTTCCTTCACTGTCGCTGGGCCAAAATCCTGGAACTCTCTTCCTAACAGCATTGTGGGTGTACCTACACCATATGGACTGCAGCGGTTCAAGAAGGTGGCTCACCACCATCTTCTCAAGGGCAATTAGGGATGGGCACTAAATGCAGGCCTAGCCAGCCAGCGACGCCCACATCCCATCAATGAATTAAAAAAAAGGTGCAGCAGGCAGTTAAGAAGGCAAATGGTATGTTGGCCTTCATAGCGAGAGGGTTTGAGTATAGGAACAAGGATGTCTTGCTGCAGTTGTTCAGGGCCTTGGTGAGACCACATCTTGAGTATTGTGTGCAGTTTTGGTCACCTTATCTGAGGAAGGATATTCTTGCCATGGAAGGAGGCAAGATTCACCAGGCTGATACCTGGGATGGCAGGAATGATGTATGAGGAGAGATTGGGTCGATTAGGCTTGTACTCGCTGGAGTTTAGAAGAATGAGAGGGGATCTCATTGAAACTTATAAAATTCTGGCAAGACTGGACACACTAGATGCAGGGAGGATGTTCCCGATGGTTAGGGAATCCAGAACCAGGGGTCACAGTCTAAGGATAAGGGGTAAGCCATTTAGGACAAAAATGAGGAGGAATTTCTTCACCCAGAGAGTGGTGAACCTGTGGAATTCTCTACCACCGAAGGCAGTAGAGGCCAATTCATTAAATATATTCAAGAAGGAGCTGGATATATTTCTTAAGGCTAAAGGGATCAAGGGGTATGGGGAGAAAGCAGGGAGCGGGTACTGAACTTGGATGATCAGCCATGATTGCATCGACGGGCCAAATGGCCTACTCCTGCTCCTATCTTCTACGTTTCTATGTTTCTATCTCTTATGCGGGACCTTATCGAAAGCCTTTTGAAAGTTCAAATACACCACATCCATTGGTTCTCCCTTATCTATTTTACCAGTTACATCATCAAAAAATTCCAGTAGATTAGTCAAGCACGATTCACCTTTTGTAAATCCATGTTGACTTTGTCCGATCCAGTCACTGTTTTCCAAGTGCTCTGCTATTACGTCTTTTATAATGGACTCTAGCATTTTCCCAACTACCGATGTCAGGCTTACCGGTCTGTAATTCCCTGTTTTCTCTCTACCACCTTTTTTGAACAGTGGGGTAACATTAGCTGCCCGCCAATCCATGGGTACTGTTCCAGAGTCTATCGAATTTTGGAAGATGACCAGCAACGCATCTACTATTTCTAGGGCCACTTCCTTAAGTACCCTAGGATGTAGATTATCTTCTATGTTTCTATGTATTCAATCTTTCCTTGTAGCTCAAATTCTCTAGTCCTGCCAACATCCTCGTAAATCTCACGTCTCGAGCAGTCACATCTTTCCTGCAATGGGGCGAGCAGAACTGCACTCTAGCCGGTGGCCTAACTGGTGTTTTGTACAGTTCAAGCAGAACCTCCCTGCTCTTACATGATACAGAGAGAGGCACTGCCCCTTTAAATACCTGGGGGGCACCCATTCCCCTTTAAATGGCCAAGCAATTGTTTTTGTTGAAAAGGGGCCGCAGTCCCCTTTGACTCACCCACCACAATTACTCACAAGAGAGAGAGAGAGAGAGGGAGGAAGAATGCTGGTCTTTGTCCCTTTAAAAGTGGCTGCCCACCAAAATGTTCACAGCACCAGGGCTCTTTATTCTGGATAAAAGTCAAAAAGAGAAAAGGTTCACTTATTTTTAAATGAACGCAGTTGATGAATAGCCTTGCAATAAAGGTAATGTAAAGGAATAAACACTCAGAAGCTGGGTTTTTTCCTCCTCCCCTTCCCTTTAACAGCTCCCGCAGACAATGAAAGCAGGAAAGCGGCCTGCAGCCCACCGAGGTCCCGCCATTGGTTGGAGGACCGTCAGCTCGCCCGGTCCTCCCAGCGCTTTCCGCGCTCCTGATTGGCGGGCGCCTCGCGTCAATCACCTCCCACCAATTACGCGCTGACGCCAGCACGCAACGCCCAGGGGTCGGTTGGATCGGCGCACGCCACTGCAAGGTAAAAAAGAAAGACACCCCACACAAATGAGGAAAAACAATAATGATAATAATCGCACTTTAGAGGGGAGGAGGTTGGGGGAATTAATGAGTGTTTTCAATTTGTTTCGCAAAAACAAATATTTGAAAAGCTTCCCAACGGTCCGAGGCGGGCGGCGCATGCGCTCCAGCCGGCCTTTGACTCCCCCACGTGGGCCCGGGGGTCCGACACGCCCACTTGCCGTCCCCTGCACCAATCACAGCGCGCGCAGGCGCAACACGAGGCTGCCAGTGCGCCTGCGCGGGGCCTCCGGGGAGGAGGCGGAATCAGCGGCCGGGGTAAAGTCAAGTGTTGGTGAATCGATTTAAATCGAGGTGAGGGGGGAGCGGAGAGCGAGATTATAAAGTAAAAAAAGAGAAAAACCAAACCTGAGAGTCGGGCGGGACCTCCGCGGACGCCGAACGGAGCGGATTGAGCCGCGCGCGGGGGCGGAGAGAGCCGGAGCAATGTGATTGTGACTGACAGGAGCGCGGACCAATAGGAAGTGGGCTGAGCTGGGAGGACTGAACTGGGCGGCCTGGTCCTCCAACAAATGGCGGCGCAGCTAGGGGGCGGGGCCTTGTCCCCGGCGCTGAGGCTGGGGCCCGATTGTGACGTCATCAGAGGAAGAGGCCATTCAGGTGGATGGAGGCCGGCCCGGGCCTGTGACTGACGGGAGCGCTGACCAATAGGGCGAGGGCTGAGCTCGGAGGACTGAACTGGGCGGCATGGTCCTCCAACCAATGGCGGCGCGGCAAGGGGGCGGGGCCTCCTCTCCAGCTCAGGTGCGCTGGGGCCGATTGTGACGCGCTGTCCCCAGGTGAGAGCAGCTCAGTCAGCACAGAGCTGGGGCTGGAATCTGGGAGAGGGGCCGCAGGCAGCGGGCCTGGCAAAGGGGCACAAGCTTCACAATACAAGCTGCTTTCAAATGCACAATTGTATCCTACAGGCAGCCTTGGTCACTCTGCAAAAAAACAATAACAATTCATCATAACTCCCCTGCTTTAGGAGAGGGGTAGAGTGGAAAAGCAAGGAAGGTATGATGAAACTGTGTAAAAGACTGGAGTCAGCTGTGGCTCAGTGGATAGCAGAGTCAGAAGGTTGTGGGTTCAAATCCCGCTCCAAGGGACTTGAGCATATAAAGCGAGGCTGACACGCCAGTGCGGTGCTGAGGGAGCGCCGCACTGTCGGAGGGGCAGTACTGAGGGAGCGCCGCACTGTCGGAGGGGCAGTACTGAGGGAGCGCTGCACTGTCGGAGGGGCAGTACTGAGGGAGCTCCGCACTGTCGGAGGGGCAGTACTGAGGGAGCGCCGCACTGTCGGAGGGGCAGTACTGAGGGAGCGCTAGTTAAGGCACATGGGATTGGGGTCAAGGTACTGACTTGGATAGAGAACTGGTTGGCAGACAGGAAGCCAAGAGTTGGAATAAACGGCTCTTTTTCCGAGTGGCAGGCAGTGACTAGTGGGGTACCGCAGGGATCGGTCCTAGGACCCCAGCTATTCACAATATATATAAATGATCTAGACGAGAGAACTAGATGTAATATCTCCAAGTTTGCAGACGGCACAAAGCTGGGTGGGCGTGTGTGCTGTGAGGAGGATGCCGAGAAAGTTCAGTATGATTTGGACAGGTTGGGTGATTGGGCAGATGCAATATAATGTGGATAAATGTGAGGTTATCCCCTTTGGTGGCAAAAACAGGAAGGCAGATTATTATCTGAACGGCAATAGATTGGGAGAAGGGGAAGTGCAACGAGACCTGGGTGTCCTTGTGCACCAGTCATTGAAGGTAAGCATGCAGGTGCAGCAGGCGGTTAAGAAGACAAATGGTATGTTGGCCTTCATAGCGAAAGGGTTCGAATACAGGAACAAGGATGTCTTGCTGCAGTTGTACAGGGCCTTGGTGAGACCACACCTTGAGTATTGTGTGCAGTTTTGGTCGCCTTATCTGAGGAAGGATGTTCTTGCCATGGAGGGAGTGCAGCGAAGATTCACCAGGCTGATTCCTGGGATGGCAGGAATGAAGTCTGAGGAGAGATTTCGTCGATTGGGCTTATACTCGCTGGAGTTTATAAGAATGAGAGGGGATCTCATTGAAACTTATAAAATTCTAACAGGACTAGACAGACTAGATGCAGGAAGGATGTTCCCGATGGCTGAGGAGTCCATAACCAGGGGTCACAGTCTAAGGATATGGGGCAAGCCATTTAGGACTGAGATGAGGAAGAATTTCTTCACCCAGAGTGTGGTGAACCTGTGGAATTCACTACCACAGAAGGCAATGGAGGCCAATTCATTAAATATATTCAAGAAGGAGTTAGATATATTTCTTAAGGCTAATGGGATCAAGGGATATGGGGAGAAGGCAGGGACAGGGTGCTGAATTTGTATGATCAGCCATGATCTCATTAAGTGGCGGAACAGGCTCGAGGGGCCGAATGGCATACTCCTGCTCCTATCTTCTATGTTTCTATGTTTCCCTCACTGATTGCAGCTCTTAACCAGCACCGACTTTACAAAGAAAGCCCCACGCGGCAGCCTGGAGCTCAGGGGCCCAGCGCGCAGGCGCAGGGGTGGATGATTGACAGGGGCCCAGGGTGTGTGCTGAGCATGCGCGGTGCGGGCCGGGCGCCTGTGGAGCAGGAGAGGGCGCGGCCATGGGGCGCATGCGTGGTGTCAGCCACAACTCAGCGCGGCAGCCGGAGCGCTTCCTGGAGCGCGGGGTCTTGTGGGGATTGCAGCCGCCATTACTGTTGATTCTTTCAACCAACCTGTGCAGCAGCTGGGGCCTGAAAATCAGCTTCACTGCCCCTGGGCTGGGAAAGGGCGACACGAGACAACATTCTCCCTCTTACCCCTTTCTACACTCCTTTTACAGGGTTTTCGAAGTGGAGCATTTACAGACAGGAAGCTCAGACCATGATCTGACAGAGTCGCTCTATTCATCGGGACCTGAACATCATCAGCTTCTGCACATGGAAGGAGAGAGCAGCGATCACAGCATGGCCGGTGTGTGTCCTGTGCAGGCGCAGTGTGGGCCGCCGAATAATTCCCCCTCAGAATCTTATATGTTTCAATCAGATCACATCCCATTCTTCTAAACTCCAATGAGTATAGGCCCAACCTGCTCAACCTTTCCTCATACGTCAACCCCTTCATCCCAGGAATCAACCTAGTGAACCTTCTCTGAACTGCCTCCAATCCAAGTATATCCTTCCTTAAATATGGAGCCCACAACTGTACGCAGTACTCCAGGTGTGGTCTCACCAGCGCCCTGTACAGTTGTAGCAAGACTTCCCTACTGTTATACTCCATCCCCCTGGCAATAAAGGCCAACATTCCATGAGCCTCCCTAATTACTTGCTGTACCTACATGCTAACTTTTTGTGTTACTGTTGAATCTGTGTTGACTGCCCTATCAGGCAGTGCATTCCAAATCCGAACCACCCGTTGCATAAGAAAAGTTTTTCCTCCCGTCGCCTCTGGTTCTTTGACCAATCACCTTCAATCCGAGCCCTCTTGTGATTGGACCTTCCGCCATTGGAAACAGTTTCTCTTTATTTACTATTTAAACCCTTCATGATTTTTACCGCCAAATCTCATCTTGGCCTTCTCTGCTCTCAGGAGAACAACCCCAGCTTCTCCAGTCTATCCACGGAACTGTCATCCCTCATCCCTGGTACCATTCTAGTAAATATCTCTGCACCCTCTCCAAAGCCTTCACATCCTTCCTAAAGTGTGCTGCCCAGAATTGGACACAATATTGCCCTGGGGCTGAACTCGTGTTTTATAACGGTTTAGCATAACTTCCTGGCTTTTGTCCTCTCTGCCTCTATTTATAAAGCCCAGGACCCCATGAGCTTTATTAACTGCTTTGTTAACCTGTCCTGCCACCTTTAAAGAATTGAGCACAAGCTCCCTTGTAGCACCCACTTTAAAATTGTACCATTTAGCAGGTATTTTCTCTCCTCATCCGAGCAAAATGTATCAGCTCACACTTTTCTGTATTGAATTTTATTTACACTCCTTTTACAGGGTTTTAGAAGTGGAGCATTTACAGACAGGAAGTTCAGACCAAACATCACGTCAAGAACAGACAGAGTCGCTCAATTCATCAGGACCTGATTCAATCGTTCCTCCAATCTGCTGGCACCCCAGAGAGTTCAAACTGATGAGAGACCTTTTAAATGTTCTGAGTGTGGGAAGAGCTTCAAAATCTACAAGTACCCAAAGAGACACCAGTGGCTACTCACTGGGGAGAGCCCGTTCACTGGCCCCGTGTGTGGAAGGGATTCACTCAGTCATCCGCTCCAATGATACACCAGCAAATTCACACGAGGGAGAGACCTTTAACCCACTCCGTGTGTGGGAAGGGATTAATTGCACCCTCCGTGCTGCTGAGACACCAGCTTGTCCACACCGATGTGAGACCGTTGACCTGCTCCGTGTTTTTGAAGCGATTCTCTCATTCTGCCATCCTCCTGAGACACCAGCTTGTTCACAGTGATGAGAGACCGATTAAATGTTCTGACTGTGGGAAGAGATTTATAAGGTCCCAGGATCTGAAGAGACACCAGCTGGAGAGAGCAGGAGAGATTCTGTTCACCTGCTCCGTGTGTGGGAAGAGATTCACTCGGTCCTTGAATCTGCTGGCACACCAGCGAGTTCACACTGGGGAGCGGCCGGTGAAACAGTCCGACTGTGGGAAAAGCTTTCAAATGTCCCAGGAGCTGAAGGGACACCAGCTGGAGAGAGCAGGAAAGAGGCCATTCATCTGCTCCGTGTGTGGGAAGGGATTCGCTCGGTCATCCAACCTACTGACACACCAGCAAGTTCACACTGATGAGAGACCGTTTACATGTTCTGTCTGTGGGATGAGCTTTAAAAGCTCCAGGAATCTGAGCGGACACCAGCAAGTTCACACTGGGGAGAGACCATTCACCTGCTCTGTGTGTGGGAAGGGATTCACTCGGTCATCCCACCTACTGACACACCAGCAAGTTCACACCGGGGAGAGGTCATTCACCTGCTCCATGTGTGGGAAGGGATTCACTCAGTCATCCAACCTACTGAAACACCAGCGATATCACACTGATGAGAGACTATTTAAATGTTCTGTCTGTGGGATGAGCTTTAAAACCTCTGAAGATCTGAAGCAACACCAGCGAGTTCACTCCGATCAGAGACCATTTACATGTTCTGACTGTGGGATGAGCTTTAAAAGCTCCAGGAATCTGAACGGACACCAGCGAGTTCACACTAGGGAGAGACCGTTCACCTGCTCTGTGTGTGGGAAGGGATTCACTTGGTCCTCGAAACTGCTGAAACACCAGCGAGTTCACACTGCTCTGTAGCGAAGGGCCCTGGAGACAGCTGGGGTGACATGAACGTGGAATGGATGAATGTTTTATAAATTCTTGTACTGCTGTTTAATCTTTAAGATTGTTGTGCTGATGATTCCCTTTGTTTCACTGTTCATAGAAACATAGAAGATAGGAGTAGGAGTAGGCCATTCAGCCCCTCGAGACTGCTCCGCCATTCAATGAGATCATGGCTGATCATCCCTGTCCCTGCTTTCTCCCCATATCCCTTGATCCCTTTAGCCTTAAGAAATATATCTAACTCCTTCTTGAATATATTTAATGAATTGACCTCTACTGCCTTCTGTGGTAGAGAATTCCACAGGTTCACCACTCTCTGGGTGAAGAAATTCCTCCTCATCTCTGTCCGAAATGGCTTACCCCTTATCCTTAGATGGTGTTACGTAGAATGTACAGCACAGAAACAGGCCATTCGGCCCAACTGGTCCATGCCAGTGTTTATGCCCCACACCCACCCTACTTCAATTAACCCGATCAACATCTCCTCCCATTCCTTTCTCCCTCATGTGGCTTCCCCATAAATCCATCTATGCTGTTCACCTCAACCACTCCTTGTGTTAGCGAGTTCCCCATTCTAGCACTCGCTGGGTAAAGAAGTTTCTCCTGAATTCCCTCCTGGATTTATTAGTGACTTTTATATTTAGAGCCACATAAATATGATGAGATTCTGTTAAGCTGACCAGTATATTGTACTTTGTCTTTTTCTGATGAATGAAACATTACTGAGCCCCTGTACCCGTGTTATGGGATGAAGTGCCAGACAAGTGAAGGCACAACGTCTGGGTGTGAATCTAATAATAACCTCACGGACCGTATAGGTGTGATAACCAGACGGGCTTGTGGTTATAGTCTGGTCACAGATGGACTAAATTCCCTGAATTAGCAGGAGTTCAGGAGGTGGTCAACAGACGGGTCCAAACAATCCCATTTCCTGAGCGGTAACCAAGCTTGTGGATAAGAACAGGCCACTTAAGCCGTTGTCAGTTGGAACAGACTCGAGAAGGTCGCGCGTGAATCCACTGTACTTCTATTCTCCAGATTGAGGGAATTATCACCCGATCTGTGTTATGCAGCGATCTTAATAAAGTCTGGAGAGACAATTTGTGTTCTTGTGAGCTTGATTATCTGGTATCCGAAACCCTGGGACTCCTGATCATTAGAGTCAACCTCAGTGTGTGGAAAGGGATTCCCTGGTGTATCCCACCCGCTGACACACCAGAGTGTCCACATTGTGACTGCGGTGGGTCGATTCCACTGTTTCCGATGCCTTTAATCACATCCAGGACTGAACCATGTTAATTCAGGCAACTGGGGCTTGTTAATGTTAAGAGCCCCCAATAACTGGGCTGGATTTAAAGATTATTACCTGTTCTCTCAGTACTAGTGAGCAGAGAGAAGCTGATGTTATAGAATCATAGAGCACAGTAGTATGCCTTTCGGCCCATCGTGCTGGTGCCGGCTCTTTGAAAGAGCGATGCAATTCGTCCCACTGCCCTGCTCTTTCCCCACAGCCCTGCAAATTTCTGCCTTTAGTATATATCCAATTCCCTTTTGAAAGTTACTATTGAATCTGCTTCCACCTCCCATTCAGGCAGTGCATTCCAGATCATCACAATTCGCTGTGTAAAAAAAGTCTCCTCATTTCCTCTCTCGATTCTTTTGCCAATGATCTGAAATCTGTGTCCTCTCGTTACCGACCCTCCTGCCAGTGACAACAGCTTCTCCTTGTTTGCTCGATCAAAGCCCCTCCTAATTTTGAGCACCTCGATCACAGCTCCACTTAACCGTCTCTGCTCCAAGTTATATTGCCGTTGTTTTGTGAATTGTTGCTCTGATCGAGGTGCTGGATGTCCGTGCCTGGGGAATGGGACATTCTATCCTCGTGAGCACTGAGTGTTAGCATCCAGCAATCTCTGGTCAGGGACTGTCTTTTTAAACTGCCTCACCTGAGCTTTTTGACTCCCTGATTTCATTATTAAACATTTCAGAGTTTTTGCAGAGTGACCAAGGCTGAACAGATAAACGTGAGGTATTACATTTTGGTGGGAAGAATGGGGAGGTCACTTATCACTTGGAGGGTGCGAGTCTAGGTGGGGTAGAGGAACAAAGGGATCTCGGAGTACAAATACACAAATCACTAAAAGTTGCGACACAGGTTAGCAAGGCCATAAAAAAAGCAAACCAAGCACTAGGGTTTATTTCTAGAGGGATAGAATTGAAAAGTAGTGAAGTTATGCTAAACCTGTATCGAACCTTGGTTAGACCACACTTAGAGTACTGCGTACAGTTCTGGTCGCCATATTATAAAAAGGATATAGAGGCACTGGAGAGGGTGCAGAGAAGATTTACAAGGATGATACCAGAAATGCGAGGGTATACATATCAGGAAAGGATGAACAGGCTGGGTCTCTTTTCTCTTGAAAACAGAAGGCTGTGGGGTGACCTAATAGAGGTCTTTAAAATTATGAAAAAAGTGGATAGAGTGGATACAGAGAGAATGTTTCCACTTGTGGGGAAGAGCATAACTAGAGGCCATCAATATAAGATAGTCACCAAGAAATCCAATAGGGAATGCAGAAGAAACTTCTTTACCCAGAGAGTGGTGAGAATGTGGAACTCGCTGCCACAGGGAGTGGTTGAAGCGAATAGTATCGATGCATTTAAGGGGAGGCTAGACAAGCATATGAGGGAGAAGGGAATCGAGGATTATGCTGATAGATTTAGATGAGGAAAGACGGGAGGAGGCTCGAGTGGAGCATAAACACCGGCATGGACTGGTTGGGCCGAATGGCCTGTTTCTGTGCCGTATATCCGATGTAATCCTATGTCAAGTATCCCAGCTGGCTTAGCTCCAGGCACTTTAGCTCAGTGGGCAGCACTCTCACCTCTGAGTCAGAAGGTCGTGGGTTCAAGTCCCAGTCCAGAGACTTGAGCATAAAAATCTAGGCTGACACTCCAGTACTGAGAGAGTGCTGCACTGTCAGAGGTGCCGTCTTTCGGATGAGATGTTAAACCGAGGCCCCCGTCTGCTCTTTCAGGTGGATGTAAAAGATCCCATGGCACTACATTGAAGAAGAGCAGGGGAGTTCTCCCCGGTGTCCTGGGGCAATGTTTATCCCTCAATCAACATCACTGAAATGGATTATCTGGTCATTGTCACATTGCTGTTTGTGGGAGCTTGCTGTGCACCAATTGGCTGCTGCGTTTCCTACATTACAACAGTGACTACACTTCAGAAGTTCTTCATTGGCTGTAAAGCGCTCTGGAACATCCTGATGTTGTGAAAGGCGCTATATAAATGCAAGTCTTTCTTTCTCAGCAAGAGGGCGAGTGTCAGTGGTTGGAGGGAGGGGCTCAGTGTTGTCACTGGGTGGACACAGACAGATTGAAGCTAAAAGACAGAGAATGCTGAAGTTTGGAATGATAACAGCCAAAGTCAGGAGATGAGCCCTTTGCCTAGATAAGGGAGGTGGTTGCTAAGAGACCCACAGACCTAATAACACTGCAAACTGCTCAGGCAGCAGACTTGTTGGCAACATGTGAGGTCACGGGTGAGTTGGTGCCCAGACAACAGAGCCTTGGGCATTCCTGAGAGAGACAAACTGGTTCTGTAACCGGGAGAACAGGTTGAGGGAGTCACCCTACGTGGGATGGCTCGTCTGAGGTGTTAACACAGAGGCAGCTTGGGAATGGGATGATCAATGAATCATAGAATCATAGGCATTTACAGCACAGAAGGAGGCCATTCGGCCCATCTTGTCCATGCCAGCCGACAAAGAGCTATCCTCCCTAATCCCACTTTCCAGCACTTGGTCCGTAGCCTTGTAGGTTACGGCACTTCAAGTACATATCTGTTAGGGTGAAAATTATACAGCTTAAAGCAGCAACATAAAGAATTAAAGAATGTTTTGTAAGAAGTGAACTTGTAAATAAGAAACAAGACAAAACAAACTCAGCTTAAGACGAGGCGGCTCAGCTCGGGACACAACCTGTAATTCCCCCTTAGGCTTTACAACATTAGCTGCCCTCATTTTGTGTTAAATTCACAAAGCTTCCATCTTTGTCCCATGAGGATTCCCCATAGTGTGTCTAAGTGCTGTTGTGGTGGGCAAGGGGCAGGAATTAACTGTTTGTGTCTGTTCCCATTAAAACCATTGTGCTTGACATTAATTGAATTGAGGAATAGTCGACATTTTTAAGTAGTTTCTTGCCAGATTGAGGGTAGGCAAGATAATTGATAGAAGGCCTCCAGTCAAATTACATCAGTGCCCTTCAGCCAGTCAGATTAATGTGTTCAAATGAGGCAAAATAAAATGAACAGTTATTGAATGTGGGAAACACTAAATATTTCACATTTATTCAGTGGTGCAGCCTTCTGCAAACTATTTGCTGGAAGCCCCTTGGATGTATTAATGTAATTCTACTATTCTATGATGCAAAGTCGATGAATCAGAATTGTGAGTATTGATGAGTTACAGTAATTGGTAGCTGCAAAACTGCCCATTTTGTAATTAACCATTAAAAAGTGCCCAAAGTTCTGGAAGGTTCCATATCATTTTATGTTGCCAAACTAGTATCCTGTGAGGACCGGGCAGTTGTTGCTGGGGGAGTGAGATTGGTTGAAGACACCTGTGTGTAATATTTTGCGAGGATGTATAAAAGAAGTTTCAATACCTTGTTGCTAAGGGAACGTGATTGGGTGAGGACAAGAGAATTGTTGCTGGGGGAGAATGTTGTCAATTTCTGTCCTGGACTCTCAGTGATGGCTTTTGGAAACTCCTTTCACCGGCTGTGAGAAGGGCAGGATTGACAGACGGGGAAACTCAAACCAAACTTCACATCAAGATCTCCGAGAGTCACTCCATTCATCAGGACCTGAAATTCATCGGCCTTTTGAGTGTGGAAGGAGAAATGTTTGGGAGGTAAGTAGCACGGAGTCCAGTTCTACGGAGTACGGCTTCTACAGAGTACTTAACTCGGGAATTGGGTGAGTGAGCGAATTCGATGAGGTGGGGGTAAGAGGGGCTGCTTGATACGTGAAAAATATAAACAACTAGGGTTTAATTAGGACTGTGGGCTAAGTTACAGTAAAGACCTAAAGCATATAGCTAAATGTAATAAATTAAACTAGGTTATTACCGAGATTAAAAACTATTAATAGACAATTGGGTATTTCAAAACTTGGAAACCTAATTAGTTAAATAAAATACAATAGAGATCGCCGGGCAGGTGATGTGTTGCAGCTGTAGCATGTGGGAGCTGGTGGACCCCAGTGTGATCCACAGCAACCACATAGAGTCATAGAGGCACAGAAGGAGGCCATTCGGCCCATCGAGTCCGTGCTGGCTCTCTGTAGAGCAATCCAGTCAGTCCCATTCCCCGCTCTATCCCCGTAGCCCTGCAAGTTTATTTCCCCCAAGTGCCTATCCAGTCTCCCCTTGAAAACATTGAGTGTCTCCGCTTCCACCACTTCCGTCGGCAGTGAGTTCCAGGTCCTCACCACTCGCTGCGTAAAAAAGTTTCCCCTCTGTAATTGGTCTGTAGCCTTGTATGCTATGGCGTTTCAAGAGCTCATCTAAATGCTTCTTGAATGTTGTGAGGGTTCCTGCCTCTACCACCCTTTCAGGCAGTGAGTTCCAGATTCCAACCACCCTCTGGGTGAAAAAGTTTTTCCTCAAATCCCCTCTAAACCTCCTGCCCCTTACTTTGGAACTATGCCCCCTGGTTATTGACCCCTCTACTAAGGGGAAAAGTTCCTTTCTATCTACCCTATCTCTGCCCCTCATAATTTTGTACACCTCAATCAGGTCCCCCCTCAGCCTTCTCTGCTCCAAGGAAAACAACCCCAGCCTGTCCAGTCTTTCTTCATAGCTGAAGCACTCCAACCCAGGTAACATCCTGGTGAATCTCCTCTGCACCCTCTCCAATGCGATCACATCCTTCCTATATTGTGGCGACCAGAACTGCACACAGTATTCCAGCTGTGGCCTAACTAGCATTTTGTACACCTCCATCATAACCTCCCTGCTCTTATATTCTATGCCTCGGCTATTGAAACCAAGTATCCCATATGCCTTTTTAACCACCTTATGTACCTGTCCTGCTGCCTTCAGGGATCTATGTACATGCACACCAAGGTCTCTCTGATCCTCTGTCCTTCCTAGGGTCCTACCATTCATTGTGTATTCCCTTGCCTTGTTAGTCCTCCCAAAATGCATCACCTCACACTTTTCAGGGTTAAATTCCATTTGCCACTGTTCTGCCCATCTGACCAACCCGTCTATATTGTCCTGTAGCCTGAGGCTTCCCTCCTCACTATTTACCACTCCACCAATTTTCCTGTCATCTGCGAACTTACTGATCATACCTCCTACATTCATATCTAAATCATTAATGTACACGACGAACAGCAAAGGACCCAGCACCGATCCCTGCGGTACACCACTGGACACAGGCTTCCAGTCACAAAAACAACCTTCGAACATCACCCTCTGCCTCCTGCCACTAAGCCAATTTTGGATCCAATGTGCCAAATTGCCCTGGATCCCATGGGTTCTTACCTTCTTGACCAATGAGTCTAGGTCCGGATCAGTCATGGCCCTGTGGGTAGCGGAGCGGGCCCAGGGGCCATGTAGCCTGATCCTGCTCCTATTTCATGTGTCTAATTCTGTTAGATTCAGGAGATGGTTCTGTGATAGTGGATTGGCGGTTAGGATCAGATCAGCCATGATCTTATTGAATGGCGGAGCAGGCTCGAGGGGCCGATTGGCCTACTCCTGCTCCTATTTCTTATGTTCTTATGTAATCTCCCATGTGGGACTTTGTCAAAAGCCTTACTGAAGTTGACGTAGACTACATCAACTGCACTACCCTCATCCACACACCTAGTCACCCCCTCTCAAAATTCAATCAAATTGGTTAGACATGATCTCTCCCTGACAAAGCCATGCTGACTATCCTTGATTAATCCTTGCCTCTCCAAGTGGAGACTAATTCTGTCCCTCAGAACTTTTTCCAATAATTTCCCGACCACTGATGTTCGGCTCACTGGCCTGTAATTCCCTGGTTTATCCCTACTACTACCCTTCTTGAATAATGGTACTACGTTAGCTGTTCTCCAGTCCACTGGCACCTCCCCTGTGGCCAGAGAGGTTCTGAAAATTTGTGTCAGAGCCCCTGCAATCTCCTCCCTTGCCTCACCCAGCAGGCTGGGATACATCTCGTCTGGGCCTGGGGGTTTATCCACTTTTAAGCCTGCTAAAACCGCTAGTACCTCCTCCCTCTCGATGCTAATATGTTCAAGTATATCACAGTTCCCCTGCCTGATTTCTATGCCTACATCGTCCTTCTCTATAGTGAACACAGATGCAAAATATTCATTTAAAACCTCACCCACATCTTCCGGCTCTACGCACAGATTGCCACTTTGGTCCCTAATGGGCTCTACTCTTTCCCTGGTTATCCTCTTGCCCTTAATATACTGATAAAACACCTTGGGATTTTCCTTTATTTTGCCTGCCAGTGTTTTTTCATGCCCTCTCTTCGCTCTCCTAATTTCTTTTTTAAGTACCCCCCTGCACTTTCTATACTCCTCTAGGGCTTCCACTGTTTTTAGTCCTTTGTATCTGCCAAATGCCTCCCTTTTTTCCTAAACCATTCTTGTATATCCCTTGACATGCAGGGTTCCCTGGGTCTGTTGGTCCCACCCTTGACTTTTACGGGAACATGTTGGTGTTGTCCTCTCACTATTTCCTTTCTGAAAGATTCCCACTGCTCCGATGTGGATTTTCCTACAAGTAGCTGATCCCAGTCCACTTTGGCCAGATCCTGCCTTATCATATTAAAATCGGCCTTCCCCCAATTTAGAACCTTTATTTCCAGTCCGTCTCTGTCCTTTTCCATGACTACCTTAAATCTCATTGAATTATGGTCACTGTCACCAAAATGCTCTCCTGCTGACACTTCTACCACACGCCCGGCTAGATTCCCTAGAATTAGGCCCAGTACCGCCCCCTCTCTTGTAAGACTTTCTACATGCTGGCTCAAAGAGCTCTCCTGGATGCAGTTGATGAGCTGGAGTCTGAGCTTCGGACACTGCGATACATCAGGGAGGGAGAAAGTTTCCTGGACACTTTGTTCCAGGAGGCAGTCACACCCCTTAGGTTAAATCCTTCAGATTTGGTCCGTGGTCAGGGACAGGAGGGTGTGACTATGAGTGAGGCAGGAATGGGGATCCAGAAGGTAGCATTGGAGGAGCCTCAGCCCTTGCACTTGTCCAACAGGTACGAGGTTCTTGCAGCCTGGGTGGGCGAGAGCAGGGACTGCAGGGAGGATGAGCAATCTGACCACAGCACTGTGGGACAGGGGGCCATTCAAGTTGGGGGAGTAAAAAGGAATGTAGTAGTGGTAGGGGACAGTATAGTTAGGGGGACAGATACTGTTCTCTGTAGCCGAGAGCGTGAGTCCCGAAGGCTATGTTGCCTGCCCGGTGCCCGGGTTAAGGACATCTCCTCTGGGCTGGAGAGGAACTTGGAGTGGGAGGGGAAGGATCCAGTTGTCGTGGTCCACACAGGTACCAAGGACATAGGTAGGACTAAGAAAGAGGTTCTACTGAGGGAGTACGAGCAGCTAGGGGCTAAATTAAAAAGCAGAACCACAAAGTAATCTCTGGATTACTACGTGAGCCACGAGCAAACTGGCATAGGGTCAATAAGATCAAAGAGTGACTCACAGATTGGTGTGGGAGAAATGGGTTTCAATTCATGGGGCACTGGCAGCAGTCCTGGATTTGCTGATGACACAAAGATAGGTCGGAAAGTAAATTATGAAGAGGACATAAGGAGGCTACAAATGGATATAGATAGTTTATGTGAATGGGTAAAGATCTGGCAAATGGAGTATAATGTGGGAAAATGTGAAATTGTCCATTTTGACAGGAAGAATAAAAAAGAAGCATATTATCTAAATGGTGAGAGATTGCAGAGCTCTGAGATGCAGAGGGATCTGGGTGTCCTAATGCGTGAATCGCTAAAGGTTAGTATTCAGGGACAACAAGTAATCAGGAAAGCTAATAGAATGTTATTGTTTATTGCGAGGGAAACTGAATACAAAAGTAGGGAGGTTATGCTTCAGTTATACAGGGCATTGGTGAGACCACATCTGGAGCACTGTGTACAGTATTGGTCTCCTTATTTAAGGAAGGATGTAAATGCGTTGGAAGCAGTTCAGAGAAGGTTTACTAGACTAATACCTGGAATGGGTGGGTTGTCTTATGAGGAAAGGTTGGACAGGCTAGGCTTGTATCCACTGGAGTTTAGAAGAGTAAGAGGTGACTTGATTGAAACAGAAGATCCTGAGGGGTCTGGACAGGGTGGATGTGGAGAGGATGTTTCCTCTTGTGGGAGAATCTAGAACTAGGGGTCACGGTTTAAAAATAAGGGGTCGCCCATTTAAGACCGAGATGAGGAGAATTTTTTTCTCACACAGGTCGTGAGTCTTTGGAACTCTCTTCCTCAGAGGGCAGTGGAAGCAGAGTCTTTGAATATTTTTAAGGCAGAGGTAGATAGATTCTTGATAAGCAAGGGGGTGAAAGGTTATCGGGGGTAGGTGGGAATGTGGAGTAATCAGATCAGCCATGATCTTATTGAATGGTGGAGCAGGCTCGAAGGGCCGAGTGGCCTACTCCTGCTCCTAATTCGTAAGTTTGTATGTAACCTGTGCAGCAGCTGGGGCCTGAAAATCAGCTTCACTGCCCCTGGGCTGGGAAAGGGGGACATGAGGCAACATCCTCCCTCTTACCCCTTTCTACACTCCTTTTACAGGGTTTTAGAAGTGGAGCATTTACAGACAGGAAGCTCAGACCGAACATTACGTCAAGAACAGACAGAGTCGCTCGATTCATCAGGACCTGATTCAGTCGCTCCCCCAATCTGCTGGCACACCAGCGAGTTCACACTGATGAGAGACCTTTTAAATGTTCTGAGTGTGGGAAGAGCTTCAAAATCTACAAGTACCTGAAGCGACACCAGTGGCTACACACTGGGGAGAGCCCATTCACCGGCCCCGTGTGTGGAAGGGATTCACTCAGTCATCCGCTCCGATGGCACATCAGCAAGATCAAACTAGGGAGAGACCTTTAACCCGCTCCGTGTGTGGGCAGGGATTAATTGCACCCTCTGTGCTGCTGAGACACCAGCTTGGCCACACCAATGAGAGACCGTTGACCTGCTCCGTGTTTTTGAAGCGATTCTGTCATTCTGACACCCTCCTGAGACAACAGCTTGTTCATAGTGATGAGAGACCGATTAAATGTTCTGACTGTGGGAAGAGATTTAAAAGGTCCCAGGAGCTGAAGAGACACCAGCTGGAGAGAGCAGGAGAGATTCTGTTCACCTGCTCTGTGTGTGGGAAGAGATTCACTCGGTCCTCGAATCTGCTGGCACACCAGCGAGTTCACACTGGGGCGAGGCCGGTGAAACATTCCGACTGTGGGAAAAGCTTTCAAATGTCCCAGGAGCTGAAGGGACACCAGCTGGAGAGAGCAGGAAAGACACCGTTCACCTGCTCCGTGTGTGGGAAGGGATTCACTCAGTCATTCATCCTGTTGAGACACCAGCGAGTTCACACTGGGGCGAGGCCGTTCACCTGCTCTGTGTGTGGGAAGGGATTCACTCAGTCATCCAACCTGTTGAGACACCAGCGAGTTCACACTGATGAGAGACTATTTAAATGTTCTGCCTGTGGGAAGAGCTTTAAAACCTCTGGGGATCTGAAGCAACACCAGCGAGTTCACTCCGATCAGAGACCATTTACATGTTCTGTCTGTGGGAAGAGCTTTAAAAGCTCCAGGAATCTGAACGGACACCAGCGAGTTCACACTGGGAAGAGGGCATTCACCTGCTCCGTGTGTGGGAAGGGATTCACTCAGTCATCCAACTTGTTGAAACACCAGCAAGTTCACACTGATGAGAGACCATTGACCTGCTCCGTGTGTGGGAAGGGATTCACTCAGTCATCAAGCCTGGTGACACACCAGCGAGTTCACACTGATGAGAGACCATTTAAATGTTCTGTCTGTGGGATGAGCTTTAAAAGCTCTGGGAATCTGAAGGTACACCAGCGAGTTCACACTGGGGAGAGACCATTCACCTGCTCCGTGTGTGGGAAGGGATTCTCTCAGTCCTCGACTCTGCTGAAACACCAGCAAGTTCACACTGTTCTGTAGTGCAGGGCCCTGTAGAAAGCTGGGGTGACATGAACATGGAATGGATGAATGTTTTATAAATTCTTGGACTGCTGTTTAATCTTTAAGACTGTTGTGCTGATGATTCCCTTCTTTTGACTGTTCATGGTGTTACATAGAATGTACAGCACAGAAACAGACCATTCGGCCCAACTGGTCCATGCCGGTGTTTATGCCCCACACCCACCCTACTTCAATTAACCCAATCAACACATCCTCCAATTCCTTTCTCCCTCGTGTGGCTTCCTCATAAATGCATCTGTGCTGTTCACCTCAACAACTCCTTGTGTTAGCGAGTTCCCCATTCTATCACTCTTTGGGTAAAGATATTTCTCCTGAATTCACTACGGAATTTATTAGTGCCTTTTATATTTATAGCCCCATAAATATGATGAGATTCTGTTAAGCTGACCAGTATGTTGTTGTACTTTGTCTTTTTCTGATGAATGAAACATTACTGAGCCCCTGTACCCGTGTTATGGGATGAAGTGCCAGACAAGTGAAGACACAACGTCTGGGTGTGAATCTGATAATAACCTCACGGACCGTATAGGTGTGATAACCAGACAGGCTTGTGGTTATAGTCTGGTCACAGATGGACTAAATTCCCTGAATTAGCTGGAGTTCAGGAGGCGGTCAACAGACGGGTCCAAACAATCCCATTTCCTGAGCGGTAACCAAGCTTGTGTATAAGAACAGGCCACTTAAGCCATTGTCAGTTGGAACAGACTCGAGAAGATCGCGCGTGAATCCACTGTACTTCTATTCTCCAGATTGAGGGAATTATCACCCGATCTGTGTTATGCAGCGCTCTTAATAAAGCCTGGAGAGACAATTTGTGTCCTTGTGAGCTTGATTATCTGCTATCCGAAACCCTGGGACTCCCGATCATTAGAGTCAACCTCAGTGTGTGGAAAGGGATTCCCTGGTGTATCCCACCCGCTGACACACCAGAGTGTCCACAGTGTGACTGCGGTGGGTCGATTCCACTGTTTCCTGTAAACCTGTTTTTAAAATCTGAGCCCATGTGTTCTGAGCCAAAGAGCCTTGTGTCCAATGAGGGGAATGAAGGCCCACAGCCTCCCCTGGCCCCAGGCCCTGAACAAGGGACTGGAGAAACTCGCTGCCCTGTGGATCAGACAATCATGCAGCACAAGTGCTGCCCCTCAGGCTCCCCGATTGGTTGGAGGATCCTTTCAACCAACCTGTGCAGCAGCTGGGGCCTGAAAATCAGCTTCACTGACCCTGGGCTGGGAAAAGGGGGACATGAGTACGGGTACCGTACCATAGTGGTTATGCTACTGGACTAGTTATCCAGAGGCCTGGACTAGTGATCTGGAGAAGTGAGTTCAAGTGAGAAATATATCTAACTCCTTGAATATATTTACCAATTAATTAAATATATTCAAGAAAGAGTTGGATATATTTCTTAAGGCTAAAGGGATCAAGGGATATGGGGAGAAGGCAGGGACAGGGTACTGAATTTGGATGATCAGCCATGATCTCATTGAATGGTGGAGCAGGCTCGAGGGGCCGAATGGCCTACTCCTGCTCCTATCTTCTATGTTTCTATGTTGTTGATTACATTGCTGAGTTCTGTGTCATATCCTCCCACTCCTTTCTCCCTCGTGTGGCTTCCCCATAAATGCATCTGTGCTATTTACTCCTTGTGGTAGCAAGATCCGCATTCTCACCGTTCTCTGGGTAAAGAAATTTCTACTGAATTCCCTTCTAGATTTATTAGAGACTATTTTAAGTTTGTGGCCTCATAAACATTGAGATTCTGTTAAGCTGACCAGTATGTTGTTGTACTTTGTCTTTTTCTGATGAATTAAACATTACTGAGCCCCTGTACTGGTGATATGGGATGATATTTTTTATTCGTTCATGGGATGTGAGCTAGGAGGTGGTGTCCCCATGTGCCTGCTGCCCTTGTGCTTCGAGGTGGTAGAGGTCACAGGTTTGGGAGGTGCTGCCGAAGAAGCCTTGGCGAGTTGCTGCAGTGCACCTTGTAGATGGTACACACTGCAGCCATGGTGCACCGGTGGTGGAGGAAGTGAATGTTTAAGGTGGTGGATGGGCTGCCAATCAAGCTGCATTGTCTTGGATGGTCATAGAGTCATAGAGTTATGCAGCACAGAAAGAGGCCCTTCGGCCCATCGTGTCTACACTGGCCATCAAGCCCTGTCCAGTCTAATCCCATTTTCCAGCACTTGGTCCGTAGCCTTGTATGCTATGGCGTTTCAAGTGCTCATCTAAATGCTTCTTGAATGTTGTGAGGGTTCCTGCCTCTACCACCCTTTCAGGCAGTGAGTTCCAGATTCCAACCACCCTCTGGGTGAAAAAGTTTTTCCTCGAATCCCCTCTAAACCTCCTGCCCCTTACCTTGAAACTATGCCCCTTGGTTATTGACCCCTCTACTAAGGGGAAAAGTTCCTTACTATCTACGCCCCTCATAATTTTGTACACCTCAATCAGGTTCCCCCTCAGCCTTCTCTGCTCTAAGGAAAACAACCCCAGCCTGTCCAGTCTCTCTTTATAGCTGAAGCGCTCCAGCCCAGGTAACATCCTGGTGAATCTCCTCTGCACCCTCTCCAATGCAATCACATCCCTCCTATAGTGAGGCAACCAGAACTGCACACAGTATTCCAGCTGTGGCCTAACCAGCGTTTTGTACAGCTCCATCATAACCTCCCTGCTCTTATATTCTATGCCTCAGCTAATGAAGGCAAGTATCCCATATGCCTTTTTAACCACCTTATGTACCTGTCCTGCTGCCGTCAGGGATCTATGTACATGCACACCAAGGTCCCTCTGATCCTCTGTCCTTCCTAGGATCCTACCATTCATTGTGTATTCCCTTGCCTTGTTTGTCCTCCCAAAATGCATCACCTCACACTTTTCAGGGTTAAATTCCATTTGCCACTGTTCTGCCCATCTGACCAATCTGTCTATATCGTCCTGTAGCCTGAGGCTTCCCTCCTCGCTATTTACCACCCCACCAATTTTTGTGTCATCTGCGAACTTACTGATCATACCTCCTACATTCATATCTAAATCATGAATGTACACTAGAAACAGCAAAGGACCCAGCCCCGATCCCTGCGGTACACCACTGGACACAGGCTTCCAGTCACAAAAACAACCTTCGACCATCACCCTCTGTCTCCTGCCATTAAGCCAATTTTGGATCCAATGTGCCAAATTGCCCTGGATCCCATGGGCTCTTACCTTCTTGACCAGTGTCCCATGTGGGACTTTGTCAAAAGCCTTTATCCACATTATAATGCATTTGCCATGCATCTGCCCAATCACCCAACCTGTTCAAATCATACTGGAGTTTTTGGGCATCCTCACAGCACACACGCCCACCCAGCTTTGTGTCGTCTGCCAACTTGGAGATATTACATCTAGTTCCCTCATCTAGATCATTTATATATATTGTGAAAAGCTGGGGTCCTAGCACGGATCCCTGCGGTACCCCACTAGTCACTGCATGCCACTCTGAAAAAGACCTGTTTATTCCAACTCTGCTTCCTGTCTGCCTACCAGTTCTCTATCCAAGTCAGTACCTTGCCCCCAATCCCATGTGCTTCAACTTTACACACTAATCTCTTATGCAGGACCTTATCAAAAGCCTTCTGAAAGTCCAAATACACCACATCCACTGGTTCTCCCTTATCTATTCTACCAGTTACATCCTCAAAAAATTCCAGATTAGTCAAGCACAATTTACCTTTTGTAAATCCATGTTGACTTTGTCCGATCCGGTCACTGTTTTCCAAGTGCTCTGCTATTACATCTTTTATAATGGACTCTAGCATTTTCCCCACTACCGATGTCAGGCTTACCGGTCTATAATTCCCCGTTTTCTCTCTACCACCTTTTTTATATAGTGGGGTTACATTAGCTACTCTCCAATCCATGGGCACTGTTCCAGAGTCGATAGAATTTTGGAAGATGACCAGCAATGCTGATCCTTGGATCATATGCTATCCCTAATTTCCCTTGTTAGCCATGTTTAAGTCACCTCTTTTGTTTTATTTTTATGCCAAAGTGGGATGAACAAATTCTGTAGTTCATTTCTAGGGCCACTTCCTTAAATACCCTCGGATGGTTTCGAGCTGCTTGAGTGTTGTTGGAGCTGCACTCATCCAGGTAAGTGGAGAGCATTCCATCACACTCCTGCCTTGTGCCTTGTAGATGGTGGAAAGGCTTGGGGGAGTCTGGAGCTGAGACACTCGCTGCAGAATTCCCAGCCTCTGACCTGCCCTTGCTGCCACAGTATTTATGTGGGTGGTCCAGTTAAGGTTCTGGTCAATGGTGACCCCCCCCCCCCAGGATTGTAGAGATTAGGCCATTTAGTAGCTGGTCTCCAGTCTTTCAAATAATCAGGACCAACTGCAAACCAGTATGGTGGGCATATTGTGTTTAATCAGAGTTTAAGACGGAATATAACGTGCTGGTTATACAGCAAAAACATACGACCGTGACAAGCAGCTGGTACTGGTCCCCATTGGACAGACGGCTGGTGTGCGTGAACAGTTCTCTGGTTTACGGCCTCTCTCTCTCTCTCTCTCTCGAACCTCCGATGGTGAGTGTGGGATCACTCTCAAAAGAACGTTTGACCAGCCCAACTTCTGCTCAGCTCTCCCCTCCACCGTCCGTGTGGGCAAGCACTCGGGGGGTCACTTTTATTCACTTTTTAGGGGTGGGCCTGAGGCCAAGTTATTGACAAGACCATTTAACCTATCGAGGTTCCTCCAAAACCTCATCACCCAATGACAGCTCAAGTTCTTTGTCTCGCTTCTTGGATGAAAGCCTTCCCCAAAAGAGGGTCTCATTGCTTCCTCCAATTTGTCTTGTTGTTTAATCTTTCTGAAGGTTATTCCTTTGGAACTTGTGTCTTATCTCTCTTGTCTCTGTCCTCCTTGACCCAGCAAGTACAAGGCCGGACCCAGTCCCTCTTAATCATGGCCCCAGCCAGAGCTGTCGCACTTTAGCCAGTCGCTATCTCACTTCCATTTAGCAAATGGCCCATTCTAAGGTGGATACCTTAGCCTCCTCAAATTCCTTTCATTCTATCTCTTTTCCTAATTAACTTTTAATTATCTTCGCAAGCAGTTCTGCTAAACAAACTTCAAATTCCATCTGTGGAGATTATAATATGGTTATTAGTAACAATGGAAGAAACATAAGTTGGGCCTTCACTGGCCAAATTAAAAATACATTAACAAAGTCCAGACCCTAACTTACAAACAACAGATATAACAGGCCATGCCATCCGATGGGCCCCCGTGTGGAATGTTTGTGCTTCACCTAATCTAACAGATTAAAAAGACTGTCTCAAATTCTAATGCAAGTCATGGAGTCAGAGTCATAACGGCACAGAAGGAGGCCATTCGGCCCATCGAGTCCGTGCCGGCTCTCTGTATACAATCCAGTCAGTCCCATTCCCCCACTCTATCCCCGTAGCCCTGCACGTTTATTTCCCTCAAGTGCCTATCCAGTCTCCCCTTGAAAACATTGAGTGTCTCCGCTTTCACCACTTCCGTCGGCAGCAAGGTCCAGGTCCTCACCAGTCGCTGCGTAAAAAGTTTTTCCTCACCTGTATCTCTTGCCCAATACCTTAAATCTGTGTCCCCTAGTCCTTCTCCCATCAACTAGTGGGAACAGCCATTCCCTGTCTAGCCTATTCAAACCCATCATAATCTTGTACACCTATCAAATCACCCCTCAACCTCCTTTGCTCTAATGAAAACAAATCCAGCTTCTTCAACCTGTCCTTGAGGATGAGTTCATTGAGTGTATTAGGGATGGGTTTCTTGAGCAGTATGTAACTGAACCGACCAGGGGGCAAGCAACCTTAGATTTGGTCCTGTGTAATGAGACAGCATTAATTAAAAATGTCCTAGCAAAGGATCCCCTTTGAATGAGTGACCATAACATGGTTGAATTCCATATTCAATTAGAGGGTGAGAAGGTTGGATCTCAAACAAGCGTGCTGAGCTTGAATAAAGGAGACTATGAAGATATGAGAGCGGAATTGATTAGAGTGGACTGGGAAAATAGATTAAAGGGTAAGACGGTACATGATCAGTGGTGTACATTTAAGGAGTTATTTCACAACTTCCAAAAAAAATATATTCCACTGAGGAAAAAAGGGTGTAAAAGAAAAGATAGCCATCCGTGGCTAAGTAAAGTAATTAAGGATAGTATCCGACTAAAAACAAGGGCATATAAGGTAGCCAAATCTAGTGGGAGGATAGAAGATTGGGAAGTCTTTAATAGACAGCAAAAAATAGCTAAAAGATTGATTAAGAAAGGGAAGATAGATTATGAAAGTAAATTAGCAAAAAATATAAAAACAGATAGCAAAAGTTCTATAGTTATATAAAAAGAAAAAGGGTGGCTAAAGTAAATGTTGGTCCCTTAGAGGATGAGACCGGGAAATTAATGGAGGGAAACATGGAGATGGCAAAAACGCTGAACAAATATTTTGTATCGGTCTTTACGGTAGAGGACACTAAGAATATCCCAACACTGGACAAACAGGGGGCTCTAGGGGGGGGGGGAGCTAAATACGATTAAAATCACTAAGGAAGTGGTACTTGGTAAAATAATGGGACTCGAGGCGGATAAATCCCCTGGACCTGATGGCTTGCATGCTAGGGTCTTGAGGGAAGTGGCGGTAGGGATTGTGGATGCATTGCTAATAATTTTCCTAAACACACTGGACTCAGCAAAGGTCCCGGCAGATTGGAAAACTGCTAATGTAACACCCTTATTTAAAAAGGGTAGTAGTCAGAAGGCTGGAAACTATAGACCTGTTAGCCTAACATCTGTGGTTGGTAAAATGTTGGAGTCCATTATTAAGGAGACAGTAACGGGACATTTGGATAAACATAATTTAATAGGACAAACTCAGCATGGTTTCATGAAGGGGAAGTCATGTTTGACAAATTTGCTTGAGTTCTTTGAGGAAGTAACATACAGGGTGGATAAAGGGGAACCAGTGGACGTAGTGTATTTAGACTTCCAAAAGGCATTTGACAAGGTGCCACACAAAAGATTATTGCTCAAGATAAAAAATCACGGGATTGGGGGTAATATTCTGGCGTGGGTGGAGGATTGGCTCTCTAACAGAAAGCAGAGAGTTGGGATAAATGGTTCGTTCTCAGACTGGCAATCAGTAACTAGTGGTGTTCCGCAGGGGTCAGTGCTGGGTCCCCAAATCTTTACAATCTATATTAATGATTTGGAGGAGGGGACCGAGTGTAACATATCAAAGTTTGCAGATGATACAAAGATGGGATGGAAAGTAGTGAGTGAGGAGGACATAAAAAACCTGCAAAGGGACATAGACAGGCTAAGTAAGTGGGCAGAGATTTGGCAGATGGAATACAATACTGGAAAGTGTGAGGTTATGCACTTTGGCAGGAAAAATCATAGAGCAAGTTATTATCTTAATGGCAAGAAACTGGAAAGTACTGTCGTACAAAGGGATCTGGGGGTCCTGGTGCACGAAACTCAAAAAGTTAGTATGCAGGTGTAGCAAGTGATCAAGAAGGCCAACGGAATGTTGGCTTTTATTGCTAGGGGGATAGAATATAAAAACAGGGAGGTATTGCTGCAGTTGTACAAGGTATTGGTGAGACCGCACCTGGGTTACTGCATACAGTTTTGGTGTCCATACTTAAGAAAAGACATACTTGCTCTCGAGTCAGTACAAAGAAGGTTCACTCGGTTAATCCCGGGGATGAGGGGGTGGTCATATGAGGAGAGGTTGAGTAGATTGGGACTCTACTCATTGGAGTTCAGAAGAATGAGAGTCGATCTTATTGAAACATATTAGATTGTGAAGGGGTTGGATCGGGTGGATGCGGTGAGGATGTTCCCAATGATGGGTGAAACTAGAACTAGGGGGCATAATCTTAGAATAAGGGGCTGCTCTTTCAAAACTGAGATGAGGAGAAACTTCTTCACTCAGAGGGTGGTAGGTTTGTGGAATTTGCTGCCCCAGAAAGCTGTGGAAGCTACATCATTAAATAAATTTAAAACAGAAATAGATAGTTTCCTAGAAGTAAAGGGAATTAAGGGTTACGGGGAGCGGGCAGGAAATTGGACATGAGTCTAGGTTCGGAATGGTCATGGCCCTGTGGGTAGTGGAGTGGGCCCAGGGGCCGTGTAGCCTGGTTCTGCTCCTACTTCTTGTGTTCTAATTCTGTGTTAGATTTCAGGAGATGGTTTTATTCCTGTTCCTGGCTGGGGTGGAGATCGCCTTTACAGAAGGTAAGTACTGTAGAAAATATAGGGACAGAGTGACCTCCTGGATGAGTTTCAATCGCCTAGATGGGTCGGCGAGGATTTTCCCAGATTGGCCATTGGGTTTTTTAGCTGGTTTTTTGCCTCTCCCGGGAGATCACATGGGTTCGGGTGGATGGAGAGTGATAGAAGATTTGAGGTTAGGATCAGATCAGCCGTGATCTTGTTGGGCGGTGGAGCAGGCTCGAGGGGCTGATTGGCCTACTCCTGCTCCTATTTCTTATGTTGTTCCTTGTAGCTAAGATCCCCCAACCCCGGAACCATTCTGGTAAATCTCCTCTGCACCCTCTCAAGGGCCTTCACATCCTTCCTAAAGTGTGGTGACCAGAACTGGACGCAATACTCCAGCTGTGGCCTAACCAGTGCTTTATAAAGGTTCAGCATAACTTCTCTACTTTTGTACTCAATACCCCTATTTATGAAGCCCAAGATCCCATATGCTTTGTGAAGTGGGGAAAGAGTTAAAGTAAAAAATTTGCTGACAGCTTGCAAAACATTATGGCCTAGAAATTCAGTATAGCCACTTTTGGGGCGGTAAAGTCGGGCGGCCGCTAAAGTTTGCGCCCGGCGCAAAGTCGCGCCCCCTTCACCGATATTCAGTCGCATCGCCCCAAGAGGTTGCTGCTGCGCTAAAACAGGCGATGCACGACTACCTTTAGGCGCTAAGCCGGCGGTGCTGAGCGATACCCCCGAGGCCGGGCGCAGCGCAGGTGTGGCGAGTTCTTGATTGACGGCAGACACTCTGGCGCCGGTCATCTCTTAAAGGGGGAGGGTGGATTTGTTTGCCTGCCACGCCTGCACACTGCAGCCCTCAACCTAGGCCTGACCACTTCAGCTTCACCTTTACAACGCCCAGGACTATGGAGAAGGCGAGGGAGAGAGTGCAACACTTCAGCGACGGTGACCTGAGGGTGCTGGTTGGCGGAGTGGAGCGCAGGCGCCATCTTTTGTTCCCAGAAGATGGCAAGAGGCCGCTGCCCAGCGCCTACCGGAAAGCCTGGAGGGAGGTCTCAAACAGGGTGTCTTCCAACAGCGTGGTTGCCAGGACTCCTGTGCAATGCCAGAAGAAGTTCAACGACCTCACTCGGGTTGTCAGGGTGAGTACCCTTTCCAGTGTCCTCCTCATCCTTGCATGTGCACCTCACATTATGGGCAAAGGGACCTGAAAGCCCTAATGGCCAGCCTTCATCCAGCAGCTATGGGACTGGCATGAAAATCAATTGCACATTCAGCACTTTACACACTGCCCAAGCTATTCGACCATGGGAGGCATTGCAGACAAGATCAGGGCTACACACTGTACAAGCTATTCGACCATGGGAGGCAGTGCAGACAAGATCAGGGCTACACACTGTACTTAGAGGCCGTCCTTTCTCTTGCAGGCCAAGGTTGCGCACAACCGGCGCAACCGAACTGAGACCGGGGGAGGCCGCCCTGACCTCAAAGAGCTCTCCGACCTCGACCAGCGTGTGGAGCGCATTATGGGAGGCCAGCTGATTGGCCCTGTCGCCAGTGGAGATGCCGACCCTGTTCTGGGCACCAATGGTAAGGGCATCACCTTTTGGACCTCTCTCGTTCCACTTGCGCATCAGATCAGCATCCTTTGCCACTGTCCGACCAATGCGGTGAATGGCACCACTCATGCCTCCCTCGCTGCCGCCCTGTCCTCACTCTAAAGCTACTCTTGTGCCTTCCTGCTTTCAGATGGTGAATCGCCAGGTGAGGAGGCGGGCCCTCAAGCTGCCACTGTCAGCCCTTCGGAAGATGAGGAGGAGGAAGAGGAAGCCGGCCCATCAGTGCCACCCTCAGCCGCGCCAGCCCATGGTGATGTAGGGGACACGTCTTCCCTGGAGGGGAGCCGGGGGGAAGGGTCGGAGGAGAGTGAAGCTCCGGGGCCCAGCGGCCTGCAGCAACGCGGGAGGAGTGGGGAAGCTCGGCGGACTTCTCCCCAGAGTGTGAGTGCGGCCTCCAGTCCTGCGACGGTCAGCGCAGAGGAGGTGCGCCTCCTAGAGGAAATGGCCATCCAGGCTGAGCGCAGGCACACTGAGCTCATGGCTGCAGTGGCAAGGATGCCTGACTCCATAGAGTCACTGGCAAGGAGTGTGCAGGAATTCGGGGCAGCACAGGCCAGGAGTCTGCAACAATTCAGTGCAGCACAGGCCAGGAGTCTGGAACAATTCAATGCAGCACAGGCCAGGAGTCTGCAGGACATCGCGGCAGCACAGTCGGCTTCTAGCCAAGTGCTCAGTCGTGCCGTCCATTCACTGGCTGGTGTCATGCGGACACAGACCAGGGCCACACGGGCACTAACTGCTGCCACCCTCGCTGGATCAGCCAGGCATCGCCAGGGCACTCGCCGCGCAGCAGCAGCCCAGCAGTCTGTCCTTCAGCTGTTTGCTGCGCATGCTGCAGTGCTGGCCCGTGCGAGTGCCAATGTCTCAGGCGACCAGCGAGCACCTGCGATCTGCCAGGTTGCCACCATTCCTGCAGCCGACACTGCCACTCCGCCATTGCAGCTGCCACGAGCTGCTGGACAGACTGCTGCCGCCCAGCCAGAGTTGGAGCAGTCAGCAGCCGGCCACTCCAAGGCCAGAGCTGGTGCAGGCCGACCCCCAAGGGCATCTGCCGTCTCGCCATCTGACCCTCAGCAGTCTTCCCCCAGCCTTGCTGCAGCCACTGGGCTCCCATTGAGGAGCAGCAGGGCGGGCAGGGGCCAGGCAAGGATGCGCAAGGCATCGCCCTCGCAGGGCAAAAAGTAGAGGTATGCACAAATGCCTGGTGCTTGTTGTAAGGCCGACACTAGTGCAGTTGTTTTTGTGTAAGGCCGAGACTGGTGTCTTTCTTTCTTTTTGTAAGGCCGAGACTGGTAGTTTTGTGTTTTTGGAGGGGGCTTCTCCACATGAGCATGTAATGTGGGAAGGGCAGAGGTTTTCAATAAATTATTGTTGTTAAATTGCAGTGTGCATGGTTTTTTGGTTAAGTCCTGGTTGCCCTGCTTGGCTGAGGGCTTGTGGAGCGGCTACATTCATCTGCTGACATTGGCACAAGCCAGTCCCTGAGAGGGAGCCTAGAACCGATGTTCAATAAGCCGGCGACGGGCGGCCCTTGCACTTTGTGCCTCCCTCCTGTGCTGGTCCTCCTCCTCCTCCTCCTCCTCCTCCTGCTCAGGTGGTCCTCCAATGTGTGGTGGCAGTGGCTGAGTCCTGCGGATAGCCAGGTTGTGCAGCATGCAGCAAACGACCACGAAATGGGAGACTCGCTCCGGCGAATACTGTCGGGCTCCACCGGAACGATCGAGACAGCGGAACTGTTGCTTCAGGACGCCGATTGTTTGTTCGATGATGTTCCTGGTCGCTTGATGGCTCTCGTTGTATCTCTCTTCAGCAGGGGTGCTGGGCGCACGGAGCGGGATCATCAGCCAGGTACACAAAGGATAGCCTTTGTCCCCGATAAGCCATCCGCGTGGGTGAGGCTGGGCCTGGAACATGTCTGCCACAGAAGTCTGTCGCAGGATGAAGGCATCGTGGCTGCTGCCTGGAAAGCGGGCATTGACAGCTAGGATGAGCTGCCTGTGGTCACACACCAGCTGTACGTTCAGCGAATGGTAGCCCTTCCGGTTGTGGTAATCCTCGGCATTCTCCAGAGGTGCCCGCAAAGCCACATGCGTGCAGTCAATGGCGCCCTGCACCATGGGGAAGCCCGCGAATGCTGCAAAGCCCATTGCACGCTGTTGCTGCTTGGCAAGGGCCATGGAGAAGGAGATGAACTGACGTCTCCTTTGGAAAAGGGCATTGTTGACCTGGCGGATGCAGCAATGCACGGCGAACTGGGAGATGTTGGCAATGTCCCCAGTAGCGGCTTGGAAGGAGCCGGTGGCATAGAAGTTGAGAGCCACCGTCACCTTGACTGCCACCGACAGAGACGTCCTGCTCCTCAGCTGTGGCTGCAGATCACCGCCAAGCAGGTGGCAGATCTCTGTGACCACGTCCCTTCTGAATCGCAGCCTCCGAACACTGCTCCTCAGACATGTTGAGATAGGAGAACTGCTGGCGGAATACCCTGGGTGGGTAAGGCCTCCTTTGCCGATGCCTGTTGCCCCCTCTCCGTCTAGCCAGGGCTGCCACTCTCTCACGGCGTCTGTGAGCCCTTTGGATGTAATTGAGAAAGCCTGCGTTGACACCCATTGCAGCCCCTATAATATGCTGGCAAACAATGAGATGTCAATGAAGGAAAAGACTACTGGAAATCTGTGGCCTGAAGCCAGAAGTACCTGTCCGAGTGTTGGGCCAAAGCAGAAAGCTATCTACATTGGTCTCTCTCCAAAGATCCGTTTCGCAAGAGGGAGTGCTGGAAAATGGCAGCCTTTTATATTGCAGGAGGAGTGCCCTTTAATTTGCGCCCCCCGCGCCCCGCATCGGCTGAGCACCGTTCCACTTCACAGTCGCTAGGGACGTCAGGCGCACAATGGGGCGTTGCCACTGAAGTTCCGGTTTGGGGCGCACAAAGGGCGTTGCACGAGGAAATGACGTCATGATCTGCGCGCGCAGCTGAGCGCGCGCAAAGACTTTGCACCGGCGCTAAATCTCGAGTGAAGTTGGGGCGAGGCGCAGTTCTTGCTGCGCCCGGGCGCTACTCGCCTAGCGCCCGACATCTACTCCTCCTAAGGCGCTAACGGCTGGCGCAACCAACTGAATTTCTAGGCCTATGTGTTTTAAAAGCAACTTTTTTTTTAAAGACGCAGAAAGCAGGAAAAAGAAAGGAAAAGTTTGGAATCAAGATGGCGGCGACTCACCTCGGTTCAGAACGATAAGGCCCGCCCACACGCACTGATTGGTCGACCGTCAGGTGACCGAAGCATAGGATTGGTCAATCGTCCCGTCACTCGCCCGTAGGAGGGCCCGGCCGCACGCGCCAGCAACCCGGCGTACGATTGGTCGACCTCGAGGTCACTCTATCGCTAATGAGCGGATAATGAGATGCTAATGAGCGGAATGTTGAACGTTTTTTGGATACCGCGGGCGCGATTTTTGTCCGGCCGAAACGTAAATATGCTTACGACCGTTTCGGAACGGTAAGCTTTCTTTGGACGTAACGCACGCGTAGGTACGCTCTATAACTTTTGAGCGCATAGCCGGACAGACGCACACGTGAGGACAGACAGACAGACAGATAGACAGACAGACAGACAGAATGATCCGTTTTATATATATATACTAGCTGAAGTGCCCGGCGGTGCTGAGGGTCTTTTGAGGGCATGTTGTTGTTGGAAGAGAGAGAGAGCGCGCGACTGGGTGGGGGGGGGGGGAGGGGGAGGAGAGGGAGGAGAGAGAGCGCGACTGGGGGGGAACTTGGCCCGATGGACCCCTGCGAAGGAAGAAGGTAAGCTCTCCCTCTCTGTCCCAGCCCTTCACTCTTTCCCTCCCTGTCCAACCCCCTCACTCTTTCCCTCCCTCACCCTCTCCCTCCCTCCCCCGTCTCTCCCTGCTTTACTCTCCCTCCCCCTCTCCTCACGCTCTCCCTCCCTCACCCTCTCTCTCTCTCTCCTCCTGTCTCTCCCTGCTTTACTCTCTCTCCCCTCCCCCCACTCTCTCTCTCTCCCCTCCCCCCACCCTCTCTCTCTCTCCCCTCCCCCCACCCTCTCTCTCTCCCCTCCCCCCACCCTCTCTCTCTCCCCTCCCCCCACCCTCTCTCTCTCCCCTCCCCCCACCCTCTCTCTCTCCCCTCCCCCCACCCTCTCTCTCTCCCCTCCCCCCACCCTCTCTCTCTCCCCTCCCCCCACCCTCTCTCTCCCCCCTCCCCCCACCCTCTCTCTCCCCCCACCCTCACCCTCTCTCTCTCTCTCCTTCTGTCTCTCCCTGCTTTACTCTCTCTCCCTCACTTCCCCCCCTCCCTCCCCTCCCCCACCCCCTCTCCCCTCCCCCACCCCCTCTCTCTCCACTCCCCCCACCCCCTCTCTCTCCCCTCCCCCCACCCTCTCTCTCTCCCCTCCCCCCACCCTCTCTCCCCCCCCTCCCCCCTCTCCCCTCTCACCCCACCCTCTCTCCCCTCCCCCCACCCTCTCTCCCCTCCCCCACCCCCTCTCTCTCTCCCCTCCCCCCACTCTCTCGCTCTCTCCCCTCCCCCACTCTCTCACTCTCTCTCCCCACCCCCTCTCTCTCTCCCCTCCCCCACCCTCTCTCTCTCCCCTCCCCCCACCCTCTCTCTCTCCCCTCCACCCACCCTCTCTCTCTTCCCTCCACCCACCCTCTCTCTCTTCCCTCTCCCTCCTTGCCCCTCTCCCTCCCTGCCCCTCTCCCTCTCTCCCTCCCTATTTCTCTGTCTCTCTGACGTCTGTTCCCCTCTGTCGCTCTCAGTTTTTCTTCTGCCGTGGTGCCCGATTTGCTACTCCAGGCCCCGCCGTCCACCCGCTCTCCGGGGCAAGGTAAGAGCCGGGCTCCGGCCCCACACCGCCAGGGATCAGCACCCGAGGAACCCGCCCGCCGCCCAACGTGAACGAAGACCCTCCTTACCTGTCACGGAGTTGAAGTCTCCAAATGCGGCATGCGCCGGGCCTCTTCCCCCGCGCATTCAGGAGGCGCGGGGAAGAGAGAGAGACAAACTGGGGGGGGGGGGGGGGGGGGGAGTTAGACGCCGCTGTGCACCTGCTCCGTGGAGCTCCGTGCCGCCACCCGCCGCACCAGCCTTTACTAAGATGGCGGCGGTAGCGGCACTCGGCTGAGGCCCGCCCCTCCAGCCTTCACAAAGATGGCGGCGATCGGGGGCCGCTTGTTGACTGGGGCCGGGAGGTGCCTAGCTCGGGCGTGGGTGCGGAGGAGAGGCCGAGGCTTCGAGGCCTACCTGGAAAAACGGGGAAAGGTAGGAAAATTAATGAGACTAGATAAAAGATTTAGAAAGTAATTAACTTTTTTTTAAAACAATGTGTGTTTTAAAAGCAACGTTTTTTTGAAAGACGCAGAAAGCGGGAAAAAGAAAGGAAAAGTTTGGAATCAAGATAGCGGCGACTCACCTCAGTTCAGAATGATAAGTCCTGCCCACGCACGCACCAATTGGTCGACCGTCAGGTCACCAAAGCGTAGGATTGGTCAATCGTCCCATCACTCGACTGTAGGAGGACCCGGCTGCACGCACCAGCAACCCGGCGTACGATTGGTCGACCTCGAGGTCACTCTGTCGCTAATGAGCGGATAATGAGATGCTAATGAGCGGAATGTTGAAGGTTTTTCGGATACCGCGGGCGCGATTTTTGTCCGGCCGAAACGTAAATACGCTTACCATCGTTTTGGAACGGTGAGCTTTCTTTCGACGTAACGCACGCGTAGGTACACTCTGTAACTTTCGAGCGCATAGCCGGACAGACGCACACCCGAGGACAGACAGAAGGACAGACAGACAGAACGATCCGTTTATATATATACTAGCTGGGGGAGCCCGGCGGTGCCGAGGCTTTTTGAGGGCATGTTGTTGTTGGAAGAGAGAGAGGGAGCGACTGGGGGGAAGAGAGAGGGGGAAGGAGAGAGAGAGAGAGAGGGAAGGAGAGAGAGAGCTGGCACGGACTGGATGGGCCGAATGGCCTCCTTCTGTGCCTCTATGACTCTGTGTGGTTGCTGTGGATCACACTGGGGTCCACCAGCTCCCACATGCTACAGCTGCAACACATCACCTGCCCCGCCATCTCTATTGTATTTTATTTAACTAATTAGGTTTCCAAGTTTTGAAATACCCAATTGTCTATTAATAGTTTTTAATCTAGGTAATAATCTTGTTTAATTTGTTACATTTAGTTATATGCTTTAGATCTTTACTGTAACTTAGCCCACAGTCCTAATTAAACCCTAGTTGTTTATATTTTTTCACGTATCAAGCAGCACCTCTTACCCCCACCTCATCGAATTCGCTCACTCACCCAATTCCCGAGTTAAGTACTCTGTAGAAGCAGTACTCCGTAGAACTGGACTCCGTGCTACTTACCTCCCAAACATTTCTCCTTCCGCACTCAAAAGGCCGATGAATTTCAGGTCCTGATGAATGGAGTGACTCTCTGAGATCTTGATGTGAAGTTTGGTTTGAGTTTCCCCGTCTGTCAATCCTGCCCTTCTCACAGCCTGTGAAAGGAGTTTCCAAAAGCCATCACCGAGAGTCCAGGACAGAAATTGACAACATTCTCCCCCAGCAACAATTCTCTTGTCCTCGCCCAATCACGTTCCCTTAGCAACAAGGTATTGAAACTTCTTTTATACATTCTCGCAAAATATTACACACAGGTGTCTTCAACCAATCTCGCTCCCCCAGCAACAACTCCCCGGTCCTCACAGGATACTAGTTTGGCAACATTAAATGATATGGAACCTTCCAGAACTTTGGGCACTTTTTAATGGTTAATTACAAAATGGGCAGTTTTGCAGCTACCAATTACTGTAACTCATCAATACTCACAATTCTGATTCATCGACTTTGCATCATAGAATAGTAGAATTACATTAATACATGCAAAGGGCTTCCAGCAAATAGTTTGCAGAAGGCTGCACCACTGAATAAATGTGAAATATTTAGTGTTTCCCACATTCAATAACTGTTCATTTTATTTTGCCTCATTTGAACACATTAATCTGACTGGCTGAAGGGCACTGATGTAATTTGATTGGAGGCCTTCTATCAATTATTTTGCCTACCCTCAATCTGGCAAAAAACTACTTAAAAATGTCGACTATTCCTCAATTCAATTAATGTCAAGCACAATGGTTTTAATGGGAACAGACACAAACAGTTAATTCCTGCCCCTTGCCCACCACAACAGCACTTAGACATACTATGGGGAATCCTCCTGGGACAAAGATGGAAGCTTTGTGAATTTAACACAAAATGAGGGCAGCGAATGTTGTAAAGCCTAAGGGGGAATTACAGGTTGTGTCCCGAGCTGAGCCGCCCCCTCTTAAGCTGAGTTTATTTGTCTTGTTTCTTATTTACAAGTTCACTTCTTACAATACATTCTTTAATTCTTTATGTTGCTGCTTTAAGCTATATAATTTTCACCCTAACAGATATGTACTTGAAGTGCCGTAACCTACAAGGCTGCGGACCAAGTGCTGGAAAGTGGGATTAGGGTGGATAGCTCTTTGTCGGCCGGCACGGACAAGATGGGCCGAATGGCCTCCTTCTGTGCTGTACATTTCAATGATTCTATGATTCATTGATCATCCCATTCCCAAGCTGCCTCTGTGTTAACACCTCAGACGAGCCGTCCCACGTAGAGTGACTCCCTCAACCTGTTCTCCCGGTTACAGAACCAGTTTGTGTCTCAGGAATGCCCAAGGCTCTGTTGTCTGTACACCAACTCACTCGTGACCTCACATGTTGCAACAAGTCTGCTGCCTGAGCAGTTTGCAGTGTTATTAGGTCTGTGGGTCTCTTAGCAACCACCTCCCTTATCTAGGCAAAGGGCCCAACTCCTGACTTTGGCTGTTATCATTCCAAACTTCAGCATTCTCTGTCTTTTAGCTTCAATCTGTCTGTGTCCACCCAGTGACAACACTGAGCCCCTCCCTCCAACCACTGACACTCGCCCTCTTGCTGAGAAAGAAAGACTTGCATTTATATAGCGCCTTTCACATGTAGGAAACGCAGCAGCCAATTGGTGCACAGCAAGCTCCCACAAACAGCAATGTGACAATGACCAGATAATCTATTTCAGTGATGTTGATTGAGGGATAAATATTGGCCTCAGGACACCGGGGAGAAACTCCCCTGTTCTTCTTCAATGTAGTGCCATGGGATCTTTTACATCCACCTGAAAGAGCAGACGGGGCCTCGGTTTAACATCTCATCCAAAAGACGGCACCTCTGACAGCGCAGCACTCTCTCAGTACTGGAGTGTCAGCCTAGATTTTTATGCTCAAGTCTCTGGACTGGGACTTGAACCCACGACCTTCTGACTCAGAGGTGAGAGTGCTGCCCACTGAGCTAAAGTGCCTGGAGCTAAGCCAGCTGGGATACTTGACATAGGATTACATCGGATATACGGCACAGAAACAGGCCATTCGGCCCAACCAGTCCATATCGGTGTTTATGCTCCACTCGAGCCTCCTCCCGTCTTTCCTCATCTAAATCTATCAGCATAACCCTCGATTCCCTTCTCCCTCATATGCTTGTCTAGCCTCCCCTTAAATGCATCGATACTATTCGCTTCAACCACTCCCTGTGGCAGCGAGTTCCACATTCTCACCACTCTCTGGGTAAAGAAGTTTCTTCTGAATTCCCTATTGGATTTCTTGGTGACTATCTTATATTGAGGCCTCTAGTTATGCTCTTCCCCACAAGTGGAAACATTCTCTCTGTATCCACTCTATCAACATTTTTCATAATTTTAAAGACCTCTATTAGGTCACCCCTCAGCCTTCTGTTTACAAGAGAAAAGAGACCCAGCCTGTTCATCCTTTCCTGATATGTATACCCTCGCATTTCTGGTATCATCCTTGTAAATCTTCTCTGCACCCTCTCCAGTGCCTCTATATCCTTTTTATAATATGGCGACCAGAACTGTACGCAGTACTCTAAGTGTGATCTAACCAAGGTTCGATACAGGTTTAGCATAACTTCACTACTTTTCAATTCTATCCCTCTAGAAATAAACCCTAGTGCTTGGTTTGCTTTTTTTATGGCCTTGCTAACCTGTGTCGCAACTTTTAGTGATTTGTGTATTTGTACTCCGAGATCCCTTTGTTCCTCTACCCCACCTAGACTCGCACCCTCCCAGTGATAAGTGACCTCCCCATTCTTCCGACCAAAATGTAATACCTCACATTTATCTGTTCAGCCTTGGTCAGTCTGCAAAAACTCTGAAATGTTTCATAATGAAATCAGGGAGTCAAAAAGCTCAGGTGAGGCAGTTTAAAAAGACAGTCCCTGACCAGAGATTGCTGGATGCTGACACTCGGAGCTCACGAGGATAGAATGTCCCATTCCCCAGGCACGGACATCTAGCACCTCGATCACAGCAACAATTCACAAAATAACGGCAATATAACTTGGAACAGAGACGGTTAAGTGGAGCTATGGTCGAGGTGCTCAAAATTATGAGGGGTTTTGATCGAGCAAACAGGGAGAAGCTATTGTCACTGGCAGGAGGGTCAGTAACGAGAGGACAGATTTCAGATCATTGGCAAAAGAATCGAGAGAGGAAATGAGGAGACTTTTTTTAGCCAGTGAATTGTGATGATCTGGAATGCACTGCCTGAATGGGAGGTGGAAGCAGATTCAATAGTAACTTTCAAAAGGGAATTGGATATATACTAAAAGCAGAAATTTGCAGAGGTGTGGGGAAATAGCAGGGCAGTGGGACTAATTGCATCGCTCTTTCAGAGAGCTGGCACCAGCATGATGGGCCGAAAGGCATCCTACTGTGCTCTATGATTCTATAACATCAGCTTCTCTCTGCTCACTGGTACTGAGAGAACAGGGAATAATCTTTAAATCCAGCCCAGTTATTGGGGGCTCTTAACATTAACAAGCCCCAGTTGCCTGAATTAACATGGTTCAGTCCTGGGTGTGATTAAAGGCATCGGAAACAGTGGAATCGACCCACCGCAGTATCAATGTGGACACGCTGGTGTGTCAGCGGGTGGGATACACCAGGGAATCCCTTTCCACCCACTGAGGTTGACTCTAATGATCGGGAGTCCCAGGGTTTCGGACACCAGATAATCAAGCTCACAAGAACACAAATTGTCTCTCCAGGCTTTATTAAGAGCGCTGCATAACACAGATCAGGTGATAATGCCCTCAATCTGGAGAATAGAAGTACAGTGGATTCACGCGCGATCTTAAGAACATAAGAAATAGGAGCAGGAGTAGGCCAATCGGCCCCTCGAGCCTGCTCCGCCATTCAATAAGATCATGGCTGATCTGATCCTAACCGCCAATCTACTATCACAGAACCATCTCCTGAATCTAACAGGATTAGGAGCAGGATCAGGCTACATGGCCCCTGGGCCCGCTCCGCTACCCACAGGGCCATGACCGATCCGAACCTAGACTCATGTCCAAATTCCTGCCCGCTCCCCATAACCCTTTATTCCCTTTACTTCTAGGAAACTGTCTATTTCTGTTTTAAATTTATGTAATGATGTAGCTTCTACAGCTTTTTGGGGCAGCATATTCCATGGACCTACCACCCTCTGAGTGAAGTAGTTCCTCCTCATCTCAGTTTTGAAAGAGCAGCCCCTTATTCTAAGACTATGCCCCCTAGTTCTAGTTTCACCCATCATCGGGAACATCCTCCCTGCATCCACCCGATCCAACCGCTTCACAATCTTATATGTTTCAATAAGATCGCCTCTCATCCTTCTGAACTCCAATGAGTAGAGTCCCAATCGACTCAACCTCTCCTCATATGTCCATCCCCTCATCCCCGGGATTAACCGAGTGAACCACCTTTGTACTGACTCGCGAGCAAGTATGTCTTTTCTTAAGTATGGACACCAAAACTGTATGCAGTATTCCAGGTGCGGTCTCACCAATACCTTGTACAACTGAAGCAATACCTCCCTATTTTTATATTCTATCCCCCTAGCAATGAAAGCCAACATTCCATTGGCCTTCTTAATCACTTGCTGCACCTGCATACTAACCTTTTGAGTTTCGTGCACCAGGACCCCCAGATCCCTTTGTACTTCAGTACTTTCCAGTTTCTTGCCATTAAGATAATAACTTGCTCTACGATTTTTCCTGCCAAAGTGCATAACCTCACACTTTCCAGTATTGTATTCCATCTGCCAAATCTCTGCCCACTTACTTAGCCTGTCTATGTCCCCTTGCAGGTTTTTTATGTCCTCCTCACTCACTACTTTCCCTCCCATCTTAGTATCATCTGCAAACTTTGATATGTTACACTCAGTCCCCTCCTCCAATTCGTTAATATAGATTGTAAAGAGTTGGGGACCCAGCACTGAACCCTGTGGAACACCACTAGTTACTGATTGCCAGTCCGAGAATGAACCATTTATCCCAACTCTCTGCCTTCTGTTAGATAGCCAATCCTCTATCCATGCCAGAATATTACCCCCAATCCCGTGATTTTTTATCTTAAGCAATAATCTTTTGTGTGGCACCTTGTCAAATGCCTTTTGGAAGTCTAAATACACTACGTCCACTGGTTCCCCTTTATCCACCCTATATGTTACTTCCTCAAAGAACTCCAGCAAATTTGTCAAACATGACTTCCCCTTCATAAAACCATGCTGACTTTGTCCTATTAAATTATGATTATCCAAATGTCCTGTTACTGTCTCCTTAATAATGGACTCCAATATTTTACCTACCACAGATGTTAGGCTATAGTTTCCAGTCTTCCGTCTACTGCCCTTTTTAAATAAGGGTGTTACATTAGCAGTTTTCCAGTCTGCCGGGACCTTTGCGGAGTCCAGGGAGTTTTGGAAAATTATTACCAATGCATCCACAATCCCTACCGCCACTTCCCTCAAGACCCTAGGATGTAAGCCATCAGGTCCAGGTGATTTATCCGCCTTGAGTCCCATTATTTTACCGAGTACCACTTCCTTAGTGATGTTGATCGTGTTTAGCTCCTCCCCCCCTATAGCCCCCTGTTTGTCCAGTGTTGGGATATTCTTAGTGTCTTCTACTGTAAAGACTGATACAAAATATTCATTCAGTGTTTTTGCCATCTCCATATTTCCCACCATTAATTCCCCGGTCTCATCCTCTAAGGGGCCAACATTTACTTTAGCCACCCTTTTTCTTTTTATATAACTATAAAAATTCTTACTATCTGTTTTTATATTTTTTGCTAATTTACTTTCATAATCTATCTTCCCTTTCTTAATCAATGTTTGTTATTTTTTGCTGTCTTTTAAAGTTTTCTCAATCCTCGATCCTCCCACTAGATTTGGCTACCTTATATGCCCTTGTTTTTAGTCGAATGCTATCCTTAATTTCCTTACTTATCCATGGATGGCTGTCTTTTCTTTTACACCCTTTTCTTCTCAGTGGAATATATATTTTTTGGAAGTTGTAAAATAACTCCTTAAATGTACACCACTGATCATGTATCGTCTTACCCTTTAATCTATTTTCCCAATCCACTCTACTCAATTCCGCTCTCATACCTTCATAGTCTCCTTTATTCAAGCTTAGCACGCTTGTTTGAGATCCAACCTTCTCACCCTCTAATTGAATATGGAATTCAACCATGTTATGGTCACTCATTCCAAGGGGATCCTTTACTAGGACATTTTCTCGGTCCTTTACTAGGACCTTCTCGAGTCTGTTCCAACTGACAATGGCTTAAGTGGCCTGTTCTTATACACAAGCTTGGTTACCGCTCAGGAAATGGGATTGTTTGGACCCGTCTGTTGACTGCCTCCTGAACTCCTGCTAATTCAGGGAATTTAGTCCATCTGTGACCAGACTATAACCACAAGACCGTCGGGTTATCACAACTATACGGTCCGTGAGGTTATTATTAGATTCAAACCCAGACGTTGTGCCTTCACTTGTCTGGCACTTCATCCCATAACACGGGTACAGGGGCTCAGTAATGTTTCATCCATCAGAAAAAGACAAAGTACAACAACATACTGGTCAGCTTAACAGAATCTCATCATATTTAAGGGGCCATCAATATAAAATAGTCTCTGACAGATCAAGTAGGGAATTCAGGAGAAATGTCTTTACCTAGAGAGTGGTGAGAATGGGGAACTCGCTACCACAGGGAGTAGTTGAGGTGAACAGCACAGATGGATTTATGGGGAAGCCCCACAAGGGAGAAAGGAATGGGAGGATGTGTTGATCGGGTTAATTGAAGTAGGGTGGGTGTGGGGCATAAACACTGGCATGGACCAGTTGGGCCGAATGGCCTGTTTCTGTGCTGTACATTCTGTGTAACACCATGAACTGTCAAACAAAGGGAATCATCAGCACAACAGTCTTAAAGATTAAACAGCAGTCCAAGAATTTCTAAAACATTCATCCATTCCATGTTCATGTCGCCCCAGCTACAGAACAGTGTGAACTCGTTTGTGTCTCAGCAGGTGGGATGACTGAGTGAATCCCTTCCCACACACAGAGCAGGTGAAAGGCCTTTCATTAGTGTGAACTCGCTGGTGTGTCAGCAGGTGGGATGAATGAGTGAATCCCTTCCCACACACAGAGCAGGTGAAAGGCCTCTCCCCAGTGTGAACTCGCTGGTGTGTCAGCAGGTGGGATGACTGAGTGAATCCCTTCCCACACACAGAGCAGGTGAAAGGCCTCTCCCCAGTGTGAACTCGCTGGTGTGTCAGCAGGTGGGATAACTGAGTGAATCCCTTCCCACACACAGAGCAGGTGAACGACCTCTCCCCAGTGTGAACTCGCTGGTGTGTCAGCAGGTGGGATGACTGAGTGAATCCCTTCCCACACACAGAGCAGGTGAAAGGCCTTTCATTAGTGTGACCTCGCTGGTGTCTCAGCAGGTGGGATGACTGAGTGAATCCCTTCCCACACACAGAGCAGGTGAACGGCCTCTCCCCAGTGTGAACTCGCTGGTGTGGCAGCAGGTGGGATGACTGAGTGAATCCCTTCCCACACACAGAGCAGGTGAAAGGCCGCTCCCCGGTGTGAACTTGTTGGTGTTCTAGCAGTGTTGAGGACCGAGTGAATCCCTGCCCACACACGGAGCAGGTGAACAGTCGCTCCCCAGTGTGAACTCGCTGGTGTGCCGTCAAATGTCCAGAGCGTTTAAAGCTCTTCCCACAGTCAGAACATTTAAATAGTCTCTCATCAGTGTGAGCTCGCTGGTGTTCTTTCAGATCCCCAGAGCTTTTAAAGCTCTTCCCACAGTCAGAACACTTAAATGGTCTCTCATCAGTGTGAACTTGCTGGTGTCTCAGCAGATTGAATGACCGAGTGAATCCCATCCCACACACACAGCAGGTGAATGGCCTCTTTCCTGCTCTCTCCAGCTGGTGTCCCTTCAGCTTCTGGGAGATTTTAAAGCTTTTCCCACAGTCAGAATGTTTCACCAGCCTCTCCCCAGTGTGAACTCGCTGGTGTGCCAGCAGATTCGAGGACCGAGTGAATTCCTTCCCACACACTGAGCAGGTGAACATAATCTCTCCTGCTCTCTCCAGCTGGTGCCTGTTCAGGTCCTGGGACCTTTTAAATCTCTTCCCACACTCAGAACATTTAAAAGGTCTCTCATTAGTGTGAACAAGCTGGTGTGCCAGCAGATTGGAGGAGCGACTGAATCAGGTCCTGGTGAATCGAGTGACTGTCTGATCTTGAAGTGATGTTTGGTCTGAGCTTCCTGTCTGTAAATGCTCCACTTCTAAAACCCTGTAAAAGAAGTGTAGAAAGGGGTAAGAGGGAGAATGTTACCTCATGTCCCCCTTTCCCAGCCCAGGGGCAGTGAAGTTGATTTTCAGGCCCCAGCTGCTGCACAGGTTACATACGAACATACGAATTAGGAGCAGGAGTCGGCCACTCGGCCCCTCGAGCCTGCTCCACCATTCAATAAGATCATGGCTGATCTGATTACTCCACATTCCCACCTACCCCCGATAACCTTTCACCCCCTTGCTTATCAAGAATCTATCTACCTCTGCCTTAAAAATATTCAAAGACTCTGCTTCCACCGCCCTCTGAGGAAGAGAGTTCCAAAGACTCACGACCCTCTGTGAGAAAAAATTTCTCCTCATCTCGGTCTTAAATGGGCGACCCCTTATTTTTAAACAGTGACCCCTAGTTCTAGATTCTCCCACAAGACGAAACATCCTCTCCACATCCACCCTGTCCAGACCCCTCAGGATCTTATATGTTTCAATCAAGTCACCTCTTACTCTTCTAAACTCCAGCGGATACAAGCCTAGCCTGTCCAACCTTTCCTCATAAGACAACCCGCCCATTCCAGGTATTAGTCTAGTAAACCTTCTCTGAACTGCTTCCAACGCATTTACATCCTTCCTTAAATAAGGAGACCAATACTGTACACAGTGCTCCAGATGTGGTCTCACCAATGCCCTGTAGAACTGAAGCATAACCTCCCTACTTTTGTATTCAGTTTCCCTCGCAATAAACAATAACATTCTATTAGCTTTCCTGATTACTTGTTGTACCTGAATACTAACCTTTTGCGATTCATGCATTAGGACACCCAGATCCCTCTGCATCTCAGAGCTCTGCAATCTCTCACCATTTAGATAATATGCTTCTTTTTAATTCTTCCTGCCAAAATGGACAACTTCACATTTTCCCACATTATACCCCATTTGCCAGATCTTTACCCACTCACTTAACTGATCTATATCCCTTTGTAGCCTCCTCATGTCCTCTTCACAATTTACTTTCCTACCTATCTTTGTGTCATCAGCAAATTTAGCAACCATGCCTTCGGTCCCTTCATCCAAGTCATTTATATAAATTGTAAAAAGTTGAGGTCCCAGCACTGATCTCTGTGGCACACCACTCGTTACATCTTGTCAACCAGAAAATGACCCATTTATGCCTACTCTCTGTTTCCTATTAGCTAGCCAATCTTCCAGCCATGCCAACATGTTACTCCCTACACCATGAGCTTTTATTTTCTGCAATAACCTTTGATGTGGCACCTTATCAAATGCCTTCTGGAAATCTAAGTACAGTACATCCACTGGTTCCCCTTTATCCACAGCACATGTTACTTCCTCAAAGAACTCCAATAAATTGGTTAAACATGATTTCCCTTTCACAAAACCATGTTGACTCTGCCTGATTACCTTGAACTTTTCCAAGTGCCCTGCTATAACGTCTTTAATAATAGGTTCCAACATCTTCCCGATGACAGATGTTAAGCTAACTGGCCTGTCGTTTCCTGCTTTCTGTCTCCCTCCCTTTTTGAATAAAGGAGTTACATTCGCTATTTTCCAATCTAATGGAACCTTCCCCGAATCTCGGGAATTTTGGAAAATTAAAACCAACGCATCAACTATCTCACTAGCCACTTCTTTTAAGACCCTAGGATGAAGTCCATCAGGACCCGGGGACTTGTCAGCCCACAGCTCCAACAATTTGCTCAGTACCACTTCCCTGGTGATTGTAATTTTCTCGAGTTCCTCCCTCCCTTCCATTTCCTGATTTACAGCTATTTCTGGGATGTTACTTGAATCCGCTATAGTGAAGACCGATGCAAAATACCTGTTCAATTCAACTGCCATCTCCTTATTTTCCATTATTAATTCCCCAGACTCACTTTCTATAGGACCAACGCTCACTTTGTTAACTCTTTTTTTTAAATATCTATAGAAACTCTTACTATCTGTGTTTATATTTCTAGCTAGCTTTCTCTGGTACTCTCATTTTTCTCTCCTTATTAATCTTTTAGTCATTCTTTGCTGTTTTTTATATTCTGTCCAATCTTCTGACCTGCCAGCCATCTTTGCACAATTATATGCTTTTTCTTTAAGTTTGATACTATCTTTAACTTTTTTAGTTAACCACGGATGGTGGGTCCTCCCCTTGGAATTTTTCTTTCTCGTTGGAATGTATCTATTCTGTGTATTCTGAAATATCCCCTTAAATGTCTGCCACTGCAACTCTACTGACCTCTCCCTTAACCTAATTTGCCTGTTCACTTTAGCTCGCTCTGCTTTCATGCCCTCGTAATTGCCCTTATTTAAGTTTAAAATACTAGTCTTGGACCCACTCGTCTCTCCCTCAAACTGAATGTAAAATTCAATCATATTCTGATCGCTGCTACCTAGGGGCGCCTTCACTATGAAGTCATTAATTAATCCTATCTCGTTGCACAATACCAGGTCTAGTATAGCCTGCTCTCTGGTTGGCTCCAGAACGTGCTGTTATAAGAAACTATCCCAAAAACATTCTATGAACTCCTCATCTAGGCTCCCTTTGCCCATCTGATTTTTCCAGTCTATATGTAGATTAAAATCCCCCATGATTATAGCCATACCTTTCTGACAAGCTCCCATTATTTCTTCCTTTATACTCCATCCTACCGTGTGGTTACTGTCAGGGGGCCTGTACACCACTCCCACAAGTGACTTCTTGCCTTTATCATTTCTCATCTTAACACGTTGGTGCAGCAAGCAATTAGGAAAGCAAATGGTATGTTAGTCTTTATTACAAAAGGATTGGAGTATAAGAGTAAAGTCTTACCGCAATTATATAGGGCCTTGGTGAGACCACACCTGGAGTATTGTGTACAGTTTTGGTCTCCTTACCTAAGGAAGGATATACTTGCCTTAGAGGGAGTGCAACAAAGGTTCACCAGACTGATTCCTGGGATGGGGGGATTGACCTATGAGGAGAGATTGAGGAGACTGGGCCTATATTCCCAGGAATTTTGAAGAATGAGAGGTGATCTCATTGAAACATCTACAATTCTTACAGGGCTTGACAGGGTAGATGCTGGGAGACTGTTTCCCCTGGCTGGGGAGTCTAGAACCAGGGGTCACAGTCTCAGAATAAGGGGTCGGCCATTTAGGACTGAGATGAGGAGAAATTTCTTCACTCAGAGGGTGGTGAATCTTTGGAATTCTCTGCCCCAGAGGGCTGTGGAGGCTCAGTCATTGAGTATAATCAAGGCTGAGATCGATAGATGTTTGGACTCATGGGGAATCAAGGGATATGGGGATTGGGCGGGAAGGTGGAGATGAGGTAGAAGATCAGCCATGATCTTATTGAATGGCGGAGCAGGCTCGAAGGGCCGAATGGCCTGCTCCTGCTCCTATTTCTTATGTTCTTAAGAAAGCTGTTTGCTATAGCCTGCTGCACCACGACAAATACACAGAGGATTTCAGTTATGTGGAGAGACTGGAGAAGCTGGGATTGTTCTCCTTGGAGCAGAGAAGGTGCAGCGGAGATTTAATAGAGGTGTTCAAAACATGAAGGGTTTTGATAGAGTAAATAGGAGCATGGGAACAGGAGGAGGCCATTCAGCCCCTCCAGCCTGTTCCGCCATTCAATGAGATCATGGCCGATCTGTGTCTTAACTCCACCCACCTGCCTTGGCTCCATCTCCCTTTGCTCCCTTGTCTAACAAAAATCTATCGCTCTGGGATTTAAAATGATTAATTGAGCTGGCATCGACTGCTTCCTGTGGGAGAGGGTTCCACACTTCTACCACCCTTTGTGTGAAGAAGTGTTTCCCAACTTCTCTCCTGAATGGCCTGGCTCTGATTTTAAGGTGATGTCCCCTTGTCCTCGACTCCCCCACCGGCGGAAAAAGTTTCTCTCTATCTACTCTCCCAATTCCTTTCAAAATCCTAAAATCCTCAATCACTCCTTAACCTTCTAGATTCCAGGGAACACAAGCCTAGTTTATGTAATCTCTCCCTCATAATCTAACCCTTGGAGCCCGAGTAACATTCTGGTGAATCTGTGCTGCACTCCTTCCAAGGCCAGTATATCCTTTCTGAGGTGCGGTGCCCAGAACTGTACACAGTGCTCCAGGGAGTTCCTGGGAGTTAATGTGCGTAGGTCCCTGAAGGTGGCGGGACATATTGAGAGAGTGGTTAACAAAGCATATGGGATCTTGGGCTTCATAAATAGAGGAAATAACAACAGAAAATGCTGGAAATACTCAGCAGGCCAGGCAGCATCCGTGGAGAGAGAAACAGAGTTAACGTTTCAGGTCTGGGACCCTTCATCAGAACTGGAAAAAGCTGGAGATGTAACAGATATTAAGCAGGTGCAGAGACGGGGGGTGGGAGGGGGTTTAGGAGGGGAGGAAGAAATAGAAACAACATCCTGTACTTTTGTAAGAGGCAGGAAAGATAAAATGTTGCAAATGGGAGTGGCAAAAATCATACTGCATGAAAAATGAGGTCAGGGATAATTATCTGAAATTGTTGAACTCGATGTTGAGTCCGGCAGGCTGCAAAGTGCCCAATCGAAAGATGAGGTGCTGTTCCTCGAGCTTACATTGAGCTTCATTGCAGCAATGCAATAGCCCGAGGACAGAGAGATCAGAGTGGGAGTGAAGCGGTGAATTAAAGTGACAGGCGACCGGATGCTCAGGGTCACCTGTACAGACTGAACGGAGGTGTTCCGCAAAGCGGTCGCCCAATCTGAATTTGGTCTCGCCAATGTAGAGGAGACCGCATCGTGAGCAGCGAATACAGTATATTAAATTGCAGGAAGTACAAGTAAATCGCTGTTTCACCTGGAAGGGGTGTTTGGGGCCCTGGACAGTGGGAAGGGAGGAGGTAAAAGGGCATGTGTTGCATCTCCTGCGCTTGCACGGGAAGGTGCCAGGTGAAGGAGGTGGTATTGAGTACAAAAGTAGAGAAGTTATACTGAATCTTTATAAAGCGCTGGTTAGGCCACAACTGGAGTATTGCGTCCAGTTCTGGTCACCACGCTTTAGGAAGGATGTGAAGGCCCTCGAGAGGGTGCAGAGGTGATTTACCAGAATGGTTCCGGGGATGGAGGATCTTAGCTACAAGGACAGGTTGGAGAAGCTGGATTTGTTTTCATTAGAGCAAAGGAGGTTGAGGGGTGATTTGACAGAGGTGTACAAGATTATGACGGGTTTGGATAGGCTAGACGGGGAAAGGCTGTTCCCACTAGTTGATGGTACAAGGACTAGGGGACACAGATTTAAGGTTTTGGGCAAGAGATACAGGTTGGATGTGAGGATAAACTTTTTTATGCAGCGAGTGGTGAGGACCTGGAACTCGCTGCCGACGGAAGTGGTGGAAGCGGAGACACTCAATGTTTTCAAGGGGAGACTGGATAGGCACTTGAGGGAAATAAACTTGCAGGGCTACGGGGATAGAGCGGGGGAGTGGGACTGACTGGATTGCTCTACAGAGAGCCGGCACAGACTCGATGGGCCGAATGGCCTCCTTCTGTGCCGTTATGACTCTGTGACTCTCTGGGGTCTAACCAGGGCTTTGTATAGCTGTAGCTTATAAGGAGAAACTGTTTCCAGTGGCAGGAGGGTCGGTAACCAGAGGACACAGATTTAAGGTCATTGACAAAAGAACCAGAGGCGAGGTGAGGAGAATTTTATTGACGCAGCGAGTTGTTGTGATCTGGAATGCGCTGCCTGAAAGGGCGGTGGAAGCAGAGTCAATAATAACGTTCACTGGGGAATTGGATAAATACTTCAAGGGGAAAAATTTTCAGGGCTATGGGGAAAGAGCAGGGGAGTGGGACTAAATGGAGAGCTCTTTCAAAGAGCCGGCACAGGCACGATGGGCTGAATGGCCTCCTTCTGTGCTGTCTGATTCTAGGAGCCACTCCTAGAGTGGAGTGGTGCCTGCAGGGATCGCTTGGCAGGAAATTGGGAGGAGGTGGTTCACACGCAGACAGCACCTGATTTCGAGACGCTGTCCTTTTAAAATTGGTCCTCCACAGGCAAGGAGGGACTCGGACCCTTTAATGAAAATCACATTGAAAAGGAGAGTCCCTGTCCCTTTAAGAGCCCTCCGCCCACCACTCCCGCCTTTTTCTTAAAGTCTTTGAAATTAATAATAAAAGTTCATGCAGAAAAAATGTGAGTGTGTGTCTGACTGTATTTTAGTGAGTATCTGTGTCTGTGTGTCTGTCTGACTGTATGTGTGTGTGTCTGTGTAGAATAGCATCATAGAATGATACAGCACAGAAGGAGGCCATTCGGCCCATCGTGCCTGTGCCGGCTCTTTGAAAGAGCGATCCAATTATTCCCACTCCCCCTGCTCTTTCCCCAAAGCCCTGTAAATGTTTTCCCTTCAAGTATTCATCTCAATCTCTTTTGAATTATAATATTGAATCTGCTTCCACCGCCCTTTCAGGCAGCACATTCCAGATCACAACAGCTTGGTGTAAAAATCTGTTTCCTCATGTCACCTCTGGTTCTTTTGCCAATCGCCTTAAATCTGGTTTTTGTCCCTTCAGCCATTGGAAACGGTTTCTCCTTATTTACTCTCTCAAAATCCATCCTGATTTTGAACAACTCTATCAAATCTCCTCTTAATCTTCTCTGCTCTAAGGAGAACAACCCCAGCTTCTCCCGTCTCTCCACGTAACTCAAGTCCCTCATCCCTGGTCCCATTCTCATAAATTTCTTCTGCATCCTCTCTTAGGCCTTGACATCCTTCCTAAAGTGTGGTGCCCAGCGGAAGCCTAGCCAGTGTTTTATAAAGGCTTAGCATAACCTGCTTGCTTTTGTACTCTATTCCTCTATTAATAAAGTCAAGGAACCTGTATGCTTTTTTAACAGCCTTCTCAACTTGTCCTGCCACCTTCTAAGATTTGTGTACATACACCCCGAGGCCTCTCTGTTCCTGCACCCTCTTTAAAACTGGACCATTTAGTTTATATTGCCTCTCCTCATTCTTCCTACCAAAATGAATCACTTCACACTTCTCTACATTAAATTTAATCTGCCACGTTTCTGCCCATTTCACCAGTCTGGCTACGTCCTCCTGAATTCTGTTACTATCCTCATTGTTTGCTACATTTCCGAGTATCGTGTCGTCTGTAAATTTTGAAATTTTGCCCTGGATCCCCAAGTCCAGGTCATTAATATACATCAAACAAAGCAGTGGTCCGAATCAATGTTCACGTTAAGTTGCGCGGCCACGCAGCGGTCTGGAGGTCCCGCGCAGCCGGCTCACCGCCCTATAAATGGAGTAAACGCGCATGCGCGGAAATTTGAATGGGCCGTGCAGCCCGTTAAAGGGGCCACGCACCTCAAAAAAATTAGAGGGAACATTGATCCTAATACCGACCCCTGGGGAACATCACTGTTTACCTCCCTCCAGTCTGAAAAGAAACCGTTCACCACTACTCTCTGCTTTCTGTCCCTTGGCAGAAAATTGGGAGGGGGCGAGTGCAAACAGCACCTGATTTCTCACCAAGCACTCAGGGGAGCAGGGGATTTGCCCTACTTTAAATGTCAGTCTCTTACATATACGTTAATAATAAAAAGGGAGACGCTGTCCCTTTAAAATTGGTCATCCACGGGGACGCGGTCCCTTTAATGAAAATCATATAGAAAAAGAGAGCGCCTGTCCCTTTAAGAGAACCCTCACCACTCCCATATTTCTGTTAAAGTGCTTGAAATTATTAATAAAAAATGCTGAAAATTAATATTAAGAAAATGAATTCAGGGAGAAGAAATATTTTTACTCACAAGTATTTATTCCACAGGGTTTGTTATTTCATCAATTTAAAAGCGAACTTCTTTTATTTAATAAAAAAGTATCTTCTGCAAAACAAAATTAGTTTGAGCTGTAAAATGTGAAAGGAACATTAAAAATAAACTTTTCCGGGCTCACAGATCCTGAGCCACTTTACAAAATGGCGGCGGGCCGATCCGTCCAATCAGCCGGTTCCAGGTCCCGCCTCCTCCTTCGCCGTGATTGGTTGGAGGACCAACGCACCTCGGTTAGTCCTCCAGGCTCAGCCTCCCCTCGCTCATTGGTGGAGAGCTCACGTCTATCATTGTACGACGGCGACGTCTTGACGTGACTGGTTGGGCGAAGAGCGGGGTGGGCGCGCGGGGCGCCGGCTCGCTCCTCCAGCCCCACCCCGCTCGCTCCCTATTGGTCAGAAGTTCCCGTCAATCAAGCCCTGGGCCCGGGTCACGTGTCCCTGGAGCGCGCTCCGCCAAATTGAAGCAGCTCCGCTCGGGGCCCGGATCCGCGGACTCTCAGGTTTGGATTCCCCTTTATTCTCTCCCCTCCTCTGATCTCAATCGGATCTGGGGGAAAACTCACTTTCCCTCATTGATTGCGGCTCTTCGCCAACACCGACTTTACAAAGAAAGCCCCGCGCGGCAGCCTGGAGCTTGGGCCCAGTGCGCAGGCGCGGGGGAGGATGATTGACAGTGGTCCAGGGTGTGTGCTGAGCATGCGCGGTGCGGGCCCGGCGCCTGTGGAGCAGGAGAGGGCGGGGCCATGGGGCGCATGCGCGGGGTCAGCCACAACTCAGCGCGGCGGCCAGACCGCTTGCTGGAGCGCGGGGGCTTGTGGGGATTGCAGCCGCCATTATTGCTGATCCTTTCAACCAACCTGTGCAGCAGCTGGGGCCTGAAAATCAGCTTCACTGCCCCTGGGCTGGGAAAGGTGGAGATGTAAAACTGTGACCCCTGGTTCTAGAAACATAGAAGATAGGAGCAGGAGTAGGCCATTCGGCCCCTCGAGCCTGCTCCGCCATTCAATGCGATCATGGCTGATCATCCAAATTCAGTACCCTGTCCCTGTCTTCTCCCCATATCCCTTTAGCCTTAAGAAATATATCTAACTCCTTCTTGAATATATTTAATGAACTGGCCTCAACTGCCTTGTGTGGTAGAGAATTCCACAGTTTAACCACTCTCTGGGTGAAGAAATTCCTCCTCATCTCTGTCCTAAATGGCTTACCCCTTATCCTTAGACTGTGACCCCTGGTTCTGGACTCCCCAACCATCGGGAACATCCTTCCTGCATCTAGTCCTGTTAGAATTTTATAAGTTTCAATGAGATTCCCTCTCATTCTTCTAAACTCCAGCTGGAATACTGTGTGCAGTTCTGGTCGCCACACTACAGGAAGGATGTGATCGCGTTGGAGAGGGTGCAGAGGAGGTTCACCAGGATGTTACCAGGGCTGGAGCGCTTCAGCTATGAAGAGAGACTGGGCAGATTGGGTTTGTTTTCCTTGGAGCAGAGGAGGCTGAGGGGGGACATGATTGAGGTGTACAAAATTATGAGGGGCATAGATAGGATGGATGCTGAGGAGCTTTTTCCCTTAGTAGAGGAGTCAATAACTAGGGGGCATAGATTCAAGGTAAAGGGCGGGAGGTTTAGAGGGGATTTGAGAAAGAACTTTTTCACCCAGAGGGTGGTTGGAGTCTGGAACTCACTGCCTGAAAGGGTTGTGGAGGCAGGAACCCTCACAACATTTAAGAAGCATTTGGATGAGCACTTGAAATGCCACAGCATACAAGGCTACGGACCAAATGCTGGAATATGGGATTAGATTAGACAGGGCTTGATGGCCGGCGCGGACACGATGGGCCGAAGGGCCTCTATCCGTGCTGTATAACTCTATGACTATGTATAAGCCCAATCGACCCAATCTCTCCTCATACATCATTCCTGCCGAGACGCTCCTTAAAACCCACCTCTGTGACCAAGCTTTTGGCCATCTGCCCTAATTTCTCCTTGTGGCTCGGGGTCACATTTTTCAATGTCTTACAATACTCCTGTGCAGCGCCTTGGGATGTTTTCCTACGTTAAAGGCGCTATAGAAATACAAGTTGTTGTTGTTCTCATTGTTGGATGTGAGCTCTGAACAGGCCCCGCCCCCTCCCCTACTCCGCATGCGCCGCTCCAAGGTGAGCGCGGGCTCTGAACAGGCCCCCCCTTCCCCTACTCCGCATGCGCCGCTCCAAGGTGAGCGCGGGCTCTGAACAGACCCCGCCCCCTCCCCCTACTCCGCATGCGCCGCTGGGCCCCGCTCCCGAGGATGAGTCGCTACCGCGCCTGCGCAGGGCCTCGCATTCTGGGGAAGGCCCGGGGTCACCGGCGGAAAGTGAGTTTTATCAGGGTTTTTTTTATATAGCAGAGAGAAGCGCGGGCGGGGAGATGAATAAAAAGAAAATACAAACCGCACCCTCCCGGCACCGAGCGGAGCGGATTGAGCGGCCGCAGCCCCTTGTCTTCTGCAGGGAGCCGGACTGGGGCACGTCATCAACTCCACGGCGGTGACTGACGGGAGCTCCGACCAATAGGGAGAGAGCGGGCGGAGCTTGGAGGATTCAGGTGGTGGCGGGTCCTCCAACCAATCGGAGTGTCCGAGGGGCGGGACCTCCGCCACCCGCTTCTCCCACTGCTGAGACAAGTGGAATGCAGCAGAGGGCGCTCTTCTGAGTTTGGGGCTCAGGCCTGTAAGTGGAGCAGTGCAGAGGGAACTTTACTCTACACTGGGCTTTACTCCCTCAGCACTGCACTGGAGAGGCAGCACAGAGTTTTAGACTCGAGTCTCTGGAGTGGGACTTCAACCCACAACCTTCTGACTCAGAGGGGAGAGTGCTGCCACCTGAGCCACGTCTGACACTCTGTATCTAACCCGTGCTGTACCTGCCCTGGGAGTGTCTGATGGGACAGTGTAGAGGGAGCATTACTTTGTATCTAACTCATGCTGTACCTGCCCTGGGAGTGTTTGATGGGACCGTGTAGAGGGAGGTTTATTGTGTATCTAACCCGTGCTGTACCTGCCCTGGGAGTGTTTGATGGGATAGTGTAGAGGGAGCTTTACTCTGTATCTAACCCGTGCTGTAACTGCCCTAGGATTGTTTGATGGGATAGTGTAGAGGGAGCTTTACTCTGTATCTAACCCGTGCTGTAACTGCCCTAGGATTGTTTGCTGGGACAGTGTAGAGGGAGCTTTACTCTGTATCTAACCCCGTGCTGTACCTGCCCTGGGAGTGTTTGATGGGACAGTGTAGTGGGAGCTTTACCCTGTATCTAACCCGTGCTGTAGCCGCCCTGGGAGTGTTTGATGGGACAGTGTAGAGGGAGCTTTACTCTGTATCTAACCCGTGCTGTACCTGCTTTGGGAGTGTTTGATGGGATAGTGCAGAGGGTGCTTTACGCTGTGTCTAACCCGTGCCGTACCTGCCCTGGGAGTGTTTGATGGGACAGTGTAGCGGGAGCTTTACTCTGTATCTAACCCGTGCTGTACCTGCCCTGAGAGTGTTTGATGGGACAGTGCAGAGGGAGCTTTACTCTGTATCTAACCCCGTGCTGTACCTGCCCTGGGAGTGTTTGATGGGACAGTGCAGAGGGAGCTTTACTCTGTATCTAACCCGTGCTGTACCTGCCCTGGGAGTGTTTGATGGGACAGTGTGGAGGGAGCTTTACTCTGTATCTAACCCGTGCTGTACCTGCCCTGGGAGTATTTGATTGGACAGTGTGGAGGGAGCTTTACTCTGTATCTAACCCGTGCTGTACCTGCCCTGGGAGTGTTTGATGGGACAGTGTAGAGGGAGCTTTACTCTGTACCTATCCCGTGCTGTACCTGCCCTGGGAGTGTTTGATGGGACAGTGTAGAGGGAGCTTTACTCTGTATCTAACCCGTGCTGTACCTGCCCTGGGAGTGTTTGATGGGACAGTGTAGAGGGAGCTTTACTCTGTATCTAACCCGTGCTGTACCTGCCCTGGAAGTGTTTGATGGGACAGTGTAGAGGGAGCTTTACTCTGTATCTAACCCGTGCTGTACCTGCCCTGGGAGTGTTTGATGGGACAGTGTAGAGGGAGCTTTACTCTGTATCTAACCCGTGCTCCACCATTCAATAAGATCATGGCTGATCTGATCTTGGCCTCACCTCCACTTTTCTGCCTGTTCCCCATGACCCTCGACCCCCCTGTAGTTCAAACATCTGTCTGTCTCTGCCTTGAATATATTCAGTGACTCCGCCTCCACAGCTCTCTGGGGTAGAGAATTCCAAAGATTCACGGCCCTCAGAGAAGAAATTCCTCCTCATCTCCGTCTTAAATGGGCGACCCCCTTATTCTGGGACTATGCCCCCGAGTTCTAGATTCCCCCACGAGGGGAAACATCCTCTCAGCATCCACCCTGTCGAGCCCCCTCAGAATCTTATGTTTCAATAAGATCCCCTCTCATTCTTCTAAACTCCAGTGAGTATCGGCCCAACCTGCCCAACCTTTCCTCATAAGACAACCCCCTCACCCCAGGAATCAACCTCGTGAACCTTCTCTGAACTTCCTCCAATGCAAGTATATCCCTCCTTAAATAAGGAGACCAAAACTGTACGCAGTACTCCAGGTGTGGTCTCACCAACGCCCTGTACAGTTGTAGCAGGACTTCCCTACTTTTAATCCCCCCTTTGTAATAAAGGCCAACATTCCATTTCCCTTCCTAATTACTTGCTGTACCTCCATGTTAACTGTTTGTGTTTCATGTACGAGGACACCCAGATCCCTCTGTACCGCAGCGTTCTGTAGTCTCTCTCCATTTAATAACAATTTGCTTTCCTATTTTTCCTACCAAAGTGGATAACCTCACATTTTCCCACATTATACTCCATCTGCCAAATTTTTGCCCTCTCACTTAACCGATCTATATCCCTTTGCAGACTCTGTGTCCTCCTCACAACTTACTTTCCCACCTATCTTTGTATTGTTAGCAAATTTGGCTACAGTACACTCGGTCCCTTCATCCAAGTCATTGATATAGATTGTAAATAGTTGAGGCCCCAGCACTGATCCCTGTGGCACCCCACTAGTTACAGTTTGCCAACCTGAAAATGACCCATTTATCCCGACTCTGTTTTCTGTAAGTTAGCCAATCCTCTATCCATGCTAATGTATTACCCCCAACCCCGTGAGCTCTTATCTTGTGCAGTAACCTTTTATGTGACACCTTTTTTTTGAGGATGTAACTGGTAAAATAGATAAGGGAGAACCAGTGGATGTGGTGTATTTGGACTTTCAGAAGGCTTTTGATAAGGTCCCGCATAAGAGATTAGCGTGTAAAGTTAAGGCACATGGGATTGGGGGCAAGGTATTGACTTGGATAGAGAACCGGTTAGCAGACAGAAAGCAAAGAGTTGGAATAAGCGGGTCTTTTTCCGAGTGGCAGGCAGTGACTGGTGGGGTATCGCAGGGATTGGTCCTTGGGCCCCAGCTATTCACAATATATATTAATGATCTAGACAAGGGAACTAGATGTAATATCTCCAAGTTTGCAGACGACACAAAGCTCGGTGGGCGTGTGTGCTGTGAGGAGGGTGCCGAGAAACTCCAGGATGATTTGGACAGGTTGGGTGATTGGGCAAAAGCATGGCAGATGCAATATAACGTGGATAAATGCGAGGTTATCCACTTTGGTGGCAAAAACAGAAAGGCAGATTATTATCTGAATGGCAATAGATTGGGAGAAGGGGAAGTGCAACGAGACCTGGGTGTCCTTGTGCACCAGTCGCTGAAGGTAAGCATGCAGGTGCAGCAGGCGGTTAAGAAGGCAAATGGCATGTTGGCCTTCATAGCGAGAGGGTTTGAGTACAGGAACAAGGATGTCTTGCTGCAGTAGTACAGGGCCTTGGTGAGACCACATCTTGAGTATTGTGTGCAGTTTTGGTTGCCTTATTTGAGGAAGGATGTTCCCGATGGTCGGGGAGTCCAGAACCAGGGGTCACAGTCTAAGGATAAGGGGTAAGCCATTTAGGACAGAGATGAGGAGGAATTTCTTCACCGAGAGAGCGGTGAACCTGTGGAATTCTCTACCACAGAAGGCAGTGGAGGCCAATTCATTAAATATATTCAAGAAGGAGTTGGATATATTTCTTAAGGCTAAAGGGATCAAGGGATATGGGGAGAAGGCAGGGACAGGGTACTGAATTTGGATGATCAGCCATGATCGCATTGAATGGCGGAGCAGGCTCGAGGGGCTGAATGGCCGACTCCTGCTCCTATCTTCTATGTTTCTATGTTTACCTTATCGAATGCCTTCTGGAAATCCAAATACACCACATCCACTGGTTCCCCTTTATCCACCCTGCTCGTTACATCCTCAAAGAACTCTAACAAATTTGTCAAACATGATTTCCCTTTCATAAAACCAGGCTGACTCTGCTTGACTATATCATGATTTTCTAAATGCCCTGCTATCACTTCCTTAATGGGACAAGTTCAGAAACAAAAGATGACACGAGATGAAGTGTAAACGGAAATGGCAGCTGCCATGTGAGAGACAAAAAATGAAAGAGAGAGATCGGAGCCGAGGTTATGGTCTGAAATTGTTGAACTCGATGTTGAGTCCAGAAGGCTGTAAAGTGCCTAATCGAAAGATGAGGTGCTGTTCCTCGAGCTTACATTGAGCTTCATTGGAACAGTGTAAGAGGCCGAGGACAGAGAGGTCAGAGTGGGAGTGGAGCGGAGAATTAGTGACAGGCGACCGGAAGCTCGGGGTCACCCTTACCGACTGAACGGAGGTGATCTGCAAAGCGGTCGCACAATCTGCGTTTGGTCTCCCCAATGTAGAGGAGAATTAAAGTGACAGACTAATCTAATTGAAATTTTTTGATGAAGTAACAGGGAGGATTGATGAAGGGAATGCAATGGATGTTGTCCACATGGATTTTAGGAAGGCATTTGACAAAGTACCACATAGAAGGCTGGTTAACAAAATTGAGGCTCATGGAATAGGTGGGTCAGTGGCAGCTTGGATAAGGAATTGGCTTAAGGACAGAAAACAGTGAGTTGTGGTAAATGGCTGTTTTTCAAACTGGAGGATGGTAGACAGTGGTGTTCCCCAAGGGTCAGTGCTGGGGCCACTGCTTTTTTTGATAGATATAAATGACCTGGATATTGGAATACAGAGTAGAATTTCTAAATTTGCCGATGACACCAAACTTGGGGGTGTGGCAAACAGTGAGGATGATACCAATCAACTGCAACAGGACATGGAAAGGCTAGCAGAATGGGCAGACAGTGAGGGTGATACCAATCGACTGCAACAGGACATGGAAAGGCGAGCAGAATGGGCAGACAGTGAGGGTGATACCAATCGACTGTAACAGGACATGGAAAGGCGAGCAGAATGGGCAGACAAGTGGCAGATGGAATTTAATACAGAGAAGTGTGAGGTGATGCATTTTGGCAGAAGGAACAGGGAGAGGCAATATACACTTAATGACACAGTTTTAAAGAGTGTGCAGGGACAGAGGGACCTGGGAGTTAATGTGCATAGGTCCCCGAAGGTGGCAGGACATATTGAGAGAGTGGTTAACAAAGCATATGGGATCTTGGGCTTCATAAATAGAGGTATTGAGTACAAAAGTAGAGAAGTTATGCTGAACCTTTATAAAGTGCTGGTTAGGCCACAACTGGAGTATTGGGTCCAGTTCTGGTCACCACACTTTAGGAAGGATGTGAAGGCCCTTGAGAGGGTGCAGAGGAGATTTACCAGAATGGTTCCGGGGATGGGGGATCTTAGCTACAAGGACAGGTTGGAGAAGCTGGATTTGTTTTCATTAGAGCAAAGGAGGTTGAGGTGTGATTTGATAGAGGTGTACAAGATTATGACAGGTTTGGATAGGCTAGACGGGGAAAGGCTGTTCCCACCAGTTGATGGTACAAGGACTAGGGGACACAGATTTAATGTTTTGGGCACGAGATACAGGGGGGACGTGAGGAAAAACTTTTTTACGCAGCGAGTGGTGATGACCTGGAACTCGCTGCCGACGGAAGTGGTGGAAGCAGAGACACTCAATGTTTTCAAGGGGAGGCTGGATAGGCACTTGAGGGAAATAAACTTGCAGGGCTACGGGGATAGAGCAGGGGAGTGGGACTGACTGGATTGTTCTACAGAGAGCCGGCATGGACTTGATGGGCCGAATGGCCTCCTTCTGTGCCATTATGACTCTGAGAGGAGACCGCATCGTGAGCAGCGAATACAGTATACTAAATTGCAAGAAGTACAAGTAAATCACTGTTTCACCTGGAAGGAGTGTTTGGGGCCCTGGACAGTGGGAAGGGAGGAGGTAAAAGGGCATGTGTTGCATCTCCTGCGCTTGCACGGGAAGGTGCCGGGCGAAGGGGAAGGGGTGTTGGGGGTGATAGAGGAGTGGACCAGGGTGTCGCGGAGGGAGCGGTCCCTTCGGAATGTTGAAAGGGGAGGTGAGGGGAAGATGTGTTTGGTGGTGGGATCACGCTGGAGGTGGCGGAAATGGCGGAGGATGATCCGTTAAACGTGGAGGCTGGTGGGGTGAAAGGTGAGGACAAGGGGAACCCTATCGTGGTTCTGGGAGGGAGGGGAAGGGGAAGGGGTGAGAGCAGAAGTGAGGGAAATAGAACGGACTACACTACATCTACTGGTTCCCCTTTATCCACCCTGCTCGTTACATAACATAAGAACATAAGAAGTAGGAGCAGCAGTAGGCCATACGGCCCCTCGGGCCTGCTCCGCCATTCAACAGGATCGTGGCTGATCCGAACCTAGACTCATGTCCACTTCCCTGCCCGCTCCCCGTAACCCCTAATTCCCTTATCAGTTAGGAAACTGTCTATCTCCGTTTTAAATTTATTTCATGTTGCAGCTTCCACAGCTCTCTGAGGTAGCAAATTCCATAGATTTACTACCCTCTGAGTGAAGAAGTTTCTCCTCGTCTCAGTTTTGAAAGGGCAGCCCCTTATTCTAAGATGACTCCCCCAGTTCTAGTCTCACCCATCAGTGGAAACATCCTCCCCGCATCCACCTGACCAAGCCCCCTCACAATCTTATATGGTTCGATAAGATCGCCTCTCATTCTTCTGAATTCCAATGAGTAGAGGCCCAACCTACTCAACCTTTCCTCATACGTCAACCCCCTCATCTCCGGAATCAACCGAGTGAACCTTCTCTGAACTGCCTCGAGAGCAAGTATATCTTTTCTTAAATATGGAAACCAAAACTGTACGCAGTATTCCAGGTGTGGCCTCACCAATACCCTGTATAACTGCAGCAAGACTTCCCTGCTTTTATACTCCATCCCCCTTGCAATAAAAGCCAAGATTCCATTGGCCTTCCTGATCACCTGCTGTACCTGCATACTAACCTTCTGTGTTTTATGCACCAGGGCCCCCAGATCCCTTTGTACTGTAGCACTTTGCAGTTTCTTTCCATTTAGATAATAACTTGCTCTTTGATTTTTTCTGCCAAAGTGCATAACTCACACTTTCCAACATTATATTCCATCTGCCAAATTTCTGCCCACTCACTAAGCCTGTCTATGTCCTTTTGCAGGTTTTTTATGTCCCCCTCACTCGCTGCTTTCCCTCCCATCTTTGTATCGTCGGCAAACTTGGATACGTTGCACTCGGTCCCCTCCTCCAAATCATTAATATAGATATTGTAAAGAGTTGGGGTCCCAGCACTGACCCCTGCGGAACACCACTAGTTACTGATTGCCAACCCGAGAATGAACCATTTATCCCAACTCTCTGTTTTCTGTTAGATAGCCAATCTTCCACTCATGCCAGTATATTACCCGCAATCCTGTGATTTTTTATCTTGTGCAGTAATCTTTTGTGTGGCACCTTGTCAAATGCCTTTTGGAAGTCCAAATACAACACATCGACTGGTTCCCCTTTATTCACCCTGTTTGTTACGTCCTCAAAGAATTCGAGCAAATTTGTCAAACGTGACTTACCCTTCATAAAACCATGCTGACTCTGTCCGATTAAATTATGCTTATCCAAATGTCATGTTACTGCTTCCTTAATAATGGACTCCAACATTTTACCAACCACAGATGTTAGGCTAACTGGTCTATAGTTTCCAGCCTTTTGACTACCTCCCTTTTTAAATAAGGGCGTTACATTAGCCCTTAGGTTGGGTGATTGGGCAGAAACATGGCAAATGCACTATAATGTGGATAAATGTGAGGTTATCCACTTTGGTGGTAAAAACAGGAAGGCAGATTATTATTTGAATGGCAATAGATTGGGAGAAGCGGAAGTGCAAAGAGACCTGGGTGTTCTTGTGCACCAGTCACTGAAGGTAAGCATGCAGGTGCAGCAGGTGGTTAAGAAGGCAAATGCTATGTTGGCCTTCGTAGCAAGAGGATTAGAGTACAAGAACAAGGATGTCTTGCTGCAGTTGTACAGGGCCTTGGTGAGACCGCACCTTGAGTATTGTGTGCAGTTTTGGTCACCCTACCTGAGGAAGGACGTTCTTGCCATGGAAGGAGTGCAGCGAAGATTCACCAGGCTGATACCTGGGATGGCAGGAATGACGTACGAGGAGAGATTGTGTCGATTGGGCTTATACTCACTGGAGTTTAGAAGATTGAGAGGGGATCTCATCGAAACCTATAAAATTCTGTCAGGTCTGGACGGACTAGATGCAGGAAGGATGTTTCTGATGGTCGGGGAGTCCAGAACCAGGGGTCATAGTCTAAGGATAAGGGGTAAGCCATTTAGGACTGAAATGAGGAGGAATTTCTTCACCCAGAGAGTGGTGAACCTGTTGAATTCTCTGCCACAGAGGGCGGTGGAGGCCAGTTCATTAAATATATTCAAGAAAGAGTTGGATATATTTCTTGAGGCTAAAGGGATCAAGGGATATGGCGAGAAGGCAGGGACAAGGTACTGAATTTGGATGATCAGCCATGATCTCATTGAATGGCGGAACAGGCTCGAAGGGCCGAATGGCCTACTCCTGCTCCTATCTTCTATGTTTCTATGTATCTGCTGGGACCTTTCTTGAATCCAGGGAGTTTTGGAAAATTACCAACAATGCATCCGCAATCCCTACCGCTACTTCTCTCAAGACCCTAGGATGTAAGCCATCAGGTCCAGGGGATTTATCCGCCTTAAGTCCCATTATCTTACTGAGTACCATCTCCTTAGTGATTTTAATTGTGTTTAGCTCCTCCCCCCCTATAACCCCCTGTTTGTCCAGTGTTGGTATATTTTTAGTGTCCTCTACTGTAAAGACTGATACAAAATATTTGTTCAGTGTTTTTGCCATCTCCATGTTCCCCACTTCTAATTTCCCGGTCTCGTCCTCTAAGGGACCAACATTCACTTTAGCCACCCTTTTTCTTTTTATAAAACTGTAGAAACTCTCATAGTAAAGGATCCACGAGGGACCCTGCTCATAACATGATAGAATTTCAAATTTAATTTGAGGGTGAGAAACTTGGGTCTGAAACAATTGTGTTAAACTTAAATAAAGGCAATTACAAGGGTATGAAGACAGAGTTGGCTGAAGTGGACTGGGAAAATAGATTAAAAGGTAAGATGGTAGATAAGCAGTGGCAGACTTTTAAGGAGATATTTCATAACTCTCAGCAAAGATATATTCCAGTGAGAAAGACCCTGAGAAGGATGAACTAAGGAAGTTAAGGAGGGTATCAAATTGAAAGAAAAGGCGTACAATGTTGTGAAGATTAGTGGTAGGCCAGAAGATTGGGAAATTTTTAAAAATTTGGAAAGGATGACTAAAAAAATTAAAATATTATAGAAGATGAATTAGGAGAGTAAACTGGGAAGAAATATGAAAACAGACAGTAAGAGCTTCTACAAGTATATAAAAAGGAAGAGAGTAGCTAAAGTAAATGTTGGTCCCTTAGAGGATGAGAGTGGGGAATTAATAATGGGAAACAAGGAAATGGCAGAGACTTTGAACAAATATTTTGTATCTGTCTTCACGGGAGAAGACACTAAAAGCATCCCAATAATAGTGGAAAATCAAGGGGCAAAAGGGAGGGAGGAACGTAAAACATTCACTATCACTAGAGAAAAAGTACTAGGCAAACTAATGGGACTACAGGCTGACAAGTCCCCTGGACCTGATGGCCTGCATCCTGGGGTCTTAAAAGAAGTGGCTGCAGAGATAGTGGATACATTGGTTGTAATCTTCCAAAATTCCCTAGACCCTGGAAAGGTTCCAGCAGATTGGAAAACTGCAACTGTGACGCCCATAGTCAAGAAAGGAGGGAGACAGATAGCAGGAAACTATAGGCCAGTTAGCCTAACATCTGTCATTGGGAAGATGCTGGAATCCATGATTCAGGAAGTAGTAGCAGGACATTTAGAATATCATAATACAATCAAACAGAGTCAACATGGTTTTATGAAAGGGAAATAGTGTTTGACAAATTTATTAGAATTCTTTGAGGAAAGGTTGAGTAGGTTGGGCCTCTACTCATTGGAATTCAGAAGAATGAGAGGCGATCTTATCGAAACATATAAGATTGTGAGGGGGCTTGATCAGGTGGATGCGGTGAGGATGTTTCCAATGATGGGTGAGACTAGAACTAGGGGGCATAATCTTAGAATAAGGGGCTGCCGTTTCAAAACTGAGATGAGGAGAAACTTCTTCACTCAGAGGGTAGTAAATCTATGGAATTTGCTACCTCAGAGAGCTGTGGAAGCTGCAACATGAAATAAATTTAAAATGGAGATAGACAGTTTCCTAACTGATAAGGGAATTAGGGGTTACGGGGAGCGGGCAGGGAAGTGGACATGAGTCTAGGTTCGGATCAGCCACGATCCTGTTGAATGGCGGAGCAGGCCCGAGGGGCCGTATGGCCTACTTCTGCTCCTACTTCTTATGTTCTTTTTCTCTTCACATATCTATAAAAGCTTTTACAGTCAGTTTTTATGTTACCTGCAACCTTACTCTCATATTCTATTTTCCCCTTCTTAATTAATCCCTTTGTCCTCCTTTGTTCAATCCTAAACTGCTCCCAATCCTCAGGTTTACTGCTTTTTCTGGCCAATTTATATGTCCTCTCCTTGGATCTTATGCTATCGCTAATTTCCCTTGGTAGCTACGGTTGAGTCACCTTTTTTGTTTTATTTTTATGCCAAACTGGGATGAACAAATTCTGTAGTTCATCCATGCGGTCTTTGAATGTTTGCCATTGCCTATCCACCGTCAACCCTTCGAGTGACATTCCCGAATCAATCCTACCCAACTCGCGCCTCAGACCATCATAGTTTCCTTTATTTAAATTTAGGACTCTAGTCTCTGAGTCAACAACTTCATTCTCCATCTTAATGAAGAATTCGATCATATTATGATCACTCCGACCCAAGGGGCCTCGTACAACAAGATTGCTAATTAATCCTTTCTCGTTACATAATACCCAGTCTAAGATGGCCTGATCTCTGGTTGGTTCCTCGACATATTGGTCCAGGAAACCATCCCGTAAACATTCTAGGAATTCCTCCTCCACAGTAGAGGACATGAGAGGGGGGGAGGGAGTCCCTTTAAATGTGGAGGGGGTGTGTGTCCCTTTAAATGTGGAGGGGGTGTGTGTCCCTTTAAATGTGGAGGGGGTGGGTGTCCCTTTAAATGTGAGGGGGGTGTCCCTTTAAATGTGGAGGGGTGGGTGTCCCTTTAAATGTGGGGGGTGTCCCTTTAAATGTGGAAGGGGTGGGTGTCCCTTTAAATGTGGAGGGGTGGGTGCCCCTTTAAATGTGGGGGGGTGTCCCTTTAAATGTGGAAGGGGTGTGTGTCCCTTTAAATGTGGAGGGGGTGCTATCCTTTAAATGTGGAGAGGCGGGGCCGCGCATGCTCATTCGGCCCCACCACAAAACGAGGGTGCCAGTGCGCCTGCGCGGGACCTCCGGGGAGCAAGCGGAAGGACGGGCCCGGGGAAGAGGCGGAATCAGCGGCCGGGTAAAGTAAAGTGTTGGGGAATCGATTTAAATCGAGGTGAGGGGGGAGCGGAGAGCGAGATTATAAAGTAAAATACAAGAAAAACCAAACCTGAGAGTCGGGCGGGCGTGACCTCCGTTCGGATTGAGCCGCACGGGGTGGCGGAGTGAGCTGGAGCAATGTGATTTTGACTGACGGGAGCGCGGACCAATAGGAAGAGGGCTGAGGTGGGAGGACTGAACTGGGCGGCCTGGTCCTCCAACCAATGGCGGCGCGGCAAGGGGGCGGGGCCTCCTCTCCAGCTCAGGTGCGCTGGGGCCGATTGTGACGCGCTGTCCCCAGGTGAGAGCAGCTCAGTCAGCACAGAGCTGGGGCTGGAATCTGGGAGAGGGGCCGCAGGCAGCGGGCCTGGCAAAGGGGCACAAGCTTCACAATACAAGCTGCTTTCAAATGCACAATTGTTTCCAACAGACAGCCTTGGTCACTCTGCAAAAAATAACTGTTTAACAAGTCATCATAACTCCGATGCTTTAGGAGTGGCGTAGAATGCAAAAGCAAGGAAGTTATGATGAAACTGTGTAAAAGACTGGAGTCAGCTGTGACTCAGTGGATAGCAGAGTCAGAACGTTGTGGGTTCAAATCCCGCTCCAGGGACTTGAGCACATAAAGCGAGGCTGACACTCCAGTGCGGTGCTGAGGGAGCGCCGCACTGTCGGAGGGGCAGTACTGAGGGAGCGCCGCACTGTCGGAGGGGCGGTGCCCCAGGAGTGCTGCTCCATCGGAGGGGCAGTACTGCGGAATAGCCGCATTGTCAGAGGGTCAGTACTGCGGGAGCGCCGCACTGTCGGAGGGGCAGTACTGAGGGAGAGCCGCATTGTCGGAGGGGCAGTACTGAGGGAGCGCTGCAGTGTCGGAGCTGCCATCCTACGGATGAGACGTTAAACCGAGGCCCCCGTCTGCTCCCTCAGGTGGATGTAAAAGATCCCGTGGTGCTATTTTGAAGAAGTTATCCCCGGTGTTTTGAGCCCAATATTTATTCCTCAATCAACATGACAAAAAAACAGATTATCTGGTCATTATCACATTGCTGTTTGTGGGAGCTTGCTGTGCGCAAATTGGCTGCTGCGTTTCCCACATTACAACAGTGACTACACTTCAAAAGTACTTCATTGGCTGTAAAGTGCTTTGGGACGTCCGGTGGTCGTGAAAGGCAGTTAAGAAGGCAAATGGTATGCTGGTCTTCATTACAAGAGGATTTGAGTACAGGAGTAAAGAAGTCTTACTCCAATTATATTTTCTTTCTTCTTAGGCAGTCCCTCGGAACCGAGGATGACTTGCTTCCACATTAAAAATGAGTTCTCAGGTGTAAGGGTAAACCGGGAGAGCTTCTTCTCCCCGAGACTGTCCCTCTGATTTAAAGGGTCGACTGGATCCATGTTTATCTGTAATTTAAACAGAGGATCTGGTCGTCTTCCGAGCTCTTTCCCCTAGAGGAGAGGGTAGAATGGGGGTCTTTAGTGTTAAATGGTTTCACCTGGGTCCATTGCTTCCATCGCATACCCGTCGGTTCCTGTAGACAAACACACGTATCACTTGTCATTAATATAGTACATGGCCCCATCCAACGGGCCCCATTCCCTTTCTTCCGATAACTTGCGTCATTACTTGTTGACCTATTCTGGGCAACTCGTCTGGTTTAAGTCCAGCATTCTGCCTTTCTAGACCTTTAATCTGTTGTTGGTTCCTCACTTCTTTATTTAATGCTTGTACCTCCTGATTTCATTGTACTAAGTATCGCCTTAATCTATCTTGTACTGTTCCTGGTTCTCCCACCCCTCCAGCCAAATCCTCTGGTAGTCTCATAGCTCGTCCTGTCATTAATTCATAGGGGGTCAGTCCGGTCGTTCGTCCTGGTGTGGCTCGCAGCCTCATTAGAATGCTGGGTAATAATTCCGACCATCCCTTCCCTGTTTCTTGGATGACTTTTGTCAGTGCATTTTTCAGTGTCCTATTCATTCTTTCTACAATCCCCGGGCTCTGGGGGTGATATGGTATGTGATATTTTTGTGTCACATGTAGCAGCTTACAGATTTCTTTCATTATTTTACCGGTGAAATGAGTGCCATTGTCTGAGTCAATTTGCAGAGGCACTCCACTCTCGCTATCTACTCTGTCCAGACCCCTCTTAATTTTGAACACCTCTATCGGGCCTGCGGACAATGTGACCCATCCATCGGAGCTGATTGAGCGTGGTCAGAGCTTTGATGCTGGGGATGTTGGCCTGAGTAAGAACACTGACGTTGGTGCGCCTATCCTGCCAATGGATTTGCAGGATCTTGTGGAGGCAGCGTTGGTGGTACCTCTCCAGTGCTTTGAGGTGCCTGCTGTACATGGTCCATGTCTCTGAGGCATACAGCAGGGCAGGTATCACTGCTGCCCTGTAGACCATGAGCTTAGTGCCGGGTTTGAGGTCCTGGTCTTCAAACACTCTCTTCCTCAGGCGACCGAAGGCTGCACTGGCACACTGAAGGTGGTGTTGGACTTCGTCGTCGACGTCTGCCCTTGTTGACCGTAGGCTCCCGAGGTATGGAATGTGGTCCACGTTATCCAAGGCCTTGTCGTGGATTTTGATAATCGGGGGGCAGCACTGTGTGGTGGGGGCAGGTTGGTAGAGGATCTTTGTCTTACGGATGTTTAGTGTAAGGCCCATGTTCTCGTATGCTTCGGTGAAGGTGTTGACAATGGTTTGGAGTTCGACCTCCGAGTGAGCGCAGACGCAAGCATCGTCTGCATACTGTAGATCGATGAGAGAGGATGGGACAACCTTGGATCGGGACTGGAGGTGACGGAGGTTGAACAGTTTCCTGTTTGTCCTGTAAATTAGCTCCACTCCAGTGGGGAGCTTACTGAGGGTGAGATGGAGCATTGCAGCAAGGAATATTAATAAGAGCATTGGTGCGATGACACAGCCTCGCACAGCCAGCCATACCCTCTCTTTGCCCCTCGTATTTTCTTTTTCACTTCTCCTCTGAACTTTCTATATTTAGCCTGATTCTCAGATGTATTCTCGACCTGACATCTGTCATACACGCTCTTTTTCTGCTTCATCTTACTCTCTATCTCTTTCATCATCCAGGGAGCTCTGACTTTAGTTGCCCGACATTTCCCCTTAGTGGGAATGTACCTCGACTGTACCCGAATTATTTCCTTTTTAAAGGCGACCCATTGTTCCTCTACAGTTTTTCCTGCCAATCTTTGATTCCAATTTACGCGGGCCAGATCCATTCTCATCCCACTGAAATTGGCCTTGCCCCACAGTGCAGTGGATGCGCTCTAGACTGCACTCTCCCCCCCCGAGGTGTCATTACCCTCACCGGGATTCAGCACTGAAAACCGGTTTGAGAGCGCTGCACTCCCGGGGGATTCCTGCACTGCCTTGCCTCCTCAAACCCTGCTGGGCAGCCACCCGGTTAAATTGCATAGAAACATAGTAGATAGGAGCAGGAGTCGGCCATTCGGCCCCTCGAGCCTGCTCCGCCATTCAATGAGATCATGGCTGATCATCCAAACTCAGTACCCTGTCCCTGCCTTCTCCCCATATCCCTTGATCCCTTTAGGCTTAAGAAATATATCTAACTCCTTCTTGAATATATTTAATGAATTGGCCTCAACTGCCTTCTGTGGTAGAGAATTCCACAGGTTCACCACTCTCTGGGTGAAGAAATTCCTCCTCATCTCTGTCCTAAATGGCTTACCCCTTATCCTTAGACTGTGACCCCTGGTTCTGGACTCCCCGGCCATCGGTATCATTCTTCCTGCATCTAGTCTGTCCAGTCCTGTTAGAATTTTATAAGTTTCAATAAGATCCCCTCTCATTCTTCTAAACTCCAGCGAGTATAAGCCCAATCGACCCAATCTCTCCTCATACGTCATTCCTGCCATCCCAATTCCCACGAACTCTCTGTGGCTGCGGGGTGATCACCTCCTGGAACGTGCGCTCCAGGAAACTCTCAGCCTCCCGTCTGCCCAGCAGTGACTCCAGCCGCTCCCCAAGCTCAGAGACCCTGAGCTCGAGTTCCAGCCACGGGAGGCGCTTCCTGCACACGCGGTTCACCAGGACACGTGAAGCGTCCCGGAGTTCACGAATGGCACAGGAATTGCAGCCATCAGTCCCATCGTTTGGCTTAAAATCTGTCTACTTAAGCTATAGATATATCTGATGTTAGGTTAGTGTCGCCTTACCCCTGTTTATTATTCAATCAGTGATTGCCCCTTTGCCAGGCCCGCTGCTTGCGGCCCCTCTCCCAGATTCCAGCTCCAGCTCTGTGCTGCCTGCGGCCCCTCTCCCAGATTCCAGCCCCAGCTCTGTGCTGACTGAGCTGCTCTCACCTGGGGACAGCAACTGGGGCCTGAAAATCAGCTTCACTGCCCCTGGGCTGGGAAAGAGCGACATGAGACAACATTCTCCCTCTTACCACTTTCTACACTCCTTTTACAGGATTTTAGAAGTGGAGCATTTACAGACAGTAAGCTCAGACCAAACATCACGTCAAGATCTGACAGAGTCACTCGATTCATCAGGACCTGAATATCATCGGCTTTTGCACATGGAAGGAGAGAGCAATGATCGCAGCGCAGACAAACCGCACACGTGTTCCATGTGTGGACTCGCCTTCAGCCGATTGCCTGCCTTGGCGAGACACATCCACCGTCACACCGGGGAGAAACTGGGTAAAGGTGGGGACAGTGGGAAGAGATTCAGTTCCCCATCTGCGTCAGATGTTCATCGGCGCAGTCACCCTGGGGACAGTCCATTCACCTGCTCAGTGTGTGGGAAGGGATTTGTTTATTCATCCCACCTGCTGAGACACCAGCTTGTTCACACTGATGAGAAACCATTTAAATGTTCTGACTGTGGGAAGAGCTTCAAACACTCCGGGGATCTGAGGGAACACCAGCATGTTCACACCGATGAGAAACCATTTAAATGTTCTGACTGTGGGAAGAGCTTCAAACACTCCGGGGATCTGAGGGAACACCAGCTTGTTCACACCGATGAGAGTCTGTTTACATGTTCCGACTGTGGGAAGAGTTTTAAAAGCTCCAGGGTTCTGACCAGACACCAGCGAGTTCACACCGGGGAGAGGCCATTTCCCTGCTCTGTGTGTGGGAAGGGATTCTCTGATTCATCCACCCTGTTGACACACCAGCTTGTTCACACTGATGAGAGAGCCTTTAAATGTTCTGACTGTGGGAAGAGCTTTAAAAGACCCGGAGCTCTGACCACACACCAGCTTGTTCACACTGATGAGAAACCATTTAAATGTTCTGTCTGTCAGAAGAGCTTTAAATACTCCAGGGACCTGAAGCGACACCATCTTGTTCACACTGATGAGAAATCATTTAAATGTTCTGACTGTGGGAAGAGCTTTAAAAGATCCGGGGACCTGAAGCAACACCAGCGAGTTCGCACTGATGAGAGAGCGTTTAAATGTTCTGACTGTGGGAAGAGCTTTAAACGCTCCAATGACCTGCTGAGGCACCAGCGAGTTCACACTGTTCTTTAGCGCAGGGCCCTGCAGACAGCTGGGGTGACATGAACGTGGAATGGATGAATGTTTTATAAATGTTGTACTGCTGTTTAATCTTTCAATCTGTTGTGCTGATGATTCCCTTGATTTGACTGTTCATGTTATTTCATTGAATGTACAGCACAGAAACAGGCCATTCGGCCCAACTGGTCCATGCTGGGGTTTATGCTCCACGCGAGCCTCCTCCGACATATCCTCCTATGTTTATCTGGCTTCTCCTTAAATACATCTATGCCATTGGCCTCAACTACTCCTTGTGGAAGCGAGTTCCACATTCTTATCACTCTCTGGGTAAAGAAGTTTCTCCTGAATTCCCTCCTGGATTTATTAGTGACGATTTTATTGATGGCCCCATAAAAATGATTAGATTCTGTTAAGCTGACCAGTATGTTGTTGTACTTTGTCTTTTTCTGATGAATGAAACATTACTGAGCCCCTGTACCCATGTTATGGGATGAAGTGCCAGACAAGTGAAGGCACAACGTCTGGGTGTGAATCTGATAATAACCTCGCGGACCGTATAGGTGTGATAACCAGACGGGCTTGTGGTTATAGTCTGGTCACAGATGGTCTAAATTCCCTGAATTAGCAGGAGTTCAGGAGGCGGTCAACAGACGGGTCCAAACAATCCCATTTCCTGAGCGGTAACCAAGCTTGTGTATAATAACAGGCCACTTAAGCCATTGTCAGTTGGAACAGACTCGAGAAGATCGCGCGTGAATCCACTGTACTTCTATTCTCCAGATTGAGGGAATTATCACCCGATCTGTGTTATGCAGCGCTCTTAATAAAGCCTGGAGAGACAATTTGTGTTCTTGTGAGCTTGATTATCTGGTATCCGAAACCCTGGGACTCCCGATCATTAGAGTCAACCTCAGTGTGTGGAAAGGGATTCCCTGGTGTATCCCACCCGCTGACACACCAGAGTGTCCACAGTGTGACTGCGGTGGGTCGATTCCACTGTTGCCGATGCCTTTAATCACATCCAGGACTGAACCATGTTAATTCAGGCAACTGGGGTTTGTTAATGTTAAAACCCCAATAACTGGGCTGGATTTAAAGATTATTCCCTGTTCTCTCAGTACTAGTGAGCAGAGAGAAGCTGATGTTATAGAATCATAGAGCACAGTAGGATGCCTTTCGGCCCATCGTGCTGGTGCCGGCTCTCTGAAAGAGCGATGCAATTAGTCCCACTGCCCTGCTCTTTCCCCACTGCCCTGCAAATTTCTGCTTTTAGTATATATCCAATTCCCTTTTGACAGTTACTATTGAATCTGCTTTTGCAGACTGACCAAGGCTGAACAGATAAATAGGAACATAGTAGATAGGAGCAGGAGTAGGGCATTCGGCCCCTCGAGCCTGCTCCGCCATTCAGTGAGATCATGGCTGATCATCCAAATTCAGTACCCTATCCCTGCCTTCTCCCCATATCCCTTGATCCCTTTAGCCTTAAGAAATATATCTAACTCCTTCTTGAATACATTTAATGAATTGGCCTCAACTGCCTTGTGTGGTAGAGAATTCCACAGGTTCACCACTCTCTGGGTGAAGAAATTCCTCCTCATCTCTGTCCTAAATGGCTTACCCCTTATCCAGTACTGAGGGAGCGCCGCACTGTCGGAGGGGCAGTACTGAGGGAGCGCCGCACTGTCGGAGGAGCAGTACTGGGGAGCACCGCACTGTCGGAGGGGCAGTGCTGAGGGAGCGCCGCACTGTCGGAGGGGCAGTGCTGAGGGAGCGCCGCACTGTCGGAGGGGCAGTACTGAGGGAGCGCTGCACTGTCGGAGGGGCAGTACTGAGGGAGCGCCGCACTGTCGGAGGGGCAGTACTGAGGGAGCGCTGCACTGTCGGAGGGGCGGTACTGAGGGAGCACCGCACTGTTGGAGGGGCAGTACTGAGGGAGCGCTGCACTGTCGGAGGGGCAGTACTGAGGGAGCGCCGCACTGTCGGAGGGGCAGTGCTGAGGGAGCGCCGCACTGTCGGAGGGGCAGTGCTGAGGGAGCGCCGCACTGTCGGAGGGGCAGTACTGAGGGAGCGCTGCACTGTCGGAGGGGCAGTACTGAGGGAGCGCCGCACTGTCGGAGGGGCAGTACTGAGGGAGCGCTGCACTGTCGGAGGGGCGGTACTGAGGGAGCGCCGCACATTCGGGGGAAGCAATGCTGTGGGAGTGCCGCATTGTCATAGGGGCAGTAACGAAGGAGCGCTGCAGTGTCGGAGGTGCCGTCCTACGGATGAGACGTTAAACCGAGGCCCCCGTCTGCCCCCTCAGGTGGATGTAAAAGATCCCGTGGTACTATTTCGAATAAGTTATCCCTGGTGTTTTGAGCCCAATATTTATCCCTCAATCAACATGACGAAAAAGCAGATTATCTGGTCATTATCACATTGCTGTTTGTGGGAGCTTGCTGTGCGCAAATTGGCTGCCGCATTTCCCACATTACAACAGTGACTACACTTCAAAAAGTACGTCATTGGCTGTAAAGTGCTTTGCGATGTCCAGTGGTCATGAAAGACGGTTAAGAAGGCAAATGTTATGCTGGCCTTCATTACAAGAGGATTTGAGTACAGGAGTAAAGAAGTCTTACTCCAATTATATCTTCTTAGGCAGTCCCTTGGAACCGAGGATGACTTGCTTACACATTAAAAATGAGTTCTCAGGTGACTGGTGAGTCCAATGCGGGACCGACAGCCTCTGTCACAGGTGGGGCAGACGGTGGTTGAAGGGGCGGATGGGTGGGGTGCTTGGGTTGATGTGCGTTCCTTGCGTTTGGCTTCCCCTTGCTCCCGGCGGAGAGACTCGAGGTGTTCGGCGCCTTCCCGGATGCTTCTCCACTTTGTGCGGTCTTGGGCCAGGGATTCCCAGGTGTCAGTGGGGATGTTGCACCTTTTCAAGGAGGCTTTGAGGGTGTCCTTGAAGCATTTCCTCTGCCCACCTGGGGCTCTCTTGCCGTGTCAGAGCTCCGAGTAGAGCGCTTGTTTCGGGAGTCTCGTATCGGGTATGCGGACAATGTGACCCGTCCACCGGAGCTGATCGAGTGTGGTCAAAGCTTCGATGCTGGGGATGTCGGCCTGAGCGAGAACACCGACGTTGGTGCGTCTATCCTGCCAATGAATTTGCAGGATCTTGCGGAGGCAGCGTTGGTGGTACCTCTCCAGTGCACCTCAAATCACTGGAGTGGTACCACAAATGCTGCCTCCAATTATATAGGGCCTTGGTGAGACCACACCTGGAGTACTGTGTACAATTTTGGTCTCCTTACCTAAGGAAGGATATATTTGCCATAGAGGGAGTGCAACGAAGGTTCACGAGATTGATTCCTGGGATGGCGGGACTGTCGTTTGAGAAGAAATTGAGTAAACTAGACATGTATTCTCTTGAATTCAGAAGAATGAGAGGGGATCTCATTGAAGCATACAAAATTATTACAGGGCTTGATAGGGTGGATGCTGGGAGAATGTTTCCCTTGGCTGGGGAGTCTAGTACCAGGGGCCACAGCCTCAGGATAAAGGGTAACATAAGAACATAAGAAATAGGAGCAGGAGTAGGCCAATCGGCCCCTCGAGCCTGCTCCGCCATTCAATAAGATCATGGCTGATCTGATCCTAACCGCCAATCTACTATAACAGAACCCTCTCCTGAATCTAACAGAATTAGACACACGAAATAGGAGCAGGATCAGGCTACACGGCCCCTGGGCCCGCTCCGCTACCCACAGGGCCATGACCGATCCGAACTTAGACTCATGTCCAAATTCCTGCCCGCTCCCCGTAACCCTTAATTCCCTTTACTTCTAGGAAACTGTCTATTTCGGTTTTAAATTTATGTAATGATGTAGCTTCTACAGCTTTTTGGGGCAGCATATTCCATGGACCTACCACCCTCTGAGTGAAGTAGTTCCTCCACATCTCAGTTTTGAAAGAGCAGCCCCTTATTCTAAGACTATGCCCCCTAGTTCTAGTTTCACCCATCATCGGGAACATCCTCCCCGCATCCACCCGATCCAACCCCTTCACAATCTTATATGTTTCAATAAGATCGCCTCTCATTCTTCTGAACTCCAATGAGTAGAGTCCCAATTTACTCAACCTCTCCTCATATGTCCATCCCCTCATCCCCGGGATTAACCGAGTGAACCTTCTTTGTACTGACTCGAGAGCAAGTATGTCCTTTCTTAAGTATGGACACCAAAACTGTACGCAGTATTCCAGGTGCGGTCTCACCAATACCTTGTACAACTGAAACAATACCTCCCTATTTTTATATTCTATCCCCCTAGCAATGAAAGCCAACATTCCATTGGCCTTCTTAATCACTTGCTGCACCTGCATACTAACCTTTTGAGTTTCGTGCACAGGACCCCCAGATCCCTTTGTACTCCAGTACTTTCCAGTTTCTTGCCATTAAGATAATAACTTGCTCTACGATTTTTCCTGCCAAAGTGCATAACCTCACACTTTCCAGTATTGTATTCCATCTGCCAAATCTCTGCCCACTTACTTAGCCTGTCTATGTCCCCTTGCAGGTTTTTTATGTCCTCCTCACTCACTACTTTCCCTCCCATCTTAGTATCATCTGCAAACTTTGATATGTTACACTCGGTCCCCTCCTCCAAATCGTTAATGTAGATTGTAAAGAGTTGGGGACCCAGCACTGACCCCTGCGGAACACCACTAGTTACTGATTGCCAGTCTGAGAATGAACCATTTATCCCAACTCTCTGCCTTCTGTTAGATAGCCAATCCTCTATCCATGCCAGAATATTACCCCCAATCCCGTGATTTTTTATCTTAAGCAATAATCTTTTGTGTGGCACCTTGTCAAATGCCTTTTGGAAGTCAAAATACACTACGTCCACTGGTTCCCCTTTATCCACCCTACATGTTACTTCCTCAAAGAACTCCAGCAAATTTGTCAAACATGACTTCCCCTTCATAAAACTATGCTGACTTTGTCCTATTAAATTATGATTATCCAAATGTCCTGTTACTGTCTCCTTAATAATGGACTCCAAAATTTTACCTACCACAGATGTTAGGCTAACCGGTCTATAGTTTCCAGCCTTCTGTCTACTGCCCTTTTTAAATAAGGGTGTTACATTAGCAGTTTTCCAGTCTGCCGGGACCTTTGCTGAGTCCAGGGAGTTTTGGAAAATTATTACCAATGCATCCACAATCCCTACTGCCACTTCCCTCAAGACCCTAGGATGTAAGCCATCAGGTCCAGGTGATTTATCCGCCTTGAGTCCCATTATTTTACCGAGTACCACTTCCTTAGTGATTTTGATCATGTTTAGCTCCTCCCCCCCTTTAGCCCCCCTGTTAGTCCAGTGTTGGAATATTCGTAGTGTCTTTTCCTGTAAAGACTGATATAAAATATTCATTAATGTTTTTTCCATCTAACTATCTTCCCTTTCTTAATCAATCTTTTTGTTATTTTTTGCTGTCTTTTAAAGTTTTCCCAATCCTCTATTCTCCCACTAGATTTGGCTACCTTATATGCCCTTGTTTTTATTCGAATACTATCCTTAATTTCTTTACTTGGCCATGGATGGCTGTCTTTTCTTTTACAGGGTAGGCCATTCAGGACTGAGATGAGAAGAAACTTCTTCACACAGAGGGTGGTGAATCTTTGGAATTCTCTACCCCAGAGGGCTGTGGAGGCTCAGTCATTGGGTATATTCCAAACAGTGATCGATAGATTTCTGACCAGTAAGGGCATCAAGGGATATGGCGATAGGGCCGGTGAATGGAGTTGAGGCAGAAGATCAGCCATGATCTCATTGAATGTCGGAGCAGGCTCGAAGGGCCGAATGGCCGACTCCTGCTCCTATTTCTTCTGTTCTTATAAATGCAAGTCTTTCTTTCTTTCTTATTGTGTCCAATTCTGGCCACCGCACTTTAGGAAGAATGTGAAGACCTTAGAGAGGCTGCAGAAAAGATTACCAGAATGGTACCAGGGATGAGGGACTTCAATTATGTGGAGAGACTGGAGAAGCTGAGATTGTTCTCCTTAGAGCAGAGAAGGTTAAGTGGAGATTGACCAGAATGGTACCAGGGATGAGGGACTTCAGTTACGTGGAGAGACTTGGATTTTTCTCCTTAGAGCAGAGAAGGTTAAGTGGAGATTGACCAGAATGGTACCAGGGATGAGGAACTTCAGTTACGTGGAGAGACTGGAGAAGCTGGGGTTGTTCTCCTTAGAGCAGAGAAGGTTAAGTGGAGATTGACCGGAAGGGTACCAGGGATGAGGGACTTCAGTTATGTTGAGACTGGAGAAGCTGGGGTTGTTCTCCTTCGAGCAGAGCAGAGTAGGTTAAGGGGAGATTGCCCAGAATGGTACCAGGGATGAGGGATTAAGTTACGTGGAGAGACTGGAGAAGCTGGGGTTGTTCTCCTTAGAGGGCGGTGGAGGCCAGTTCATTAAATATATTCAAGAAAGAGTTGGATATATTTGTTAAGGCTAAAGGGATCAAGGGATATGGGGAGAAGGCAGGGACAGGGTACTGAATTTGGATGATCAGCCATGATCTCATTGAATGGCGGAGCAGGCTCGAGGGGCCGAATGGCCTACTCCTGCTCCTATCTTCTATGTTTCTATGTAGAGCAGAGAAGGTTAAGGGGAGATTGACCAGAATGGTACCAGGGATGAGGGACTTCAGTTATGTGGAGAGACTGGAGAAGCTGGGGTTGTTCTCCTTAGAGCAGAGAAGGTTGACAGGAGATTTGATAGAGGTGTTCAAAATCGTGAGGGGGGTCTGGACAGAGTAGATGGAGAGAAACTGTTCCCATTGGCGGAAGGCTCGAGAACCAGAGGACACAGATTTAAGGTGATTGGCAGAAGGTCCAAAGGCTCCTCACAGCTTACTGTCCCACCTAGCTTTGTATCATCAGCAAACTTGGATACATTACACTCGGTCCCTTCATCTAGGTCATTAATATAGATTGTAAATAGCTGAGGCCCCAACACTGATCCACGCGGCACCCCATTAGATACCGCCTGCCAACCTGAAAAAGATCCGTTTATCCCTACTCTCTGTTTTCAGTCCGTTAACCAATCCTCTATCCATGCTACTATATTACCCCCAACCCCATGAGCCCTAATCTTGTGTAATAACCTTTTATGTGGCACCTTATCGAATGCCTTTTGGAAATCCAAATATACTACATCCACTGGTTCCCCTTTATCTACCCTGCTAGTTACATCCTCAAAAAACTCTAATAAATTTGTCAAACACGATTTCCTTTTCATAAAACCATGTTGACTCTGCCTAATCATGTTATGATTTTCTAAGTGACTTGATACCACTTCCTTAACAATGGATTCCAGCATTTTCCCGATGACTGATGTAGCTTTCAAAAACTCTTATAATAATGTGTCCGTGACTACACAAACCACTCTGGGTCCAGGTATATTGTGTATCAGTAAAACAGTCCGTGACTACACAAACCACTCTGGGTCCAGGTATATTGTGTATCAGTAAAACAGTCCGTGACGACACAAACCGCTCTGGGTCCAGGTATATTGTGTATCAGTAAAACAGTCTGTGACTACACAAACCGCTCTGGGTACAGGTATATTGTGTATCAGTAAAACAGTCTGTGACTACACAAACCACTCTGGGTCCAGGTATACTGTGTATCAGTAAAACAGTCCATGACTACACAAACCACTCTGGGTCCAGGTATATTGTGTATCAGTAAAACAGTCCGTGACTACACAAACCACTCTGGGTCCAGGTATACTGTGTATCAGTAAAACAGTCCATGACTACACAAACCACTCTGGGTCCAGGTATATTGTGTATCAGTAAAACAGTCCGTGACTACACAAACCACTCTGGGTCCAGGTATATTGTGTATCAGTAAAACAGTCCGTGACGACACAAACCACTCTGGGTCCAGGTATATTGTGTATCAGTAAAACAGTCCGTGACGACACAAACCGCTCTGGGTCCAGGTATATTGTGTATCAGTAAAACAGTCTGTGACTACACAAACCACTCTGGGTCCAGGTATATTGTGTATCAGTAAAACAGTCCGTGACTACACAAACCACTCTGGGTCCAGGTATACTGTGTATCAGTAAAACAGTCCATGACTACACAAACCACTCTGGGTACAGGTATATTGTGTATCAGTAAAACAGTCCGTGACTACACAAACCACTCTGGGTCCAGGTATACTGTGTATCAGTAAAACAGTCCATGACTACACAAACCACTCTGGGTCCAGGTATATTGTGTATCAGTAAAACAGTCCGTGACTACACAAACCACTCTGGGTCCAGGTATACTGTGTATCAGTAAAACAGTCCATGACTACACAAACCACTCTGGGTCCAGGTATACTGTGTATCAGTAAAACAGTCCATGACTACACAAACCACTCTGGGTCCAGGTATATTGTGTATCAGTAAAACAGTCCGTGACTACACAAACCACTCTGGGTCCAGGTATATTGTGTATCAGTAAAACAGTCCGTGACGACACAAACCACTCTGGGTCCAGGTATATTGTGTAATCAGTAAAACAGTCCGTGACTACACAAACCACTCTGGGTCCAGGTATATTGTGTATCAGTAAAACAGTCCGTGACTACACAAACCACTCTGGGTACAGGTATATTGTGTATCAGTAAAACAGTCCGTGACTACACAAACCACTCTGGGTACAGGTATATTGTGTATCAGTACAACAGGTTTATTAAGCATTAAACATCTGGTACAAAGAAGTAGTACTTAACAAGAAGATCGTCACAGTCTGTTCGTTCAAACCCCGGCGTTCCTTCCGAGTGTCTGCGGCACAAGTCTCCTGATGTATGTTGCTGTGTTCCGTTGTCCCATGCGCGCTTACTTGTGATCTTGCTGTGTTCTGTTGACCGAAGCTCCTATCAATCTCTGGTTACACGATGCGCTGCTTTCGATGTTCAAAACCTGTACCTTTATACCCTTTTCCCCCTCGTTTTGCCTACATGGCAGTAATTAACCCTCTAACACCTGGTAAAAAGTCTTGCTCCCTCGTTACCCATCTTATGACCTTGTTTGATCCTTCTGACTTTTTCTCCATGTATAACAAAGTACCCTTATCTCAGATCTTCACTTTTCACAGAACACTTCCTAGAATGTTCACGGAACAGTCGGTCCATCCGATAGCTGGACCAATGAAGGACGTCTCCAACTCCAACAAGGGGGAGGATCCAGTTGTCGTGGTTCCTGTTGGTACCAACGACATAGATAGGACAAGGAAGGAGGTTCTGCTGAGGGAGTTTGAGCAGCTAGGGGCCAAATTAAAAAGCAGAACCACAAGGGTAATAATCTCTGGATTATTACCTGAGCCACGAGCGAATTTGGCTAGGACAAATAAAATGAGAGAGTTAAATGCGTGGCTCAAAGACTGGTGTGGGAGAAATGGGTTTTGCTTCCTGGGACACTGGCACCAGTACTGGGACAGGAGGGAGCTGTTCCGCTGGGACGGGCTTCACTTGGCCAGTGCTGGGACTAGAGTCCTGGCGGATCATATAACTCGGGCTGTAGAGAGGGCTTTAAACTAACTAGTGGGGGGGAGGTTCCTGGAGCGCAAATAATAAAAATGACAACAGAGAAGGTCATAGACTTAGGTAGCAGTGGGGAAATTGAAAACCAGAGCGTGTCAGGAAGGGGCAGAAGGTATGGAGTAAAAGGTAAAGTAATAAAAAGGGCAAAAGCAGGAACTAAGTGTCACAAAACATCTTTGAAAGTTCTCTATCTGAATGCTCGTAGCATTCGTAACAAAATAGACGAGTTAATGGCACAAATAACTACATATGGGTATGATCTTGTGGCCATTACAGAAACATGGCTGCAGGGTGACAATGCCTGGGAATTAAACATACTGGGTTATTTAACGATCAGGAAGGACAGGCAGGAAGGAAGGGGAGGTGGGGTGGCTATGTTAATAAAGGAAGGAATCACTGTAATACAGAGAAATGATATTGGGCCAAAAGATCAGGATAATGAAACAGTTTGGGTGGAGGTAAGGAATAATAAGGGGAAAAACACTACTGGGCGTAGTTTATAGGCCTCCGAACAGTGGCAACTCTGTTGGACGGAGTATCAATCAGGAAATAGTTGAGGCTTGTAATAAGGGAACATCTATAATTATGGGGGATTTTAACTATCATATTAATTGGACAAATCAAATTGGGCAGGGCTGCCTTGAGGATGAGTTCATTGAGTGTATTAGGGATGGGTTTCTTGAGCAGTATGTAACTGAACCGACCAGGTGGCAAGCAACCTTAGATCTGGTCCTGTGTAACGAGACAGGATTAATTAAAAATGTCCTAGTAAAGGATCCCCTTGGAATGAGTGACCATAACATGGTTGAATTCCATATTCAATTAGAGGGTGAGAAGGTTGGATCTCAAACAAGCGTGCTAAGCTTGAATAAAGGAGACTATGAAGGTATGAGAGCGGAATTGAGTAGAGTGGATTGGGAAAATAGATTAAAGGGTAAGACGATACATGATCAGTGGTGTACATTTAAGGAGTTATTTTACAACTTCCAAAAAATATATATTCCACTGAGAAGAAAAGGGTGTAAGAGAAAAGAGAGTCATCCGTGGCTAAGTAAAGAAATTAAGGATAGTATTCAACTAAAAACAAGGGCATATAAGGTAGCCAAATCTAGTGGGAGGATAGAGGATTGGGAAAACTTTCAAAGACAGCAAAAAATAACAAAAAGATTGATTAAGAAAGGGAAGATAGATTATGAAAGTAAATTAGCAAAAAATATAAAAACAGATAGTAAGAGTTTTTATAGTTATATAAAAAGAAAAAGGGTGGCTAAAGTAAATGTTGGTCCCTTAGAGGATGAGACCGGGAAATTAATGGTGGGAAATATGGAGATGGCAAAAACAGTGAATGAATATTTTGTATCAGTCTTTACAGTAGAAGACACTAAGAATATCCCAACACTGGACAAACAGGGGGCTGAACGGGGGAGGAGCTAAACACGATCAAAATCACTAAGGAAGTGGTACTCGGTAAAATAATGGGACTCAAGGCGGATAAATCACCTGGACCTGATGGCTTACATCCTAGGGTCTTGAGGGGAGTGGCGGTAGGGATTGTGGATGCATTGGTAATAATTTTCCAAAACGCCCTGGACTCAGCAAAGGTCCCAGCAGACTGGAAAACTGCAAATGTAACACCCTTATTTAAAAAGGGCAGTAGACAGAAGGCTGGAAACTATAGACCGGTTAGCCTAACATCTGTGGTAGGTAAAACTTTGGAGTCCATTATTAAGGAGACAGTAACAGGACATTTGGATAATCATAATTTAATAGGACAAAGTCAGCATGGTTTTATGAAGGGGAAGTCATGTTTGACAAATTTGCTGGAGTTCTTTGAAGAAGTAACATACAGGGTGGATAAAGGGGAACCAGTGGACGTAGTGTATTTAGACTTCCAAAAGGCATTTGACAAGGTGCCACACAGAAGACTATTGCTTAAGATAAAAAATCACGGGATGGGGGTAATATTCTGGCATGGATAGAGGATTGGCTATCTAACAAGGCAGAGAGTTGGGATAAATGGTTCATTCTCAGACTGGCAATCAGTAACTAGTGGTGTTCCGCAGGGGTCAGTGCTGGGTCCCCAACTCTTTACAATGTATATTAACGAGTTGGAGGAGGGGACCGAGTGTAACATATCAAAGTTTGCAGATGATACTAAGATGGGAGGGAAAGTAGTGAGTGAGGAGGACATAAAAAACCTGCAAGGGGACATAGACAGGCTAAGTAAGTGGGCAGAGATTTGGCAGATGGAATACAATACTGGAAAATGTGAGGTTATGCACTTTGGCAGGAAAAATCGTAGAGCAAGTTATTATCTTAATGGCAACAAACTGGAAAGTACTGAAGTACAAAGGGATCTGGGGGTCCTGGTGCACGAAACTCAAAAGGTTAGTATGCAGGTGCAGCAAGTGATTAAGAAGGCCAATGGAATGTTGGCTTTCATTGCTAGGGGGATAGAATATAAAAATAGGGAGGTATTGCTTCAGTTGTACAAGGTATTGGTGAGACTGCACCTGGAATACTGCGTACAGTTTTGGTGTCCATACTTAAGAAAGGACATACTTGCTCTCGAGTCAGTACAAAGAAGGTTCACTCGGTTAATCCCGGGGATGAGGGGATGGACATATGAGGAGAGGTTGAGTAGATTGGGACTCTACTCATTGGAGTTCAGAAGAATGAGAGGCGATCTTATTGAAACATATAAGATTGTGAAGGGGTTGGATCGGGTGGATGCGGGGAAGATGTTCCCGATGATGGGTGAAACTTGAACTAGGGGGCATAGTCTTAGAATAAGGGGCTGCTCTTTCAAAACTGAGATGAGGAGGAACTACTTCACTCAGAGGGTGGTAGGTCCATGGAATATGCTGCCCCAAAAAGCTGTAGAAGCTACATCATTACATAAATTTAAAACAGAAATAGACAGTTTCCTAGAAGTAAAGGGAATTAAGGGTTATGGGGAGCGGGCAGGAATTTGGACATGAGTCTAGGTTCGGATCGGTCATGGCCCTGTGGGTAGCGGAGCGGGCTTGGGGGCCGTGTAGCCTGATCCTGCTCCTATTTCATGTGTCTAATTCTGTTAGATTCAGGAGATGGTTCTGTGATAGTGGATTGGCGGTTAGGATCAGATCAGTCATGATCTTATTGAATGGCGGAGCAGGCTCGAGGTGCTGATTGGCCTACTCCTGCTCCTATTTCTTATGTTCTCTCTAGTTTTTACCTCTTTAAGCATAATATTGCTGAATTCCTCGTCTCCATAAACTTAGCACAACATTCCATTACTTCAGTAATTTTAAACAGAGCTTTTTAGTCAGGTTGGCATAATCCCATCCTGCTGTGCTCTCAGCCATTCTCCATTTTATACAGGCTTTTAGGCTCTTAACATACAATTTCACATATTATAGTTATGTTAAAATGGTTATCGAATCTTAATAATGTTTACTAAATCCTACAGGTACACACTATCCTACACTGATGTCACGCTAACTGGCCTGTAGTTCCCTGTTTTTCCTCTCCCTCCTTTCTTGAATAGCGGTGTTACATTTGCGACCTTCCAATCTGCTGGGACCGTTCTACAATCTAGGAAATTTTGGAAGATCAAAACCAATGCATCCACTATCTCTTCAGCCACATCTTTTACAACCCTGGGATGTAGGCCATCAGGTCCAGGGGATTTGTCGGATTTTAGTCCCATTAGTTTTCCTAGTACCTTTTCTCTACTTCTATTAATTACGTTAAGTTCCTCACCCTCATTACACCCTTGGTTCCCCACCATTTTTGGTGTGCTTTTTGTGTCTTCTACTGTGAAGACATATTTTTTTTTAACTTTTCTGCTATTTTCTTATTCCCCATAATAATTTCTCTTGCCTCAGCCTCTACGAGACCAACGTTTACTTTTGCTACTCTTTTCCTTTTTACATACTTGTAGAAACTCTTACAATCTGCTTTTATATTTCTTGCTATTTTTCTCTCATTCTATTTTTTCCCTTTTAATCAATTTTTGGTCAACCTTTACTGGTTTCTGAAACTCTCCCAATCCTCAGCCTTACTATTATTCTTTGCAACATTATAAACTTCTTCTTTCAATCTAATGCTATCCTTAACTTCTTTAGTTAGCCACGGTTGGATCACTTTTCCCGTGGAGTTTTTGTTTCTCAATGGAATGTATTTTTGTTGAGAATTATGAAATATTTCTTTAAATGCTAGCCACGGCTTATCTACCGCTATACCTTTTAATCTATTTTTCCAATCTACCTTAGCCAACTCGCCCCTCATACCTATGCAATAGGCTTTATTTAAGTTTAAGACTCTAGTTTTGGACTGAGGCAAGTCACTCTCAAAATTAACATAAAATTCTATCATATTATGATCACTCTGCCCCAGAGGATCCTTTACTGTGAGATTGCTAATTAACCCTGTCTCATTACACAACACATGATCTAAAGTAGCCTGTTCCCTGGTTGGGTCCATGACATATTGTTCTAGGAAACTGTCCCAAATGCATCCCATGAACTCATCCTCCAGACTGCCTTTGCCAATTTGATTTGTCCAGTCTATATGAAGATTAAAGTCCCCCAAGATTATTGCATTACTTTTGTTGCAAGCTCCTGCTATTTCTTGATTAATATTCTGTCTAACAGTTTAGCTACGGTTAGGGGGCCTTTATACTACCCCTACCAGTGTTTTCTGCCCCTTGTTATCCTTAGCTCCTTATTCTACTTCCTGATCTTCCGAGTCGAGATCCTTTCTCACTTCCGTTTTTCAAAATAGCAGCCACGAGATCTTTTACACCCACCTGAGGGGCAGACGGGGCCTTGGTTTAACGTCGCATCCGAAAGATGGCACCTCTGACAGAGCAGCTCTCCCTCAGTACTGCCCTGGAGTGTCAGCCTAGGTTACGTGCTCAAGTCTCCAGAGTGGGACTCAAACCCACGACCTTCTGACTCTAGAGGTGAGAGTGTCACCCACTGAGCCGAGGCTGACCCCTCTTAAACTCCAGCCTAGTTACTGGGGTTATCAGCATCTTCAAACCGCCCCCCGCCCCCCAACCCCGTAATTGCCATTATTAACACAGAACAGTCCTTCATGTGATTAACAGCAGAATGGGACCAGTGTGCTCAGGTGTGAACTCGCTGGTGTCTCAGAAGGTTAGATGAACTGGTGAATCCCTTTTCACACACTGAGCAGGGGAACGGCCTCTCCCCAGTGTGAACTCGCTGGTGTCTCAGCAGGTGAAATGAAGTGGTGAATCCCTTTTCACACACTGAGCAGGGGAACGGCCTCTCTCCAGTGTGAGTGAACTGGTGTTTCCGAAGATCGGATGAGCGCGTAAACCTCTTCCCGCAGTGAGAACAGCTGAATGGCCTCTCCCCGGTGTGGTTGCGTCGATGCATCTTCAGGTCCTTTGAGCATTTGAAACTCTTGTCGCATTCGGAACATTTAAACGGCCTCTCGTCAGTGTGAACCAACTGGTGTACCCGCAGATAGGTGAGACGAGTGAATCCTTTCCCGCACTCGGAGCAGGAGAACGGCCTCTCGTCAGTGTGAAGCAGCTGGTGTTCCCGCAGATTGGAGGGACAATTGAATCCTTTCCCGCACTCGGAGCAGGTGAACGGCCTCTCGTCAGTGTGAACCAGCTGGTGCATCAGCAGGGCGGAGGAGAGAGTGAATCCCTTCCCACACACGGAGCAGGTGAACGGCCTCTCCCCGGTGTGAACTCGCTGGTGCCGTATCAGGTCGCTGGATCTTCTGAAGCCCTTCTCGCAGTCGTGGCACTGAAAAGGGCTCTCATCGGTGTGAACACGCTCGTGTATCGACAGGTTGCCAGACTGGTTAAACCTCTTCTCACAGTGAGAGCAGGTGAACGGCCTCTCCCCGGTGTGAACTCGCTGGTGTGTCAGCATGTTGGATTGTTGAGTGAATCCCTTCCCGCAGTCGGAGCAGGTGAACGGCCTCTCCCCAGCGTGAACTCGCTGGTGTGCCTGCAGGGTGCTTGAATGAGTGAATCCCTTCCCACACACGGTGCAGGTGAACGGCCATTTCACAGTGTGACTGCGTTGATGAGTCTCCAGCTCGGAAAGGCAACGGAATCCCTTCCCGCATTCCCGACATTTGCACAGACTCTCCTTGCTTTGGTTACACTTGTGCCTCCCCAGGCTGCACCTTCGGTTGAATCCACGTCCACACATAAGACACGTGTGCAGTTTGCCCGCATTCTGAGTGCTGCTTTCTGCTTCCATATGTCGATGATATTCAGGTCCTGATGAATTGAGTGACTCTGTCAGATCTTCGTGTGAAGTTTGCGTTAAGCTGCCCGTCTGCAATTCCTCCCCTTGCAAGAGACAGTAAAAGAGGTTTATATAAGTAATTAATGCAAATACAGGAGAGATGGCTTGCATCCTAGGGTCTTGAGGGAAGTAGCGGTAGGGATTGTGGATGCATTGGTAATCATTTTCCAAAACTCACTGGACTCAGCAAAGGTCCCGGCAGATTGGAAAACTGCTAATGTAACACCCTTATTTAAAAAGGGTAGTAGGCAGAAGGCTGGAAACTATAGACCTGTTAGCCTAACATCTGTGGTTGGTAAAATGTTAGAGTCCATTATTAAGGAGACAGTAACGGGACATTTGGATAAACATAATTTAATAGGACAAACTCAGCATGGTTTCATGAAGGGGGAGTCATGTTTGACAAATTTGCTGGAGTTTTTTGAGGAAGTAACATACAGGGTGGATAAAGGGGAACCAGTGGACGTAGTGTATTTAGACTTCCAAAAGGCATTTGACAAGGTGCCACTCAAAAGATTATTGCTCAAGATAAAAAATCACAGGGTTGGGGGTAATATTCTGGCGTGGGTGGAGGATTGGCTCTCTAACAGAAAGCAGAGAGTTGGGATAAATGGTTCGTTCTCAGATTGGCAACCAGTAACTAGTGGTGTTCCGCAGGGCTCAGTGCTGGGTCCCCAACTCTTTACAATCTATATTAACGATTTGGAGGAGGGGACCGAGTGTAACATATCAAAGTTTGCAGATGATACAAAGATGGGACGGAAAGTAGTGAGTGAGGAGGACATAAAAACCTGCAAAGGGACATAGACAGGCTAAGTAAGTGGGCAGAGATTTGGCAGATGGAATACAATACTGGAAAGTGTGAGGTTATGCACTTTGGCAGGAAAAATCATAGAGCAAGTTATTATCTTAATGGCAAGAAACTGGAAAGTACTGTAGTACAAAGGGATCTGGGGGTCCTGGTGCACGAAACTCAAAAAGTTAGTATGCAGGTGCAGCAAGTGATCAAGAAGGCCAATGGAATGTTGGCTTTTATTGCTAGGGGGAAGGAATATAAAAACAGGGAGGTATTGCTGCAGTTGTACAAGGTATTGGTGAGACCGCACCTGGAATACTGCATACAGTTTTGGTGTCCATACTTAAGAAAAGACATACTTGCTCTCGAGTCAGTACAAAGAAGGTTCACTCGGTTAATCCCAGGGATGAGGGGGTGGTCATATGAGGAGAGGTTGAGTAGATTGGGACTCTACTCATTGGAGTTCAGAAGAATGAGAGGCAATCTTATTGAAACATATAAGATTGTGAAGGGGCTTGATCGGGTGGATGCGGTGAGGATGTTCCCAATGATGGGTGAAACTAGAACTAGGGGGCATAGTCTTAGAATAAGGGGCTGCTCTTTCAAAACTGAGATGAGGAGAAACTTCTTCACTCAGAGGGTAGTAGTTTTGTGGAATTTGCTGCCCCAGAAAGCTGTGGAAGCTACATCATTAAATAAATTTAAAACAGAAATAGATAGTTTCCTAGAAGTAAAGGGAATTAAGGGTTACGGGGAGCGGGCAGGAAATTGGACATGAGTCTAGGTTCGGAATGGTCATGGCCCTGTGGGTAGTGGAGTGGGCCCAGGGGCCGTGTAGCCTGGTTCTGCTCCTACTGTGTTCTAATTCTGTGTTAGATTTCAGGAGATGGTTTTATTCCTGTTCCTGGCTGGGGTGGAGATCACCTTTACAGAAGGTAAGTACTGCAGAAAATATAGGGACAGAGTGATCTCCTGGAAGAATTTCGATCGCCTAGATGGGTCGGAGAGGAATTTCCCAGATTTTTTTCTCCCAAATTGGCCATTGGGGCTTTTTCTGATTTTTCGCCTCTCCCGGGAGATCACATGGGTTCGGGTGGATGCAGAGTGATAGAAGATTTGAGGTTAGGATCAGATCAGCCATGATCTTATTGAATGGTGGAGCAGGCTCGAGGGGCCGATTGGCCTACTCCTGCTCCTATTTCTCATGTTCTTATGTTAAAGACTGGCCTTTATACAGCGTCTTTCACGACCAACGGTTTTACCGCCAATGAATTACTTTTTGAAGTGTAGTTGCTGTTGTAATGTGGGAAACACTGCAGCCAATTTGCATCATAAATAATGGCCAGGACACCGGGGATAACTCTCCTGCCCTTCCGCGAAATAACGGGATCTTTTACGTCCACCTGAACGTCTCATCGTAAAGACGGCCCTCCGACAGTGCGGCGCTCCCTCAGTACTGCCCCTCCGACAGTGCGGCGCTCCCTCAGTACTGTCCCTCCGACAGTGCGGCGCCCCCTCAGTACTGACCTTCCGACAGTGCGGCACTCCCTCAGTACAGCCCCTCCGACAGTGCAGCGCTCCCTCAGTACTGACCCTCCGACAGTGCAGCGCTCCCTCAGTACTGACCCTCCGATAGTGCGGCGCTCCCTTAGTACTGCCCCTCCGACAGTGCGGCGCTCCCTTAGTACTGCCCCTCCGACAGTGCGGCGCTCCCTCAGTACTATCCCTCCGACAGTGCAGTGCTCCCTCAGTACTGCCCCTCCCACAGTGCGGCGCTCATTCATGTACTGCCCCTCCGACAGTGGGGGGCCGCGCATGCTCATTCGGCCCCACCATAACACCAGAGCGTCAGCCTAGGTTTATGTGCTCGAGTCCCTGGAATGGGGACTTTGAACCCACAACTTTCTGACTGAGAAACGAGGGTGCTCCCAACTGAGCCACTGGCTGGCTCTCAAGGTCTTTCACATACTTGCTAAAGTGCGGTGGCTGGGGGAATTGTCACAGTCCCTTTAATCAGAAGACACACGAGAGGGGGGAGGGAGTCCCTTTAAATGTGGAGGGGGTGGGGTCCCTTTAAATGTGGAGGGGGTGGGTGTCTCTTTAAATGTGGAGAGGCGGGGCTGCGCATGCTCATTCGGCCCCACCATAACACCAGACTGCCAGTGCGCCTGCGCGGGGCCTCCGGGGATCAGCCGGAAGGCCGGGCCCGGATAAGAGGCGGATTCAGCGGCCGGGGTAAAGTAAAGTGTTGGGGAATCGATTTAAATCGAGGTGAGGCGGGGGAGCAGAGAGCGAGATTATAAAGTAAAATACGAGAAAACCCAAACCTGAGAGTCGGGCGGGCGGGACCTCCGCGGACGCCAAACGGAGCGGAGCGGGGCCTGTGACTGACGGGAGCTCTCACCAATAGGAAGAGGGCTGAGCTGGGAGGACTGAACTGGGCGGCCTGGTCCTCCAACCAATGGCGGCAAGGGGGCGGGACTTTGCTCTCCCGGCGCTGGTGCGTTGGGGCCCGATTGTGACGTCATCAGAGGATGAGGCCATTCAGGTGGAGGCTGGCCCGGGCCTGTGACTGACGGGCGCACGGACCAATAGGATGAGGGCTGAGCTGGGAGGACTGAACTGGGCGGCCTGGTCCTCCAACCAATGGCGGCGCGGCAAGGGGGCGGGGCCTCCTCTCCAGCTCAGGTGCGCTGGGGCCGATTGTGACGCGCTGTTCCCAGGTGAGAGCAGCTCAGTCAGCACAGAGCTGGGGCTGGAATCTGGGAGAGGGGCCGCAGGCAGCGGGCCTGGCAAAGGGGCACAAGCTTCACAATACAAGCTGCTTTCAAATGCACAATTGTTTCCTACACACAGCCTTGCAGGTGACGGAAGTTGGCCCCTGGCCGCCTGTGTAGGTCTTTTTGTTACAGCAGTTTGAGCTGGAGTGGAGATGGAGGAGAAGCTGCTGGGTTTTCGATGGAATCTGGAACAGTATCCATGGATTGGAGGGTAGCTAAGGTTACCGCACTATTCAAAAAAGGTGGTAGAGAGAAAACGGGGAATTACAGACCGGTAAGCCTGACATCGGTAGTGGGGAAAATGCTAGAGTCCGTTATAAAAGATGTAATAGCAGAGCACTTGGAAAACAGTGACAGGATCGGACAAAGTCAACATGGATTTACAAAAGGTAAATCGTGCTTGACTAATCTACTGGAATTTTTTGAGGATGTAACTGGTAAAATAGATAAGGGAGAACCAGGGGATGTGGTGTATTTGGACTTTCAGAAGGCTTTCGATAAGGTCCCACATAAGAGATTAGCGTGTAAAGTTAAGGCACATGGGATTGGGGGCAAGGTACTGACTTGGATAGAGAACTGGTTGGCAGATAGAAAGCAAAGAGTTGGAATAAACGGGTCTTTTTCCGAGTGGCAGGCAGTGACTAGTGGGGTACCGCAGGGATCGGTCCTTGGACCCCAGCTATTCACAATATATATTAATGATCTAGACAAGGGAACTAGATGTAATATCTCCAAATTTGCAGACGACACAAAGCTGGGTGGGCGTGTGTGCTGTGAGGAGGATGTCGAGAAACTCCAGGATGATTTGGACATGTTGGGTGATTGGGCAGAAACATGGCAGATGCAATATAATGTGGATAAATGTGAGGTTATCCACTTTGGTGTCAAAAACAGGGAGGCAGATTATTATCTGAATGGCAATAGATTGGGAGAAGGGGAAGTGCAACAGGACCTGGGTGTCCTTGTGCACCAGTCGCTGAAGGTAAGCATGCAGGTGCAGCAGGCGGTTAAGAAGGCAAATGGTATGTTAGCCTTCATAGCGAGAGGGTTCGAGTACAAGAACAAGGATGTCTTGCTGCAGTTGTGCAGGGCCTTGGCGAGACCACACCTTGAGTATTGTGTGCAGTTTTGGTCGCCTTATCTGAGGAAGGATGTTCTTGCCATGGAGGGAGTGCAGCGAAGATTCACCAGACTGATACCTGGGATGGCAGGAATGACGTATGGGGAGAGATTGGGTCGATTGGGCTTGTACTCCCTGGAGTTTAGAAGAATGAGAGGGGATCTCATTGAAACTTATAAAATTCTGGCAGCACTGGACACACTAGATGCAGGAAGGATGTTCCCGATGGTCGGGGAATCCAGAACCAGGGGTCACTGTCTAAGGATAAGGGATTTCTTTTAGGACAGAAATGAGGAGGAATTTCTTCACCCAGAGAGTGGTGAACCTGTGGAATTCTCTACCACAGAAGGCAGTAGAGGCCAATTCATTAAATATATTCAAGAAGGAGTTGGATATATTTCTTAAGGCTAAAGGGATCAAGGGATATGGGGAGAAAGCAGGGACCGGGTACTGAACTTGGATGATCAGCCATGATTGCTTTGAATGGCGGAGCAGGCTCGAGGGGCCGAATGGCCTACTCCTGCTCCTATCTTCTATGTTTCTATCTCTTATGCGGGACCTTATCGAAAGCCTTTTGAAATTCCACTCTTTGCTTCCTGTCTGCCAGCCAGTTCTCTATCAGAGACAGTACCTTGCCCCCAATCCCATGTGCCTTAACTTTACACGCTGTTCTCTTATGCGGAACCTTATCGAAAGCCTTCTGAAAGTCCAAATGCACCACATCCACTGGTTCTCCCTTATCTATTTTACCAGTTACAACCTCAAAAAATTCCAGTAGATTAGTCAAGCACGATTCACCTTTGTAAATCCATGTTGACATTGTCCGATCCCGTCACTGTTTTCCAAGTGCTCTGCTATTACGTCTTTTATAATGGACTCTAGCATTTTCCCCACTACCGATGTCAGGCTTACCGGTCTGTAATTCCCCGTTTTCTCTCTCCCACCTTTTTTGAACAGTGGGGTAACATTAGCTACCCGCCAATCCATGGGTACTGTTCCAGAGTCTATCGAATTTTGGAAGATAACCAGCGAAGCATCTACTATTTCTAGGGCCACTTCCTTAAGTGCCCTAGGATGTAGATTATCTTCTATGTATTCAATCTTTCCTTGTATCTGAAATTCTCTAGCCCTGGCAACATCCTCGTAAGTCTCCTGTCTCGAGCAGTCACATCTTTCCTGCAATGGGGCGAGCAGAACTGCACGCAGCACTCTAGCCGGTGGCCTAACTGGTGTTTTGTACAGTTCAAGCAGAACCTCCCTGCTCTTACATGATACAGAGAGAGGCACTGCCCCTTTAAATACCTGGGGGGGCACCCATTCCCCTTTAAATGGCCAAGCAATTGGTTTTGTTGAAAAGGGGCCGCAGTCCCCTTTGACTCACCTCCCCACCCTCTCACCCACCACAAATACTCACAAGAGAGAGAGGAGGAAGAATGCTGGTCTTTGTCCCTTTAAAAGTGGCTGCCCACAAAATGTTCACAGCACCAGGGCTCTTTGTTCTGGATAAAAGTCAAAAAGAGAAAAGGTTCACTTATTTTTAAATGAATGCAGTTGATGAATAGCCTTGCAATAAAGGTAATGCAAAGGAATAAACACTCACAAGCTGGGTTTTTTTCCACCCCCTCCTCCCCTTCCCGGAGTGCGATTTCAACAGAGTGCCGAGAGTTGGGTGAGTCAGGGAGTCTTAACTGGTTGCTGAGAGTTGGGTGAGTCAGGGAGTCTTAACTGGTTGCTGAGAGTTGGGTGAGTCAGGGAGTTAGGTGAGGCAAGGCCTCAGAGCTTCGGTGGGTGCTTCAGCGGTAGAGCGGGCCAAAAAGGGCTCCAGAGACCAGGTAAGGCTTACTTTACTGGTGGTATTGAATTAATTTAATTTAAATTGATTAAAGGGGTCGGCCATGCCAGGAGAGCCCAGCCCCGTGATATGCTCCTCTTGCTCTATGTGGGAATTCAGGGACGCTGCCAGTGTCCCTGACCAACACGTGTGCCAGAAATGCATCCAGCTGCAGCTACTAACGGGCCGTCTTGGGGCGCTGGAGCTGCGGGTGGATGGGTTGTGGAGCATTCACGATGCTGAGAGGGTCGCGAATTACTCATACAGTGAGTTGGTCACACCGCAGGGTAGGGCTGCACAGGCAGAAGGGAAATGGGTGATCACCAGGCGGAACAATAGAAGCAGGCAGGTAGTGCAGGGGACCCCTGTGGCCATCCCCCTTTCAACCAGGTATACCGCTTTGGATACTGTTGGGGGGATGACTTACCAGGGGAAGGCAGCAGCAGCCAACTTCCTGGCACTGGGGGTGCTCCTGCTGCCCAGGAAGGGAGGAAAAAGAGTGGGAGAGCAATAGTGGTAGGGGATTTTATAGTAAGGGGAACAGATAGGCGTTTCTGTGGCTGTAGACGTGAATCCAGGATGGTTTGTTGCCTCCCTGGTGCCAGGGTCAAGGATGTCACTGAGCGGCTGCAGGGCATTCTGGAGGGGGAGGGCGAACAGCCAGAGGTCGTGGTCCACATTGGTACCAACGACATAGGTAAAAAGAGGGATGAGGTCCTGCAGCAAGAATTTAGGGAGCTAGGTGAAGGATTAAAGAGCAGGACCTCAAAGGTTGTAATCTCTGGATTACTCCCCGTGCCACGTGCTAGTGGGTATAGGAATAGGAAGATAGAACAGATGAATGCGTGGCTAAAGGGATGGTGCAGGGGGGAGGGCTTTAGTTTCCTGGATCACTGGGTCTGCTTCTGGGAAAGGTGGGACTTGTACAAGTCGGACGGTTTACAGCTGAACCAGAGGGGGACCAATATCCTTGCGGGGAGGTTTGCTAGCACTGTTTGGGGGGGGGGGGGGGGGTTTAAACTAACTTGGCAGGGGGATGGGATACAGAGTGGAGCTATAGTAGGGGGTGATTTACAGCCAAATACGGAGGAAAAAACAAGTCAGCTGGGAAGGCAGAGCAAATATGTGAAGGCAAAAGGGAATATGGCAAGGCTGGAAGGCATTTATTTTAATGCAAGGAGTCTTGCAAATAAGGTGGATGAACTGAAGTTGTTGTTGAACACATGGGAGTACGATATTGTTGCTATCACGGAGACATGGTTGAGGGAGGGTCAGGACTGGCAGCTCAATATTCCGGGGTATAGAATCTTCAGGCGGGACAGAGGGGGGTGTAAAAGGGGAGGGGGTGTTGCAATATTAATTAAGGAGTCAATTACTGCTGTAAGGAGGGATGATATATTAGCGGGTTCCTCTAATGAGGCCATATGGGTAGAACTTAAAAACAAAAAGGGGGCAAGCACTTTGCTGGGAGTGTACTATAGGCCCCCAAACAGTCAGGGGGAGATAGAGGAACAGATATGTAGGCAAATCTCAGAGAAGTGCGAAAATAATAGGGTAATAATAGTGGGGGATTTCAACTTCCGCAATATTAATTGGGATAGTCAGAGTGTGAAAGGCTTAGAGGGTGCAGAATTCTTAAAGTGCATCCAGGAGAGCTTTTTGAGCCAACATGTAGAAAGTCCTACAAGAGAGGGGGCGGTACTGGACCTAATTCTAGGGAATGTAGCCGGGCAAGTGGTGGAAGTGTCAGTAGGAGAGCATTTTGGCGACAGTGACCATAATTCGGTGAGATTTAAGGTGGTCATGGAAAAAGACAAAGACGGCCCGGAAATAAGGGTTCTAAATTGGGGGAAGGCCGATTTTAATATGATAAGGCAGGATCTGGCCAAAGTGGACTGGGAGCAGCTACTTATAGGAAAATCCACATCAAAGCAGTGGGAGACTTTCAGAAGGGAAATAGAGAGAGTACAACGCCAACATGTTCCCGTAAAGGTCAAGGGTGGGACCAACAAGCAAAGGGAACCTTGGATGACAAGGGATATACAAAAATGCATTAGGAAAAAAAGGGGGGCTTTTGGCAGTTACAAAAGACTAAAGATGGAGGAAGCCCTAGAGGAGTATAAAAAGTGCAGGGGCATACTTAAAAAAGAAATTAGGAGAGCGAGGAGGGGCCATGAAATAACACTGGCGAGCAAAATAAAGGAAAATCCTAAGATGTTTTATAAGTATATTAAAGGCAAGAGGATAACCAGGGAAAGGGTAGGGCCCATTAGGGACCAAAGTGGCAATCTGTGTGTAGAGCCAGATGATGTAGCCGGGGCTTTAAATGAATTTTTTGCATCTGTGTTCACTGTGGAGAAAGACGATGTAGACATAGAAATCGGGCAAGGGGACTGTGATATACTTGAACATATTAGCATCGAGAGGGAGGAGGTACTAGCAGTTTTAGCAGGCCAAAAAGTGGATAAATCCCCAGGCCCAGACGAGATGTATCCCAGGCTGCTGTGTGAGGCAAAGGAGGAGATTGCAAGGGCTCTGACACAAATTTTCAGAACCTCTCTGGCCACAGGGGATGTACCAGAGGACTGGAGAACAGCTAACGTAGTACGATTATTCAAGAAGGGTAGCAGGGATAAACCAGGGAATTACAGGCCAGTGAGCCTAACATCTGTAGTAGGGAAATTATTGGAAAAAATTCTGAGGGACAAAATTAGTCTCCACTTGGAGAGGCAAGGATTAATCGGGGATAGTCAGCATGGCTTTGTCAAGGGTAAATCATGTCTGACCAATCTGATTGAATTTTTCGAGGGGGTGACTAGGTGTGTGGATGAGGGAAATGCTGTGGATGTGGTATACATGGACTTCAGTAAGGCTTTTGACAAAGTCCCGCATAGGAGACTGGTCAAGAAGGTAAGAGCCCATGGGATCCAGGGTGCCTTGGCACGTTGGATCCTAAACTGGCTGAGTGGCAGGAGGCAGAGGGTGATGGTCGAAGGTTGCTTTTGTGACTGGAAGCCTGTGTCCAGTGGGGTACCTCAGGGATCAGTGCTGGGTCCCTTGCTGTTTGTGATCTACATAAATGATTTGGATGAGAATGTAAAAGGTATGAGCAGTAAGTTCGCAGATGACACGAAAATTGGTGGGGTGGTAAATTGCGAGGAGGAAAGCCTCAGGCTACAGGACGATATAAACGGGTTGGTCAGATGGGCGGAAAAGTGGCAAATGGAATTTAACCCTGAAAAGTGCGAGGTGATGCATTTTGGATGGACAAATAACGCAAGGGAATACACAATGAGTGGTAGGACCCTAGGAAGTACAGAGGGTCAGAGGGACCTTGGTGTACATGTACATAGATCCCTGAAGGCAGTGGAACAGGTAGATAAGGTGGTTAAAAAGGCATATGGGATACTTGCCTTCATTAGCCGAGGCATAGAATATAAGAGCAGGGAGGTTATGATGGAGCTGTACAAAACGCTGGTAAGGCCACAGCTGGAGTACTGTGTGCAGTTCTGGTCGCCTCACTATAGGAAGGATGTGATTGCTTTGGAGAGGGTGCAGAGAAGATTCACCAGGATGTTACCTGGGATGGAGCGCCTCAGCTATGAAGAAAGACTAAACAGGCTGGGGTTGTTTTCCTTGGAGCAAAGAAGGCTGAGGGGGGACCTGATTGAGGTGTACAAAATGATGAGGGGCATAGGTAGGGTAGACAAAGAGAAACTTTTCCCCTTAGTAGGGGGGTCAATAACAAGGGGGCATAGATTCAAGGTAAGGGGCAGGAGGTTTAGAGGGGATTTGAGGAGGAACTTTTTCACCCAGAGGGTGGTTGGAGTCTGGAACTCACTGCCTGAAAGGGTGGTAGAGGCAGGAACCCTCACAACATTCAAGAAGCATTTAGATGAGCACTTGAAACGCCATAGCATACAAGGCTATGGACCAAGTGCTGGAAAATGGGATTAGAATAGACAGGGCTTGATGGACGGCGCAGACACGATGGGCCGAAGGGCCTCTTTCTGTACAATAGCAAAATACTGCAGATGTTGGAAATCCGAAATAACAACAGAAAATGCTGGAAAAACTCAGCAGGTCAGGCAACATCCGTGGAGAGAAATTTGAGTTGACGTTTCGGGTTTGACCCTTCTTCAAAACTGGAGAGAAAAGGAACTAGATCGAAGGCAGGGCTGCGATCGGACAAAAGAATAAAAGAACCAAAAGAAGTAAAAGAGATTAGAAGCTAGACGAGATGGTAATAGGCTGGGATTAGGTGTAAAGTGTACTGGCATCTTTCTGTGCTGCATAACTCTATGAGTCTATGACTCTATAACAGCTCCTGCAGACAATGAAAGCAGGAAAGCGGCCTGCAGCCCACCGAGGTCCCGCCCCCCTCCCTCCCTCCCGCGCCGCCATTGGTTGGAGGACCGTCAGCCCGCCCGGTCCTCCCAGCGTTTTCCGCGCTCCTGATTGGCGGGCGCCTCGCGTCAATCACCTCCCTCCGCTGACGCCAGCACGCAACGCCAAGGGGTCGGTTGGATCGGCGCACGCCACCGCAAGGTAAAAAAAAGACACCCCACACAAATGAGGAAAAACAAAAATAATAATAATCGCACTTTAGAGGGGAGGAGGTTGGGGGAATTAATGAGTGTTTTCAATTTGTTTCGCAAAAAAAAAAATTTGAAAAGCTTCCCAACGGTGCGAGGCGGGCTGCGCATGCGCTCCAGCCAGCCTTTGACTCCCCCACGTGGGTCCGGGGGCCGGACACGCCCACTTGCCTTCCTCTGCACCAATCACAGCGCGGGCAGGCACAACACGAGGCTGCCAGTGCGCCTGTGCAGGGCCTTCGGAGAGCAGACGGAAGGCCGGGCCCGGGGAAGAGGCGGAATCAGCGGCCGGGGTAAAGTCAAGTGTTGGGGAATCGATTTAAATCGAGGTAAGGGGGGAGCGGAGAGCGAGATTATAAAGTAAAGTACGAGAAAAACCAAACCTGAGAGTCGGGCGGGACCTCCGCGGACACCGAACGGAGCGGATTGACCTGCGCGGAGTGAGCCGGAACAATGTGATTCTGACTGACGGAAGCGCTGACCAATAGGAAGAGGGCTGAGGTGGGAGGACTGAACTGGGCGGCCTGGTCCTCCAACCAATGGCGGCGCGGCAAGGGGGCGGGGCCTCCTCTCCAGCTCAGGTGCGCTGGGGCCGATTGTGACGCGCTGTCCCCAGGTGAGAGCAGCACAGAGCTGGGGCTGGAATCTGGGAGAGGGGCCGCAGGCAGCGGGCCTGGCAAAGGGCCACAAGCTTCACAATACAAGCTGCTTTCAAATGTGCGATTGTTTCCTACAGACAGCCTTGGTCACTCTGCAAAAAAAAACTGTTTAACAATTCATCATAACTCCCCTGCTTTAGGAGAGGCGTAGAGTGCAAAAGCAAGGAAGTTATGATGAAACTGTGTAAAAGACTGGAGTCAGCTGTGGCTCAGTGGATAGCAGAGTCAGAAGGTTGTGGGTTCAAATCCCGCTCCAGGGACTTGAGCACATAAATCGAGGCTGACACTCCAGTGCGGTGCTGAGGGAACGCAGCACTGTCGGGGGGCAGTACTGAGGGAGCGCCGCACTGTCGGAGGGGCAGTGCTGAGGGAGCTCCGCACTGTCGGAGGGGCAGTACTGCGGGAGCGCTAGTTAAGGCACATGGGATTGGGGTCAAGGTACTGACTTGAATAGAGAACTGGTTGGCAGACAGGAAGCAAAGAGTTGGAATAAACGGGTCTTTTTCCGAGTGGCAGGCAGTGACTAGTGGGGTACCGCAGGGATCGGTCCTAGGACCCCAGCTATTCACAATATATATAAATGATCTAGACGAGAGAACTAGATGTAATATCTCCAAGTTTGCAGACGACACAAAGCTGGGTGGGCGTGTGTGCTGTGAGGAGGATGCCGAGAAACTCCAGTATGATTTGGACAGGTTGGGTGATTGGGCAGAAGCATGGCAGATGCAGTGTAATGTGGATAAATGTGAGGTTATCCACTTTGGTGGCAAAAACAGGAAGGCAGATTATTATCTGAACGGCAATAGATTGGGAGAAGGGGAAGTGCAACGAGACCAGAGTGTCTTTGTGCACCAGTCACTGAAGGTAAGCATGCAGGTGCAGCAGGCGGTTAAGAAGACAAATGGTATGTTGGTCTTCATAGCGAAAGGGTTCGAATACAGGAACAAGGATGTCTTGCTGCAGTTGTACAGGGCCTTGGTGAGACCACACCTTGAGTATTGTGTGCAGTTTTGGTCGCCTTATCTGAGGAAGGATGTTCTTGCCATGGAAGGAGTGCAGCGAAGATTCACCAGACTGATACCTGGGATGGCAGGAATGACATCCGAGGAGAGATTGCGTCGATTGGGCTTATACTCACTGGAGTTTAGAAGAATGAGAGGGGATCTCATTGAAACTTATAAAATTCTAACATGACCAGACAGACTAGATGCAGGAAGGATGTTCCCGATGGCTGGGGAGTCCATAACCAGGGGTCACAGTCTAAGGATATGGGGTAAGCCATTTAGGACTGAGATGAGGAAGAATTTCTTCACCCAGAGAGTGGTGAACCTGTGGAATTCACTACCGCAGAAGGCAGTGGAGGCCAATTCATTAAATATATTCAAGAAGGAGTTAGATATATTTCTTAAGGCTAAAGGGATCAGGGGATATGGGGAGAAGGCAGGGACAGGGTGCTGAATTTGGATGATCAGCCATGATCTCATTAAGTGGCGGAACAGGCTCGAGGGGCCGAATGGCCTACTCCTGCTCCTATCTTCTATGTTTCCCTCACCGATTGCAGCTCTTAACCAACACCGACTTTACAAAGAAAGCCCCGCGCGGCAGCCTGGAGCTCAGGGGCCCAGCGCGCAGGGGAGGATGATTGACAGGGGCCCAGGGCGTGTGCTGAGCATGCGCGGTGCGGGCCAGGCGCCTGTGGAGCAGGAGAGGGTGCGGCCATTGAGCGCAAGCGCGGGGTCAGCCACAACTCAGCGCGGCGGCCGGAGCGCTTTCTGGAGCGCGGGGACTTGGGATTACAGCCGCCATTACTGTTGATTCTTTCAACCAACCTGTGCAGCAGCTGGGGCCTGAAAATCAGCTTTACTGCCCCTGGGCTGGGAAAGGGCGACACGAGACAACATTCTCCCTCTTACCCATTGCTACACTCCTTTTACAGGGTTTTAGAAGTGGAAGGAGAGAGCAGCGATCACAGCATGGCCGGTGTGTGTCCTGTGCAGGCGCAGTGTGGGCCGCCGGATAAATCCCCCTCAGAATCTTATATGTTTCAATCAGATCACCTCCCATTCTTCTAAACTCCAATGAGTATAGGCCCAACCTGTTCAACCTTTCCTCATACGTCAACCCCTTCATCCCAGGAATCAACCCAGTGAACCTTCTCTGAACTGCCTCCAATGCAAGTATATCCTTCCTTAAATATGGAGACCACAACTGTACGCAGTACTCCAGGTGTGGTCTCACCAGCGCCCTGTACAGTTGTAGCAAGACTTCCCTACTGTTATACTCCATCCCCCTTGCAATAAAGGCCAACATTCCATGAGCCTCCCTAATTCCTTGCTGTACCTGCATGCTAACTTTTTGTGTTACTGTTGAATCTGTATTGACTGCCCTATCAGGCAGTGCATTCCAAATCCGAACCACCCGTTGCAGAAGAAAAGTTTTTCCTCCGCCTCTGGTTCTTTGACCAATCACCTTCAATCTGTGCCCTCTTGTGATTGGACCTTCAGCCATTGGAAACAGTTTCTCTTTATTTACTATTTAAACCCTTCATGATTTTTACATAAGAACATAAGAAATAGGAGCAGGAGTCGGCCAATCGGCCCCTCGAGCCTGCTCCACCATTCAATGGCTGATCTGATCCTAACCTCAAATCTTCTATCACTCTGCATCCACCCGAACCCATGTGATCTCCCGGGAGAGGCGAAAAACCAGATAAAGACCCAATGGCCAATTTGGGAGAAAAAAATCTGGGAAATTCCTCTCCGACCCATCTAGGCGATCGAAATTCTTCCAGGAGATCACTCTGTCCCTATATTTTCTACAGTACTTACCTTCTGTAAAGGCGATCTCCACCCCAGCCAGGAACAGGAATAAAACCATCTCCTGAAATCTAACACAGAATTAGAACACAGTAGGAGCAGAACCAGGCTACACGGCCCCTGGGCCCACTCCACTACCCACAGGGCCATGACCATTCCGAACCTAGACTCATGTCCAATTTCCTGCCCGCTCCCCGTAACCCTTAATTCCCTTTACTTCTAGGAAACTATCTATTTCTGTTTTAAATTTATTTAATGATGTAGCTTCCACAGCTTTCTGGGGCAGCAAATTCCACAAACCTACCACCCTCTGAGTAAAGAAGTTTCTCCTCATCTCAGTTTTGAAAGAGCAGTCCCTTATTTTAAGATTATGCCCCCTAGTTCTAGTTTCACCCATCATTGGGAACATCCTCACCGCATCCACCCGATCCAACCCCTTCACAATCTTATATGTTTCAATAAGATCGCCTCTCATTCTTCTGAACTCCAATGAGTAGAGTCCCAGTCTACTCAACCTCTCCGCCTATCAAATCTCATCTTGGCCTTCTCTGCTCTCAGGAGAACAACCCCAGCTTCTCCAGTCTATCCACGGAACTGTCATCCCTCATCCCTGGAACCATTCTAGTAAATATCTCTGCACCCTCTCCAAAGCCTTCACATCCTTCCTAAAGTGTGCTGCCCAGAATTGGACACAGTATTGCCCTGGGGCTGAACTCGTGTTTTATAAAGGTTTAGCATAACTTCCTGGCTTTTGTACTCTCTGCCTCTATTTATAAAGCCCAGGACCCCATGAGCTTTATTAACTGCTTTGTTAACCTGTCCTGCCACCTTTAAAGAATTGAGCACAAGCTCCCTTGTAGCACCCCCTTTAAAATTGTACCATTTAGCAGGTATTTTCTCTCCTCATCCTAGCAAAATGTATCCGCTCACAATTTTCTGTATTGAATTTTATCTACACTCCTTTTACAGGGTTTTAGAAGTGGAGCATTTACAGACAGGAAGTTCAGACCAAACATCACGTCAAGAACAGACAGAGTCACTCGATTCATCAGGACCTGATTCAATCGCTCCTCCAATCTGCTGGCACCCCAGAGAGTTCACACTGATGAGAGACCTTTTAAATGTTCTGAGTGTGGGAAGAGCTTCAAAATCTACAAGTACCTGAAGAGACACCAGTGGCTACACACTGGGGAGAGCCCGTTCACCGGCCCCGTGTGTGGAAGGGATTCACTCAGTCATCCGCTCCAATGATACACCAGCAAGATCACACGAGGGAGAGACCTTTAACCCACTCCGTGTGTGGGAAGGGATTAATTGCACCCTCCGTGCTGCTGAGACACCAGCTTGTCCACACCGATGAGAGACCGTTGACCTGCTCCATGTTTTTGAAGCGATTCTCTCATTCTGCCACCCTCCTGAGACACCAGTTTGTTCACAGTGATGAGAGACCGATTAAATGTTCTGACTGTGGGAAGAGATTTAAAAGGTCCCAGGACCTGAAGAGACACCAGCTGGAGAGAGCAGCAGAGATTCTGTTCACCTGCTCCGTGTGTGGGAAGAGATTCACTCAGTTCTCGAATCTGCTGGCACACCAGCGAGTTCACACTGGGGAGAGGCAGGTGAAACATTCTGACTGTGGGAAAAGCTTTCAAATGTCCCAGGAGCTGAAGGGACACCAGCTGGAGAGAGCAGGAAAAAGGCCATTCACCTGCTCCGTGTGTGGGAAGGGATTCACTTGGTCATCCCACCTACTGACACACCAGCGAGTTCACACTGATGAGAGACCATTTAACTGTTCTGCCTGTGGGAAGAGCTTTAAAACCTCTGAGGATCTGAAGCAACACCAGCGAGTTCACACTGATGAGAGACCGTTTAAATGTTCTGTCTGTGGGATGAGCTTTAAAAGCTCCTGGAATCTGAGTGGACACCAGCGAGTTCACTCCGATCTGAGACCATTTACATGTTCTGTCTGTGGGATGAGCTTTAAAAGCTCCAGGAATGTGAACAGACACCAGCGAGTTCACACTGGGGAGCAGCCGTTCACCTGCTCCTTGTGTGGGAAGTGATTCACTCGGTCATCCCACCTACTGACACACCAGCGATATCACACTGATGAGAGACCAATTAAATGTTCTGTCTGTGGGATAAGCTTTAAAAGCTCCTGGAATCTGAGTGGACACCAGCGCGTTCACACCGGGGAGAGGGCGTTCACCTGCTCCGTGTGTGGGAAGGGATTCACTTGGACATCCCACCTGTTGACACACCAGCGAGTTCACATTGCTCCGTAGCGCAGGGCCCTGTGGACAGCTGGGGTGACATGAACGTGGAATGGATGAATGTTTTATAAATTCTTGTACTGCTGTTTAATCTTTAAGATTGTTGTGCTGATGATTCCCTTTGTTTCACTGTTCATAGAAACATAGAAGATAGGAGCAGGAGTAGGCCATTCGGCCCATTGAGACTGCTCCGCCATTCAATGAGATCATGGCTGATCATCCAAATTCAGTACCCTGTCCCTGCTTTCTCCCCATATCCCTTGATCCCTTTAGCCTTAAGAAATATATCTAACTCCTTCTTGAATATATTTAATGAATTGGCCTCTACTGCCTTCTGTCGTAGAGAATTCCACAGGTTCACCACTCTCTGGGTGAAGAAAATCCTCCTCATCTCTGTCCTAAATGGCTTACCCCTTATCCTTAGATGGTGTTACATAGAATGTACAGCACAGAAACAGGCCATTTGGCCCAACTGGTCCATGCCAGTGTTTATGCCCCACACCCACCCTATTTCAATTAACTACTCCTTGTGGTAGCGAGTTCCCCATTCTCTGGGTAAAAAATTTTCTTCTGAATTCCCTCCTGGATTTATTAGTGACTTTTATATTTATAGCCACATAAATATGATGAGATTTTGTTAAGCTGACCAGTATGTTGTTGTACTTTGTCTTTTTCTGATGAATGAAGCATTACTGAGCCCCTGTACCCGTGTTATGGGATGAAGTGCCAGACAAGTGAAGGCACAATGTCTGGGTGTGAATCTAATAATAACCTCACTGACCGTATAGGAGTGATAACCAGACGGGCTTGTGGTTATAGTCTGGTCACAGATGGACTAAATTCCCTGAATTAGCAGGAGTTCAGGAGGCGGCCAACAGACGGGTCCAAACAATCCCATTTCCTGAGCGGTAACCAAGCTTGTGTACAAGAACAGGCCACTTAAGCCATTGTCAGTTGGAACAGACTCGAGAAGATCGCGCGTGAATCCACTGTACTTCTATTCTCCAGATTGAGGGAATTATCACCCGATCTGTGTTATGCAGCGCTCTTAATAAAATCTGGAGAGACAATTTGTGTTCTTGTGAGCTTGATTATCTGGTATCCGAAACCCTGGGACTCCCGATCATTAGAGTCAACCTCAGTGTGCAGAAAGGGATTCCCTGGTGTATCCCACTCGCTGACACACCAGCGTGTCCACAGTGTGACTGCGGTGGGTCGATTCCACTGTTTCCGATGCCTTTAATCACATCCAGGACTGAACCATGTTAATTCAGGCAACTGGGGCTTGTTAATGTTAAGAGCCCCCAATAACTGGGCTGGATTTAAAGATTATTCCCTGTTCTCTCAGTACTAGTAAGCAGAGAGAAGCTGTTGTTATAGAATCATAGAGCACAGTAGGATGCCTTTCGGCCCATCGTGCTGGTGCCGGCTCTCTGAAAGAGCGATGCAATTAGTCCCACTGCCCTGCTCTTTCCCCACAGCCCTGCAAATTTCTGCCTTTAGTATATATCCAATTCCCTTTTGAAAGTTACTATTGAATCTGCTTCCACCTCCCATTCAGGCAGTGCATTCCAGATCATCACAATTCGCTGTGTAAAAAAGTCTCCTCATTTCCTCTCTCGATTCTTTTGGCAATGATCTGAAATCTGTGTCCTCTCGTTACCGACCCTCCTGCCAGTGACAACAGCTTCTCCTTGTTTGCTCAATCAAAACCCCTCATAATTTTGAGCACCTCGATCACAGCTCCACTTAACCGTCTCTGCTCCAAGTTATATTGCCAACGTTTTCTGAATTGTTGCTGTGAAAGAAAAGACAGCCGTCCGTGGCTAAGTAAAGCAATAAAGGATAGTATCCGACTGAAAACAAGGGCATATAAAGTAGCCAAATCTAGTGGGAGGATAGAAGATTGGGAAGCATTTAAAAGCCAGCAAAGAATAACTAAAAGATTAATTAAGAAAGGGAAGATAGATTATGAAAGTAAACTAGCAAAAAATATAAAAACAGATAGCAAGAGTTTCTACAGTTATATAAAAAGAAAAAGGGTGGCTAAAGTGAATGTTGGTCCCTTAGAGGACAAGACCGGGAAATTAGTGGTGGGGAACATGGAGATGGCAAAAACGCTGAACAAATATTCTGTATCTGTCTTTACAGTAGAGGACACTAAAAATATCCCAACACTGGACAAACAGGGGGCTATGGGGGGGGAGGAGCTAAACACGATTAAAATCACTAAGGAGATGGTACTCAGTAAGATAATGGGACTAAAGGTGGATAAATCACCCTGGACCTGATGGCTTACATCCTAGGGTCTTGAGAGAAATAGCGGTAGGGATTGTGGAGGCATTGGTGGTAATTTTCCAAACCTCCCTGGATTCAGGAAAGGTCCCAGCAGATTGGAAAACTGCTAATGTAACGCCCTTATTTAAAAAGGGAGGCAGACAAAAAGCTGGAAACTATAGACCAGTTAGCCTAACATCTGTGGTTGGTAAAATGTTGGAGTCCATTATTAAGGAAGCAGTAACAGGACATTTGGATAAGCATAATTTAATCGGACAGAGTCAGCATGGTTTTATAAAGGGGAAGTCATGTTTGACAAATTTGCTCGAATTCTTTGAGGATGTAACAAACAGGGTGGATAAAGGGGAACCAGTGGATGTGGTGTATTTGGAAAGGCATTTGACAAGGTGCCACACAAAAGATCACTGCACAAGATAAAAAATCATGGGATTGGGGGTAATATACTGGCATGGGTGGAAGATTGGCTATCTAACAGAAAACAGAGTTGGGATAAATGATTCATTCTTGGGTTGGCAATCAGTAACTAGTGGTGTTCCACAGGGGTCAGTGCTGAGACCCCAACTCTTTACAATCGATATTAACGATTTGGAGGAGTGGACTGAGTGCAACATATCCAAGTTTGCCGATGATACAAAGATGGGAGGGAAAGCAGTGAGTGAGGAGGACATAAAAAACCTGCAAAAGGACATAGACAGGCTAAGTGAGTAGGCAGAAATTTGGTAGATGAAATATAATGTTGGAAAGTGTGAGGTTATGCACTTTGGCAGAAAAAATCAAAGAGCAAGTTATTATCTAAATGGAGAGAAACTGCAAAGTGCTACAGTACAAAGGGATCTGGGGGTCCTGGTGTATGAAACACAGAAGGTTAGTATGCAGGTACAGCAGGTGATCAGGAAAGCCAATGGAATCTTGGATTTTATTGCAAGGGGGATGGAGTATAAAAGCAGGGAAGTCTTGCTTCAGTTATACAGGGTACTGGTGAGGCCACACCTGGAATATTGCGTACAGTTTTGGTTTCCATATTTAAGAAAAGATATACTTGCTCGAGGCAGTTCAGAGAAGGTTCACTCGGTTGATTCTGGAGATGAGGGGGTTGACTTATGAGGAAAGGTTGAGTAGGTTGGGCCTCTACTCATTGGAATTCTGAAGAATGAGAGGCGATCTTATCGAAACATATAAGATTGTGAGGGGGCTTGATCGAGTGGCAGAGCGGGGCTGTAAAAGGCCCCAGAGACCAGGTAAGGCCTCACAGCGTCGGCGGGAAACTCGAGCAGCAGATTGGGACCTTTTATAGCCCCAGAGACCAGGTAGGTTTACCAGTCTCCAGTCTGGGAACTCGGAGGGAAGGAGAGGTGTAAAAAGTAATCCAAGTGTGACGTCACCAGAAAGCGGGTAAGTGATTGGTTGGTAAGTATTTCTCTCTTTTTTAAGCTTAAACTCTGTGGTTTATAGTTTCTAAGGTGCGATATTCATCATCTAGAATCAGGGCAGAGGGTATTTAAAAATCATATTAAATTTAATTAATTACATAGAATGGGAGATCAGGCGATGTGTTGCTGCTGCAATATGTGGGAGCTGGTGGACACCATTGATGCTCACGGTGATCACATTTGCAGTAAGTGTTGGCTGCTCGAGGAACTCCGGCTCCGTGTTGAAGAGCTGGAGTCCGAGCTTCAAACCCTGAGACACATCAGGGAGGGGGAGAGTTACCTGGACTCTGTGTATCAGGAGGTAGTCACACCAATTAGATTAATTAATTCAGATGTAGTCCGTGGCCAGGGTCAGGATGGTGTGACTAGAAGTGAGGCAGGTACGGGGATCCAGGAGGTAGTGTTGGAGGAGCCGCAGCCCTTGCTCTTGTCCAACAGGTTTGAGGCTCTTACTCCCTGTGAGGATGGGAACAGGGACTGCAGGGAGGATGAGCAACCTGGCCAGCACCGTGGAGCGGGGGGCCATTCAAGTGGGGGGAGTTAAAAGAAATGTAGTGGTAGGGGATAGTATCATTAGGGGGATAGATAGAGTTCTTTGCAGCCGTGAGCGAGAGTCCCAAAGGCTGTGTTGCCTGCCCGGTGCCAGGGTTAAGGACATCTCCTCTGGGCTGGAGAGAAACTTGGAGTGGGAGGGGGAGGATCCAGTTGTCGTGGTCCATGTTGGTACCAACGACATAGATAGGACAAGGAAGGAGGTTCTGCTGAGGGAGTTTGAGCAGCTAGGGGCCAAGTAAAAAAGCAGAACCACAAGGGTAATAATCTTTGGATTACTGCCTGAGCCACGTGCAAATTTGGCTAGGGTAAATAAAATCAGAGAGTTAAATGCGTGGCTCAAAGACTGGTGTGGGAGAAATGGGTTTTGTTTCCTGGGACACTGGCATCAGTACTGGGACAGGAGAGAGCTGTTCCGTTGGGACGGACTTCACTTGGCCAGTGCTGGGACTAGAATCCTGGCGAATCGAATAACTGTGGCTGTAGAGAGGGCTTTAAACTAATTACTGGGGGGGAGGTTTCAAGAGAGCGAAAAATAAAAATGTCAGCGGAGAAGGCAATAGAGCAAGGCAGCAGTGGGGGAATTAAAAACCAGAGCGTGTCAGGAAGGGACAGAATGTATAATGATAAAGGGGTAAAACCAGGAATAAATTGTCAGAAAACATATTTGAAAGTTCTTTATCTGAATGCACGCAGCATTCGTAACAAAATAGACGCGTTGACGGTGCAAATAACTACACATGGGTATGATCTGGTGGCCATTACGGAAACATGGCTGCAAGATAATCATGACTGGGAACTAAATATACAAGGGTATTTGACAATTAGGAAGGACAGACAGGAAGGAAAGGGAGGTGGAGTTGCTATGTTAATCAAGGATGGAATCACTGCAATAGTCAGAAATGATATTGGGTCAAAGGATCAGGATAGTGAAACAGTTTGGGTGGAGATAAGGAATAATAAGGGGAAAAAGTCACTAGTGGGCGTAGTCTATAGGCCTCCTAACAGTTGCAACTCTGTTGGTCGGAGTATAAATCAGGAAATAGTTGGGGCTTGTAATAAGGGAACAGCTATAATCATGGGGGATTTTAACTTTCACATTGACTGGACTAACCAAATTAGGTATGGCAGCATTGAGGAAGAGTTCATAGAGTGTATTAGGGATGGGTTCCTTCAGCAGTATGTAACTGAACCAACCAGGGGGCAGGCAATCTTAGATCTGGTCCTGTGTAATGAGACAGGATTAATAAAAAATGTCCTAGTAAAGGATCCCCTTGGATTGAGTGACCATAATATGGTTGAATTCCAAATTCAGTTTGAGGGTGAGAGAGTTGGAACTCAAACCAGCGTACTAAGCTTAAATAAAGGAGACTATGAAGGTATGAGAGTAGAATTGACTAAAGTGGACTGGGAAAACAGATTAAAGTGTAAGACGGCACAAGAGCAGTGGTCTACATTCAAGGAGATATTTCACATCTTTCAAGATAAATATATTCCACTGAGGAAAAAGGGGAGTAAAAGAAAAGACAGCCATCCGTGGCTTAGTAAAGTAATAAAGGATAGTATCCGACTGAAAACAAGGGCATATAAATTAGCCAAATCTAGTGGGAGGATAGAAGATTGGGAAGCATTTAAAAGCCAGCAAACAATAACAAAGATTAATTAAGAAAGGGAAGATAGATTATGAAAGTAAACCAGCAAAAATATAAAAACAGATAGCAAGGGTTTCTACAGCTATATAAAAAGAAAAAGGGTGGCTAAAGTGAATGTTGGTCCCTTAGAGGGTGGGACCAGGAAACTAGTGGTGGGGAACATGGAGATGGCAAAGACACTGAACAAATATTTTGTATCAGTCTTTACAGTAGAGGACACTAAAAATATCCCAACACTGGACAAACAGGGGGCAATGGGGGGGGGGGGGGGGGGGGGAGGAGCTAAAGACGATTAAAATCACTAAGGAGATGGTACTCAGTAAAATAATGGGACTTAAGGCGGATAAATGCCCTGGACCTGATGGCCTACATCCTAGGGTCTTGAGAGAAGTGGCGGTAGGGATTGTGGATGCATTGGTGATCATTTTCCAGAACTCCCTGGACTTAGGAAAGGTCCCGGCAGATTGGAAAACTGCTAATGTAACACCCTTATTTAAGAAGGGAAGTAGACAAAAAGCTGGAAACTATAGACCAGTTAGCCTAACATCTGTGGTTGGCAAAATGTTGGAGTCCATTATTAAGGAAACAGTAACAGAGCATTTGGATAATCATAATTTAATTGGACAGAGTCAGCATGGTTTTACGAAGGGGAAGTCATGTTTCACAAATTTGCTCGAATTCTTTGAGGCTGTAACATACAGGGTGGATAAAGGGGAACCGGTGGATGTAGTGTATTTGGACTTCCAAAAGGCATTTGACAAGGTTCCACACAAAAGATTACTGATCAAGATTAAAAAAAAATCACAGGATTGGGGGTAATATACTGGCATGGGTGGAAGATTGGCTATCTAACAGAAAACAAAGAGTTGGGATAAATGGTTCATTCTCAGGCTGGCAATCAGTAACTAGTGGTGTTCTGCAGGGGTCAGTGCTGGGACCCCAACTCTTTACAATCTATATTAACGATTTGGAGGAAGGGACCGAGTGCAACATATCCAAGTTTGCCGACGATACAAAGATGGGAGGGAAAGCAGTGAGTGAGAAGCTGTGTAACACTGGCGGCACACTATGTTACAGCTTGCCATGAACAGAGGGACAACCAGTAAACTAAGACAAGAGTATATATAAACAAGGCGAATGTATATTTATAAACTCAGGGATATACCTGTTTATACACTGTATGAATGGAACTGCGTTTATGTGTTCAACCATAAATGTATTTTGATGCTTTGGCAACATAAGATGTACCTTACCAATAAAGCGATTTGTATTGTATTGAGTGAGGAGGACATTAAAAACCTGCAAAAGGACATATACAGGCTAAGTGAGTGGGCAGAGATTTGGCAGGTGCAATATAATGTTGGAAAGTGTGAGGTTATGCACTTTGGCAGAAAAAAATCAAAGAGCAAGTTATTATCTAAATGGAGAGAAACTGCAAAGTGCTCCGGTACAAAGGAATCTGGGGGTCCTGGTGCATGAAACACAAAAAGTTAGTATGCAGGTGCAGCAGGTGATCAGGAAGGCCAATGGAATCTTGGCTTTTATTGTGAGGGGGATGGAGTATAAAAACAGGGAAGTCTTGCTGCAGTTATACAGGGTATTGGTGAGGCCACACCTGGAATACTGCGTGCAGTTTTGGTTTCCATATTTAAGAAAAGATATACTTGCTCTCGAGGCGGTTCAGAGAAGGTTCACTCGGTTGATTCCGGAGATGAGGGGGTTGACGTATGAGGAAAGGTTGAGTAGGTTGGGACTCTACTCATTGGAATTCAGAAGAATGAGAGGCGATCTTATCAAAACATATAAGATTGTGAGGGGGCTTGATCGGGTGGATGCGGGGAGGATGTTTCCACTGATGGGTGAGACTCGAACGAGGGGGCATAATCTTAGAATAAGGGGCTGCCCTTTCAAAACTGAGATGAGGAGAAACTTCTTCACTCGGAGGGTAGTAAATCTATGGAATTTGCTACCCCAGAGAGCTGTGGAAGCTGCAACATTAAATAAATTTAAAATGGAGATAGACAGTTTCCTAGCAGATAAGGGAATTAGGGGTTACGGGGAGAGGGCAGGGAAGTGGACGTGAGTCTAGGTTCAGATCAGCCATGATCCTGTTGAATGGCGGAGCAGGCCCGAGGGGCCGAATGGCCTACTCCTGCTCCTATCTTCTATGTTTCTATGTATTTATATAGCGCCTTTACTGTAGTAAAACATCCCAAGGTGCTTCACAGGAGTATTATAAGACCAAAAAAATGACACCGAGCCACATAAGGAGAAATTAGGGCAGGTGACCAAAAGCTTGGTCAAAGAAGTAGGTTTTAAGGAGCGTCTTAACAGAGAAACATAGAAGATAGGAGCAGGAGTAGGCCATTCGGCCCCTCGAGCCTGCTCCGCCATTCAATGAGATCATGGCTGATCATCCAAATTCAGTACCCTGTCCCTGCCTTCTCTCCATATCCCTTGATCCCTTTAGCCTTAAGAAATATATCCAACTCTTTCTTGAATATATTTAATGAACTGGCCTCCACCGCCCTCTGTGGCAGAGAATTCCACAGGTTCACCACTCTCTGGGTGAAGAAATTCCTCCTCATTTCAGTCCTAAATGGCTTACCCCTTATCCTTAGACTATGACCCCTGGTTCTGGACTCCCCGACCATCGGGAACATCCTTCCAGCATCTAGTCTGTCCAGGCCTGACAGAATTTTATAGGTTTCGATGAGATCCCCTCTCAATCTTCTAAACTCCAGTGAGTATAAGCCCAATCGACACAATCTCTCCTCATACGTCATTCCTGCCATCCCAGGTATCAGCCTGAAGAATCTTCGCTGCACTCCTTCCATGGCAAGAACGTCCTTCCTCAGGTAAGGCGACCAAAACGGCACACAATACTCAAGGTGTGGTCTCACCAAGGCCCTGTACAACTACATAAGAACATAAGAAATAGGAGCAGGATTAGGCCAATCGGCCCCTCGAGCCTGCTCCGCCATTTAATGAGATCATGGCTGATCTGATCCTAGCCGCCAATCTACTATCACAGAACGATCTCCTGAATCTAACAGAATTAGACACACGAAATAGGAACAGGATCAGGCTGCACGGCCCCTGGGCCCGCTCCGCTACCCACAGGGCCATGACCGATCCAAACCTAGACTCATGTGCAAATTCCTGCCCGCTCCCCATAACCCTTTATTCCCTTTACTTCTAGGAAACTGTCGATTTCTGTTTTAAATTTATGTAATGATGTAGCTTCTACAGCTTTTTGGGGCAGCATATTCCATGGACCTACCACCCTCTGAGTGAAGTAGTTCCTCCTCATCTCAGTTTTGAAAGAGCAGCCCCTTATTCTAAGACTATGCCCCCTAGTTCTAGTTTCACCCCTCATCGGGAACATCCTCCCCGCATCCACCCGATCCAACCCCTTCACAATCTTATATGTTTCAATAAGATCGCCTCTCATTCTTCTGAACTCCAATGAGTAGAGTCCCAATCTACTCAACCTCTCCTCATATATCCATCCCCTCATCCCCGGGATTAACCGAGTGAACCTTCTTTGTACTGACCCGAGAGCAAGTATGTCTTTTCTTAAGTATGGACACCAAAACTGTACGCAGTATTCCAGGTGCGGTCTCACCAATACCTTGTACAACTGAAGCAATACCTCCCTATTTTTATATTCTATCCCCCTAGCAATGAAAGCCAACATTCCATTGGCCTTCTTAATCACTTGCTGCACCTGCATACTAACCTTTTGAGTTTCGTGCACCAGGACCCCCAGATCCCTTTGTACTTCAGTACTTTCCAGTTTCTTGCCATTAAGGTAATAACTTGCTCTACGATTTTTCCTGCCAAAGTGCATAACCTCACACTTTCCAGTATTGTATTCCATCTGCCAAAACTCTGCCCACTTACTTAGCCTGTCTATGTCCCCTTGCAGGTTTTTTATGGCCTCCTCACTCACTACTTTCCCTCCCATCTTAGTATCATCTGCAAACTTTGATATGTTACACTCGGTCCCCTCCTCCAAATCGTTAATATAGATTGTAAAGAGTTGGGGACCCAGCACCGACCCCTGTGGAACACCACTAGTTACTGATTGCCAGTCCGAGAATGAACCATTTATCCCAACTCTCTGCCTTCTGTTAGATAGCCAATCCTCTATCCATGCCAGAATATTACCCCCAATCCCGTGATTTTTTATCTTAAGCAATAATCTTGTGTGGCACCTTGTCAAATGCCTTTTGGAAGTCTAAATACACTACGTCCACTGGTTCCCCTTTATCCACCCTATATGTTACTTCCTCAAAGAACTCCAGCAAATTTGTCAAACATGACTTCCCCTTCATAAAACCATGCTGACTTTGTCCTATTAAATTATGATTATCCAAATGTCCTGTTACTGTCCCCTTAATAATGGACTCCAACTGTAGCAAGACATCCTTGTTCCTGTACTCGAACCCTCTTGCTACGAAGGCCAACATACCATTTGCCTTCTTAACCGCCTGCTGCACCTGCATGCTTACCTTCAGCGACTGGTGCACAAGGACACCCAGGTCTCTTTGCACTTCCCCTTCTCCCAATCTATTGCCATTCAAATAATAATCTGCCTTCCTGTTTTTGCCACCAAAGTGGATAACCTCACATTTATCCACATTATAGTGCATTTGCCATGTTTCTGCCCAGTCACCCAACCTGTCCGTATCGTACTGGAGTTTCACGACATCCTCCTCACAGCTTACCCTCCCACCCAGCTTTGTGTCGTCTGCAAATTTGGAGATATTACGTCCAATTCCCTCGTCCAGATCATTAATATATAGTGTGAAGGAGGAAAGAGAGGTAGAGAGGCGGAGAGGTTTAGGCAGGGAATTCCAGAGTTTAGGGCCTAGGCAACAGAAGGCACGGCCACCAATGGTTGAGCGATTATAATCAGGGATGCGTAAGAGGGCAGAATTGGAGGAGCGCAGATATCTCAGGGGGGTTGTGGGGCTGCAGGAGATTACAGAGATGGGGAGGGGCGAGGCCATGGAGGGATTTGAAAACAAGGATCAGAATTTTACTTGCTACCGAGAACATTATGTAGAAGGTTTAAAAGTAATGCATAACATTTTTCTTTTAAAAGAAAGGGGATGTAACATTTGCATATTGAATTATCATTGGCCCGCAGGCATCTGTAAAGAATACGTATTATATTCACGTGATCACATGCTGAGTTGTCATTGGCCTGCAGGCATCTGTAAGGACTACTATTGTTTTGAAGACCCAGGCTAGGGGTCCTAATGCCAGGCTTTTCCCCACTGGTGCTACTATGAGTAAGATTACAGACATAATGCTTAATAAGAGCTAAACTGTAATACTCCGTTGTCCTGCAATTTATTATTTTTATACAAAGTGTGTAAAACAAAACAAGGCACTGCCCCTTCAAATACCTGGGGGGCACCCATTCCCCTTTAAATGACCAAGCAATTGTTTTTTGGAAAAGGGGCCGCAGTCCCCTTTGACTCACCCCCTCCCCCACCCTCTCACCCACCACAAATACTCACGAGAGAGAGAGAGAGGAGGAAGAATGCTGGTCTTTGTCCCTTTAAAAGTGGCTGCCCACCAAAATGTTCACAGCACCAGGGCTCTGTTCTGGATAAAAGTCGAAAAGAGAAAAGGTTCACTTATTTTTAAATGAATGCAGTTGATGAATAGCCTTGCAATAAAGGTAATGCAAAGGAATAAACACTCACAAGCTGGGTTTTTTTCCACCCCCTCCCCTTTAACAGCTCCTGCAGACAATGAAAGCAGGAAAGCGGCCTGCAGCCCACCAAGGTCCCGCCCCCCTCCCTCCCGCGCCGCCATTGGTTGGAGGACCGTCAGCCCGCCCGGTCCTCTCAGCGTTTACCGCGCTCCTGATTGGTGGGCGCCTCGCGTCAATCAAAACACCCCTCCGATTACGCGGTGACGCCAGCACGCAACGCCCAGGGGTCGGTTGGATCGGCGCACGCCATCGCAAGGTGAAAAAAGACACCCCACACAAATGAGGAAAAACAAAAATAATAATCGCACTTTAGAGGGGAGGAGGTTGGGGGAATTAATAAGTGTTTTCAATTTGTTTCGCAAAAAAAAAATTTGAAAAGCTTCCCAACGGTGCGAGGCGGGCTGCGCATGCGTTCCAGCCAGCCTTTGACTCCCCCACGTGGGCCCGGGGGCCGGACACGCCCACTTGCCTTCCCCTGCACCAATCACAGCGCGGGCAGGCGCTTCTATCAATCGTCACCTGTCAATCACCCACCCTTCCCCCCTCGTGGTGTCGATTGACAGCGGTGTCAGCCAATGAGGTGCAGGAAGGGGCGGGACCAGGGCCAGGACTGACAGCAAGACTGAACTAACTCAATTAAATACCTGCATGCAGCCAAAAAAAAACTTTTATTTAGTCAGCCAAAAAACAGCAAAGCAAATAAGGTTTGCTGAGTCAGCAAAGCAAGCAAAGTCTATTTTAGAAACATAGAAACATAGAAGATAGGAGCAGGAGTCGGCCATTCAGCCCCTCGAGCCTGCTCCGCCATTTAATGAGATCATGGCTGATCATCCAAATTCAGTACCCGGTCCCTGCCTTCTCCCCATATCCCTTGATCCCTTTAGCCTTAAGAAATATATCCAACTCCTTCTTGAATATATTTAATGAATTGGCCTCCACTGCCTTCTGTGGTAGAGAATTCCACAGGTTCACCACCCTCTGGGTGAAGAAATTCCTCCTCATTTCAGTCCTAAATGGCTTACCCCTTATCTTTAGACTGTGTCCCCTGGTTTCTGTGGCCGTAGACGTGACTCCAGGATGGTTTGTTGCCTCCCTGGTGCCAGGGTCAAGGATGTCACTGAACGGCTACAGGGCATTCTGAAGGGGGAGGGTGAACAGGCAGAGGTCGTGGTTCACATTGGGACCAACGCCATGGGTAGGAAGAGGGATGAGGTCCTGCAGCAAGAAATTAGGGAGCTAGGTAGCAGATCAAAGAGCAGGACCTCAAAGGTTGTAATCTCTGGATTACTCCCGGTGCCACGTGCTAGTGAATATAGGAATAGGAGGATAGAGCAGATGAATGCGTGGCTAAAGAGTTGGTGCAGGAGGGAGGGCTTTAGTTTCCTGGATCACTGGGCCTGCTTCTGGGGAAGGTGGGACTTGTGCAAGTCCGACGGGTTGTACCTGAACCAGAACGGGACAAATATCCTTGCGGGGAGGTTTGCTAGCACTGTTGGGGGGGGGGGGGGTTTAAACTAACTTGGCAGGGGGATGGGATACAGAGTGGAGCTATAATAGGGGGTGATGTACAGCCAAATATAGAGGAGAAAACAAGTCAGCTTGGAAGGCAGAGCAAATATGTAACGGCACAAGGGAGTACGGCAAGGCTGGATGGCATTTATTTTAATGCAAGTCTTGTGAATAAGGTGGATGAACTGAAGGTGTTGATGAACACATGGAAGTATGATATTGTTGCTATCACTGAGACATGGTTGAGGGAGGGGCAAGACTGGCAGCTCAATATTCCAGGGTACAGAATCTTCAGGCGAGACAGAGGGGGAGGTAAAAGAGGAGGGGATGTCGCAATATTAATTAAGGAGTCAATTACTGCTGTAAGGAGGGATGATATATTAACAGGTTCCTCTAATGAGGCCATATGGGTAGAACTTAAAAACAAAAAGGGGGCAAGCACTTTGCTGGGAGTGTACTATAGGCTCCCAAACAGTCAGGGGGAGATAGAGGAACAGATATGTAGGCAAATCTCAGAGAAGTGTGCAAATAATAGGGTAATAATAGGGTAGGATTTCAACTTCCCCAATATTAACTGGGATAGTCAGAGTGTGAAAGGCTTAGAGGGTGCAGAATTCTTAAAGTGCATCCAAGAGAGCTTTTTGAGCCAGCATGTAGAAAGTCCTGCAAGAGAGAGGGGGCGGTACTGGACCTAATTCGAGGGAATGTAGCCGGGCAAGTGGTGGAAGTGTTAGTAGGTGAGCACTTTGGTGACAGTGACCATAATTCAGTGAGATTTAAGGTAGTCATGGAAAAGATCAAAGATGGACCGGAAATAAAGGTTCTAAATTGGAGGAAGGCCGATTTTAATATAAGGCAGGATCTGGTCAAAATGGACTGGGATCAGCTACTTGTAGGAAAATCCACATCAGAGCAGTGGGAATCTTTCAGAAAGGAAATAGAGAGAGTACAATGGCAACATGTTCCCGTAAAGGTCAAGGGTGGGACCAACAAGCCCAGGGAACCTTGGATGTCAAGAGATATACAAGAATGGTTTAGGAAAAAAAGGGGGGCTTTTGGCAGATACAAAGGACTGAAAACAGTGGAAGCCCAAGAGGAGCATAGAAAGTGCAGGGGGATACTTAAAAAATAAATTAGGAGAGCGAAGAGGGGGCATGAAATAACACTGGCGGGCAAAATAAAGGAAAATCCCAAGGTGTTTTATTAGTATATTAAGGGCAAGAGAATAACCAGGGAAAGAGTAGAGCCCATTAGGGACCAAAGTGGCAAACTGTGTGTAGAGCCGGAAGATGTGGGTGAGGTTTTAAATGAATATTTTGCATCTGTGTTCACTATAGAGAAGGACGATGCAGGCATAGAAATCGGGCAGGGGGATTGTGATATACTTGAACAAATTAGCATTGAGAGGGAGTAGGTATTAGCAGTTTTAGCAGGCTTAAAAGTGGATAAACCCCCAGGCCCAGATGAGATGTATCCCAGGCTGCTGTGAGAGGCAAGGGAGGAGATTGCAGGGGCTCTGACACAAATTTTCAGAACCTCTCTGGCCACAGGGGAGGTGCTGGAGGACTGGAGAACAGCTAACGTAGTACCATTATTCAACAAGGGTAGTAGGGATAAACCAGGGAATTACAGGCCAGTGAGCCTAACATCAGTGGTAGGGAAATTATTGGAAAAAATTCTGAGGGACAGAATTAGTCTCCACTTGGAGAGGCAAGGATTAATCAAGGATAGTCAGCATGGCTTTGTCAGGGGGAGATCATGTCTAACCAATTTGATTGAATTTTTCGAGGGGGTGACTAGGTGTGTGGATCAGGGTAGTGCAGTTGATGTGGTCTACATGGACTTCAGTAAGGCTTTTGACAAAGTCCCACATGGGAGATTGGTCAAGAAGGTAAGAGCCCATGGGATCCAGGGCAATTTGGCACATTGGATCCAAAATTGGCTTAGTGGCAGGAGGCAGAGGGTGATGGTCGAAGGTTGTTTTTGTGACTGGAAGCCTGTGTCCAGTGGTGTACCGCAGGGATCGGTGCTGGGTCCTTTGCTGTTTGTCGTGTACATTAATGGTTTAGATATGAATGTAGGAGGTATGATCAGTAAGTTCGCAGATGACACGAAAACTGGTGGAGTGAAGCCTCAGGCTACAGGACGATATAGACGGGTTGGTCAGATGGGCAGAACAGTGGCAAATGGAATTTAACCCTGAAAAGTGTGAGGTGATGCATTTTGGGAGGACTAACAAGGCAAGGGAATACACAATGAATGGTAGGACCCCAGGAAGGACAGAGGATCAGAGGGACCTTGGTGTGCATGTACATAGATCCCTGAAGGCAGCAGGACAGGTAGATAAGGTGGTTAAAAAGGCATATGGGATACTTGCCTTCATTTGCCAAGGCATAGAATATAAGAGCAGGGAGGTTATGATGGAGGTGTACAAAACGCTAGTTAGGCCACAGCTGGAATACTGTGTGCAGTTCTGGTCGCCACACTATGGGAAGGATGTGATTGCATTGGAGAGGGTGCAGAGGAGATTCACCAGGATGTTACCTGGGCTGGAGCGCTTCAGCTATGAAGAGAGACTGGACAGGCTGGGGTTGTTTTCCTTGGAGCAGAGAAGGCGGAGGGGGGACCTGATTGAGGTGTACAAAATTATGAGGGGCATAGATAGGGTAGATAGAAAGGAACTTTTCCCCTTAGTAGGGGGGTCAATAACCAGGGGGCATAGTTTCAAGGTAAGGGGCAGGAGGTTTAGAGGGGATTTGAGGAAAAACTTTTTCACCCAGAGGGTGGTTGGAATCTGGAACTCACTGCCTGAAAGGGTGGTAGAGGCAGGAACCCTCACAACATTCAAGAAGCATTTAGATGAGCACTTGAAGCGCCATAGCATACAAGGCTACGGACCCAGTGCTGGAAAATGGGATTAGAATAGACAGGGCTTGATGGCCGGCGCGGACACGATGGGCCGAAGGGCCTCTTTCTGTGCTGTATAACTCTATGACTCTAACTCTGAGCCGAAGTTCCTCGAGTTGCAGACACTTCTGGTCACCACACTTTAGGAAGGATGTGAAGGCCCTTGAGAGGGTGCAGAGGAGATTTACCAGAATGGTTCCGGGGATGAGGGATCTTAGCTCCAAGGACAGGTTGGAGAAGCTGGATTTGTTTTCATTAGGGCAAAGGAGGTTGAGGGGTGATTTGACAGAGGTGTACAAGATTATGACGGGTTTGGATAGGCTGGACGGGGAAAGGCTGTTCCCACTAGTTGATGGTACAAGGACTAGGGGACACAGATTTAAGGTTTTGGGCAAGAAATTCAGGGGGGATGTGAGGGAAAACTTTTTTACGCAGCGGGTGGTGAGGACCTGGAACTCGCTGCCGACGGAAGTGGTGGAAGCGGAGACACTCAATGTTTTCAAGGGGAGACTGGATAGACACTTGGGGGAAATAAACTTGCAGGGCTACGGGGATAGAGCGGGGGAATGGGACTGACTGGATTGTTCTACAGAGAGCCGGCTCGGACTCAATGGGCCGAATGGCCTCCTTCTGTGCCTCTATGACTCTATGTGGTTGCTGTGGATCACACTGGGGTCCACCAGCTCCCACATGCTACAGCTGCAACACATCACCTGCCCGGCCATCTCTATTGTATTTTATTTAACTAATTAGGTTTTCAAGTTTTGAAATAACCAATTGTCTATTAATAGTTTTAATCTAGGTAATAACCTTGTTTAATTTATTAAATTTAGTTATATGCTTTAGATCTTTACTGTAACTTAGCCCACAGTCCGAATTAAACCCTAGTTGTTTATATTTTTTCACGTATCAAGCAGCCCCTCTTACCCCCACCTCATCGAATTCCCTCACTCACCCAATTGACGAGTTAAGTACTCTGTAGAAGCGGTACTCCGTAGAACTGGACTCCGTGCTACTTATCTCCCAAACATTTCTCCTTCCACACTCAAAAGGCCGATGAATTTCAGGTCCTGATGAATGGAGTGACTCTCTGAGATCTTGATGTGAAGTTTGGTTTGAGTTTCCCCGTCCGTCAATCCTGCCCTTCTCACAGCCGGTGAAAGGAGTTTACAAAAGCCATCACTGAGAGTCCAGGACAGAAATTGACAACATTCACTCCTCCTGCTCCCTGGCCCAAGGGGGCCGCGCATGCGCCCCGCTGCACACTCGGCCTCTCAAGATGGTGGCCGTTGAGCCGGGCCTGTCACCGGGAGAAAGTCCCGCAGCCGCTGCCCCGCTTGGGGCAAACGCGGGGCCCGTAAGTTCTTATTCGGGGACTTGAAGCCTACACCGGGTGTTTATAAAGCCTCCCCGCCGGTTCGATTGCTCCCCTGCGCCCCCCCGCTCCAGAATCTCCTCTCCGCCTTCCGCCGCCATCACCCGATTGGCGGCACTGACTGCACATGCGCGGGACCCGCCCTGCCTCCACGCGGCGCGTGCACACAAGGCCCCTGCAGCATTGATAGGGCGTATTCTACCCCGCGGAGCGTTCTGGGTAACAGCCACCGCCATTGTCTCAGCCGGCTGAGGAGTGCAGAGATATATTTAGAGCAAGCAATAGGAGGAGGATGAGAAAATCAATGAAAGTTGATTCCTGTGATTTCAGACACCGGATTGAGCCGCGCGGCGTCCATTGGAGCAATGCTCGGATACACTCAGCGCATGGGCAACTAGCACAATTTTAGAAGCATAGAAGATAGGAGCAGGAGTAGGCCATTCGGCCCCTCGAGCCTGCTCCACCATTCAATGAGATCATGGCTGATCATCCAAACTCAGTACCCTGTCCCTGCCTTCTCCCCATTTTCCTTGATCCCGTTACCCTTAAGAAATATATCTAACTCCTTCTTGATCCTTCTTCACGAGTTGGGTAGGATTGATTGGGGAATGTCACTCAAAGGGTTAACGGTGGATAGGCAATGGCAAACATTCAAAGATCGCATGGATGAACTGCAGAATTTGTTCATCCCAGTTTGACATAAAATTGAAACAAAAAAGGTGACTCAACCATGGCTAACAAGGGAAATTAGAGATAGCATAAGATCCAAGGAGCGGACATATCAATTGGCCAGAAAATGCAGTAAACCTGAGGATTGGGAGCAGTTCAGGATTCAACAAAGGAGGACAAAGGGATTAATTAAGAAAGGGAAAATAGAATGAGAGTAAGCTTGCAGGGAACATAAAAACTGACTGTAAAAGCTTTTATAGATATGTGAAGAGAAAAAGATTGGTGAAGTCAAGCATAGGTTCCTTGCAGTCAGAATCAGGGGAATTTATAATGGGGAACAAAGAAATGGCTGACCAATTAAATACATACTTTGGTTCTGTCTTCACAAAGGAGGACACAAATAACCTCCCAGAGATGTCGGGAAACATAGTTCCTCCCTTTCATTAAACCCTGATAGAAATCAGTATTTCTAGGGAAATGGTGTTAGAGAAATTGATGGGATTGAAGGCCGATAAATCCCCAGGGCCTGATAATCTACATCCTAGGGTACTTAAGGAAGTGGCCCCAGAAATAGTAGATGCATTGCTGGTCATCTTCCAAAATTCAATAGACTCTGGAACAGTACCATGGATTGGAGGGTAGCTAATGTTACCCCACTGTTCAAAAAAGGTGGTAGAGAGAAAACGGGGAATTTCAGACCGGTAAGCCTGACATCGGTAGTGGGGAAAATGCGAGCGTCCATTATAAAAGATGTAATAGCAGAGCACTTGGAAAACAGTGACAGGATCGGACAAAGTCAACATGGATTTACAAAAGGTAAATCACGCTTGACTAATCTACTGGAATTTTTTGAGGATGTAACTGGTAAAATAAATAAGGGAGAACCAGTGGATGTGGTGTATTTGGACTTTCAGAAGGCTTTCGATAAGGTCCCGCATAAGAGATTAGCGTGTAAAGTTAAGGCACATGGGATTGGGGGCAAGGTATTGACTTGGATAGAGAACTGGTTGGCAGACAGGAAGCAAAGAGTTGGAATAAACGGGTCTATTTCCGAGTGGCAGGCAATGACTCGTGGGGTACCGCAAGGATCGGTCCTTGGACCCCAGCTATTCACAATATATATATAAATGATCTGGACAAGGGATCTAGATGTAAGAAGGCAAATGGTATGATGGCCTTCGTAGCGAGAGGGTTTGAGTACAGGAACAAGGATGTCTTGCTGCAGTTGTACAGGGCCTTGGTGAGACCACATCTTGAGTATTGTGTGCAGTTTTGGTCGCCTTATCTGAGGATAGGATGTTCTTGCCATGGAAAGAGTGCAGCGAAGATTCACCAGGCTGATACCTGGGATGGCAGGAATGACGTATGAGGAGAGATTGGGTCGATTGGGCTTGTACTCGCTGGAGTTCAGAAGAATGAGAGGGGATCTCATTGAAGCTTATAAAATTCTAACACGACTAGACAGACTAGATGCAGGAAGGATGTTCCCGATGGTCGGGGAGTCCACAACCAGGGATCACAGTCTAAGGATAAGGGGTAAGCCATTTAGGACAGAAATGAGGAGGAATTTCTTCACCCAGAGAGTGGTGAACCTGTGGAATTCACTACCACAGAAGGCAGTGGAGGCCAATTCATTAAATATATTCAAGAAGGAGTTGGATATATTTCTTAAGGCTAAAGGGATCAAGAGATATGGGGAGAAAGCAGGGTACTGAATTTGGATGATCAGCCATGATCTCATTGAATGGCGGAGCAGGCTCGAGGGGCCGAATGGCCCACTCCTGCTCCTATCTTCTATGTTTCTGTGAACCCCAGGACCAGGCCGCTATGGGGAATAGGTATGCAGATCTAGCCGCAAAACTAGCTGCGGAAGACATGCAACCAGAGGACGCGTTCAAAACATAATAAATATGGTCATGATAGTCAGTGGGGTACAGGAAGTGAATATCATGGAGCTACAAGAAAATACTAGTAAAGAGCAAAAGGAGAAATGGAGACAAGCTGGCGCGCAATTACAAGATGGAATTTGGAAATGGGGCCCACGTAACCAGGTGGTGGCACCGGAATGTTGTAGACAACAACTGATGGCGCTATACCATGGTGTAACACATACTGGCAGAAGTAACATGTTGCACCTACTGACACAGTACTGGTGGTGGCCAAAGATAGGTCAGGAAGTAGCGAAATATTACCACCGCTGTATAATATGTGCAAGAATAATGTAGGACAGAGATGTCGAGTTAGAGTAGCAAACCAACCCAGGCCCCAAGGACACTGGGAAAACTTACAAATTGACTTTACCGGCCCCTTAGCGCAGGACCGGGGGAAGAAATATTGCCTGGTAATAATTGACCAATTTACCAGGTGGGTGGAAGCCTTTGCCACCCGAGACTGCTCTGCAAAAACAGTTGCACTAATATTGGCTACCGAGGTTATACCCCGTTGGGGAGTGCCTCTGCAAATTGACTCAGACAACGGCACTCATTTCACCGGCAAAATAATGAAAGAAATCTGTAAGCTGCTACATGTGACACAAAATATCACATACCATATCACCCCCAGAGCTCGGGGATGGTAGAAAGAATGAATAGGACACTGAAAAACGCGCTGACAAAAGCCATCCAAGAAACAGGGACAGGATGGTCGGAATTATTACTCAGCATACTAATGAGGCTGCGAGCCACCGCAGGATGAACGACCGGACTGACCCCCTATGAATTAATGACAGGACGAGCTATGAGACTGCCAGAGGATTTGGCTGGAGGGGTGGGAGAACCAGGACCAGTACAAGATAGATTAAGGCAACACTTAGTACAACTAAATCAGGAGGTACAAGCAGTAAATAAAGAAGTGAGGAACCAACAACAGATTAAAGATCTAGAAAGGCAGAATGCTGGACTTAAACCAGACGAGTTGCCCAGAATAGGTCAACAAGTAATGACGCAAGTTATCGGAAGAAAGGGAATGGGGCCCGTTGGATGGGGCCATGCACTGTATTAATGACAAGTGATACGTGTGTTTGTCTACAGGAACCGATGGGTATGCGATGGAAGCAATGGACCCAGGTGAAACCATTTAACACTAAAGACCCCCATCTACCCTCTCCTCTAGGGGAAAGAGCTCAGGAAGACGACTAGACCTCTCTTTAAATTACAGATAAACATGGATCCAGTCGACCCTTTATATCAGAGGGTCCGTCTCGGGGAGAAGAAGCTCTCCCGGTTTACCCTTACGCCTGGGAACTCATTTTTAATGTGGAAGCAAGTCATCCTCGGTTCCGAGGGACTGCCTAAGAAGAAGATATAATTGGAGTAAGACTTCTTTACTCCTGTACTCAAATCCTCTTGTAATGAAGGCCAGCATACCATTTGCTTTCTTAACCACCTTTCACAACCACCGGACGTCCCAAAACACTTTACAGCCAATGAAGTACTTTTGAAGTGTAGTCACTGTTGTAATGTGGGAAACGCGGCAGCCAATTTGCGCACAGCAAGCTCCCACAAACAGCAATGTGATAATGACCAGATAATCTGTTTTTTCGTCATGTTGATTGAGGGATAAATATTGGGCTCAAAACACCGGGGATAACTTCTTCGAAATAGCACCACGGGATCTTTTACATCCACCTGAGGGGGCAGACGGGGGCCTCGGTTTAACGTCTCATCCATAGGATGGCACCTCCGACACTGCAGCGCTCCTTCATTACTGCCCCTCCGACAATGCGGCTCTCCCGCAGCACCGTCCCTCCGACAGTGCGGCGCTCCCTCAGTACTGCCCCTCCGACAGTGTAGTGCTCCCTCAGTACTGCCCCTCCGACAGTGCGGCGCTCCCTCAGTACTGCCCCTCCGACAATGCGGCTCTCCCGCAGCACCGTCCCTCCGACAGTGCGGCGCTCCCTCAGTACTGCCCCTCTGACAGTGTAGTGCTCCCTCAGTACTGCCCCTCCGACAGTGCGGCGCTCCCTCAGTACTGCACCTCCGACAGTGCGGCGCTCCCTCAGTACTGCCCCTCCGACAGTGTAGTGCTCCCTCAGTACTGCCCCTCCGACAGTGCGGCGCTCCCTCAGTACTGCACCTCCGACAGTGCGGCGCTCCCTCAGTATTCCCCCTCCGACAGTGCAGCGCTCCCTCAGTACTGCCCCCCCGACAGTGCGGCGCTCCCTCAGTACTGCCCCCCCCGACAGTGCGGCGCTCCCTTAGTACTGCCCCTCCGACAGGCAACGCTCCCTCAGTATTCCCCCTCCGACAGTGCGGCGCTCCCTCAGTACTGCCACCCCGACAGTGCGGCGCTCCCTCAGTACTGCCCCCCCGACAGTGTGGCGCTCCCTCAGTACTGCCCCTCCCGACAATGCGGCGCTCCCTGAGCACTGCCCCTCTGACAGTGCGGCGCTCCCTAAGCACTGCCCCTCCGACAGGCAACGCTCCCTCAGTATTCCCCCTCCGACAGTGCGGCGCTCCCTCAGTACTGCCCCTCCGACAGTGCGGCGCTCCCTCAGTACTGCCACCCCGACAGTGTGGCGCTCCCTCAGTACTGCCCCTCCCGACAATGCGGCGCTCCCTCAGTATTCCCCCTCCGACAGTGCGGTGCTCCCTCAGTACTGCCCCTCCGACAGTGCGGCGCTCCCTGAGCACTGCCCCTCCGACAGTGCGGTGCTCCCTAAGCACTGCCCCTTCGACAGTGCGGCGCTCCCTCAGCACCGCACTGGAGTGTCAGCCTCGCTTTATATGCTCAAGTCCCTGGAGCGGGATTTGAACCCACAACCTTCTGACACTGCTATCCACTGAGCCACAGCTGATTCCAGTCTTTTACACAGTTTCATCATAACTTCCTTGCTTTTGCACTCTACGCCTCTCCTAAAGCAGGGGAGTTATGATGAATTGTTAAACAGTTTTTTTTTGCAGAGTGACCCAGGCTGTGTGTAGGAAACAATTGTACATTTGAAAGCAGCTTGTATTGTGAAGCTTGTGCCCCTTTGCCAGGCCCGCTGCCTGCGGCCCCTCTCCCAGATTCCAGCCCCAGCTCTGTGCTGACTGAGCTGCTCTCACCTGGGGACAGCGCGTCACAATCGGCCCCAGCGCACCTGAGCTGGAGAGGAGGCCCCGCCCCCTTGCCGCGCCGCCATTGGTTGGAGGACCAGACCGCCCAATTCAGTCCTCCCACCTCAGCCCTCGTCCTATTGGTCAGCGCTCCCGTCAGTCAGAATCACATTGCTCCGGCTCACTCCGCCACCCCACGCGGCTCAATCCGCTCCGTTCGGCGTCCGCCCGACTCTCAGGTTTGGTTTTTCTCGTATTTTACTTTATAATCTCGCTCTTCGCTCCCCCCTCACCTCGATTTAAATCGATTCCCCAACACTTTACCCCGGCCGCTGATTCCGCCTCTTCCCCGGGCCCGGCCTTACGGCTGCTCCCCGGAGGCCCTGCGCAGGCGCACTGGCAGCCTCGTGTTGCGCCTACCCGCGCTGTGATTGGTGCAGGGGAAGGTAAGTGGGCGTGTCCGGCCCCCGGGCCCACGTGGGGGAGACAAAGGGTGGCTGGAGCGCATGCGCTGCCCGTCTCGCACCGTTGGGAAGGTTTTCAAATATTTTTTTTTGTGAAACAAATTGAAAACACTCATTAATTCCCCCAACCTCCTCCCCTCTAAAGTGCGATTATTATTATTTTTGTTTTTCCTCATTTGTGTGGGGTGTCTTTTATTTACCTTGCGGTGGCGTGCGCCGATCCAACCGACACCGTGGCGTTGCGTGCATGCGTCAGCGGGTAAGCGGAGATTTTGATTGACGCGAGACGTCCGCCAATCAGCAGCGCGGAAAACGCTGGGAGGACCAGGCGGGCTGATGGTCCTCCAACCAATGGCGGCGCGGGAGCGGGGCGGGACCTCGATGGGCTGCGTGCGCCGATCCAACTGACACCTAGGCGTTGCGTGCATGCGTCAGCGCGTAATAGGCGGGGGGGGGGTGATTGACGTTAGGCGCCCGCCAATCAGAAGCGTGGAAAACGCTGGGAGGACCGGTTTGGCTGACGGTCCTCCAACCAATGGCGGCGCGGGAGGGAGGGGGCGGGACCTCGGTGGGCTGCAGGCCGCTTTCCTGCTTTCATTGTCTGCAGGAACTGTTAAAGGGAAGGGGAGGAGGAGGTGGAAAGAAACCCAGCTTGTGAGTGTTTATTCCTTTGCATTACCTTTATTGCAAGGCTATTCATCAATTGCATACATTTAAAAATAAGTGAACCTTAAATACGTGGGGTTACGGGGATAGGGTGGGATATGTGTTGGTGTAGGGGTTACGGGGATTGGGTGGGATATGTGTCGGTGCAGGCTCGATGGGCCGAAATGGCCTCTATCTGCACTGTGGGGTTTCTGTGATTTTCTCTTTTCGACTTTTATCCAGAACAAAGAGCCCTGGTGCTGTGAACATTTTGGTGGGCAGCCACTTTTAAAGGGACAAAGACCAGCATTCTTCTTCCTCTCTCTCTCTCTCGTGAGTATTTGTGGTGGGTGAGAGGGTGGGGGGGTGAGTCAAAGGGGACTGCGGCCCCTTTTCAACAATAAAAATTGCTTGGCCATTTAAAGGGGAATGGGTGCCCCCCCCAGGTATTTAAAGGGGCAGTGCCTCTCTATCATGTAAGAGCAGGGAGGTTCTGCTTGAACTGTACAAAACACCAGTTAGGCCACCGGCTGGAGTGCTGCGTGCAGTTCTGCTCGCCCCATTGCAGGTGTAAGAGCCATAAAAGCTTAAGAAAATACTTTAAAATATTGGTTAAATAGCATAATACAGTTAATTTACCTGATTGACTTATTGTATTAAGAAACCCCCTATTTTCTTGCTCCAGTAGTATAGTCCGAGACACCCCCTTCATTCTTGCCACAATGGTACAGTCCCTAAGCCACACATGGTATGCGGCCATTTTACAGTTTAAACTCCACGTGGCTGAAGGAGGCAGAAGTTGTGAGGTTTGGAGCAATACAGTTTTTGACCGTGTTTGCTTTGTAATTCTGTTCGTAAAGTGTTATAGTAAACAGTTTAAAAGACAAAGCTACGTTTGGGAACGTTTTATTTCGACACGCGTCTACTTGTTGTAAAAAGCCCCACAGCTCAGTGGCTGCCTGTTTGGAAACTAAGAAGCGCCACTACAGCAGGAAAGATGTGACTGCTCGAGACGGGAGATTTACGAGGATGTTGCCAGGACTAGAGAATTTCAGCTACAAGGAAAGATTGAATACATAGAAGATAATCTACATCTTAGGGTACTTAAGGAAGTGGCCCTAGAAATAGTAGATGCATTGCTGGTCATTTTCCAAAATTCGATAGACTCTGGAACAGTACCCATGGATTGGCAGGTAGCTAATGTTACCCCACTGTTCAAAAAAGGTGGTAGAGAGAAAACGGGGAATTATAGACCAGTAAGCCTGACATCGGTAGTGGGGAAAATGCTAGAGTCCATTATAAAAGACGTAATAGCAGAGCACTTGGATAACGGTGACCGGATCGGACAAAGTCAACATGGATTTACAAAAGGTAAATCGTGCTTGACTAATCTACTGGAATTTTTTGAGGATGTAACTGGTAAAATAGATAAGGGAGAATCAGTGGATGTGGTGTATTTGGAATTTCAAAAGGCTTTCGATAAGGTCCCGCATAAGAGATAGAAACATAGATGATAGGAGCAGGAGTAGGCCATTCGGCCCCTCGAGACTGCTCCACCATTCAATGCGATCATGGCTGATCATCCAATTTCAGTACCCGGTCCCTGCTTTCTCCCCATACCCCTTGATCCCTTTAGCCTTAAGAAATATATCCAACTCCTTCTTGAATATATTTAATGAATTGGCTTCTACCGCCCTCTGTGGTAGAGAATTCCACAGGTTCACCACTCTCTGGGTGAAGAAATTCCTCCTCATCTCTGTCCTAAAAGGCCTACCCCTTATCCTTGGACTGTGACCCCTGGTTCTGGACTCCCCGACCATCGGGAACATCCTTCCTGCATCCAGTCTGTCCAGTCCTGCAAGAATTTTATAAGTTTCAATGAGATCCCCTCTCATTCTTCTAAACTCCAGCGAGTACAAGCCCAATCGACCCAATCTCTCCTCATACATCATTCCTGCCATCCCAGGTATCAGCCTGGTGAATCTTGGCTGGACTCCCTTCATGGCAAGAATATCCTTCCTCAGATAAGGTGACCAAAACTGCACACAATACTTAAGATGTGGTCTCACCAAGGCCCTGCACAACTGCAGCAAGACATCCTTGTTCTTGTACTCAAACCCTCTCACTATGAAGGCCAACATATCATTTGCTTTCTTAACCGCCTGCTGCACCTGCATGCTTACCTTCAGCGACTGGTGCACAAGGACACCCAGGTCTCGTTGCACTTCCCCTTCTCCCAATCTATTGCCGTTCAGATGATAATCTGCCTTCCTGTTTTTGACACCAAAGTGGATAACCTCACATTTATCCACATTATATTGCATCTGCCATGCTTCTGCCCAATCACCCAACCTGTCCAAATCATCCTGTAGTTTCTCGGCATGCTCCTCACAGCACTCACGCCCACCCAGCTTTGTGTCATCTGCAAATTTGGCGATATTACATCTAGTTCCCTTGTCTAGTATATATATTGTGAATAGCTGGGGTCCAAGGACCAATCCCTGTGGTACCCCACTAGTCACTGCCTGCCACTCGGAAAAAGACCCGTTTATTCCAACTTTTTTTTTCTATGCCAACCAGTTCTCTATCCAAGTCAATACCTTGCCCCCCAATCCCAAGTGCCTTAACTTTACACGCTAATCTCTTATGTGGGACCTTATCAAAAGCCTTCTGAAAGTCCAAATACACCACATCCACTGGTTCGCCCTTATCTATTTTACTCGTTATATCCTCAAAAAATTCCAGTAGATTAGTCAAGCATGATTTACCTTTTGTAAATCCATGTTGACTTTGCCCGATCCTGTCACTGTTTTCCAAGTGCTCTGCTTGATATACCTATCAATTCATCCAATGAAAAGCGACGAGTTAAGACAGTAACTATAGGTTTTTATTGGCTAAATAACAGAGCCCACCCTCGTGGGTGATCGGATCCAACAAGGAGGAATACCAGCCAGTCGACCACCTTTATACCTGGGCAAGTAGGTGGAGCCATGGGCGGAGTCCATGGGCAGGGTGAGAAGGTTGGATCTCAAACAAGCGTGCTGAGCTTGAATAAAGGAGACTATGAAGGTATGAGAGCGGAATTAATTAGAGTGGACTGGGAAAATAGATTAAAGGGTAAGACGGTACATGACCAGTGGTGTACATTTAAGGAGTTATTTTACAACTTCCAAAAAAAATATATTCCACTGAGGAAAAAAGGGTGTAAAAGAAAAGATAGCCATCCGTGGCTAAGTAAAGTAATTAAGGATAGTATCCGACTAAAAACAAGGGCATATAAGGTAGCCAAATCTAGTGGGAGGATGGAAGATTGGGAAGTCTTTAAAAGACAGCAAAAAATAACAAAAAGATTGATTAAGAAAGGGAAGATAGATTATGAAAGTAAATTAGCAAAAAATATAAAAACAGACAGTAAAAGTTTCTATAGTTATATAAAAAGAAAAAGGGTGGCTAAAGTAAATGTTGGTCCCTTAGAGGATGAGACCGGGAAATTAATGGTGGGAAACATGGAGATGGCAAAAACACTGAACAATTATTTTGTATCAGTCTTTACAGTAGAGGACACTAAGAATATCCCAACACTGGACAAACAGGGGGCTCTAGGGGGGGAGGAACTAAATACAATTAAAATCACTAAGGAAGTGGTACTTGGTAAAATAATGGGACTCAAGGCGGATAAATCCCCTGGACCTGATGGCTTGCATCCCAGGGTCTTGAGGGAAGTAGCGGTAGGGATTGTGGATGCATTGGTAATAATTTTCCAAAACTCACTGGACTCAGCAAAGGTCCCGGCAGATTGGAAAACTGCTAATGTAACACCCTTATTTAAAAAGGGTAGTAGGCAGAAGGCTGGAAACTATAGACCTGTTAGCCTAACATCTGTGGTTGGTAAAATGTTAGAGTCCATTATTAAGGAGACAGTAACGGGACATTTGGATAAACATAATTTAATAGGGCAAACTCAGCATGGTTTCATGAAGGGGAAGTCATGTTTAACAAATTTGCTTGAGTTTTTTGAGGAAGTAACATACAGGGTGGATAAAGGGGAACCAGTGGACGTAGTGTATTTAGACTTCCAAAAGGCATTTGACAAGGTGCCACACAAAAGATTATTGCTCAAGATAAAAAATCACGGGATTGGGGGTAATATTCTGGCGTGGGTGGAGGATTGGCTCTCTAACAGAAAGCAGAGAGTTGGGATAAATGGTTCGTTCTCAGATTGGCAACCAGTAACTAGTGGTGTTCCGCAGGGGTCAGTGCTGGGTCCCCAACTCTTTACAATCTATATTAACGATTTGGAGGAGGGGACCGAGTGTAACATATCAAAGTTTGCAGATGATACAAAGATGGGACGGAAAGTAGTGAGTGAGGAGGACATAAAAAACCTGCAAAGGGACATAGACAGGCTAAGTAAGTGGGCAGAGATTTGGCAGATGGAATACAATACTGGAAAGTGTGAGGTTATGCACTTTGGCAGGAAAAATCATAGAGCAAGTTATTATCTTAATGGCAAGAAACTGGAAAGTACTGTAGTACAAAGGGATCTGGGGGTCCTGGTGCACGAAACTCAAAAAGTTAGTATGCAGGTGCAGCAAGTGATCAAGAAGGCCAATGGAATGTTGGCTTTTATTGCTAGGGGGTTGGAATATAAAAACAGGGAGGTATTGCTGCAGTTGTACAAGGTATTGGTGAGGCCGCACCTGGAATACTGCATACAGTTTTGGTGTCCATACTTAAGAAAAGACACACTTGCTCTCGAGTCAGTACAAAGAAGGTTCACTCGGTTAATCCCGGGGATGAGGGGGTGGTCATATGAGGAGAGGTTGAGTAGATTGGGACTCTACTCATTGGAGTTCAGAAGAATGAGAGGCGATCTTATTGAAACATATAAGATTGTGAAGGGGCTTGATCGGGTGGATGCGGTGAGGATGTTCCCAATGATGGGTGAAACTAGAACTAGGGGGCATAACCTTAGAATAAGGGGCTGCTCTTTCAAAACTGAGATGAGGAGAAACTTCTTCACTCAGAGGCTGGTAGGTTTGTGGAATTTGCTGCCCCAGAAAGCTGTGGAAGCTACATCATTAAATAAATTTAAAACAGAAATAGATAGTTTCCTAGAAGTAAAGGGAATTAAGGGTTACGGGGAGCGGGCAGGAAATTGGACATGAGTCTGGGTTCGGAATGGTCATGGCCCTGTGGGTAGTGGAGCGGGCCCAGGGGCCGTGTAGCCTTGTTCTGCTCCTACTGTGTTCTAATTCTGTTAGATTTCAGGAGTTGGTTTTATTCCTGTTCCTGGCTGGGGTGGAGATCGCCTTTATAGAAGGTAAGTACTGTAGAAAATATAGGGACAGAGTGATCTCCTGGAAGAATTTCGATCGCCTAGATGGGTCGGAGAGGAATTTCCCAGGTTTTTTTCTCCCAAATTGGCCATTGGGTCTTTATCTGGTTTTTCGCCTCTCCCGGGAGATCACATGGGTTCGGGTGGATGCAGAGTGATAGAAGATTTGAGGTTAGGATCAGATCAGCCATGATCTTATTGAATGGTGGAGCAGGCTCGAGGGGCCGATTGGCCTACTCCTGCTCCTATTTCTTATGTTCTTATGGTCAGCCCAGGTATAACAGCGTGACAAGAGGCAACCTTGTGTAGTGATACAACAGTGTAAACAGTGATAACCATAGTGTAACGATATAACAGTGATAACCATAGTGTAACGATAGTGAACGATAAAAGTGGTTTACCACATTCACCCCTTGTTTAGATTTGAGTCCGGCGGGGTGAAGTGTACTACCAGTTCGGGTATGTCAGTCTGTCCGGAGGCCTCGTAAGCCTTTCCGATCGTTGCGGCGGCGGTGATGCAGTATCCGATGTTAATGCTGGTGTCTGCGTGGTCGGCGAAGGCTCGTAGGGTTCCGGCATGCCGGCTACCTGGGCTGGATTTGGGGGTGTGGTGGGGGGTAACGGTGGTGTCTCAGGGATGCCCGAGGGTGCGAGGTCTCGGAAGGAGACTGTGTCCTCCCGCCCGTCTGGGTATGCCACATAGGCGTACTGGGGGTTGGCGTGCAGGAGGTCCACCCTCTCGACCAGGGGGTCCATTTTATGGGCCCTCACGTGCTTTCGCAGCAAGACGGGCCCCGGAGAGGTCAACCAAGTTGGTAGCGTGGTTCCCGTAGTCGACTTCCTGGGGAAAACAAACATTCGTTCATGGGGGATGGTGTTAATGGCAGTGCAAAGCAGTGACCGGATGGAATGCAGCGCTGCCGGGAGGACTTCCTGCCAGCGAGAGGTTGGGAGGCCCTTGGACTTTAAGGCTAAGAGAACGGCCTTCCAGACAGTCGCGTTCTCTCTTTCCACCTGGCCGTTCCCTCGGGGGTTGTTGCTGGTGGTCCTGCTTGCAGCAATACCTCTCGCTAGTAGGAACTGGCGAAGTTCCTCGCTCATGAAGGAGGAGCCCCGGTCGCTATGTATATAGTTCGGGAACCCGAACACGGCGAAGATGTCGTTCAGGCATTTGATGACCGTGGTACTGGTCATGTCTGGGCAGGGGAAGGCAAAGGGGAAACGGGAGTACTCGTCAATGATGTTGAGGAAGTACACATTACGGTCAGAGGACGGGAGGGGCCCCTTAAAATTGATGCTCAAGCGCTCGAAGGGGCGGGTGGCCTTGATCAGGCTTGCTCTGTCCGGCCTAAAGAAATGCGGTTTGCATTCGGCATAGGTTTGGCAGTTCCTGGTCATGGTCCTGACCTCCTCGATGGAGTAGGGCAGGTTGCGGGCCTTAATGAAGTGGTAAAGTCTGGTGACTCCGGGGTGGCAGAGGTCGTTGTGGAGGGTCTGCAGTCTATCAATTTGCGCGTTGGCGCATGTACTTCGTGATAGAGCATCTGGGGGTTCGTTCAGTTTACCAGGCCGGTACAAGATCTCATAATCATAGGTGGAGAGCTCGATTCTCCACCTCAAGATCTTGTCGTTCTTGATTTTGCCCCTCAGCTTGTTATTAAACATAAAAGCGTCCGAACGCTGGTCGGTGAGGAGGGTAAATCATTTGCCTGCCAGGTAATGCCTCCAGCGTCGTACAGCCTCCACGATCGCCTGGGCCTCCTTCTCGACCGAAGAGTGTCGGATCTCAGGGCCCTGGAGGGTCCTTGAGAAGAAGGCCACCGGTCTCCCCTCCTGGTTAAGGGTTGCAGCTAGGGCGAAGTCGGATGCATCGCTCTCCACTTGGAAAGGGATAGACTCATCCACCGCGTGCATTGTGGCCTTAGCAATGTCTCCCTTAATGAGGGAGAAGGCTGCGCACGCTTCTGCCGTCAGGGGGAAGGAGGCGGACTTCATGAGGGGTCTGGCTTTGTCTGCATAATTCGGCACCCATTGGGCATAGTAGGCGAAGAGCCCCAGGGTCCTCTTCAGCGCCTTTGGACAGTGGGGGAGGGGAGCTCCATGAGGGGGCGCATTCTTTCGGGGTCGGGGCCGATGACTCCGTTCTCTACTACGCAGCCGAGGATGGCAAGGCGCGAGGTGTTAAACACACATTTCTCCTTATTGTAGGTGAGGTTCAGCCGTTGGGCCGTACGGAGGAATCTCTCCAGATTAACATCATGGTCCTGCCGGTCGCGGCCGCAGACGGTGACGTTATCTAGATAGGGGAACGTGGCTTGCAGCCCGTTCTGGTCAACCATCCGGTCCATCTCCCTTTGGAAGACCGAAACCCCGTTGGTGACGCCGAAGGGAACCCTAAGGAAGTGGTAGAGGCGGCCATTCGCCTCGAAGGCGGTATACTGGCGGTCCTCAGGGCGGATAGGGAGTTGGTGGTAGGCCGACTTAAGGTCGATGGTAGAGAATACTCGGTACTGTGCAATCTGATTGACCATATCAGATATGTGGGGAAGGGGGTATGCGTCCAGCTGGGTGTACCGGTTTATGGTTTGGCTGTAGTCGATGACTAGACGGTTTTTATCGCCGGTCTTAACGACTACGACCTGGGCACGCCAGGGGCTGTTGCTCCTCTCGATGATGCCCTCTTTCAGGAGACGCTGCACCTCGGAACTAATAAAAGCTCTGTCCCCGGCGCTGTACCGCCTGCTCTTGGTAGCGACGGGTTTACAGTCGCGGGTGAGGTTGGCGAACAGGGAGGGGGGCGGAACCCTGAGGGTGGATAGGCCGCAGGTGGTACGCGGTGGGCGGTTTAAAGGCTGTTGGTTGTCGACTGTGAGTGGGGGGAGGGGTCCACCGTATGCCAAAGTGACACTTTGAAGGTGGGATTGGAAATCCAGCCCTAGTAGGACGGCAGCGCAGAGTTGGGGCAGGACGAGAAGTTTAAAATTTTTATACTCCGTGCCCCTAACCGACAGGGTCACAACACAGTATCCGCTGATGTCTGTTGAATGGGACCTCGACGCCATCGAGATCCGGTTGCGCGTTGGCTGGACAGTGAGGGAGTAGTGGCTCACCGTGTCTGGATGGATGAAACTCTCCGTGCTTCCGCTGTCGAACAGGCAGGTCGTGGCGTGGCCATTTACTTTGATGTCCATCATTGACTTGGACAGGTGATGCGGGCGAGCTTGGTCCAGTGTGACGGAGGCTAGTGTATGGCTGAGCGAGCTGCTGTAGTCTGCGGGTGAGGCTGTGGTCGGGTCTGGAGACAAGGTGGCGGTCGAGTGTGGTGAACAAAATGGCGGTGCCCACGACGTTGCATAAAATGGCGGAGAAGATGGCCGCCCCCACAACTCACATGAGGCACTGCCGGTGTCGGTGGCCTTGATCAAAGATGGCCGCCCCCACAACTCGCATGAGGCACTGCTGGCGTCTGTGGCTTTCCCCCTGCAGGCCTTCGCAAGTGGCCTTTCTTGTGGCAGTCGGAGCAGGTCGCGTTTCTTGCAGGGCAGCGCGCCCTCGGGTGTTTCGCCTGGCCACAGAAGAAGCAGCCAGCGGCCCGATCGCGGGGCTCCGATGTCGCAGCCGGTACCGGGGGTGGCGGTCCCGATCGGGTCCGGGACGCTGAGGTAGGTCCCAGAGGCGGCGGTGCGAGGGGTATTGCGGTCGGGGTCGGGCCCAAGTCCCAGGGTCGCGCAGCACAGTACCTGGAATACGCCTCGAGGCCCCGATGGGCCACTTCCAGAGAGCGAGCGAGGGCTGCAGCTGTGTTCAGGTCGAGGTCCTTTGATTCGAGCAGTCTTTGCCGTGAGTAGTCGGACCGAAGGCCTTTCACGCAGGCATCGCGGATATTCTCTTCAGTATTTTCTGCAGCCGTTACAGCTTTAAAGTCACAGTCCCTGCCGAGTGTTTGTAGCGCCCGTAAAAATTAATCTACAGACTCTCCTGGCTGTTGCGGGCGGGATCTTAGGAGATGTCTGGCATACATAGAATTTACCGGGCTCCGGTACTGCTCTTTAAGCAGGTTGAGGGCGGCCTCGTATGTAGTAAGGTCCTGGATGAGTGCAAATACTTTAGGGCTCACTTGGGCGGTCAGAACTCTTAGTTTGGATCTCTGAGGCATGCCGGATTCTCCCAGGTAGGATTCGAAACAGCTCAGCCAGTGTTTGAAGTCGAGGGCTGAGTTTGCTGCCTGTGGGTTTAGATCCAGGTACGGCGGTCGGAGGGCTCGCAGCCAGGCCGGCTGCTGTGGCTGTTGTAGCTGGGCGTCTGACTGGTCGTTTGGCTGCTCCGTTAAAGACATTTCAAAATTTAGCCAATAAAATTGATATACCTATCAATTCATCCAATGAAAAGTGACGAGTTAAGACAGTAACTATAGGTTTTTATTGGCTAAATAACAGAGCCCACCATCGTGGGTGATCGGATCCAACGAGGAGGAATACCAGCCAGTCGACCACCTTTATACCTGGGCAAGTAGGTGGAGCCATGGGCGGAGTCAGCAGTGGTCAGCCCAGGTATAACAGCGTGACAAGAGGCGACCTCGTGTAGTGATACAACAGTGTAAACAGTGATAACCATAGTGTAACGATATAACCGTGATAACCATAGTGTAACGATAGTGAACGATAAAAGTGGTTTACCACACTGCTATTACATCTTTTATAATGGACTCTAGCATTTCCCCACTCCCGATGTCAGGCTTACCGGTCTGTAATTCCCCGTTTTCTCTCTGCCACCTTTTTTGAATAGTGGGGTAACATTAGCTACCCTCCAATCCATGGGTACTGTTCAGATTCCATCGAAAACCCAGCAGCTTCTCCTCCATCTCCACTCCAGCTCAAACTGCTGCAACAAAAAGACCGACACAGGCGGCCCGGGACCAACTTCCATCACCTGCAATAAAACTCTTCCCGACAGCCGCTGACTAATGGCGGCCGCAGCACCCACAATTCCCCGCACCCCAGAAACCACTCTATCCAAGGCACTGATTTCCCCGCTGAGAGTGCGCATGCTCCCCGGGGTCACGGGCCATTCTGGGAGCCTGGCTCCTGTCCTTTGTCCCGAGTCGGACTCGGTGGAACCGGCTGAAGAAACCGGGAAGCGGCGGCTCGGATGGGGGAGGCGCTGCACCCTGGGTTTCCTGGTGCCGGGGCTCTGGCCGCAGGTCCGCTGGACCCGCTCTGATGAGGTAACAGAGAGGGTTGATGAGGGCAATGCGGTTAACGTGGTGCATATGGATTTCCAAAAGGCGTTCGACAGCGTGTAAAGTTAAGGCACATGGGATTGGGGGCAATGTATTGACTTGGATAGAGAACTGGTTGGCAGACAGAAAGCAAAGAGTTGGAATAAACGGCTCTTTTTCTGAGTGGCAGGCAGTAACTAGTGGGGTACCGCAGGGATCGGTCCTTGGACCACAGCTATTCACAATATATATTAATGATCTGGATGAGGGAACTAGATGTAATATCTCCAAGTTTGCAGACGACACAAAGCTGGGTGGGCGTGTGTGCTGTGAGGAGGATGCCGAGAAACTCCAGGATGATTTGGACAGGTTGGGTGATTGGGCAGAAGCATGGCAAATGCAATATAACGTGGATAAATGTGAGGTTATCCACCTTGGTGTCAAAAACAGGAAGGCAGATTATTATCTGAATGGCAATAGATTGGGAGAAGGGGAAGTGCAACGAGACCTGGGTGTCCCAGTGCACCAGTCGCTGAAGGTAAGCATGCAGGTGCAGCAGGCGGTTCAGAAGGCAAATGGTATGTTGGCCTTTGTAGCAAGTGGGTTTGAGTACAGGAACAAGGATGTCTTCCTGCAGTTGTACAGGGCCTTGGTGAGACCACATCTTGAGTATTGTGTGCAGTTTTGGTCGCCTTATCTGAGGAAGGATGTTCTTGCCATGGAAGGAGTGCAGCGAAGATTCACCAGGCTGATACCTGGCATGGCAGGAATGACGTATGAGGGGAGATTGGGTCGAATGGGCTTGTACTTGCTGGACTTTAGAAGAATGAGAGGGGATCTCATTGAAACTTATAAAACTCTAACAGGACTACACAGACTAGATGCAGGAAGGATGTTCCCGATGGTCGGGGAGTCCAGAACCAGGGGTCACAGTCTAAGGATATGGGGTAAGCCATTTAGGACAGCGATGCGGAGGAATTTCTTCACCCAGAGAGTGGTGAACCTGTGGAATTCTCTGCCACAGAAGGCAGTAGAGGCCAACTCATTAAATATATTCAAGAAGGAGTTAGATATATTTCTTAAGGCTAAAGGGATCAAGGGATATGGTGTGAATGCAGGAACAGGGTACTGAATTTGGATGATCAGCCATGATCTTGTTGAATGGCGGATCAGGCTCAAGGGGCCGAATGGCCTACTCCTGCTCCTATCTTCTATGTTTCTATGTGTCTCCAGGTATTTAAAGGGGCAGTGCCTCTCTCTATCATGTAAGAGCAGATAAGGTCTGCTTGAACTGTAAAAAAACACCAGTTAGGCCACCGCGTGCAGTTCTGGTCGTCCCCATTGCAGGAAAGATGTGACTGTGCTCCAGACGGGAGATTTACGAGGATGTTGCCAGAACTGGAGAATTTCAGCTACAAGGAAAGATTGAACACATAGAAACATAGAAGATAGGAGCAGGAGTAGGCCATTCAGCCCCTCGAGCCTGCTCCACCATTCAATGCGATCATGGCTGATCATCCAAACTCGGTACCCTGTCCCTGCCTTCTCCCCATATCCCTTGATCCCTTTAGCCTTAAGAAATATATCCAACTCCTTCTTGAATATATTTAATGAATTGGCCTCTACTGCCTTCTGTGGTAGAGAATTCCACAGGTTCACCACTCTCTGGGTGAAGAAATTCCTCCTCATTTCTGTCCTAAATGGCTTACCCCTTATCCCTAGACTGTGACCCCTGGTTCTGGACTCCCCTGCCATCAGGAACATCCTTCCTGCATCTAGTCTGTCTAGTCCTGTTAGAATGTTATAAGTTTCAATGAGATCCCCTCTCATTCTTCTAAACTCCAGCGAGTATAAGCCCAATCAACCCAATCTCTCCTCATATATCATTCCTGCCATCCCAGGTATCAGTCTGGTGAATCTTCACTGCACTCCCTCCATGGCAAGAACATCCTTCCTCAGATAAGGTGACCAAAACTGCATACAATACTCAAGATGTGGTCTCACCAAGGCCCTGTACAACTGCAGCAAGACATCCTTGTTCCTGTACTCAAACCCTCTCGCTACGAAGGCCAACATACCATTTGCCTTCTTAACCGCCTGCTGCACCTGCATGCTTACCTTCAGTGACTGGTGCACAAAGACACCCAGGTCTCGTTCCACTTCCCCTTCTCCCAATCTATTGCCGTTCAGATAATAACCTGCCTTCCTGTTTTTGCCACCAAATTGGATAACCTCACATTTATCCACATTATACTGCATCTGCCATGCATCTGCCCAATCACCCAACCTGTCGAAATCATACTGGAGTTTCTCGGCATCCTCCTCACAGCACACACGCCCACCCAACTTTGTGTCGTCTGCAAACTTGGAGATATTCCATCTAGTTCCCTCGTCTAGATCATTAATATATATTGTGAATAGCTGGGGTCCTAGGACCGATCCCTGTGGTACCCCACTAGTCACTGCCTGCCTGTCAAGACGAGGCCCTTCGGCCCATCGTGTCTGCGCCGTCCATCAAGCCCTGTCTATTCTAATCCCATTTTCCAGCACTTGCTCCGTAGCCTTGTATGCTATGGCGCTTCAAGTGCTCATCTAAATGCTTCTTGAATGTTGAGGGTCCCTGCCTCTACCACCCTTTCAGGCAGTGAGTTCCAGATTCCAACCACCCTCTGGGTGAAAATGTTTTTCCTCAAATCCCTCTAAACCTCCTGCCCCTTACCTTGAAACTATGCCCCCTGGTTATTGACCCCTCTACTAAGGGGAAAAGTTCCTTTTCTATCTACCCTATCTATACCCCTCATAATTTTGTACACCTCAATCAGGTCCCTCCTCAGCCTTCTCTGCTCCAAGGAAAATAATCCCAGCCTGTCCAGCCTCTCTTCATAGCTGAAGCGCTCCAGCCCAGGTAACTTCCTGGGATCATGACATTATATGGTTAGATAACATCAAGTGAAAATGAGGAGTTATTAGAATGCAATAGGACTGGTGTAGAACTGGTATTTACTTGTTTTGTTGAAGAAGTTTCGGGTTTCTGGTTAAAAGTAGTTTACTGGAAGTTTTAATTGATTTCTGATATGGTTATGGGACTTTGTATATTGTGGTGTTATTTAGTGTTAAAGCCTTCCTTAATGTACGAACGATCGAACGCTCAAGTGAACGCACGCATGCGGACACAAATAATACGCATGCATACACAATGGAACTAAAAAAAAAAAAAACTTCCTGGTGAATCTCCTCTGCACCCTCTCCAATGCAATCACATCCCTCCTATTGTGTGGCAACCAGAACTGCACACAGTATTCCAGCTGTGGCCTAACTAGCGTTTTGTACAGCTCCATCATAACCTCCCTGCTCTTATATTCTATGCCTCGGCTAATGAAGGCAAGTATCCCATATGCCTTTTTAACCACCTTATCTACCTATCCTGCTGCCTTCAGGGATCTATGTACATGCACACCAAGGTCCCTCTGATCCTCTGTCGTTCCTCGGATCCTACCATTCATTGTGTATTCCCTTGTCTTGTTAGTCCTCCAAAAATGCATCACCTCACACTTTTCAGGGTTAAATTCCATTTGCCACTGTTCTGCCCATCTGACCAACCCATCTATATCATCCTGTAGCCTGAAGCTTCCCTCCTCGCTATTTACCACTCCACCAATTTTTGTGTCATCTGTGAACTTACTGATCATACCTCCTACATTCATATCTAAATCATTAATGTGCACTACATACAGCAAGGGACCCAGCACCGATCCTTGCGGTACACCACTGGACACCGGCTTCCAGTCACAAAAACAACCTTCGACCATCACCCTCTGCCTCCTGCCACTAAGCCAATTTTGGATCCAATGTGCCAAGTTGCCCTGAATCCCATGGGCTCTTACCACCTTGACCAGTCTCCCATGCTGGACTTTGTCAAAAGTCTTACTGAAGTCCATGTAGACTACATCAACTGCACTACCCTCATCCACACACCTAGTCACCCCCTCAAAATATTCATTCTGGAGCGCGGGGGCGTGTGGGGATTGCAGCCGCCATTACTGTTGATCCTTTCAACCAACCTGTGCAGCAGCTGGGGCCTGAAAATCAGCTTCACTGCCCCTGGGCTGGGAAAGGGTGACATGAGGCAACATTCTCCCTCTTACCCCTTTCTCAACTCCTTTCACAGGGTTTTAGAAGTGGAGCATTTACAGATAGGAAGCTCAGACCAAACATCACCTCGTGGGTTTCCTCCGGGTGCTCCGGTTTCCTCCCACAGTCCAAAGATGTGCAGGTTAGGTTGATTTGGCTATGATAAATTGACCCTTAGTGTTAGGGGATTAAATACCTGGGGTTACAGGGATAGGGTGGGATATGTGTCGGTGCAGGCTCGATGGGCCGAAATGGCCTCTATCTGCACTGTAGATTCTGTGATTCTGTGAAGATCAGGCAGTGTCGCTCGATTCATCAGGACCTGAATATCATCAGCCTTTGTACATGGAAGGAGAGAGCAGCAATCGCAGTGCGGAGAAACCGCACACGTGTTCCGTGTGTGGAAAGGGATTTGTTTATCCAGCTCACCTGCGGACACACCAGCTGGTTCACTCTGATGAGAGACCATTTAAATGTCCTGACTGTGGGAAGAGCTTTAAATGTTCTGGCGATCTGAAGGGACACCAGCGAGCTCACACTGATGAGAGGCGGTTTACTTGTTCCGACTGTGGGAAAGGCTTTAAAAGCTCCGGGGATCTGACCACACACCAGCGAGCTTACACTGGGGAGAGGCCGTTCACCTGCTTTGTGTGTGGGAAGGGATTCGGTCTGTCATCCACCCTACTGACACACCAGCTTGTTCACACTGATGAGAGACCGTTTAACTGTTCTGACTGTGGGAAGAGCTTTAAAAGCTTCCCGGGGCTAAAGTGACACCAGCGCCTCCACACTGGAGAGAGGCCATTCACCTGCTCTGTGTGTGGAAAGGGATTCGCTCGGTCCTCCAACCTGCTGAAACACCAGCGAGTTCACACTGGGGAGAGGGGCCGTTCACCTGCTCCGTGTGTGGGAAGGGATTCGCTCTCTCATCCCCCCTGCTGGTACATCAGCAAATTCACATGGATGAGAGACCGTTTAAATGTTCGGAGTGTGGGAAGAGCTTCAAAATCTCCAATTACCTGAAGAGACACCAGTGCCTACACACTGGGGAGAGCCCGTTCACCTGCCCTGTGTGTGGGAAGGGATTCACTCAGTTATCCGCTCTAATGATACACCAGCGAGGTCACACTGGGGAGAGGCCGTTCACCTGCTCCGTGTGTGGGAAGGGATTCTCTCAGTCATGCAACCTGCGTGCACACCAGCGAGTTCACACTGGAGAGCGGACGTTCGCCTGCTCTCTGTGTGGGAAGGGATTCATTCGGTCATCCCACCTGCTGACACACCAGCGAGCTCACACTGGGGAGCGGCCGTTCACCTGCTCTGTGTGTGGGAAGGGATTCAGTCGGTCATGCAACCTGCTGACACACCATCGAGTTCACACCGATGAGAGACCGTTTAAATGCTCGGAGTGTGCGAAGGGCTTTAAAAGGACCAGTAACCTGCTGAGACACCAGCGAGTTCACACTGCTCTGTAGTGCGGGGGAGTGTGACCCTCTCCCCTGCACTATATTAAATATATTGGTTTAGCTATTAAGCAAAGTGGGTCTGCTCTAACTTTAAATCAACTGTCCTATTTAGAGAGTGTTACTCCAATCCCGGTTAATGGTATTGGGTCATCACAGAAAGGTGATGTTATATCTAAAGAAGAGGCAGAGCTATTGCGAAGCTTGATTGGTCAGTTGAACTGGTTGTGCACTCGGACTAGACCAGAGGCCAGTTTTGATGTGTTGAGTTAAGTACTTCAGTGGAACACCCCACAGTAGAGAATGTTTTAACGGCAAATTAAACATTACCAAAATTAAATCTGGATAAATCCGCACTTAAGTTCCCATCCTTAGGCGACCCAGTGACCATGAAGCGAGTTATCTTTAGCGATGCTTCACAGGCTGATCGTCCTGATGGCTATTCCACTGCAGCTGGTTTCATCGTCTTCTGGGCGAGAATGGGAAATGTTGTCCTTTAGCTTGGGATGCTAAGAAAATAAAAAGGGTTGTTCAAAGTGCTCTGGCTGCTGCACCTTATCTGAGGAAGGATGTTCTTGCCGTGGAGGGAGTGCAGTGAAGATTCACCAGACTGATACCTGGGATGGCAGGAATGACGTACGAGGAGAGATTGGGTCAATTGGGCTTATACTCACTGGAGTTTAGAAGAATGAGAGGGGATCTCATTGAAACTTATAAAATTCTAACAGGACTAGACAGACTAGATGCAGGAAGGATGTTCCTGATGGTGGGGGAGTCCAGAACCAGGGGTCACAGTCTAAGGATAAGGGGTAAGCCATTTAGGACAGAGATGAGGAGGAATTTCTTCACCGAGAGAGTGGTGAACCTGTGGAATTCTCTACCGCAGAAGGCAGTGGAGGCCAATTCATTAAATATATTCAAGAAGGAGTTAGATATATTTCTTAAGGCTAAAGCGATCAAGGGATATGGGGAGAAGGCAGGGACAGGGTACTGAGTTTGGATGATCAGCCATGATCTCATTGAATGGCGGAGCAGGATCGAGGGGCCGAATGGCCTACTCCTGCTCCTATCTTCTATGTTTCTATGAAACACTGTCTCTTGTGGAGACAGTGGATACGGGATTGTATTTGGACATCCTGTACAGTGGGAGTACTGAAACACTGCCTCTTGTGGAGACAGTGGATACGGGATTGTATCTGGACATCCTGTACAGTGGGAGTACTGAAACACTGCCTCTTGTGGAGACAGTGGATACGGGATTGTATTTGGACATCCTGTACAGTGGGAGTACTGAAACACTGCCTCTTGTGGAGACAGTGGATACGGGATTGTATCTGGACATCCTGTACAGTGGGAGTACTGAAACACTGCCTCTTGTGGAGACAGTGGATACGGGATTGTATCTGGACATCCTGTACAGTGGGAGTACTGAAACACTGCCCATTGTGGAGACAGTGGATACGGGATTGTATTTGGACATCCTGTACAGTGGGGGTACTGAAACACTGCCTCTTGTGGAGACAGTGGATACGGGATTGTATCTGGACATCCTGTACAGTGGGAGTACTGAAACACTGCCCATTGTGGAGACAGTGGATACGGGATTGTATTTGGACATCCTGTACAGTGGGAGTACTGAAACACTGCCTCTTGTGGAGACAGTGGATACGGGATTGTATTTCGACATCCTGTACAGTGGGAGTACTGAAACACTGCCTCTTGTGGAGACAGTGGATACGGGATTGTATCTGGACATCCTGTACAGTGGGAGTACTGAAACACTGCCTCTTGTGGAGACAGTGGATACGGGATTGTATCTGGACATCCTGTACAGTGGGAGTACTGAAGAAAGTCTACAAGACGAGGCTCTGGTATTTTACCCTTCAACACCTGGCTATCCGACTTTTACATGGACGAGGTTTTAATGCAGGAAACGCGGCAGCTAATCTGAGCACAGCAAGCTCCCACTAATCGCAACGCGATAATCACCAGATAATCTGTATTGCTGATGTTGTTTGGGGGATAAATATTGGCCCAGGACACGGGGGAGAACTCCCCCCTCCACTTTTTATTTTATTTTTTTCTGCCATTCCAGTTTCACCACCACTATTGTGAAGGGCAGGTATGCGCTGGGATACAGCTCCACAATCATAGCAAGATTAGGGCTCATGGGGTTGGGGTAATATAGTAGTATGGATAGAGGATTGGTTAATGGACAGAAAACAGAGCGTAGGGATAAGCGGACCTTTTTCAGGTTGGCAGGCGGTATCTAGTGGGGTGCCGCAAGGATCAGTGTTGGGGCCTCAGCTATTTACAATCCATATTAATGACCTAGATGAAGGGACCGAGTGTCATGTATCCAAGTTTGCTGATGATACAAAGCTCGGTGGGACAGTAAGCTGTGAGGAGAACACAGAGAGTCTGTAAAGGGATATAGATAGACTGAGTGAGTGGGCAGTAAGGTGGCAGATGGAGTATAATGTAGGGAAATGTGAGGTTATTCACTTTGGTAGGAAGAATAGAAAAACAGAATCTTTTTTAAATGGTGAGAAACTTTCAAATGTTGGTGTTCAGAGAGATTTGGGTGTCCACGTGCAAGAAACACAGAAAGCTAGCATGCAGGTACAGCAAGCAATAAGGAAGGCAAGTGGCATGTTGGCCTTTATTGCAAAGGGGGTTGGAGTATAAGAGTGAGGAAGTCTTGCTACAATTGCACAGGGCCTTGGTGAGACCACACCTGGAGTACTGTGCACAGTTCTGGTCTCCTTATCTAAGGAAGGATATACTTGCCTTGGAGGCGGTGCAACGAAGGTTCACTAGATTGATTCCTGGGATGAGAGGGCTGTCCTATGATGAGAGATTGTGTAGAATGGGCCGATACTCTCTGGAGTTTAGAAGAATGAGAGGTGATCTCATTGAAACATACAAGATACTGAAGGGGATTGACAGGGTAGATGCTGAGAGGTTGTTTCCCCTGGCTGGAGTGTCTAGAACTAGGGGGCATAGTCTCAGGATAAGGGGTTGGCCATTTAAGACTGAGATGAGAAGGAATTTCTTCACTCAGAGGGTGGTGAATCTTTGGAATTCTCTGCCCCAGAGGGCTGTGAATGCTGAGTCTTTGAGTATATTCAAGGCTGAGATTGACAGATTGTTGGACTCTAGGGGAATCAAGGGATATGGAGATCGGGCAGGAAAGTGGAGTTGAGGTTGATCAGCCATGATCTTATTGAATGGCGGAGCAGGCTCGAGGGGCTGTATGGCCCACTCCTGGTCCTATTTCTTATGCTCTTATGATGAATGTCAGGCGAATTCTGAATTCTTCAAGGGAGAACCAGACCAAATACAATAAGTTGAGAGAGGAAGTGACGATGAAAATAAGATTGGCAAAGAGCGAATGAGAGTAGAATGGTGGTTAATATAAAAGGGAACCCAAAAATCTTCTACCGGCATGTAAACAGGTAGTAAGAGGCGGTGTGAGGCCTATTAGGGACAAAGAAGGTGATATATGCTTAGAGGCACAGGGCAAGGCTAGAATACTCAATGAGTACTTTGTACCGGTGTTTACTAAGAAGGTGGATGCTGATAAAATATCGGTAGAAGTGGAAAAGGTAGAAGCAATGAAAGGGGTGAACATTGATAGACAGGATGTACTAGAAAGACTGGGTATGCTTAGAGTGGGTAAGTCACCTGGTCCAGATGGCTTGCATCCCATGTTGCTCAGGGAATTGAGGGAGGAGATAGCGGAAGGGCTTGCCATAATTTTCCAATCTTCGCTAGATGCGGGGGAGGTGCCTGAGGACAGGAAAGTGGCAAATGTGACACCATTGTTCAAGAAAGGGTGTAAGGACAATCCAAGTAACTACAGGCCGGTCAGTTTAACATCAGTGGTGGGTAAAGTTTTAGAAACAATAATCAAGGAAAAAATTAACAGGCACTTGGAGAGGTTTCAGCTAATTAAGGAGAGCCAACACAGATTTGTAAAAGGCAGATCATGTTTGACTAATTTAATTTTTTGATGAAGTAACAGGGAGGATTGATGAAGGGAATGCAATGGATGTTGTCTACATGGATTTTCGGAAGGCGTTTGACAAAGTAACACATAGAATGCTGGTTAACAAAATTGAGGCTCATGGAATAGGTGGGTCAGTGGCAGCTTGGATAAGGAATTGTCTTAAGGACAGAAAACAGCGAGTTGTGGTAAATGGCTGTTTTTAGACTGGAGGATGGTAGACAGTGGTGTTCCCCAAGGGTCAGTGCTGGGGTCACTGCTTTTTTTGATATATATAAATGACCTTGATATTGGAATACAGAGTAGAATTTCTAAATTAGCCGATGACACCAAACTTGGGGGTGTGGCAAACAGTGAGGATGATACCAATCGGCTGCAACAAGACATAGAAAGGCTAGCAGAATGGGCAGACAGGTGGCAGATGCAATTTAATACAGAGAAGTGTGAGGTGATGCATTTTGGCAGAAGGAACAGGGAGAGGCAATATACACTTAATGGCACAGTTTTAAAGAGTGTGCAGGGACAGAGGGACCTGGGAGTTAATCTGCATAGGACCCTGAAGGTGGCAGGACATATTGAGAGACTGGTTAGCAAAGTGTTGTAGAGTGTATTAAGTGACACTCGACGCGAGGTTTCAGATCGATATTCAAGTTGTCTTTATTACGCCGGCTGGGAGCCAGTCTCTCACCAACAGACTTCTCCAACTTGTTACAGTGTATACTATAGATATGTGAAGAGAAAAAGATTGGTGAAGTCAAGCATAGGTCCCTTGCAGACAGATTCAGGGGAATTTATAATGGGGAACAAAGAAATGGCTAACCAATTAAATACATACTTTGGTTCTGTCTTCACAAAGGAGGAAACAAATAACTTCCCAGAGATGTCGGGAAACATAGGGTCTAATGAGAGGGAGGAACTGAATGAAATCAGTATTTGCAGGGAAATGGTGTTAGGGAAATTGACGAGATTGAAGGCCGATAAATCCCCAGGGCTTGATAATCTACATCCTAGGGTACTTAAGGAAGTGGCCCTAGAAATAGTAGATGCATTGCTGGTCATCTTCCAAAATTCTATAGACTCTGGAACAGTTCCCGTGGATTGGAGGGTAACTAATGTTACCCCACTATTCAAAAAAGGTGGTAGAGAGAAAATGGGGAATTATAGACCGGTATGCATGACATCAGTAGTGGGGGAAAATGCTAGAGTCCATTATAAAAGATGTAATAGCAGAGCACTTGGAAAACAGTGACAGGATCGGACAAAGTCAACATGGATTTACAAAAGGTAAATCATGCTTGACTAATCTACTGGAATTTTCTGAGGATGTAACTGGTAGAATAGATAAGAGAAAACCAGTGGATGTGGTGTATTTGGACTTTCAGAAGGCTTTCAATAAGGTCCCGCATAAGAGACTAGCATGTAAAGTTAAGGCACATGGGATTGGGAGTAAGTTACTGACTTGGATAGAAAACTGGTTGGCAGACAGGAAGCAAAGAGTTGGAATAAACAGGTCTTTTTCCGAGTGGCAGGCAGTGACTAGTGGGGTAAAGCAGGGATCGGTGCTAGGACCCCAGTTATTCACAATGGGGCAGAAATTCGGGTCGGGGGCTTGCCGCGCGTGCAAGCCCCCGATCTGCACTTACCCGACGCGCCTGCCGTTCACCTCCAGGGACGCCTGGAATTCCTGTTTGAAAGAGAAGAATCCCGGGCAGCATCTGACGTCACGCCGCCCAGGAGTGCAGCCAGCGCGAAGCCTGTAGCGCGCAGTGCAAGTGAGACACGCCCCTTGAGGTCTCAGTTTAATAGGACACGCCCCCAATGTTTCTCACAAGCTGAAAAGCATTTTTACATGCAGAGCAGCATTTCAAATAGGTTTTTGGTATTTTTATGAAGCTTTTGGTAACTTTTATAAACTTTTAAAAACGTTTACATTATTTTGAAGAATCTGAAGTAGTTTTAAACAGAATTAAAGCAATTTAAAGACTTTTAAAAGCCCTGAAACAATTTTTTTCATTCCATTTATTTATTTTGCAACGTCGTCGTCATACGTGTCTTCACACTGTTCCCTTTGGGGAACTGTATGACGTGGTGGAAGGATTTATGGCCATGATTAACGCTCATTCCGTGACCGTAACCATCTTTGAACCAGCCATTAGGGTGGTTAGTCCTATGGCGGGAGGGTTTTACGGGCTCCCACAAGCTATACGAGGAGGGGGAGCCACCCACACCCACGGACGCAAATATCCAACTGGATGTCAACCCAGAATTTAGAGCCGGAGCTCCGACTCCACTTGCCGGGACTGTCTGGAGCGGGGTTCGAAACCCTACCCTGTCTGGCCCAGCGGCGGGGATCCTACCGCTACACCAAAGGCCCACTCCGATTAGCAACGTGAAATGGCTGGAATGAGCACAATTCACTGCATTAAAAGAACTCACAATTGAACTGATGACCTCAGCAATCTCCTCAACGAGGTGGAGGCGCAGCGCCTGCTCATCATTGGTAATGAGAAGTCAAAGGCGCCGCAAAAAGGACAGATGATAGCTTGGTCTTTCAAGTGGCAGCATAGGGCTCCAGTCACGGGGAGGGAAAAGGTGCAGGAAACGTATGGGTGTCACCTTTTGCGCGGAGTGGGCCTTTTGCGTAGTGGTAAGCATCCCCGCCGCTGGGCCAGAAGGAGTAAGGTTTCGAACCCCGCTCCAGACAGTCCCGGCAAGTGGAGTCGGAGCTCCAACTATAAATTCTGGGTGGACATCCAGTGGGATACTTGCGTCCGCGGGTGTGGGTGGTCCCCCCCCCCCCTCAGATGGGTTGTGGGAGACTGTAAAACCCTCACGCCATAGGACTAACCACCCTAATGGCTGGTATGAAGATGGTTATGGTCACGGAAGGAGCGTTAACATGGCCAGAAATCCTTCCACCACTTCATACAGTTCCTGAAAGGGAACAGTGTGAGGATACGTACGACGATGACCTCTTGCGCAATGCACCTCCTTGGAACCTCAGTCGCAGATGCGAGGGGGCAAATCGTGCAATTGTTACATTTTTCATTTTATTGACATGTAAAATGTTGGCCCAGTAATTCCGTTCCAAACGCGTGAGTACGGTCGGGGTACTCGCGCGTCTGGCCGGAGGAAATGCCGGTTTTCAGCATGCACAGCGCATGCGGGGAAAACCGGCATTTCCTGTCCTCTGAACGAAGGGGTTCAGAGGCAGAACGTGTGCGACTGCACAGGCAGCGCGTGCGCAGTAAAATTCGCCGGTTTCATTCATGCTTTCGGTGAGGTTAAGTCCTTACAACTTACACATGAAAAAAGCATGAGTACAGTTGCTCCAGAGGCTGCGGAGGAAGATATATTTTATCGTGGAGCTTCTGAAAGGCAATATTTTTGTTTGGGAAAGGGAGGAAAGTTATTTTAAGAAATGCTGAGGTAAGTTTTAAAGTTTATTTTTGTTTTTTAAAACGGGTTTTCAGTACTGTAGGTAGAAGGAGCAATTGTGGCTATGTGAATTGAATTTGCTGTGTTTATTAAATGTGAAAATGACTCCAACATTTTTAAGAAATAAACTTTTCATCAGCAATATATTCTTTTAAGTAATTATGTATGTATGTCTGTATATATTCCTTTGCATATATGTATGTATGTATATATTCCTTTACTTATGTGTATGAATGTATGTATTTAATTATGACTTTCAGAGAAAGTAACATATTGGAAAATCATAATTAAATACATACATTCATACACATAAGTAAAGGAATATATACATATACGTAAAGGAATATATACGAACATACATACATAATTACTTAAAAGAATATATTACTGATGAAAAGTTTCTTTCTTAAAAATGTTGGAAATGTTACATTACTCATTTTAGAACAGTCATTTTCACATTTAATAAACACAGCAAATTCAATTCACACAGCCACAATTGCTCCTTCTACCTACAGTACTGAAAACACGTTAAAAAAAAATAATTAAACTTTAAAGCTTACCTCATCATTTCTTAAAATAACTTTCCTCCCTTTCCCAAACAAAAATATTCCTTTCAGAAGCTCCACGATAAAATATATCTTCCTCCGCCGCCTCTGGAGCAACTTTACACATGCTTTTTTCATGTGTAAGTTGTAAGGACTTAACCTCACTGAATCCATGAATGAAATTGAGGAAGTTCACTGCGCACGCGCTGCCTGTGCAGTCGCATGCGCTGTGCCTCTGAACCCCTTCGTTCAGAGGACAGGAAATGCCGGTTTTCCCCGCATGCGCTGTGCATGCTGAAAACCGGCATTTCCTCCGGCCAGACGCGTGAGTACCTGTGGTAAACCACTGTTTGTATTCCACTGTGTACATGCCTGGACATGCCTCGGCTGACTCCTCCTACAAGTCCTAGTATAAAGGTGACTGCTCCCCAGCCCTTTGTATCCTGGACCGGTCGACCACTCGAGGCAGACCTTCATTCTTTTGTTAATAAAAGCCTTTAGTTACTCTCTTAACTCTCAGTCTTTTATGAGTAATTGATAGCGCATCAATTTTATTAACAAAATTTTTATAATGGAGAAGATCCTCACACCAGCATGCCTGGACTTAGATCATCGGGAGGCGGACTCATCCACCAAGTTTACTCACTGGCTTAAGTGTTTCGAAAAATTCCTGATCGCCTCCGCTGCAACGGTCAAATCGGACGAGGACAAACTGGATGTCCTGACCTCCAAAGTGAACCACCGAGTGTACTCGGTCATCCAAGACGCGACCTCGTACGCGGACGCCATCAAGCTCCTCAAGGACCAGTACACGCGCCCAGTGAACGAAGTGTACGCCCGGCACCTTCTGGGGAGTCGTAAACAACAACCTGGGGAATCGACCGTGGAATACCTTCAGGCACTGTCTGTGCTTGGCCGGGCCTGTGGTTGTAAGGATGTAAAGGCCGCCGTGTACACAGAGGAACTTATCCGGGACGCTTTTGTAGCGGGCCACAGGTCCAACTACACCCGACAGCGACTGTTGGAGCAGAGTGACCTCAATCTCAACAAGGCCTCTGAACTCGCACTTTCATTGGATGCAGCCTACCAGGGCATGGATGCCTACTCCTCTGCACCGTGGACACCGCGGGGAATGACAGCCTGGGACACGGTAGGACCGTCTCATAGCACCGTGCCACCCCAGCCACACCCCAGCAATGGCCCAACTACCGCAGCAGTGTCCCAAGGCCAGACAGCAGTGCCCCAAGGCCAGAAATGCTACTTCTGTGGCCAGGCAAAACACCCCAGAGCGCGCTGCCCGGCGAAAAACGCGACCTGCTCGGGCTGCGGGAAGAAGGGACACTACACTAGCGTCTGCAGGGCCAAAGCCACCCCGAACCCCAGCAGCGCCGCATGTGGGCCATGCGGGCCGCCATCTTGGGCCTCCCCGGCCATGTGCGAACCACCGGTACAGCAGCCATTTTGGACGCCTCCAGCCACATGGGGATCATGGACGCCGCCATCTTGGATGACAGCCAGAACGCAGCAGGCCCCCAACACCGCCTCATCTGATACCCGCAGCGACACACCAACCCCTACGCTGGCATCCGTTACACTGGACCAAGCGAGACCGCACCAGCTGGCCAGCTCCACAATGGACATTAAGGTAAATGGTCACGATACAATCTGCCTTTTTGACTCTGGGAGCACGGAGAGCTTCATCCACCCCGACACGGTGCGGCGTTGCTCTCTCCCAGTCCTGCCTGCGCACCAGCGGATTTCTATGGCCTCCGAGTCCCAGTCGGCGGACATCGGTGGCTACTGCGTGGTGACACTCGTAGTAGACGGGACTGTGTACGATCATTTTAAACTCCTGGTCCTGCCCGACCTCTGTGCTGCCGTCCTGCTGGGGTTAGATTTTCAGTGCCACCTTAAAAGTGTTACGATGGCGTACGGTGGACCCCTACCCCCACTCACAGTCCGCAGCCAGCAGCTTCCAAATTGCCCGCCGCACACCAGGTGCAACCTCTCCACACTCAGAGTCCCCCCCCCCACTGTTTGCTAACCTTACCCCCGACTGTAAGCCCATCGCCACAAAGAGCAGGCGATACAGTGCCGGGGACAGGGTTTTCATTAAAACCGAAGTGGAGCGGCTCCTGAAGGAAGGGATTATTGAGGGCAGCACCAGCCCCTGGCGAGCCCAGGTTGTGGTCGTTAAGACCGGCGAGAAGCAGCGCCTGGTCATCGACTACAGCCAGACAATAAATCGCTACACCCTGCTGGACGCCTACCCACTCCCCCGCATAGCTGATATGGTCAACCAGATCGCGCAGTACCACGTGTTCTCGACCATTGACCTGAAATCAGCATACCACCAGCTCCCCATCCGCCCTGAGGACCGCCAGTACACTGCCTTTGAGGCAAATGGCCACCTCTATCACTTCCTTAGAGTTCCCTTTGGCGTCACCAACGGGGTCTCCGTCTTCCAAAGGGAGATGGACCGGATGGTAGATCAAAATGCGTTGCAGGCCACTTTCCCATATCTGGACAATGTGACCATCTGCGGCCGTGACTTGCAGGACCATGACGCAAACCTCGAAAAATTCCTCCGCACCGCCCAACTCCTAAACCTGACATATAACAAGGAGAAGTGCATATTCCGCACAAACCGCCTCGCCATCCTTGGCTGTGTTGTGGAACACGGAGTCATCGGCCCCAACCCCGACCGGATGCGTCCCCTTATGGAACTCCCACTGCCCCACTGCCTCAAGGCCCTGAAGAGGTGCCTAGGGTTTTTCTCCTATTACGCCCAGTGGGTCCCCTACTATGCGGACAAGGCCCGTCCGCTGATCAAGTCCACCTCTTTTCCCTTGACGGCAGAGGCCCGCTTAGCCTTCCACCGTATCAAGGAGGACATTGCCAAAGCCACCATGCACGCAGTGGATGAATCCATCCCCTTCCAGGTGGAAAGCGACGCGTCCGACTTTGCCCTGGCCGCTACCCTCAATCAGGCGGGGAGACCCGTGGCCTTCTTTTCACAAACCCTCCAAGGCCCGGAGACCAGACACTCCGCTGTTGAGAAGGAGGCCCAGGCGATTGTGGAGGCTTTGCGTCATTGGAGGCACTACCTGGCCGGAAAACGATTTACCCTGCTCACTGACCAGCGTTCAGTTGCTTTTATGTTTAACAACAAGCAGAGGGGCAAAATCAAAAATGACAAGATCTTGAGGTGGAGAATCGAACTTTCCACAGACAACTACGAGATCTTGTACCGGCCCGGGAAGCTAAATGAACCCCCGGATGCGCTATCGCGTGGCACCTGCGCCAGTGCGCAGATCGATAGACTGCGGGCCCTCCACAATGACCTCTGCCACCCGGGGGTCACCAGGTTCTTCCACCTCATCAAGGCCCGCAACCTGCCTTACTCTATTGAGGAGGTCAGGACCATGACCAGGAACTGCCAAGTCTGCGCTGAGTGCAAACCGCACTTTTATAGACCAGACAGGGCCCACCTGATAAAAGCCACTCGCCCCTTCGAGCGCCTGAGCGTTGATTTTAAAGGGCCTCTCCCCTCCTCCGACCGCAATGTGTACTTCCTCAATATTATTGATGAGTACTCCCATTTCCCGTTCGCCTTCCCCTGCCCGGACATGACCAGTGCCACGGTCATTAAATGTCTGAACGACCTCTTCACCCTGTTCGGCTTCCCCAGCTATATCCATAGGGACCGGGGCTCATCGTTTATGAGCGACGAACTCCGTCAGTACCTGCTAACTAGGGGTATTGCCACAAGCAGGACCACCAGTTACAACCCCCGGGGGAACGGACAGGTGGAAAGAGAAAATGCGACAGTTTGGAAGGCCATCCTGCTAGCCTTAAAGTCTAGGGGCCTTCCAACCTCCCGCTGGCAGGATGTGCTCCCCGATGCACTCCACTCTATTCGGTCACTGCTCTGCACTGCCACTAACACCACCCCTCATGAGAAAATGTTTGTCTTCCCAAGGAAGTCCACATCGGGGACATCGCTACCGCCATGGCTGACGTCCCCAGGGCCGGTCCTACTGAGAAGACACGTGAGGACCCATAAAACGGACCCCCTGGTCGAGAGGGTCGACCTCCTCCACGCCAACCCCCAGTATGCTTACATTGCATACCCGGACGGGCGGGAGGACACAGTCTCCATAAGAGACCTTGCACCCTCGGGGGCCGCAGTAACCCACTACTCACTACCACCCCCCCCCACGATCTGATATCCAGCCCCAGCAGACGGCAGGCCTGGGCCCCATGACCCGCTCGACATCTACGAGGACGACACGCCTGTGCCACAGCCTACGCTGGACTCGACGCCGGAAGCTTCACTACCCCTGCCGTCGCCACGTCGATCACAGCGGCAGACAAGACCTCCGGAGAGACTCCAATACACTATCTTTTAATACACTTCACCCCGCCGGACTCAATTTTAAACAAGGGGTGAATGTGGTAAACCACTGTTTGTATTCCACTGTGTACATGCCTGGACATGCCTCGGCTGACTCCTCCCACAAGTCCTAGTATAAAGGTGACTGCTCCACAGCCCTTTGTATCCTGGACCGGTCGACCACTCGAGGCAGACCTTCATTCTTTTGTTAATAAAAGCCTTTAGTTACTCTCTTAACTCTCAGTCTTTTATGAGTAATTGATAGCGCATCAGTACCCCGACCGTACTCACGCATTTGGAACGGAATTACTGGGCCATTGTATGCTTTCGTTTCCAATTTGATACCAATCTTTACTTCCTTAGTTAGCAACGGATGGTGCTCCCTTCTCTTAAAATCTTTCTTTCTCACTGGAATATATTTTTTGGAGAGTTATGAAATATCTCCTTGAATGTCCGCCACTGCATGTCAACTATCTTACCCTTTAATTTGTTTTTCCAGTCCACTTTAGCCAGTGTAATTGCCTTTGTTTAAGATCAGGATACTGGTTTGAGATACAACTTCCTCACCCTCCAACTGAATGTTAAATTCAGCCATGCTATGACCACTCTTTCCTAGAGGAAGGATGTCAAGGCCTTGGAGAGGGTGCAGAGGAGATTTACTAGAATGGTACCAGGGATGAGAGACTTCAGTTATGTGGAGAGACTGGAGAAGCTGGGATTGTTCTCCTTGGAGCAGAGAAGGTTAAGGGGAGATTTACGAGAATGGTACCGGGGATGAGGGACTTCAGTGATGTGGAGAGACTGGAGAAGCTGGGATTGTTCTCCTTAGAGCAGAGAAAGTTAAGGGGAGATTGACCAGAATGGTACCAGGGATGAGGGACTTCAGTTATGTGTAGAGACTGGAGAAGCTGGGATTGTTCTCCTTGGAGCAGAGAAGGTTAAGGGGAGATTGACCAGAATGGTACCAGGGATGAGGGACTTCAGTTATGTGGAGAGACTGGAGAAGCTGGGGTTGTTCTCCTTGGAGCAGAGAAGGTTAAGGGGAGATTAACTAGAATGGTACCAGGGATGAGGGACTTGTTATGTGGAGAGACGGGAGAAGCTGGGGTTGTTCTCCTTGGAGCAGAGAAGGTTAAGGGGCGATTTACTAGAATGGTACCGGGGATGAGGGACTTCAGTAATGTGGAGAGACTGGAGAAGCTGGGGTTGTTCTCCTTGGAGCAGAGAAGGCTAAGGGGAGATTTGATAGAGGTGTTAAAAATCATGAAGGGTTTGGATAGAGTAAATAAGGAGAAACTGTTGCAGTGGAGGAAGGGTCGTTAACCAGAGGACACAGATTTAAGGTGATTGGCAAAAGAACCAGAGGTGACACGAGGAAACTTTTTTTCCACAGCGAGTTGTTGTGATGGGGAACGCGCTGCCTGATAGGGCGGTGGAAGCAGATTCAACAGGAGCCTTCAAAAGGGGACGGGATAAATACTTGAACTGAAATAAATTGCAGGGATATGGGGAAAGAGCGGAGGAGTGGGACTAACTGGATTGCTCTTCGAAAGAGCCGGCGCAGACTCGATGGGCCGAATGGCCTCCTTCTGTCTATTCTGTGATTCTATGAATACAGAGAGACAATGTCCCTTTAAATATCGAGGTGTTACGCTGAGGTAAGGAGACACATTGTCCCTTTAGTTACAAAGGAGAAGACAGAAAGATCGCAGACTCTTTAACTGACACCAATACTCCGAGGGAAGAGGATGTGACGGTCGATGTCCCTTTAACTGCGCCGCACATGCCTGTGATTGAAGGCATCGGAAACAGTGGAATCGACCCACTGCAGTCACACTGTGGACACTCTGGTGTGTCAGCGGGTGGGATACACCAGGGAATCCCTTTCCACACACTGAGGTTGACTCTAATGATCGGGAGTCCCAGGGTTTCGGATACCAGATAATCAAGCTCACAAGAACACAAATTGTCTCTCCAGACTTTATTAAGAGCGCTGCATAACACAGATCGGGTGATAATTCCCTCAATCTGGAGAATGGAAGTACAGTGGATTCGCGTGCGACCTTCGAGTCTGTTCCAACTGACAACGGCTTAAGTGGCCTGTTCTTATACACAAGTTTGGTTACCGCTCAGGAAATGGGATTGTTTCCGTTGACCGCCTCCTGAACTCCTGCTATTTCAGGGAATTTAATCCATCTGTGACCAGACTATAACCACAAGCCCATCTGGTTATCACACGTATACGGTCCGTGAGGTTATTATTCGATTCACACCCAGACGTTGTGTCTTTACTTGTCTGGCACTTCATCCCATAACACGGGTACAGGGGCTCAGTAATGTTTCATTCATCAGAAAAAGACAAAGTACAACAACATACTGGGCAGCTTAACAAAATCTCATCATATTTATGTGTCTATAAATATAAAAGGCACTAAGAAATCCAGTAGTGAATTCAGGAGAAATATCTTTACCCAGAGAGTGGTAGAATGGGGAACTCGTTACCACAAGGAGTGGTTGAGGTGAACAGCACAGATGCATTTATGAGGAAGCCACATGAGGGAGAAAGGAATGGGAGGATCTGTTGATCGGGTTAATTGAAGTAGGGTGGGTGTGGGGCATAAACACCGGCATGGACCAGTTGGGCCGAATGGCCTGTTTCTGTGCTGTACATTCTATGTAACACCATGAACAGTCAATCAAAGGGAATCATCAGCACAACAGTCTTAAAGATTAAACAGCAGTACAAGATTTATAAAACATTCATCCATTCCATGTTCATGTCACCCCAGCTTTCTACAGGGCCCTGCACTACAGATCAATGTGAACTCGCTGGTGTTTCAGCAGATTCGAGGACCGAGTGAATCCCTTCCCACACACGGAGCAGGTGAATGGCCTCTTCCCAGTGTGAACTCGCTGGTGTCCGTTCAGATTCCTGGAGCTTGTAAAGCTCATCCCACAGACAGAACATGTAAATGGTCTTTGATCGGAGTGAACTTGCTGGTGTTGCTTCAGATCCCCAGAGGTTTTAAAGCTCTTCCCACAGGCAGAACATGTAAATGGTCTCTCATCAGTGTGAACTCGCTGGTGTAACTTCAGTTCCACGGAGCTTTTAAAGCTCTTCCCACAGACAGAACATTTAAACGGTCTCTCATCAGTGTGAACTTGCTGGTGTGTCAGTAGGTGGGATGACTGAGTGAATCCCTTCCCACACATGGAGCAGGTGAACAGCCTCTTTCCTGCTCTCTCCAGCTGGTGTCCCTTCAGCTCCTGGGACCTTTTAAAGCTTTTCCCACAGTCGGACTGTTTCACCGGTCTCTCCCCAGTGTGAACTCGCTGGTGAGCCAGCAGATTCGAGGACCGAATGAATCTCTTCCCACACATGGAGCAGGTGAACAGAATCTCTCCTGCTCTCTCCAGCTGGTGTCTCTTCAAATCCTGGGACCTTTTAAATCTCTTCCCACAGTCAGAACATTTAATCGGTCTCTCATCACTGTGAACAAGCTGGTGTCTCAGGAGGGTGGCAGAATGAGAGAATCGATTCAAAAACACGGAGCAGGTCAATGGTTTCACATCGGTGTGGACAAGCTGGTGTCTCAGCAGCACAGAGGGTGCAATTAATCCCATCCCACACACGGAGCGGGTTAAAGGTCTCTCCCTCGTGTGATCTTGCTGGTGTATCATCGGAGCGGATGGCTGAGTGAATCCCTTCTGGAACACGGGGCCGGTGAACGGGCTCTCCCCAATGTGTAGCCACTGGTGTCGCTTCAGGTGCTTGTAGTTCTTGAAGCTCTTCCCACACTCAGAACATTTAAAAGGTCTCTCATCAGTGTGAACTCGCTGGTTCACTGATGTGCCAGCAGATTGGAGAACCGATTGCATCAGGTCCTGAGGAACCCTGTAATTCTGTCAGATCTTGATGTGATGTTTGGTCTCAGCCTCCTGTCCTTAAAGGCTCCACTTCTAAAACCCTGTGAAAGGAGTGTAGAAAGGGGTAAGAGGGAGAACGTGGTCTCCATTTTTTTAATGTAATCATTCATAGAAACATAGAAGATAGGAGCAGGAGTAGGCCATTCTGCCCCTCGAGCCTGCTCCGCCGTTCAATTGATCCCTTTAGCCTTCACGGGATGTGGGCGTCGCTGGCAACACCAGCATTTATTGCCCATCTCTAGTTGCCCTTGAGAAGGTGGTGACGAGCCGCCGCCTTGAACCGCTGCAGTCCGTGTGGTGAAGGTGCTCCCACAGTGTGGTTACACTTCTTTACAGTGGTTTGGTATAACTGAGGGGCTTGCTAGGCCACTTCAGAGGGCAGTGAAGAGACAACCACATTGCTGTGAGTCTGAAGTCACATCTAAGCCAGTCAGATTAGTGAACCAGATGGGTTTTTAACGACGGTTTCATGGTCACCATTACGAGCCTTTTAATTCCAGATTTATTTAATTAACTGAATTTAAGTTCTGCAGCTGCTGTGCTGGGATTTCATAGAAACATAGAAGATAGGAGCTGGAGTAGGCCATTTGGCCCCTCGAGCCTGCTCCGCCATTCAATGAGATCATGGCTGATCATCCAAATTCAGTACCCTGTCCCGGCTTTCTCCCCATATCCCTTGATCCCTTTAGCCTTAAAAAATATATCTAACTCCTTCTTGAATATATTTAATGAATTGTTAAATATATTCAAGAAGGAGTTAGATATAGTTCTCACTTGAACTCACTTCTCCAGATCACTAGTCCAGGCCTCTGGATAACTAGTCCAGTAACATAACCACTATGGTACGGTACCTGTACTCATGTCCCCCTTTTCCCAGCCCAGGGGCAGTGAAGCTGATTTTCAGGCCCCAGCTGCTGCACAGGTTGGTTGAAAGGATCAACAGTAATGGCGGCTACAATACCCACAAGCCCCCGCGCTCCAGAAAGCATCCTGGCCGCCGCGCTGAGTTGTGGCTGACCCCGCGCATGCGCCACATGGCCCAGCCCTCTCCTGCTCCACAGGCGCCCAGCCCGCACCGCGCATGCTCAGCACACACCCGGGGCCCCTGCCAATCATCCTCCCCCGGGCCTGCGCGCTGGGCCCGAGCTCCAGGCTGCCGCGCGGGGCTTTCTTTGTAAAGTCGGTGTTGGTGAAGAGCCGCAATCAGTGAGGGAAAGTGAGTTTTCCCCCAGATCCGATTGAGATCAGAGGAGTCATAGATAGAGTCATAGAGTTTTACAGCACAGAAAGAGGCCCTTCGGCCCATCGTGTCTGCGCCGCCCATCCATCCCTGTCCAGTCTAATCCCATTTTCCAGTATTTGGTCCATAGCCTTGTATGCAATGGCATTTCAAGTGCTCATCCAAATGCTTCTTGAATGTTGTGAGGGTTCCTGCCTCTACCACCCTTTCAGGCATTGAGTTCCACATTCCAACCACCCTCTGGGTGAAGAAGTTCCTCCTCAAATCCCCTCTAAATCTCCTGCCCCTTACCCTGAATCTATGCCCCCTTGTTATTGACCCCCCTACTAAGGGGAAAAGTTCCTCTTTATCTACCCTATCTATGCCCCTCATCATTTTGTACACCTCAATCAGGTCCCCCTCAGCCTTCTTTGCTCCAAGGAAAACAACCCCAGCCTGTCCAGCCTCTCTTCATAGCTGAGGCGCTCCATCCCAGGTAACATCCTGGTGAATCTTCTCTGCACCCTCTCCAAAGCAATCACATCCTTCCTATAGTGAGGCGACCAGAACTGCACACAGTACTCCAGCTGTGGCCTCACCAGCGTTTTGTACAGCTCCATCATAACCTCCCTGCTCTTATATTCTATGCCTCGGCTAATGAAGGCAAGTATCCCATATGCCTTTTTAACCACCTTATCTACCTGTTCTGCTGCCTTCAGGGATCTATGTACATGTACACCAAGGTCCCCCCAAGGGGAGAGAATAAAGGGGAATCCAAGCCTGAGAGTCCGAGGGCTCCGCAGGCACCGAATGGAGCGACTTCACTCGGGCGGAGCCGGAGAACGCCTCAGGGTCACGTGACAGCGGGCAGCGGGCATGATTGACGTGTCCGCCAACCATTAGGGAGACAGATCCTGGGATCAATGGGCGGGCGGCAGGTGACGCGCTCTGGGACGTCTTGACGTCATAAAAGGTGCAGACGTCATGACGTCAATAGAACGTGTTCTGCTGATTGGTCCATATCAATGAGTTGGTCTTGAATGTAGGAAGTATGATTAAGAAGTTTGCAGATGATGCAAAAATTGGCCGTGTGGTTGATAATGAAGAAGAAAGCTGCAGACTGCTTTGGAGGAGGGGACCGAGTGTAACATATCAAAGTTTGCAGATGATACAAAGATGGGATGGAAAGTAGTGAGTGAGGAGGACATAAAAAACCTGCAAAGGGACATAGACAGGCTAAGTAAGTGGGCAGAGATTTGGCAGATGGAATACAATACTGGAAAGTGTGAGGTTATGCACTTTGGCAGGAAAAATCATAGAGCAAGTTATTATCTTAATGGCAAGAAACTGGAAAGTACTGTAGTACAAAGGGATCTGGGGGTCCTGGTGCACGAAACTCAAAAAGTTAGTATGCAGGTGCAGCAAGTGATCAAGAAGGCCAATGGAATGTTGGCTTTTATTGCTAGGGGGATGGAATATAAAAACAGGGAGGTATTGCTGCAGTTGTACAAGGTATTGGTGAGACCGCACCTGGAATTCTGCATACAGTTTTGGTGTCCATACTTAAGAAAAGACATACTTGCTCTCGAGTCAGTACAAAGAAGGTTCACTCGGTTAATCCCGGGAATGAGGGGGTGGTCATATGAGGAGAGGTTGGGTAGATTGGGACTCTACTCATTGGAGTTCAGAAGAATGAGAGGCGATCTTATTGAAACATATAAGATTGTGAAGGGGCTTGATCGGGTGGATGCGGTGAGGATGGTCCCAATGAAGGGTGAAACTAGAACTAGGGGGCATAATCTTAAAATAAGGGGCTGCTCTTTCAAAACTGAGATGAGGAGAAACTTCTTCACTCAGAGGGTGGTGGAATTTGCTGCCCCAGAAGGCTGTGGAAGCTACATCATTAAATAAATTTAAACAGAAATCGACAGTTTCCTGGAAGTAAAGGGAATTAAGGGTTACGGGGAGCGGGCAGGAAATTGGACATGAGTCTAGGTTCGGAATGGTCATGGCCCTGTGGGTAGTGGAGTGGGCCCAGGGGCCGTGTAGCCTGGTTCTGCTCCTACTGTGTTCTAATTCTGTGTTAGATTTCAGGAGATGGTTTTATTCCTGTTCCTGGCTGGGGTGGAGATCGCCTTTACAGAAGGTAAGTAATGTAGAAAACATAGGGACAGAGTGATCTCCTGGAAGAGTTTCGATCGCCTAGATGGGTCGGAGAGGAATTTCCCAGATTTTTTTCTCCCAAATTGGCTATTGGGTTTTTTATCTGGTTTTTCGCCTCTCCTGGGAGATCACATGGGTTCGGGTGGGATGGAGAGTGATAGAAGTTTTGAGGTTAGGATCAGATCAGCCATGATCTTATTGAATGGTGGAGCAGGCTCAAGGGGCCGATTGGCCTACTCCTGCTCCTATTTCTTATGTTCTTATGTTCTCTCCACGGATGTTGCCTGGCCTGCAGAGACCCTCATCACATTTAAAAAGTACTTGGATATGCACTTGAAGTGCCGTAACCTACAAGACTACGGACCAAGTGCTGGAAAGTGGGATTAGGGTGGATAGCTCTTTGTCGGCCGGCACGGACAAGATGGGCCGAATGGCCTCCTCCTGTGCTGTAAATGTCTATGATTCTATCAGTGAGGGAGTCTGGGGGTCAAGGTTGACTGACATTCGGTGCTGACCTCCCTTTCCCCCGCTCCCCAGGATAGGTTGCACATTCCAGCTGCACACTGTGTGGGAGCTCAGCTGATCCCGGCCTGGGATGCAGTTGGGGAGACTGCAGTTAGCCTCAGTGCCCTGGGCTCCTGCTACTGATCACTGTCCAGTCACCCCCCAGCAGCAAAGGCCGAGTCTGCAAAGGGGGTTTGATTTTGTCTGTGATGCCCCCAAGGTTGAATAGGCTGCCAACAATTCCTGCACACCCTCACACATTGGTCACTCAGAGGAGCACTAGAAGGCAACCAGTGACTGTGGGACTGTACCCGCCCTTCACAATAGAGGGAGAGAAACTCGAATGACAGTTTAAAAACCTAAAAAGGGCAGGGGGAGTTCACCCTGTGTCCTGGGACCAATATTTATCGCTCACCCAACATCACCAATACAGATTATCTGGTCATTATCACACTGCTATCTGTGCGAGCTTGGTGAGAGTGAATTCACTGCCACGTTTGGTGCCTGAAACCCTCATCCAAACCTTTGTTACATGGAAACATGGAAGATATGAGAAGGCCATTCGGCCCTTTGAGCCTGCTCCGCCATTCAATGAGATCATGGCTGATCATCCAAATTCAGTACCCTGTCCCTGCCTTCTCCCCATATCCCTTTAGCCTTAAGAAATATATCCAACTCTTTCTTGAATATATTTAATGAACTGGCCTCCACTGCCCTCTGTGGCAGAGAATTCCACAGGTTCACTGTGGTGTATGTGCCTTTAAGAGCCCCTGTGTACTGTAATGCCGGTAGTGGCCACTCGGGCTATATAAGCCTGTATAATGTCTTGTATCTGTTCGTTCACCTCCAGACTTTGTCCAGTAAACACCTGTAAACCAATTCCTGCATTCCGTGACTTCATTAACACACGGATACAACAGTGGCGACGAATTGGAAACGGACTTACCTGCAATTCGGCAGCACCTCAAGGAGATCGATTCCTCAGACGAAGGAAGAAGAAGAAAAAAAAACAAAAAAAGAAAAAGCTGTGGTTTCACCAGCTAGCCGGGTTGGTGGCAGGTACTGCAATAATCCTTCCTGGGCGGCGGGCTGGGGCTCGATCGGCTGGCTCTACAGCGGGGCCAAGCAGTGAAGGCACAGGCAAACAGAGACGAAGGGTGGAGCACTCGGGAGACGTCCAGCTCTGCAAAACAGGTCGGCGTTCGGACCACACAGGGGGAGGGGGAAGTCCCAGAGAGTCCGGCGGGAATAAGTCTCCGACTATTAAAAATATTTGTATAATTAAAAACCGCGGAGAACAGCGTTGTCAACAGCAACAGCAGCGGGAAAGCGCGGGAGGCGCCATTTTTTTTTCAGGATGCCTAAGACTGGCAATACTACTGCTTTCGATGGTGATGTAGAGGATTGGACCACATATGTAGAAAGAGTAGAGGTATATTGCACAGCAAATGAAATAGAGGATGATAAAAAAGCATCGATACTCCTAAATCTAATGGGCGCAAAGACATACGGGCTGTTACGAAACTTAATCACTCCAGCCAAACCGATGGACAAGAATTTTAAGGAAATTGTTGATACCCTACAGGAGCACTTAAACCCAACACCGCTGCTGATAGCGGAATGGTTCAAATTCTTCAGGAGGAATCAGCACAAGAATGAAAGTAACGCTGATTACCTCACCGAATTAAGGAAGCTATCAAAGCACTGCCAATTCGGGGCAGGACTGGCAGATTCTCTTCGAGACAAATTCGTCTGCGGTCTCCTAAGTGAAGGAACACAGAAAAGGCTACTTTCTGAGAAAGATTTAACACTGGACAAGGCTTTCAGTATGGCTGTATCATACGAAGCAGCAGCAAGAGGAGCTGCAGAGATACAGCACAAGCCACAGGATTTCGGCACCCATGAAATGACACAGGGTTTCAAGAGATGTTATCGGTGTGGCAGATCCACCCGTGACCAGAGGGACTGCTGGTACAAGGACAAAGCATGCAGGCAATGCGGAAAGATGGGACACATTGCACGTGTATGCCGATCTGGAAACAAAAAATCCACTGACAAAAAAAATCAATAAAGTACAAAAAGGTACAAATGATGACGGACAGTAGCTCCGCAGACCAGAAGAGCGATAGCAACTCCGGAAACAGGAGACTAAGCGGTCTCAAATTACATAATGTAATTGCCAAAGAAGATTACCAGACCATTTGGGTTACCCTCACGATAGCAGGGTCCCCAGTAAAAATGGAGCTAGATACAGGATCAGCTCTGACCGTCATAAGTCGACAGGATTACGAGCGGCTATTTCCGCATATACCCTTGAAAGACACATCCATTATCTTAAAAACATATACGGGGCAGAAAGTATACCCCAGAGGGAAAATAAGGGTGCCTGTTGTATACAACAGCAAGGAAATACAGAAGTTGTATTTATACGTTCTGCAACATGGTGGTCCACCGCTGTTGGGACGTGAATGGATCAGAAAGATACGTTTAGACTGGCACTCCATTCAGGCACTGACGGTGACCAGTAAGAAAAAAAAATGATGACGTCATACCTGAACGATTGAAAGACATCTTGACCAACGCCAAAGAAGTGTTCCACAGGAACTAGGAACCTTGAAAGGCGTCACCGCCTCAATAAAGGTGGAAGATGCGGCAATTCCCAAGTTTTTTAAGGCAAGGCCGGTGCCATACGCAATTCGTCCAGCAGTCGAGGCAGAGCTGGAGAATTTGGAAAGGACAGGCGTGTTATCCAAGATAGATTGGAGCGAGTGGGCAACACCCATCGTCCCGGTCATGAAGAAAACTTTGAATAATGATAAATCTGAAGAACAGAGAAAAATTCGCATCTGTGGAGACTTCAAGGTGACTGTAAACCCGGTCCTTCACACGGTACAGTATCCTCTTCCAAGGATAGAAGATATTTTCGCCTCACTATCCGGAGGGAAACGTTTCACCAAAATTGACTTGGCACAGGCAAATCTACAGATGGAGGTTGAGGAGGCCTCTAAAAAGTATCTCACAATAAACACACACAAAGGCCTGTACCAGTACAATCGACTGGTTTTCGGAGTAGCATCAGCTCCAGCTATCTGGCAAAGGGCTATGGAACAAGTCCTGCAAGGGATTCCTGGGACTCAATGCTACCTAGACGACATCCTTGTAACAGGAGAAAACGACAACGAGCACCGTGCCAATTTGGAGCAGGTGCTCACTCGGCTGAGAGAACGGGGCCTACGAGCAAACCGCCCCAAGTGTGAATTTTTCCAGAAACAAATATCATATTGTGGCCACATAATTAACGAAGAAGGGTTGCATAAGTCCCCTGAAAAAATTGAAGCGGTCATAAAAGCCCCAGCACCTGAAAATGTCTCACAATTAAGGTCGTTCCTGGGATTGATAAATTACTATCATAAATTTTTACCGAACTTGTCAACTGTTCTGCACCCTCTTAACAAACTGCTACAAACGGGAGTAATTTGGGAATGGAGCGAGGACTGTAAACGTACCTTCCATAAATGTAAAGGCTTGATCACGTCCAAGGAAGTTTTGGCTCATTACAACCCATCACTGCCAATCAGACTGGCGTAGTAGCGGTATTATCGCATAGATTCCCTGATGGCTCGGAGCGGCCGATAGCTTTTGCATCACGCTCATTGAACTCAGCTGAGCGTAACTATGCCCAGATCGACAGGGAAGCACTCAGCCTGGTGTGGGGGGTGAAGAAATTCAACCATTACCTACACGGACAAAAATTTACCTTGTTGACTGACCATCAACCCCTCGTCTCCATATTCAACCCTAAAAAGGGCGTTCCAATTATGACAGCGCAAAGGCTACAGAGGTGGTCCCTTTTCCTAGGGGCACACCAATATGACATAGAATACAAAGGAACAAAACAGCATGGGAATGCTGATGGGTTATCGCGCCTACCGCTGCCAACGGTAGAAGAGGCGCCTACAGTGGACCCAGTGGAGATGTTCCACTCGACCATAGTGGAATGTCTACCGGTGACAAATTCTACCATTGAAAAGGAAACGAGAAATGACCCGACTCTCTCACGAGTCTACGATTTAATGGTGAAGGGATGTCCAGCACATGGCGAACCACTGTTGCCAGCATTCTCGCAAAGAAGAGAACAGCTGTCAGTGTGCCGAGGAACCTTGATGTGTGGATCCAGAGTGGTGATTCCACCCAAACTCAAGGATAAAGTGCTAAAGGAGCTTCACGAGGGGCATCTGGGTGGAGTGAAAATGAAGAACTTAGCCAGAGCATTTGTGTGGTGGCCAGGTATCGATGGAGACATCGAAGAAATGACCAAGAGCTGTCTAGGATGCCAGAAGGTCCAAAACGCCCCACCACAAGCCCCTCTACATCCATGGGAGTGGCCCTCATCTCCATGGCAAAGGGTACATATCGACTTTGCTGGTCCATTTATGGACTCAATGTTCTTAATCGCGGTGGATGCACACTCCAAGTGGCCGGAGGTAATAAAGATGTCCTCCACCACCACGGAAAAAACCATCACAGTATTAAGGACCATATTCACCAGGAATGGGCTGCCTGAACAGATCTGTTCTGATAATGGACCACAATTTGTATCCGAAGAATTCAGGAAGTTCTTGAAAAACAATGGGGTTAAGCACTACACGTCCGCCCCATACCATCCCGCCACCAATGGATTAGCTGAAAGGTTTGTCCAGACCTTCAAGAAGGCCATAAAGGCCATGGGTAATGAAGACATAAATCTACAACATAAGGTAGATAACTTCTTGTTTGCGTACAGGAATGCAACACATGTGGTTACAAACCAAACCCCCGCCATGATGTTTTTCAATAGAAGACTAAGATGCCGGCTGGATTTGGTCAAGCCAAACGTCAGAAGGGACGTAGAGAACCGGCAATTTCAAAGCATGAATGAAAGGCCAACTAGAACCTTCCAGATAGGTCAACCAGTTTTGGCCCGGGACTACCGTACCGAGGAATGGCAGTCTGGAACTATTTGCACACGACTAGGACCGCTGATCTATACCGTGGACATTGGAGAAAGCATAATAAGGCGCCATGCTGACCAGATCATAGAGTCATCCGAAAAAGGACAACCTACACCACAACTCTATACGCCTAGTGATGAAGCAGAGATACCCATAGTATCTACCTCCGATCCGGTGATACTGGAACCAGATGAACCTGACACTGGCATTGAATCCGAATCGACCTTGCCAAAAGAACCTACTACACCACCGAAACCTACTACACCACCGAGGCGTTATCCGGACCGAGTCAGGAAGCCTTCAGAGAGACTGAATTTGTAATTGAGTAACTTCAGCAAATGTGTAGATTATTGTTCTTGTAATAATGTTATTTAATGATTACTTAAAATGTTATGTACTAATAATTATCTAAAAGGGGAGGAATTGTAGTGTATGTACCTTAAAGAGGAACTATGTTTTTGAAGCCCTTGTGTACTGTAGTACCAGTAGTGACCACTCGGGTATATAAGCCTGTATAGCGTCTTGTGTAGTTAGTTCACCTCCAGACTTTGTTCAGTAAACACTTGTTAAATCAACTCCTGCATTCCGTGTCTCCATTAACACATGGATCTAACACATAACATGGTTGAATTCCAAATTCAGTTGGCGGGTGAGAGAGTTGGATCGCAAACCAGTGTACTAAGCTTAAATAAAGGAGACTATGAAGGTATGAGAGCAGAGTTGACTAAAGTGGACTGGGAAAATAGATTAAGGTGTAAGACGGTACATGAGCAGTGGTGTACATTCAAGGAGATATTTCACAACTTTCAAGAAAAATATATTCCACGGAGGAAAAAGGGGCGTAAAAGAAAAGACAGCCATCCGTGGCTAAGTAAAGTAATAAAGGATAGTATCCGGCTGAAAACAAGGGCATATAAAGTAGCCAAATCTAGTGGGAGGATAGAAGATTGGGAAACATTTAACAGCCAGCAAAGAATAACTAAAAGATTAATTAAGAAAGGGAAGATAGATTATGAAAGTAAACTAGCAAAAAACATAAAAACAGACAGCAAGAGTTTCTACAGTTATATAAAAAGAAAAAGGGTGGCTAAAGTGAATGTTGGCCCCTTAGAGGACGAGACTGGGAAATTAGTAGTGGGGAACATGGAGATGGCAAAAACGCTGAACAAATATTTTGTATCAGTCTTTACAGTAGAGGACACTAAAAATATCCCAACACTGGACAAACAGGGGGCAATAGGGGGGGGGGGGGGAGGAGCTAAACACGATTAAAATCACTAAGGAGATGATACTCGGTAAGATAATGGGACTTAAGGCGGATAAATCCCCTGGTCTTGATGGCTTACATCCTAGGGTCTTGAGAGAGGTAGCGGTGGGGATTGCGGATGCATTGGTGGTAATTATCCAAAACTCCCTGGATTCAGGCAAGGTCCCAGCAGATTGGAAAACTGCTAATGTAACGCCCTTATTTAAAAAGGGAGGTAGACAAAAGGTTGGAAACTATAGACCAGTTCGCCTAACATCTGTGGTTGGTAAAATGTTGGAGTCCATTATTAAGGAAGCAGTAACAGGACATTTGGATAAGCATAATTTAATCGGACAGAGTCAGCATGGTTTTATAAAGGGGAAGTTATGTTTGACAAATTGCTCAAATTGTATGAGGTTGTAACAAACAGGGTGGATAAAGGGGAACCAGTGGATGTGGTGTATTTGGACTTCCAAAAGGCATTTGACAAGGTGCCACACAAAAGATTATTGTACAAGATAAAAAATCACGGGATTGGGGTAATATACTGGCATGGGTGGAAGACTGGCTATCTAACAGAAAACAGAGAGTTGGGATAAATGGTTCATTCTCGGGTTGGCAATCAGTAACTAGTGGTGTTCCGCAGGGGTCAGTGCTGGGACCCCAACTCTTTACAATCTATATTAACGATTTGGAGGAGGGGACCGAGTGCAACATATCCAAGTTTGCCGATGATACAAAGATGGGAGGGAAAGCAGTGAGTGAGGAGGACATAAAAAACCTGCAAAAGGACATAGACAAGCTAAGTGAGTGGGCAGAAATTTGGCAGATGGAATATAATATTGGAAAGTGTGAGGTTATGCACTTTGGCAGAAAAAATCAAAGAGCAAGTTATTATCTAAATGGAGAGAAACTGCAAAGTGCTACAGTACAAAGGGATCTGGGGGTCCTGGTGCATAAAACGCAGAAGGTTAGTATGCAGGTACAGCAGATGATCAGGAAGGCCAATGGAATCTTGGCTTTTATTGCAAGGGGGATGGAGTATAAAAGCAGGGAAGTCTTGCTTCAGTTATACAGGGTACTGGTGAGGCCACACCTGGAATATTGCGTGCAGTTTTGGCTTCCATATTTAAGAAAAGATATACTTGCTCTCGAGGCGGTTCGGAGAAGGTTCACTCGGTTGATTCCAGAGATGAGGGGGTTGACTTATGAGGAAAGGTTGAGTAGGTTGGGCCTCTACTCATTGGAATTCAGAAGAATGAGAGGCGATCTTATCGAAACATATAAGATTGTGAGGGGGCTTGATCCGGTGGATGCGGGGAGAATGTTTCCACTGATGGGTGAGACTAGAACTAGGGGGCATAATCTTAGAATAAGGGGCTGCCGTTTCAAAACTGAGATGAGGAGAAACTTCTTCACTCAGAGGGTGGTAAATCCATGGAATTTGCTACCTCAGATAGCTGTGGAAGCTGCGACATTAAATAAATTTAAAATGGAGATAGACAGTTTCCTAGCTGATAAGGGAATTAAGGGTTATGGGGAGCGGGCAGGGAAGTGGACGTGAGTATAGGTTCGGATCAGCCATGATCCTATTGAATGGCGGAGCAGGCCCGAGGGGCCATATGGCCTACTTCTGCTCCAACTTATTATGTTCTTATGTGCTTTTTCTCTTCACATATCTATAAAAGCTTTTACAGTCAGTTTTTATGTTCCCTGCAAGCGTACTCTCATATTCTATTTTCCCCTTCTTAATTAATCCCTTTGTCCTCCTTTGTTGAATCCTAAACTGCTCCCAATCCTCAGGTTTACTGCTTTTTCTGGCCAATTTATATGTCCTCTCCTTGGATCTGATGCTATCCCTAATTTGCCTTGTTAGCCACGGTTGAGTCACCTTATTTGTTTTATTATTATGCCAAACTGGGATGAACAAATTCTGTAGTTCATCCATGCGGTCTTTGAATGTTTGCCATTGCCTATCCACCGTCAACCCTTTGAGTGACATTCCCCAATCAATCCTACACAACTCGCTCCTCAGACCATCGTAGTTCCCTTTATTTAAATTTAGGACCCTAGTCTCTGAGTCAACAACTTCATTTTCCATCTTAATGAAGAATTCGATCATATTATGATCACTCTGACCTAAGGGGCCTCGTACAACAAGATTGCTAATTAATCCTTTCTCGTTACATAATACCCAGTCTAAGATGGCCTGATCTCTGGTTGGTTCCTCAACATATTGGTCCAGGAAACCATCCCGTAAACACACCAGGAATTCCTGCTCCACAGCAGAGGACATGAGACGGGGGGAGGGAGTTCCTTTAAATGTGGAGGAGGTAGGTGTCCCTTTAAATGTGGCGGGGGTGGGTGCCCCTTTAAATGTGGAGGGGGTGGGTGTCCCTTTAAATGTGGAGGGGGTGGGTGTCGCTTTAAATGTGGAGGGGGTGGGTGTCCCTTTAAATGTGGAGGGGGTGGGTGTCCCTTTAAATGTGCAGGGGGGCGGGTGTCCCTTTAAATGTGGAGGGGGTGTTTGTCCCTTTAAATGTGGAGGGGGTGGGTGTCCCTTTAAATGTGCAGGGGGTGGGTGACCCTTTAAATGTGGAGAGGCGGGACCACGCATACTCATTCGGCCCCACCACAAAACGAGGCTGCCAGTGCGGGGCCTGTGCCGCGAAGACGGAAGGCCGGGCCCGGGAAAGAGGCGGAATCAGCGGCCGGGGTAAAGTCAAGTGTTGGGGAATCGATTTAAATCGAGGTGACCGGGGGGAGCGGAGAGCGAGATTATAAAGTAAAAAATACGAGAATAACCAAACCTGAGAGTCGGGCGGGCGGGACCTCCGCGGACGCCGAAAGGAGCGGATTGACCCGCGCGGGGTGGCGGAGTGAACCGGAGCAATGTGATTCTGACTGACGGGAGCGCTGACCAATAGGAAGAGGGCTGAGCTGGGAGGACTGAACTGGGCGGCCTGGTCCTCCAACCAATGGCGGCGCGGCAAGGGGGCGTGACCTTCCTCCCCGGCGCTGAGGCTGGGGCCCGATTGTGACGTCATCACAGGAAGAGGACTAATGAGGTCGATTGAGGCCCGACCCGGGCTTGTGACTGACGGGACCTCTGACCAATAGGAAGAGGGCTGAGGTGGGAGGACTGAACTGGGCGGCCTGGTCCTCCAACCAATGGCGGCGCGGCAAGGGGGCGGGGCCTCCTCTCCAGCTCCGGCGCGCTGGGGCCGATTGTGACGCGCTGTCCCCAGGTGAGAGCAGCTCAGTCAGCACAGAGCTGGGGCTGGAATCTGGGAAAGGGGCCGCAGGCAGCGGGCCTGGCAAAGGGGCACAAGCTTCACAATACAAGCTGCTTTCAAATGCACAATACAGACAGCCTTGGTCACTCTGCAAAAAAAACTGTTTAACAATTCATCATAACTCCCCTGCTTTAGGAGAGGCGGAGAGTGCAAAAGCAAGGAAGTTATGATGAAACTGTGTAAAAGACTGGAGGCAGCTGTGGCTCCGTGGATAGCAGAGTCAGAAGGTTGTGGGTTCAAATCCTGCTCCAGGGACTTGAGCATATAAAGCGAGGCTGACACTCCAGTGCGGGGCAGTGCTGAGGGAGCGCCGCACTGTCGGAGGGGCAGTACTGAGGGAGCGCTGCTCCATCGGAGGGGCAGTACTGCGGGAGCGCCGCACTGTCAGGGGAAGCAATGTTGTGGGAGAGCCGCACTGTCGGAGGGGCAGTAATGAAGGCGCGCTGCAGTGTCGGAGGTGCCGTCCTACGGATGAGACGTTAAACCGAGGCCCCCGTCTGCCCCTTCAGGTGGACGTAAAAGATCCCGTGGTGCTATTTCGAAGAAGTTATCCCCGGTGTTTTGAGCCCAATATTTATCCCTCAATCAACATGACGAAAAAACAGATTTTCTGGTCATTATCACATTGCTGTTTGTGGGAGCTTGCTGTGCACAAATTGGCTGCCGCGTTTCCCACATTACAACAGTGATTACATTTCAAAAATACTTCATTGGCTGTAAAGTGCTTTGGGACGTCCGGTGGTCATGAAAGGTAGTTAAGAAGGCAAATGGTATGCTGGCCTTCATTACAAGAGGATTTGAATACAGGAGTAAAGAAGTCTTACTCCAATTATATCTTCTTCTTCTTAGGCAGTCCCTCGGAACCGAGGATGACTTGCTTCCACATTAAAAATGAGTTCTCAGGTGTAAGGGTAAACCAGGAGAGCTTCTTCTCCCCGAGACGGACCCTCTGATATAAAGGGTCGACTGGATCCATGTTTATCTGTAATTTAAACAGAGGTCTGGTCGTCTTCCGAGCTCTTTCCCCTAGAGGAGAGGGTAGAATGGGGGTCTTTAGTGTTAAATGGTTTCACCTGGGTCCATTGCTTCCATCGCATACCCATCGGTTCCTGTAGACAAACACACGTATCACTTGTCATTAATACAGTACATGGCCCCATCCAACGGGCCCCATTCCCTTCCGATAACTTGCGTCATTACTTGTTGACCTATTCTGGGCAACTCGTCTGGTTTAAGTCCAGCATTCTGCCTTTCTAGATCTTTAATCTGTTGTTGGTTCCTTACTTCTTTATTTAGTGCTTGTACCTCCTGATTTAGTTGTACTAAGTATCTCCTTAATCTATCTTGCACTGGTCCTGGTTCTCCCACCCCTCCAGCCAAATCCTCTGGTAGTCTCATAGCTCGTCCTGTCATTAGTTCATAGGGGGTCAGTCCGGTCGTTCGTCCTGGGGTGGACCATGTGTTACACCATGGCATAGCACCATCAGTTGTTGTCTACAACATTCCGGTGCCACCACCTGGTTACGTGAGGCCCATTTCCAAATTCCATCTTGTAATTGCGCGCCAGCTTGTCTCCATTTCTCCTTTTGCTGTTTACCAGTATTTTCTTGTAGCTCCATTATATTCACTTCCTGTACCCCACTGACTATCATGACCATATTTATTTCATTTTTGAACGCGTCCTCTGGTTGCATTTCTTCCGCAGCTAGTTTTGCGCCTAGATCTGCATACCTATTCCCCATAGGGGCCTGGTCCTGGGATTCATAGAAACATAGAAGATAGGAGCAGGAGTCGGCCATTCGGCCCCTCGAGCCTGCTCCGCCATTCAATGCGATCATGGCTCATCATCCAAATTCAGGACCCGGTCCCTGCCTTCTCCCCATATCCCTTGATACCTTTAGCCTTAAGAAATATATCCAACTCCTTCTTGAATATATTTAATGTATTGGCCTCTACTGCCTTCTGTTGTAGAGAATGCCACAGGTTCACCACTCTCTGGGTGAAGAAATTCCTCCTCATTTCTCTCCTAAATGGCCTACCTCTTATCCTTAGACTGTGACCCCTGGTCCTGGACTCCCCGAACATCGGGAACATCCTTCCTGCATCTAGTCTATCCAGTCTTGTCAGAATTTTATAAGTTTCAATATTCAATACTCAAGGTGTGGTCTCACCAAGGCCCTGTACAACTGCAGCAAGACATCCTTGTTCCTGTACTCGAATCCTCTTGCTATGAAGGCCAACATACCATTTGCCTTCTCAACCACCTGCTGCACCTGCATGCTTGCCTTCAGCGACTGGTGCACAAGGACACTCCGGTCTCGTTGCACTTCCCCTTCTCCCAATCTATTGCCGTTCAGGTAATAATCTGCCTTCTTGTTTTTGCCACCAAAGTGGATAACCTCGCATTTATCCACATTATACTGCATCTGCCATGCTTCTGCCCAATCACCCAACCTGTCCAAATCATACTCGAGTTTCTCGGCATCCTCCTCACAGCACACACGCCCACCCAGCTTTGTGTCGTCTGCAAACTTGGAGATATTACATCTAGTTCCCTCGTCTAGATCATTTATATATATTGTGAATAGCTGGGGTCCTAGGACCGATCCCTGTGGTACCCCACTAGTCACTGCCTGCCGCTCGGAAAAAGAGCCGTTTATTCCAACTCTTTGCTTCCTGTCTGCCAACCAGTTCTCTATCCAAGTCAGTACTTTGCCCCCAATCCCATGTGCCTTAACTTTACATGCTAATCTCTTCTGCGTGACCTTATTGAAAGCCTTCTGAAATTCCAAATACACCACATCCACTGGTTCTCCCTTATCTATTCTACCAGTTACATCCTCAAAAAATTCCAGTAGATTAGTCAAGCACGATTTACCTTCTGTAAATCCATGTTGACTTTGTCCGATCCTGTCACTGTTTTCCAAGTGCTCTACTATTACCTCTTTTATAATGGACTCTAGCATTTTCCCCACTACCGATGTCAGGCTTACCGGTCTAAAGTTTCCCGTTTTCTCTCTACCACGTTTTTTGAACAGTGGGGTAACATTAGCTACCCTCCAATCCATGGGAACTGTTCCAGAGTCTATCGAATTTTGGAAGATGACCAGCAGTTCTGTCCCTCTAGTGCTACTTGTCTCTCCCAGTCCTCTCTTCACCTTGTTTCTCCTCTCTAATGTTTCATCCTGGTGCCCATCCCCCTGTCTAATTAATTTAAACCCTCCCCCACAGCACTAGTTAACCGTCCCATGAGGACATTGGTCCCAGCTCTGTTGAGGTGCAACCTGTCCACCTTGGACAGGTCCCTCCTGCCCCAGAACTGGTCCCTCCTGCCCCAGGAATCTGAAGTCCTGCAATATTTCTCTTTCAGGTACTTATCCAATTCCCTTTTGAAAGCGGTGATTGAATCTGCCTCCACCACCCTTTCAGGCAGTGCATTCCAGATCCTAACCACTCGCTGCGTCAAAAAGTTTTTCCTCATGTCGCCTTTGGTTCTTTTGTCAATCACCTTAAATCTGTGTCCTCTGGTTCTCGACCCCTCTGCCAATTGGAAGAGTTTCTCTCTATCTACTCTGTCCAGACCCCTCTTGATCTTGAACACCTCTATCAAATCTCCTCTCAGTCTTCTCTGCTCCAAGGAGAACAACCCCAGCTTCTCCAGTCTATCAATGTAACTGAAGTCCCTCATCCCTGGAACCATTCTCGTAAATCTTTTCTGCACCCTCTCTAAGGCCTTCACATCCTTCCTAAAGTGCGGTGCCCAGGATTGGACACAATACTCCAGTTGAGGCCGAACTAGTGTTTTATAAAGGTTCATCATAATTTCCACACTTTTGTACTCTATACCTCTATTCATGAAGCCCAGGTTCCCGTAAGATTTTTAACTGCTTTCTCAACGTGCCCTGCCACCTTCAATGATTTGTGCACATATACCCCCAGGTCTCTCTGTTCATGCACCCACTTTAGGATTGTACCCTTTAGTTTATATTTCCTCTCCTCATTCTTTCTACCAAAATGTATCACTTCACACTTTTCTGCATTAAATTTAATCTGTCACGTGTCCGCCCATTCCACCAGCCTGTCTATGTCCACTTGAAGTCTATCACTATCTTCCTCACTGTTCACTATACTTCCAAGTTCTGTGTCATCTGCAAATTTTGAAATTGTGCCTTGTACACCCACATCCAAGTCTTTAATATAGATCAAGAAAAGCAGTGGTCCTAGAACCGACCCCTGGGGAACACCACTGTGTACATTCCTCCAGTCCGAAAAACAACCGTTCACCACTACTCACTGTTTCCTGTCACTTAGTCAATTCCCTATCCATGCAGCCACTGTCCCTTTTACTCCATGAGCTTCAACTTTGCTGGTAAGCCTATTATGTGGCACTTTGTCGAACGCCTTTTGGAAATCCATGCACACCACGTCAACCGCATTGCCCTCATCAACCCTCTCTGTTACCTCATCAAAAAACTCCATCAAGTTGGTTAAACACGATTTGCCTTTAACAAATCTGTGCTGGCTTTCCTTAATTAATCCACACTGTTAATTTTGTCCCTGATTTTTGTTTCTAAAAGCTTCCCCACTACTGAGGTAAATCTGACTGGCCCGTGGTTGCTGGGTTTGTCCTTACACCCTTTTTTGAACAAGGGTGTGACATTTGCAATTCTCCAGTCCTCTGGCACCACCCCAGTTTCTAATGAGGATTTGGAAGGTTATGGCCAGTACCTCCGCAATTTCTTCCTTCACTTCCCTCAGCGTACTAGGATGCTTCCCATCCGGTCCTGGTGACTTATTTACTTTAAGTACAGCCAGCCTTTCTAGTACCTTGTCTTTATCAATTTTCTCCCATCCAGTATCTCCTCGACCTCCTCCTTCACTATGTCTATGGCAGCATCTTCTTCCTTGGTGAAGACAGATGCAAAGTACTGATTTAGTACCTCAGCCTTACCCTCTGCCTCCGTGCGTAGGTCTCCTTTTTGGTCCCTAATCGGCCCCACCCCTCCTCTTACTACCCGTTTACTATTTATATGCCTATAGAAGACTTTTGGATTACCTTTTATGTTAGCTGCCATTCTATTCTCATACCCTCTCTTTGCCCCTCGTATTTTCTTTTTCACTTCTCCTCTGAACTTTCTATATTTAGCCTGATTCTCAGATGTATTCTCGACCTGACATCTGTCATACACGCTCTTTTTCTGCTTCATCTTACTCTCTATCTCTTTCGTCATCCAGGGAGCTCTGACTTTAGTTGCCCTACATTTCCCCTTAGTGGGAATGTACCTCGACTGTACCCGAATTATTTCCTCTTTAAAGGCAGCCCATTGTTCCTCTACAGTTTTTCCTGCCAATCTTTGATTCCAATTTACCCGGGCCAGATCCATTCTCATCCCACTGAAATTGGCCTTGCCCCACAGTGCAGTGGATGCGCTCTAGACTGCACTCTCCCCCGAGGTGTCATCACCCTCACTGGGATTCAGCACTGAAAACCGGTTTGAGAGTGCCGCACTCCCGGGGGATTCCTGCACTGCCTTGCCTCCTCAAACCCTGCTGGGCGGCCACCCAGTTACAATTCCCACGAACTCTCTGTGGCTGTGGGGTGACCACCTCCTGGAACGTGTGCTCCAGGAAACTCTCAGCCTCCCGTCTGCCCGGCAGTGACTCCAGCCGCTCCCCAAGCTCAGAGACCCTGAGCTCGAGTTCCAGCCACGGGAGGCGCTTCCTGCACACGCGGTTCACCAGGACACGTGAAGCATCCTGGAGTTCCCACATGGCACAGGAATTGCAGCCATCGGTCCCATCGTTTGGTTTAAAATCTGTCTACTTAAGCTATAGATATATCTGATGTGAGGTTAGTGTCCCCTTACCCCTGTTTATTATTCAATCAGTGATTGCCCCTTTGCCAGGCCCGCTGCCTGTGGCCCCTCTCCCAGATTCCAGCCCCAGCTCTGTGCTGCCTGCGGCCCCTCTCCCAGATTCCAGCTCCAGCTCTGTGCTGCCTGCGGCCCCTCTCCCAGATTCCAGCCCCAGCTCTGTGCTGACTGAGCTGCTCTCACCTGGGGACAGCAACTGGAGCCTGAAAATCAGCTTCACTGCCCCTGGGCTGGGAAAGAGCGACATGAAACAACATTCTCCCTCTTACTACTTTCTACACTCCTTTTACAGGGTTTTAGAAATGGAGCATTTACAGACAGGAAGCTCAGACCAAACATCACGTCAAGATCTGACAGAGTCGATTCATCAGGACCTTAATATCATCGGCCTTTGCACATGGAAGGAGAGAGCAGCGATCGCAGCGCAGACAAACCGCACACGTGTTCCGTGTGTGGACTCGCCTTCAGCCGATTGCCTGCCTTGGCGAGACACGTGCACCGTCACACCGGGGAGAAACCGGGTAAAGGTGGGGACAGCGGGAAGAGATTCAGTTCCCCATCTGCGTCAGATGTTCATCGGCGCAGTCACACCGGGGACAGTCCGTTCACCTGCTCAGTGTGTGGGAAGGGATTTGTTCATCCATCCCACCTGCTGAGACACCAGCAAGCTCACTCTGATGAGAGAGCGTTTAAATGTTCTGACTGCGGGAAGAGTTTTAAAAGCTCTGGGGTTCTGAAGGAACACCAGCAAGTTCACACTGGGGAGAGGCCATTTCCCTGCTCTGTGTGTGGGAAGGGATTCTCTGTTTCATCCAAATTGCTGAGACACCAGCTTGTTCACACTGATGAGAGAGCCTTTAAATGTTCTGTGTGTCAAAAGAGCTTTAAAAGCTCCACAGACCTGGAGCGACACCATCTTGTTCACACTGATGAGAGGCCGTTTAAATGTTCTGACTGTGGGAAGAGCTTTAAATGCTCTGTGGATCTGGCCACACACCAGCGAGTTCACACCGAGGAGAGGCCATTTCCCTGCTCTGTGTGTGGGAAGGGATTCTCTGTTTCATCCAAATTGCTGAGACACCAGCTTGTTCACACTGATGAGAGAGCCTTTAAATGTTCTGTCTGTCAGAAGAGCTTTAAAAGCTCCACAGACCTGAAGCGACACCAGCTTGTTCACACTGATGAGAGACCGTTTACATGTTCTGACTGTGGGAAGAGTTTTAAAATCTCCGGGGCTCTGACCAAACACCAGCGAGTTCACACTGGGGAGAGGCAGTTCACCTGCTCTGTGTGTGGGAAGGGATTCACTCTCTCCTCCACCCTGCTGAGACACCAGCTGGTTCACACTGACGAGAGGCCAATCACCTGCTCCGAGTGCGGGAAAGGATTCACTCGTCTCACCTCTCTGCGGGAACACCAGCGGGTTCACACTGACGAGAGGCCATTTAAATGTTCCGACTGCGACAAGAGTTTCAAATGCTCCAAGGGCCTGAAGATGCATCGACGCATCCACACCGGGGAGAGGCCGTTCAGCTGCTCTCACTGCGGGAAGCGATTTACGCACTCATCTGATCTTCGGAAACACCAGTTCACCCACACTGGGAAGAGGCCATTCCCCTGCTCAGTGTGTGAAAAGAGATTCACCAGTTCATCTGACCTGCTGAGACACCAGCGAGTTCACACCTGAGTGCACTGGTCCCATTCTGCTGTTAATCACATGAAGGACTATTCTGTGTTAATAATGGCAATTATGGGGTTGGGGGGGCGGGGGCGGTTTGAAGATGCTGATAACCCCAGTAACTAGGCTGGAGTTTAAGAGGGGTCAGCCTCGTCTCAGTGGGTGACACACTCACCTCTAGAGTCAGAAGGTCGTGGGTTTGAGTCCCACTCTGGAAACTTGAGCACTTAATCTAGGCTCACATTCCAGGGCAGTATTGAGGGAGAGCTGCTCTGTCAGAGGTGCCATCTTTCAGATGCGACGTTAAACTGAGGCCCCGTCTGAAGGGATAATTACAGTCCTAGCCCTTTTGGGCTGTCCTAGATCAGGCGTATTCCCCAGACGTTCACTCTCAATTTAACTTCGAGATAGCCGAATTACATAAGATGCTTAAATGGGTCTAAAGGTTCAGACTATCTCTCCCTAAAGGAATGGAATGACTAAAGATGTTACCATCCTCCGGATAGTACTTTTAATATGTTGAACTAGACTGTAGCCTGATCCTGCTCCTATTTCGTGTGTCTAATTCTGTTAGATTCAGGAGATGGTTCTGTGATAGTGGATTGGCGGTTAGGATCAGATCAGCCATGATCTTATTGAATGGCGAAGCAGGCTCGAGGGGCCGATTGGCCTACTCCTCCTATTTCTTATGTTCTTATGTAACCTTCTGGATATTATGAGGGTCTGGAATACCCCCCAGAATTCTGCAACTCCTTACAAAATTGTGTACAGATTTTGTGGGTTCACGAGTCTATACAGAATTACTCTTTGAGACTATTCTAAAAGTATATAGTTTTATTTAAGAGCTGACATTCAGTTAACATCTGTTGAATCAGTCGCAACATTAACAAATCAAAATACAATTAGCTTACATTCCTTATTTCTCAGAGATCCTTATTTTCAAATCTTTACTTCGTTACATTTCTTATTTCTTATTTCTAAATCCAGAACATCCACCAAAATCAATCTGACTTCCCGAGACTCAGTTAAAGACTTAGAGATGCCTCTGGAAAGTTGAGAAATGCTTTGCCCGTTCAACGTGTTCTGACTTTCTGTTAAAAAGGTCTTATTTTTATACCCTTTTGGCAGTGGTTTCTTCTTTGATGTTCTCTGCTGATGTCAGCTAATTGTCTTTATTGATACCGCTTTCGAATGCTTTCTATTTTATTGTCAATTCAACTATTGCATGCATAATTATTTCTCTACCTTTAAGTGTTCCAAAAACCATCGTAAAAGCAATGACAGCAATGGTTTCCATTTGATGTCATTCTTACCGAAGATTCTTCATTCAATTCTTAATATTGGCTTTACTGGTTCTTAGCAGACATTTTGACTCCCCTTATTCTCCAAGTTCAATACAAACACAATGCAATTGTTTGGTAACATAGAAAACATAGAAACATAGAAGATAGGAGCAGGAGTCGGCCATTCGGCCCTTCGAGCCTGCTCCGCCATTCAATGAGATCATGGCTGATCATTCAAATTCAGTACCCTGTTCCTGCCTTCTCCCCATATCCCTTGATCTCTTTAGCCTTAAGAAATATATCCAACTCTTTCTTGAATATATTTAATGAACTGGCCTCCACCGCCCTCTGTGGCAGAGAATTCCACAGGTTCACCACTCTCTGGGTGAAGAAATTCCTCCTAATTTCAGTCCTAAATGGCTTACCCCTTATCCTTAGACTATGACCCCTGGTTCTGGACTCCCCAGCCATCAGAAACATCCTTCCTGCATCTACTCTGTCCAGGCCCTGCTCTGTGTGTGGGAAGGGATTCTTGCAGTCCAACAACCTGCTGGCACACCAGCTTGTTCACACTGATGAGAGGCCGTTTATATGTTCTGACTGTGGGAAGAGCTTTAAAAGCTCCAATGACCTGCTGAGACACCAGCGAGTTCACACTGTTCTGTAGCGCAGGGCCCTGTAGACAGCTGGGGTGACATGAACGTGGAATGGATGAATGTTTTATAAATTCTTGTACTGCTGTTTAATCTTTCAATCTGTTGTGCTGATGATCCCCTTGATTTGACTGTTAATGTTATTTTTGTTTTTCTCCTTATCACAGGCAATTGCCTATTAAAAGTCAACCATCACAACCAATAAAACCTGTAACATAACAAAAAAAAAGTTTAAAGGAAACTTAAATGAAATTAAAATTCTATTTTCGGTGGTGATGATGCACGCCAGTCCCTCCGGTACCCACTGGTCACGGAAGGCCTCGAGCACGCCGGTGGACTGTTCATGTTATTACATCGAATGTACAGCACAGAAACAGGCCATTCAGCCCAACTGGTCCATGCCGGGGTTTATGATCCACGCGAGCCTCCTCCGACATATCCTCCTATGTTTATCTGGCTTCGTCTTAAATACATCTATGCCATTAGCCTCAACTACTCCTTGTGGGAGCGAGTTCCACATTCTCATCACTCTCTGGGTAAAGAACTTTCTCCTGAATTCCCTCCTGGATTTATTAATGACTGTTATATTGATGGCCCCATAACTATGATGAGATTCTGTTAATCTGACCAGTATGTTGTTGTACTTTGTCTTTTTCTGATGAATGAAACATTACTGAGCCCCTGTACCCGTGTTATGGGATGAAGTGCCAGACAAGTGAAGGCACAACGTCTGGGTGTGAATCTAATAATAACCTCACGGACCATATAGGTGTGATAGCCAGATGGGCTTGATGTTATAGTCTGGTCACAGATGGACTAAATTCCCTGAATTAGCAAGAGTTCAGGAGGCGGTCAACAGACGGGTCCAAACATAAGAACATAAGAAGTAGGAGCAGGAGTAGGCCATACGGCCCCTTGGGCCTGCTCCGCCATTCAATAGGATCATGGCTGATCCGAACCTAGACTCACGTCCACTTCCCTGCCCGCTCCCCGTAACCCCTAACTCCCTTATCAGTTAGGAAACTGTCTATCTCCGTTTTAAATTTATTTAATGTTGCAGCTTCCACAACTATCTGAGGTAGCAAATTCCATAGATTTACTACCCTCCGAGTGAAGAAGTTTCTCCTCATCTCAGTTTTGAAAGGGCAGCCCCTTATTCTAAGATTATGCCCCCTAGTTTGAGTCTCACCCCTCAGTGGAAACATCCTCACCGCATCCACCCGATCAAGCCCCCTCACAATCTTATATGTTTCGATAAGATCGCCTCTCATTCTTCTGAATTCCAATGAGTAGAGGCCCAACCTACTCAACCTTTCCTCATAAGTTAACCCCCTCATCTCCGGAATCAACCAAGTGACCCTTCTCTGAACTACTGTGAGAGCAAGCATATGTTTTCTTAAATATGGAAAGCAAAACCGTACGCAGTATTCCAGGTGTGGCCTCACCAGTACCCTGTATAACTGAAGCAAGACTTCCCTGCTTTTATACTCCATCCCCCTTGCAATAAAAGCCAAGATTCCATTGGCCTTCCTGATCACCTGCTGTACCTGCATACTAACCTTCTGTGTTTCATGCACCAGGACCCCCAGATCCCTTTGTACTGTAGCACTTTGCAGTTTCTTTCCATTTAGATAATAACTTGCTCTTTGATTTTTTCTGCCAAAGTGCATAACCTCACACTTTCCAACATTATACTCCATCTGCCAAATTTCTGCCCACTCACTTCGCCTGTCTATGTCCTTTTGCAGGTTTTTTATGTCCTCCTCACTCACTGCTTTCCCTCCCATCTTTGTATTGTTGGCAAATTTGGATACGTTGCACTCGGTCCCCTCCTCCAAATCGTTAATATAGATTGTAAAGAGTTGGGGTCCCAGCACTGACCCCTGCAGAACACCACCAGTTACTGATTGCCAACCCGAGAATGAACCATTTATCCCAACTCTCTGTTTTCTGTTAGATAGCCAATCTTCCACCCATGCCAGTATATTACCCCCAATCCTGTGATTTTTTATCTTGATCAGTAATCTTGTGTGGCACCTTGTCAAATGCCTTTTTGAAGTCCAAATATACCACATCCACTGGTTCCCCTTTATCCACCCTGTTTGTTACGTCCTCAAAGAATACGAGCAAATTTGTCAAACATGATTTCCCCTTCATAAAACCATGCTGACTGTCAGATTAAATTATGCTTATCCAAATATCCTGTTACTGCTTCCTTAATAATGGACTCCAACATTTTACCAACCACAGATGTTAGGCTAACTGGTCAATACTTTCCAGCCTTTTGTCTACCTCCCTTTTTAAATAAGGGCATTACATTAGCAGTTTTCCAATCTGCTGGGACCTTTCCTGAATCCAGGGAGTTTTGGAAAATTACAACCAATGCATCCGCAATCCCTACCACTACTTCTCTCAAGACCCTAGGCTGTAAGCCATCAGGTCCAGGGGACTTATCTGCCTTAAGTCCCATGATCTTACCGAGTACCACCTCCTTAGTGATTTTATTCGTGTTTAGCTCCTCCCCCGCCCCCCCCATAGCCCCCTGTTTGTCCAGTATTGGGATATTTTTAGTGTCCTCTACTGTAAAGACTGATACAAAATATTTGTTCAGCGTATTTGCCATCTCCATGTTCCCCACTACTAATTTCCCAGTCTCGTCCTCTAAGGGACCAACATTCACTTTAGCCACCCTTTTTCTTTTTATACAACTGTAGAAACTCTTGCTATCTGTTTTTATATTTTTTGCTAGTTTACTTTCATAATCTATCTTCCCTTTCTTAATTAATCTTTTAGTTATTCTTTGCTGGCTTTAAATGCTTCCCACTCTTCTATCCTCCCACTAGATTTGGCTACTTTGTATGCCCTTGTTTTCAGTCAGATACTATCCTTTCTTACTTTACTTAGCCACAGATGGCTGTCTTTTCTTTTATGCCACTTTTTCCTCAGTGGAACATATTTTCCTTGAAAGTTGTGAAATATCTCCTTGAATGTACACCACTGCTCCTGTACCGTTTTACACCTTAATCTATTTTCCCAGTCCACTTTAGTCAACTCTGCTCTCATACCTTCATAGTCTCCTTTTATTTAAGCTTAGTACGCTGGTTTGAGATCCAACTTTCTCACCCTCCAACTGAATTTGGAATTCAACCATGTTATGGTCACTCATTCCAAGGGGATCCTTTACTAGGACATTTTTTATTAATCCTGTCTCATTACACAGGACCAGATCTAAGATTGCCTGCCCCCTGGTTGGTTCAGTAACATACTGCTCAAGGAACCCATCCCTAATGCACTCTATGAACTCTTTCTCAAGGCTGCCCTGCACAATTTGATTTGTCCAGTCAATATGAAAGTTAAAATCTCCCATGATTATAGCTGTTCCCTTATTACAACCCCAACTATTTCCTGATTTATACTCCGACCATTGGAGTTGCAACTGTTAGGAGGCCGATAGACTACGCCCACTAGTGACTTTTTCCCCTTATTATTCCTTATTTCCACCCAAACCGTTTCACAATCCTGATCCTTTGACCCAATATAATTTCTCACTATTGCAGTGATTCCATCCTTTATTAACACAGCCACCCCACCTCCTTTTCCTTCCTGTCTGCCCTTCCTAATAGTCAAATACCCCTGGATGTTTAGTTCCCAGTCATGGTCACCCTGCAGCCATGTCTCCGTAATGGCCACCAGATCATACCCATGTGTAGTTATTTGTACCATCAACTCATCTATTTTGTTACGAATGCTGCGTGCATTCAGATAAAGAACTTTTAAATATGTTTTGTGACAATTTATTCCTGCTTTTACCCCTTTTACTACTTTACCTTTATCTTTATATAATCTGTCCCTTCCTGGCACGCTCTGGTTTTTAATTCCCCCACTGCTACCTTGCTCTATTGCCTTCTCTGCTGACATTTTTATTTTTCGCTCTCTTGAAACCTCCCCCCCACTAATTAGTTTGAAGCCCTCTCTACAGCCCTAGTTATTCGATTCACCAAGATTCTAGTCCCAGCACTGGCCAAGTGAAGTCTGTCCCAACGGAACAGCTCTCTCCTGTCCCAGTACTGGTGCCAGTGTCCCAAGAAGCAAAACCCATTTCTCCCACACCAGTCTTTGAGCCACACATTTAACTCTCTGATTTTATTTACCCTAGCCAAATTTGCTCGTGAGGGCAGGTACAGCAAGGGTTAGATACAGAGTAAAGCTCCCTCTACACTGTCCCATCAAACACTCTCAGGGCAGGTACATCACGGGTTAGATACAGAGTATAGCTCCCTCTACACTATCCCATCAAATACTCCCAGGGCAGGTACAGCACAGGTTAGATACAGAGTAAAGCTCCCTCTACACTGTCCCATCAAATACTCCCAGAGCAGGTACAGCACGGGTTAGATACAGAGTAAAGCTCCCTCTACACTGTCCCGTCAAACACTCCCAGGGCAGGTACAGCACGGGTTAGATACAGCGTAAAGCTCCCTCTACACTGTCCCGTCAAACACTCCCAGGGCAGGTACAGCACGGGTTAGATACCGAGTGTCAGCCGTGGCTCAGGCGGCAGCACTCTCTCCTCTGAGTCAGAAGGTTGTGGGTTGAAGTCCCACTCCAGAGACTCGAGTCTAAAACTCTGTGCTGCCCCTCCAGTGCAGTGCTGAGGGAGTAAAGCCCAGTGCAGAGTAAAGTTCCCTCTGCACTGCTCCACTAACAGGCCTGAGCCCCAAACTCAGAAGAGCGCCCTCTGCTGCATTCCACTTGTCTCAGCAGCGGGAGAAGCAGGCAGCGGAAGTTCCGCCCCTCGGGCACCCCGATTGATTGGAGGACCCGCTGCCACCTCAGTCCTTCGAGCTGCGCCTGCTCTCTCCCTATTGGTCGGAGCTCCCGTCAGTCACCGCCGCGGAGTTGATGACGTGCCCCAGTCCGGCTCCCTGCAGAAGACAAGGGGCTGCGGCCGCTCAATCCACTCCGCTCGGTGCCGGGAGGGCGCTGGGACGGTGCGGTTTGTATTTTCTTTTTATTTATCTCCCCGCCCGCGCTTCACTCCGCTATATATAAAAATACCTCATAAAACTCACTTTCCGCCGGTGATCCGGACTCTCGCGGTTGCCCGGGCCGACCCAGAATGCGAGGCCCTGCGCAGGCGCGGTAGCGACTCATCCTCGGGAGCGGGGCCCGGCAGCGCATGCGGAGTAGGCGGAGGGGCGGGGCCTGTTCAGAGCCAGCGCTCACCTTGGAGCGGCGCATGCGGAGGAGGGGGAGGGGGCGGGGCCTGTTCAGAGCCCGTGCTCACCTTGGAGCGGTGCATGCGGAGTAGGGGGAGGGGGCGGGACCTTTTCAGAGCCCGCGCTCACCTTGGAGCGGCGCATGTGGAGTAGGGGGAGGGGGCGGGGCCTGTTCAGAGCCCGCGCTCACCTTGGAGCGGCGCATGCGGAGGAGGGGGCGGGGTCGGGGCCTGTTCAGAGCCCGCGCTCACCTTGCAGCGGCGCATGCAGAGTAGGGGGAGGGGGCGGGGCCTGTTAGGAGCCCGCGCTCACCTTGGAGCGATGCATGCGGAGGAGGGGGCGGGGTCGGGGCCTGTTCAGAGCCCGCGCTCACCTTGGAGCGGCGCATGCGGAGTTGGGGGAGGGGGCGGAGCCTGTTAGGAGCCTGCGCTCACCTTGCAGCGGCGCATGCGGAGTAGGGGGAGGGGGCGGGGCCTGTTAGGAGCCCGCGCTCACCTTGCAGCGGCGCATGCGGAGTAGGGGGAGAGGCCGGAGCCTGTTCAGAGCCCGCGCTCACCTTGGAGCGGCCATGCGGAGTAGGGGGAGGGGGCGGGGCCTGTTCAGAGCCCGCGCTCACCTTGGAGCGGAGTAGGGGGAGGGGGCGGGGCCTGTTCAGAGCTCGCGCTCACCTTGGAGCGGCACATGCGGAGTAGGGGGAGGGGGCGGGGCCTGTTCAGAGCCCGCGCTCACCTTGGAGCGGAGCATGCGGAGTAGGGGGAGGGGGCGGGGCCTGTTCAGAGCTCACCTCCAACAATGAGAACAACAACAACTTGTATTTCTATAGCGCCTTTAACGTTGGAAATCGTCCCAAGGCGCTGCACAGGAGGATTGTAAGACATTGAAAAATGTGACCCCGAGCCACAGAAGGAGAAATTCGGGCAGATGGTCAAAAGCTTGGTCACAGAAGTGGGTTTTGATCAGCCATGATCTCATTGAATGGCGGAGCAGGCTCGAGGGGCCGAATGGCCGACTCCTGCTCCTATTTTCTATGAAAGAGAGGCGGAGAGGTTCAGGGAGGGAATTCCAGAGCTTAGGGCCGAGGCAACAGAAGACACGGCCACTGATGGTGCAGCGATTATAATCAGGGATGCTCAAGAGGGCAGATTTGGAGGAACGCAGGTGTCTCGGGGGGGAGGAGGTTGTTTACTTTGGAACCGAGGAGGCTGAGGGGAGACCTGATTGAGGTGTATAAAATTCTGAGGGGCCGAGATAGGAAGGACCTATTTCCCTTGGCAGAGGGGTCCACAACCAGGGGGCATAGATTTAAAGTAATTGGTTGGAGCTTTAGAGGGGAGTTGAGGAGAAATGTTTTCACCCAGTGGGTGGTGGGGGTCTGGAACTCACTGCCTGACAGGGTGGTAGAGGCAGAAACTCTCATCACATTTTAAAAAGTACTTGGATATGCATTTGAAGTGCCGTAACCTACAAGGCCACGGACCAAGTGCTGGAAAGTGGGATTAGTGTGGATAGCACTTAATCGGCTGGCACGGACAAGATGGGCCGAATGGCTTCCTTCCGTGTCATTATTTTTCTGTGATTCTATCGCGGGGGGGCAGGTGGTTGTGAGGCTGAAGGGAATAACTAAGATAGGGAGGGGCGAGGCCATGGAGGGATTTGAAAACAAGGATGAGAATTTTGAAATCGAAGCATTGCTTAACCGGGAGCCAATGTAGGTCAGTGAGCACAGGGGTGATGGGTGAACGGGACTTGGCGTTGAGTTACGACACGGGTAGTTTTGGATCACCTCAAGTTTACGTGGGGTAGAATGTGGGAGACCAGCCAGGAGTGCGTTGGAATAGTCGAGTCTCGAGGTAACAAAGGCCTGGGTGAGGGTTTCAGCAGTGGATGAGCTGAGGCAGGGGTGGAGATGGGCGATGTTACCGAGGTGGAAATAGGTGGTCTTTGTTATGCTGCGGATATGTGTTCGGAAGCTCATTTCAGGGTCAGATATGACACCAAGGTTGTTAACAGTGTGGTTCAGCCTCAGAGAGATGTTAGGGAGAGGGATGGAGTCAGTGGCTAGGGACTGAAAACAATTGCTTTAGTCTTCCCAATATTTAATTGGAGAAAATTTCTGCTCACCCAGAACCGGATTAGAGATTGTGGAGGGGTCAAGAGAAGTGGTGGTGAGGTAGAGCTGGGTGTTGTCAGCGTAAATGTGGAAACTGATGCTGTGTTTTCAGATGATGTCACCAAGGGGCAGCATTTAGATGAGAAATAGGAGGGGCCCAAGGATAGATCCTTGGGGGCACCAGAGGTAATGATTCGGGAGCGGGAAGAGAAGCCGTTGCAGGTGATTCTGTGGCTACGATTAGATAGATAAGAATGGAACCAGGCGAGTGCAGTCCCACCCAGCTGGACGACGGTGGAGAGGCGTTGGGAGAAGGATGGAGTGGTCAACCGTGTCAAAGGCTGCAGACAAGTCAGGAAGGACGAGGAGGGATAGTTTACCTTTGTCACAGTCACAAAGGATGTCATTTGATGAGACTTTGATGAGACTTGATTTGACTTTAGGGCCAAGTCAGTGAGGTGGATTGGGCTGTTTCTGGCCCGCTGGTTAATGTGGGCACGGCAGGACACCAGTGGGACCGGCTCTGCCCTGTTTGTTCTTTGAGGCAAAATAAGCCAAAAAAGATTCCTGCTTCCCCCCCTTACCCTTTCTACACTCCTTTTACAGGGTTTTAGAAGTGGAGCATTTACAGACAGGAAGCTCAAACCAAACAGCACCTCAAGATCTGACAGAGTTACACGTTTCCTCAGGACCTGATTCAGTCGCTCATCCAATCTGCTGGCACAGCCGTGAGTTCACACTGATGAGAGACCTTTTAAATGTTCTGAGTGTGGGAAGAGCTTCAAAATCTACAAGTACTTGAAGCGACAACAGTGGTTACACACTGGGGAGAAACTGTTCACCGGCCCCGTGTGTGGAAGGGATTAATTGCACCATCCGTGCTGCTGAGACACCAGCTTGTCCACACCGATGAGAGACTGTTGACCTGCTCTGTATTTTTAATGTGATTCACTCATTCTTCCACCCTCCTGAGACACCAGCTTGTTCACAGTGATGAGAGACCGATTAAATGTTCTGACTGTGGGAAGAGATTTAAAAGGTCCCAGGAGCTGAAGAGACACCAGCTGGAGAGAGCAGGAGAGATTCTGTTCACCTGCTCCGTGTGTGGGAAGAGATTCACTCGGTCCTCGAATCTGTTGGCACACCAGCGAGTTCACACTGGGGAGAGGCCGGTGAAACATTCCGACTGTGGGAAAAGCTTTCAAATGTCCCAGGAGCTGAAGGGACACCAGCTGGAGAGAGCAGGAAAGAGACCATTCACCTGCTCCGTGTGTGGGAAGGGATTCATTCGGCCATCCCACCTACAGGCACACCAGCGAGTTCACACTGATGCGAGACCATTTAACTGTTCTGCCTGTGGGAAGAGCTTTAAAACCTCTTGGGATCTGAAGCAACACCAGCGAGTTCACTCTGATCAGAGACCATTTATATGTTCTGTCTGTGGGGTGAGCTTTAAAAGCTCCAGCACTCTGAACGGACACCAGCGAGTTCACACCGGGGAGAGGCCATTCACCTGCTCCGTGTGTGGGAAGGGATTCACTCAGTCATCCCACCTGTTGGGACACCAGCGAGTTCACACTGATGAGAGACCATTTAAATGTTCTGACTGTGGGATGAACTTTAAAACCTCTGGGGATCTGAAGGAACACCAGCGACTTCACTCCGATCAGAGACCGTTTACATGTTCTGTCTGTGGAATGAGCTTTAAAAGCGCTGGGATTTTGAATGGACACCAGCGAGTTCACACTGGGGAGAGGCCATTCACGTGCTCCGTGTGTGGGAAGGGATTCACTCAGTCATCAAGCCTGGTGGCACACCAGCGAGTTCACACTGGGGAGAGGCCATTCACCTGCTCCATGTGTGGGAAGGAATTCACTCGATCACCCCACCTGTTGAGACACCAGCGAGTTCACACCGATGAGAGGCCGTTTAAATGTCCTGACTGTGGGAAGAGCTTTAAAAGCTCTGGGGATCTGATGGGACACCAGCGAGTTCACACTGGGGAGAGGCCATTCACCTGCTCTGTGTGTGGGAAGAGATTCACTCGGCCATCCCACCTACTGACACACAAGCAAGTCCACACTGGAGAGAGGCCATTCACCTGCTCTGTATGTGGGAAGGGATTCACTCAGTCCTCCAACCTGCTGATGCACCAGCGAGTTCACACTGGGGAGAGGCCATTCACCTGCTCCGTGTGTGAGAAGGGATTCGCTCAGTACTCCAGCCTACTGAGACACCAGCACGTTCACACGGTTCCAGTCACAGTCATAGAGTCATAACGGCACAGAAGGAGGCCATTCGGCCCATCAAGTCTGTGCCGGCTCTCTGTAGAGCAATCCAGTCACTCCCATTCCCCCGCTCTATCCCCGTAGCCCTGCAAGTTTATTTCCCTCAAGTGCCTATCCAGCCTCCCCTTGAAAACATTGAGTGTCTCCGCTTCCACCACTTCCGTCGGCACCGAGTTCCAGGTCCTCACCACTCGCTGCGTAAAAAAGTTTTTGCTCACGTCCCCCCTGTATCACTTGCCCATAACCTTAAATCTGTGTCCCCTAGTCCTTGTACCATCAACTAGTGGGAACAGCCTTTCACCGTCTAGCCTATCCAAACCCGTCATAATCTTGTACACCTCTATCAAATCACCCCTCAACCGCCTTTGCTTTAATGAAAACAAATCCAGCTTCTCCAACCTGTCCTTGTAGCTAAGATCCCCCATCCCCGGAACCATTCTGGTAAATCTCCTCTGCACCCTCTCAAGGGCCTTCACATCCTTCCTAAAGTTTGGTGACAAGAACTGGACACAATACTCAAGTTGTGGCCTAACCAGCGCTTTATCAAGTTTCAGCATAACTTCTCTACTTTTGTACTCAATATCTCTATTTATGAAGCCCAAGATCCCATATGCTTTGTTAACCACTCTCTCAATATGTCCCGCCACCTTCAGGGACCTATGCACATTAACTCCCAGGTCCCTCTGTCCCTGCACACTCTTTAAAACTGTGCCATTAAGTGTATATTGCCTCTCCCTGTTCCTTCTGCCAAAATGCATCACCTCACACTTCTCTGTATTAAATGCCATCTGCCACTTGCCTGCCCATTCTGCTAGCCTTTCTATGTCCTGTTGCAGTTGATTGGTGTCATCCTCACTGTTTGTCACACCCCCAAGTTTGGTGTCATCGGCAAATTTAGAAATTCTACACTGAATTCCAATATCCAGGTCATTTATATATATCAAAAAAATTATATAACTGCTGTGCTGATGATTCTATAGACACTGGACCAGTTCCCATGGATTGGAGTAGCTAATGTTACCCCACTGTTCAAAAAAGGTGGGAGAGAGAAAACAGGGACTTATAGACCGGTAAGCCTGACATCGGTAGTGGGGAAAATGCTAGAGTCCATTATAAAAGATGTAATAGCAGAGCACTTGGAAAACAGTGACAAGATCAGACAAAGTCAACATGGATTTACAAAAGGTAAATCGTGCTTGACTAATCTACTGGAATGTTTTGAGGATGTAACTGGTAGAATAGATAAGGGAGAACCAGTGGATGTGGTGTATTTGGACTTTCAGAAGGCTTTCGGTAAGGTCCCGCATAAGAGATTAGCGTGTAAATTTAAGGCACATGGGATTGGGGGCAAGGTACTGACTTGGATAGAGAACTGGTTGGCAGACAGAAAGCAAAGAGTTGGAATAACCGGGTCTTTTTCCGAGTGGCAGGCAGTGACTAGTGGGGTACCGCAGGGATCGGTCCTTGGACCCCAGCTATTCACAATATATATTAATGATCTAGACGAGGGAACTAGATGTAATATCTCCAAGTTTGCAGACGACACAAAGCTGGGTGGGCGTGTGTGCTGTGAGGAGGATGTTGAGAAACTCCAATATGATTTGGACAGGTTGGGTGATTGGGCAGATGCCTGACAGATGCAGTATAACGTGGATAAATGCGAAGTTATCCACTTTGGTGGCAAAAACAGGAAGGCAGATAATTATCTGAATGGCAATAGATTGGGAGAAGGGGAAGTGCAACGAGACCTGGGTGTCCTTGTGCACCAGTCGCTGAAGGTAAGCATGCAGGTGCAGCAGGCAGTTAAGAAGGCAAATGGTATGTTGGCCTTCGTAGCGAGAGTGTTTGAGTACAGGAGCAAGGATGTCTTGCTGCAGTTGTACAGGGCCTTGGTGAGACCACATTTTGAGAATTGTGTGCAGTTTTGCTCACCTTATCTGAGGAAGGATGTTCTTGCCATGAGTGCAGCTAAGATTCACCAGACTGATACCTGGGATGGCAGGAATGACGTATGAGGAGAGATTGGGTCGACTGGGGTTATACTCGCTGGAGTTTAGAAGAATGAGAGGGGATCTCATTGAAACTTATAAAATTCTAACAGAACTAGACAGACTAGATGCAGGAAGGATGTTCCCGATGGTCGGGGAGTCCAGAACCAGGGCTCACAGTCTAAGGATAAGAGGTAAGCCATTTAGGACAGAGATGAGGAGGAATTTCTTCACCCAGAGAGTGGTGAACCTATGGAATTCTCTACCACAGAAGGCAGTAGAGGCCAATTCATTAAATATATTCAAGAAGGAGTTTGATATATTTCTTAAGGCTAAAGGGATCAAGGGATATGTGGCGAAAGCAGGGACAGGGTACTGAATTTGGATGATCAGCCATGATCGCATTGAATGGCGGAACAGGCTCGAGGGGCCGAATGGCCTACTCCTGCTCCTATCTTCTATGTTTCTATGATTCCCTTCTTTTGACTGTTCTTGGTGTTACATAGAATGTACAGCACAGAATCAGGACTTTCAACCCAACTGGTCCATGCCGGTGTTTATGCCCCACACCCACCCTACTTCAGTTAACCCGATCAACATCTCCTCCTATTCCTTACACACTCATGTGGCTTCCCCTTAAATGCATCTGTACTTTTAGCCTCAACTACTCTTTCTGGTTGCGAGTTCCACATTCTCACCACTCTCTGGGTAAAGAAGTTTCTCCTGAATTCCCTCCTGGATTTATTAGTGGCCATCTTATATTTCGTGGATATTAAAACCCCAATAACTGGACTGGATTTTAATATTCTGTATCAATAAATCAGCTTTGTTTGAAACACCCAGTCTATTGAGGCCTTGTTTCTAAGATAAGCCGAGAGCTAATTGATGACTTGTTACAGACATTCCCTGTCCTCTCAATGTCGGTGTCCAGGGGAGAAGCTGCTGGGTTTGTGTTACTTTCTTAAAGTGAATTTTTGTGCTCAAGAAGGTGCTGGATGTCACTGTGGGGAAAAGGAACATTTTAACATTCTCAGCACCTGGTGTCAACATCAAACACTCTCAGGCCAGGTACAGCACAGGTTAGACACAAAGTAAATCTCCCTCTACACTGTCCCATCAAACACTCCCAGGGCAGGTACAGCACGGGTTAGATACAGAGTAAAGCTCCCTCTACACTGTCCCATCAAACACTCCCAGGGCAGGTACAGCACGGGTTAGATACAGAGTAAAGCTCCCTCTACACTGTCCCATCAAACACTCTCAGGCCAGGTACAGCACAGGTTAGATACAGAGTAAAGCTCCCTCTACACTGTTCCATCAAACACTCTCAGGCCAGGTACAGCACGCGTTAGATACAGAGTAAAGCTCCCTCTACACTGTCCCATCAAACACTCCCAGGGCAGGTACAGCACGGGATAGATACAGAGTAAAGCTCCCTCCACACTGTCCCATCAAACACTCCCAGGGCAGGTACAGCACGGGTTAGATACAGAGTAAGGCTCCCTGTACGCTGTCCCATCAAACACTCCCAGGGCTGTACAGCATGGGTTAGATACAGAGTAAAGCTCCCTCTACACTGTCCCATCAAACACTCCCAGGGCAGGTACAGCACGGGTTAGATACAGAGTAAAGCTCCCTCTACACAGTCCCATCAAACACTCCCACGGCAGGTACAGCACGGGTTAGATACAGAGTAAAGCTCCCTCTACACTGTCCCATCAAACACTCACAGGGCAGGTACAGCACAGGTTAGATACAGATTAAAGCTCCCTCTACACTGTCCCATCACACATTCCCAGGGCAGGTACAGCACAGGTTAGATACAGAGTAAAGCTCCCTGTGCACTGTCCCATCAAACACTCCCAGGGCAGGTGCAGCATGGGTTAGATACAGAGCAAAGCTCCCTCTACACTGTCCCATCAAACACTCCCAGGGCAGGTACAGCACGGGTTAGATACAGAGTAAAGCTCCCTCCACACTGTCCCATCAAACACTCCCACGGCAGGTACAGCACGGGTTAGATACAGAGTAAAGCTCCCTCTACACTGACCCATCAAACACTCCCACGGCAGGTACAGCACGGGTTAGATACAGAGTAAAGCTCCCTCTACACTGTCCCATCAAACGCTCCCAGGGCAGGTACAGCACAGGTAAGATACAGAGTAAATCTCCCTCTACACTGACCCATCAAACACTCCCACGGCAGGAACAGCACAGGTTAGATACAGAGTAAAGCTCCCTCGACACTGTCCCGTCAAACCCTCCCAGGGCAGTTACAGCACGGGTTAGATACAGAGTAAAGCTCCCTCTACACTGTCCCATCAAACACTCCCAGGGCAGGTACAGCACGCGTTAGATACAGAGTAAAGCTCCCTCTACACTGTCCCATCAAACACTCCCAGGGCAGGTACAGCACGGGATAGATACAGAGTAAAGCTCCCTCCACTGTCCCATCAAACACTCCCAGGGCAGGTACAGCACGGGTTAGATACAGAGTAAAGCTCCCTCCACACTGTCCCATCAAACACTCCCAGGGCAGGTACAGCACGGGTTAGATACAGACAAAAGCTCCCTCGACACTGTCCCATCAAACACTCCCAGGGCAGGTACAGCACGGGTTAGATACAGAGTAAAGCTCCCTCCACACTGTCCCATCAAACACTCCCAGGGCAGGAACAGCACGGGTTAGATACAGAGTAAAGCTCCCTCTACACTGTCCCATCAAACACTCGCAGGGCAGGTACAGCACAGGTTAGATACAGAGTAAAGCTCGCTCTACACTGTCCCATCACACATTCCCAGGGCAGGTACAGCACGGGTTAGATACAGAGTAAAGCTCCCTCTACACTGTCCCATTACACATTGCCAGGGCAGGTACAGCACGGGCTGGATACTGAGTAAAGCTCCCGCTACACTGTCCCATCAAACACTCCCAGGGCTGTACAGCACGGGTTAGATACAGAGTAAAGCTCCCTCTACACTGTCCCATCACACATTCCCAGGGCAGGTACAGCACGGGTTAGATACAGAGTAAGGTTCCCTGTACGCTGTCCCATCAAACACTCCCAGGGCTGTACAGCACGGGTTAGAGAGTAAAGCTCCCTCTACACTGTCCCATCAAACACTCCCAGGGCAGGTACAGCACGGGTTAGATACAGAGTAAAGCTCCCTCTACACTGTCCCATCAAACACTCGCAGGGCAGGTACAGCACAGGTTAGATACAGAGTAAAGCTCGCTCTACACTGTCCCATCACACATTCCCAGGGCAGGTACAGCACGGGTTAGATACAGAGTAAAGCTCCCTCTACACTGTCCCATCAAACACTCGCAGGGCAGGTACAGCACAGGTTAGATACAGAGTAAAGCTCGCTCTACACTGTCCCATCAAACACTCCCACGGCAGGTACAGCACGGGTTAGATACAGAGTAAAGCTCCCTCTACACTGACCCATCAAACACTCCCACGGCAGGTACAGCACGGGTTAGATACAGAGTAAAGCTCCCTCTACACTGTCCCATCAAACACTCCCAGGGTAGGTACAGCACGGGTTAGATACAGAGTAAAGCTCCCTCTACACTGTCCCATCAAACACTCCCACGGCAGGCACAGCACGGGTTAGATACAGAGTAAAGCTCCCTCTACACTGTCCCATCAAACACTCCCAGGGCAGGTACAGCACCGGTTAGATACAGAGTAAAGCTCCCTCTACACTGTCCCATCAAACACTCCCAGGGCAGGTCACACATTCCCAGGGCAGGTACAGCATGGATTAGATACAGAGTAAAGCTCCCTGTACACTGTCCCATCAAACACTCCCAGGGCAGGTACAGCATGGGTTAGATACAGAGTAAAGCTCCCTCTACACTATCCCATCAAACACTCCTAGGGCAGGTACAGCATGGGTTAGATACAGAGTAAAGCTCCCTCTACACTATCCCATCAAACACTCCCAGAGCAGGTACAGCACGGGTTAGATACAGAGTAAAGCTCCCTCTACACTATCCCATCAAACACTCCCAGGGCAGGTACAGCACGGGTTAGATACAGAGTAAAGCTCCCTCTACACTGTCCCATCAAACACTCCCAGGGTAGGTACAGCACGGGTTCGATACAGAGTAAAGCTCCCTCTACACTGTCCCATCAAACACTGCCAGGGCAGGTACAGCACGGGTTAGATACAGAGTAAAGCTCCCTCTACACTGTCCGATCAAACACTCCCAGGGCAGGAACAGCATGGGTTAGATACAGAGTAAAGCTCCCTCCACACTGACACATCAAACACTCCCAGGGCAGGTACAGCACGGGTTAGATACAGAGTAAAGCTCCCTCTACACTATCCCATCAAACACTCCCAGGGCAGGTACAGCACGGGTTAGATACGGGGTGTCAGCTGTGGCTCAGGCGGCAGCACTCTCCCCTCTGAGTCAGAAGGTTGTGGGTTGAAGTCCCACTCCAGAGACTCGAGTCTAAAACTCTGTGCTGCCCCTCCAGTGCAGTGCTGAGGGAGTAAAGCCCAGTGCAGAGTAAAGTTCCCTCTGCACTGCTCCACTAACAGGCCTGAGCCCCAAACTCAGAAGAGCGCCCTCTGCTGCATTCCGCTTGTCTCAGCAGCGGGAGAAGCAGGCGGCGGAAGTCCCGCCCCTCGGACACCCCGATTGGTTGGAGGACCCGCCGCCATCTCAGTCCTCCGAGCTCCGCCCGCTCTCTCCCTATTGGTCGGAGCTCCCGTCAGTCACCGCCGTGGAGTTGATGACGTTACCCAGTCAGGCTCCCTGCAGAAGACAAGGTGCTGCGGCCGCTCCATGCCGGGAGGGCGCTGGGACGGTGCGGTTTGTATTTTCTTTTTATTCATCTCCCCGCCCGCGCTTCTCTCCTCTATATAAAAAACCCTGATAAAACTCACTTTCCGCCGGTGATCCGGACTCTCGCGGTTGCCCGGGCCTTCCCCAGAATGCGAGGCCCTGCGCAGGCGCGGTAGCGGCTCAACTTCGGGAGCGGGGCCCGGCGGCGCATGCGGAGTAGGGGGAGGGGGCGGGGCCTGTTCAGAGGGGGAGGATGATTGACAGGGGCCCAGGGGGTGTGCTGAGCATGCGCGGTGCGGGCCGGGCGCCTGTGGAGCAGGAGAGGGCGGGGCCATGGGGCGCATGCGCGGGGTCAGCTGCAGCTTTAGAGTCACAAAGGGACCGAGTGTCTTCAAATCTCTCCCCTCCTCTTCTAATTTCCTGCAAAACCAGTTTATAAAAGTCATCACTGAAAGTACATAGAAACATAGAAGACAGGCTGATCATAAAAAAGCAGTTTGTTTTTAAATTGATGAAACAGAAACAAGAAACGCTGGGGAGCAAATGTGAGTAAAAATATTTTTTCTCCCTGAATTAATTTTTTTAATATTAATTTTCTGCGTTTTTAATGATTAATTTCAAGCACGTAAAGAGAAATATGGGAGTGGTGGGGGTTCTCTTAAAGGGACAGGCGCTCTTTCTATGAGATTTTCATTAAAGGGACCGCGTCCCCGTGAATGACCGATTTTTAAAGGGACAGCGTCTCCCTTTTTATAATGTATATGTAAGAGACTGACATTTAAAGTAGGGCAAATCCCCTGCTCCCCTGAGTGCTTGGTGAGAAATCAGGTGCTGTTTGCTCTCGCCCCCTCCCAATTTTCTGCCAAGGGACAGAAAGCAGAGAGTAGTGGTGAACGGTTTCTTTTCAGACTGGAGGGAGGTAAACAGTGATGATCCCCAGGGGTCGGTATTAGGATCAATGTCCCCTCTTTTTTTTGAGGTGCGTGGCCCCTTTAATGGGCTGCACGGCCCATTCAAATTTCCGCGCATGCGCGTTTATTCCATTTATACGGCGGTGAGCCGGCTGCGCGGGACCTCCAGACCGCTGCGTGGCCGCGCAACTTAACGTGAACATTGATTCGGACCACTGCTTTATTGATATATAGCAATGACCTGGACTTGGGGATCCAGGGCAAAATTTCAAAATTTGCAGACGACACGATACTCGGAAATGTAGCAAACAATGAGGATAGTAACAGACTTCAGGAGGATGTAGCCAGACTGGTGAAATGGGCAGAAACGTGGCAGATTAAATTTAATGTAGAGAAGTGTGAAGTGATTCATTTTGGTAAGAAGAATGAGGAGAGGCAATATAAACTAAATGGTCCAGTTTTAAACAGGGTGCAGGAACAGAGAGGCCTCGGGGTGTATGTACACAAATCTTAGAAGGTGGCAGGACAAGTTGAGAAGGCTGTTAAAAAAGCATACAGGTTCCTTGACTTTATTAATAGAGGAATAGAGTACAAAAGCAAGCAGGTTATGCTTAGCCTTTATAAAACACTGGCTAGGCTTCCGCTGGGCACCACACTTTAGGAAGGATGTCAAGGCCTTGGAGAGGGTGCAGAAGAAATTTACGAGAATGGGACCAGGGATGAGGGACTTGAGTAACGTGGAGAGACGGGAGAAGCTGGGGTTGTTCTCCTTAAGCATAGATACATAGAAGATAGGAGCAGGAGTCGGCCATTCGGCCCTTCGAGCCTGCTCCGCCATTCAATGAGATCATGGCTGATCATCCAAATTCAGTACCCGGTCCCTGCCTTCTCCCCATATCCCTTGATCCCTTTAGCCTTAAGAAATATATCCAACTCTTTCTTGAATATACTTAATGAACTGGCCTCCACCGCCTTCTGTGGCAGAGAATTCCACAGGTTCACCACTCTCTGGGTGAAGAAATTCCTCCTCATTTCAGTCCTAAATGGCTTACCCCTTATCCTTAGACTATGACCCCTGGTTCTGGACTCCCCGGCCATCAGAAACATCCTTCCTGCATCTAGTCTGTCCAGGCCTGACAGAATTTTATAGGTTTCGATGAGATCCCCTCTCAATCTTCTAAACTCCAGTGAGTATAAGCCCAATCGACACAATCTCTCCTCATACATCATTCCTGCCATCCCAGGTATCAGCCTGGTGAATCTTCGCTGCACTCCTTCCACGGCAAGAACGTCCTTCCTCAGGTAAGGCGACCAAAACTGCACACAATACTCGAGGTGTGGTCTTACCAAGGCCCTGTACAACTGTAGCAAGACATCCTTGTTCTTGTACTCGAACCCTCTTGCTACGAAGGCCAACATACCATTTGCCTTCTTAACCGCCTGCTGCACCTGCATGCTTACCTTCAGCGACTGGTGCACAAGAACACCCAGGTCTCTTTGCACTTCCCCTTCTCCCAATCTATTACCATTCAAATAATAATCTGCCTTCCTGTTTTTGCCACCAAAGTGGATAACCTCACATTTATCCACATTATAGTGCATTTGCCATGTTTCTGCCCAATCACCCAACCTGTCCAAATCGTGCTGGAGTTTCACGACATCCTCCTCACAGCATACCCTCCCCCCCAGCTTTGTGTCGTCTGCAAATTTGGAGATATTACATCCAATTCCCTCGTCCAGATCATTAATATATATTGTGAACAGCTGGGGTCCTAGGACCGATCCTTGCGGTACCCCACTAGTCACTGCCTGCCACTCGGAAAACGACCCGTTTATTCCAACTCTTTGCTTTCTGTCCGCCAACTAGTTCTCTATCCAAGTCAATACCTTGCCCCCAATCCCATGTGCCTTAATTTTGCATGCTAATCTCTTATGCGGGACCTTATCGAAAGCCTTCTGAAAGTCCAAATACAGCACATCCACTGGTTCTCCCTTATCTATTTTACCAGTTACATCCTCAAAAAATTCCAGTAGATTAGTCAAGCATGATTTAACTTTTGTAAATCCATGTTGACTTTGTCCGATCCAGTCACTGCTTTCCAAGTGCTCTGCTATTACATCTTTTATAATGGACTCTAGCATTTTCCCCACTACCGATGTCAAGCTTACCGGTCTATAATTCCCCGCCTTTTCTCTACCACCTTTTTTGAATAGTGGGGTAACATTAGCTACCCTCCAATCCATGGGTACCGTTCCAGAGTCTATTGAGTTCTGGAAGATGACCAGCAATGCACCTACTATTTCTAGGGCCACTTCCTTAAGTACCCTGGGATGTAGATTATCAGGCCCTGGGGATTTCTCGGCCTTCAGTCCCATCAATTTTCCTAACACCATTTCCCTACAAATACTGATTTCTTTCAGTTCCACCCTTTCATCAGACCCGATGTTCCCCGGCATCTCTGGGAGGTTATTTGTGTCCTCCTTTGTGAAGACAGAACCAAAATATGTATTTAGTTGGTCTGCCATTTCTTTGTTCCCCATTATAAATTCCCCCGATTCTGACTGCAAGGGACCTACGCTTGACTTCACCAATCTTTTTCTCTTTACATATCTATAAAAGCTTTTACAGTCAGTTTTTATGTTCTCTGCAAGCTTACTCTCATATTCTATTTTCCCTTTCTTAATTGATCCCTTTGTCCTCCTTTGTTGAATCCTAAACTGCTCCCAATCCTCAGGGTTATTGCTTTTTCTGGCCAATTTATATGCCCTCTCCTTGGATCTTATGCTATCCCTAATTTCCCTTGTTAGCCACGGTTGGGTCACCTTTTTTGTTTTATTTTTATACCAAACTGGGATGAACAAATTCTGTCGTTCATCCATTCGGTCTTTGAATGTTTGCCATTGCCTATCCACCGTCAACCCTTTGAGTGCCATTCCCCAATCAATCCTACCCAACTCGCTCCTCAGACCATCATAGTTTCCTTTATTTAAATTGAGGACCCTGGTCTCCGAGTCAACTACTTCATTCTCCATCTTAATGAAGAATTCGATCATATTATGATCGCTCCGACCCAAGGGGCCTCTTACAACAAGATTGCTAATTAATCCTTTCTCGTTACATAATACCCAGTCTAAGATGGCCTGATCTCTGGTTGGTTCCTCGACATATTGGTCCAGGAAACCATCCCGTAAACACTCCAGGAATTCCTCCTCCACAGTATTGTTACTCATTTGGTTCGCCCAATCTATATGTAGATTAAAGTCACCCATGATGACTGCTGTGCCCTTATTGCACGCTTCTTTAATTTCTCTTTGAATGCCATCCCCAACCTCCGCCTTACTGTTTGGATGTCTATAAACCACTCCCACTAACGTTTTTTTCCCCTTAGTATTTCTCAATTCTACCCATACAGATTCCACCTCATCAGAGCTAATATCCTTCATTACAATTGTGTTAATCCCTTCTTTAACCAGTAATGCTACCCCACCTCCCTTTCCTTTTTGCCTATCTTTCCTGAATATCGAATACCCCTGGATGTTGAGTTCCCAGTCCTGGCCTTCCTTGAGCCACGTTTCTGTAATCCCAACCAAATCGTATTTGTTTACTTCTATTTGCGCAGCCAATTCATCCACCTTATTACAAATGCTCCTTGCATTAAGACACAAAGCCTTCAGGCTTGTTTTTTTAACGCTCTTAGACCTATTAGAATTAGTATTTACTGTGGCCATGTTTGATTTAAACCGTTGATTTCTCTGACTGCCACTTTTGTTTTTCTCCTTCCTATCTTTTGCTTTTATCCTTGTTTCCCTTTCCTCTGTCTCCCTGCTCAGGTTCCCAACCCCTTGCCATTTTAGTTTAAACCCTCCCCCACAGCACTAGCAAACACTCCCCCTAGGACATTGGTTCCAGCCCTGCCCAGGTGCAGACCGTCCTGTTTGAACTGGTCCCACCTCCCCCAGAACTGGTTCCAATGTCCCAGGAACTTGAATCCCTCCCCCTGGCACCATTCCTCTAGCCACGTATTCATCTGAAGTATCCTTCTATTTCTACTCTGACTAGCATGTGGCACTGGTGGCAATCCTGAGATTACTACCTTTTGAGGTCCTGTTTTTTAATTTATCTCCTAACTCCCTATACTCCGCTTTTCGGACCTCATCCCGCTTTTTACCTATATCGTTGGTGCCTATATGCACCACGACAACTGGCTCTTCACCCTCCCCTTCCAAGATGTTCTGGAGTCGCTCAGAGACATCCTTAACCCTTGCACCAGGGAGGCAACACACCATCCTGGAGTCTCGTTTGCGGACGCAGAAACGCCTATCTATTCCCCTCACAATTGAATCCCCTATTACTATAGCTCTACCCCTCTTTTTCCTCCCATTCTGTGCAGCAAAGAAGATTAAGAGGAGATTTGATAGAGTTGTTCAAAATCAGGATGGATTTTGAGAGAGTAAATAAGGAGAAACCGTTTCCAATGGCTGAAGGGACAGAAACCAGATTTAAGGCGATTGGCAAAAGAACCAGAGGTGACATGGGGAAACAGATTTTTACACCAAGTTGTTGTGATCTGGAATGCGCTGCCTGAAAGGGCGGTGGAAGCAGATTCGATATTATAATTCAAAAGAGATTGAGATAAATACTTGAAGGGAAAACATTTACAGGGCTTTGGGGAAAGAGCAGGGGGAGTGGGATTAATTGGATCGCTCTTTCAAAGAGCCGGCAGAGGCACGATGGGCCGAATGGCCTCCTTCTGTGCTGTATCATTCTATGATGCTATTCTACACAGACACACACACATACAGTCAGACAGACACAGACACTCACTACAGTCACACCCTCACATTTTTTCTGCATGAACTTTTATTATTAATTTCAAAGACTTTACGAAAAGGGCGGAAGTGGTGGGCGGAGGGCTCTTAAAGGGACAGGGACTCTTCTTTTCAATGTGATTTTCATTAAAGGGACCGAGTCCCTCCTTGCCTGTGGAGGACCAATTTTAAAAGGACAGCGTCTCGAAATCAGGTGCTGTCTGCGTGTGACCCACCTCCTCCCAATTTCCTGCCAAGCGATCCCTGCGGGCACCACTCCACTCTAGGAGTGGCTCCTAGAATCATACAGCACAGAAGGAGGCCATTCAGCCCATCGTGCCTGTGCCGGCTCTTTGAAAGAGCTCTCCATTTAGTCCCACTCCCCCTGCTCTGTCCCCATAGCCCTGAAAATGTTTCCCCTTCAAGTATTTATCCAATTCCCCAGTGAACGTTATTATTGACTCTGCTTCCACCGCCCTTTCAGGCAGCGCATTCCAGATCACAACAACTCGCTGCGTCAATAAAATTCTCCTCACCTCGCCTCTGGTTCTTTTGTCAATGACCTTATATCTGTGTCCTCTGGTTACCGACCCTCCTGCCGCTGGAAACAGTTTCTCCTTATAAGCTACAGCTATACAAAGCCCTGGTTAGACCCCAGAGAGTCGTAGAGTCATAACGGCACAGAAGGAGGCCATTCGGCCCATCCAGTCCGTGCCGGCTCTCTGTAGAGCAATCCAGTCAGTCCCATTCCCCTGCTCTATCCCCGTAGCCCTGCAAGTTTATTTCCCTCAAGTGCCTATCCAGTCTCCCCTTGAAAACATTGAGTGTCTCCACTTCCACCACTTCCGTCGGCAGCGAGTTCCAGGTCATCACCACTCGCTGCATAAAAAAGTTTTTCCTCACATCCCCCCTGTATCTCTTGCCCAAAACATTAAATCTGTGTCCCCTAGTCCTTGTACCATCAACTAGTGGGCACAGCCTTTCCCCGTCTAGCCTATCCAAACCCACCATAATCTTGTACACCTCTATCAAATCACCCCTCAACCTCCTTTGCTCTAATAAAAACAAATCCAGCTTCTCCAACCTGTCCTTGTAGCTAAGATCCCCCATCCCCGGAACCATTCTGGTAAATCTCCTCTGCACCCTCTCAAGGGCCTTCACATCCTTCCTAAAGTGTGGTGACCAGAACTGGACGCAATACTCCAGTTGTGGCCTAACCAGCGCTTTATAAAGGTTCAGCATAACTTCTCTACTTTTGTACTCAATACCTCTATTTATGAAGCCCAAGATCCCATATGCTTTGTTAACCACTCTCTCAATATGTCCCGCCACCTTCAGGGACCTACGCACATTAACTCCCAGGAACTCCCTGGAGCACTGTGTACAGTTCTGGGCACCGCACCTCAGAAAGGATATATTGGCCTTGGAAGGAGTGCAGCACAGATTGACCAGAATGTTACCCGGGCTCCAAGGGTTAGATTATGAGGGAGAGATTACATAAACTAGGCTTGTGTTCCCTGGAATCTAGAAGGTCAAGGAGTGATTGAGGATTTTAGGATTTTGAAAGGAATTGGTAGAGTAGATAGAGAGAAACTTTTTCCGCCGGTGGGGCAGCCGAGGACAAGGGGACATAAGAACATAAGAAATAGGAGCAGGAGTAGGCCAATCGGCCCCTCGAGCCTGCTCCACCATTCAATAAGATCATGGCTGATCTGATCCTAAACTCAAATCTTCTATCACTCTCCATCCCACCCGAACCCATGTGATCTCCCGGGAGAGGCGAAAAACCAGATAAAAAACCCAATGGCCAATTTGAGAGAAAAAATCTGGGAAATTCCTCTCCGTCCCATCTAGGCGATCGAAACTCTTCCAGGAGATCACTCTGTCCCTATATTTTCTACAGTACTTACCTTCTGTAAAGGCGATCTCCACCCCAGCCAGGAACAGGAATAAAACCATCTCCTGAAATCTAACACCGAATTAGAACACAAGAAGTAGGAGCAGAACCAGGCTACACGGCCCTTGGGCCCGCTCCACTACCCACAGGGCCATGACCATTCCGAACCTAGACTCATGTCCAATTTCCTGCCCGCTCCCCGTAACCCTTAATTCCCTTTACTTCTAGGAAACCATCTATTTCTGTTTTAAATTTATTTAATGATGTAGCTTCCACAGCTTTCTGGGGCAGCAAATTCCACAAACCTACCCACCCTCTGAGTGAAGAAGTTTCTCCTCATTTCAGTTTTGAAAGAGCAGCCCCTTATTTTAAGATTATGCCCCCTAGTTCTAGTTTCACCCATCATTGGGAACATCCTCACCGCATCCACCCGATCAAGCCCCTTCACAATCTTATATGTTTCAATAAGATCGCCTCTCATTCTTCTGAACTCCAATGAGTAGAGTCCCAATCGACTCAACCTCTCCTCATATGACCACCCCCTCATCCCCAGGATTAACCGAGTGAACCTTCTTTGTACTGACTCGAGAGCAAGTATGTCTTTTCTTAAGTATGGACACCAAAACTGTATGCAGTATTCCAGGTGCGGTCTCACCAATACCTTGTATAACTGCAGCAATACCTCCCTGTTTTTATATTCTATCCCCCTAGCAATAAAAGCCAACATTCCATTGGCCTTCTTGATCACTTGCTGCACCTGCATACTAGCTTTTTGAGTTTCGTGCACCAGGACCCCCAGATCCCTTTGTACTTCAGTACTTTCCAGTTTCTTGCCATTAAGATAATAACTTGCTCTATGATTTTTCCTGCCAAAGTGCATAACCTCACACGTTCCAGTATTGTATTCCATCTGCCAAATCTCTGCCCACTTACTTAGCCTGTCTATGTCCCTTTGCAGGTTTTTTATGTCCTCCTCACTCACTACTTTCCCTCCCATCTTTGTATCATCTGCAAACTTTGATATGCTACACTCGGTCCCCTCCTCCAAATCGTTAATATAGATTGTAAAGAGTTGGGGACCCAGCACTGACCCCTGCGGAACACCACTAGTTACTGATGGCCAGTCTGAGAATGAACCATTTATCCCAACTCTCTGCTTTCTGTTAGATAACCAATCCTCTATCCGCGCCAGAATATTACCCCCAATCCCGTGATTTTTTATCTTAAGCAATAATCTTTTGTGTGGCACCTTGTCAAATGCCTTTTGGAAGTCTAAATGCACTACGTCCACTGGTTCCCCTTTATCCACCCTGTATGTTACTTCCTCAAAGAACTCAAGCAAATTTCATGAAACCATGCTGAGTTTGTCCTATTAAATTATGTTTATCCAAATGTCCCGTTACTGTCTCCTTAATAATGGACTCTAACATTTTACCAACCACAGATGTTAGGCTAACAGGTCTCTAGTTTCCAGCCTTCTGCCTACTACCCTTTTTAAATAAGGGTGTTACATTAGCAGTTTTCAAGCTGTGGAAGCTACATCATTAAATAAATTTAAAACAGAAATCGACAGTTTCCTAGAAGTAAAGGGAATTAGGGGAGCGGGCAGGATATCAGACATGAGGCTAGGTTCGGATCGGTCATGGCCCTCTGGGTGGCGGAGTGGGCCCAGGGGCCGCGTAGCCTGGTCCTGCTCCTACTTCTTGTGTTCTAATTCTGTGTTAGATTTCAGGAGATGGTTCTATTCACAGGGATTAGTGGAGACCTCGGGAACAGGCTGCCAACTAGGAGTCCTTCAAGAGTAAATTGGGCCTGTTCCTGGCTGGGGTGGAGATCACCTTTTACAGAAGGTAAGTACTGCAGGAAATACAGGGACAGAGTGATCTCCTGACGAGTTTCGATCGCCTAGAGGGGTCGGAGAGGAATTTCCCAGATTTTTTCTCCCAAATTGGCCATTGGGTTTTTTATCTGGTTTTTCACCTCTCCCGGGAGATCACATGGGTTCGGGTGGGATGGAGAGTGAAAGTAGATTTGAGGTTAGGATCAGATCAGCCATGATCTTATTGAATAGCGGAGCAGGCTCGAGGGGCAGATTGGCCGACTCCTGCTCCTATTTCTTATGTTCTTATGTTTGACTCAGATACACACTGGTCCTGGAGATGGACCCTCCCGCGCTCACCCCCCCCGGCCCTCCCGCACTCGCCCCCCCCTCGCACTCGGCCCCCCCGCACTCGGCCCCCCCGACGACCCCCCCCCACACTCGGCCCTCCCGCGCTCGCCCCCCCGGCCCTCCCGCGCTGGCCCCTCCCGCGCTCGCCCCCCCGGCCCTCCCACCCTCGCCCCCCCCCGCACCCGGCCCTCCCGCGCTCGCACCCCCCCCCCGCCCTCCCACCCTCGCCCGCCCCCGGCCCTCCCGACCTCGCCCCCCCCGGCCCTCCCGCGCTCGCCCCTCCCGCGCTCGCCCCCCCCGGCCCTCCCACCCTCGCCCCCCCCCGCCCCCGGCCCTCCCGCCCTCGCCCCCCCCGCCCCCGGCCCTCCCGCCCTCACCCCCCCCGGCCCTCCCGCGCTCGCCCCCCCGGCCCTCCCGCGCTCGCCCCTCCCGCGCTCGCCCCCCCCGGCCCTCCCACCCTCGCCCCCCCCCGCCCCCGGCCCTCCCGCCCTCGCCCCCCCCGGCCCTCCCGCCCTCGCCCCTCCCGCCCCCGGCCCTCCCGCGCTCGCACCCCCCCCGGCCGTCCGGCCCTCCCGCCCTCGCCCCCCCCGGCCCTCCCGCGCTCGCCCCCCCCCCGGCCCTCCCGCCCCCGGCCCTCCCGCCCTCGCCCCCCCCCGGCCCTCCCGCGCTCACCCCCCCCCCCGGCCCTCCCGCCCCCGGCCCTCCCGCCCTCGCCCCCCCCGGCCCTCCCGCGCTCGCCCCTCCCGCGCTCGCCCCCCCCGGCCCTCCCACCCTCGCCCCCCCCCGCCCCCGGCCCTCCCGCCCTCGCCCCCCCCCGCCCCCGGCCCTCCCGCCCTCACCCCCCCCGGCCCTCCCGCGCTCGCCCCCCCGGCCCTCCCGCGCTCGCCCCTCCCGCGCTCGCCCCCCCCGGCCCTCCCACCCTCGCCCCCCCCCGCCCCCGGCCCTCCCGCCCTCGCCCCCCCCGGCCCTCCCGCCCTCGCCCCTCCCGCCCCCGGCCCTCCCGCGCTCGCACCCCCCCCGGCCCTCCGGCCCTCCCGCCCTCGCCCCCCCCGGCCCTCCCGCGCTCGCCCCCCCCCCGGCCCTCCCGCCCCCGGCCCTCCCGCCCTCGCCCCCCCCCGGCCCTCCCGCGCTCACCCCCCCCCCCGGCCCTCCCGCCCCCGGCCCTCCCGCCCCCCCCCCCCCCCGGCCCTCCCGCGCTCGCCCCCCCCCCCGGCCCTCCCGCCCCCGGCCCTCCCGCGCTCGCCCCCCCCCCGGCCCTCCCGCCCTCACCCCCCCCGGCCCGCCCGCCCCCGGCCCTCCCGCCCTCGCCCCCCCCGGCCCTCCCGCCCTCGTCCCCCCCGGCCCTCCCGCCCTCGTCCCCCCCGGCCCTCCTGCCCTCGCCCCTCCCGCGCTCGCCCCCCTGGCCCGCCCCCCTGGCCCTCCCGCGCTCGCCCCTCCTGCGCTCGCCCCCCCGGCCCTCCCACCCTCGCCCCCCCCCCGCCCCCGGCCCTCCCGCCCTCACCCCCCCCGGCCCTCCCGCGCTCGCCCCCCCGGCCCTCCCGCGCTCGCCCCTCCCGCGCTCGCCCCCCCCGGCCCTCCCGCCCTCGCCCCTCCCGCCCCCGGCCCTCCCGCGCTCGCACCCCCCCCGGCCCTCCCGCCCCCGGCCCTCCCGCCCTCGCCCCCCCCCGGCCCTCCCGCCCTCGCCCCCCCGCAGCCCTCCCGCCCTGGCCCTCCCGCCCTCGCCCCCCCCGCCCCTCCCGCGCCCGCCCCCCCCGGCCCTCCCGCGCTCGCCCTGATGGGGCTCTTCTCAAGTAAACCAAGCAGTGCAATAATACATCCCCAGAATCAGGGCCCTGCTCCTGGGGAAGGTGATCAGGCCCCAGGAACCAGTACAAGTGAACAAAGTCAGATTCAAGGCTCTGCTCCTGGGGAAGGTGATCAGGCCCCAGGAACTCTGAGATGAGGAGAAACTTCTTCACTCAGAGGGTGGTAGGTCTGTGGAATTTGCTGCCCCAGAGAGCTGTGGAAGCTACATCATTAAATAAATTTAAAACAGAAATAGACAGTTTCCTAGAAGTAAAGGGAATTAGGGGTTACGGGGAGCGGGCAGGAAATCAGACATGAGGCTAGGTTCGGATCGGTCATGGCCCTGTGGGTGGCGCAGCGGGCCCAGGGGCCGTGTAGCCTGGTCCTGCTCCTACTTCTTGTGTTCTAATTCTGTGTTAGATTTCAGGAGATGGTTCTATTCACAGGGATTAGTGGAGACCTCGGGAACAGGCTGCCAGCTAGGAGTCCTTCAAGAGTAAATTGGGCCTGTTCCTGGCTGGGGTGGAGATCACCTCTTACAGAAGGTAAGTACTGCAGGAAATACAGGGACAGAGTGATCTCCTGTACGAGTTTCGATCGCCTAGAGGGGTTGGAGAGGAATTTCCCAGATTTTTTCTCCCAAATTGGTCATTGGGTTTTTTATCTGGTTTTTCGCCTCTCCTGGGAGATCACATGGGTTCGGGTGGGATCGAGAGTGAAAGTAGATTGGAGATTAGGATCAGATCAGCCATGATCTTATTGAATGGCGGAGCAGGCTCGAGGGGCCGATTGGCCTACTCCTGCTCCTGTTTCTTATGTTCTTATGTAACCAGTACAAGTGAAGCGACTCCTTCTCCCGGAGATTTATTAAGCGTGAATACTCCAAGAGTTGACCAAAAATTAGGTTAGTAATATTAATCAAGGAGTCAATTTCTGCTGTAAGAAGGGATGATACCTTAGCAGGTTCCTCTAATGAGGCCATATACGTAGAACTTAAAAACAAAAAGGGGGCAAGCACTTTGCTGGGAGTGTACTATAGGCCCCCAAACAGTAAGGGGGAGATAGAGGAACAGATATGTAGGCTAATCTCAGAGAAGTGTAGAAATAATAGGGTAGTAATTGTTGGGGATTTCAACTTCCCCAATATTAACTGGGATAGTCAGGGTGTGAAAGGCTTAGAGGGTGTGGAATTCTTAAAGTGCATCCAGGAGAGCTTTTTCAGCCAACATGTAGAAAGTCCTACAAGAGATGGGGCGGTACTGGACCTAATTCGAGGGAATATAGCAGGGCAAGTGGTAGAAAGGTTAGTAGGAGAGCATTTTGGTGACAGTGACCATAATTCGGTGACAGTGACCATAATTCGGTGAGATTTAAAGTAGTTATGGAAAAGGACAAAGATGGACCGGAAATAAAGGTTCTAAATTGGGGGAAGGCCGATTTTAATATGATAAGGCAGGATCTGGCCAAAGTGGACTGGGATCAGCTACTTGTAGGAAAATCCACATCAGAGCAGTGGGAGTCTTTCAGAAAGGAAATAGAGAGAGTACAACGCCAGCATGTTCCCGTAAAGGTCAAGGGTGGGACCAACAACCCAGGGAACCCTGGATGTCAAGGGACATACAAGAATGGTTTAGGAAAAAAGGGGGGCTTTTGGCAGATACAAAGGACTAAAAACAGTGGAAGCCCTAGAGGAGAATAGAAAGTGCAGGGGGGTACTTAAAAAAGAAATTAGGAGAACGAAGAGGGGTCATGAAAAAACACTGGCAGGCAAAATAAAGGAACATCCCAAGGTGTTTTATTAGTATATTAAGGTCAAGAGGAAAACCAGGGAAAGAATAGAGCCCATTAGGGACCAAAGTGGCAATCTGTGTGTAGAGCCAGAAGATGTGGGTGAGGTTTTAAATTAATATTTTGCATCTGTGTTCACTATAGAGAAGGACGATGCAGGCATAGAAATCAGGCAGGGGGATTGTGATATACTTGAACAAATTAGTACAGGTAGACTATCCTTTATCCGAAAACCTTGGGACCAGCCGTGTTTCGGTTTTCGGAGAATTTCCGATTTCGGAAGGTGGGTCTGCGGGGGGGTCCGCGGGGGGGTCGGGGTCCGCGGGGGGGTCGGCGGGGGTCGGGATCGGCGGGGGGTCGTGCGCACGACTTACGGTGGGGGTCGGCGGGGGGTCGTGCGCACGACTTACCCTTTATCCAAACTTCCGAAACCGGAACCCTCTAAAAACCGAAGGTTTTTTCGTTCAGCGTAAGTCGTGCGCACGACTTACGCTGAACGAAAAAACCTTCGGTTTTTAGAGGGTTTCGGTTTTCGGAGGTTCGGATAAAGGGTAGTCTACCTGTATTGAGAGGGAGGAGGTACTAGCGGTTTTAGCGCGCTTAAAAGTGGATAAATCCCCAGGCCCAGACAAGATGTATCCCAGGCTGCTGTGTGAGGCAAAGGAGGAGATTGCAGAGGCTCTGACACAAATTTTCAGAACGTCTCTGGCCACAGGGGAGGTGCCAGAGGACTGGAGGACAGCTAACGTAGTACCATTATTCAACAAGCGTAGTAGGGATAAACCAGGGAATTACTGGCCAGTGAGCCGAACATCAGTGGTCGGGAAATTATTGGAAAAAAATCTGAGGGACAGAATTAGTCTCCACTTGGAGAGGCAAGGATTAATCAAGGATAGTCAGCATAGCTTTGTCAGGGGGAGATCATGTCTAACCAATTTGATTGAATTTTTCGAGGGGGTGACTAGGTGTGTGGATGAGGGTAGTGCAGTTGATGTGATCTGCATGGACTTCAGTCAGGCTTTTGACAAAGTCCCACATGGAGACTGGTCAAGAAGGTAAGAGCCCATGGGATCCAGGGCAATTTGGCACATTGGATCCAAAATTGGCTTAGTGGCAGGAGGCAGAGGGTGATGGTCGAAAGTTGTTTTTGTGACTGGAAGCCTGTGTCCAGTGGTGTAACGCAGGGATCGGTGCTGGGTCCTTTGCTGCTTGTAGTGTACATTAATGATTTAGATATCAATGTAGGAGGTATGATCAGTAAGTTCGCTGATGACACGAAAATTGGTGGAGTGGTAAATAGCGAGGATAGAAGCCTCAGGCTACAGGACGATATAGACGGGTTGGTTAGATGGGCAGCACAGTGGCAAATGGAATTTAACCCTGAAATGTGTGAGGTGATGCATTTTGGGAGGACTAACAAGGGAATACACAATGAATGGTAGAACCCTAGGAAGGACAGAGGGACCTTGGTGTGCATGTACATAAATCCCTGAGGGCAGCAGGACAGCTAGATAAGGTGGTTAAGAAGGCATATGGGATACTTATATTCTATGTCTCGGCTAATGAAGGCAAGAGCAGGGAGGTTATGATGGAGCTGTACAAAACGCTAGTTAGGCCACAGCTGGAATACTGTGTGCAGTTCTGGTTGCCACACTATAGGAAGGATGTGATTGCATTGGAGAGGGTGCAGAGAAGATTCACCAGGATGTTACCTGGGCTGGAGCGCTTCAGCTATGAAGAGAGACTGGACAGGCTGGGGTTGTTTTCCTTAGAGCAGAGAAAGCTAAGGGGGGACCTGATTGAGGTGTACAAAATTATTAGGGGCATAGATAGGGTAGATAGAAAGGAACTTTTCCCCTTAGTAGAGGGGTCAATAGCCAGGGGGCATAGTTTCAAGGTAAGGGGCAGGAGGTTTAGAGGGGATTTGAGGAAAAGCTTTTTCACCCAGAGGGTGGTTGGAATCTGGAACTCACTGCCTGAAAGGGTGGTAGAGGCAGGAACCCTCACAACATTCAAGAAGCATTTAGATGAGCACTTGAAACGCCATAGCATACAAGGCTACGGACCAAATGCTGGAAAATGGGATTAGAATAGACAGGGCTTGATGGCCGGCGCGGGCACGATGGGCCGAAGGACCCCTTTCTGTGCTGTATAACTCTATGACTCTATGGTAGCACTCTTGACTCTATGGTAGCACTCTTGCCTCTGAGGCATAAGGTTGTGGGTTCAAGTCCCACTCCAGAGACTTGAGCAAAAAATCCAGGCTGACACTCCAGTGCAGTACTGAGGCACTGTCAGAGGTGACGTCTTTCGGATGAGACATTAAACTGAGGCCCTGTCTGCTCTCTCAGGTGGATGTAAAAGATCCCATGACACTATTTTGAGAAAGAAAGACTTGCATTTATATAGTGCTTTCATGACCAGCAGACGTCATGAAGTGCTTTACAGCCAATGAAGTACTTTTGAGGTGTAGTCACTGTTGTAATGTGGGAAAGAGCAGGGGAAATATCCCCGGTGTCCTAGCCAATGTTTATCCCTCAATCAATGTAACAAAAGGATAATAGCAAAATACTGCGGATGCTGGAAATCTGAACTAACAACAGGAAATGCTGGAAACACTCAGCAGGCCAGGCAACATCCGTAGAGAGAGAAACAGAGTTAACAAAAAGATAGATTATCTGGTCAATATCACATTGCTGTTTGTGGGAGCTTGCTGTGCGCTAATTGACTTCTGTGTTTCCTACATTACAACAGTGACTACACTTCAAACAGTACTTCATTGGCTGTAAAGTGCTTTGGGACGTCCGGTGGTGGTGAAGGCGCTATAGAAATGCAAGTGTTTCTTTCTTCACTGGTCTCACCAGCGACCTCTTCTGGCTGATGGTTGATTGACTGACGATAGTCCGCGCATGCGCACAGGGAGCGGCGGTTTGGACCTAGTCCGGCGCAGCGACCCCTCCCGGTCACCAAGGGCAGCAACTGCGCATGCCCAGAGGAGACCAACCCCCCTCCCCCACACGGAGCTGCGCCTGCGCGGTCGGATCCTGCCAGAGGGAGTCGGTGCGGGCCATTCCTGGGAAAGGCCTTGGTGTCGGTTCCAGAGTCGCGATCGGTGACGCAAAGTGAGTTTTCTCCACTCCGATTGGGTGGAGAATCACGCGGGGTGGGGGGGAGGGGTGGATCGGGAGAGAACAAAGAGAAATAGAAAAACCTGAGAGTCGGCGAGGCCCCGGACCGAGCGGCGTCAGTTGGACGGAGCACGTGATCTCCTTGGGGACACGTGACCGAGCCCACGGCCTGATTGACGGGAGCTTACGACCAACAGGGAGCTAGCGGGGCGGGGCTGGAGGATCGAGCTGGCGGCGGGTCCTCCAACCAATCGGGGAGCCTGAGGGGCGGGACTAGCGCCGGCTGATTGTCTGATCCGCAGGGCAGCGAGTTTCTCCAGTCCCTTGTTCAGGGCCCGGGGCCCGGGGAGGCTGTGGGCCTTTATTCCCCTCATTGGACACAAGGCTCTTTGGCTCACAACACACTGGCTCAGGTTTTAATAGAGACTTTTTAAATTCATCAATAAAAGCAGATAAACCTGGTGCTTCTGTGGAACAAACTTTCTAATATTTTATAGAATCATAGAATGGTTACAGCACAGAAGGAGGCCATTCAGCCCGTCGAGCCCGTGCCGGCTCTCTGCAAGACCACTTCAGCGAGTCCCACTCCCCGCCCTTTCCCCGTAACCCTGCACATTTCTTTACTTCAGGCACTTATCCAATTCCCTTTTGAAAGCGGTGATTGAATCTGCCTCCACCACCCTTTCAGGCAGTGCATTCCAGATCCTAACCACTCGCTGAGTAAAAAAGTTTTTCCTCATGTCGCCTTTGGTTCTTCTGCCAATCACCTTAAATCTGTGTCCTCTGGTTCGCGACCCTTCCACCAATGTGAACAGTTTCTCTCTATCTACTCTGTCCAGAACCCTCATCATTTTGAACACCTCCATCAAATCTCATCTCAACCTTCTCTACACTAAGGAGAACAACCCCAGCTTCTCGAGTCTCTCCACATAACTGAAGTCCCTCATCCCTGGAACCATTCTTGTAAATCTTTTCTGCACCCTCTCTAAAGCCTTCACATCCTTCCTAAAGGGCGGTGCCCAGAATTGGACACAATACTCCAGTTGGGGCCGAACCAGTGTTTTATAAAGGTTCATCATAACCTCCTTGTTTTTGGACTCTATACCTCTATTTATAAAGCCCAGGTTCCCGTAAGCTTTTTTAACCGCTTTCTCAACCTGCCCTGCCACCTTCAATGATTTGTGCACACATACCCCCAGGTCTCTCTGTTCATGCACCCACTTTAGGATTGTACCCTTTAGTTTATATTGCCTCTCCTCATTCTTCCTACCAAAATATATCAGTTCGCACTTTTCTGCATTAAATTTCATCTCCCACGTGTCCGCCCATTCCACCAGCCTGTCTATGTCCCCTTGAAATCTATCACTATCCTCCTCACTGTTCACTATACTTCCAAGTTTTGTGTCATCTGCATATTTTGAAACTGTGCCCTGTACACCCAAGTCTAAGTCATTAATATATATCAAGAAAAGCACTGATCCTAGTACCGACCCCTGGGGAACACCACTGTGTACCTTCCTCCAGTCTGAAAAACAACTGTTCACCACTACTCTCTGTTTCCTGTCACTTTGCCAATTTTGTATCCATGCTGCCACTGTCCCTATTATTCCATGGGCTTCAACTTTGCTGGTAAGCCGAGTATGTGGCTCTTTGTCGAACGCCTTTTGGAAATCCATGTACACCAAGTTAACCGCATTGCCCTCATCAACCCTCTCTGTTACCTCATCAAAAAACTCAATCAGAATCAGAGCGGCCGGGCCCAGCGGACGTGCGGCCAGGGCCCAGGCACCAGGAAACCCAGGGTGCAGCGCCTCCCCCATCCGAGCCGCCGCTTCCCGGTTTCTTCAGCCGGTTCCACCAAGTCCGACTCGGGGCAAAGGACAGGAGCCAGGCTCCCAGAATGGCCCGTGGCCCCGGAGAGCATATGCACTCTCAGCGGGGAAATCAGCGCGTTGGATAGAGCGGTTTCTGGGGCGCGGTGATTGTGGGTGCTGCGGCCACCATTAGTCAACAGCTGTGGGGAAGAGTTTTATTGCAGGTGATGGAAGGTAGGTCCCTGGCCCCCTGTGTAGGTCTTTTTGTTGCTTCAGTTTGAGCTGGAGTGGAGATGGAGGAGAAGCTGCTGGGTTTAACCCCCAGTACTTCTGAGCCCAGGGGGACCCAACAGTTTCCAATGTGTGACAGTCAAGGGTGGTGGATTCTGGGGGAGATTAGGTTGTTACACAGACACTGTCCCTACAATGTAAAAGAGTATTGTTTTAGGAATAAGTATTTCTGTAGAGGCTTTTAATCCATTTTACATATACAGGTTTGTTTTAATTCATTCTTGGGATGTGGGCGTCGCTCGCAAGACCAGAATATGTTGCCAATCCCCATTTTCCCGTTGAGAAGGTGATGGTGGGCCGCCTTCTTGAACCGCTGCAGTCCGTGTGGTGAAGGTACTCCCACAATGCTGTTGTGTAAGGAGTTCCAGGATTTTCACCCAGTGATGATGTAGCAACGGCGATATATGTCCAAGTCAGGATGGTGTGTGACTGGGAGAACTTGGAGGTGATGGTGTTCCCATGCACCTTCTGCCCTTGTCCTTCTAGGTGCTGGAGGTTGTGGGTTTTGGAGGTTCTGTCAAAGTTCTGGTCGAGTTGCAGATGTATAAAGTCCGTCTCCTTCACCCCCTCCCACTCCCACCTCTCTCTCTCTCTCTCTCTCTCTCTCCTCCCATAGAGGCCAGAGGCCCAGACCAGGTGGCAGATTCCCTTCACCAAGGGACATTAGTGAACCAGTGGGATTTTATGACAATCCGGCAGCTTTCATGGTCACTTTTTTCTAGTGCCGGCCCCACAAATGACCAGATTCATGGAGCTCAATTTCACAACCTGCCTCTTTAGTGGGTTCTCTCTCACGCTCCCTGTTTTAAATTCATTTTACAGGGTATTAGAAGGGGAGGATTTGCAGACAGGAAACTCAAACCAAACATCACGTCAAGATCTGACACTCGATTCATCAGGAACTGAATATCATCGGCCTTTGAATATGGAAGCAAAAAGCACCGTTCACATCGGGGAGAGGCCGTTCACCTGCTCCGAGTGTGGGAAGGGATTCACTAATTCATCCCGCCTGCTGAGACACCAGCGAGTTCACACTGATGAGAGACCTTTTAACTGCTCGGACTGTGGGAATTGCTTTAAAAGTTCCGGGGCACTGATACACCATCAACGTGTTCACACTGGGGAGAGACCGTTCAGGTGCTCGCACTGCGGGACTGGGTTTGGGCAGTCATCTGACCTCACTGTACACCAGCGAGTTCACACTGGGGAGAGGCCGTTCACCTGCTCCGTGTGTGGGAAGGGATTCACTCGCTCATCCCACCTGCTGACACACCAGCGAGTTCACACTGGGGAGAGGCCATTCACCTGCTCCGTGTGTGGGAAGGGATTCGCTCGTTCATCCACCCTGCTGATACACCAGCGAGTTCACACTGATGAGAGACCTTTTAAATGCTCGGACTGTGGGAAGTGCTATAAAGTGTCCGGGGAACTGATACGCCATCAACGTGTTCACACTGATGAGAGACCGTTCAGGTGCTCTCACTGCGGGACTGGGTTCAGGCGATCATCTGACCTCACTGTACACCTGTGCACTCACACTGGGGAGAGGCCGTTCACCTGCTCTCACTGCGGGACTGGGTTTAGGCAGTCATCTGAGCTCACTATACACCAGCGCACTCACACTGGGGAGCGGCCGTTCACCTGCTCCGTGTGTGGGAAGGGATTCACTCGCTCATCCCACCTGCTGACACACCAGCGCACTCACACTGGGGAGCGGCCGTTCACCTGCTCTGACTGTGGGAAGGGATTCACTGAGTCATACCACCTGCTGACACACCAGCGAGTTCACACTGGGGAGAGACCGTTCACCTGCCCTGAGTGTGGGAAGGGATTCACTCAGTCATCCCACCTGCTGAGACACCAGCGAGTTCACACTGGGGAGAGGCCGTTCACCTGCCCTGAGTGTGGGAAGGGATTCACTCAGTCATCCAACCTACTGACACACCAGCGAGTTCACAAGTGACTGCAGGGATTGGATTCTGTTGTTGCTGCTGTTAATCACATCCAGGACTGAACCATGTTCATTCTGACAGGTGGGGATTGTTTCTGCTGATGTTAATAAGTCCGGGAACTGGGCTGGAGTTTAATATTCTGGATAGATGTCAAATAAATCAGCTTTGTGTTAAACACATTGTTGCAGATTTTCTTCTTTCCCACCTCAGTGTTTAGCATCACCTGGCTGGAGCTCAGAAAGGACAATCTGGGGGAGGATCATACGGTGGGAACAGAACTCCAGCCTGGACACTGTCCTTCAGGGCCACACTGAGAGGGGCAAACGGCACTTTGGTCTTTCTCGTCTCTCTTCACTGACAGCAAAGTTGCCGTGCGGGTTAATCTCGAGGCGTGTGAGAAATGTGTCCCAGCTGCTCTCTGCCATGGTTTAGAGCTCTTAGACACGGAACTGGAGGCTCCTTTACGAATGTAGCCCAGTGCTTTTTATTTAATGGCCTTATTAACCTGTGTTGCTACTTTTAGTGATTTGTGTATCTGTATCCCTGGATCCCTCTGCTCCTCCAGCCCATTTAGACTATTAGGGGGAAATTCGGTGGCGCCCCCTTTGGGTCGCTAATGTCACCGGGGCTAATTTTAGCGCCCTGAAAAAGTTAGCGCCCCTGCGCATTAAATTCAGTGGTAGCGCCCCAGGCAGGAGGCGGGGTGGTACTGGAAGCGCGCCCTTCCCTCTTGAGGCGCTACCAGTGAATTTCACGGTGCTTCGTGTAACATCGCCATACCCGTCGGCACATAGCACCGTGTCATAGCAGACCTCCCTCCCTGATTAAAGGGGAGGGGCCTAGCACTACGCACACCGGGGCCCTGCTGGGCCACTGGGGAACAGGGTGTTGGATCAAGAGGAGCGCCGGGCTGAGAGATCGTGGCCGGCACCCTGAAGAATAAAGGGGAAACATAGAAACATAGAAGATAGGAGCAGGAGTCGGCCATTCGGCCCTTTGAGCCTGCTCCGCCATTCAATGAGATCATGGCTGATCATCCAAATTCAGTACCCTGTCCCTGCCTTCTCCCCATATCCCTTGATCCCTTTAGCCTTAAGAAATATATCCAACTCTTTTTGAATATATTTAATGAACTGGCCTCCACCGCCCTCTGTGGCAGAGAATTCCACAGGTTCACCACTCTCTGGGTGAAGAAATTCCTCCTGATTTCAGTCCTACATGGCTTACCCCTTATCCTTAGACTATGACCCCTGGTTCTGGACTCCCCGGCAATCATAAAAATCCTTCCTGCATCTACTCTGTCCAGACCTGACAGAATTTTATAGGTTTCGATGAGCTCCCCTCTCATTCTTCTAAACTCCAGTGAGTATAATCCCAATCGACACAATCTCTCCTCATACGTCATTCCTGCCATCCCAGGTATCAGCCTGGTGAATCTTCGCTGCACTCCTTCCATGGCAAGAACGTCCTTCCTCAGGTAAGGCGACCAAAACTGCACACAATACTGAAGGTGCGGTCTCACCAAGGCCCTGTACAACTGTAGCAAGACATCTTTATTCCTGTACTCGAACCCTCTTGCTACGAAGACCAACATACCATTTGCCTTCTTAACTGCCTGCTGCACCTGCATGCTTACCTTCAGCGACTGGTGCACAAGAACACCCAGGTCTCTTTGCACTTCCCCTTCTCCCAATCTATTGCCATTCAAATAATAATCTGCCTTCCTGTTTTTGCCACCAAAGTGGATAACCTCACATTTATCCACATTATAGTGCATTTGCCATGTTTCTGCCCAATCACCCAATCTGTCCAAATCGTACTGGAGTTTCACGACATCCTCCTCACAGCTTACCCTCCCACTCAGCTTTGTGTCATCTGCAAATTTGGAGATATTACATCCAATTCCCCCATCCAGATCATTAATACATATTGTGAATAGCTGGGGTCCTAGGACCGATCCTTGCGGCACCCCACTAGTCACTGCCTGCCACTCGGAAAATGACCCGTTTATTCCAACTCTTTGCTTTCTGTCCGCCAACCAGTTCTCTATCCAGGTCAATACCTTGCCCCCAATCCCATGTGCCTCAAATTTGTACGCTAATCTCTTATGTGGGACCTTATCGAAAGCCTTCTGAAAGTCCAAATACACCACATCCACTGGTTCTCCCTTATCTATTTTACCAGTTACATCCTCAAAAAATTCCAGTAGATTAGTCAAGCACGATTTACCTTTTGTAAATCCATGTTGACTTTGTCCGATCCTGTCACTGCTTTCCAAGTGCTCTGCTATTACATCTTTTATAATAATAGATTCTAGCATTTTCCCCACTACCGATGTCAGGCTTACCGGTCTATAATTCCCCGCTTTTTCTCTACCACCTTTTTTGAATAGTGGGGTAACATTAGCTACCCTCCAACCCATGGGTACTGTTCCAGAGTCTATCGAGTTCTGGAAGATGACCAGCAATGCATCTACTATTTCTAGGTCCACTTCCTTAAGTACCCTGGGATGTAGATTATCAGGCCCTGGGGATTTATCTGCTTTCAGTCCCATCAATTTTCCTAACTCCATTTCCCTACAAATACTGATTTCTTTCAGTTCCACCCTTTCATCAGGCCCTATGTCCCCCGGCATCTCTGGGAGGTTATTTGTGTCCTCCTTTGTGAAGACAGAACCAAAGTATGAATTTAGTTGGTCTGCCATTTCTTTGTTTCCCATTATAAATTCCCCTGATTCTGACTGTAAGGGACCTACGCTTGACTTCACCAATCTTTTTCTCTTCACATGTCTATTAAAGCTTTTACAGTCAGTTTTTATGTTCCCTGATAGCTTACTCTCATATTCTATTTTCCCTTTCTTAATTAATCCCTTTGTCCTCCTTTGTTGAATCCTAAATTGCTCCCAATCCTCAGGATTATTGCTTTTTCTGGCCAATTTATATGTCGTCTCCTTGGATCTTATGCTATCCCTAATTTCCCTTGTTAGCCACGGTTGAGTCACCTTTTTTGTTTTATTTTTATGCCAAACTGGGATGAACAAATTCTGTAGCTCATCCATTTGGTCTTTGAATGTTTGCCATTGCCTATCCACCGTCAACCCTTTGAGTGCCATTCCCCAATCAATCCTACCCAACTCGCTCCTCAGACCATCGTAGTTTCCTTTATTTAAATTGAGGACCCTAGTCTCTGAGTCAACTACTTCATTCTCTATCTTAATGAAGAATTCAATCATATTATGATCGCTCAGACCCAAGGGGCCTCGTACAAAATAAAAAGTTGCCGCCCAACACCTGCCCTTTAAGTGGCGTCGCCATGGTTGCAGGAACGACCCCTGACCCTGTCAGACATATCGTCCAGCGATAGGTCAGAGGTCGCAACCCTAGGTTGCAGCCGGGGTGCTGCACATGGTGATGACGTCATTGCCGGCGGTGCAGTGCCATGGGGCGTTACCGGCTACCGCCACCGCTAACCTCCCACTGAATATCACAGGAGGCACAAAGCAACCCAATTTCACCCCCTTGTCCAAGTAGTGAGTGGCCTCCTTATTCTTCCCACCAAAACACACCACCTCACACTGACCTATAGTGAAATTCATTAACACACCACCTCACACTGATCTACAGTGAAATTCATTTGCCAATTACATGCTCATTCTGAAATTTATTAATGTCTTCTTGCATTTTGTCTTCCTCAGTATTAACTCTACCTCCCAATTTGGTGTCATCGACAAACTTTGAAATTGTTCTTCTGATTCCCGAGTCCAAATCGTTTATGAACAACAGTGATCCCAGCACCGATCCCTGTGGAACTCCACTTCCCACCTTTTGCCAGTCTGAGTAGCTGCTCCCAACCCCATCTCTCTGTTTTCTGACCAGCTTGCTATATCAATAAACAGTATGTAAGACCGACAAGATGACCAAGGTCAGGCCGTGTGGAGTGAAGGGCCCGGCAGCAGAATGGATGGAAAGCTGGCTACAAAACAGAAATCAGAGGGTTGGAGTTAAGGGAAGTTTGTTGCGATCTTTCCATCCATTCTGCTGCCTGGCCCTTGACTCCACATGGCCTGACCGTGTTCATCTTGTGGACCGTACATACTGCAGACACAGCGCACCAGTGGTGGATATTGAGTCCTGTGGCAGGGGCGTCCCTGACAGGGTTACAGACCCTTCAGCCACTGGAGCAACATGGAGGCTCTTGTTCGGGGCCTGAGGCCCACCCTGGGTGTTTGTAAAGCGGATAATGTTGAGTGTTTTAATAATGGGGCTCGGGGCCTACCTGCAGTTTATTAACCTCCCGACCCCGCTCCCGCCGACCAGCAGCTCCGCCCGGCGACCGCGCGGGGCTTTCTTTGTAAAGTCGGTGAGACACGTGACCCAGGCCCAGGGCCTGATTGACAGGAGCTTCTGACCAATAGGGAGCGAGCGGGGTGGGGCTGGAGGAGCAAGCCGGCAGCGGGTCCTCCAACCAATCGGGGAGCCTGAGGGGCGGGACTTGCGCCGGCTGATTGTCTGATCCACAGGGCAGCGAGTTTCTCCAGTCCCTTGTTCAGGGCCCGGGGCCAGGGGAGGCTGTGGGCCTTTATTCCCCTCATTGGACACAAGGCTCTTTGGCTCACAACACACGGGCTCAGATTGCAATACAGACTTTTTAAATTCATCAATAAAAGCAGATAAACCTCGTGCTTCTGTGGCACAAACTTTCTAATATTTGGGAGTAAAAGTACAAGTTTTTGTCCCTCTGGGGAATTTGTTATTAGTTTCAGGAAACAACAACCACTTGTATTTATAAAGCGCCTTTAATGTAGTAAAACATCCCAAGGCTCTTCACAGGAGCGTTAGAAAACAAAATTTGACACCGAGCCACATAAAGCGATATTCGGGCAGATGACCAAAAGCTTGGTCAAAGAAGTAGGTTTTAAGGAGCATCTTAAAGAAGGAGAGAGACAGGTAGAGAGATGGAGAGGTTTAGGGAAGGAATTCCAGAGCTTAGGGCCCAGGCAGCTGAAGGCACGGCCACCAATGGTGGAGCGGTTAAAATCGGGGAGGCTCAAGAGGCCGGAATTAGAGGAGCGCAAATATCTCGGAAAGTTGTGGGGCTGGAGGAGATTCCAGAGATAGGGAGGGGCGGGGCCACGGAGGGATTTGAAAACAAGGATGAGAATTTTAAGGATGAGACACTTGAGGAAAAGCAGGGAGTGGGGGAGGGTCAAGCCCTTATGGGACAGGGTCGCTAATTCTGTTGTGCGACAGTTACTGGGACAGACTGTATCTCCCCTCTCCTCCACACAGGGATTTGTGGTAGTTAAAGGGACAGTAATTCTCCTTGTTTTGCGAGATTGTAATTAAAGGGACACTACTTTGAGATGGCTGCGAACTTTTAGTGTCGCCAGCCTTTCTAAAACATCTTCCTTTTTTGAGGATCTGTGTGAACAGGCTGGTGACTCAGCAGGTGGGATGAACTCTGAAACCTCTTTGCACAGTCAGATCATTTAAAGGGTCTCTCATCGGTTCTGGGGCAGGAGGGATCTGGTTAACAGCAGCCAGGCTCATGGCACCATGACTGGCTCTGTTGCAAAGAAGGGAGGGAAAAAGAGTGGCAGGGCTATAGTAATAGGGGATTCGATTGTAAGGGGAATAGATAGGGGTTTCTGTGGTCGCGACCGAGACTCCAGGATGGTATGTTGCCTCCCTGGTGCAAGGGTCAAGGATGTCTCGGCGCGGGTGCAGAACATTCTGGAGGGGGAGGGGGAACAGCCAGTTGTCGTGATACATGTTGGTACCAACGACGTAGCTAAAAAAAGGGAAGAGGTCCTACAAGTAGAATTTAGGGAGTTAGGAGCCAAACTAAAAAGTAGGACCTCGAAGGTAGTAATCTCTGGATTACTACCAGTGCCACGTGCTAGTAAGAGTACAGAGAACAGGATAGTTAGGCTAAATACGTGGCTTGAGCAGTGGTGTAAGAGGGAGGGTTTTAAATTTTTGAGGCATTGGAACCAGTTTTGTGGTAGGTGTGACCTATACAAAAGGGACGGTCTACACCTGTGCAGAGATGGAACTGATGTTCTCGGGGTAATTTTTGATAAAGCAGTTCGGGAGCATTTAAACTAGTATGGCAGGGGGCTAGAAACCTATGCAGTGAAATAGAGGAAAGTGAAAGGCAGACAGAAATAAATGATAAAAGGGTGAGGAACAAAAAACAAAGGGCCAAACTAATTCATAAAAAATGTGAGCATAAAAAAAGCCTGAGGGTTTTATACCTTAATGCGAGAAGCATCAGGAACAAGGTAGATGAATTAGCTGTGGAAATAGAGGTTAATAATTATGATCTAATTGGGATTACGGAAACATGGTTGCAGGGTGAGCAGGGCTGGGAGCTTAACATACAGGGGTATTCAGTATTTAGGAAGGATCGACAAAAAAGAAAGGGAGGAGGGGTAGCATTGCTAGTAAAAGAGGGGATAAATGCAATTGAAAGGAAGGATATTAACTCAGTTAATACAGAATCTATATGGGTGGAGCTAAGAAATAGCGAGGGGCGAAAAACATTAATAGGAGTGGTATATAGGCCTCCAAATAGTAAAATAGAGGTTAGGGAGGGCATCACGAGGGAAATTAGAGAAGCGTGCAATAAGAGCACAGCTGTCATCATAGGTGACTTTAACTTACATATAGATTGGACTAGCCTAATCAGTAAAAATAATGAGGAGGAGGAATTCCTTGAGTGTTTGAGGGATGGTTATCTGGATCAATATGTCGAGGAACCAACTCGGGAACAGGCTATATTGGACTGGGTACTGTGCAATGAGAAGGGACTAATCAGTAATCTTGTTGTACGGGGACCCTTGGGTCAGAGCGATCATAACATGATCGATTTCTCACTCGAAATGGAGAGCGAAGAAATTGACTCAGAGACTAAGGTCCTGAATTTAAACAAGGGGAATTATGATGCCATGAGACGGGAACTGAGTAGGTCTGAGTGGACAACGTTCCTGGGAGGACTGGAGGTAGATAAACAATGGCAAACATTTAAAGATAGAATGACAAAATTGCAAAAATTGTTTATACCAATCTGGCATAAAAGGAAATCTAAAAAGGTGACTCAACCGTGGATAACAGGGGAAATTAGAGACAGCATAAAATCCAAAGATAGGGCGTATAAAATAGCCAAAAAAAGCGCCAGAGCGGAAGATTGGGAACAGTTTAAGATAGAGCAAAGGAGGGCAAAGGGCATAATCAAGAGGGGCAAAATAGCTTACGAAAACAAGCTGGCGGAAAATATAAAAACTAACTCCAAAAGCTTTTATAAGTATATCAAAAGGAAAAGACTGGTGAAAACCAAAGTTGGTCCATTGCAGTCAGATACGGGGGAATATATAATGGGAAATAAGGAAATGGCAGATCAACTAAATGCATACTTTGGGTCAGTCTTTACGAAGGAAGACACAAAAAACCTCCCTGGGATATCGGGAAAAATAGGGACATTGGCAAAGGAGGAACTGACGCAAATCAATATCTCTAAGGATATGGTGTTAAGGAAGCTAAAGGGATTGAAGGTGGACAAATCCCCAGGGCCTGATAACATGCATCCTAGGGTACTGAAGGAGGTGGCCCTAGAGATAGCGGATGCACTAAGGATGATTTTTCAGAATTCATTAGACTCGGGAACAGTACCGATGGATTGGAGGGTAGCTAACGTTACCCCACTATTCAAAAAGGGGGGTAGGGAAAAAGCAGGTAATTACAGACCTGTAAGCCTTACATCAGTTGTGGGCAAAATGCTGGAGTCCATCATTAAGGATGAAATAGCGGAGCACTTAGCAAATGGGGACAGGATAGGACAGAGTCAACATGGATTTACAAAGGGTAAATCGTGCTTGACTAATCTATTGGAATTTTTTGAGGGAGTAACTGGTAGAATAGATGGGGGAGAGCCAGTAGATGTGGTGTACCTGGACTTCCAAAAGGCCTTCGATAAGGTCCCACATAAAAGATTAGCATGGAAAATTGAGGCTCATGGGATAAAGGGGAAAGTTTTGGCGTGGATAGGGAACTGGCTGTCAGATAGAAAACAGAGAGTTGGAATAAACGGCTCATTTTCTGAATGGCAGGCAGTAACAAGTGGGGTACCACAGGGATCTGTCCTGGGCCCCCAGCTGTTCACAATTTACATTAATGACCTGGATCAGGGAGTCGGATGCAGCATTTCCAAATTTGCAGACGACACTAAACTAGGAGGGGGGGTGGGCTCAGAGGAAGAGACCAGGAAGCTCCAGAGCGATTTGGACAGACTGGGCGATTGGGCGGATAAATGGCAGATGCACTATAATGTGGACAAGTGCGAAGTTATCCACCTTGGGTGCAGGAACGGGAGGGCAAATTATTATTTAAATGGCAATAGATTGGGAGAGGGGGAAGTACAGAGAGACCTGGGTGTTCTTGTACACCAGTCACTGAAGGCGAGCATGCAGGTGCAACAGGCGGTCAAGAAGGCAAACGGTATGCTGGCCTTCATAGCAAAAGGGTTAGAATACAGGAACAGGGATACCTTGCTGCAGCTGTACAGGGCACTGGTGAGACCACACCTCGAGTACTGTGTACAGTTTTGGTCGCCTCATCTGAGGAAGGATGTTCTTGCCATGGAGGGGGTGCAGCGGCGATTCACCAGGCTGATACCAGGAATGGCGGGAATGACCTATGAGGAGAGACTATGTAGTTTAGGGATGTACACACTGGAGTTTAGAAGATTGAGAGGGGACCTCATAGAAGTGTATAAAATTCTGACAGGTCTAGACAGACTGGATGCAGAAGGAATGTTTCCCTTGGCGGGTGAGAACAGAACTAGAGGACATAATTTAAGGATAAGGGCTAAACCATTTAGGACAGAGATGAGGGGGAATTTCTTCACTCAGAGAGTGGTGAACCTGTGGAACTCATTGCCACAGAGGGCAGTGTACGCCAGCTCATTAAATATATTTAAGAGGGAATTAGATATATTTCTACGGGCAAAAGGGGTTAAGGGTTACGGAGAGAAGGCGGGGACGGGATACTGAATTAAAGGATCAGCCATGATCTCATCGAATGGCGGAGCAGGCACGAAGGGCCGAATGGCCTACTCCTGCTCCTATCTTCTATGTAAACAGTGATCACAATATCATTAGGTTTAAAGTAGTTATGGAAAGGGACAAAATAAAATCAACGGTGAAAAGACCCAGCTGGAAGAGAGCCAGTTTCAGTGATTTGAGAAGGGATCGAGCACAGGTGGACTGGAAACAAAGATTGTCCAGGAAAACAGTGAATGACCAATGGCAGGCCTTCAAGGCTGAGATAGTTCGGGTACAAACCAAGCATATTCCCATAAGGAGGAAAGATGGGCCATCCAAAGCTAGAGCTCCCGATGACAAAGGACATCGAGGTTAGAATAAAACAGAAAAAGGTTTACGACAAATGTCAGGTACAGAATACAGTCAAAAACCAGGCAGAATACAGAGAGTGCGGGGGAAATTGAAACAGGATATAAGAAGGGCAAAGAGAGAATATGAGAAAAGATTAGGGGGTAACATAAAAGGGAAAAAATCTTCTATAAACATATGAAAAGTAAAAGGATAGTTAAAGGAATGGTGGGACCAATTAGCGACCAAATAGGATCTCATCATAAGAACATAAGAAATAGGAGCAGGAGTCGGCCATTTGGCCCCTCGAGCCTGCTCCGCCATTCAATGAGATCATGGCTGATCTGATCTTGGGTTCAGCTCCATTTCCCTGCCCGCTCCCCATAACCCATCACTCCCTTATCGTTCAAAAATCTGTCTATCTCCACCTTAAATGTATTTAATGACCCAGCCTCCACAGCTCTCTGGGGCAGAGAATCCCACAGATTTACGACCCTCGGAGAGAAGAAATTCCTCCTCATCTCAGTTCTAAAAGGGCGACCCTTTATTCTGAAACTATGCCCCCGAGTTCTAGATTTCCCCACGAGGGGAAACATCCTCTCTGCATCTACCTTGTCGAGCCCCCTCAGTATCTTATATGTTTCAATAACATCCCCTCTCAGTCTTCTAAATTCCAGTGAGTACAGGCCCAACCTGCTCAACCTTTCTTCATAAGTCAACCCCTTCATCTCTGGAATTAACCGAGTGAACCTTCTCTGAACTGTCTCCAATGCAAGTATATCCCTCCTTAAATAAGGAGACCAAAACTGTACGCAGTACTCCAGGTGTGGTCTCACCAATACCCTGTACAGATGTAGCAGGATTTCCCTGCTTTTATACTCCAGCCCCCTTGCAATAAATGCCAACATTTCATTTGCCTTCCTGATTACTTGCTGTACCTGCATGTTAACTTGTGTTTCATGAACAAGGACCCCCAGGTCACTCTGTACTGCAGCATTTTGTAATCTCTCTCCATTTAAATAATAATTTGCTTTTTTACTTTTGTTACAGTTTGCCAACCTGAAAATACATAGAAACATAGAAGATAGGAGCAGGAGTCGGCCATTCGGCCCCTCGAGCCTGCTCCACCATTCAATGAGATCATGGCTGATCATCCAAATTCAGTACCCTGTCCCTGCCTTCTCCCCATATCCCTTGATCCCTTTAGCCTTAAGAAATATATCCAACTCCTTCTTGAATATATTTAGTGAATTGGCCTCCACCGCCTTCTGTGGTAGAGAATTCCACAGGTTCACCACTCTCTGGGTGAAGAAATTCCTCCTCATCTCTGTCCTAAATGGCTTACCCCTTATCCTTAGACTGTGACCCCTGGTTCTGGACTCCCCGACCATCGGGAACATCCTTCCTGCATTTGACCCATTTATCCCAACTCTCTGTTTTCTGTTAGTTAGCCAATCCTCTATCCATGCAATATATTACCCTCAACCCCGTGAGCTCTTATCGTGTGCAGTAACCCTTTATGTGGCACCTTATCAAATGCCCTCTGGAAATCCAAATGCACATCCGTTGTTTCTCCTTTATCCACCCTGCTCGTTACATCCTCAAAGAACTCCAGCAAATTTGTCAACAAGATTTCCCTTTCATAAAACCATGCTGACTCTGCTTGACTGTATTATGATCATACGGAGGCAGAGGGTGTGGCTGAGGTACTGAATGAGTACTTTGCATCTGTCTCCACAAAAGAAGAGGATGAAGTTAATGTCGCAGTAGAGGAGGGGGGGAGTAGAGAAATTGGATAAAAATGGATAGAAAGGAGGTGCTAAATAGGTTGGCATCACTCAAGGTTAACGAGTCACCCGGTCCAGATGTAATGCATCCTAGGTTGCTGAGGGAAGCTAGGGTGGAAATAGCAGAAGCTCCGACCACAATCTTTCAATCTCCCTCAGATATATGGGAGTGGTGCCAGAAGACTGGAGGATTGCAAATGTTGCACCCCTGTTTAAAAAAGGGGAGAGGGATAAACCTGGTAACTACAGGCCGATCAGTCTAATGTCAGTGGTGGGTGAACGATTAGAGACCATTGTCAAGGACAAAATTATTTCTCACTTGGAGAAGCATGGGTTAATAAGGGGCAGCCAGTATGGATTTGTTAAAGGTAAATCATGTCTGACTAACCTGATTGAGTTCTTTGATGAAGTAACAGAGGGTTGATGAAGGTATTGCGGTAGATGTTATATATATGGACTTTTAAAAGACATTTGATAAAGTACCACATAAAAGACTTACTCGGAAAAGAGAAGCACATGGTATTAAAGGGCTGATGGTAATTTGGGTATATAATTGGCTGAGGGATAGGAGACAGTCAGCGGTGCTGAGGGATGTTTTTCTGACTGGAGGGAAGTATGCAGTGGGTTCCCCCAGGGGTCGGGATTAGGACCATTGCTTTTCTTGTTATATATAACTGACCTGGACTTGGGTATAGGTGTACAAGTTTGAAGTTTACAGATGATACAAAACTTGGCAACGTAGTAAATAGTGAGCATAGTAGTAGCAGACTTCAGAAGGACAGAGACAGACTGTGAAATGAGCAGACACAAGGCAGATGGAATTAAATGAGGATAAGTGTGAAGTGATGCACTTTGGGAGAAACAACAGGGAGAGGCCGTATAATCTAACTGGGACTATTTTGAGGGGGTGCAAGAGCAGAGGGACCTGGGGGTCCATATTCACAAATCTTTGAAAGTGCCGCGGCAAGTTGGTGAGGCGGTTCAGAAAGTGTGTGGGATACTTGGCTTTGTAAATAGGGCCACTGAATACAAAAACAAGGAAGTTACACTAAACCTTTACAAAACACTAGTGAGGAACATAGGACAGGAGGAGGCCATTCAGCCCCTCGAGCCTGTTCTGCCATTCAATGAGATCATGGCTGATCTGTGACTTAACCCCATAGACCCGCCTTTGGCCCATATCCCTTAATACCTTTGGGTAACAAAAACCTATCAATCTCAGATTTAAAATTAACAATTGATCTAACATCAATTGCCATTTGTGGAAGGGAGTTCCAAACTTCTACCATCCTTTGTGTGTAGAAGTGTTTCCTAATTTCACTCCTGAAAGGTCTGGCTCTATTTTTAGACTCTGCCCCCTAGTCCTAGACTGCCCAACCAGCGGAAATAGTTTCTCTCTATCTACCCTATCTGTTCCCCTTAATATCCTGAAAACTTCGATCAGATCACAACTTAACCTTCTAAATTCTAGGGACTACAACCCTAATTTGTATAATTTCTCCTCGTAACTTAACCCTTGGAGTCCAGGTATCATTCTGGTAAACCTACGCTGCACTCCCTCCAAGGCCAATATATCCTTCCTAAGCTGTGATGCCCAGAACTGCTCACAGTGCTCCAGGTGTGGTCAAAACAAGGTATTCGGGAAAGATAGAGAACAAAAAAGAGAAGGGGTGGCCGTATTGATCAACTAAACTATTACAGCGCTGGAGAGGGTGATGTAGTCGAGGGAGCAAAGGCAGGTTTGAATTCAGGAACAATCGAGGAGCGATTACACTGCTGGGTGTTTACTACAGGCCACCAAATAGTGGGGAGGAGACAGAGGAGCGATTACACTGCTGGGTGTTTACTACAGGCCACCAAATAGTGGGGCGGAGATAGAGGAGCTATTACGCTGCTGGGTGTTTACTACAGGCCACCAAATAGTGGGGAGGAGATAGAGGAGCTATTACGCTGCTGGGTGTTTACTACAGGCCACCAATTAGTGGGGAGGAGATAGAGGAGCGATTACACTGCTGGGTGTTTACTACAGGCCACCAATTAGTGGGGAGGAGATAGAGGAGCTATTACACTGCTGGGTGTTTACTACAGGCCACCAATTAGTGGGGAGGAGATAGAGGAGCGATTACACTGCTGGGTGTTTACTACAGGCCACCAAATAGTGGGAAGGAGACAGAGGAGCGATTACACTGCTGGGTGTTTACTACAGGCCACCAAATAGTGGGGAGGAGATAGAGGAGCGATTACACTGCTGGGTGTTTACTACAGGCCACCAAATAGTGGGGAGGAGATAGAGGAGCGATTACACTGCTGGGTGTTTACTACAGGCCACCAAATAGTGGGGCGGAGATAGAGGAGCGATTACACTGCTGGGTGTTTACTACAGACCACCAAATAGCGGGGAGGAGATAGAGGAGCGATTACACTGCTGGGTGTTTACTACAGGCCACCAAATAGTGGGGAGGAGATAGAGGAGCGATTACACTGCTGGGTGTTTACTACAGGCCACCAAATAGTGGGGAGGAGATAGAGGAACAGATTTGCAGGCAAATTACAGAAAGATGCAAGAACTACAGAGTAGTGATAATGGGGGACTTCAATTATCTGAATATAGACTGGGATAATAACAGTGTAAAGGGCAAATTGGGGAGGAATCCCTGAAATTTGTACAAGAGAACTTTCTGGATCAGTGTGTTTCCAGCCCAATGAGGAAGGAAGCAGAGCTAGATCTAGTTCTGGGGAATGAAGTGGGGCGCGTGGAGCGTGTTTCAGTGGGGTGTATTTAGGGGATCAGTGATCATAATATCATCAGGTTTAGAATAGTTATAGAAAAGGACAAAGAACAATCAAGCGTAAAAAATAACTGCAGTGAGAGGAAAAGGGATCTGGCCCAGGTGATTGGAGTCAAAAATTGGGAGGCAAAACAGAAAATGACCAATGGGAGGCCTTCAAAGAGGAGCTGGTTCGGGTACAGAGCAGACACATTCCTATGAGCGGGAAAGGAAGGGCATCCAAAGCTAGAGCTCCCTGGATGACTAAAGATAGAGGTTAAAGTGAGAGAGAAAAAGGAGGTTTATGACAAATGTAAGGTTGATAATACAGTGGGGAATCATGCTGAATATAGAAAGTACAGAGGAGATCTAAACAATGGAATAAGAGGGGCAAAGAGAGAGTATGAGAGCAGATTAGCAGCTAACATAAAAGGGAACCCAAAAGTCTTTTATAAACACTTAACTAGTAAAAGGGCAGTCAAAGGAAGGGAGGGGCTGATTGGGGACCTAAAGGGAGATTGTCTTGTGGAGGCAGAGGGCTGGGCTGAGGGACTAAATGAGAACTTTGCATCTGTCTTCACTGGAGAAGAGGATGCTGCCAATGTAGCAGTAAAGGAGGAGGCCGGAGCGATACTGGACAGGATACAAATAGATAAAGAGGAGGGACTTCAAAGGTTGGCAGTCCTCAAAGTAGAAAAGTCACCGGTCCGGATGGGATTTGTCCTCGGTTACTGAGGGAAGTAGGGGTGAAAATTGCGGAGGCTCCGGCCACAATCTTCCAATCCTCCTTGGACATGGGGGTGGTGCCAGAGGACAGGAGGATTGCAAATGTTACAGCCCTGTTTAAAATAGGGGAGAGGGATAAACCCGGCAACTACAGGCCAGTCAGCCTAACGTCGGTGGTGGGGAAACTTTTAGAGACATTAATCCGGGACAAAATTCATTGGCCCTTAGAAAACTACCATGGGATTGAAGGGATCAAGGGATATGGGGAGAGTTGGAATAAACGGATCTTTTTCCGAGTGGCAGGCAGTGACTAGTGGGGTACCGCAGGGATCGGTCCTTGAACCCCAGCTATTCACAATATATATTAATGATCTAGACGAGGGAACTAGATGTAATATCTCCAAGTTTGCAGACGACACAAAGCTGGGTGGGCGTGTGTGCTGTGAGGAGGATGCTGAGAATCTCCAGCATGATTTGGACAGGTTGGGTGATTGGGCAGATGCATGGCAGATGCAGTATAATGTGGATAAATGCAAGGTTATCCACTTTGGTGGCAAAAACAGGAAGGCAGATTATTATCTGAATGGCAATAGATTGGGAGAAGGGGAAGTGCAACGAGACCTGGGTGTCCTTGTGCACCAGTCGCTGAAGGTAAGCATGCAGGTGCAGCAGGCGGTTAAGAAGGCAAATGGTATGTTGGCCTTCGTAGTGAGAGGATTCGAGTACAGGAGCAAGGATGTCTTGCTGCAGTTGTACAGGGCCTTGGTGAGACCACACCTTGAGCATTGTGTGCAGTTTTGGTCGCCTTATCTGAGGAAGGATGTTCTTGCCATGGAGGAAGTGCAGCGAAGATTCACCAGACTGATACCTGGGATGGCAGGAATGACGTATGGGGAGAGATTGGGTCGATTGGGCTTATACTTGCTGGAGTTTAGAAGAATGAGAGGGGATCCCATTGAAACTTATAAAATTCTAACAGGACTAGACAGACCAGATGCAGGAAGGATGTTCCCGATGGCTGGGAGTCCAGAACCAGGGATCACAGTCTAAGGATTAGGGGTAAGCCATTTAGGACAGAGATGAGGAGGAATTTCTTCACCCAGAGAGTGGTGAACCTATGGAATTCTCTACTACAGAAGGCAGTGGAGGCCAATTCATTAAATATATTCAAGAAGGAGTTAGATATATTTCTTAAGGTTAAAGTGATCAAGGGATATGGGGAGAAGGCAGGGACAGGGTACTGAATTTGGATGATCAGCCATGATCTCATTAAATGGCAGAGCAGGCTCGAGGGGCCGAATGACCGACTCCTGCTCCTATCTTCTATGTTTCTATATTTCTATTACTCTCACTATTACCTCAATGCTAATGAATTGGGGGGAAACTCTCCACTGGCTGGAGTCAGACCGAGCACATAGGAAGATGATCTTGGTGGTTGGAGGTCAATCATCACAGCCCCAGGATATCGCTGCAGGAGTTCCTCAGGGCAGTGTCCTCGGCCCAACCCTCTTCAACTGCTTCATCAATGACCTTCCCTCCAACATAAGGTCAGAAGTAGGAATGTTCGCTGATGACTGCACAGTATTCAATTCTATTTGCAACTCCTCAGATAATGAAACCGTCCATGCCCGCATGCAACAAGACCTGGACAACATTCAGGCTTGGGCTGATATGTGGCAGGTAACATTTGCACTACACAAGTGCCAGGCAATGACTATCTCCGACAAGCAAGCATCTAATCACCGCCCCTTGACATTCAACGGCATTCCCATCACCGAATCCCCCACCATCAACATCCTGGGGGTCACCATTGACCAGAAACTTAACTGGACCAGCCACATAAATATTGTGGTTACAAGAGCAGGTCAGAGGCTGGGTATTCTGCGGCGAGTGTCTCACCTCCTGACTCCCCAAAGCCTTTCCACCATCTACAAGGCACAAGTCAGGAGTGTGATGGAATACTCTCCACTTTTCTGGATGAGTGCAGCTCCAACAACACTCAAGAAGCTCGACACCACCCAAGACAAAGCAGCCCGCTTGATTGGCATCCCATCCACCACCTTAAACATTCACTCCCTCCACCACCGGTGCACCGTGGCTGCAGTGTGTACCATCTACAAGATGTACAGCAGCAACTCGCCAAGGCTTCTTCGGCAGCACCTCCCAAACCGACAACCTCTTCTACCTGGAAGGACAAGGACAGTAGGCGCATGGGAACACCTGATAGAATACACATATCCCTGAAGGCAGCAGGACAGACAGAAAAGGTGGTTAAAAAGGCTTATAGGATACTTGCCTTCATTAGCCGAGGCATAGAATATAAGAGCAGGGAGGTGATGATGGAGCTGTACAAAACGCTAGTTAGGCCACTGCTGGAATACTGTGTGCAGTTCTGGTCGCCACACTATAGGAGGGATGTGATTGCATTGGAGAGGGTGCAGAGGAGATTCACCAGGATGTTACCTGGGCTGGAGCGCTTCAGCTATGAAGAGAGACTGGACAGGCTGGGGTTGTTTTCCTTGGAGCAGAGAAGGCTGAGGGGGGACCTGATTGAGGTGTACAAAATTATGAGGGGCATAGATAGGGTAGATAGAAAGGAACTTTTCCCCTTAATAGAGGGGTCAATAACCAGGGGGCATAGTTTCAAGGTAGGGGGCAGGAGGTTTAGAGGGAATTTGAGGAAAAACTTTTTCACCCAGAGTGTGGTTGGAATCTGGAACTCACTGCCTGAAAGGGTGGTAGAGGCAGGAACCCTCACATAAGAACATAAGAAATAGGAGCAGGAGTAGGCCAATCGGCCCCTCGAGCCTGCTCCGCCATTCAATAAGATCATGGCTGATCTGATCCTAACCGCCAATCCACTATCACAGAACCATCTCCTGAATCTAACAGAATTAGACACGAAATAGGAGCAGGATCAGGCTACACGGCCCCTGGGCCCGCTCCGCTACCCACAGGGCCATGTCCAAATTCCTGCCCGCTCCTCGTAACCCTTAATTCCCTTTACTTCTAGGAAACTGTCTATTTCTGTTTTAAATTTATGTAATGATGTAGCTTCTACAGGTTTTTGGGGCAGCATATTCCATGGACCTACCACCCTCTGAGTGAAGTAGTTCCTCCTCATCTCAGTTTTGAAAGAGCAGCCCCTTATTCTAAGACTATGCCCCCTAGTTCTAGTTTCAACATTCAAGAAGCATTTAGATGAGCACTTGAACCGCCATAGCATACAAGGCTACAGACAAAGTGCTGGAAAATGGGATTAGAATAGACAGGGCTTGATGGCCGGTGTAGACACGATGGGCCGAAGGGCCTCTTTCTGTGCTGTATAACTCTATGACTCTATGACCACCAACTCCAAGTCAAACACCATTCTAACTTGGAAGTATATTGCCATTCCTTCATCGGCGCTGGGTCAAAGTCCTGGAACTCCCTCCCTGACAGCGCTGTGAGAGTACCTTCACCACACGGACAGCAGCGGTTCAAGAAGGTGGCTCACCACCACCTTCTCAAGGGCAATTAGGGTGGGCAATAAATGCTGGCCTTGCCAGTGATGCCCACATCCCATGAACGAATTAAAAAAAAACTTCATCCCATAACACGCGTACAAGGGCTCAGTAATGTTTAATTCATCAGAAAAAGACAAAGTACAACAAAATACTGGTCAGCTTAACAGAATCTCATCATATTTATATTGCTGCAGTTGTACAGGGCCTTGGTGAGACCACACCTTGAGTATTGTGTGCAGTTTCGGTCACCTTATCTGAGGAAGGATGTTCTTGCCATGGAGGGAGTGCAGCGAAGATTCACCAGACTGATACCTGGGATGGCAGGAGTGACGATTGGGCTTGTACTCGCTGGAGTTTAGAAGAATGAGAGGGGATCTCATTGAAATTTATAAAATTCTAACAGAACTGGACAGACTGGATGCAGGAAGGATGTTCCCGATGGTCGGGGGGTCCAGAACCAGGGGTCACAGTCTAAAGATAACGGGTAATCCATTTAGGACAGAGATGAGGAGGAATTTCTTCACCCAGAGAGTGGTGAACCTGTGGAATTCTCCACCACAGAAGGCAGTGGAGGCCAATTCATTAAATATATTCAAGAAGGAGTTAGATATATTTCTTAAGGCTAAAGGGATATGGGGAGAAGGCAGAGACAGGGTACTGAATTTGGATGATCAGCCATGATCTCATTGAATGGCGGGGCAGGCCCGAGGGGCCGAATGGCCTACTCCTGCTCCTATCTTCTATGTTTATGAGGCCACAAACTTAAAATAGTCACTAATAAATACAGGAGTGAATTCAGGAGAAACTTTTTTACCAAAAGAATGGTGAGAATGGGGAACTTGCTACCACAGGGAGTGGTTGAGGTGAACAGCATAGATAGATTTATGGGGAAGCCACATGAGGGAGAAAGGAATGGGAGGAGATGTTGATCGGGTTAATTGAAGTAGGGTGGGTGTGGAGCATAAACACTGGCATGGACCAGTTGGGCTGAATGGCCTGTTTCTGTGCTGTACATTCTATGTAACACCATGAACTGTCAAATCAAGGAAATCATCAGCACAACAGTCTTAAAGATTAAACAGCAGTCCAAGAATTTATAAAACATTCATCCATTCCACGTTCATGTCACCCCAACTGTCTCCAGGGCCCTGCACTACAGAACAGTGTGAACTCGCTGGTGTCTCAGTAGGTCCGATGACCGAGTGAATCCTTTCCCACACACGGAGCAGGTGAACAGTTTCTCATCAGTGTGAACTTGTTGATGGCTCAGTAGGTCCGATGACCGAGTGAATCCTTTCCCACACACGGAGCAGGTGAACGGTTTCTCATCAGTGTGAACTTGTTGATGGCTCAGTAGGTGGGATGACCGAGTGAATCCCTTCCTACACACGGAGCAGGTGAACGGTCTCTCCCCAGTGTGAACTCGCTGGTGTCCGTTCAGATTCCTGGAGCGTTTAAAGCTCATCCCACAGACAGAACATGTAAACGGTCTCTCATCGGAGTGAACTCGCTGGTGTCCGTTCAGATCCCCAGAGGTTTTAAAGCTCTTCCCACAGTCAGAACATTTAAATGGTCTCTCATCAGTGTGAACTTGCTGGTGTCTCAACAGGTCGGATGACTGAGTGAATCCCTTCCCACACACGGAGCAGGTGAATGGTCTCTCCCCAGTGTGAACTTGCTGGTGTCTCACCAGGTGGGATGGTCGAGTGAGTCCCTTCCCACACACGGAGCAGGTGAACGGCGTCTTTCCTGCTCTCTCCAGCTGGTGTCCCTTCAGCTCCTGGGACATTTGAAAGCTTTTCCCACAGTCGGAATGTTTCACCGGCCTCTCCCCAGTGTGAACTCGCTGGTGTGCCAGCAGATTTGAGGACCGAGTGAATCTCTTCCCACACAGGAAGCAGGTGAACAGAATCCCTCCTGCTGTCTCCAGCTGGTGTCTCTTCAAATCCTGGGACCTTTTAAATCTCTTCCCACAGTCAGAACATTTAATCGGTCTCTCATCACTGTGAACAAGCTGGTGTCTCAGGAGGGTGGCAGAATGAGAGAATTGCTTCAAAAACACGGAGCAGGTCAACAGTCCCTCTTCGGTGTGGACAAGCTGGTGTCTCAGCAGCACGGAGGGTAAAGGTCCCTCCCTCGTGTGAACTTGCTGGTGTATCATCGGAGCGGATGGCTGAGTGAATCCCTTCCCACACACGGGGCCCGGGTTTCCCCCAGTGTGTGGCCACTGGTGATGCTTCAGGTATTTGTAGATTTTGAAGCTCTTTCAGTACATTTAGAAGTTCTCTCCCCAGTGTGAACTCACGGGTGTGCCAGCAGATTGGAGGAGCGACTGAATCAGGTCCTGAGGAATCGTCTAACCCTCAGACCTTGAGGTGATGTTTGGTTTGAGCTTCCTGTCTGTAAATGCTCCACTTCTAAAACCCTGTAAAAGGAGTGTAGAAAGGGTAAGGGGGGAAGCAGGAATTTTTTTTGGCTTATTTTGCCTCAAAGAACAAACAGGGTAGAGCCGGTCCCACTGGTGTCTAGCCGTGCCGACAATAACTAGTGGGCCAGAAACAGCCCAATCCACCTCACTGACTTGGCCCTGAAGTCAAATCAAGTCTCAGCAAAGTCTCATCAAATGACATCCTTTGTGACTGTGACAAAGGTAAACTATCCCTCCTCGTCCTTCCTGACTTGTGTGCAGCCTTTGACACGGTTGACCACTCCATCCTTCTCCCAACGCCTCTCCACCGTCGTCCAGCTGGGTGGGACTGCACTCGCCTGGTTCCATTCTTATCTATCTAATCGTAGACACAGAATCACCTGCAACGGCTTCTCTTCCCACTCCCGCATCGTTACCTCTGGTGTCCCCCAAGGATCTATCCTTGGGCCCCTCCTATTTCTCATCTAAATGCTGCCCCTTGGTGACATCATCTGAAAACACAGCATCAGTTTCCACATGTACGCTGACGACACCCAGCTCTACCTCACCACCACTTCTCACGACCCCTCCACGATCTCTAATCCAGTTCTGTGTGAGCAGAAACTTTCTCCAATTAAATATTGGGAAGACTGAAGCAATTGTTTTCAGTCCCTGCCACAAACTCCGTTCCCTAGCCACTGACTCAATCCCTCTTGCTAACATCTCTCTGAGGCTGAACCACACTGTTCACAACCTTGGTGTCATCTCTGACCCTGAAATGAGCTTCCGACCGCATATCCGCAGCATAACAAAGACCGCCTATTTCCACCTTGGTTACATCGCCCGTCTCCACCATTGCCTCAGCTCATCCGCTGCTGAAACCCTCACCCGGGCCTTTGTTACCTCTAGACTCGACTATTCCAACGCACTCCTGGCTGGCCTCCCACATTCTACCCTATGTAAACTTGAGGTGATCCAAAACTACCCGTGTCGTAACTCAACGCCAAGTCCCGTTCACCCATCACCCCTGTGCTCGCTGACCTACATTGGCTCCCGGTTAAGCAATGCTTCGATTTCAAAATTCTCATCCTTGTTTTCAAATCCCTCCACGGCCTCGCCCCTCCCTATCTTAGTTATTCCCTTCAGCCTCACAACCACCCGCCCCCCGCGATAGAATCACAGAAAAATTAAGGCACAGAAGGAGGCCATTCGGCCCATCTTGTCTGTGCCGGCCGATTAAGTGCTATCCACACTAATCCCACTTTCCAGCACTTGGTCCGTGGCCTTGTAGGTTACAGCACTTGAAGTGCACATCCAAGTACTTTTTAAAATGTGATGAGAGTTTCTGCCTCTACCACCCTGTCAGGCAGTGAGTTCCAGACCCCCACCACCCACTGGGTGAAAACATTTCTCCTCAACAAACCTCCGACCAATTACTTTAAATCTTTGCCCCCTAATTGCGGACCTCTCTGCCAAGGGAAATAGGTCCTTCCTATCTAGGCCCCTCAGAATTTTATACACCTCAATCAGGTCTCCCCTCAGCCTCCTCGGTTCCAAAGAAAACAACGCCCCCCCCCCGAGACATCTGCGTTCCTCCAATTCTGCCCTCTTGAGCATCCCTGATTATAATCGCTCAACCATCAGTGGCCGTGTCTTCTGTTGCCTCGGCCCTAAGCTCTGTAATTCCCTCCCTGAACCTCTCCACCTCGCTATCCTCCTTTAAGACATAGAAACATAGAAGATAGGAGCAGGAGTAGGCCATTCAGCCCCTCGTGCCTGCTCCACCATTCAATGAGATCATGGCTGATCATCCAAACTCAGTACCCTGTTCCTGCCTTCTCCCCATATCCCTAGATCCCTTTAGCCTTAAGAAATATATCTAACTCCTTCTTGAATATATTTAATGAATTGGCCTCCACTGCCTTCTGTGGTAGAGAATGCCACAGGTTCACCACTCTCTGGGTGAAGAAATTCCTCCTCATCTCAGTCCTAAATGGCTTACCCCTTATCCTTAGACTGTGACCCCTGGTTCTGGACTCCCCTGCCATCGGGAACATCCTTCCTGCATCTAGTCTGTCTAGTCCTGTTAGAATTGTATAAGTTTCAATGAGATCCCCTCTCATTCTTCTGAATTCAAGAGAATACAGGCCTAGTTTACTCCATCTCTTCTCATACGACAGTCCCGCCATCCCAGGAATCAATCTCGTGAACCTTCATTGCACTCCCTCTATGGCAAGTATATCCTTCCTTAGGCAAGGAGACCAAAATTGTACACAGTACTCCAGGTGTGGTCTCACCAAGGCCCTATATAATTGGAGTAAGACTTCTTTACTCCTGTACTTATATAGTTCTTAAGGCTAAAGGGATATGGGGAGGAGGCAGGGACAGGGTACTGAATTTGGATGATCAGCCATGATCCCATTGAATGGGGGAACAGGCTCGAGGGGCCGAATGGCCTACTCCCGCTCCTATCTTTTATGTATTCAATCTTTCCTTGTAGCTGAAATTCTCTAGTCCTGGCAACATCCTCGAAAATCTCCCGTCTCGAGCAGTCACATCTTTCCTGCAATGGGGACGGCCAGAACTGCACGCGGTGCCCTAACTGGTGTTTTTGTAAAGTTCAAGCAGAACCTTCCTGCTCTTACATGATACAGAAAGAGAGAGGCACTGCCCCTTTAAATACCTGGGGGGCACCCATTCCCCTTTAAATGGCCAAGCAATTTGTTTTGTTGAAAAGGGGCCGCAGTCCCCTTTGACTCACCCCCCACCCTCTCACCCACCACAAATACTCACAAGAGAGAGAGAGAGAGAGGAGGAAGAATGCTGGTCTTTGTCCCTTTAAAAGTGGCTGCCCACCAAAATGTTCACAGCACCAGGGCTCTTTGTTCTGGATAAAAGTCAAAAAGAGAAAAGGTTCACTTATTTTTAAATGAATGCAGTTGATGAATAGCCTTGCAATAAAGGTAATGCAAAGGAATAAACACTCACAAGCTGGGTTTTTTTCCACCCCCTCCTCCTCCCCTTCCCTTTAACAGCTCCTGCAGACAATGAAAGCAGGAAAGCGGCCTGCAGCCCACCGAGGTCCCGCCCCCCTCCCTCCCGCGCCGCCATTGGTTGGAGGACCGTCAGCCCGCCCGGTCCTCCCAGCGTTTTCCGCGCTCCTGATTGGCGGGCGCCTCGCGTCAATCAACCCCCCCTCCGATTACGCGCTGACGCCAGCACGCAACGCCCAGGGGTCGGTTGGATCGGCGCACGCCACCGCAAGGTAAAAAAAAGACACCCCACACAAGTGAGGAAAAACAAAAATAATAATAATCGCACTTTAGAGGGGAGGAGGTTGCGGGAATTAATGAGTGTTTTCAATTTGTTTCGCAATAAAAAATATTTGAAAAGCTTCCCAACGGTGCGAGGCGGGCTGCGCATGCGCTTCAGCCAGCCTTTGACCCCCCCCACGTGGGCCCGGGGGCCGGACACGCCCACTTGCCTTCCCCTGCACCAATCACAGCGCGGGCAGGCGCTTCTATCAATCGTCACCTGTCAATCACCCTCCCTTCCCCAGCCAGTGCGCCTGCGCGGGGCCTCCGAGGTGCAGACGGAAGGCCGGGCCCGGTGAAGCGGCGGAATCAGCGGCCGGGGTAAAGTAGTGTTGGGGAATCGATTTAAATCGAGGTGAGGTGGGAGCGGAGAACGAGATTATAAAGTAAAATACGAGAAAAAACAAACCTGAGAGTCGGGCGGGCGGGACCTCCGCGGACGCCGAACGGAGCGATTGAACCGCGCGCGGTGGCGGAGTAAGCCGGAACAAAGTGATTGTGACTGACGGGAGCGCTGACCAATAGGAACAGGGCTGAGCTGGGAGGACTGAACTGGGCGGCCTGGTCCTCCAACCAATGGCGGCGCGGCAAGGGGGCGGGACCTTCTTCCCTGGCACTGGTGGGCTGGGGCCTGATTGTGACGTCACCAGAGGAAGAGGCCCAATCAGGTGGATGGAGGCCGGCCCGGGCCTATGACTGACGGGAGTTCTGACCAATAGGAAGAGGGCTGAGCTGGGAGGACTGAACTGGGCGGCCTGCTCCTCCAACCAATGGCGGCGCGGCAAGGGGGCGGGCCTCCTCTCCAGCTCAGGTGCGCTGGGGCCGATTGTGACGCGCTGTCCCCAGGTGAGAACAGCTCAGTCAGCACAGAGCTGGGGCTGGAATCTGGGAGAGGGCCCGCAGGCAGCGGGCCTGGCAAAGGGGCACAAGCTTCACAATACAAGCTGCTTTCAAATGCAAAATTGTTTCCTACAGACAGCCTTGGTCACTGTGCAAAAAAGGGGCCGCTCCAGGGACGTGAGCATATAAAGCGAGGCACTGTGGGAGGCGCAGTACTGAGGGAGCGCCGCACTGATGGAGGGGCAGTACTGAGGGAGCGCCGCACTGACGGAGGGGCAGTACTGAGGGAGCGCCGCACTGTCGGAGGGGCAGTACTGAGGGAGCGCCGCACTGACGGAGGGGCAGTACTGAGGGAGCGCCGCACTGTCGGAGGAGCAGTACTGAGGGAGCGCCACACTGTCGGAGGGACAGTACTTAGGGAGCGCCGCACTGTAGGCGGGGCAGTACTGAGGGAGCGCCGCACTGTCGGGGGGGCAGTACTGAGGGAGCGCCGCACTGTGGGAGGGGCAGTACTGAGGGAGCGCCGCACTGTGGGAGGGGCAGTACTGAGGGAGCGCCGCACTGTCGGCGGGGCAGTACTGAGGGAGCGCCGCACTGTCGGGGGGGCAGTACTGAGGGAGTGCCACACTGTCGGAGGGGCATTACTGAGGGAGCGCTGCAGTGTAGGCGGGGCAGTACTGAGGGAGCGCCGCACTGTCGGGGGGGCAGTACTGAGGGAGCGCCGCACTGTGGGAGGGGCAGTACTGAGGGAGCGCCGCACTGTGGGAGGGGCAGTACTGAGGGAGCGCCGCACTGTCGGCGGGGCAGTACTGAGGGAGCGCCGCACTGTCGGGGGGGCAGTACTGAGGGAGTGCCACACTGTCGGAGGGGCATTACTGAGGGAGCGCTGCAGTGTCGGAGTTGCTGTCCTACGGATGAGACGTTAAACCGAGGCCCCCGTCTGCCCCCTCAGGTGGGTGGAAAAGATCCCGTGGTGCTATTTCGAAGAAGTTATCCCCGGTGTTTTGAGCCCAATATTTATCCCTCAATCAACATGATGAAAAAACAGATTATCTGGTCATTATCACATTGCTGTTTGTGGGAGCTTGCTGTGCGCAAATTAGCTGCCACATTTCCCACATTACAACAGTGACTACACTTCTAAAGTACTTCATTGGCTGTAAAGCGCTTTGGGATGTCCGGTGGTCATGAAAGGCAGTTAAGAAGGCAAATGGTATGCTGGCCTTCATTACAAGAGGATTTGAGTACAGGAGTAAAGAAGTATTACTCCAATTATATCTTCTTCTTTCTCAGGCGGAACCGAGGGTGACTTGTTTCCACATTAAAAATGAGTTCTCGGGTGTAAGGGTAAACCGGGAGAGCTTCTTCTCCCCGAGACGGACCCTCTGATATAAAGGGTCGACTGGATCCATGTTTATCTGTAATTTAAACAGAGGTCTGGTCGTCTTCCGAGCTCTTTCCCCTGGAGGAGAGGGTAGAATGGGGGTCTTTAGTGTTAAATGGTTTCACCTAGGTCCATTGCTTCCATCGCATACCCATCGGTTCCTGTAGACAAACACACGTATCACTTGTCATTAATACAGTACATGGCCCCATCCAACGGGCCCCATTCCCTTTCTTCCGATAACTTGCGTCATTACTTGTTGACCTATTCTGGGCAACTCGTCTGGTTTAAGTCCAGCATTCTGCCTTTCTAGATCTTTAATCTGTTGTTGGTTCCTTACTTCTTTATTTAGTGCTTGTACCTCCTGATTTAGTTGCACTAATTATCGCCTTAATCTATCTTGCACTGGTCCTGGGCTTAAATACATATTTTGGTTCTGTCTTCACAAAGGAGGACACAAATAACATCCCAGAGATGTCGGGGGAACATCGGGTCTAATGAAAGGGAGGAACTGAATGAAATTAGTATCTGTAGGGAAATGGTGTTAGGGAAATTGATGGGATTGAAGGCTGATAAATCCCCAGGGCCTGATAATCTACATCCTAGGGTACTTAAGGAAGTGGCCCTAGAAATAGTAGATGCATTGCTGGTCATCTTCCAAAATTCGATAGACTCTAGAACAGTACCCATGGATTGGCGGGTAGCTAATGTTACCCCACTGTTCAAAAAGGGTGGGAGAGAGAAAATGGGGAATTACAGACCGGTAAGCCTGACATCGGTAGTGGGGAAAATGCTAGAGTCCATTTTAAAGGATGTAATAGCAGAGCACTTGGAAAACAGTGACAGGATCGGACAAAGTCAACATGGAGGGTCCCTAAACTGACATAGAAACACAGAAGATAGGAGCAGGAGTAGGCCATTTGGCCCCTCGAGCCTGCTCCGCCATTCAATGTTCAAGTTTCTGGAGTGGGACTTGAACCCACAACTTTGTGCCTCAGAGGCGAGAGTGCTACCCACTGAGTCACTGACTGACACTAAAGAACAAGCAGTTCTGACGAAAGGTCATTGACCTGAAACGTTAACTCTGTTTCTCTCTCCACAGATGCTGCCTGACCTGCTGAGTATTTCCAGCATTTTCTGTTTTTATTAAAGAAACGAGGGAGTGATTGCTGACAGGAGGAATGTTGGGTCGTCCTGCACATGCGCACCTCCTTGGCGGCTGAGGCGAAACACCGACTCGTCCCCACCTGAGCCGCTCATGCGTACCAGATGTTGCGGCTCCGCATGCGCGCCCGATGTTTCAACCGTGGGGTTTTTTGTGCTGATCATGCGCGTTGTGGACCGATTGGGACGGGCGATTGTGGAGCAGGAGGGAGAGCGCGGGGGCCATGAGCACATGTGCGGGACTCAGCGTCAACAGAGCGCTTTCTGCAGCTTGTGGGTATTGCAGCCGCCATTACTGCTGATATTTTCAAACAACCTGTGCAGCAGCTGGAGCCTGAAAATCAGCTTCACTGCCCCTAGGTTCGGAAAGGGGAAAATTAAACAACAGTTTGCCTCTGATCCTTTTCTGATCTCAATTTACAGGGTTATAGAAGTGCAGCAGTTACAGGAGGGAAGCTCAGACCAAACATTACGTCAACATCTGACAGAGTCGCTGGATTCATCAGGACCTGAATATCATCGGCCTTTGCACATGGAAGGAGAAAGCAGCGATCGCAGCGATGACAAACCGCACACGTGTTCGGTGTGTGGACGCGGATTCAGCCGATCGCCTGACCTGGCGCGACACATACACCATCACACCGGGGAGAAACCGGGTAAAGGTGGGGACGGTGGGAAGGGATTCAGTTCCCCGTCTGTTGGAAGTTCAACGGCGCAGTCACACCAGGGACAGTCCGTTCACCTGCTCCGTGTGTGGAAAGGGATTTGTTTGTTCATCCCACCTGCAAATACACCAGCGAGTTCACACTGGGGAGAGACCCTTTCAGTGTTCTGACTGTGGGAAGAGCTTTAAAAGCCCCGGGCATGTGAAGAAACACCAGCTTGTTCACACTGATGAGAGACCATTTCAGTGTTCTGACTGTGGGAAGAGCTTTAAAAGCCCCGGGGAACTGAAGGCACACCAGCTTGTTCACACTGATGAGAGACCATGTCAATGCTCTGACTGTGGGAAGAGCTTTAAAAGCGCCAGGGAACTGAAGGAACACCAGTTTGTTCACAAAGATGAGAGACCATTTCAGTGTCCTAACTGTGGGAAGAGCTTTAAAAGCCCCCAGTATCTGAAGCAACACCAGCGAGCTCACACTGATGAGAGGCCGTTTAAATGTTCTGACTGTGGGAAGAGCTTTAAAAGCTCCGGGGATCTGAAGCAACACCAGCGAGCTCACACTGATGAGAGACCCTTTAAATGTTCTGACTGTGGGAAGATCTTTAAAAGCTCCAGGGAGCTGAAGAGACACCAACACCTACACACTGGAGAGAGACCATTCACCTGCTCCGTGTGTGGGAAGGGATTCACTCAGTCATCCAACCTGCTGGCACACCAGCGAGTTCACACTGACGAGAGACCCTTTAAATGTTCTGACTGTGGGAAGAGCTTTAAAAGCTCTACAAGCCTTAAGAGACACCAGCGTGTTCACACTGATCATCGAATCTAACAGCACAGAAGGAGGTGATTCGGCCCATCCTGTCTGTGCCGGCTCTTTGAAAGAGCTGTCCAATTTAGTCCCAAACCCCAGCTTTATCCCCAGAACTCTGCAAACTAGTCCTCTTCAAGGACATGTCCAATCACTGTTTGAAAGTTCCTGTGCAACCTGATTCCAGCATCCTTTCAGATGGTGCGTTCCAGATCTGAACGACCCTCTGTGTGAAAACAATTCTCCTCATTCCCCTCTAGTTCTTTTTGCAACTATTTTAAATCTGAGACCTCTGGTTACCGACCCACTTGCCAGAGTGAACAGTTTGTTCCTACTTGCTCGATCAAAACCCCTCGTAATTTTGAACACCTCTATTAGGTCTCCTCTTAACCTTCTGCTCTAAGGAGAACAACCCCAGCTTCTCCAATCTCTCCACATAACTGAAGTCCCTCATCCCTGGTACCATCCTGGTCAACCTCCTCTGTCCAAGGCCTTGACATCGTTCCTAAAGTGTGGTGCCCAGAACTGTACACAATACTCCAGCCGAGGCCTAACTAGTGATTTGTAAAGGTTTAGTGTAACTTCCTTGTGTTTGTATTCAATGGCACTATTTACAAAGCCAAATATCCCGCACACTTTCTGAACCGCCTCACCAACTTGCCGTGGCACTTTCTAAGATTTGTGAATATGGACCCCCAGGTCCCTCTGCTCTTGCACCCCCTCAAAATAGTCCCATTTAGATTATACGGCCTCTCCCTGTTGTTTCTCCCAAAGTGCATCACTTCACACTTATCCTCATTTAATTCCATCTGCCTTGTGTCTGCTCATTTCACAGTCTGTCTCTGTCCTTCTGAAGTCTGCTACTACTATGCTCACTATTTACTACGTTGCCAAGTTTTGTATCATCTGTAAACTTCAAACTTGTACACCTATACCCAAGTCCAGGTCAGTTATATATAACAAGAAAAGCAATGGTCCTAATCCCGACCCCTGGGGGACCCACTGCATACTTCCCTCCAGTCAGAAAAACATCCCTCAGCACTGCTCACTGTCTCCTATCCCTCAGCCAATTATATACCCAAATTACCATCAGCCCTTTAATACCATGTGCTTCTCTTTTCCGAGTTGGTCTCTTGTGTGGTACTTTATCAAATGCCTTTTGAAAGTCCATAAGAACATAAGAAATAGGACCAGGAGTGGGCCATACGGCCCCTCGAGCCTGCTCCGCCATTCAATAAGATCAGAGCTGATCATCGACCTCAACTCCACATTCCCGCCCGATCTCCGTATCCCTTGATTCCCCTAGAGTCCAACAATCTATCGATCTCAGCCTTGAATATACTCCAAGACTCAGCATTCACAACCCTCTGGGGCAGAGAATTACAGAGATTCACAACCCTCTGAGTGAAGAAATTCCTCCTCATCTCAGTCTTAAATGGCCGGCCCCTTATCCTGAGACTATGCCCCCTAGTTCTAGACACTCCAGCCAGGGGAAACAACCTCTCCACATCTACCCTGTCAATCCCCCTCAGAATCTTGTATGTTTCAATGAGATCACCTCTCATTCTTCTAAACTCCAGAGAGTATCGGCCCAATCTACACAATCTCTCATCACAGGACAGCCCTCTCATCCCAGGAATCAATCTAGTGAACCTTCGTTGCACCGCCTCCAAGGCAAGTATATCCTTCCTTAGATAAGGAGACCAAAACTGTGCCCAGTACTCCAGGTGTGTTCTCACCAAGGCCCTGTACAATTGGAGCAAGACTTCCTTACTCTTATACTCCAACCCCCTTGCAATAAAGGCCAACATGCCATTTGCCTTCCTTATTACTTGCTGTACCTGCACGCTAGCTTTCTGTGTTTCTTGCACGAGGACACCCAAATCTCTCTGAACACCAACATTTGAAAGTTTCTCACCATTTAAAAAAGATTCTGTTTTTCTATTCTTCCTACCAAAGTGAATAACCTCACATTTCCCTCCATTACACTCCATCTGCCACCTTACTGCCCACTCACTTAGTCTATCTATATCCCTTTACAGACTCTGTGTTCTCCTCACAGCTTACTGTCCCACCTAGCTTTGTATCATCAGCAAACTTGGATACATGACACTCGGTCCCTTCATCTGGGTCATTAATATAGATTGTAAATAGCTGAGGCCCCAACACTGATCCATGCGGCACCCCACTAGTTACAGCCTGCCAACCTGAAAAAGATCCATTTATCCCTACTCTCTGTTTTCTGCCCGTTAACCAATCCTCTATCCATGCTACTATATTACCCCCAACCCCGTCAGCCCTAACCTTGTGTAATAATCTTTTATGTGGCACCTTGTCGAATGCCCTTTGGAAATCCAAATATACTGCATCCACTGGTTCCCCTTTATCTACCCTGCTAGTTACATCCTCAGATAACTCTAATAAATGTGTCAAACACGATTTCCTTTTCATAAAACCATGTTTACTCAGCCTACCCATGTTATGATTTTCTAAGTGCCCTGATACAACTTCCGTAACAATGGATTCCAGCATTTTCCCAACGACTGATGTCAGGCTAACTGGCCTGTCGGTCCCTGTTTTTTCTCTCCCTCCTTCCTTGAATAGCGGTGTTACATTTGCGACCTTCCAATCCGCTGGGACCGTTCTAGAACCTCGGGAATTTTGGAAGATCAAAACCAATGTATCCACTGTCTCTTCAGCCACCTCTTTAGAACCCGAGGATGTCGGCCGTCAGGTCCAGGGGATTTGTCGGCTTTTAGTCCCATTAGTTTCTCTAGTACTTTACATTAAGTTCCTCACCCTCATTAAACCCTCGGTTCCCCACCATCTTTGGTTTGCTTTTGTGTCTTCTACTGTGAAGACAGATACAAAATATTTGTTTTATCGTTTCTGCCATTTCCTTATTCCCCATAATAATTTCTCCTGTCTCTACCTCTAAGGGACCAACGTTGTCAGCTGTGGCTCAGGGGGCAGCTCACTCGCCTCTGGGTCAAAGGGCGGTGGGTTCAAGTCCCACTCCAGAGACTCCAGCACATAAAGCTAGGCTGACACTCCAGTGCAGTGCTGAGGGAGTGCGGCACTGTCGGAGGGGCCGTCTTTCAGATGAAACGTTAAACCGAGGCCCTGTCTGCTCTCTCGGGTGGATGTAAAAGATCCCATGGCAGTATTTTGAAGAAGAGCAGGGGAGTTCTCCCCGGTGTCCTGGCCAATATTTATCCTGCAACCAACATAACAAAACAGATTATCTGGTCATTATCACATTGCTGTTTGTGGGAGCTTGCTGAGTGAAAATTGGCTGCTGCACTTCCCACATTACAACAGTGACTACACTTCAAAAAGTAAAACGCTTTGAGACGTCCAGTGGTTGTGAATGGCGCTATAGAAATGCAAGTCTTTCTTTACTTTTGCTACTCTCTTCCTTTTTGATGCTTTTGATTTAATGATTAAACATTTAAGAAATTATTGCAGTGACAAAGGCTGTCTGAAACTGGAGGAAATTTGTCTTTAAATAATCTTTTAAAAAAATTTTTTAATGTAAAATTGAACATTTTATTGACAGTGAATGACATTTACAGAGCTCAGGTCTCAGCTCTTTGTACAAAGTCACAAGCCCTCATGCTTACAAGGCAGGGGTCCCAGTCTCTACAAGCTTCTTGGTCGTCTTCACTTGTTCATCTGGATAATGGGTCTCCAGGAATTCACACAGTTGAGGGTCGGCGCTCCCAGTGGAGAGTTTGTGCAGATCCAGCAGACTCTGGTTGACATTCTTCTCCATCTGCAGGGCTCTCTGCATCGCCGAGCGGAGCCTCTCGCTCTCCCGGCCGAACAAGTGGACTGTAATGAAATTTAAAAACTTAAATTAATTTTTGAAACTTATCAAATTAAATTAAATTCACCCCGGCCAGGGTGACAATGCACTCCAGTCCCCGCAGCGCCCACCGGTCTCGGAAGGTCTCAAGTGTGCCGGCAGACACCGCGTGCTCCATCTCCAGGGCCACCCGGGCGTGAACATGGCCGCGGAAGAGAGGCAGGCAATCAGGCCGAAGGACCCCCTCGACCGCCCGCTGCCTGGACCTGTTTATGGCCACTTTCACCAGGCCCAGGAGCAGTCCTATGAGGAGGTCCTCCGCCCTGCCCGCTCCCCTTCGCACCGGGTGACCAAAGATCAGGAGCATGGGACTGAAGTGCAGCCAAAAATCGAGGAGCAGCCCCTTCAAATAGTGAAAGAGGGGCTGCAACCTCTCACATTCCACGTAAATATGGAACACGGACTCCTCCAGGCCGCAGAAATAGCAAGCGGCCTGGGAGTCCGTGAACTTATCCAAAATCTTATTGCACGGGACTGCTCCATGCAACACCCTCCAGGCCAAGTCCCCAATAGATAAAGGGAGGACTCCCGCACAGAGAGCCCTCCATTGGGGACCTCTGCCTCTGCTGGACGGCAAGATGGCATGCCAAGGCGTGTCCGGACAGCAGGCGAAGATGACAAAGTGGAGAGTGTGCAGGAGCAGCCCATACAGGAAACCCCTCCACGCAGAACTAAACATCACGGAGGGCATTTCCCTGAGATGGCTCAAGTTGAGAGGCGCCGGTTCCCGAGAGGGGTTTTGGGGCCGTGCGCTGATGAGGAATTCCGTCTGAACGGGGGTCAGTTCGGACGGGACCACCCCATGTGCTTGAGCCTCCTCGATACACCTAGTGGAGTTGGGGCCCAGTGCTGCGGGATCACGGGTGTCAGACGCACCACCTAAGCTCCTACCTTACCTGTCAAGAGGGAAGGAGCTGTCTGTCACATCAGGATGCCTCCTTTGGGGCATGCGAGTGATCATACCACCAAAGCTGCGGAAACATGTCCTCAACGAGCTGCACTCAGGACATTGTGGTATTGTCCGGATGAAGGAGCTTGCACGAAGCTACTTCTGGTGGCCCGGTCTGGATCATGAAATTGAAGTTGAAGCGAAATCATGCCCATCATGCGAGACAACCAGGGATACGCCAAGAGCAGCGCCACTGCATCCATGGGAATGGCCAGCGACACCGTGGCAACGGATCCATTTGGACTTCGCAGGACCAGTGGAAGGAACGATGTTCCTGGTCGCGGTGGACTCCCATTCCAAATGGCCGGAGGTTGCAGTAATGTCCACTACCACTACGGAGAAAACCATCGAGACTCAGAGAGATGTTCGGGGGATTTGGTCTGCCGGAGCAGATCGTAGCCGACAATGGAACACAGTTCACATCCCAGGAGATGGAGGAGCTCCTCAAGAGCAATGGAATCCAGCACACATTCTCCGCACCTTATCATCCATCCATGAATGGATTGGCGGAGAGATTTGTCAGAACGCTGAAATGCGCGTTGAAAGCTGCAAGAAGTGATGCTCCTCTAAAGCAGCGCCTGAATGCTTTCTTGCTGAAATACCGAAACACGCCTCATGCTATGACTGGAGCATCTCCTGCTTACCTACTCATGGGAAGGCAGCTATGGACACGCCTTGATCAAGTCAGCAGACGAGCTCAGAGGTCCAAAGAACGACACTTTGTGGTGGGGGGCAAAGTCCTCACGCATAACTACACCACCCCGGAGTGGTGGGTCCCGGCTACGGTCATTCAAAAGACGGGCCCCGTTTCATACCGAGTCCGCACCGGAGACGACCGAACGTGGAGACGGCATGTAGACCAGTTACTGCCAAGACAGTTGCCACAGGTTACCCAAGAAACATAGGATCAAGGACCTGCTGGGGGCTCCAGCCGGGACTGGTCGTCCGACCGAGATGGTGGCACCATCCACTCTTGTGCCATCGAGGGAGGAAGCCACGCCTGCAGGGTCATGGGAGAGCCAGCCAGAGCCTGCTCCTGAGACTAGGCGTTACCCCCAAAGAGAAAGGCAGCCTCCAGAGCACCTTAGTTACAGTTAGTGCTAACCTGTGTGTATGGGGCAGAATAATCCCCAGGGTTAGCGGAGTGTAGAGGCAGTCTACCATCTCTTCCAAAGTTATAGTCATTTTCAGTTACTCTGTTTTGTGGACATTCTATTTTAAGGGGGAGGAAATATGTTGTGTATTTTGAATGTGTATTAGAATTGCCCACATGGGATACCGTAGTGGTGATTTGCAATGCACTATGGGAAATGTAGTGCATAGAGTGAAGAAGCACATTGTAAATAAAATGGCCATTAACTAAACTCTCCACCCCGGAGTCCTTCTTAATTGTTATATAGATAAGGGTATAAAACCCCTTGAGACACAACACTTGGGCTGATAAGTGGCAGGTAACATTCGCACCCCACAAGTGCCAGGCAATGACTATCACCGACAAGCAAGCGTCTAACTACCGCCCCTTGACATTCAACGGCATTACCATCGCTGAATCCCCCACCATCAACATCCTGGGGGTCACCATTGACCAGAAACTTAACTGGACCAGCCACATAAATACTGTGGCAACAAGAGCAGGTCAGAGGCTGGGTATTCATGGCGAGTGTCTCACCTCCTGACTCCCCAAAGCCTTTCCACCATCTACAAGGCACACGTCAGGAGTGCGATGGAATAATCTCCACTTGCCTGGATGAGTGCAGCTCCAACAACACTCAAGAAGCTTGACACCACCCAAGACAAAGCAGCCCGCTTGATTGGCATCCCATCCACCACCTTAAACATTCACTCCCTCCACCACCAGTGCACCGTGGCTGCAGTGTGTACCATCTACAAGATGTACAGCAGCAACTTGCCAAGGCTTCTTCGGCAGCACCTCCCAAACCCGCGACCTCTTCCACCTAGAAGGACAAGGGCAGCAGGTGCAGGGGAACACCTGATCGAATACACATATCCCTGAAGGCAGGACAGGTAGAGAAGGTGGTTAAAAAGGCATATAGGATACTTGCCTTCATTAGCTGAAGCATAGAATATAAGAGCAGGGAGGTTATGATGGAGCTGTACAGAATGCTAGTTAGGCCACAGCTTGAATACTGTGTGCAGTTCTGGTCGCCACACTATAGGAAGGATGTGATTGCATTGGAGAGGGTGCAGAGGAGATTCACCAGGGTGTTACCTGGACTGGAGCACTTCAGCTATGAAGAGAGACTGGACAGGCTGGGGTTGTTTTCCTTAGAGCAGAGAAGGCTGAGGGGGGACCTGATTGAGGTGTACAAAATTATGAGGGGCATAGATAGGGTAGATAGAAAGGAACTTTTCCCCTTAGTAGAGGGGTCAATAACCATTAGTTTCAAGGTAAGGGGCAGGAGGTTTAGAGGGGATTTTAGGAAAAACTTTTTCACCCAGAGGGTGGTTGGAATCTGGAACTCACTGCCTGAAAGGGTGGTAGAGGCAGGAACCCTCACAACATTCAAGAAGTATTTAGATGAGCACTTGAACCGCCATAGCATACAAGGCTACAGACAAAGTGCTGGAAAATGGGATTAGAATAGACAGGGCTTGATGGCCGGTGTAGACACGATGGGCCGAAGGGCCTCTTTCTGTGCTGTATAACTCTATGACTCTATGACCACCAACTCCAAGTCAAACACCATTCTAACTTGGAAGTATATTGCCATTCCTTCATCGGTGCTGGGTCAAAGTCCTGGAACTCCCTCCCTGACAGCACTGTGAGAGTACCTTCACCACACGGACTGCAGCGGTTCAAGAAGGCGGCTCACCACCACCTTCTCAAGGGCAATTAGGGATGGGCAATAAATGCTGGCCTTGCCAGCGAAGCCCACATCCCATGAACGAATTAAAAAAAAACTTCATCCCATAACACGCGTACAAGGGCTCAGTAATGTTTAATTCATCAGAAAAAGACAAAGTACAACAACATACTGGTCAGCTTAACAGAGTCTCATCATATTTATGAGGCCACAAACTTAAAATAGTCACTAATAAATCTAGTAATGAATTCAGGAGAAGTGTCTTTACCCAGAGAATGGTGAGAATGGGGAACTCGCTACCACAGGGAGTAGTTGAGATGAACAGCACAGATGGATTTATGGGGAAGCCACACAAGGGAGAAAGGAATGGGAGGAGATGTTGATCGGGTTAATTGAAGTAGAGTGGGAGTGGGGCATAAACACCGGCATGGACCAGTTGGGCCGAATGGCCTGTTTCTGTGCTGTACATTCTATGTAACACCATGAACAGTCAATCGAAGGGAATCATCAGCACAACAGATTGAAAGATTAAACAGCAGTCCAAGAATTTATAAAACATTCATCCATTCCATGTTCATGTCACCCCAGCTGTCTACAGGGCCCTGTGCTACAGAACAGTGTGAACTCACTGGTGTCTCTTCAGCTCCCCGGAGCTTTTAAAGCTCTTAGCACAGTCAGGGCATTTAAATGGTCTCTCATCAGTGTGAACAAGCTGGTGTCTCAGCAGGTGGGATGACCGAGTGAATCCCTTCCCACACGGAGCAGGTGAACGGCCTCTCCCCGGTGTGAACTCGCTGGTGTCTCTTCAGCTCCCTGGAACTTTTAAAGTTCTTAGCACAGTCAGAGCATTTAAATGGTCTCTCATCAGTGTGAACAAGCTGGTGTGTCAGCAGGTTGGATGAGTGAGTGAATCCCTTCCCACACACTGAGCAGGTGAACGGCCACTCCCCAGTGTGAACCAACTGGTGTACCTTCAGATTCCCAGAGGTTTTAAAGCTCTTCCCACAGTCAGAACATTTAAATGCTCTCTCATCAGTGTGATATTGCTGGTGTGTCAGCAGGTTGGATGACCGAGTGAATCCCTTCCCACACACGGAGCAGGTGAACGCCCCCTCACTGAACGCCCTCTCACCAGTGTGAACTCGCTGGTGTTCCTTCAGATTCCAAGAGGTTTTAAAGCTCTTCCCACAGTCAGAACATTTAAATGGTCTCTCATCAGTGTGAACTTGCTGGTGTCTCAACAGGTTGAATGACTGAGTGAATCCCTTCCCACACATGGAGCAGGTGAACGTCCCTCACCAGTGTGAAATCGCTGGTGTTTCTTCAGATCGATAGAGGTTTTAAAGCTTTTCCCACAGTCAGAGCATTTAAATGGTCTCTCATCGGTGTGAACCAACTGGTGTCCCTTCAGATCCCTAGAGGTTTTAAAGCTCTTCCCACAGTCAGAACATTTAAATGGTCTCTCATCAGTGTGATATTGCTGGTGTGTCAGCAGGTTGGATGACCGAGTGAATCCCTTCCCGCACACGGAGCAGGTGAACGCCCTCTCACTGAACACCCTCTCACCAGTGTGAACTCGCTGGTGTTCCTTCAGATCCCCAGAGGTTTTAAAGCTCTTCCCACAGTCAGAACATTTAAATGGTCTCTGATCAGTGTGAACTTGCTGGTGTCTCAACAGGTTGGATGACTGAGTGAATCCCTTCCCACACACGGAGCAGGTGAATGGCCTCTTCCCAGTGTGAACTGGCTGGTGTTTGTTCAGATTCCCAGAGCTTTTAAAGCTCTTCCCACAGACAGAACATGTAAATGGTCTCTGATCGGAGTGAACTCGCTGATGTTGCTTCAGCTCCCCGGAGCTTTTAAAGCTCTTCCCACAGGCAGAACATTTAAATAGTCTCTCATCAGTGTGAACTCGCTGGTGTGTCAGGAGGTGGGCTGACCGAGTGAATCTCTTCCCACACACGGAGCAGGTGAACAGAATCTCTCCTGCTCTCTCCAGCTGGTGTCTCTTCAGATCCTGGGACGTTTTAAATCTCTTCCCACAGTCAGAACATTTAATGTGAACAAGCTGGTGTCTCAGGAGGGTGGCAGAATGAGAGAATCGCTTCAAAAACACAGAGCAGGTCAATGGTCTCTCATTGGTGTGGACAAGCTGGTGTCTCAGCAGCACGGAGGGTGCAATTAATCCCTTCCCACACACGGAGCGGGTTAAAGGTCTCTCCCTAGTGTGATCTTGCTGGTGTATCATCGGAGCGGATGACTGAGTGAATCTCTTCTGGAACACGGGGCCGGTGAACGGGCTCTCCCCAGTGTGTAGCCACTGCTGTTGCTTCAGGTACTTGTATATTTTGAAGCTCTTCCCACACTCAGAACATTTAAAAGGTCTCTCATCAGTGTGGACTCGCTGGTGTGCCAGCAGATTGGAGGAGCGACTGAATCAGGTCCTGATGAATCGAGCGACTCTGTCTGTTCTTGACGTGATGTTCGGTCTGAGCTTCCTGTCTGTAAATGCTCCACTTCTAAAACCCTGTAAAAGAAGTGCAGAAAGGGGTAAGAGGGAGAAAGTTGCCTCATGTCCCCCTTTCCCAGCACAGGGGCAGTGAAGCTGATTTTCAGGTCCCAGCTGCTGCACAGGTTACATATGAACATACGAATTAGGAGCAGGAGTCGGCCATTCGACTCCTCGAGCCTGCTCCGCCATTCAATAAGATCATGGCTGATCTGATTACTCCACATTCCCACCTACCCCCGATAACCTTTCACCCCCTTGCTTATCAAGAATCTATCTACCTCTGCCTTAAAAATATTCAAAGACTCTGCTTCCACCGCCCTCTGAGGAAGAGAGTTCCAAAGACTCACGACCCTCTGAGAAAAAATTTCTCCTCATCTCTGTCTTAAATGGGCGACCCCTTATTTTTAAACAGTGACCCCTAGTTCTAGATTCTCCCACAAGGAGGAAACATCCTCTCCACATCCACCCTGTCCAGACCCCTCAGGATCTTATATGTTTCAATCAAGTCACCTCTTACTCTTCCAAACTCCAGCAGATACAAGCCTAGCCTGTCCAACCTTTCCTCATAAGACAACCCACCCATTCCAGGTATTAGTCTAGTAAACCTTCTCTGAACTGCTTCCAATGCATTTACATCCTTCCTTAAATAAGGAGACCAATACTGTACACAGTACTCCAGATGTGGTCTCACCAATGCCCTGTATAACTGAAGCATAACCTCCCTACTTTTGTATTCAGTTTCCCTCGCAATAAACAACAACATTCTTAGCTTTCCTGATTACTTGTTGTACCTGAATACTAACCTTTTGCGATTCATGCATTAGGACACCCAGATCCTTCTGCATCTCAGAGCTCTGCAATCTCTCACCATTTAGATAATATGCTTCTTTTTTATTCTTCCTGCCAAAATGGAACACTTCACATTTTCCCACATTATACTCCATTTGCCAGATCTTTGCCCACTCACTTAACTTATCTATATCCCTTTGTAGCCTCCTTATGTCCTCTTCACAATTTACTTTCTTACCTATCTTTGTGTCATCAGCTAATTTAGCAACCATGCCTTCGGTCCCTTCATCCAAGTCATTTATATAAATTGTAAAAAGTTGAGGTCCCAGCACTGATCCCTGTGGCACACCACTCGATACATCTTGCCAACCAGAAAATGACCCATTTATGCCTACTCTCTGTTTCCTATTAGCTAGCCAATCTTCTAGCCATGCCAACATGTTACTCCCTACACCATGAGCTTTTATTTTCCGCAATAACCTTTGATGTGGCACCTTATCAAATGCCTTCTGGAAATCTAAGTACAGTACATCCACCGGTTCCCCTTTATCCACAGCACATGTTACTTCCTCAAAGAACTCCAATAAATTGGTTAAACATGATTTCCCTTTCACAAAACCATGTTGACTCTGCCTGATTACCTTGAACTTTTCCAAGTGCCCTGCTATAAAGTTTTTAATAATAGCTTCTAACATCTTCCCGATGACAGATGTTAAGCTAACTGGCCTGTAGTTTCCTGGCTTTCTGTCTCCCTCCCTTTTTGAATAAAGGAGTTACATTCGCTATTTTCCAATCTAATGGAACCTTCCCCGAATCTGGGGAATTTTGGAAAATTAAAACCAATGCATCAACTATCTCACTAGCCATTTCTTTTAAGACCCTAGGATGAAGTCCATCAGGACCCGGGGACTTGTCAGCCCACAGCTCCAACAATTTGCTCAGTACCACTTCCCTGGTGATTGTAATTTTCTTGAGTTCCTCCCTCCCTTCCATTTCCTGATTTACAGCTATTCCTGGGATGTTACTTGAATCCTCTATAGTGAAGACCGATGCAAAATACCTGTTCAATTCAACTGCCATCTCCTTATTTTCCATTATTAATTCCCCAGACTCACTTTTTATAGGACCAACGCTCACTTTGTTAACTCTTTTCTTTTTTAAATATCTATAGAAACTCTTACTAACTGTGTTTATATTTCTAGCTAGCTTTCTCTGGTACTCTCATTTTTCTCTCCTTATTAATCTTTTAGTCATTCTTTGCTGTTTTTTATATTCTGTCCAATCTTCTGACCTGCCAGCCATCTTTGCACAATTATATGCTTTTTCTTTAAGTCTGATACTATCATTAACTTTTTTAGTTAACCACGGATGGTGGGTCCTCCCCTTGGAATTTTTCTTTCTCGTTGGAATGTATCTATTCTGTGTATTCTGAAATATCCCCTTAAATGTCTGCCACTGCAACTCTATTGACCTCTCCCTTAACCTAATTTGCCAGTTCACTTTAACTAGCTCTGCTTTCATGCCCTCATAACTGCCCTTATTTAAGTTTAAAATACTAGTCTTGGACCCACTCGTCTCTCCCTCAAACTGAATGTAAAATTCAATCATATTATGATCGCTGCTGCCTAGGGGCACCTTCACTATGAGGTCATTAATTAATCCTATCTCACTGCACAATACCAGGTCTGGTTGGCTCCAGAACGTGCTGTTATAAGAAACTATCCCAAAAACATTCTATGAACTCCTCATCCAGGCTACCTTTGCCCATCTGATTTTTCCAGTCTATATGTAAATTAAAATCCCCCATGATTATTGCCATACCTTTCTGACAGCACCCGTTATTTCTTCCTTTATACTCCATCCTACCGTGTGGTTACTGTCAGGGGGCCTGTACACCACTCCCACAAGTGACTTCTTGCCTTTATCATTTCTCATCTTAACACGTTGGTGCAGCAAGCAATTAGGAAAGCAAATGGTACGTTAGTCTTTATTACAAAAGGATTGGAGTATAAAAGAGTAAAGTCTTACCGCAATTATATAGGGTCTTGGCGAGGCCACACCTGGAGTATTGTGTACAGTTTTGGTCTCCTTACCTAAGGAAGGATATACTTGCCTTAGAGGGAGTGCAACGAAGGTTCACCAGACTGATTCCTGGGATGGGGGATTGTCCTATGAGGAGAGATTGAGGAGACTGGGCCTATATTCCCATGAATTTTGAAGAATGAGAGGTGATCTCATTGAAACATCTACAATTCTTACAGGGTTTGACAGGGTAGATGCTGGGAGACTGTTTCCCCTGGCTGGGGAGTCTAGAACCAGGGGTCACAGTCTCAGAATAAGGGGTCGGCCATTTAGGACTGAGATGAGGAGAAATGTCTTCACTCAGAGGGTGGTGAATCTTTGGAATTCTCTGCCCCAGAGGGCTGTGGAGGCTCAGTCATTGAGTATAATCAAGGCTGAGATCGATAGATTTTTGGACTCATGGGGAATCAAGGGATATGGGGATCGGGCGGGAAGGTGGGGATGAGGTAGAAGATCAGCCATGATCTTATTGAATGGCGGAGCAGGCTCGAAGGGCCGAATGGCCTGCTCCTACTCCTATTTCTTATGTTCTTAAGAAAGCTGTTTGCTATAGCCTGCTGCCCCACGACAAACACACAGAGGATTTCAGTTATGTGGAGAGACTGGAGAAGCTGGGATTGTTCTCCTTGAAGCAGAGAAGGTGCAGCGGAGATTTAATAGAGGTGTTCAAAACATGAAGGGTTTTGATAGAGTAAATAGGAGCATGGGAACAGGAGGAGGCCATTCAGCCCCTCCAGCCTGTTCCACCATTCAATGAGATCATGGCCGATCTGTGTCTTAACTCCACCCACCTGCCTTGGCTCCATATCCCTTTGCTCCCTTGTCTAGCAAAAATCTATCACTCTCGGATTTAAAATGATTAATTGAGCTGGCATCGACTGCTTTCTGTGGGAGAGGGTTCCACACTTCTACCACCCTTTGTGTGAAGAAGTGTTTCCCAACTTCTCTCCTGAATGGCCTGGCTCTGATTTTAAGGTGATGTCCCCTTGTCCTCGACTCCCCCACCGGCGGAAAAAGTTTCTCTCTATCTACTCTCCCAATTCCTTTCAAATTCCTAAAATCCTCAATCACTCCTTAACCTTCTAGATTCCAGGGAACACAAGCCTAGTTTATGTAATCTCTCCCTCATAATCTAACCCTTGGAGCCCGGGTAACATTCTGGTCAATCTGTGCTGCACTCCTTCCAAGGTCAGTATATCCTTTCTGAGGTGCGGTGCCCAGAACTGTACACAGTGCTCCAGGGAGTTCCTGGGAGTTACTGTGCGTAGGTCCCTGAAGGTGGCGGGACATATTGAGAGTGGTTAACAAAGCATATGGGATCTTGGGCTTCATAAATAGAGGAAATAACAACAGAAAATGCTGGAAATACACAGCAGGCCAGGCAGCATCCGTGGAGAGAGAAACAGAGTTAACGTTTCAGGTCTGGGACCCTTCCTCAGAACTGGAAAAAGCTGGAGGTGTAACAGATATTAAGCAGGTGCAGAGTCGGGGGGGTGGGGGGGGGTTAGGAGGGAGGAAGGAATTGAAAGAACATCCTGTACTTTTGTAAGAGGCAGGAAAGATAAAATGTTGCAAATGGGAATGGCAAAAATCATACTGCATGAAAAATGAGGTCAGGGATAATTATCTGAAATTGTTGAACTCGATGTTGAGTCCGGCAGGCTGTAAAGTGCCCAATCGAAAGATGAGGTGCTGTTCCTCGAGCTTACTTTGAGCTTCATTGCAGCAATGCAATAGCCCAAGGACAGAGAGATCAGAGTGGGAGTGAAGTGGTGAATTAAAGTGACAGGCGACCGGAAGCTCAGGGTCACCCGTACGGACTGAACGGAGGTGTTCCGCAAAGCGGTCACCCAATCTGAATTTGGTCTCGCCAATGTAGAGGAGACCGCATCGTGAGCAGCGAATACAGTATATTAAATTGCAAGAAGTACAAGTAAATCGCTGTTACACCTGGAAGGGGTGTTTGGGGCCCTGGACAGTGGGAAGGGAGGAGGTAAAAGGGCATGTGTTGCATCTCCTGCGCTTGCACGGGAAGGTGCCAGGTGAAGGAGGTGGTATTGAGTACAAAAGTAGAGAAGTTATGCTGAACCTTAATAAAGTGCTGGTTAGGCCACAACTGGAGTATTGCGTCCAGTTCTGGTCACCACGCTTTAGGAAGGATGTGAAGGCCCTCGAGAGGGTGCAGAGGTGATTTATCAGAATGGTTCCGGGGATGGAGGATCTTAGCTACAAGGACAGGTTGGAGAAGCTGGATTTGTTTTCATTAGAGCAAAGGAGGTTGAGTGCTGATTTGATAAGAGGTGTACAAGATTATGACGGGTTTGGATAGGCTAGACGGGGAAAGGCTGTTCCCACTAGTTGATGGTACAAGGACTAGGGGACACAGAGTTAAGGTTTTGGGCAAGAGATACAGGGGGGATGTGAGGGAAAACTTTTTTACGCAGCGAGTGGCGAGGACCTGGAACTCGCTGCCGACGGAAGTGGTGGAAGCGGAGACACTCAATGTTTTCAAGGGGAGACTGGATAGGCACTTGAGGGAAATAAACTTGCAGGGCTACGGGGATAGAGCGGGGGAATGGGACTGACTGGATTGCTCTACAGAGAGCCGGCACGGACTGGATGGGCCGAATGGCCTCCTTCTGTGCCGTTATGACTCTGTGACTCTCTGGGGTCTAACCAGGGCTTTGTATAGCTGTAGCTTATAAGGAGAAACTGTTTCCAGTGGCAGGAGGGTCGGTAACCAGAGGACACAGATATAAGGTCATTGACAAAAGAACCAGAGGCGAGGTGAGGGGAATTTTATTGACGCAGCGAGTTGTTGTGATCTGGAATGCGCTGCCTGAAAGGGCGGTGGAAGCAGAGTCAATAATAACGTTCACTGGGGAATTGGATAAATACTTGAAGGGGAAACATTTTCAGGGCCATGGGGAAAGAGCAGGGGAGTGGGACTAAATGGAGAGCTCTTTCAAAGATCCGGCACAGGCACGATGGGCTGAATGGCCTCCTTCTGTGCTGTATGATTCTAGGAGCCACTCCTAGAGTGGAGTGGTGCCCGCAGGGATCGCTTGGCAGGAAATTGGGAGGAGGTGGGTCACACGCAGACAGCACCCGATTTCGAGACACTGTCCTTTTAAAATTGGTCCTCCACAGGCAAGGAGTGACTCATCCCTTTAATGAAAATCACATTGAAAAGAAGAGTCCCTGTCCCTTTAAGAGCCCTCCGCCCACCATTCCCACCTTTTTCGTAAAGTCTTTGAAAGTAATAATAAAAGTTCATGCAGAAAAAATGTGAGTGTGTGTCTGACTGTATTTTAGTGAGTATCTGTGTCTGTCTGACTGTATGTGTGTGTGTCTGTGTAGAATAGCATCATAGAATGATACAGCACAGAAGGAGGCCATTCGGCCCATCGTGCCTGTGCCGGCTCTTTGAAAGAGCGATCCAATTAATCCCACTCCCCCTGCTCTTTCCCCAAAGCCCTGTAAATGTTTTCCCTTCAAGTATTTATCTCAATCTCTTTTGAATTATAATATCGAATCTGCTTCCACCGCCCTTTCAGGCAGCGCATTCCAGATCACAACAACTTGGTATAAAAATCTGTTTCCTCATGTCACCTCTGGTTCTTTTGCCAATCGCCTTAAATCTGGTTTCTGTCCCTTCAGCCATTGGAAACGGTTTCTCCTTATTTACTCTCTCAAAATCCATCCTGATTTTGAACAACTCTATCAAATCTCCTCTTAATCTTCTTTGCTTAAGGAGAACAACCCCAGCTTCTCCCGTCTCTCCACGTAACTCAAGTCCCTCATCCCTGGTCCCATTCTCGTAAATTTCTTCTGCACCCTCTCCAAGGCCTTGACATCCTTCCTAAAGTGTGGTGCCCAGCGGAAGCCTAGCCAGTGTTTTATAAAGGCTTAGCATAACCTGCTTGCTTTTGTACTCTATTCCTCTATTAATAAAGTCAAGGATCCTGTATGCTTTTTTAACAGCCTTCTCAACTTGTCCTGCCACCTTCTAAGATTTGTGTACATACACCCCGAGGCCTCTCTGTTCCTGCACCCTCTTTAAAACTGGACCATTTAGTTTATATTGCCTCTCCTCATTCTTCCTACCAAAATGAATCACTTCACACTTCTCTACATTAAATTTAATCTGCCACGTTTCTGCCCATTTCACCAGTCTGGCTACATCCTCCTGAATTCTGTTACTATCCTCATTGTTTGCTACATTTCCGAGTTTCGTGTCATCTGTAAGTTTTGAAATTTTGCCCTGGATCCCCAAGTCCAGGTCATTGATATATATCAAAAAAAGCAGTGGTCCGAATCAATGTTCACGTTAAGTTGCGTGGCCACGCAGCGGTCTGGAGGTCCCGCGCAGCCGGCTCACCGCCCTATAAATGGAATAAACGCGCATGCGCGGAAATTTGAATGGGCCGTGCAGCCCGTTAAAGGGGCCACGCACCTCAAAAGAAATTAGAGGGGACATTGGTCCTAATACCGACGCCTGGGGAACATCACTGTTTACCTCCCTCCAGTCTGAAAAGCAACCATTCACCACTACTCTCTGCTTTCTGTCCCTTGGCAGAAAATTGGGAGGGGGCGAGTGCAAACAGCACCTGATTTCTCGCTAAGCACTCAGGGGAGCAGGGGATTAGCCCTACTTTAAATGTCAGTCTCTTACATATATACATTATAAAAAGGGAGACGCTGTCCCTTTAAAATCGGACATCCAAGGGGACGCGGTCCATTTAATGAAAATCACACAGAAAAAGAGAGTGCCTGTCCCTTTAAAAGAACCCCCACCACTCCCATATTTCTCTTAATAATAAAGTGCTTGAAATTAATAATTAAAAACGCAGAAAATTAATATTTAAAAAATTAATTCAGGGAGAAAAAATATTTTTGATCACATTTGCTCCGCAGGGTTTCTTGTTTCTGTTTCATCAATTTAAAAACAAACTGCTTTTTTTATGATCAGCCATGATCGCATTGAATGGCGGAGCAGGCTCGAGGGGCCGAATGGCCGACTCCTGCTCCTATCTTCTATATTTCTATGTTTAAAACAAGCATCTTCTGTAAAATAAATTAGTTTGAGCTTTAAAATGTGAAAGGAACATTAAAAATAAACTTTCCCAGGATCACAGATCCTGACCAGGCCGCTTTACAAAATGGCGGCGGGCCGATCCCAGGTCCCGCCTCCTCCTTCGCCGCGATTGGTTGGAGGACCAAAGCCCCTCGGTCGGTCCTCCAGGCTCCGCCTCCCCTCGCTCATTGGTGGAGAGCTCAGTGTCAGTCAGTGCACGCCGGCGATGTCGTGACGTTGCAGGGTGGGCGGTTGGAGCAGGCGGGAAATTAAATTCACTTAAATTAAATCTCCCGTCAGCCTCCTCTGTCCCAATCAGCCGGCGCAAGTCCCGCCCCTCGGGCTCCCCGATTGGTTGGAGGACCCGCCGCCGGCTCGCTCCTCTAGCCCCGCCCCGCTCGCTCCCTATTGGTCGGAACCTCCCGTCAATCAGGCCCTGGGCCCGGGTCCAATCTTCTATGTACTTTCAATGATGACTTTTATAAACTGGTTTTGCAGGAAATTAGAAGAGGAGGGGAGAGATTTGAAGACACTCGATCCCTTTGTGACTCAAAAGTTGCAGCTGACCCCGCGCATGCGCTCCATGGCCCCGCCCTCTCCTGCTCCACAGGCGCCCGGCCCGCACCGCGCATGCTCAGCACACACCCTGGGCCCCTGTCAATCATCCTACCCCTCTGAACAGGCCCCGCCCCCTCTACCTACTCCGCATGAGCCGCCAGGCCCCGCTCTCGAAGTTGAGCCGGTACCGCGCCTGCGCAAGGCCTCGCATTCTGGGGAAGGCCCGGGCAACCGCGAGAGTCCGGATCACCGGCGGAAAGTGAGTTTTATCAGGGTTTTTTTTATATAGCGGAGAGAAGCGCGGGCGGGGAGATAAATAAATAGAAAATACAAACCGCACCGTCCCGGCACCGAGTGGAGCAGATTGAGCGGCCGCAGCCTCTTCTCGGAATGGCCTCTTCCAGTGATGACGTCACAACCGGGCCCCAGCCTCAGCGCCGGTGGAGGAAGGTCCCGCCCCCTAGCCGCACCGCCATTGGTTGGAGGACCAGGCCGCCGAGTTCAAGCCTCCCAGCTTAGCCCTTCTGCTATTGGTCAGCGCTCCCGTCAGTCAGAATCACGTTGCTCCGGCTCTTCCGTCACCCCGCGCAACTCAAACCCCTCCGTTCGGCGTCCACGGAGGTCCCGCCCGACTCTCAGGTTTGGTTTTTCTGGTATGTTACTTTATAATCTCGCTCTCCTCCTTACCTCGATTTAAATCGATTCCCCAACACTTTACTTTACCCCGGCCGCTGATTCCGCCTCTTCCCTGGGCCCGGCCTTCCGTTTTCGCCCCAAAGGCCCCGCGCAGGCGCACTGGCATAAGGACATAAGAAATAGGAGCAGGAGTAGGCCAATCGGCCACTCGAGCCTGCTCCACCATTCAATAATTTCATGGCTGATCTGATCCTAACCACCAATCTACTATCACAGAACCATCTCCTGAATCTAACATAATTAGACACACGAAATAGGAGCAGGATCAGGCTACGCGGCCCCTGGGCCCGCTCCGCTACCCACAGGGCCATGTCCGATCCGAACCTAGACTCATGTCCAAATTCCTGCCCGCTCCCCGTAACCCTTAATTCCCTTTACTTCTAGGAAACTGTCTATTTCTGTTTTAAATTTATGTAATGATGTAGCTTCTACAGCTTTTTGGGGCAGCATATTCCATGGACCTACCACCCTCTGAGTGAAGTAGTTCCTCCTCATCTCAGTTTTGAAAGAGCAGCCACTTATTCTAAGACTATGCCCCCTAGTTCTAGTTTCACCCATCATCGGGAACATCTTCCCCGCATCCACCCGATCCAACCCCTTCACAATCTTATATGTTTCAATAAGATCGCCTCTCATTCTTCTGAACTCCAATGAGTAGAGTCCCAATCTACTCAACCTCTCCTCATATGTCCATCCCCTCATCCCCGGGATTAACCGAGTGAACCTTCTTTGTACTGACTCGAGAGCAAGTATGTCTTTTCTTAAGTATGGACACCAAAACTGTACGCAGTATTCCAGGTGCGGTCTCACCAATACCTTGTACAACTGAAGCAATACCTCCCTATTTTTATATTCTATCCCCCTAGCAATGAAAGCCAACATTCCATTGGCCTTCTTAATCACTTGCTGCACCTGCACACTAACCTTTTGAGTTTCGTACACCAGGACACCCAGATCCCTTTGTACTCCAGTACTTTCCAGTTTCTTGCCATTAAGATAATAACTTGCTCTACGATTTTTCCTGCCAAAGTGCATAACCTCACACTTTCCAGTATTGTATTCCATCTGCCAAATCTCTGCCCACTTACTTAGCCTGTCTATGTCCCCTTGCAGGTTTTTTATGTCCTCACTCACTACTTTCCCTCCCATCTTAGTATCATCTGCAAACTTTGATATGTTACACTCGGTCCCCTCCTCCAAATCGTTAATATAGATTGTAAAGAGTTGGGAACCCAGCACTGACCCCTGCGGAACACCACTAGTTACTGATTGCCAGTCTGAGAATGAACCATTTATCCCAACTCTCTGCCTTCTGTTAGATAGCCAATCCTCTATCCATGCCAGAATATTACCCCCAACCCCGTAATTTTTTATCTTAAGCAATAATCTTTTGTGTGGCACCTTGTCAAATGCCTTTTGGAAGTCTAAATACACTACGTCCACTGGTTCCCCTTTATCCACCCTATATGTTACTTCCTCAAAGAACTCCAGCAAATTTGTCAAACCTGACTTCTCCTTCATAAAACCATGCTGACTTTGTCCTATTAAATTATGATTATCCAAATGTCCTGTTACTGTCTCCTTAATAATGGACTCCAAAATTTTACCTACCACAGATGTTAGGCTAACCGGTCTATAGTTTCCAGCCTTCTGTCTGCTGCCCTTTTTAAATAAGGGTGTTACATTAGCAGTTTTCCAGTCTGCCGGGACCTTTGCCGAGTCCAGGGAGTTTTGGAAAATTATTACCAATGCATCCACAATCCCTACCGCCACTTCCCTCAAGACCCTAGGATGTAAGCCATCAGGTCCAGGTGATTTATCTGCCTTGAGTCCCATTATTTTACCGAGTACCACTTCCTTAGTGATTTTGATCGTGTTTAGCTCCTCCCCTTTAGCCCCCTGTTTGTCCAGTGTTGGGATATTCTTAGTGTCTTCTACTGTAAAGACTGATATAAAATATTCATTCAGTGTTTTTGCCATCTCCATATTTCCCACCATTAATTTCCCGGTCTCATCCTCTAAGGGACTAACATTTACTTTAGCCACCCTTTTTCTTTTTATATAACTATAAAAACTCTTACTATCTGTTTTAATATTTTTTGCTCATTTACTTTCATAATCTATCTTCCCTTTCTTAATCAATCTTTTTGTTATTTTTTGCTGTCTTTTAAAGTTTTCCCAATCCTCTGTCCTCCCACTAGATTTGGCTACCTTATATGCCCTTGTTTTTAGTCTAATACTATCCTTAATTTCTTTACTTAGCCACAGATGTTGTGGTGGTGCCGAATGAGAATGCGTGGCCCCGCCTCTCCACATTTAAAGGGACACCCACCCCGTCCAAATTTAAAGGGAAACCCACCCCCTCCACATTTAAAGGGACACCCACACCCTGCACATTTAAAGGGGCACCCATCCTCTCCACATTTAAAGGGACACACACCCGCTCCACATTTAAAGGGACTCCCTCCCCCCCCTCATGTCCTCTACTGTGGAGGAGGAATTCCTTGAGTGTTTACGGGATGGTTTCCTGGACCAATATGTCGAGGAACCAACCAGAGATCAGGCCATCTTAGACTGGGTGTTATGTAACGAGAAAGGATTAATTAGCAATCTTGTTGTACGAGGCCCCTTGGGTCGGAGTGATCATAATATGATCGAATTCTTCATTAAGATGGAGAATCAAGTTGTTGACTCAGAGACTAGGGTCCTAAATTTAAATAAAGGAAACTACGATGGTCTGAGTAGCAAGTTGGGTAGGATTGATTGGGGAATGTCACTCAAAGGGTTGACGGTGGATAGGCAATGGGAAACATTCAAAGACCGCATGGATGAACTACAGAATTTGTTCATCCCAGTTTGGCATAAAAATAAAACAAGAGGTGACTCAACCGTGGCTAACAAGGGAAATTAGGGATAGCATAAGATCCAAGGAGAGGACATATAAATTGGCCAGAAAAAGCAGTAAACCTGAGGATTGGGAACAGTTTAGGATTCAACAAAGGAGGACAAAGGGATTAATTAAGAAGGGGAAAATTGAATATGAGAGTAAGCTTTCAGGGAACTTAAAAACTGACTAAAAGCTTTTATAGATATGTGAAGAGAAAAAGAACATAAGAACATAAGAAGTAGGAGCAGAAGTAGGCCACACGGCCCCTCGGCCCTGCTCCGCCATTCAATAGGATCATGGCTGATCCGAAACTAGACTCACGTCCACTTCCCTGCCCGCTCCCTGTAACCCCTAATTCCCTTATCAGTTAGGAAACTGTCTATCTCCATTTTAAATTTATTTAATGTTGCAGCTTCCACAGCTATCTGAGGTAGCAAATTCCATAGATTTACCACCCTCTGAGTGAAGAAGTTTCTCCTCATCTCAGTTTTGAAACGGCAGCCCCTTATTCTAAGATTATGTCCCCTAGTTCTAGTCTCACCCATCAGTGGAAACATCCTCCCCGCAGCCACCCGATCCTCAGGTTTACTGCTTTTTCTGGCCAATTGATATGTCCTCTCCTTGGATCTTATGCTATCCCTAATTTCCCTTGTTAGCCACGGTTGAGTCACCTCTATTGTTTTATTCTGAATTCCAATGAGTAGAGGCCCAACCTACTCAACCTTTCCTCATAAGTCAACCCCTTCATCTCCGGAATCAACCGAGTGAACCTTCTCTGAACTGCCTCGAGAGCAAGTATATCTTTTCTTAAATATGGAAACCAAAACTGTACGCAATATTCCAGGTGTGGCCTCACCAGTACCCTGTATAACTGAAGCAAGACTTCCCTGTTTTTATACTCCATCCCCCTTGCAATAAAAGCCAAGATTCCATTGGCCTTCCTGATCACCTGCTGTACCTGCATACTAACCTTCTGTGTTTCATGCACCAGGATCCCCAGATCCCTTTGTACTGTAGCACTTTGCAGTTTCTCTCCATTTAGATAATAACTTGCTCTTTGATTTTTTCTGCCAAAGTGCATAACCTCACACTTTCCAACATTATATTCCATGTGCCAAATTTCTGCCCATTCACTTAGCCTGTCTATGTCCTTTTCCCATGATTTTTTATCTTGTTCAGTAATCTTTTGTGTGGCACCTTGTCAAATGCCTTTTGGAAGTCCAAATACACCACATCCACTGGTTCCCCTTTATCCACCCTGTTTGTTACATCCTCAAAGAATTCGAGCAAATTTGTCAAACATGACTTCCCCTTTATAAAACCATGCTGACTCTGTCCGATTAAATTATGCTTATCCAAATGTCCTGTTACTGCTTCCTTAATAATGGACTCCAACATTTTACCAACCACAGATGTTAGGCTAACTGGTTAATAGTTTCCAACCTTTTGTCTACCTCCCTTTTTAAATAATGTCGTTACATTAGCAGTTTTCCAATCTGCTGGGACTTTGCCTGAATCCAGGGAGTTTTGGAAAATTACCACCAATGCATCTGCAATCCCCACTGCTACCTCTCTCAAGGTCCTAGGATGTAAGCCATCAGGTCCAGGGGATTTATCCGCCTTAAGTCCCATTATCTTACCGAGTACCATCTCCTTAGTGATTTGAATCGTGTTTAGCTCCTCCCCCCCCATAGCCCCCTGTTTGTCCAGTGTTGGGATATTTTTAGTGTCCTCTACTGTAAAGACTGATATAAAATATTTGTTCAGCGTTTTTGCCATCTCCATGTTCCCCACAACTAACTTCCCAGTCTCGTCCTCTAAGGGACCAACATTCACTTTAGCCACCCTTTTTCTTTTTATATAACTATAGAAACTCTGCTCTCATACCTTCATAGTCTCCTTTATTTAAGCTTAATACGCTGGTTTGAGATCCAACTCTCTCACCCTCCAACTGAATTTGGAATTCAACCATGTTATGGTCACTCATTCCAAGGGGATCCTTTACTAGGACATTTTTTATTAATCCTGTCTCATTCCGCACGACCAGATCTAAGATTGCCTGCCCCCTGGTTGGTTCAGTAACATACTGCTCAAGGAACCCGTCCGTAATGCACTCTGTGAACTCTTCCTCAAGGCTGCCCTGCCCAATTTGATTTGTCCAGTCAATATGAAAGTTAAAATCTCCCATGATTATAGCTGTTCCCTTAATACAAGGCCCAACTATTTCCTGATTTATACTCCGACCAATAGAGTTGCAACTGTTAGGAGACCTATAGAGTACGCCCACTAGTGACTTTTTCCCCTTATTATTCCTTATTTCCACCCAAACCGTTTCACTATCCTGATCCTTTGACCCAATATCATTTCTCACTATTGCAGTGATTCCATCCTTTATTAACACAGCCACCCCACCTCCTTTTCCTTCTTGTCTGTCCTTCTTAATAGTCAAATACCCCTGGATGTTTAGTTCCCAGTCATGGTCACCCTGCAGCCATGTCTCCGTAATGGCCACCAGATCATACCCATGTGTAGTTATTTGTACCGTCAACGCGTCTATTTTGTTACGAATGCTGCGTGCATTCAGATAAAGAACTTTTAAATATGTTTTGTGACAATTTATTCCTGCTTATACCCCCTTTACAACTTTACCTTTATCTTTATATATTGTGTTCCTTCCTGACACGCTCTGGTTTTTAATTCCTCCACTGCTACCTTGCTCTATTGCCTTCTCCGCTGACATTTTTATTTTTCGCTCTCTTGAAACCTCCCCCCCACTAATTAGTTTAAAGCCCTCTCTACAGCCCTAGTTATTCGATTCGCCAGGATTCTAGTCCCAGCACTGGCCAAGTGAAGTCCGTCCCAACGGAACCGCTCTCTCCTGTCCCAGTACTGGTGCCAGTGTCCCAAGAAGCAAAACCCATTTCTCCCACACCAGTCTTTGAGGCATGCATTTAACTCTCTGATTTTATTTACCCTAGCCAAATTTGCTCGTGAGGGCAGGTACAGCACAGGTTAGATACAGAGTAAAGCTCCCTCTACACTGTCCCATCAAACATTCCCAGGGCAGGTACACCATGGGTTAGATACAGAGTAAAGCTCCCTCTACACTGTCCCATCAAACACTCCCAGGGCAGGTACAGCACGGGTTAGATAGAGAGTGTCAGCCGTGGCTCAGGCGGCAGCACTCTCTCCTCTGAGTCAGAAGGTTGTGGGTTGAAGTCCCACTCCCGAGACTGGAGTCTAAAACTCTGTGCTGCCCCTCCAGTGCAGTGCTGAGGGAGTAAAGCCCAGTGCAGAGTAAAGTTCCCTCTGCACTGCTCCACTAACAGGCCTGAGCCCCAAATTCAGAAGAGCGCCCTCTGCTGCATTCCACTTGTCTCAGCAGCGGGAGAAGCGGGCGGCGGAAGTCCCGCCCCTCGGACACCCCGATTGGTTGGAGGACCCGCTGCCACCTCAGTCCTCCAAGCTCCGCCCGCTCTTTCCCTATTGGTCGCAGCTCCCGTCAGTCACCGCCGTGGAATTGATGACGTGCCCCAGTCTGGCTCCCCGCAGAAGAGAAGGGGCTGCGGCCGCTCAATCCGCTCCGCTCGGTGCCGGGACGGTCCGGTTTGTATTTTCTTTTTATTTATCTCCCCGCCCGCGCTTCTCTCCGCTATATATATAAAAAACCCTCATAAAACTCACTTTCCGCCGGTGATCCGGACACTCGCGGTTGCGCGGGCCTTCCCCATAATGCGTGGCCCTGCGCAGGCGCGGTAGCGGCTCATCCTCAGGAGCGGGGCCCGGCGGTGCATGCGGAGTAGGGGGAGGGGGCAGGGCCTGTTCAGACCCCGCGCTCACCTTGGAGCGGCGCATGCGGAGTAGGGGGAGGGGGCGGGGCCTGTTCGAGCCCGCGCTCACCTTGGCGCGGCGCATGTGGAGTAGTGGGAGGGGGCGGGGCCTGTTCAGAGCCTGCGCTCACCTTGGAGCGGCGCATGCGGAGTAGGGGGAGGGGGCGGGGCCTGTTCAGAGCCTGCGCTCACCTTGGAGCGGCGCATGCTGAGTACGGGGTGGGGGCGGGGCCTGTTCAGAGCTCACCTATAACAATAAGAACAACAACAACCTGTATTTCTATAGCGCCTTTAACGTAGGAAAACATCCCAAGGCGCTACACAGGAGTATTGTAAGACATTGAAAAATGTGACCCCGAGCCACAGAAGGAGAAATTCGGGCAGATGGTCAAAAGCTTGGTCACAGAGGTGGGTTTTGATCAGCCATGATCTCATTGAATGGCGGAGCAGGCTCGAGGGGCCGAATGGCCGACTCCTGCTCCTATTTTCTATGAAAGAGAGGCGGAGAGGTTCAGGGAGGGAATTCCAGAGCTTAGGGCCGAGGCAACAGAAGGCACGGCCACTGATGGTGCAGCGATTATAATCAGGGATGCTCAAGAGGGCAGAATTGGAGGAACGCAGGTGTCTCGGGGGGGGGCGGGGGGAGGAGGTTGTTTTCTTTGGAACCGAGGAGGCTGAGGGGAGACCTGATTGAGGTGTATAAAATGCTGAGGGGCCGAGATAGGAAGGACCTATTTCCCTTGGCAGAGGGGTCCACAACCAGGGGGCGTAGATTTAAAGAAATTGGTCGGAGTCTTAGAGGGGAGTTGAGGAGAAATGTTTTCACCCAGAGGGTGGTGGGGGTCTGGAACTCACTGCCTGACAGGGTGGTAGAGGCAGAAACTCTCATCACATTTTAAAAAGTACTTGGATGTGCACTTGAAGTGCCGTAACCTACAAGGCTACGGACCAAGTGCTGGAAAGTGGGATTAGTGTGGATAGCACTTAATCGGCCGGCATGGACAAGATGGGCCTAATGGCCTCCTTCTGTGCCGTAATTTTTCTGTGATTCTATCGCGGGGGGCGGGTGGTTGTGAGGCTGAAGGGAATAACTAAGATAGGGAGGGGCGAGGCCATGGAGGGATTTGAAAACAAGGATGAGAATTTTGAAATCGAAGCACTGCTTAACCGGGAGCCAATGTAGGTCAGTGAGCACAGGGGTGATGGGTGAACGGGACTTGGCGTTGAGTTACGACACGGGTAGTTTTGGATCACCTCAAGTTTACATAGGGTAGAATGTGGGAGGCCAGCCAGGAGTGCGTTGGAATAGTCGAGTCTAGAGGTAACAAAGGCCCGGGTGAGGGTTTCAGCAGCGGATGAGCTGAGGCAGGGGCGGAGAAGGGCGATGTTACCGAGGTGGAAATAGGCGGTCTTTGTTATGCTGCGGACATGCGGTCGGAAGCTCATTTCAGGGTCAGATATGACACCGAGGTTGTGAACAGTCTGGTTCAGCCTCAGAGAGATGTTAGGGAGAGGGATGGAGTCAGTGGCTAGGGAACAGAGTTTGTGGCAGGGACTGAAAACAATTGCTTTAGTCTTCCCAATATTTAATTGGAGAAAATTTCTGCTCACCCAGAACTGGATTAGAGACCGTGGAGGGTCGAGAGACGTGGTGGTGAGGTAGAGCTGGGTGTCGTCAGCGTACATGTGGAAACTGACGCTGTGTTTTCAGATGATGTCACCAAGGGGCAGCATTTAGATGAGAAATAGGAGGGGCCCAAGGATAGATCCTTGGGGGACACCAGAGGTAACGATGCGGGAGTGGGAAGAGAAGCCATTGCAGGTGATTCTGTGGCTACGATTAGATAGATAAGAATGGAACCAGGTGAGTGCAGTCCCACCCAGCTGGACAACGGTGGAGAGGTGTTGGGAGAAGGATGGAGTGGTCAACCGTGTCAAAGGATGCAGACAAGTCAGGAAGGACGAGGAGGGATAGTTTACCTTTGTCACAGTCACAAAGGATGTCATTTTTGACTTTGAAACTTGATTTGACTTCAGGGCCAAGTCAGTGAGGTGGATTGGGCTGTTTCTGGCCCGCTGGTTGTTGTGGGCACGGCTGGACACCAGTGGGACTGGCTCTACCCTGTTTGTTCTTTGAGGCAAAATAAGCCAAAAAAGGTTCCTGCTCCCCCCTTACCCTTTCTACACTCCTTTTACAGGGTTTTAGAAGTGGAGCATTTACAGACAGGAAGCTTAAACCAAACATCACCTCAAGATCTGAGAGTTACGCGATTCCTCAGGACCTGATTCAGTCGCTCCTCCAATCTGCTGGCACCCCCGTGAGTTCACACTGGGGAGAGAACTTTTAAATGTTCTGAAAGAGCTTTAAAATCTACAAGTACCTGAAGCAACACCAGTAGCCACACACTGAGGGAAACCCGGGCCCCGTGTGTGGGCAGGGATTTATTGCACCCTCCGTGCTCCTGGGACACCAGCTTGTTCACACTGATGAGCGACCAATTAAATGTTCTGACTGTGTGAAGAGATTTAAAAGGTCCCAGGATCTGAAGAGACACCAGCTGGAGAGAGCAGGAGAGATTCTGTTCACCTGCTCAGTGTGTGGGAAGAGATTCACTCGGTCCTCGAATCTGCTGGCACACCAGCGAGTTCACACTGGGGAAAGGCCAGTGAAACATTCCAACTGTGGGAAAAGCTTTCAAATGTCCCAGGTGCTGAAGGGACACCAGCTGGAGAGAGCAGGAAAGAGGCCATTCACCTGCTCCGTGTGTGGGAAGGGATTCACTCGGTCATCCGACCTACTGACACACCAGCGAGTTCACACTGATGAGAGACCGTTTACATGTTCTGTCTGTGAGATGAGCTTTAAAAGCTCCAGGAATCTGAGCGGACACCAGCGAGTTCACACTGATGAGAGACCATTTAACTGTTCTGCCTGTGGGAAGAGCTTTAAAACCTCTGAGGATCTGAAGCAACACCAGCGAGTTCACTCCGATCAGAGGCCATTTACATGTTCTGTCTGTGGGATGAGCTTTAAAAGCTCCAGGAATCTGAGTGGACACCAGCGAGTTCACACTGGGGAGAGACCGTTCACCTGCTCTGTGTGTGGGAAGGGATTCACTCAGTCATCAAGCCTGGTGAGACACCAGCGAGTTCACACTGGGGAGAGGCCGTTCACCTGCTCCATGTGTGGGAAGGGATTCACTCGGTCATCAAGCCTGGTGAGACACCAGCAAGTTCACACTGGGGCGAGGCCATGCACCTGCTCCGTGTGTGGGAAGAGATTCACTCAGTCATCCCACCTACTGTCACACCAGCGATATCACACTGATGAGAGACTATTTAAATGTTCTGTCTGTGGGATGAGCTTTAAAACCTCTGACGATCTGAAGCAACACCAGCGAGTTCACTCTGATCAGAGACCATTTACATGTTCTGTCTGTGGGATGACCTTTAAAAGCTCCAGGAATCTGCACGGACACCAGCGAGTTCACACTGGGGAGAGGGCGTTCACCTGCTCTGTGTGTGGGAAGGGATTCACTTGGTCCTCGAATCTGCTGGCACACCAGCGAGTTCACATTGTTCTGTAGTGCAGGGCCCTGTAGACAGCTGGGGTGACATGAACATGGAATGGATGAATGTTTTTTAATTCTTGTACAGCTGTTTAATCTTTAAGATTGTTGTGCTGATGATTCCCTTTGTTTCACTGTTCATAGACACATAGAAGATAGGAGCAGGAGTAGGCCATTCAGCCCCTCGAGACTGCTCCGCCATTCAATGAGATCATGGCTGATCATCCAAATTCAGTACCCTGTCCCTGCTTTCTCCCCATATCCCTTGATCCCTTTAGCCTTAAGAAATATATCTAACTCCTTCTTGAATATATTTAATGAATTGACCTCTACTGCCTTCTGTGGTAGAGAATTCCACAGGTTCACCACTCTCTGGGTGAAGAAATTCCTCCTGATTTCAGACCTAAATGGCTTACCCCTTATCCTTAGATGGTGTTACATAGAATGTACAGCACAGAAACAGGCCATTCGGCCCAACTTGTCTATGCCGGTGTTTATGCCCCACACCCACCCTACTTCAATTAACCCGATCAACATCTCCTCCCATTCCTTTCTCCCTCATGTGGCTTCCCCATAAATCCATCTGTGCTGTTCACCTCAACCACTCCCTGTGGTAGCGAGTTCCCCATTCTCACCATTCTCTGGGTAAAAAAGTTTCTCCTGAATTTCCTCTTGGATTTATTAGTGACTTTTATATTTATAGCCACATAAATATGATGAGATTTTGTTAAGCTGACCAGTATGTTGTTGTACTTTGTCTTTTTCTGATGAATGAAACATTACTGAGCCCCTGTACCCGTGTTATGGGATGAAGTGCCAGACAAGTAAAGACACAACATATGGGTGTGAATCTAATAATAACCTCACGGACCGTATAGGTGTGATAACCAGACGGGCTTGTGGTTATAGTCTGGTCACAGATGGACTAAATTCCCTGAATTAGCAGGAGTTCAGGAGGCGGTCAACAGATGGGTCCAAACAATCCCATTTCCTGAGCAGTAACCAAGCTTGTGTATAAGAACAGGCCACTTAAGCCGTTGTCAGTTGGAACAGACTCGAGAAGATCGCGCGAATCCACTGTACTTCTATTCTCCAGATTGAGGGAATTATCACCCGATCTGTGTTATGCTGCGCTCTTAATAAAGTCTGGAGACACAATTTGTGTTCTTGTGAGCTTGATTATCTGGTATCCGAAACCCTGGGACTCCCGATCATTAGAGTCAACCTCAGTGTGTGGAAAGGGATTCCCTGGTGTATCCCACCCGCTGACACACCAGAGTGTCCACATTGTGACTGCGGTGGTTCGATTCCACTGTATCCGATGCCTTTAATCACATCCAGGACTGAACCATGTTACTTCAGGCAACTGGGGCTTGTTAATGTTAAGAGCCCCCAATAACTGGGCTGGATTTAAAGATTATTCCCTGTTCTCTCAGTACTAGTGATATAGAATCATAGAGCACAGTAGGATGCCTTACGGCCCATCGTGCTGGTGCTGGCTCTCTGAAAGAGCGATGCAATTAGTCCCACTGCCCTGCTCTTTCCCCACAGCCCTGCAAATTTCTGCTTTTAGTATATATCCAATTCCCTTTTGAAAGTTACTATTGAATCTGCTTCCACCTCCCATTCAGGCAGTGCATTCCAGATCATCACAATTCGCTGTGTAAAAAAAGTCTCCTCATTTCCTCTCTAGATTCTTTTGCCAATGATCTGAAATCTGTGTCCTCTTGTTACCGACCCTCCTGCCAGTGACAACAGCTTCTCCTTGTTTGCTCGATCAAAACCCCTCCTAATTTTGAGCACCTCGATCACAGCTCCACTTAACCGTCTCTGCTCCAAGTTATATTGCCGTTGTTTTGTGAATTGTTGCTGTGATCGAGGTGCTGGATGTCCGTGCCTGGGGAATGGGACATTCTATCCTCGTGAGCACCGAGTGTCAGCATCCAGCAATCTCTGGTCAGGGACTGTCTTTTTAAACTGCCTCACCTGAGCTTTTTGACTCCCTGATTTCATTATTAAACATTTCAGAGTTTTTGCAGAGTGACCAAGGCTGAACAGATAAATGTGAGGTGTTACATTTTGGTAGGAAGAATGGGGAGGTCACTTATCACTTGGAGGGTGCGAGTCTAGGTGGGGTAGAAGAACAAAGGGATCTCGGAGTACAAATACACAAATCACTAAAAGTCGCGACGCAGGTTAGCAAGGCCATAAAATAAGCAAACCAAGCACTAGGGTTTATTTCTAGAGGGATAGAATTGAAAAGTAGTGAAGTTATGCTAAACCTGTATCGAACCTTGGTTAGACCACACTTAGAGTACTGCGTACAGTTCTGGTCACCATATTATAAAAAGGATATAGAGGCACTGGAGAGGGTGCAGAGAAGATTTACAAGGATGATACCAGAAACGCGAGGGTATACATATCAGGAAAGGATGAACAGGCTGGGTCTCTTTTCTCTTGAAAACAGAAGGCTGAGGGGTGACCTAATAGAGGTCTTTAAAATTATGAAAAATGTTGATAGAGTGGATACAGAGAGAATGTTTCCACTTGTGGGGAAGAGCATAACTAGAGGCCTCAATATAAGATAGTCACCAAGAAATCCAATGGGGAATTCAGAAGAAACTTCTTTACCCAGAGAGTGGTGAGAATATGGAACTCGCTGCCACAGGGAGTGGTTGAAGCGAATAGTATCGATGCATTTAAGGGGAGGCTAGACAAGCATATGAGGGAGAAGGGAATCGAGGGTTATGCTGATAGATTTAGATGAGGAAAGACGGGAGGAGGCTCGAGTGGAGCATAAACACCGGCATGGACTGGTTGGGCCGAATGGCCTGTTTCTGTGCCGTATATCCGATGTAATCCTATGTCAAGTATCCCAGCTGGCTTAGCTCCAGGCACTTTAGCTCAGTGGGCAGCACTCTCACCTCTGAGTCAGAAGGTCGTGGGTTCAAGTCCCAGTCCAGAGACTTGAGCATAAAAATCTAGGCTGACACTCCAGTACTGAGAGAGTGCTGCGCTGTCAGAGGTGCCGTCTTTCGGATGAGATGTTAAACCGAGGCCCCCGTCTGCTCTTTCAGGTGGATGTAAAAGATCCCATGGCACTACATTGAAGAAGAGCAGGGGAGTTCTCCCCGGTGTCCTGGGGCCAATATTTATCCCTCAATCAACATCACTGAAATAGATTATCTGGTCATTGTCACATTGCTGTTTGTGGGAGCTTGCTGTGCGCCAATTGGCTGATGCGTTTCCTACATTACAACAGTGACTACACTTCAGAAGTTCTTCATTGGCTGTAAAGCGCTCTGGGACGTCCTGAGGTTGTGAAAGGCGTTATATAAATGCAGGTCTTTCTTTCTCAGCAAGAGGGCGAGTGTCAGTGGTTGGAGGGAGGAGCTCAGTGTTGTCACTGGGTGGACACAGACAGATTGAAGCTAAAAGACAGAGAATGCTGAAGTTTGGAATGATAACACCCAAAGTCAGGAGATGAGCCCTTTGCCTAGATAAGGGAGGTGGTTGCTAAGAGACCCACAGACCTAATAACACTGCAAACTGCTCAGGCAGCAGACTTGTTGCAACATGTGAGGTCACGAGTGAGTTGGTGCCCAGACAACAGAGCCTTGGGCATTCCTGAGAGAGACAAACTGGTTCTGTAACCGGGAGAACAGGTTGAGGGAGTCACTCTACGTGGGACAACTCATCTGAAGTGTTAACACAGAGGCAGCTTGGGAATGGGATGATTAATGAATCATAGAATCATAGAAATTTACAGCACAGAAGGAGGCCGCTCGGCCCATCTTGTCCGTGCCGGCCGACAAAGAGCTATCCTCCCTAATCCCACTTTCCAGCACTTGGTCCGTAGCCCTGTAGGTTACGGCACTTCAAGTGCATATCCAAGTACTTTTTAAATGTGATGAGGGTCTCTGCCTCTACCACCCTTTCAGGCAGTGAGTTCCAGACCCCCACCACACTCTGGGTGAAAAAAATTTCTCCTCAAATCCCCTCTAAACTTCCGACCAATTACTTTAAATCTGTGCCCTCTGGTTATTGACCTCCCTGCTAAGAAACATAGAAACATAGAAGATAGGAGCAGGAGTCGGCCATTCGGCCCTTGGAGCCTGCTCCGCCATTCAATGAGATCATGGCTGTGATATACCTATCAATTCGTCCAATGAAAAGCGACGAGTTAAGAAAGTAACTATAGGTTTTTATTGACTAAATAACAGAGCCCACCCTCGTGGGTGATCGGATCCAAGAAGGAGGAATACCAGCCAGTCGACCACCTTTATACCCAGGCAGGTAGGTGGAGCCATGGGCGGAGTCGGCAGTGGTCAGCCCAGGTATAGGAGCGTGACGAGGCGACCTCGTACAGTGATACAACAATGTGAACAGTGATAACTATAGGGAAATGATCTAACAGTGATAACTATAGTGTAACGATAGTAAACGGTAAAAGTGGTTTACCACATTCACCCCTTGTTTAGATTTGAGTCCGGCGGGGTGAAGTGTACTACCAGTTCTGGTATGTCAGTCTGTCCGGAGGCCTCGTAAGCCTGTCTGATCGTCGCAGCGGCGGTGTTGCGTTCTCTGGTGTTAATGCTGGCGTCTGCGAGGTAGGCGAAGGCTCTTGGGGTTCCGGCGTACCGTCTACCTGGGCTGGAATTGGGGGGGTGGTGGGGGGGGTAGCGGTGGTGTCTCCGGAGTGCCCGAGGGTGCGAGGTCTCGTAAGGAGACTGTGTCCTCCCGCCCGTCTGGGTATGCCATGTAAGCGTACTGGGGGTTGGCGTGCAGGAGGTTCACCCTCTCGACCAGGGGGTCCATTTTATGGGCCCTCACGTGCTTTCGCAGCAAGACAGGCCCCGGAGAGGTCAGCCAGGTTGGTAGCGTGGTTCCCGTAGTCGACTTCCTGGGGAAAACAAACATTCGTTCATGGGGGGTGGCGTTAATGGCAGTGCAAAGTAGTGACCGGGTGGAATGCAGCGCCGCCGGGAGGACCTCCTGCCAGCGAGAGGTTGGGAGGCCCTTAGACTTTAAGGCTAAGAGGACGGCTTTCCATACCGTCGCGTTCTCTCTTTCCACCTGGCCGTTCCCTCGGGGGTTGTAGCTGGTGGTCCTGCTAGTGGCGATGCCTCTCGCTAGTAGGAACTGACGGAGTTCCTCGCTCATGAAGGAGGCGCCCCGGTCACTATGTATATAGTTTGGGAACCCGAACAAGGCAAAGAGGTCGTTCAGGCATTTGATGACCGTGGTACTGGTCATGTCTGGGCAGGGGAAGGCAAAGGGGAAACGGGAGTACTCATCAACAATGTTGAGGAAGTACACATTACGGTCAGAGGACGGGAGGGGCCCCTTAAAATCGATGCTCAAGCGCTCGAAGGGGCGGGTGGCCTTGATCAGGCTTGCTCTGTCCGGCCTAAAGAAGTGCGGTTTGCACTCGGCACAGGTCTGGCAGTTCCTGGTCATGGTCCTGACCTCCTCGATGGAGTAGGTCAGGTTGCGGGCCTTAATGAAGTGGTAAAGCCTGGTGACCCCGGGGTGGCAGAGGTCGTTGTGGAGGGTCTGAAGTCTATCAATTTGCGCGTTGGCGCATGTAATTCGCGATAGAGCGCCAGGGGGTTCGTTCAGCTTACCAGGCCGGTACAAGATATCATAATCGTAGGTGGATAGCTCGATTCTCCACCTCAAGATCTTGTCATTCTTGATTTTACCCCTCAGCTTGTTATTAAACATAAAAGCGACCGAACGCTGGTCGGTGAGGAGGGTAAATCGCTTGCCTGCGAGGTAATGCCTCCAGCGGCGTACCGCCTCCACAATCGCCTGGGCCTCCTTCTCGACCGAAGAGTGTCGGATCTCAGGGCCCTGTAGGGTCCTTGAGAAGAAGGCCACCGGTCTCCCCTCCTGGTTGAGGGTAGCGGCTAGGGCAAAGTCAGATGCATCGCTCTCCACTTGGAAGGGGATGGACTCATCCACTGCGTGCATAGTGGCCTTAGCAATGTCTCCCCTGATGAGGGAGAAGGCCGCGCGCGCTTCTTCCGTAAGGGGGAAGGAGGTGGACTTCATGAGGGGTCTGGCTTTGTCCGCATAATTCGGCACCCATTGGGCATAGTAGGCGAAGAGCCCCAGGGTTCTCTTCAGCACCTTTGGACAGTGGGGAAGGGGTAGCTCCATGAGGGGATGCATTCTTTCGGGATCGGGGCCGATGATTCCGTTCTCTACTACGCAGCCGAGGATGGCAAGGCGCGAGGTGTTAAACACACATTTATCCTTATTGTAGGTGAGGTTCAGCCGTTGGGCCGTACGGAGGAATCTTTCCAGATTAGCGTCATGGTCTTGCTGGTCGCGGCCGCAGATGGTGACGTTATCTAGATAGGGGAACGTGGCTTGCAGCCCGTTCTGGTCAACCATCCGGTCCATCTCCCTTTGGAAGACCGAAACCCCGTTGGTGACGCCGAAGGGGACCCTAAGGAAGTGGTAGAGGCGGCCATTCGCCTCGAAGGCGGTATACTGGCGGTCCTCGGGGCGGATAGGGAGTTGGTGGTAGGCCGACTTAAGGTCGATGGTAGAGAATACCCGGTATTGAGCAATCTGATTGACCATATCAGATATGCGGGGATGGGGGTATGCGTCCAGCTGGGTGTACCGGTTTATGGTTTGGCTGTAGTCGATGACCAGGCGGTTTTTATTGCCGGTCTTAACGACTACAACCTGGGCATGCCAGGGGCTGCTGCTCCCCTCGATGATGCCCTCCTTCAGGAGACGCTGCACCTCAGAGCTAATGAAAGCTCTGTCCCCGGCGCTGTACCGCCTGCTCTTGGTAGCGACGGGTTTGCAGTCGGGGGTGAGGTTAGCGAACAGGGAAGGTGGCGGGACCTTGAGGGTGGATAGGCCGCAGGTGTTACGCGGTGGGCGATTTAAAGGCTGCTGGTTGTCGACTGTGAGCGGGGGGAGGGGTCCACCGTATGCTAGAGTGACGCTTTGGAGGTGGGATTGAAAATCCAGCCCTAGTAGGACGGCAGCGCATAGCTGGGGCAGGACGAGGAGTTTAAAGTTTTTATACTCCGTGCCCTTAACCGACAGGGTCACAACACAGTAGCCGCTGATGTCTGTGGCGTGGGACCTCGATGCCATCGAGATCCAGTTGCGCGTTGGCTGGACAGTGAGGGAGTAGTGGCTCACCGTGTCTGGATGTATGAAGCTCTCCGTGCTTCCGCTGTCGAACAGGCAGGTCGTGGCGTGGCCGTCTACTTTGATGTCCATCATTGACTTGGACAGCTGATGCGGGCGAGCTTGGTCTAGTGTGACGGAGGCTAGTGTGTGGCTGAGCGGGTCGCTGTAGTCTGTAGGTGAAGCGGTCGTCAGGTCTGGAGGTAAGGTGGCGGTCGAGCGTGGTGGGTAAAATGGAGGCACCCACGAGGTGGGGCAAAATGGCGGAGAAGATGGCTGCCCCCACAACCCACATGAGGCACTGCTGGCGTCGGTTGCCTGGATCAAAGATGGCCGCCCCCATTGCTCATCTGTGGCCTTGATAAAAGATGGCCGCCCCCACAGTTCGCATGAGGCACTGCTGGCCTCTGCTGCTCTCCCTCTGCAGGCCTTCGCGAAGTGGCCTTTCTTCAGGCAGCTGGAGCACGTTGCGTTTTTGGCTGGGCAGCGCGACCTCGGGTGTTTCGCCTGCCCACAGAAGAAGCAGCCGGCGGCCCGGTCGCGGGGGTCCGAAGTCGCAGCCGGTACCGGGGGTGTTGGTCCCGATCGGGTCTGGGACGCCGACGCTGAGGTAGGTCCCGGGGGCGGCGCTACGAGGGGTATTGCGGTCGGGGTCGGGCCCGAGTCCCAGAGTCGCAAACTGTACCTGGAATACACCTCGAGGTCCCGCTGGGTCACTTCTAGGGAGTAGGCCAAGGCTGCAGCTGTGTTCAGGTCGAGGTCCTTTGATTCCAGCAGTCTCTGCCGTGAGTAGTCGGACCGAAGGCCTTTCACGAAGGCATCGCGGATGTTATCTTCAGTGTTTTCTGCAGCCGATACTGCTTTAAAGTCACAGTCCCTGCCGAGTGTTCGTAGCGCCCGTAAAAATTCAGCTACAGACTCTCCTGGCTGTTGCGGGCGGGATCTTAGGAGGTGTCTGGCATACATGGAATTTACCGGGCTCCGGTACTGCTGTTTCAGTAGGTTGATAGCGGCCTCGTAAGTAGTAATGTCCTGGATGAGTGCGTATACTTTAGGGCTCGCTTGGGCGGTCAGAACTCTTAGTTTGGATCTCTGAGGGATGCCGGATTCTTCCAGGTAGGATTCGAAGCAGCACAGCCAGTGTTTGAAGTCGAGGGCTGCGTTTGTTGCTTGTGGGTTTAGATCCAGGTACGGTGGTTTGAGGGCTCGCAGCCAAGCCGGCTGCTGTGGCTGTTGTAGCTGGGCGTCTGGCTGGTCGTTTGGCTGCTCCGTTGACTGGTTGTTTGGCTGCTCAAGTGACGACATTTTAAAATTTAGTCAATAAAATTGATATACCTATCAATTCGTCCAATGAAAAGCGACGAGTTAAGAAAGTAACTATAGGTTTTTATTGACTAAATAACAGAGCCCACCCTCGCGGGTGATCGGATCCAAGAAGGAGGAATACCAGCCAGTCGACCACCTTTATACCTGGGCAGGTAGGTGGAGCCATGGGCGGAGTCGGCAGTGGTCAGCCCAGGTATAGCAGCGTGACAAGAGGCGACCTCGTACAGTGATACAACAATGTGAACAGTGATAACTATAGGGAAACGATCTAACAGTGATAACTATAGTGTAACGATAGTAAACGGTAAAAGTGGTTTACCACAGGCTGATCATCCAAATTCAGGGAAATAGGTCCTTCCTATCCACTCTATCTAGGCCCCTCATAATTTTATACACCTCAATTAGGTCTCCCCTCAGCCTCCTCTGTTCCAAAGAAAACAACCCCAGCCTATCCAATTGTTCCTCATAGCTAAAATTCCCCAGCCCTGGCAACATCCTCATAAATCTCCTCTGCACCCCCTCTAGTGCAATCACATCCTTCCTGTAATGTGGTGACCAGAACTGCACGCAGTATTCTAGCTACTGCTCGGTCTCTCCAACAGGAAACCAAGACTGGTTCGACGAGAATGACCAGGAGATCCAGGAGCTAATAAGCTGCAAGTGCAAGGACTAATCAGTAATCTTGTTGTACGGGGACCCTTGGGTCAGAGCGATCATAACATGATCGATTTCTCACTCGAAATGGAGAGCGAAGAAATTGACTCAGAGACTAAGGTCCTGAATTTAAACAAGGGGAATTATGATGCCATGAGACGGGAACTGAGTAGGTCTGATTGGACAACGTTCCTGGGAGGACTGGAGGTAGATAAACAATGGCAAACATTTAAAGATAGAATGACAAAATTGCAAAAATTGTTTATACCAATCTGGCATAAAAGGAAATCTAAAAAGGTGACTCAACCGTGGATAACAGGGGAAATTAGAGACAGCATAAAATCCAAAGATAGGGCGTATAAAATAGCCAAAAAAAGCGCCAGAGCGGAAGATTGGGAACAGTTTAAGATAGAGCAAAGGAGGGCAAAGGGCATGATCAAGAGGGGCAAAATAGCTTACGAAAACAAGCTGGCGGAAAATATAAAAACTAACTCCAAAAGCTTTTATAAATATATCAAAAGGAAAAGACTGGTGAAAACCAAAGTTGGTCCATTGCAGTCAGATACGGGGGAATATATAATGGGAAATAAGGAAATGGCAGATCAACTAAATGCATACTTTGGGTCAGTCTTTACGAAGGAAGACACAAAAAACCTCCCTGGGATATCGGGAAAAATAGGGACATTGGCAAAGGAGGAACTGACGCAAATCAATATCTCTAAGGATATGGTGTTAAGGAAGCTAAAGGGATTGAAGGTGGACAAATCCCCAGGGCCCGATAACATGCATCCTAGGGTACTGAAGGAGGTGGCCCTAGAGATAGCGGATGTACTAAGGATGATTTTTCAGAATTCATTAGACTCGGGAACAGTGCCGATGGATTGGAGGGTAGCTAACGTTACCCCACTATTCAAAAAGGGGGGTAGGGAAAAAGCAGGTAATTACAGACCTGTAAGCCTTACATCAGTTGTGGGCAAAATGCTGGAGTCCATCATTAAGGATGAAATAGCGGAGCACTTAGCAAATGGGGACAGGATAGGACAGAGTCAACATGGATTTACAAAGGGTAAATCGTGCTTGACTAATCTATTGGAATTTTTTGAGGGAGTAACTGGTAGAATAGATGGGGGAGAGCCAGTAGATGTGGTGTACCTGGACTTCCAAAAGGCCTTCGATAAGGTCCCACATAAAAGATTAGCATGGAAAATTGAGGCTCATGGGATAAAGGGGAAAGTTTTGGCGTGGATAGGGAACTGGCTGTCAGATAGAAAACAGAGAGTTGGAATAAACGGCTCATTTTCTGAATGGCAGGCAGTAACAAGTGGGGTACCACAGGGATCTGTCCTGAGCCCCCAGCTGTTCACAATTTACATTAATGACCTGGATCAGGGAGTCGGATGCAGCATTTCCAAATTTGCAGACGACACTAAACTAGGAGGGGGGGTGGGCTCAGAGGAAGAGACCAGGAAGCTCCAGAGCGATTTGGACAGACTGGGCGATTGGGCGGATAAATGGCAGATGCACTATAATGTGGACAAGTGCGAAGTTATCCACCTTGGGTGCAGGAACGGGAGGGCAAATTATTATTTAAATGGCAATAGATTGGGAGAGGGGGAAGTACAGAGAGACCTGGGTGTTCTTGTACACCAGTCACTGAAGGCGAGCATGCAGGTGCAACAGGCGGTCAAGAAGGCAAACGGTATGCTGGCCTTCATAGCAAAAGGGTTAGAATACAGGAACAGGGATACCTTGCTGCAGCTGTACAGGGCACTGGTGAGACCACACCTCGAGTACTGTGTACAGTTTTGGTCGCCTCATCTGAGGAAGGATGTTCTTGCCATGGAGGGGGTGCAGCGGCGATTCACCAGGCTGATACCAGGAATGGCGGGAATGACCTATGAGGAGAGACTATGTAGTTTAGGGATGTACACACTGGAGTTTAGAAGATTGAGAGGGGACCTCATAGAAGTGTATAAAATTCTGACAGGTCTAGACAGACTGGATGCAGAAGGAATGTTTCCCTTGGCGGGTGAAAACAGAACTAGAGGACATAATTTAAGGATAAGGGCTAAACCATTTAGGACAGAGATGAGGGGGAATTTCTTCACTCAGAGAGTGGTGAACCTGTGGAACTCATTGCCACAGAGGGCAGTGTACGCCAGCTCATTAAATATATTTAAGAGGGAATTAGATATATTTCTACGGGCAAAAGGGGTTAAGGGTTACGGAGAGAAGGCGGGGACGGGATACTGAATTAAAGGATCAGCCATGATCTCATCGAATGGCGGAGCAGGCACGAAGGGCCGAATGGCCTACTCCTGCTCCTATCTTCTATGTATCTATGTATCTATGTATTCCTGATCTGGAAACAGCAACACAACTCGAGAGCAAGAAAGCAGCTCTACAGACGCCTGAAGGCCGAGGTCCAACAAAAAACTCACGACCTAAAGAACAGATGGTGGAGAAAGGGTAGGAGTTCCAGCAGCTAGCTGACAACCACAACGTGCGTGGATTTTTTGTGCAGTCAAGACCATCTACGGCGCAAGGTCCTACCCCACTGCGGGCCAAGAATGGAGAGGTACTCATCAAGGACAGAGAGGCAGTCAGTGCCCGCTAGAACAAGCACTTCAGAGATCTCCTTAACCGAGATGCTGTCTTCGACATGAGTGTCCTCAACTCCATCCCGCAGCATGCTACCCGCCACCATCTCAGCACAACCCTAGCCCGGCATAAGGTTGAAATGGCCATCCGAGAACTGAAGAACAACAAGGCCGCAGGAGCAGATGGAATAGAAACACAGAAGATAGGAGCAGGAGTCGGCCATTCGGCCCCTCGAGCCTGCTCCGCCATTCAATGAGATCATGGCTGATCATCCAAATTCAGTACCCTGTCCCTGCCTTCTCCCCATATCCCTTGATTCCTTTAGCCTTAAGAAATATATCCAACTCCTTCTTGAATACATTTAATGAATTGGCCTCTACTGCCTTCTGTGGTAGAGAATTCCACAGGTTCACCACTCTCTGGGTGAAGAAATTCCTCCTCATCTCTGTCCTAAATGGCTTACCCCTTATCCTTAGACTGTGACCCCTGGTTCTTGACACCCTGACCATCGGGAACATTCTTCTAGCATCTAGTCTGCCTAGTCCTGTTAGAATTTTATACGTTTCAATGAGATCCCCTCTCATTCTTCTAAACTCCAGCGAGTACAAGCCCAATCGACCCAATCTCTCCTCATACGTCATTCCTGCCATCCGAGGTATCAGCCTGGTGAATCTTCGCTGAACTCCTTCCATGGCAAGAACATCCTTCCTCAGATAAGGTGACCAAAACTGCACACAATACTCAAGGTGTGGTCTCACCAAGGCCCTGTACAACTGCAGCAAGACATCCTTGCTCCTGTACTCAAACCCTCTCGCTGCAAAGGCCAACATACCATTTGCCTTCTTAACCACCTGGTTATCTATACATCTATACTATTTGCTTCAACCACTCCCTGTGGCAACTAGTTCCACATTCTCACCACTCTTTGGGTAAAGAAGTTTCTTCTGAATTCCCTATTGGATTTCTTGGTGACTATCTTCTATTGAGGCCTCTAGTTATGCTCTTCCCCACAAGTGGAAACATTCTCTCTGTATCCACTCTATCAAAATCTTTCATAATTTTAAAGACCTCTATTAGGTCACCCCTCAGCCTTCTGTTTTCAAGAGAAAAGAGACGCAGCCTGTTCATCCTTTCCTGATATGTATACCCTCGCATTTCTGGTATCATCCTTGTAAATCTTCCCTGTACCCTCTCCAGTGCCTCTATATCCTTTTTATAATATGGCGACCAGAACTGTACGCAGTACTCTAAGTGTGGTCTAACCAAGGTTCAATACAGGTTTAGCATAACTTCACTACTTTTCAATTCTATCCCTCTAGAAATAAACCCTAGTGCTTGGTTTGCTTTTTTTATGGCCTTGCTAACCTGTGTCGCAACTTTTAGTAATTTGTGTATTTGTACTCCGAGATCCCTTTGCTCCTCTACCCCACCTGGACTCGCACCCTCCAAGTGATAAGTGACCTCCCTGTTATGTCTGACATTGGTGATAGGTACTCGATTGCCTTGGCCTGAGCACATGGAGTTTGATGGTACTGTTATCATTGTATTGTGTCTGACATTGGATATATGTATTCGATTGCTTTTGCCTGTGAGAGTTTGTTTGGATCAGCCATTAAAAGCAACATGAACTGAGCTCTGCAAACGGCCTCTGGATTATCTTTGCAAACGCAACATTTGGCGACGAGGATGGCTGAAATCTCACTTCCACCACCTCCTCCCTTCCTTGCACTACCCGGTGAGCCCCCGATCCCATGGGTTCACTGGTTACAGTCCTTTGAAACCTACCTCATTGCTCTTGGACTAGAAAATGTGAGTACAGCATGGAAAAAGGCACTGTTAGCCCATTGCTTGGGAGCGGAGGGCCAGCGTGTTCTTGGGACATTATGCACAGCAGACTCAATTCAAACGTATGATGTGCCTGTGGCTCTGTTAAGCACACACTTCTCTGCCCCACAAAGTGCCCTCCTGCAGTGATTCATTTTTAAACAGCGTCACCAACTCCCCGGTGAGTCGGTGCATCAATACGTGGCTAATTTGAGGGGGTTAGCTAGCTCATGCAAGTTCGGTGCACTACAAGACGAGATGGTGCGTGATCAACTAATAGAGCACACCAACAACGTGAGAGTGCGTGAAAGACTGTTACTCGAGTCCGACGATCTGTCGTTGTCACAGGCAGTTAAGGCAGTTAACATTGCCTTTCAAGTGGAGTCTGCAGCCGAATGTGCAGCGAAACTAGCACACACACCCAGTGACGGCGCCCTCGGCCCTGACAGCCCTGACACTGTAACGCTCGCGCGACGGCAGCAACGTGCGCTACCGCGGCAACAGTGTGGAAACTGCGGATCTCGTTCACATGCTACCAGAGCGCAGAATTGCCCCGCGCGCAGCCAAGCCTGTCGCAATTGTGCAAAACAAAATCACTTTGCCAATGTCTGCTGCTCTGCCCCTGTTGCTACAGATGAACACTCTCAGTCCTCAAGCAGTTGGCCTATAATTCACAATGTGAGCTCTGGGCCAGTAGTGGCTTTCAAGTCATGCACAATTAACCTGAATGACGTGTGCATCCCTCTGTTGTTGGATACCGGTGCCAGCGTCTCACTGCTGAATGTGAACACATTCAAATGCTTTTTCAGCTCCCTGCCACTCTCTGCGTCCTCCACTGCTCTTTGCGGGTATGGTAATTTGAAAATTGGACTAGTGGGCTCAGTCAACCTCACTGTACGCTATGGAACAAAAGTTTTGCTAGATTTTTGTTTTCATGTGGCACGCCAAGGAGCTAACCTGATGGGACTGGATCTTTTCACTGACCTGGGTTTTTCTCTCTTGGACACCGGCGGGTCTGCAATTCTGCACGTCACCTCACCGTGGCACCAAACATGACCAGCACTCTTCGAGGGTCTGGGCTGCCTGACTGCCTTCACCCACCAGCCCATGGTTGACTCCACCGTTACCCCTGTCATTCAGCCACTGCGCCGCATCCCGCTTGCTCTCTGTGACGGGGTCACAGCTGAACTAAAGCAGCTACTGGAAGCTGGCATCATCGAACCAGTTGATGCCTCCCCAGGGGTCTCCAACCTGGTGGTCGCAATGAAAAAGTCAGGTGGTCTATGCGTCTGTGTTGATCTTCGAGCAGTGAATAAGGCTGTAATCCCTGACAAATATCCACTGCCCACATCAGAGGAACTCACAGCGCAGTTCTATGGTTCCATCCTGTCCTCGAAACTGGACCTTCAACAGGGCTATCTACAGGTTCCCCTCCACCCCAGCAGCAGGGACCTCACTGCTTTTGTGACACATGCTGGCATCTTTCGGTACACCAGGATGCCATTTGGACTTAGCTCTGCACCCAGCTGCTTCCAAAAGGTGATGTCCTCTGTGCTCGCGGGCATTCCTGGGGTGGCCATCTACCTGGATGACATCGTTGTGCATGGGCCCTCGACCTCCACTCACGATGAACGCTTTCACAGAGTTTTCACGGCTCTAGCAAAACACAAGCTCACACTGAATGGCGAAAAGTGTGTCTTTGCTGTTTCAGAGATCGAATTTGTGGGGTTTCGGTTGTTGGCTGATGGTATATCCCCACTCCAATCAAACGTGAATGCCATTCACAGCATCCCAGAACCCAGCTCTGCAGCACAGGTTGCCTCCTTCCTTGGCATGACTGGGTACAACCTGAAGTTTTTGTCCCAGTACTCAGCCACCACAGCCCCACTGCGCCAGCTCCTGCGAAAGGATGAGCCCTGGGTGTGGTCACATGCCTGTACAGAAGCTGTTCACCTCCTCAAATCGCAGCTCACGTCGCCTCCAGTGTTGGCTCACTTTGACGTCGCCAGCCCCACCCTCGTCACCTGCGACGCGTCCGTTGCAGCTGTGGGGGCGGTATTATCGCAGATACAGAATGGAGTGGAGAAACCAATCACCTTTGCCTCCTGAGCCCTTAGCCCCACTGAACAGAAGTATTTAGTAGGCGAGCGTGAGGCACTGGCGTGCATCTGGGCATGTGAGCGGTGGCACCTGTACACGTATGACCATGCCTTCACCCTGCAAACCGATCACCAGGCTCTCACTGCTCTGCTGTCGACATCCGGCATGGGCCACAGACCACTGCGTCTACACCACTGGTCTGACCACCTCCGCCAATACAATTTCAGTCTCCAGTTCACACCAGGACATGACAATTTTGTTGCAGATCTGCTCTCCCGCACTGTCTCTGCCCCAGCCCCACTCGTCGGGTCTGAACATGTGGAACAGGATATCGTCCAGATGCTGCACACACCCCTCCAAACCACAGTCTCCAGGAGTTCAAAGAGGCCTCTGAACAGGATCCAGCTCTCTCCCAGCTGTGCACCTTCATCAGAGATGGCTGGCCTCGCAAGGTGCCTGAGGAACTGCCTGCCTACTCCAGAGTTAAAGAGGAGCTCTCCTGCTGGAATGACTCCTGTGTTGCACGTGGGCTCTGCACTGTGGTCCCAAGTGCCCTTCGTGCGCGTGTTTTAGCCATGGCACATGAGGGCCACTTGGGCATAGTGAAGCTCAAACAACGATGCCGAGACCTAGTGTGGTGGCCGGGTATTGACAGGGAAATCGAGGCCCTGGTCAAGGACTGTGCAGCCTGCCTTGTAAGTGGCAAGACTGGCCACCAAGCTCCTCCACCCCTGAAACCCCTTGCCTGGCCCTCTCAGCCCTGGGAGCACCTGCAGCTGGACATCTGCGGGGAGATCCATGGTGTCCCCCGCCATCAACGGTTCCTAGTGGTGACCTATGACCTGCACTCAAAATGGCCAGAGGTCACTGCCATGGGCTCCGTCAACACTCGGGTCATCGTCGATATCCTTGAGTCCCTCTGCTCCCGCTGGGGGCATCCAAAGGCCATCACCACAGACAATGGCCCCCAAATGGTCTCTTCGGAACTCTCCTCTTACCTTGAGAGCAAGGGCATCTGTCACATAAGCGTACAGCCACCCCGAGTCAAATGGGGGGGTGGAGCGTTTTAACCAGACAATGAAAAATGGCCTCAGAGCACACTTATCCCAGGGGTGTGCGTTTGACAAGGCCCTCCTCCACACACTGCTGCACTACAGAGCCTCCCAGCATTCACTACAGGGATCTCACCCGCATCCCTCATGCTAGGCCGTGAGCTCATGCTGCCCTTGGCAGGCTGCGCCCCTCGCTAGCTCAGAGCCCTGCTCCACGGGCTCAAGCCACAGTCGCTAGACAGCAGGAGAAGATGAAACTCCGCTTCGACCAGTCGAAGAGGGCCAAGGCGCCCAACATCTCAGTCTCCGACTGGTTCAGAGTCCGCAGGCCTCACCGCAACAATAAGATGGCCTCATTCTGGTCCTCCCCTCTCCAAATCAGCCGCCAACTTGGACCAGCCACTTTCTGCCTCACTGACAGCTCTCGGTGGCGTGCCAGCCGCCTTCGGAAGGTGCCAGCACCCCCTGATGCAGGATTATATGGACCTAATCCCCAAGCCTTACCCCCAGAGTGGCGGGATGCACATGTGGCTCAGCCAGCCAACCCTCAAGCAGATATTGTGCCTCAGCCTGCTCTTCAACAGTCCACACCACAGCCTGTCCGTACACGTTCTCGCCCTGGCCACCTACAGGACTTTGTCACTACATTTCATGTTTGAAATTCTGTGAGGGGGGAGGAAATGTTATGTCTGACATTGGTGATAGGTACTCGATTGCCTTGGCCTGAGCACATGGAGTTTGATGGTGCTGTTATCATTGTATTGTGTCTGACATTGGATATAGGTATTCGATTGCTTTTGCCTGTGAGAGTTTGTTTGGATCAGCCATTAAAAGCAACATGAACTGAGCTCTGCAAACGGCCTCTGGATTATCTTTGCAAACGGAACACTCCCCATTCTTCCTACTAAAATGAAATACCTCACATTTATCTGTTTAGCCTTAGTCAGTCTGCATAAACTCTGAAATGTTTAATAATGAAATCAGGCAGTCAAAAAGCTGAGGTGAGGCAGTTTAAAAAGACAGTCCCTGACCAGAGATTGCTGGATGCTGACACTCGGTGCACACGAGGATAGAATGTCCCATTCCCCAGGCACGGACATCCAGCACCTCGATCACAGCAACAATTCACAAAACACTGGCAATATAACTTGGAGCAGAGACGGTTAAGTGGAGCTGTGGTCGAGGTGCTCAAAATTATGAGGGGTTTTGATCGAGCAAACAAGGAGAAGCTGTTGTCACTGGCAGGAGGGTCGGTAACGAGAGGACACAGATTTCAGATCATTGGCAAAAGAATCTAGAGAGGAAATGAGGAGACTTTTTTTTACACAGCGAATTGTGATGATCTGGAATGCGCTGCCTGAATGGGAGGTGGAAGCAGATTCAATAGTAACTTTCAAAAGGGAATTGGATATATACTAAAAGCAGAAATTTGGAGGGCTGTGGGCAAAGAGCAGGGCAGTGGGACTAATTGCATCGCTCTTTCAGAGAGCCGGCACCAGCACGATGGGCCGAAAGGCATCCTACATAAGAACATAAGAAGTAGGAGCAGGAGTAGGGCACACGGCCCCTCGGGCCTGCTCCGCCATTCAATAGGATCATGGCTGATCCGAATCTAGACTCACGTCCACTTCCCTGCCCTCTCCCCGTAACTCCTTATTCCCTTATCAGCTAGGAAACTGTCTATCTCCGTTTTAAATTCATTTAATGTCGCATCTTCCACAACTCTCTGAGGTAGCAAACTCTATAGATTCACCACCCTCTGAGTGAAGAAGTTTATCCTCATCTCAGTTTTGAAAGGGCAGCCCCTTATTCTAAGATTATGCCCCCTAGTTCTAGTCTCACCCATCAGTGGAAACATCCTCACCGCATCCACCTGATCAAGCCCCCTCACAATCTTATATGTTTCGATAAGATCGCCTCTCATTCTTCTGAATTCCAATGAGTAGAGGCCCAACCTTCCCTCATAAGTCAACCGCCTCATCTTTGGAATCAACCGAGTGAACCTTCTCTGAACTGCCTCGCGAGCAAGTATATCTTTTCTTAAATATGGAAACCAAAACTGTACGCAATATTCCAGGTGTGGCCTCACCAGTACCCTGTATAACTGCAGCAAGACTTCCCTGCTTTTATACTCCATCCCCATTGCAATAAAAGCCAAGATTCCATTGGCCTTCCTGATCACCTGCTGTACCTGCACACTAACCTTCTGTGTTTCATGCACCAGGTCCCCCAGATCCCTTTGTACTGTAACACTTTGCAGTTTCTCTCCATTTAGATAATAACTTGCTCTTTGATTTTTTCTGTTAAAGTGCATAACCTCACACTTTCCAACATTATATTCCATCTGCCAAATTTTTGCCCACTCACCCAGCCTGTCTATGTCCTTTTGCAGGTTTTTTATGTCCTCCTCACTGTGGTGATTATTCTTGTTTTATAAGAAGCATTGTAATTGGTTGCCTGTTTTCCTGCCTTGAGATATATGCTGTAAACTTATTGGTTAGTTGATTCCATGTGACCTGTGGTGGCCATCTTAAATTCAGTTTTCTACAGTTTGGTTGAGACTGGGTGCTCAACATGTACTGCTGGTTTTTTAAGGTTAATAAAGCCTAGCTTTTGAAAGGCAATCTACTCTTTATTTCAATTTATTAACCTTTTGCTATAATGGAACGATATCTTCGACCGGAACGATTTAATGCTGACCCTAATTCTGCAGGAGTGGATGATCAATGGAAACATTGGTATCGTACATTTAAAAACTTTTTGGGTGTGTTGGATCAGCAATCTCTAAATAAGTTGGATATACTAATCAACTACATTGCTCTGGATGTGTATAAGTATATTTTGGACTGTGAAACTTATGAATTGGCTATTGCTACGTTGGAAATTTTTTTTGTTAAACCCAAAAATGAGCTATTTGCACGTCACCTTTTATCTGCTCATAGGCAGCAGGCGGGAGAATCCTTGGATGCTTATTTACAAGCACTCCGGCGCCTTGGTGCTAACTGTAATTATAAGGCCGTGTCTGCAGAAGAACATAGGGAAGAGTCGGTACTGTCTAGATCAATTCATCAGCGGTTATTAGAAAATAAGATCTTGGATCTTAAGAGTGCTTTTGAGCAAGCCTCTACATTGGATTTGGCTCAGAGAAGTTCGGATTCTTATGCTCTTTTTGATCGGCCTGCGACCGTGGTTTCGGCAGTTCCAGATGAAAGGGAGTTACGTGGATTTAATAGGAGTGGTTTGCCAGATTCCGAAACAGTTTCTACTTCGGCAGCTGTTGCCTCTAGGATTCAGAAGTGTTATTTTTGCGGGAACGCCCGGCACCCCCGTCTGAAGTGCCCTGCCCGGGAGGCTGTGTGTAGTAAATGCGGCAAGGGAGGTCATTACGCACGTGTTTGCAAATCGGTTGCCTCCTCTGCGACCATTCAGCCTTTAGATAGGGCATTTATTGCATCAGTTTCTGCCGCCTTTTCCCATGGCCTAAACAAAGCTATAGTTATGGCCCAAGTTAATGGGTTAGAAGTGAAGGCCCTTATAGATACGAGCAGTACGGAGAGCTTTATAAGTCTTCAGTTTGTGAGGGAGAAGCGTTTGAAAATTTTGCCTGTTTCCTATCAGGTGTGTATGGCTCAGACGACTCTCACCTCACAAGTAGCTGGTTGTTGCCTTGTGAAATTAATTCTCCTAGGTAATACGTATACTGATATACGCCTATCCATTCTGCCTAATCTCTGTGCGGACATTTTGTTTGGTCATGATGTACTTCAATTACATGAGTCCCTCGGTCTTTCTTTCAGAGGAACCAAGCCACCTTTGTCTATTTGTGGATTAACTTCTTTATTCATTTCTCCATTATCACTTTTTTCCAATTTGATGCCAGACTGTAAGCCAATTGCTACCAAGTCAAGAAGGTATAGCAGTCAGGATAAAGAATTTATTAATTCTGAAGTTCAACGTCTTTTATCGGAAGGAATCATTGAACCTAGTTTTTCGCCCTGGCGGGCACAGGTAGTTGTCACCACTAATGAGAGACATAAGAAGTGAATGGTGATAGACTACTCTCAAACTATTAACAGGTATACTCAATTAGATGCGTACCCCCTGCCTAAGATTGATGAGCTTATCAATAAAGTATCTCAATATAAGGTTTTTAGCACTATTGACCTAAAGAGTGCCTATCATCAGATTCCTATCGCTAAGAGGGACAAACCATATACGGCCTTTGAAGCTGGCGGAAAGCTGTACCAGTTTTGCCGAGTACCATTCGGTGTTACTAACAGTGTCGCCTGTTTTCAACGGGCAATGGATGCTTTTATAAGTGATAACTCTCTCTCTGACACCTTCTCATATTTAGATGACATCATGGTGTGTGGCAAATCAAGGGTGGAGCACGATTTTAATCTAGAAAGATTCCTTCAAGTTGCGGAAAAAGTTGGCTTAACTTTCAATAAAGAGAAGTGTATCTTTTCGACCACCGAGGTAAATTTACTGGGGTATATTATCTCGGGAAACAAGATTAAACCAGATCCAGAACGGCTGCGACCACTGATTGATTTACCTTGCCCTACTAATTCTAAGGCCTTGCAACGAGTTGTTGGACTGTTTTCTTATTATTCTAATTGGATTGCAAACTTCTTGCAGAAGATCTGGCCCCTTATTCGGGTTACGACATATCCTTTATCATGGGAGGCCAGGATGTGTTTTGATAATCTTAAAAAAGATATCCTTGGAGCAGTTGTGCATTCTATTAATGAGCAGGTTCCCTTTGTGATTGAGACGGACGTTTCCAATTTTGCAATTGGGGCTACCCTGAACCAAAATGGAAGACCTGTGGCCTTTTTCTCACGTACTCTGAGCAATAGTGAGCAGAGACATTCATCAATAGAGAAAGAGGCGTACGCAATAGTAGAAGCACTGCGTAAATGGAGACATTATTTATCTGGGCGACATTTTACGTTAGTAACTGACCAAAAATCTGTGTCCTTCATGTTTGATGTCAAACATTTCGGAAAGATTAAGAATGATAAAATAATGAGGTGGAGGATCGAGTTGGCATGCTACCATTTCGATATAGTCTATCGTCCGGGGAAGGATAATGTTGCCGCTGATGCGCTGTCGAGGGCTTATTGTTCTGTGCTTCACAGAGATATGCTTATTAATCTTCATAATGCTTTGTGCCATCCTGGTGTTACGAGGATGATACACTTCGTACGCAGTAAGAATTTGCCCTTTTCAGTTGAAGACGTCAAGCGGATGACTTCGTCATGTTCTGTCTGTGCCCGGTGTAAACTGAATTTCTTTAAGCCTCAATGAGCTCATCTTATAAAGGCTACTTCTCCCTTTGAACGTCTGAGCGTTGATTTTAAGGGGCCTCTTCCTTCAACGACTCAGAATCGATATATATTTACTGTTGTGGATGAGTTTTCAAGGTTCCCTTTTGCTTTTCCTTGTGCAGATGTATCAGCTGCTACAGTTATTAAATGTCTGACTCAACTTTTTGTCATCTTTGGGATGCCTGCGTATATCCATTCGGATCAGGGAAGTTCTTTTATGTCTTCCCAGTTGAAGGAATACCTCCAGAGTCGGGGAATTTCTGCTAGCAGAACTACCCCGTATAATCCCCAGGGTAATGGACAGTGCGAACGATACAATGGGGTGATCTGGAAGGCAGTTATGTTGGCTTTGACATCCTGGAACCGTAAGAATACACAGTGGGAAATGGTACTGCCTGATGCCCTGCATTCCATTAGATCATTGCTTTCAATGGCTACTAATGTGACCCCCCATGAAAGGCTCGTCAACTATCCACGGAGATCCACTACGGGATATTTGGTACCTTCATGGCTTACTATGCAGGGACCTGTGCTGCTCCGACGCCATGTTAGACTGTCAAAGTATGATCCTTTAGTGGAGGAGGTGGAGCTATTGGAGGCAAATTCCCAATATGCTCACATTCGATTCCAAGATGGGAAAGAAAGCACGGTTTCAGTTAAAGACTTAGCTCCTTGTGGTGGCCAGCCCTCTCCTGAAGAAGGGTCAAACCCGAAACGTCAACTCAAATTTCTCTCCACGGATGTTGCCTGACCTGCTGAGTTTTTCCAGCATTTTCTGTTGTTATTTCCTCTCCTGAGGACATTAACAATGGCCATAATTCAGATAATGTTGATGTCGTCGCAGATACTACGAACATTTCCAATCCTATTGCAGACACTTACAATTCTCTTAGTCTGCCCCCGATGGATGTTCATGACACTCCCAGTCTACCTTCTAATCGGGATATTGATAGCCTCCCTGCAGAAGATATTTCTGTGTCTCCTGGTGTGGGAGGGCAAGGAACTCCACCAAGGCTAAGAAGGTCGACACGAACAAGATATCCGGTCGACTGATTAAAAATGGACTTTTAAAATAATTAATAATTTAATAGTAACATTTTAAAATTGTTGAAGGCATTATACATGTATTGCTCTAGTCATAAATAACTAATTGTAAACTGTAAAGGCTACCTAGGTTGAAGTATATTTTAAAAGGAGGGGTGAATGTGGTGATTATTCTTGTTTTATAAGAAGCATTGTAATTGGTTGCCTGTTTTCCTGCCTTGAGATATATGCTGTAAACTTATTGGTTAGTTGATTCCATGTGACCTGTGGTGGCCATCTTAAATTCAGTTTTCTACAGTTTGGTTGAGACTGGGTGCTCAACATGTACTTGCTGGTTTTTTAAGGTTAGTAAAGCCTAGCTTTTGAAAGGCAATCTACTCTTTATTTCATAACCTGTGTCACAACTTTTAGTAATTTGTGTATTTGTACTCCGAGATCCCTTTGCTCCTAGAACTCGCACCCTCCAAGTGATAAGTGACCTCCCCATTCTTCCTACTGAAAAGTAATACCTCACATGTATCTGTTCAGCCTTGGTCAGTCTGCAAACACTCTGAAATGTTTAATAATGAAATCAGGGAGTCAAAAAGCTCAGGTGAGGCAGTTTAAAAAGACAGTCCCTGACCAGAGATTGCTGGATGCTGACACTCGGTGCTCACGAGGATAGAATGTCCCATTCCCCAGGCACAGACATCCAGCACCTTGATCACAGCAACAATTCACAAAACAATGGCAATATAACTTGGAGCAGAGATGGTTAAGTGGAGCTGTGATCGAGGTGCTTAAAATTATGAGGGGATTTGATCAAACAAACAAGGAGAAGCTGTTGTCACTGGCAGGAGGGTCAGTACCGAGAAGACACAGATTTCAGATCATTGGCAAAAGAATCTAGAGAGGAAATGAGGAGACTTTTTTTTACACAGCGAATTGTGATGATCTGGAATGCACTGCCTGAATGGGAGGTGGAAGCAGATTCAATAGTAACTGTCAAAAGGGAATTGGATATATACTAAAGGCAGAAATTTGCAGGGCTGTGGGGAAAGAGCAGGGCAGTGGGACTAATTGCATCGCTCTTTCAGAGAGCCGGCACCAGCACGATGGGCCAAAAGGCATCCCACTGTGCTCTATGATTCTATAACATCAGCTTCTCTCTGCTCACCAGTACTGAGAGAACAGGGAAGAATCGTTAAATCCAGCCCAGTTATTGGGGTTTTAACATTAACAAGCCCCAGTTGCCTGGTTCAGTCCTGGATGTGATTAAAGGCATCGGAAACAGTGGAATCGACCCACCGCAGTCACACTGTGGACACTCTGGTGTGTCAGCGGGTGGGATACACCAGGGAATCCCTTTCCACACACTGAGGTTGACTCTAATGATCAGGAGTCCCAGGGTTTCGGATACCAGATAATCAAGCCCACAAGAACACAAATTGTCTCTCCAGGATTTATTAAGAGCGCTGCATAACACAGATCGGGTGATAATTCCCTCAATCTGGAGAATAGAAGTACAGTGGATTCACGCGCGATCTTCTCGAGTCTGTTCCAACTGACAACGGCTTAAGTGGCCTGTTCTTATGCACAAGCTTGGTTACCGCTCAGGAAATGGGATTGTTTGGACCCGTCTGTTGACCACCTCCTGAACTCCTGCTAATTCAGGGAATTTAGTCCATCTGTGACCAGACTATAACCACAAGCCTGTCTGGTTATCACACCTATACGGTCCGTGAGGTTATTATTAGATTCACACCCAGATGTTGTGTCTTTACTTGTCTGGCACTTCATCCCATAACACGGGTACAGGGGCTCAGTAATGTTTCATTCATCAGAAAAAGACAAAGTACAACAACATACTGGTCAGCTTAACAAAATCTCATCATATTTATGTGGCTATAAATATAAAAGTCACTAATAAATCCAAGAGGAAATTCAGGAGAAACTTTTTTACCCAGAGAATGGTAAGAATGGGGAACTCGCTACCACAGGGAGTAGTTGAGGTGAACAGCACAGATGGATTTATGGGGAAGCCACATGAGGGAGAAAGGAATGGAAGGATGTGTTGATCGGGTTAATTGAAGTAGAGTGGGTGTGGGGCATAAACACCGGCATGGACCAGTTGGGCCGAATGGCCTGTTTCTGTGCTGTACATTCTATGTAACACCATCTAAGGATAAGGGGTAAGCCATTTAGGTCTGAAATGAGGAGGAATTTCTTCACCCAGAGAGTGGTGAACCTGTGGAATTCTCTACCACAGAAGGCAGTAGAGGTCAATTCATTAAATATATTCAAGAAGGAGTTAGATATATTTCTTAAGGCTAAAGGGATCAAGGGATATGGGGAGAAAGCAGGGACCGGTTACTGAATTTGGATGATCAGCCATGATCTCATTGAATGGCGGAGCAGTCTCGAGGGGCTGAATGGCCTACTCCTGCTCCTATCTTCTATGTGTCTATGAACAGTGAAACAAAGGGAATCATCAGCACAACAATCTTAAAGATTAAACAGCTGTACAAGAATTTAAAAACATTCATCCATTCCATGTTCACGTCACCCCAGCTGTCTACAGGACCCTGCACTACAGAACAATGTGAACTCGCTGGTGTGCCAGCAGATTCGAGGACCAAGTGAATCCCTTCCCACACACAGAGCAGGTGAACGACCTCTCCCCAGTGTGAACTCGCTGGTGTCCGTGCAGATTCCTGGAGCTTTTAAAGGTCATCCCACAGACAGAACATGTAAATGGTCTCTGATCAGAGTGAACTCGCTGGTGTTGCTTCAGATCGTCAGAGGTTTTAAAGCTCATCCCACAGACAGAACATTTAAATAGTCTCTCATCAGTGTGATATCGCTGGTGTGTCAGTAGGTGGGATGACTGAGTGAATCTCTTCCCACACACGGAGCAGGTGCATGGCCTCACCCCAGTGTGAACTTGCTGGTGTCTCACCAGGCTTGATGACCGAGTGAATCCCTTCCCACACATGGAGCAGGTGAACGTCTCTCCCCAGTGTGAACTCGCTGGTGTCTCACCAGGCTTGATGACTGAGTGAATCCCTTCCCACACACAGAGCAAGTGAACGGTCTCTCCCCAGTGTGAACTCGCTGGTATCCACTCAGATTCCTGGAGCTTTTAAAGCTCATCCCACAGACAGAACATGTAAATGGCCTCTGATCGGAGTGAACTCGCTGGTGTTGCTTCAGATCCTCAGAGGTTTTAAAGCTCTTCCCACAGGCAGAACAGTTAAATGGTCTCTCATCAGTGTGAACTCGCTGGTGTCCGCTCAGATTCCTGGAGCTTTTAAAGCTCATCCCACAGACAGAACATGTAAACGGTCTCTCATCAGTGTGAACTCGCTGGTGTGTCAGTAGGTCGGATGACCGAGTGAATCCCTTCCCACACACGGAGCAGGTGAATGGCCTCTTTCCTGCTCTCTCCAGCTGGTGTCCCTTCAGCTCCTGGGACATTTGAAAGCTTTTCCCACAGTCGGAATGTTTCACTGGCCTTTCCCCAGTGTGAACTTGCTGGTGTGCCAGCAGATTCGAGGACCGAGTGAATCTCTTCCCACACACAGAGCAGGTGAACAGAATCTCTCCTGCTCTCTCCAGCTGGTGTCTCTTCAGATCCTGGGACCTTTTAAATCTCTTCACACAGTCAGAACATTTAATTGGTCTCTCATCAGTGTGAACAAGCTGGTGTCCCAGGAGCACGGAGGGTGCAATAAATCCCTGCCCACACACGGGGCCCGGGTTTCCCTCAGTGTGTGGCTACTGGTGTTGCTTCAGGTACTTGTAGATTTTAAAGCTCTTTCAGAATATTTAAAAGTTCTCTCCCCAGTGTGAACTCACGGGGGTGCCAGCAGATTGGAGGAGCGACTGAATCAAGTCCTGAGGAATCGTGTAACTCTCAGATCTTGAGGTGATGTTTGGTTTAAGCTTCCTGTCTGTAAATGTTCCACTTCTAAAACCCTGTAAAAGGAGTGTAGAAAGGGTAAGGGGGGAGCAGGAACTTTTTTTGGCTTATTTTGCCTCAAAGAACAAACAGGGTAGAGCCAGTCCCACTGGTGTCCAGCCGTGCCCACAATAACCAGCGGGCCAGAAACAGCCCAATCCACCTCACCGACTTGGCCCTGAAGTCAAATCAAGTTTCAAAGTCAAAAATGACATCCTTTGTGACTGTGACAAAGGTAAACTATCCCTCCTCGTCCTTCCTGACTTGTCTGCAGCCTTTGACATGGTTGACCACTCCATCCTTCTCCCAACACCTCTCCACCGTTGTCCAGCTGGGTGGGACTGCACTCGCCTGGTTCCATTCTTATCTATCTAATCATAGCCACAGAATCACCTGCAACGGCTTCTCTTCCCGCTCCCGAATCGTTACCTCTGGTGTCCCCCAAGGATCTATCCTTGGGCCCCTCCTATTTCTCATCTAAATGCTGCCCCTTGGTGACATCATCTGAAAACACAGCGTCAGTTTCCACATGTACGCTGACGACACCCAGCTCTACCTCACCACCACTTCTCTCGACCCCTCCACGATCTCTAATCCGGTTCTGGGTGAGCAGAAATTTTCTCCAATTAAATATTGGGAAGACTAAAGCAATTGTTTTCAGTCCCTGCCACAAACTCTGTTCCCTAGCCACTGACTCCATCCCTCTCCCTAACATCTCTCTGAGGCTGAACCACACTGTTCACAACCTCGGTGTCATATCTGACCCTGAAATGAGCTTCCGAACACATATCCGCAGCATAACAAAGACCACCTATTTCCACCTCGGTAACATGGCCCGTCTCCACCCCTGCCTCAGCTCATCCGCTGCTGAAACCCTCGCCCGGGCCTTTGTTACCTCTGGACTCGACTATTCCAACGCACTCCTGGCTGGCCTCCCACATTCTACCCCACGTAAACTTGAGGTGATCCAAAACTACCCGTGTCGTAACTCAACGCCAAGTCCCGTTCACCCATCACCCCTGTGCTCACTGACCTACATTGGCTCCCGGTTAAGCAGTGCTTCGATTTCAAAATTCTCATCCTTGTTTTCAAATCCCTCCATGGCCTCGCCCCTCCCTATCTTAGTTATTCCCTTCAGCCTCACAACCACCCGCCCCCCGCGATAGAATCACAGAAAAATTACGGCACAGAAGGAGGCCATTCAGCCCATCTTGTCCATGCCGGCCGATTAAGTGCTATCCACACTAATCCCACTTTCCAGCACTTGGTCCGTAGCCTTGTAGGTTACGGCACTTCAAGTGCACATCCAAGTACTTTTAAAATGTGATGAGAGTTTCTGCCTCTACCACCCTGTCAGGCAGTGAGTTCCAGACCCCCACCACCCTCTGGGTGAAAACATTTCTCCTCAACTCCCCTCTAAGACTCCGACCAATTTCTTTAAATCTACGCCCCCTGCTTGTGGACCCCTCTGCCAAGGGAAATAGGTCCTTCCTATCTCGGCCCCTCAGAATTTTATACACCTCAATCAGGTCTCCCCTCAGCCTCCTCGGTTCCAAAGAAAACAACCTCCTCCCCCCCGAGACATCTGCGTTCCTCCAATTCTGCCCTCTTGAGCATCCCTGATTATAATCGCTGCACCATCAGTGGCCGTGTCTTCTGTTGCCTCGGCCCTAAGCTCTGGAATTCCCTCCCTGACCCTCTCTGCCTCTCTTTCATAGAAAATAGGAGCAGGAGTCGGCCATTCAGCCCCTTGAGCCTGCTCCGCCATTCAATGAGATCATGGCTGTTCAAAACCCACCTCTGTGACCAAGCGTTTGACCATCTGCCCGAATTTCTCCTTATGTGGCTCGGGGTCACATTTTTCAATGTCTTACAATACTCCTGTGCAGCGCCTTGGGACGTTTTCCTATGTTAAAGGTGCTATAGAAATACAGGTTGTTGTTGTTCCCATTGTTGGAGGTGAGCTCTGAACAGGCCCTGCCCCCTCCACCACACGCGCCGCTCCAAGGTGAGCGCAGGCTCTGAACAGGCCCTGCCCCCTACTCCGCATGCGCTGCTCCAAGGTGAGCGCAGGCTCTGAACAGGCCCCACCCCCTACTCCGCATGCGCCGCTCCAAGGTGAGCGCAGGCTCTGAACAGGCCCCGCCCCCTACTCCGCATGCGCCGCTCCAAGGTGAGCGCAGGCTCTGAACAGGCCCCACCCCCTACTCCGCATGCGCCGCCCCAAGGTGAGCGCAGGCTCTGAACAGGCCCCGCCCCCACCCCTACTCCGCATGCGCCGCCCCAAGGTGAGCGCGGGCTCTGAACAGGCCCCGCCTCCTCCCCCTACTCCGCATCCACCGCTCCAAGGGGAGCGCAGGCTCTGAACAGGCCCCACCCCCTACTCCGCATGCGCCGCCCCAAGGTGAGCGCGGGCTCTGAACAGGCCCCGCCCCCACCCCTACTCTGCATCCACCGCTCCAAGGGGAGCGCGGGCTCTGAACAGGCCCCGCCTCCTCCCCCTACTCCGCATCCACCGCTCCAAGGTGAGCGCGGGCTCTGAACAGGCCCCGCCCCCTCCCCCTACTCCGCATGGGCCGCTCCAAGGTGAGCGCGGGCTCTGAACAAACCCCGCCCCCTCCCACTACTCCGCATGCACCGCTCCAAGGTGAGCGCGGGCTGTGAACAGGCCCCGACCCCTCCCCCTACTCCGCATGCACCGCTCCAAGGTGAGCGAGTGCTCTGAACAGGCCCTGCCCCCTCCCCCTACTCCGCATGCGCCGCTCCAAGGTGAGCGCGGGCTCTGAACAGGCCCCGCCCCCTCCCCTACTCCGCATGCACTGCTCCAAGGTGAGCGCGGGCTCTGAACAGGCCCTGCCCCCTCCCCCTACTCCGCATGCGCCGCTCCAAGGTGAGCGCGGGCTCTGAACAGGCCCCGCCCCCTCCCCGAACTCTGCATGCACCGTTCCAAGGTGAGCACGGGCTCTGAACAGGCCCCGCCCCCTCCCCTACTCCGCATGCGCCACTCCAAGGTGAGCGCGGGCTCTGAACAGGCCCCGCCCCCTCCCCCTACTCCGCATGGCCGCTCCAAGGTGAGCGCGGGCTCTGAACAGGCCCCGCCCCCTCCCCCTACTCCGCATGCATTGCTGCAAGGTGAGCGCGGGCTCTGAACAGGCCCCACCCCCTCCCCGTACTCCGCATGCTCCGCTCCAATGTGAGCGCGGGCTCTGAACAGGCCCCGCCCCTCCCCCTACTCCGCATGCGCTGCTCCAAGGTGAGCGCGGGCTCTGAACGGGCTCTGAACAGGCCCCCCCCTCCCCCTACTCCACATGCGTCGCTCCTGAGGATGAGCCGCTACCGCGCCTGCGCAGAGCCTCGCATTCTGGGTCGGCCCGGGCAACCGCGTGAGTCCAGATCACCGGTGGAAAGTGAGTTTTATCAGGGTTTTTTATATATAGCGGAGAGAAACGCGGGCGGGGAGATAAATAAAAAGAAAATACAAACCGCACCATCCCAGCGCCCTCCCGGCACCCAGCAGAGGGTATTTAAAAATAATAAGAAGAAATGTAATTAATTACATAGAATGGGAGCGCAGGTGATGTGTTACTGCTGCAATATGTGGGAGCTGGTGGACACCATTGATGCTCACGGTGATCACATTTGCAGTAAGTGTTGGCTGCTCGAGGAATTCCGGCTCCATGTTGAGACACTGAGACACATCAGGGAGGGGGAGAGTTACCTGGACTCTGTGTTCCAGGAAGTATTCACACCAATTAGATTAATTAATTCAGATGTAGTCCGTGGTCAGGGACAGGACGGTGTGACTACAAGTGAGGCAGGTACGGGGATCCAGGAGGTAATGTTGGAGGAGCCGCAGCCCTTGCTCTTGTACAACAAGGTTTGAGGCTCTTACTCCCTGTGAGGACGGGAACGGGGACTGCGGGGAGGATGAGCAACCTGGCCACAGCACCGTGGAGCGGGGGAGCATTCAAGTGAGGGGAGTTAAAAGAAATGTTGTAGTGGTAGGGGATAGTATCGTTAGGGGGATAGATACGGTTCTTTGCAGCCGAGAGCGAGAGTCCCGAAGGCTGTGTTGCCTGCCCGGTGCCAGGGTTAAGGACATCTCCTCTGGGCTGGAGAGAAACTTGGAGTGGGAGGGGGAGGATCCAGTTGTCATGGTCCATGTTGGTACCAACGACATAGATAGGACAAGGAAAGAGGTTCTGCTGAGGGAGTTTGAGCAGCTAGGGGCCAAATTAAAAAGCAGAACCACAAGGGTAATAATCTCTGGATTACTACCTGAGCCACGTGCAAATTTGGCTAGGGTAAATAAAATTAGAGAGTTAAATGCGTGGCTCAAAGACTGGTGTGGGAGAAATGGGTTTTGCTTCTTGGGACACTGGCATCAGTACTGGGACAGGAGAGAGCTGTTCCGTTGGGACGGACTTCACTTGGCCAGTGCTGGGACTAGAATCCTGGTGAATCAAATAACTAGGGCTGTAGAGAGGGCTTTAAACTAATTAATGGGGGGGAGGTTTTAAGAGAGCGAAAAATAAAAATGACAGCGGAGAAGGCAATAGAGCAAGGTAGCAGTGGGGGAATTAAAAACCAGAGCGTGTCAGGAAGGGACAGAATGTATAATGATAAAGGTAAAGTAGTAAAAGGGGTAAAAGCAGGAATAAATTGTCAGAAAACATATCTGAAAGTTCTTTATCTGAATGCACGGAGCATTCGTAACAAAGTTGACGAGTTGACGGTACAAATAACTACACATGGGTATGATCTGGTGGCCATTACAGAAACATGGCTGCAAGATAATCATGACTGGGAACTAAACATACAAGGGTATTTGACAATTAGGAAGGACAGACAGGAAGGAAAGGGAGGTGGGGTTGCTATGTTAATCAAGGATGGAATCACTGCAATAGTCAGAAATGATATTGGGTCAAAGGATCAGGATAGTGAAACAGTTTGGGTGGAGATAAGGAATAATAAGGGGAATAAGTCACTAGTGGGCATAGTCTATAGCCCTCCTAACAGTTGCAAATCTGTTGGTCGGAGTATAAATCAGGAAATAGTTGGGGCTTGTAATAAGGGAACAGCTATAATCATGGGGGATTTTAACTTTCATATTGACTGGACTAATCAAATTGAGCATGGCAGCATTGAGGAAGAGTTCATAGAGTGTATTAGGGACGGGTTCCTTCAGCAGTATGTAACTGAACCAACCAGGCGGCAGGCAATCTTAGATCTGGTCCTGTGTAATGAGACAGGATTAATAAAAAATGTCCTAGTAAAGGATCCCCTTGGAATGAGTGACCATAATATGGTTGAATTCCAAATTCAGTTTGAGGGTGAGAGAGTTGGATCTCAAACCAGCGTACTAAGCTTAAATAAAGGCGACTATGAAGGTATGAGAGTAGAATTGACTAAAGTGGACTGGGAAAACAGATTAAAGTGTAAGACGGTACAAGAGCAGTGGTCTACATTCAAGGAGATATTTCACATCTTTCAAGATAAGTATATTCCACTGAGGAAAAAGGGGAGTAAAAGGAAAGACAGCCATCCGTGGCTTAGTAAAGTAATAAAGGATAGTATTTGACTGAAAATAAGGGCATATAAAGTAGCCAAATCTAGTGGGAGGATAGAAGATTGGGAAGCATTTAAAAGCCAGCAAACAATAACTAAAAGATTAATTAAGAAAGGGAAGATAGATTATGAAAGTAAATTAGCAAAATATATAAAAACAGATAGCAAGAGTTTCTACAGCTATATAAAAAGAAAAAGGGTGGCTAAAGTGAACATTGGTCCCTTAGAGGATGGGACCGGGAAACTAGTGGTGGGGAACATGGAGATGGCAAAGACGCTGAACGAATATTTTGTATCAGTCTTTACAGTAGAGGACACTAAAAATATCCCAACACTGGACAAACAGGGGGCAATGGGGGGGGAGTAGCTAAACACGATTAAAATCACTAAGGAGATGGTACTCAGTAAAATAATGGGACTTAAGATGGATAAATCCCCTGGACCTGATGGCCTACATCCTAAGGTCTTGAGAGAAGTGGCGGTAGGGATTGTGGATGCATTGGTGATCATTTTCCAGAACTCCCTGGACTCAGGAAAGGTCCCGACAGATTGGAAATCTGCTAACGTAACACCCTTATTTAAGAAGGGAAGTAGACAAAAAGCTGGAAACTATAGACCAGTTAGCCTAACATCTGTGGTTGGCAAAATGTTGGGGTCAATTATTAAGGAAACAGTAACAGAGCATTTGGATAAACATAATTTAATAGGACAGAGTCAGCATGGTTTTCTGAAGGGGAAGTCATGTTTGACAAATTTCCTCGAATTCTTTGAGCATGTAACATACAGGGTGGATAAAGTGGAACCAGTGGATGTCGTGTATTTGGACTTCCAAAAGGCATGTGACAAGGTTCCACACAAAAGATTACTGATCAAGATAAAAAATCACGGGATTGGGGGTAATATACTGGCATGGGTGGAAGATTGGCTATCTAACAGAAAACAAAGAGTTGGGATAAATGGTTCGTTCTCGGGCTGGCAATCAGTAACTAGTGGTGTTCCGCAGGGGTCAGTGCTGGGACCCCAACTCTTTACAATCTATATTAACGATTTGGAGGAAGGATTTGCCGACGATACAAAGATGGGAGGGAAAGCAGTGAGTGAGGAGGACATAAAAAACCTGCAAAAGGACATAGACAGGCTAAGTGAGTGGGCAGAGATTTGGCAGATGCAATATAATGTTGGAAAGTGTGAGGTTATGCACTTTGGCAGAAAAAATCCAAGAGCAAGTTATTATCTAAATGGAGAGAAACTGCAAAGTGCTACAGTGCAAAGGGATCTGGGGGTCCTGGTGCATGAAACACAAAAAGTTAGTATGCAGGTGCAGCAGGTGATCAGGAAGGCCAATGGAATCTTGGCTTTTATTGCAAGGGGGATGGAGTATAAAAACAGGGAGGTCTTGCTGCAGTTATACAGGGTATTGGTGAGGCCACACTTGGAATACTGCGTACAGTTTTGGTTTCCATATTTAAGAAAAGATATACTTGCTCTCGAGGCGGTTCAGAGAAGGTTCACTCGGTTGATTCCAGAGATGAGGGGGTTGACATATGAGGAAAGGTTGAGTAGGTTGGGACTCTACTCATTGCAGTTCAGAAGAATGAGAGGCGATCTTATCGAAACATATAAGATGGTGAGGGGGCTTGATCGGGTGGATGCGGTGAGGATGTTTCCACTGATGGGTGAGACTAGAACTAGGGGGCATAATAAGAACATAAGAACAGAAGAAATAGGAGCAGGGTAGGCCAATCGGCCCCTCGAGCCTGCTCCGCCATTCAATAAGATCATGGCTGATCTGATCCTAACCGCCAATCTACTATCACAGAACCATCTCCTGAATCTAACAGAATTAGACACACGAAATAGGAGCAGGATCAGGCTACATGGCCCCTGGGCCCGCTCCGCTACCCACAGGGCCATGTCCGATCCGAACCTAGATTCATGTCCAAATTCCTGCCCGCTCCCCGTAACCCTTAATTCCCTTTACTTCTAGGAAACTGTCTATTTCTGTTTTAAATTTATGTAATGATGTAGCTTCTACAGCTTTTTGGGGCAGCATATTCCATGGACCTACCACCCTCTGAGTGAAGTAGTTCCTCCTCATCTCAGTTTTGAAAGAGCAGCCCCTTATTCTAAGACTATGCCCCCTAGTTCTAGTTTCACCCATCATCGGGAACATCCTCCCCGCATCCACGCGATCCAACCCCTTCACTATCTTATATGTTTCAATAAGATCGCCTCTGATTCTTCTGAACTCCAATGAGTAGAGTCCCAATCTACTCAACCTCTCCTCATATGTCTATCCCCTCATCCCCGGGATTAACCAAGTGAACCTTCTTTGTACTGACTCGAGAGCAAGTATGTCTTTTCTTACGTATGGACACCAAAACTGTATGCAGTATTCCAGGTGCAGTCTCACCAATACCTTGTACAACTGAAGTAATACCTCCCTATTTTTATATTCTATCCCCCTAGCAATGAAAGCCAACATTCCATTGGCCTTCTTAATCACTTGCTGCACCTGCATACTAACCTTTTGAGTTTCGTGCACCAGGACCCCCAGATCCCTTTGTACTTCAGTACTTTCCAGTTTCTTGCCATTAAGATAATAACTTGCTCTACGATTTTTCCTGCCAAAGTGCATAACCTCACACTTTCCAGTATTGTATTCCATCTGCCAAATCTCTACCCACTTACTTAGCCTGTCTATGTCCCCTTGCAGGTTTTTTATGTCCTCCTCACTCACTACTTTCCCTCCCATCTTTGTATCATCTGCAAACTTTGATATGTTACACTCGGTCCCCTCCTCCAAATCGTTAATATAGATTGTAAAGAGTTGGGGACCCAGCACTGACCCCTGCGGAACACCACTAGTTACTGATTGCCAGTCTGAGAATGAACCATTAATCCCAACTCTCTGCCTTCTGTTAGATAGCCAATCCTCTATCCATGCCAGAATATTACCCCCAATCCCATGATTTTTTATCTTAAGCAATAATCTTTTGTGTGGCACCTTGTCAAATGCCTTTTGGAAGTCTAAATACACTATGTCCACTGGTTCCCCTTTATCCACCCTATATGTTACTTCCTCAAAGAACTCCAGCAAATTTGTCAAACATGACTTCCCCTTCATAAAACCATGCTGACTTTGTCCTATTAAATTATGATTATCCAAATGTCCTGTTACTGTCTCCTTAATAATAGACTGCAAAATTTTACCTACCACAGATGTTAGGCTAACCGGTCTATAGTTTCCAGCCTTCTGTCTACTGCCCTTTTTAAATAAGGGTGTTACATTAGCAGTTTTCCAGTCTGCCGGGACCTTTGCTGAGTCCAGGAAGTTTTGGAAAATTATTACCAATGCATCCACAATCCCTACCGCCACTTCCCTCAAGACCCTAGGATGTAAGCCATCAGGTCCAGGTGATTTATCTGCCTTGAGTCCCATTATTTTACCGAGTACCACTTCCTTCGTGATTTTGATCGTGTTTAGCTCCTCCCCCCCATAGCCCCCTGTTTGTCCAGTGTTGGGATATTCTTAGTGTCCTCTACTGTAAAGACTGATACAAAATATTCATTCAGTGTTTTTGCCATCTCCATATTTCCCACCATTAATTTCCCGGTCTCATCCTCTAAGGGACCAACATTTACTTTAGCCACCCTTTTTCTTTTTATATTGATGCGCTATCAACAATACTCTTTTTATATATCTATAAAAACTCTTACTGTCTGTTTTTATATTTTTTGCTAATTTACTTTCATAATCTATCTTCCCTTTCTTAATCAATCTTCTTGTTATTTTTTGCTGTCTTTTAAAGTTTTCCCAATCCTCTATCCTCCCACTAGATTTGGCTACCTTATATGCCCTTGTTTTTAGTCGAATACTATCCTTAATTTCTTTACTTAGCCACGGATGGCTGTCTTTTCTTTTACACCCTTTTCTTCTCAGTGGAATATATTTTTTTTGGAAGTTGTAAAATAACTCCTTAAATGTACACCACTGATCATGTATCGTCTTACCCTTTAATCTATTTTCCCAATCCACTCTACTCAATTCCGCTCTCATACCTTCATAGTCTCCTTTATTCAAGCTTAGCACGCTTGTTTGAGATCCAACCTTCTCACCCTCTAATTGAATATGGAATTCAACCATGTTATGGTCACTTGTTCCAAGGGGATCCTTTACTGGGACATTTTTAATTAATCCTGTCTCGTTACACAGGACCAGATCTAAGGTTGCTTGCCCCCTGGTCGGTTCAGTTACATACTGCTCAAGAAACCCATCCCTAATACACTCAATGAACTCATCCTCAAGGCAGCCCTGCCCAATTTGATTTGTCCAATTAATATGATAGTTAAAATCCCCCATAATTATAGATGTTCCCTTATTACAAGCCTCAACTATTTCCTGATTGATACTCCGTCCAACAGAGTTGCAACTGTTCGGAGACCTATAGTCTACGCCCACTAGTGTTTTTTTCCCCTTATTATTCCTTACCTCCACCCGAACTGTTTCATTATCCTGATCTTTTGCCCCAATATCATTTCTCTGTATTACAGTGATTCATTCCTTTATTAACATAGCCACCCCACCTCCCCTTCCTTCCTGCCTGTCCTTCCTGATTGTGCTGTCTCTCCCTCTAACTTAACCTTACTGTATGTACATAACCTACTTATATATGTATAACTTACCTGTTAGGGCCGTTGCCCCTTTAACTTACCTTTTAGGGCCATTGCCCCTTTAAGACGCGCCTTAGCATGCTGACGTCACGTCACGTACGACGTAGCGTGCTGACGTCACGGCACGTATGACGTGACGTGCGTGAGGCGGCTGCCGGCCCGACTCGGCCTTCCAGAAAGGCCGCCGGCACAGCCCGGCCTAGCGTCTTCGGCCGCATCTACCAGCCGCCGGGAGCGACGCGATCTTCCGCTCCCGCGGCAAGCACCGGCTCAGCCTGGCCTCCAGCTCCCGCTCCCGACTTCGGACTCAACGGCCAGAAACGCGACCACGCGCATCACGTGACGCCCCAAGCGCGGACAACGCGACCGAGCGTGATGAGGTCATCACGCTCCCCACAGGACTGCTACGTAGCCCTCGTGGAGTCCTCGCTGGGACACAGACCTACACCACGGTGCTCCTACAGCAGCAAAGGCTCCGGGCAGTTGTATTGTCCCCATGCTTGAGTCTTGGAAATTGTTTGTCTGTAAGTATTTTAGAATGCTATAGATGATTAGTGTACACTGTATGTTGTAGAAAATGTTTAGTTGTAACTTTTCTCTGTCTAGCTGATTAACTAGTAGCTGTATTTTGATACACTATGTACAGGGCTAATTTAAAGAGAATGCCTCCCAGTTTACTAAATGTACTGTGTCGCTCAGGCGTACCTAAATTTGTGTATACATATCAGTTATGCACTTGTATACTAATGTGTGCTTCCATTTCTGTGTTGTATTTCAGTTTTACAATAATAAGAATCTTTCAGTAAAGCGTTACAAGAAAAGTCAAGCCTTGTGATTTTATTGGAAGATATCAAGTTGTTCGCTATCTGTCTCGCTCTGCATAGGATCGCGTTGCGAGGGCAGAATACTGATCGTTAAATAACCTGGTATGTTTAATTCCCAGGCATTGTCACCCTGCAGCCATGTTTCTGTAATGGCCACAAGATCATACCCATATGTAGTAGTTATTTGTGCCATTAACTCATCTATTTTGCTACGAATGCTACGTGCATTCAGATAGAGAACTTTCAAATATGTTTTGTGACACTTAGTTCCTGCTTTTTGCCCTTTTTATTACTTTACCTTTTTCTCCATACCTTCTGCCCCTTCCTGACACGCTCTGGTTTTTAATTTCCCCACTGCTACCTAAGTCTATGACCTTCTCTGTTGTCATTTTTATTATTTGCTCTCTAGGAACCTCCCCACCACTAGTTAGTTTAAAGCCCTCTCTACAGCCCTAGTTATATGATCCGCCAGGACTCTAGTCCCAGCACTGGCCAAGTGAAGCCCGTCCCAACGGAACAGCTCCCTCCTGCCCCAGTACTGGTGCCAGTGTCCCAGGAAGCAAAACCCATTTCTCCCACACCAGTCTTTGAGCCACGCATTTAACTCTCTAATTTTATTTGTCCTAGCCAAATTCACTCGTGGCTCAGGTAATAATCCATTATTACCCTTGAGGTTCTGTTTTTTAATTTGACCCCTAGCTGCTCATACTCCTTTAACAGAACCGGCTTCCTAGTCCTATCTACGTCGTTTGTACCAACATGGACCACGACAACTGGATCCACCCCCTCCCACTGCAAGTTTCTTTCCAGCCCAGAGGAGATGTCCTTAACCCTGGCACCGGGTAGGCAACACAGCCTTCGGGACTCTCGCTCTCGGCTGCAGAGAACTCTATCTATCCCCCTAATAATACTATCCCCTACCACTACAACATTTCTATTTACTCCCCCCTCTTGAATGACCCCCCGTTCCACGGTGCTGTGGCCAGGTTGCTCATCCTCCCTGCAGTCCCTGCTCCTGTCCCCACAGGGAGTAAGAACCTCGAACCTGTTGGACAAGAGCAAGGGCTGCGGCTCCTCCAGCTCTACCTCCTAGATCCCCGTACCTGCCTCACTCGTAGTCACACCGTCCTGTCCCTGACCATGGGCTACATCTGAATTAATTAACTTCATAGGTGTGACCACCTCCTGATACACAGAGTCCAGGTACTTCTCCCCCTCCCTGATGTGTCACAGTGTCTGAAGCTCAGACGGCAGCTCATCAACACGGAGCTGGAGTTCCTGTAGCAGCAGACACTTGTCACAGATGTAATCACCGTGAGCCTCAATGGGGTCCACCGGCTCCCACATCTCGCAACAGTAACACATCACCTGCCCCATTCTATGTAATTAATTAAATTTTTTATTATTAGTTATGGACACCCTCTGCCCGATTTTAGATGCTAGTATCCCCTTTAATTAATTGGATTTAAATTAAATCAATCCCTCTAATTACACCAGTTAAATGGTTTACCAACAGTCACTCTGCACCAGAAAGGCCTTATTAACTACAACCCAGAGTTAAAGTTTGAAAAGAGCACCAAACACCCCACTTACCCAAACTCACACTTACCCAAACTCACAGCACTCTCTGATGACTCGCACTCAGTGCTTGCTCGCACTAGGACTGGTCTTTTTATACTGTTTGTTTGTTTACAGCCAAATGAGTCACCCCTGCTGATTGGTTAGAAAACTGGTTTCCACTGCCTGCTGTTCCAATTTACTCCTACTGCAGTGTAACCTTGTTTTACTCTTCTTAAACCAACAGAATCCCAAATATTTAACTTTTCCCCTTTACTTAAACTGCTTAAGTAATCTTATCAAGAATGATTTAAAGAGAAATAACAATTAAAGAACTCTCACACTTACCCAAACTCACAGCACTCTCTGATGACTCGCATCTTAGAATAAGGGGCTGCCCTTTCAAAACTGAGATGAGGAGAAACTTCTTCACTCAGAGGGTAGTAAATCTATGGAATTTGCTACCTCAGAGAGCTGTGGAAGCTGCAACATTAAATACATTTAAAATGGAGATAGACAGTTTCCTAGCAGATAAGAGAATTAGGGGTTATGGGGAGAGGGCAGGGAAGTGGATGTGAGTCTAGATTCAGATCAGCCATGATCCTATTGAATGGCGGAGCAGGCCCGAGGGGCCGTATGGCCTACTCCTGCTCCTACTTCTTATGTTCTTATTATGTTCTTATGATGGGTCAGTGTAGAGGGAGCTTTACTCTATATCTAACCCGTGCTGTACCTGCCCTTTGAGTGTTTGATGGGACAGTGTAGAGGGAGCTTTACTCTGTATCTAACCCGTGCTGTACCTGCCCTGGGAGTGTTTGATGGGACAGTGTAGAGGGAGCTTTACTCTGTATCTAACCCGTGCTGTACCTGCCCTGGGAGTGTTTGATGGGACAGTGTAGAGGGAGCTTTACTCTGTATCTAACCCGTGCTGTACCTGCCCTGGGAGTGTTTGATGGGACAGTGTAGAGGGAGCTTTACTCTGTATATAACCTGTGCTGTACCTGCCCTGGGAGTGTTTGATGGGACAGTGTAGAGGGAGCTTTACTCCGTATCTAACCCGTGCTGTACCTGCCCTGGGAGTGTTTGATGGGACAGTGTGGAGGGAGCTTTACTCTGTATCTAACCCGTGCTGTACCTGCCCTGGGAGTGTTTGATGGGACAGTGTACAGGAAGCTTAACTCTGTATCTAACCCGTGCTGTACCTGCCCTGGGAGTGTTTGATGGGACAGTGTAGAGGGAGCTTTACTCTGTATCTAACCCGTGCTGTACCTGCCCTCACGAGCAAATAAGGCTAGGGTAAATAAAATCAGATAGTAAAATGCGTGGCTCAAAGACTGGTGTGGGAGAAATGGGTTTTGCTTCTTGGGACACTAGCACCAGTACTGGGACAGGAGAGAGCTGTTCCATTGGGACGGACTTCACTTGGCCAGTGCTGGGACTAGAATCCTGCCGAATCGAATAACTAGGGCTGTAGAGAGGGCTTTAAACTAATTAGTCGGGGGGAGGTTTCAAGAGAGCGAAAAATAAAAATGTCAGCGGAGAAGGCAACAGAGCAAGATAGCAGTGGGGGAATTAAAAACCAGAGCGTGTCAGGAAGGGACAGAATATATAAAGATAAAGGTAAAGTAGTAAAGGGGGTAAAAGCAGGAATAAATTGTCACAAAACATATTTAAAAGTTCTTTATCTGCATGCACGCAGCATTCGTAACAAAATAGACGAGTTGACGGTACAAATAACTACACATGGGTATGATCTGGTGGCCATTACGGAGACATGGCTGCAGGGTGACCATGTCTGGGAACTAAACATCCAGGGGTATTTGACTATTAGGAAGGACAGACAGGAAGGAAAAGGAGGTGGGGTGGCTGTGTTAATAAAGGATGGAATCACTGCAATAGTGAGAAATGATATTCGGTCAAAGGATCAGGATAGTGAAATGGTTTGGGTGGAAATAAGGAATAATAAGGGGAAAAAGTCACTAGTGGGCGTAGTCTATAGGCCTCCTAACAGTTGCTACTCTATTGGTCAGAGTATAAATCAGGAAATAGTTGGGGCTTGTAATAAGGGAACAGCTATAATCATGGGAGATTTTAACTTTCATATTGACTGGACAAATCAAATTGGGCAGGGCAGCCTTGAGGAAGAGTTCATAGAGTGCATTAGGGACGGGTTCCTTGAGCAGTATGTTACTGAACCAACCAGGGGGCAGGCAATCTTAGATCTGGTCCTGTGTAATGAGACAGGATTAATAAAAAATGTCCTAGTAAAGGATCCCCTTGGAATGAGTGACCATAACATGGTTGAATTCCAAATTCAGTTGGAGGGTGAGAGAGCTGGATCTCAAACCAGCGTACTAAGCTTAAATAAAGGAGACTATGAAGGTATGAGAGCAGAGTTGACTAAAGTGGACTGGGAAAATAGATTAAGGTGTAAGGCGGTACATGAGCAGTGGTGTACATTCAAGGAGATATTTCACAACTTTCAAGAAAAATATATTCCACTGAGGAAAAAGGGGCGTAAAAAAAAAGACAGCCATCCGTGGCTAAGTAAAGTAATAAAGGATAGTATCCGACTGAAAACAAGGGCATATAAAGTAGCCAAATCTAGTGGGAGGATAGAAGATTGGGAAGCATTTAAAAGCCAGCAAAGAATAACTAAAAGATTAATTAAGAAAGGGAAGATAGATTATGAAAGTAAACTAGCAAAAAATATAAAAACAGATAGCAAGAGTTTCTAAAGTTATATAAAAAGAAAAAGGGTGGCTAAAGTGAACATTGGTCCCTTAGAGGACGAGACCGGGAAATTAGAAGTGGGGAACATGGAGATGGCAAAAACGCTGAACAAATATTTTGTATCTGTCTTTACAGTAGAGGACACTGAAAATATCCCAACACTGGACAAACAGGGGGCTATAGGGGGGGAGGAGCTAAACACAATTAAAATCACTAAGGAGATGGTACTCGGTAAGATAATGGGACTTAAGGCGGATAAATCCCCTGGACCTGATGGCTGACATCCTAGGGTCTGGCGAGAGGTAGCGATGGGGATTGCGGATGCATTGGTGGTAATTTTCCAAAACTCCCTGGATTCAGGCAAGGTCCCAGCAGATCAGAAAACTGCTAATGTAATGCCCTTATTTAAAAAGGGAGGTAGACAAAAGGCTGGAAACTATTGACCAGTTAGCCTAACATCTGTGGTTGGTAAAATGTTGGCGTCCATTATTAAGGAAGCAGTAACAGGACATTTGGATAAGCATAATTTAATCTGACAGAGTCAGCATGGTTTTATAAAGGGGAAGTCATGTTTGACAAATTTGCTCGAATTCTTTGAGGATGTAACAAACAGGGTGAATAGAGGGGAACCAGTGAATGTGGTGTATTTGGACTTCCAAAAGGCATTTGACAAGGTGCCACACAAAAGATTACTGCACAAGATAAAATATCACGGGATTGGGGGTAATATACTGGCATGCGTGGAAGATTGGCTATCTAACAGAAATCAGAGAGTTGGGATAAATGGTTCATTCTCGGGTTGGCAATCAGTAACTAGTGGTGTTCCGCAGAGGTCAGTGCTGGGACCCCAACTCTTTACAATCTATATTAACGATTTGGAGGAGGGGACCGAGTGCAACATATCCAAGTTTGCCGATGATACAAAGATGGGAGGGAAGGCAGTGAGTGAGGACATAAAAAACCTGCAAAAGGACATAGACAGGCTACGTGAGTGGGCAGAAATTTGGCAGATGGAATATAATGTTGGAAAGTGTGAGGTTATGCACTTTGGCAGAAAAAATCAAAGAGCAAGTTATTATCTAAATGGAGAGAAACTGCAAAGTGCTACAGTACACACGGATCTGGGGGTCCTGGTGCATGAAACACAGAAGGTTAGTATGCAGGTACAGCAGATGATCAGGAAGGCCAATGGAATCTTGGCTTTTATTGTAAGGGGGATGGAGTATAAAAGCAGGGAAGTCTTGCTTCAGCTATACAGGGTACTGGTGAGGCTACACCTGGAATATTGCAAACAGTTTTGGTTTCCATATTTAAGAAAAGATATACTTGCTCTCGAGGCAGTTTAGAGAAGGTTCACTTGGTTGATTCCAGAGATGAGGGGGTTGACTTATGAGGAAAGGTTGAGTAGGTTGGGCCTCTACTCATTGGAATTCAGAAGAATGAGAGGCGATCTTATCGAAACATATAAGATTGTGAGGGGGCTTGATCGGGTGGATGTGGGGAGGATGTTTCCACTAATGGGTGAGACTAGAACTAGGGGGCTTAATCTTAGAATAAGGGGCTGCCGTTTCAAAACTGAGATGAGGAGAAACTTCTTCACTCAGAGGGTGGTAAATCAATGGAATTTACTACCTCAGAGAGCTGTGGAAGCTGCGACATTAAATAAATTTAAAATGGAGATAGACAGTTTCCTAACTGATAAGGGAATTAGGGGTTAAGGGGAGCGGGCAGGGAAGTGGACGTGAGTCTAGGTTCGGATCAGCCACGATCCTGTTGAATGGCGGAGCAGGCCCGAGGGGCCGTATGGCCTACTTCTGCTCCTACTTCTTATGTTCTTTTTCTCTTCACATATCTATAAAAGCTTTTACAGTCAGTTTTTATGTTCCCTGCAACCTTACTCTCATATTCTATTTTCCCCTTCTTAATTAATCCCTTTGTCCTCCTTTGTTGAATCCTAAACTGCTCCCAATCCTCAGGTTTACTGCTTTTTCTGGCCAATTTATATGTCCTCTCCTTGGATCTTATGCTATCCCTAATTTCCCTTGTTAGCCACGGTTGAGTCACCTTTTTTGTTTTATTTTTATGCCAAACTGGGATGAACAAATTCTGTAGTTCATCCATGCGGTCTTTGAATGTTTGCCACTGCCTATCCACCATCAACCCTTTGAGTGACATTCCCCAATCAATCCTACCCAACTCGCTCCTCAGACCATCGTAGTTTCCTTTATTTAAATTTAGGACCCTAGTCTCTGAGTCAACAACTTCATTCTCCATCTTAATGAAGAATTCAATCATATTATTATCACTCTGACCCAAGGGGCCTCGCACAACAAGATTGCTAATTAATCCTTTCTCGTTACATAATACCCAGTCTAAGATGGCCTGATCTCTGGTTGGTTCCTCGACATATTGGTCCAGGAAACCATCCCGTAAACACTCAAGGAATTCCTCTTCCAGAGTAGAGGACATGAGAGGGGGGGGAGGGAGTCCCTTTAAATGTGGAGGAGGTGGGTGTCCCTTTAAATGTGGAGGGGGTGTGTGTCCCTTTAAATGTGGAGGGGGTGGGTGTCCCTTTAAATGTGCAGGGTGTGGGTGTCCCTTTAAATGTGGAGGGGGTGGGTTTCCCTTTAAATGTGGAGGGGGTGGGTTTCCCTTTAAATGTGGACGGGGTGGGTGTCCCTTTAAATGTGGAGAGGCGGGGCCGCGCATTCGGCCCCACCACAAAACGAGGCTGCCAGTGCGCCTGCGCGAGGCCTCCGGGGAGAAGGCAGAAGGCCGAGCCCGGGAAAGAGGCGAATTCAGCGGCCGGGGTAAAGTAAAGTGTTTGGGGAATTGATTTAAATCGAGGTGAAGGGGGGAGCGATGAGCGAGATTATAAAGTAAAATACCAGAAAAACCAAACCTGAGTGTCGGGCGGGCGGGACCTCCGCGGACACCGAACGGAACGGATTGAACCGCGCGGGGTGGCGGAGTGAGCCGGAACAATGTGATTCTGACTGACGGGAGTGCTGACCAATAGGAAGGGGGCTGAGCTGGGTGGACTGAACTGGGCGGCCTGGTTCTCCAACCAATGGCGGCGCGGCAAGGGGGCGGGACCTTCCTCCCTGGCGCTGAGGCTGGGGCCCGATTGTGACGTCATCCGGCTCCCTGCAGAAGACAAGGGGCTGCGGCCGCTCAATCCGCTCCGCGCTGGAAGGGTGCGGTTTGTATTTTCTTTTTATTTATCTCCCCGCCCGCGCTTCTCTCCGTTATATAAAAAAAAACTTTCATAAAACTCACTTTCCGCCGGTGATCCGGACTCTCGCGGTTGCCCGGGCCGACCCAGAATCCGAGGCCCTGCGCAGGCGCGGTAGCGGCTCATCCTCGGGAGCGGGGCCTGGCGGCGCATGCGGAGTAGAGAGAGGGGCGGGGCCTGTTCAGTGGGGGAGGATGATTGACAGGAGCCCAGGGTGTGTGCTGAGCATGCGCGGTGCGGGCCGAGCGCCTGTGGAGCAGGAGAGGGCGGGGTCATGGGGCGCATGCGCGGGGTCAGCTGCAACTTTAGCGTCACAAAAGGACCGAGTGTCTTCAAATCTCTCCCCTCCTCTTCTAATTTCCTGTAAAACCAGTTTATAAAAGTCATCACTGAAAGTGCATAGAAACATAGGACCCGGGCCCAGGGCCTGATTGACGGGAGCTTCCGACCAATAGGCAGCGAGCGGGGCGGGGCTGGAGGAGCGAGCCGGCGGCGGGTCCTCCAACCAATCGGGGAGCCCGAGGGGCGGGACTTGCGCCGGCTGATTGGGACAGAGGAAACTGACGGGAGATTTAATTTAAATGAATTTAATTTCCCGCCTGCTCCAACCGCCCACCCTGCAACGTCACGACGTCGCCGGCGTGCACTGACTGACACTGAGCTCTCCACCAATGAGCGAGGGGAGGCGGAGCCTGGACGGCCGACCGAGGGGCTTTGGTCCTCCAACCAATTCCGGCGAAGGAGGAGGCGGGACCTGGGATCGGCCCGCCGCCATTTTGTAAAGCGGCCTGGTCAGAATCTGTGATCCTGGGAAAGTTTATTTTTAATGTTCCTTTCCCATTTTACAGCTCAAACTAATTTTATTTTACAGAAGATACTTGTTTTAAACATAGAAACCTTGAAGATAGGAGCAGGAGTAGGCCATTCGGCCCTTCGAGCCTGCTCCGCCCTTCAATGCGATCATGGCTGATCTGATCCTAAACGCCAATCCACTATCGCAGAACCATCTCCTGAATCTAACAGAATTAGACACACGAAATAGGAGCAGGATCAGGCTACACGGCCCCTGGGCCCGCTCCGCTACCCACAGGGCCATGACCGATCCGAACCTAGACTCGTGTCCAAATTCCTGCCCGCTCCCCGTAACCCTTAATTCCGTTTACTTCTAGGAAACTGTCTATTTCTGTTTTAAATTTATGTAATGATGTAGCTTCTACAGCTTTTTGGGGCAGCATATTCCATGGACCTACCACCCTCTGAGTGAAGTAGTTCCTCCTCATCTCAGTTTTGAAAGAGCAGCCCCTTATTCTAAGACTATGCCCCCTGGTTCTAGTTTCACCCATCATCGGGAACATCTTCCCCCGCATCCACCCGATCCAACCCCTTCACAATCTTATATGTTTCAATAAGATCGCCTCTCATTCTTCCGAACTCCAATGAGTAGAGTCCCAATCTACTTAACCTCTCCTCATATGTCCATCCCCTCATCCCCGGGATTAACCAAGTGAACCTTCTTTGTACTGACGCGAGAGCAAGTATGTCCTTTCTTAAGTATGGACACCAAAACTGTACACAGTCTCACCAATACCTTGTACAACTGAAGCAATACCTCCCTATTTTTATATTCTATCCCCCTAGCAATGAAAGCCAACATTCCATTGGCCTTCTTAATCACTTGCTGCACCTGCATACTAACCTTTTGAGTTTCGTGCACCAGGACCCCCAGATCCCTTTGTACTACAGTACTTTCCAGTTTCTTGCCATTAAGATAATAACTTGCTCTACGATTTTTCCTGCCAAAGTGCATAACCTCACACTTTCCAGTATTGTATTCCATCTGCCAAATCTCTGCCCACTTACTTTGCCTGTCTATGTCTCCTTGCAGGTTTGTTATGTCCTCCTCACTCACTACTTTCCCTCCCATCTTAGTATCATCTGCAAACTTTGATATGTTACACTCGGTCCCCTCCTCCAAATCGTTAATATAGATTGTAAAGAGTTGGGGACCCAGCACTGACCCCTGCGGAACACCACTAGTTACTGATTGCCAGTCTGAGAATGAACCATTTATCCCAACTCTCTGCCTTCTGTTAGATAGCCAATCCTCTATCCATGCCAGAATATTACCCCCAATCCTGTGATTTTTTATCTTAAGCAATAATCTTTTGTGTGGCACCTTGTCAAATGCCTTTTGGAAGTCTAAATACACTACGTCCACTGGTTCCCCTTTATCCACCCTGTATGTTACTTCCTCAAAGAACTCCAGCAAATTTGTCAAACATGACTTCCCCTTCATAAAACCATGCTGACTTTGCCCTATTAAATTATGATTATCCACATGTCCTGTTACTGTCTCCTTAATAATGGACTCCAAAATTTTACCTACCACAGATGTTAGGCTAACCGGTCTATAGTTTCCAGCCTTCTGTCTACTGCCCTTTTTAAATAAGGGTGTTACATTAGCAGTTTTCCAGTCTGCCGGGACCTTTGCCGAGTCCAGGGAGTTTTGGAAAATTATTACCAATGCATCCACAATCCCTACCGCCACTTCCCTCAAGGCCCTAGGATGTAAGCCATCAGGTCCAGGTGATTTATCCGCCTAGAGTCATAGAGTTTTACAGCACAGAAAGAGGCCCTTCGGCCCATCGTGTCTGCGCCGCCCATCCATCCCTGTCCAGTCTAATCCCATTTTCCAGCATTTGGTCCATAGCCTTGTATGCAATGGCATTTCAAGTGCTCATCCAAATGCTTCTTGAATGTTGTGAGGGTTCCTGCCTCCACCACCCTTTCAGGCATTGAGTTCCACATTCCAACCACCCTCTGGGTGAAAAAGTTCCTCCTCAAATCCCCTCTAAATCTCCTGCCCCTTACCCTGAATCTATGCCCCCTTGTTATTGACCCCCCCACTAAGGGGAAAAGTTCCTCTTTATCTACCCTATCTATGCCCCTCATTATTTTGTACACCTCAATCAGGTCCCCCCTCAGCCTTCTCTGCTCCAAGGAAAACAACTCCAGCCTGTCCAGCCTCTCTTCATAGCTGAGGCGCTCCATCCCAGGTAACATCCTGGTGAATCTTCTCTGCACCCTCTCCAAAGCAATCACATTCTTCCTATAGTGAGGTGACCAGAACTGCACACAGTACTCCAGCTGTGGCCTCACCAGCGTTTTGTACAGCTCCATCATAACCTCCCTGCTCTTATATTCTATGCCTCGGCTAATGAAGGCAAGTATCCCATATGCCTTTTTAACCACCTTATCTACCTGCTCCGCTGCCTTCAGGGATCTATGTACATGTACACCAAGGTCCCTCTGACCCTCTGTACTTCCTAGGGTCCTACCACTCATTGTGTATTCCCTTGCCTTATTTGTCCGTCCAAAATGCATCACCTCGCACTTTTCAGGGTTAAATTCCATTTGCCACTTTTCCGCCCATCTGACCAACCCGTTTATATCGTCCTGTCGCCGGAGGCTTTCCTCCTCGCAATTTACCACCCTACCAATTTTCGTGTCATCTGCGAACTTACTGATCATACCTTTTACATTTTCATCCAAATCATTTATGTAGATCACAAACAATAAGGGACCCAGCACCGATCCCTGAGGTACCCCACTGGACACAGGCTTCCAGTCACAAAAGCAACCTTCGACCATCACCCTCTGCCTCCTGCCACTCAGCCAGTTTAGGATCCAACGCGCCAAGGCACCCTGGATCCCATGGGCTCTTACCTTCTTGACCAGTCTCCTATGCGGGACTTTGTCAAAAGCTTTACTGAAGTCCATGTACACCACATCCACAGCATTTCCCTCATCCACCCCACTAGTCACCCCCTCGAAAAATTCGATCAGATTTGTTAGACATGATTTACCCTTGACAAAGCCATGCTGACTATCCCCGATTAATCCTTGCCTCTCCAAGTGGAGATTAATTTTGTCCCTCAGAATTTTTTCCAATAATTTCCCCACCACAGATGTTAGACTCACTGGCCTGTAATTCCCTGGTTTATCCCTGCTACCCTTCTTGAATAATGGTACTACGTTAGCTGTTCTCCAGTCCTCTGGTACATCCCCTGTGGCCAGAGAGGTTCTGAAAATTAGTGTCAGAGCCCCTGCAATCTCCTCCCTTGCCTCCCACAGCAGCCTGGGATACATCTCGTCCGGGCCTGGGGATTTATCCACTTTTTGGCCCGCTAAAACCGCTAGCACCTCCTCCCTCTCGATGCTAATATGTTCAAGTATGTCACAGTCCCCTTGCCCGATTTCTATGTCTGCATCGTCTTTCTCCATAGTGAACACAGATGCAAAAAATTTATTTAAAACCCCGCCTACATCCTCTGGCTCTACACACAGATTGCCACTTTGGTCCCTAATGGGCCCTACCCTTTCCCTGGTTATCCTCTTGCCCTTAATATACTTATAAAACATCTTAGGATTTTCCTTTATTTTGCTCGCCAGTGTTATTTCATGGCCCCTCCTCGCCCTCCTAATTTCTTTTTTAAGTATGCCCCTGCACTTTTTATACTCCTCTAGGGCTTCTTCTGTCTTTAGTCTTTTGTAACTGCCAAAAGCCCCCCTCTTATTTCTAATGCATTTTTGTATATCCCTTGTCATGCAAGGTTCCCTTTGCTTGTTGGTCCCACCCTTGACCTTTACAGGAACATGTTGGCGTTGTACTCTCTCTATTTCCCTTCTGAAAGTCTCCCACTGTTTTGATGTGGATTTTCCTATAAGCAGCTGCTCCCAGTCCACTTTGGCCAGATCCTGCCTTATCATATTAAAATCGGCCTTCCCCCAATTTAGAACCCTTATTTCCGGGCCGTCTTTGTCTTTTTCCATGACCACCTTAAATCTCACCGAATTATGGTCACTGTCGCCAAAATGCTCTCCTACTGACACTTCCACCACTTGCCCGGCTACATTCCCCAGAATTAGGTCCAGTACCGCCCCCTCTCTTGTAGGACTTTCTACATGTTGGCTCAAAAAGCTCTCCTGGATGCACTTTAAGAATTCTGCACCCTCTAAGCCTTTCACACTCTGACTGTCCCAATTTATATTGGGGAAGTTGAAATCCCCCACTATTATTACCCTATTATTTTCGCACTTCTCTGAGATTTGCCTACATATCTGTTCCTCTATCTCCCCCTGACTGTTTGGGGGCCTATAGTACACTCCCAGCAAAGTGCTTGCCCCCTTTTTGTTTTTAAGTTCTACCCATATGGCCTCATTAGAGGAACCCGCTAATATATCATCCCTCCTTACAGCAGTAATTGACTCCTTAATTAATATTGCAACACCCCCTCCCCTTTTACACCCCCCTCTGTCTCGCCTGAAGATTCTATACCCCGGAATATTGAGCTGCCAGTCCTGACCCTCCCTCAACCATGTCTCCGTGATAGCAACAATATCGTACTCCCATGTGTTCAACAACAACTTCAGTTCATCCACCTTATTTGCAAGACTCCTTGCATTAAAATAAATGCCTTCCAGCCCTGCCATATTCTCTTTTGCCTTCACATATTTGCTCTGCCTTCCCAGCTGACTTGTTTTTCCCTCTGTATTTGGCCGTAAATCACCCCCTACTATAGCTCCACTCTGTACCCCAACCCCCTGCCAAGTTAGTTTAAACCCTCCCCAGCAGTGCTAGCAAACCTCCCCGCAAGGATATTGGTTCCCCCCTGGTTCAGGTGTAAACCGTCCGACTTGTACAAGTCCCACCTTTCCCAGAAGCAGACCCAGTGATCCAGGAAACTAAAGCCCTCCCCCTTGCACCATCCCTTTAGCCACGCATTCATCTGTTCTATCTTCCTATTCCTATACTTACTAGCGCGTGGCACCGGGAGTAATCCAGAGATTACAACCTTTGAGGTCCTGCTCCTTAATCCTTCACCTAGCTCCCTAAATTCTTGCTGCAGGACCTCATCCCTCTTTTTACCTATGTCGTTGGTACCAATGTGGACCACGACCACTGGCTGTTCTCCCTCCCCCTCCAGAATGCCCTGCAGCCGCTCAGTGACATCCTTGACCCTGGCACCAGGGAGGCAACAAACCATCCTGGATTCACGTCTACGGCCACAGAAACGCCTATCCGTTCCCCTTACTATAGAATCCCCTACCACTATTGCTCTCCCACTCTTTTTCCCCCCTTCCTGGGCAGCAGGAGCACCCCCAGTGCCAGGAAGTTGGCCGCTGCTGCCTTCCCCTGGTGAGTCATCCCCCTCAACAGTGTCCAAAGCGGTATACTTGTTTGAAAGGGGGATGTCCGCAGGGGTTCCCTGCACTACCTGCCTGCCTTTGTTGCTCCGCCTGATGGTCACCCCCTGTGCTGCCCTACCCTGAGGCGTGCACAACTCGCTAAACGTGTTATCCACGAGCCTTTCAGCATCGCGCATGCTCCAAAATTCATCCACCCGCAGCTCGAGCGCCGCAATGCGGTCTACAAGTAGCTGCAGCTGGATGCATTTCCCGCACACATGGTCATCAGGGACACTGGCAGCATCCCTGACTTCCCACATAGAGCAGGAGGAGCAGAGCACGGGTCTGAACTCTCCTGCCATGACTTACCCCTTTAATTTCTTTAAAAATTTATTCAATACCCCAGTTACAGGTATGCTCTAGGGCGCTTTATTTACCAACTATCCCCACTACACCACAGAAATTTAACACCACAGAATTCAAGCTTGTATTGAAAAAAGAGAAATACTCACCAACCAATCACCTACCTGCTCCCTGGTGACGTCACACACTGATTACTTTTTACCTCTGTCCCCGCTGCTGAGTTGGTATGCCTCGCCTCCTTCCGGTTTTTATACCGGGCTCCGACTCACTGCTCCCAACTGGTCTCGGGCCTCGCTGGTCGCCGGGTTTTCTCCCGAGCTCCTCTTCGCTGCTCCCGCTGGTCCCGACTGGTCTCGGGCCTCGCCTCTCTCCGGTTTTTATACCGGGCTCCGACTCACTGCTCCCGACTGGTCTCGGGCCTCGCTGGTCGCCGGGTTTTCTCCCGAGCTCCTCCTCGCTGCTCCCGCTGGTCCCGACTGGTCTCGGGCCTCGCCTCTCTCCGGTTTTTATACCGGGCTCCGACTCACTGCTCCCGACTGGTCTCGGGCCTCGCTGGTCGCCGGGTTTTCTCCCGAGCTCCTCCTCGCTGCTCCCGCTGGTCCCATTATTTTACCGAGTACCACTTCCTTAGTGATTTTGATCGTGTTTAGCTTCTCCCCCCCCCCCCCCTTTAGCCCCCTGTTTGTCCAGTGTTGGGATATTCTTAGTGTCTTCTACTGTAAAGACTGATATAAAATATTCATTCAATATTTTTGCCATCTCCATATTTCCCACCAGTAATTTCCCGGTCTCATCCTCTAAGGGACCAACATTTACTTTAGCTACCCTTTTTCTTTTTATATAACTATAAAAACTCTTACTACTGTATCTGTTTTTATATTTTTTGCTAATTTACTTTCATAATCTATCTTCCCTTTCTTAATCAATCTTTTTGTTATTTTTTGCTGTCTTTTAAAGTTTTCCCAATCCTCTATCCTCCCACTAGATTTGGCTACCTTATATGCCCTTGTTTTTAGTCGAATACTATCCTTAATTTCTTTACTTATCCATGGATGGCTGTCTTTTCTTTTACACCCTTTTCTTCTCAGTGGAATATATATTTTTTGGAAGTTGTAAAATAACTCCTTAAATGTACACCACTGATCATGTACCGTCTTACCCTTTAATCTATTTTCCCAATCCACTCTACTCAATTCCGCTCTCATACCTTCATAGTCTCCTTTATTCAAGCTTAGCACGCTTGTTTGAGATCCAACCTTCTCACCCTCTAATTGAATATGGAATTCAACCATGTTATGGTCACTCATTCCAAGGGGATCCTTTACTAGGACATTTTTAATTAATCCTGTCAATGCGATCATGGCTAATCATAAAAAAAGCAGTTCATTTTTAAATTGATGAAACAGAAACAAGAAACCCTGTGGAGCGAATGTGAGGAAAAAGATTTTTTCTCCCTGAATTAATTATTTAAATATTAATTTTCTGCGTTTTTAATTATTAATTTCAAGCACTTTAAGAGAAATATGGGAGTGGTGGGGGTTCTCTTAAAGGGACAGGCGCTCTCTTTTTCTAGGAGATTTTCATTAAAGGGACTGCCTCCCCATGGATGACCGATTTTAAAGGGACAGCGTCTCCCTTTTTATTAATGTATATGTAAGAGACTGACATTTAAAGTGGGGCTAATCCCCTGCTCCAGTGAGTGCTTGGTGAGAAATCAGGTGCTGTTTGCTCTCGCCCCCTCCCAATTTTCTGCCAAGGGACAGAAAGCAGAGAGTAGTGGTGAACGGTTTCTTTTCAGACTGGAGGGAGGTAAACAGTGATGTTCCCCAGGGGTTGGTATTAGGATCAATGTTCCCTCTTTTTTTGAGGTGCGTGGCCCATTTAACGGGCTGCACGGCCCATTCAAATTTCCGCGCATGCGCGTTTATTCCATTTATAGGGCGGTGAGCCGGCTGCGCGGGACCTCCAGACCGCTGCGTGGCCGCGCAACTTAACGTGAACATTGATTCGGACCACTGCTTTTTTTGATATATATCGATGACCTGGACTTGGGGATACAGGGCAAAATTTCAAAATTTACAGATGACATGAAACTCGGAAATGTAGCAAACAATGAGGATAGTAACAGACTTCAGGAGGATGTAGCCAGACTGGTGAAATGGGCAGAAACGTGGCAGATTAAATTTAATGTAGAGAAGTGTGAAGTGATTCATTTTGGTAGGAAGAATGAGGAGAGGCAATATAAACTAAATGGTCCAGTTTCAAAGAGGGTGCAGGAACAGAGAGGCCTCGGGGGGTATGTACACAAATCTTAGAAGGTGGCAGGACAAGTTGAGAAGGCTGTTAAAAAAGCATACAGGATCCTTGACTTTATTAATAGAGGAATAGAGTACAAAAGCAAGCAGGTTATGCTAAGCCTTTATAAAACACTGGCTAGGCTTCCGCTGGGCACCACACTTTAGGAAGGATGTCAAGGCCTAAGAGAGGGTGCAGAAGAAATTTACGAGAATGGGACCAGGGATGAGGGACTTGAGTTACGTGGAGAGACGGGAGAAGCTGGGGTTGTTCTCCTTGGAGCAGAGAAGATTAAGAGGAGATTTGATAGTTGTTCAAAATCAGGATGGATTTTGAGAGAGCAAATAAGGAGAAACCGTTTCCAATGGCTGAAGGGACAGAAACCAGATTTAAGGCGATTGGCAAAAGAACCAGAGGTGACATGAGGAAACAGATTTTTACACCAAGTTGTTGTGATCTGGAATGCGCTGCCTGAAAGGGCGGTGGAAGCAGATTCAATATTATAATTCAAAAGAGATTGAGGTAAATACTTGAAGGGAAAACATTTACAGGGCTTTGGGGAAAGAGCAGGGGGAGTGGGATTAATTGGATCGCTCTTTCAAAGAGCCGGCACAGGCACGATGGGCCGAATGGCCTCCTTCTGTGCTGTATCATTCTATGATGCTATTCTACACAGACACACACACATACAGTCAGACAGACACACAGACACAGATACTCACAAAAATACAGTCAGACACACTCACATTTTTTCTGCATGAACTTTTATTATTAATTTCAAAGACTTTACGAAAAAGGTGGGAATGGTGGGCGGAGGGCTCTTAAAGGGACAGGGACTCTTCTTTCCAGTGTGATTTTCATTAAAGGGACCGAGTCCCTCCTTGCCTGTGGAGGACCAATTTTAAAAGGACAGCGTCTCGAAATCAGGTGCTGTCTGCGTGTGAATCACCTCCTCCCAATTTCCTGCCAAGCGATCCCTGCGGGCACCACTCCACTCTAGGAGTGGCTCCTAGAATCATACAGCACAGAAGGAGGCCATTCAGCCCCTCGTGCCTGTGCCGGCTCTTTGAAAGAGCTCTCCATTTAGTCCCACTCCCCTGCTCTTTCCCCACAGTCCTGAAAATGTTTCCCCTTCAAGTATTTATCCAATTCCCCAGTGAACGTTATTATTGACTCTGCTTCCACCGCCCTTTCAGGCAGCGCATTCCAGATCACAACAACTCGCTGCGTCAATAAAATTCTCCTCACCTCGCCTCTGGTTCTTTTGTCAATGACCTTAAATCTGTGTCCTCTGGTTACCGACCCTCCTGCCACTGGAAACAGTTTCTCCTTATAAGCTACAGCTATACAAAGCCCTGGTTAGACCCCAGAGAGGCATAACGGCACAGAAGGAGGCCATTTGGCCCATCGAGTCTGAGCCGGCTCTCTGTAGAGCAATCCAGTCAGTCCCACTCCCCCGCTCTATCCCCGTAGCCCTGCAAGTTTATTTCCCTCAAGTGCCTATCCAGTCTCCCCTTGAAAACATTGAGTGTCTCCACTTCCACCACTTCCGTCGGCAGCGAGTTCCAGGTCATCACCATTCGCTGCGTAAAAAAGTTTTTCCTCACATCCCTCCTGTATCTCTTGCCCAAAACCTTAAATCTGTGTCCCCTAGTCCTTGTACCATCAACTAGTGGGCACAGCCTTTCCCCGTCTAGCCTATCCAAACCCGTCATAATCTTGTACACCTCTATCAAATCACCCCTCAACCTCCTTTGCTCTAATGAAAACAAATCCAGCTTCTGCAACCTGTCCTTGTAGCTAAGATCCCCCATCCCCAGAACCATTCTGGTAAATCTCCTCTGCACCATCTCAAGGGCCTTCACATCCTTCCTAAAGTGTGGTGACCAGAACTGGACGCAATACTCCAGTTGTGGCCTAACCAGCGCTTTATAAAGGTTCAGCATAACTTCTCTACTTATGTACTCAATACCTCTATTTATGAATGGTGTGGAGATGCCGGAGTTGGACTGGGGTGGACAAATGTAAGAAGTCACACAACACCAGGTTATAGTCCAACAGTTTTATTTGAAATCACAAGCTTTCGGAGCGCTGCTCCTTCTTCAGGTGAAGTGGAGAAATGCATAAAGACACAGCTTATATAGTCAGAGAATCATGTCAGATGTTTACAGGTAACCTTTCCAACTGCCATTTATCGCACCTCGGCAGAGAGATAATCACAGCAGTCAAAGGTGTGAATGGTGTCCAAACAGGTCAGTCAGGGAAACATTACATCAAAGAACAATGAGGTGGGGTCACAAGGGGTCAAATATTGCAGATGCTGGGGTCTGTATGAAAAACAAAAAAACAGACAAAAAACATTTTTTTTGGCTGGAAATCACAGCAGGTCCGGCCGCATCTGTGTAGAGAGAACAAGCCAATGTCGACTCGAGTCTGGATGACCCTGCATCAGGTGGGGTTACATGTAGCGTGACATGAACCCAAGATCTCGGTTGAGGCCGTCCTCATGAGTGCGGAACTTGGCTATCAGTTTCTGCTCGACGATTTTGCATTGTCGTATGTCTCGAAGGCCACCTTGGAGAATGCTTACCCGAAGATCGGAGGCTGAATGTCCTTGACTGCTGAAGTGTTCCCGACTGGGAGGGAACACTCCTGCCTGGTGATTGTTGCGCGGTGTCCGTTCATCCGTTGTCGCAGTGTCTGCATGGTCTCGCCGATGTACCATGCTCCGGGGCATCCTTTCCTGCAACGTATGAGGTAGACAACGTTGGCCGAGTCACATGAGTATGTACCATGTACCTGGTGGGTGGTGTCCTCACGTGTGATGATGGTATCTGTGTTGATGATCTGGCATGTCTTGCAGAGGTTGCTGTGGCAGGGTTGTGTGGTGTCGTGGTCGCTGTTCTCCTGAAAGCTGGGTAATTTGCTGCGAACGATGGTCTGTTTGAGGTTAGGCGGCTGTTTGAAAGCGAGTAGTGGAGGCGTGGGGATGGCCTTAGCGAGGTGTTCGTCGTCATCGATGACATGTTGAAGGCTGCGAAGAACATGGCGTAGTTTCTCCGCTCCGGGGAAGTACTGGACGACGAAGGGTACTCTGTTGGTTGTGTCCCGTGTTTGTCTTCTGAGGAGGTCTATGCGATTTTTCGCTGTGGCCCGTCGGAACTGTCGATCGACGAGTCGAGCGTCATATCCCGTTCTTACAAGGGCGTCTTTCAGTGTCTGTAGGTGTCCATCGCGTTCCTCCTCGTCTGAGCAGATCCTGTGTATTCGCAGGGCTTGTCCATAGGGGATGGCTTCTTTAACATGGTTAGGGTGGAAGCTGGAGAAGTGAAGCATCGTGAGGTTGTCCGTGGGCTTGCGGTAGAGTGAAGTGCTGAGGTGTCCGTCTTTGATGGAGATTCGTGTGTCCAGGAATGAGACTGATTCTGAGGAGTAGTCCATGGTGAGTTTGATGGTGGGATGGAACTTGTTGATGTTATCGTGTAGTCTTTTCAGTGATTCTTCGCCGTGGGTCCATAGGAAGAAAATGTCGTCGATGTATCTGGTGTATAGTGTTGGTTGGAGATCCTGTGCAGCAAAGAAGTCTTGCTCGAACTTGTGCATGAAGATGTTTGCGTATTGGGGTGCGAATTTGGTCCCCATGGCTGTTCCGTGTGTTTGGGTAAAGAACTGGTTGTCGAAGGTGAAGACATTGTGGTCATTTCTTCCACAAATCCCAAGATGTCAGTAGCGAACCCAATGAGACAATCAATGATCCGGAACAGCAGACAGAGGGATCCGCAGTGCAGCAACCGAAGAAGAAAGAGTCAAATTGGACCCCTCCGGAGGGTCGCTGCCCTAAGCTTGACATGTATGCTCAAGCTGTCAGGAGATGCATCAACGCCAGATTCATCAGCCGCACTCAAGACAGTCCAGAATGTCACCCGAGCACAACGCAACGCCATCCACGCTCTCAAGACCAACCGCAACATCGTCATCAAACCAGCAGACAAAGGAGGTGCCATCGTCATACAGAACAGAACGGACTATTGCAAAGAAGTATACCGACAACTGGACAACCAGGAACACTACAGACAGTTACCCGCAGATCCGACCAAAGAACACACCCGCCAACTCAACAGACTGATCAAAACCTTCGATCCAGACCTTCAAAGCATCCTACATGCTCTCATCCCACGTACTCCCCGCGTGGGAGACTTCTACTGCCTCCCAAAGATACACAAAGCCAACACACCTGGACGTCCTATCGCATCAGGCAGCGGAACCTTGTGTGAGAACCTCTCTGGATATGTCGAGGGCATCCTGAAACCCATCGTACAGGGAACCCCCAGCTTCTGTCGCGACACTACAGACTTCTTACAGAAGCTCAGCACCCACGGACCAGTTGAACCAGGAACACTCCTCGCCATGATGGACGTCTCGGCACTCTACACCAGTATCCCCCACGATGACGGCATCGCTGCGACAGCCTCAGTACTCAACACCAACAACAGCCAATCTCCAGACGCCATCCTACAACTCATCCACTTCATCCTTGACCACAATGTCTTCACCTTCGACAACCAGTTCTTTACCCAAACACACGGAACAGCCATGGGGACCAAATTCGCACCCCAATACGCAAACATCTTCATGCACAAGTTCGAGCAAGACTTCTTTGCTGCACAGGATCTCCAACCAACACTATACACCAGATACATCGACGACATTTTCTTCCTATGGACCCACGGCGAAGAATCACTGAAAAGACTACACGATAACATCAACAAGTTCCATCCCACCATCAAACTCACCATGGACTACTCCTCAGAATCAGTCTCATTCCTGGACACACGAATCTCCATCAAAGACGGACACCTCAGCACTTCACTCTACCGCAAGCCCACGGACAACCTCACGATGCTTCACTTCTCCAGCTTCCACCCTAACCATGTTAAAGAAGCCATCCCCTATGGACAAGCCCTGCGAATACACAGGATCTGCTCAGACGAGGAGGAACGCGATGGACACCTACAGACACTGAAAGATGCCCTTGTAAGAACGGGATATGACGCTCGACTCGTCGATCGACAGTTCCGACGGGCCACAGCGAAAAATCGCATAGACCTCCTCAGAAGACAAACACGGGACACAACCAACAGAGTACCCTTCGTCGTCCAGTACTTCCCCGGAGCGGAGAAACTACGCCATGTTCTTCGCAGCCTTCAACATGTCATCGATGACGACGAACACCTCGCTAAGGCCATCCCCACGCCTCCACTACTCGCTTTCAAAAAGCCGCCTAACCTCAAACAGACCATCGTTCGCAGCAAATTACCCAGCTTTCAGGAGAACAGCGACCACGACACCACACAACCCTGCCACAGCAACCTCTGCAAGACATGCCAGATCATCAACACAGATACCATCATCACACGTGAGGACACCACCCACCAGGTACATGGTACATACTCATGTGACTCGGCCAACGTTGTCTACCTCATACGTTGCAGGAAAGGATGCCCCGGAGCATGGTACATCGGCGAGACCATGCAGACACTGCGACAACGGATGAACGGACACCGCGCAACAATCACCAGGCAGGAGTGTTCCCTCCCAGTCGGGGAACACTTCAGCAGTCAAGGACATTCAGCCTCCGATCTTCGGGTAAGCATTCTCCAAGGTGACCTTCGAGACATACGACAACACAAAATCGTCGAGCAGAAACTGATAGCCAAGTTCCGCACTCATGAGGACGGCCTCAACCGAGATCTTGGGTTCATGTCACGCTACATGTAACCCCACCTGATGCAGGGTCATCCAGACTCGAGTCGACATTGGCTTGTTCTCTCTACACAGATGCGGCCGGACCTGCTGTGATTTCCAGCCAAAAAAAATGTTTTTTGTCTTTTTTTGTTTTTCATACAGACCCCAGCATCTGCAATATTTGACCCCTTGTGACCCCACCTCATTGTTCTTTGATGTAATGTTTCCCTGACTGACCTGTTTGGACACCATTCACACCTTTGACTGCTGTGATTATCTCTCTGCCGAGGTGCGATAAATGGCAGTTGGAAAGGTTACCTGTAAACATCTGACATGATTCTCTGACAAAATAAGCTGTGTCTTTATGCATTTCTCCACTTCACCTGAAGAAGGAGCAGCGCTCCGAAAGCTTGTGATTTCAAATAAAGCTGTTGGACTATAACCTGGTGTTGTGTGACTTCTTACATCTATTTTTGAAGCCCAAGATCCCATATGCTTTGTTAACCACTCTCTCAATATGTCCCGCCACCTTCAGGGACCTACACACAGTAACTCCCAGGAACTCCCTGGAGCACTGTGTACAGTTCTGGGCACTGCACCTCAGAAAGGATATACTGACCTTGGAAGGAGTGCAGCACAGATTCACCAGAATGTTACCCGGGCTCCAAGGGTTAGATTATGAGGAGAGATTACATAAACTAGGCTGGTGTTCCATGGAATCTAGAAGGTTAAGGAGTGATTGAGGATTTTAGGATTTTGAAAGGAATTGGTAGAGTAGATAGAGAGAAACTTTTTCCGCCGGTGGGGCAGTCGAGGACAAGGGGACATCACCTTAAAATCAGAGCCAGGCCATTCAGGAGAGAAGTTGGAAAACACTTCTTCACACAAAGGGTGGTAGAAGTGTGGAACCCTCTCCCACAGGAAGCAGTCGATGCCAGCTCAATTAATCATTTTAAATCCCAGAGCAATAGATTTTTGCTAGACAAGGGAGCAAAGGGATATGGAGCCAAGGCAGGTGGGTGGAGTTAAGACACAGATTGGCCATGATCTCACTGAATGGTGGAACAGGCTGGAGGGGCTGAATGGCCTCCTCCTGTTCCCATGCTCCTATTTACTCTATCAAAACCCTTCCTGTTTTGAACACCTCCATTAAATCTCCGCTGCACCTTCTCTGCTCCAAGGAGAACAATCCCAGATTCTCCAGTCTCTCCACGTAACTGAAATCCTCTGTGTATTTGTCATGGCGCAGCAGGCTATAGCAAACAGCTTTCTTAAGAACATAAGAAATAGGAGCAGGAGTCGGCCATTCGGCCCTTCGAGCCTGCTCCGCCATTCAATGAGATCATGGCTGATCTTCTACCTCATCTCCACCTTCCCACCCGATCCCCATAATCCCTTGATTCCCCATGAGTCCAAAAATCTATCGATCTCAGCCTTGATTATACTCAATGACTGAGCCTCCACAGCCCTCTGGGGCAGAGAATTCCAAAGATTCACCACCCTCTGAGTGAAGAAATTTCTCCTAATCTCAGTCCTAAATGGCCGACCCCTTATTCTGAGACTGTGACCCCTGGTTCTAGACTCCCCAGCCAGGGGAAACAGTCTCCCAGCATCTACCCTGTCAAGCCCTGTAAGAATTGTAGATGTTTCAATGAGATCACCTCTCATTCTTCAAAATTCCTGGGAATATAGGCCCAGTCTCCTCAATCTCTCCTCATGGGACAATCCCCCCATCCCAGGAATCAGTCTGGTGAACCTTCGTTGCACTCCCTCTAAGGCAAGTATATCCTTCCTTAGGTAAGGAGACCAAAACTGTACACAATACTCCAGGTGTGGTCTCACCAAGGCCCTATATAATTGCAGTAAGACTTCTTTACTCTTATACTCCAATCCTTTTGTAATAAAGACTAACGTACCATTTGCTTTCCTAATTGCTTGCTGCACCTGCGTGTTAAGATGAGAAATGATAAAGGCAAGAAGTCACTTGTGGGAGTGGTGTACAGGCCCCCTGACAGTAACCACACGGTAGGATGGAGTATAAAGGAAGAAATAATGGGAGCTTGTCAGAAAGGTATGGCAATAATCATGGGGGATTTTAATCTACATATAGACTGGAAAAATCAGATGGGCAAAGGTAGCCTAGATGAGGAGTTCAAAGAATCTTTTTGGGATAGTTTCTTAGAACAGCACGTTCTGGAACCAACCAGAGAGCCGGCTATACTAGACCTGGTATTGTGCAGTGAGATAGGATTAATTAATGACTTCATAGTGAAGGCACCCCTAGGTAGCAGCGATCATAATATGATTGAATTTTACCTTCAGTTTGAGGGAGAGACGAGTGGGTCCAAGACTAGTATTTTAAACTTAAATAAGGGCAATTATGAGGGCATGAAAGCAGAGCTAGCTAAAGTGAACTGGCAAATTAGGTTAAGGGATAGGTCAATAGAGTTGCAGTGGCAGACATTTAAGGGGATATTTCAGAATACACAGAATAGATACATTCCAACGAGAAAGAAAAATTCCAAGGGGAGGACCCACCATCCGTGGTTAACTAAAAAAGTTAAAGATAGTATCAGACTTAAAGAAAAAGCATATCATTGTGCAAAGATGGCTGGCAGTCAGAAGATTGGACAGAATATAAAAAACAGCAAAGAATGACTAAAAGATTAATAAGGAGAGAAAAATGAGAGTACCAGAGAAAGCTAGCTAGAAATATAAACACAGATAGTAAGAGTTTCTATAGATATTTAAAAAAGAAAAGAGTTAACAAAGTGAGCATTGGTCCCATAGAAAGTGAGTCTGGGGAATTAATAATGGAAAATAAGGAGATGGCAGTTGAATTGAACAGGTATTTTGCATCGGTCTTCACTATAGAGGATTCAAGTAACATCCCAGAAATAGCTGTAAATCAGGAAATGGAAGGGAGGGAGGAACTCAAGAAAATTACAATCACCAGGGAAGTGGTACTGAGCAAATTGTTGGAGCTGTGGGCTGACAAGTCCCCGGGTCCTGATGGACTTCATCCTAGGGTCTTAAAAGAAGTGGCTAGTGAGATAGTTGATGCATTGGTTTTAATTTTCCAAAATTCCCGAGATTCGGGGAAGGTTCCATTCGATTGGAAAATAGCGAATGTAACTCCTTTATTCAAAAAGGGAGGGAGACAGAAAGCAGGAAACTACAGGCCAGTTAGCTTAACATCTGTCATCGGGAAGATGTTAGAAGCTATTATTAAAAAAGTTATAGCAGGGCACTTGGAAAAGTTCAAGGTAATCAGGCAGAGTCAACATGGTTTTGTGAAAGGGAAATCATGTTTAACCAATTTATTGGAGTTCTTTGAGGAAGTAACATATGCTGTGGATAAAGGGGAACTGGTGGATGTACTGTACTTAGATTTCCAGAAGGCATTTGATAAGGTGCCACATCAAAGGTTATTGCGGAAAATAAAAGCTCATGGTGTAGGGAGTAACATGTTGGCATGGCTAGAAGATTGGCTAGCTAATAGGAAACAGAGAGTAGGCATAAATGGGTCATTTTCTGGTTGGCAAGATGTAACGAGTGGTGTGCCACAGGGATCAGTGCTGGGACCTCAGCTTTTTACAATTTATATAAATGACTTGGATGAAGGGACCGAAGGCATGGTTGCTAAATTAGCTGATGACACAAAGATAGGTAGGAAAGTAAATTGTGAAGAGGACATAATGAGGCTACAAAGGGATATAGATAAGTGAGTGGGCAAAGATCTGGCAAATGGAGCATAATGTGGGAAAATGTGAAGTTGTCCATTTTGGCAGGAAGAATAAAAAAGAAGCATATTATCTAAATGGTGAGAGATTGCAGATCTCTGAGATGCAGAGGGATCTGGGTGTCCTAATGCATGAATCGCAAAAGGTTAGTATTCAGGTACAACAAGTAATCAGGAAAGCTAAGAATGTTGTTGTTTATTGCGAGGGAAACTGAATACAGAAGTAGGGAGGTTATACTTCAGTTATACAGGGCATTGGTGAGACCACATCTGGAGCACTGTGTACAGTATTGGTCTCCTTATTTAAGATGGATGTAAATGCATTGGAAGCAGTTCAGAGAAGGTTTACTAGACTAATACCTGGAATGGGTGGGTTGTCTTATGAGGAAAGGTTGGACAGGCTAGGCTTGTATCTGCTGGAGTTTAGAAGAGTAAGAGGTGACTTGATTGAAACATATAAGATCCTGAGGGGTCTGGACAGGGTGGATGTGGAGAGGATGTTTCCTCTTGTGGGAGAATCTAGAACTAGGGGTCACTGTTTAAAAATAAGGGGTCGCCCATTTAAGACAGAGATGAGGAGAAATTTTTTCTTACAGACGGTCGTGAGTATTTCGAACTCTCTTCCTCAGAGGGCGGTGGAAGCAGAGTCTTTGAATATTTTTAAGGCAGAGGTAGATAGATTCTTGATAAGCAAGGAGGTGAAATGTTATCGGGGGTAGGTGGGAATGTGGAGTAATCAGATCAGCCATGATCTTATTGAATGGCGGAGCAGGCTCGAGGGGCCGAGTGGCCTACTCCTGCTCCTAATTCATATGTTCATATGTAACCTGTGCAGCAGCTGGGGCCTGAAAATTAGCTTCACTGCCCCTGGGCTGGGAAAGGGGGACATGAGGCAACATTCTCCCTCTTACCCCTTTCTACACTCCTTTTACAGGGTTTTAGAAGTGGAGCATTTACAGACAGGAAGCTCAGACCAAACATCACGTCAAGAACAGACAGAGTCGCTCGATTCATCAGGACCTGATTCAGTCGCTCCTCCAATCTGCTGGCACACCAGCGAGTTCACACTAATGAGAGACCTTTTAAATGTTCTGAGTGTGGGAAGAGCTTCAAAATCTACAAGTACCTGAAGCAACAGCAGTGGCTACACACTGGGGAGAGCCCGTTCACTGGCCCCGTGTTCCAGAAGAGATTCACTCAGTCATCCGCTCCGATGATACACCAGAAAGATCACACTAGGGAGAGGCCTTTAACCCGCTCCGTGTGTGGGAAGGGATTAATTGCACCCTCCGTGCTGCTGAGACACCAGCTTGTCCACACCAATGAGAGACCGTTGACCTGCTCTGTGTTTTTGAAGCGATTCTCTCATTCTGCCACCCTCCTGAGACACCAGCTTGTTCACATTAAATGTTCTGACTGTGGGAAGAGATTTAAAACGTCCCAGAATCTGAAGAGACACCAGCTGGAGAGAGCCGGAGAGATTCTGTTCACCTGCTCCATGTGTGGGAAGAGATTCACTCCGTCATCCCACCTCCTGACACACCAGCGAGTTCACACTGGTGAGAGACTATTTAAATGTTCTGCCTGTGGGAAGAGCTTTAAAACCTCTGGGGATCTGAAGCAACATCAGCGAGTTCACACTGGTGAGAGGGCGTTCAGTGAGAGGGCGTTCACCTGCTCCGTGTGTGGGAAGGGATTCACTCGGTCATCCAACCTGCTGACACACCAGCAATATCACACTGATGAGAGACCATTTAAATGTTCTGACTGTGGGAAGAGCTTTAAAACCTCTGGGGATCTGAAGGGACACCAGTTGGTTCACACCGATGAGAGACCATTTAAATGCTGTGACTGTGGGAAGAGCTTTAAAACCTCTGGCAATCTGAAGGAACACCAGCGAGTTCACACTGGTGAGAGGCCGTTCACCTGCTCCGTGTGTGGGAAGGGATTCACTCGGTCATCCAACCTGCTGACACACCAACGAGTTCACACTGATGAGAGACCATTTAGATGTTCTGACTGTGGGAAGAGCTTTAAAACCTCTGGGACTCTGAAGGAACACCAGCGAGTTCACACTGGTGAGCGGGCATTCACCTGCTCCGTGTGTGGGAAGAGATTCACTCAGTCATCCCACCTCCTGACACACCAACGAGTTCACACTGATGAGAGACCATTTAAATGTTCTGACTGTGGGAAGAGCTTTAAAACCTCTGGGAATCTGAAGGAACACCAGCGAGTTCACACTGGTGAGAGGGCGTTCAGTGAGAGGGCGTTCACCTGCTCCGTGTGTGGGAAGGGATTCACTCGGTCATCCAACCTGCTGACACACCAGCAATATCACACTGATGAGAGACCATTTAGATGTTCTGACTGTGGGAAGAGCTTTAAAACCTCTGGGGATCTGAAGGTACACCAGCGAGTTCACACCGGGGAGAGGCCATTCACCTGCTCCGTGTGTGGGAAGGGATTCACTCGGTCATCCCACCTGCTGACACACCAGCTTGTTCACACTGATGAGAGACCATTTAAATGTCCTGACTGTGCTAAGAGCTTTAAAAGCTCCGGGGAGCTGAAGAGACACCAGCGAGTTCACACTGTTCTGTAGCACAGGGCCCGGAAGACAGCTGGGGTGACATGAACATGGAATGGATGAATGTTTTATAAATTCTTGGACTGCTGTTTAATCTTTCAATCTGTTGTGCTGATGATTCCCTTCGATTGACTGTTGATGGTGTTACATAGAATGTACAACACAGAAACAGGCCATTCGGCCCAACTGGTCCATGCCGGTGTTTATGCCCCACACCCACCCTACTTCAATTAACCCAATCAACATCTCCTCCCATTCCTTTCTCCCTTGTGTGGCTTCCCCATAAATCCATCTGTGCTGTTCACCTCAACCACTCCCTGTGGTAGTGAGTTCCCCATTCTCACCATTCTCTGGGTAAAGACACTTCTCCTGAATTCATTACTGGATTTATTAGTGACTATTTTAAGTTTGTGGCCTCATAAATATGGTGAGATTCTGTTAAGCTGACCAGTATGTTGTTGTACTTTGTCTTTTTCTGATGAATTAAACATTACTGAGCCCTTGTACGCGTGTTATGGGATGAAGTTTTTTTTAATTCATTCATGGGATGTGGGCGTCGCTGGCAAGGCCAGCATTTATTGCCCATCCCTAATTGCCCTTTAGAAGGTGGTGGTGAGCCACCTTCTTGAACCGCTGCAGTCCGTGTGGTGAAGGTACTCCCACAGTGCTGTCAGGGAGGGAGTTCCAGGACTTTGACCAGCGACGATGAAGGAATGGCAATATACTTCCAAGTTAGAATGGTGTTTGACTTGGAGTTGGTGGTCATAGAGTCATAGAGTTATACAGCACAGAAAGAGGCCCTTCGGCCCATCGTGTCTGCACCGGCCATCAAGCCCTGTCTATTCTAATCCCATTTTCCAGCACTTTGTCTGTAGCCTTGTATGCTATGGCGGTTCAAGTGCTCATCTAAATACTTCTTGAATGTTGTGACGGTTCCTGCCTCTACCACCCTTTCAGGCAGTGAGTTCCAGATTCCAACTACCCTCTGGGTGAAAAGTTTTTCCTCAAATCCCCTCTAAACCTCCTGCCCCTACCTTGGTTATTGACCCCTCTACTAAGGGGAAAAGTTCCTTTCTATCTACCCTATCTATGCCCCTCATAATTTTGTACACCTCAATCAGGTCCCCCCTCAGCCTTCTCTGCTCTCAGGAAAACAACCCCAGCCTGTCCAGTCTCTCTTCATAGCTGAAGTGCTCCAGCCCAGGTAACATCCTGGTGAATCTCCTCTGCACCCTCTCCAATGCAATCACATCCTTCCTATAGTGTGGCGAGCAGAACTGCACACAGTATTCCAGCTGTGGCCTAACTAGCGTTTTGTACAGCTCCATCATCACCTCCCTGCTCTTATATTCTATGCCTCGGCTAATGAAGGCAAGTATCCCATAAGCCTTTTTAACCACCTTTTCTGCCTGTCCTGCTGCCTTCAGGGATATATGTATTCTATCAGGTGTTCCCATGTGCTTGCTGTCCTTGTTCTTCCAGGTAGAAGAGGTTGTCGGTTTGGGAGGTGCTGCCGAAGAAGCCTTGGCGAGTTGCTGCTGTACATCTTGTAGATGGTACACACTGCAGCCACGGTGCACCGGTGGTGGAGGGAGTGAATGTTTAAGGTGGTGGATGGGATGCCAATCAAGCGGGCTGCTTTGTCTTGGGTGGTGTTGAGCTTCACTCATCCAGACAAGTGGAGAGTATTCCATCACACTCCTGACTTGTGCCTTGCAGAGGGTGGAAAGGCTTTGGGGAGTCAGGAGGTGAGACACTCGCCGCAGAATACCTAGCCTGTGACCTGCTCTTGTAACCACAGTATTTATGTGGCTGGTCCAGTTAAGTTTCTGGTCAATGGTGACCCCCAGGATGTTGATGGTGGGGGATTCGGTGATGGGAATGCCATTGAATGTCAAGGGGCGGTGATTAGATGCTCGCTTGTTGGAGATAGTCATTGCCTGGCACTTGTGTAGTGCAAATGTTACCTGCCACTTATCAGCCCAAGCCTGAATGTCGTCCAGGTCTTGTTGCATGCGGGCATGGACGGTTTCATTATCTGAGGAGTTGCAAATGGAACTGAATACTGTGCAGTCACCAGCGAACATTCCTACTTCTGACCTTATGTTGGAGGGAAGGTCATTGATGAAGCAGTTGAAGAGGGTTGGGCCGAGGACACTGCCCTGAGGAACTCCTGCAGCGATGTCCTCGGGCTGTGATGATTGACCTCCAACCACCAAGAGCATCTTCCTTTGTGCTCGGTCTGACTCCAGCCAGTGGAGAGTTTCCCCCCGATTCATTAGCATTGAGGTAATAGAGTAATAGAAATATAGAAAATAGGAGCAGGAGTAGGTCATTCGGCCCCTCGAGCCTGCTCTGCCATTTAATGAGATCATGGCTGATCATCCAAATTCAGTACCCCGTCCCTGCCTTTCCCCCATATCCCTTGATCACTTTAGCCTTAAAAAATATATCTAACTCCTTCTTTAATATATTTAATGAATTGGCCTCCACTGCCTTCTGTAGTAGAGAATTCCACAGTTTCACCACTCTCTGGGTGAAGAAATTCCTCCTCATCTCCGTCCTAAATGGCTTACCCCTAATCCTTAGACTGTGACCCCTGGTTCTGGACTCCCCGGCCATCGGGAACATCCTTCCTGCATCGAGTCTGTCTAGTCCTGTTAGAATTTTATAAGTTTCAATGAGATCCCCTCTCATTCTTCTAAACTCCAGCGAGTACAAGTCCAATCGACCCAATCTCTCCCCATACGTCATTCCTGCCATCCCAGGTATCAGTCTGGTGAATCTTCGCTGCACTCCCTCCATGGCAAGAACATCCTTCCTCAGATAAGGTGATCAAAACTGCACACAATACTCAGGATGTGGTCTCACCAAGGCCCTGTACAACTGCAGCAAGACATCCTTGTTCCTGTACTCGAACCCTCTCGCTACGAAGGCCAACATACCATTTGCCTCCTTAAAATCGCCTGCTGCACCTGCATGCTTACTTTCAGCGACTGGTGCACATGGACGCCCAGGTCTCGTTGCACTTCCCCTTCTCCCAATCTATTGCCATTCAGATAATAATCTGTCTTCCTGTTTTTGCCACCAAAGTGGATAACCTCGCAGTTATCCACGTTATATTGCATCTGCCGTGCTTTTGCCCAATGACCTAACCTATCCAAATCATACTGGAGTTTCTCGGCATCCTCCTCACAGCACACACACCCACCCAGCTTTGTGTCGTCTGCAAATTTGGAGATATTACATCTAGTTCCCTTGTCTGGATCATTAATATATATTGTGAATAGCTGGGGTCCAAGGACCGATCCCTGCGGTACCCCACTAGTCACTGCCTGCCACTCGGAAAAAGACCCGTTTATTCCAACTCTTTTTGCTTTCTGTCTGCCAACCAGTTCTCTATCCAAGTTAATACCTTGCCCCCAATCCCACGTGCCTTAACTTTACACGCTAATCTCTTATGCGGGACAATATCAAAAGCCTTCTGAAAGTCCAAATACACCACATCCACTGGTTCTCCCTTATCTATTTTACCAGTTACATCCTCAAAAAATTCCAGTAGATTAGTCAAGCCATGGAATGAATTCAGCAAAGATTCACCAGGCTGACACCTGGGATGGCAGGAATGACGTATGAGGAGAGATTGGGACGATTGGGCTTGTACTCGCTGGAGTTTGGAAGAATGAGAGGGGATCTTATTGAAACTTATAAAATTCTGACAGGACTAGACAGACTAGATGCAGGAAGGATGTTCCTGATGGTCGGGGAGTCCAGAAACAGGGGTCACAGTCTAAGAATAAGGGGTAGGCCATTTAGGACTGAAATGAGGAGGAATTTCTTCACCCAGAGAGTGGTGAACCTGTGGAATTCTCTACCACAGAAGGCAGTAGAGGCCAATTCATTAAATATATTCAAGAAGGAGTTGGATATATTTCTTAAGGCTCAAGGGATCAAGGGGTATGGGGAGAAAGCAGGGACAGGGTACTGAAATTGGATGATCAGCCATGATCGCATTGAATGGCGGAGCAGGCTCAAGGGGCCGAATGGCCTACTCCTGCTCCTATCTTCTATGTTTCTATGTTCTTGCATCTTTCTGTAATTTGCCTGCAAATCTGCTCCTCTATCTCCTTCCCACTATTTGGTGGCCTACAGTAAACACCCAGTAGTGTAATAGCTCCTCTATTGTTCCTGAATTCAAACCAATCTTTGCTCCCTCGACTACATCAGCCCTCTCCAATGCTGTAATAGTTTATTTGATCAATACTGCCACCCCATCTCTTTTTCCTTTCCTATCTTTCCTGAATACCTAGTAGCGAGGAATATTAAGATCCCAATCCTCCCCTTCTTTGAGTCTGGTCTCTGTTATTGCCCCTATATCATAGTCCCCTGTGGCACCTTGTGCCTGCAGCTCACCAACCTTATTTACCAGGCTATGTGCATTTACACACATACGCTCCAAACCCATCTTAGTCTGCCTTGCTATTGCCCCGTCTGATTCCTCCTATTTCTGAACTTTTCTTTACTCTGGTGCTATTTCTCTCTCTTATATCTGATATCTATGACTGCGAGTTCTGGTCTCCCCCGACAAGTAGAAACATTTTCTCCACGTCTACCCTATCAAACCCTTTCATAATCTTGACGACCTCTATCTGGTCACCCCTCGGCCTTCTCTTTTCCAGAGAAATGAGCCCCCAGCCTGTTCAGCCTTTCCTGATCGGTATATCCTCCCAGTTCTGGTGTCATTCTTGTGAATCTTTTTTGCACGTACCACTGATGTCAGGCTAACTGGCCCAGGGGTCCTTGTTTTCTCTCGCCCTCCTTTCTTGAACGGCGGGTTACATTTGATACCTTCCGATCCCCGGGGACCATTCTAGAATCTAAGGAATTCTGGAAGATCATAACCAAGACTCGAGGAGTTATTGGTAAACTCCTGGAGTCTTTAATAGGGGATAAAGTTAATTACAAACTCGCAGAACAAGGAGAATCGCTGTCCCTTTAACCAGCACAAATCCCTGTGTGGAGGAGAGGGGGAGATACAGTCTGTCCCAGGAACTGTCGCACAGCAGAATGAGAGACCCTGTCCCTGTGATTGATGAATTTAAAAAGTCTGTATTGCAACCTGAGCCAGTGTGTTGTTAGCCAAAGAGCCTTGTGTCCAATGAGGGGAATAAAGGCCCACAGCCTCCCCTGGCCCCGGGCCCTGAACAAGGGACTGGAGAAACTCGCTGCCCTGCGGATCAGACAATCAGCCGGCGCAAGTCCCGCCCCTCAGGCTCCCCGATTGGTTGGAGGACCCGCCGCCAGCTCGCTCCTCCAGCCCCGCCCCGTTTGCTCCCTATTGGTCGGAAGCTCCCGTCAATCAGGCCCTGGGCCCGGGTCACGAGTCCCTCACAAAGAAAGCCCCGCATGGTCACCGGGCGGAGCTGCTGGTTGGCGGGAGTGGGGTCGGGAGATTAATAAACTGTGGGTAGTCCGCGCCGCAGGGTTTATAAAGCTGGAGAATGGCCTCAGGCCCAAATGAGATCCAGCGGCCTGGTCTCTGTTCCACCGGACTACAGTTGTGAGGCTTTTTCCCGGTGACAGGCCCGGGTTACATGCCGCCATCTTAGTGCAGGAAAGACAGACCGGTTCCACTGGCAGCACGGCGCATGCGTGGCCATCTTGGTACAGGAACAAAGAGTGGGCGGGGCTTCAGGGTCCCTGTGACCAGGAGAGACAATCATTGACTCATTGATTTTATTCTCGCTCTGCACACAGCGGGTGTAGAACTGAACCCAACCAAAGTAGAGTGAGGGAGAAAACTGGGAGTGGAGGAAAGAAATGTTGGAGATGGTGCGATGGGTTTGGATTTCAGCACAGGGAGGAGGGAGAGTGTGTGGGATGGGGATTTACAGCTTTGGGGAAACGAGAGGAAAGAATGTTCCACAGAAACTAGAATTGTCTGTTCTGAATTTCTATCCTGTATTTACAGTGATGGCTTTTGTAAACTCCTTTTACAGGGTGTGAGAAGGGCAGGATTTACAGACGGGAAACTCAAACCAAACATCACATCAAGATCTGACAGAGTCACTCCATTCATCAGGACCTGAATATCACTGACCTTTGAATATGGAAGGACAAATGTTTGTCTGTTCTGTCTGTGGGAAAAGATTTCAAATATCCGTGTGACTGGAAAACACACACCCGAGTGAGAGTGTTCCAGTGCACTGACTGTGGAAAGAGGTTTAACCAGTTACACAGCCTGAAAAAACATCGCACCATTCACAGCGGGGAGAAACCATACACGTGTTCTGGATAAACACAAGGACACCCGCACCACGGAAAAACAGTGGAAATGTGGGGATTGTGGGAAGAGATTCAATTATCCATCCAAGCTGGAAACTCATCGGCGCACTCACATCGGGGAGAGGCCGTTCACCTGCTCCGTGTGTGGGAAGGGATTCGCAGAGTTATCCAAGCTCCAGATACACCAGTGAGTTCATACTGGGGAGAGGCCGTTCACGTGTACTGAATGTGGGAAGGGATTCACTCAGTCATCCAGCCTCCATACACACCAGCAAGTTCACACTGGGGAGAAACCGTTCTCCTGCTCCGTGTGTGGGAAGGGATTTGCAGACTCATCCAAGCTCCAGATACACCAGAGAGTTCACACTGGGGAGAGGCGGTTCACCTGCTCCATGTGTGGGAAGGGATTCACTGGTTCATCCACCCTGCTGAGACACCAGCTTGCTCACACTGATAAGAGACCATTTAAATGTTCCCACTGTGGGATGAGCTTTAAAAACTCTGGGGAGCTGAAGGGACACCAGCGAGCTCACACTGGGGAGAGACCATTCACCTGCTCTGTCTGTGGGAAGGGATTCGCTCGGTCCTCCAACCTGCTGGCACATCAGTGAGTTCACACTGACGAGAGACCCTTTAAATGTTCTGACTGTGGGAAAAGCTTTAAAAGCTCCCGGGAGCTGAATGGACACCAACGATTTCACACTGGGGAGAGACTGTTCACCTGCACTGTGTGTGGGAAGGGATTCACTCGGTCCTCCAACCTGCTGGCACACCAGCTTGTTCACACTGACAAGAGATCTGTGAAATGTTCTGACTGGGAAGAGCTTTAAAAGCTTGAAGAGCCTTAAGAGACACCAACGTCTTCACACTGATCATAGAATCTAACAGCACAGAAGGAGGTGATTCAACCCATCGTGTCTGTGCCGGCTCTTTGAAAGAGCTGTCCAGTTTAGTCCCACACCCAGCTTTATCCCCAGAATTCTGCTAATTAGTCCTCTTCAAGTACATGTACAATTACCGTTTGAAAGTTGCTGTGGAACTTGATTCCAGCATCCTTTCAGATGGTGCGTTCCAGATCTTAACAACTATAGAAACATAGAAACACAGAAGATAGGAGCAGGAGTAGGCCATTCGGCCCCTCGAGCCTGTTCCGCCATTCAATGCGATCATGGCTGATCATCCAAATTCAGTACCCGGTCCCTGCCTTCTCCCCATATCCCTTGATCCCTTTAGCCTTAAGAAATATATCCAACTCCTTGAATATATTTAATGAATTGGCCTCTACTGCCTTCTGTGGTAGAGAATTCCACAGGTTCACCACTCTCTGGGTGAAGAAATTCCTCCTTAACTCTGTCTAAATGGCTTACCCCTTATCTTTAGACTGTGACCCCTGGTTTTGGACTCCCCGACCATCGGAAACATAGTTCCTGCATCTAGTTGTCCAGTCCTGTCAGAATTTTATAAGTTTCAATGAGATCCCCTCTCATTCTTCTAAGCTCCAGTGAGTACAAGCCCAATAATCCCAATCACTCCTCATGCATCATTTCTGCCATCCCAGGTATCAACCTGGTGAATCTTCGCTGAAATCCTTCCATGGCAAGAACATCCTTCTTCAGATAAGGCGACCAAAACTGCACACAATACTCAAGGAGTGGTCTCACCAAGGACTTGTACAACTGCAGCAAGACATCCTTGTTCCTGTACTCAAACCCTTTCGCTACAAAGGCCAACATGCCATTTTGCTTCTTAACCGCCTGCTGCACCTGCATGCTTACCTTCAGCGACTGGTGCACAAGGACACCCAGGTCTCGTTGCACTTCCCCTTCTCCCAACTATTGCCATTCAGATAATAATCTGCCTTCCTGTTTTTGCCACCAAAGTGGATAAGGTCACATTTATCCACGTTATATTGCATCTGCCATGCTTCTGCCCAATCACCCAACCTGTCCAAATCATCCTGGAGTTTCTCAGCATCCTCCTCACAGCACACACGCCCACCCAGCTTTGTGTCGTCTGCAAATTTGGAGATATTACATCTAGTTCCCTTGTCTAGATCATTAATATATATTGTGAATAGTTGGGGTCCAAGGACCGATCCCTGCGGTACCCCACTAGTCACTGCCTGCCATTCAGAAAAAGACCCGTTTATTCCAACTCTTTGCTTTCTGTCTGCCAACCAGTTTTCTATCAAAGTCAATACCTTGCCCCCAATCCCATGTGCCTTAACTTTACACGCTAATCTCTTATGCGGGACCTTATCGAAAGCCTTCTGCAAGTCCAAATAAACCACATCCACTGGTTCTCCCTTATCTATTTTATCAGTTGCATCCTCAAAAAATTCCAGTAGATTAGTCAAGCACGATTTACCTTTTGTAAATCCATGTTAACTTTGTCCGATCCTGTCACTGTTTTCCAAGTGCTCTGCTATTACATCTTTTATAATGGACTCTAGCATTTTCCCCACTACCGATGTCAGGCTTACCGGTCTGTAATTCCCCATTTTCTCTCTACCACCTTTTTTGAATAGTGGGGTAATATTAACTACCCTCCAATCCATGGGTTCTGTTCCAGATTCCATCAAATGTTGGAAGATGATAAGCAATGCATCTACTATTTCTAGGGCCACTTCCTTAAGTACCCTAGGATGTAGATTATCAGGCCCTGGGGATTTATCCGCCTTCAATCCCATCAATTTCCCTAACACCATTTCCCGACAAATACTGATTTCTTTCAGTTTCTCCCTTTCATCAAACTCTATGTTCCCCGACATCTCTGGGACGTTATTTGTGTCCTACTTTGTGAAGACAGAACCAAACTATGTATTTAATTGGTCTGCCATTTCTTTGTTTCCCATTATAAATTCCCCTGATTCTGACTGCAAGGGACCTATGCTTGACTTCACCAATCTTTTTCTCTTCACAAAGCTTTTACAGTCAGTTTTTATGTTCCCTGCAAGCTTACTCTCATATTCTATTTTCCCTTTCTTAATTAATCCATTTGTCCTCCTTTGTTGAATCCTAAACTGCTCCCAATCCTCAGGTTTACTGCTTTTTCTGGCCAATTTATATGTGCTCTCCTTGGATCTTATGCTATCTCTAAATTCCCTTCGTAGCCACAGTTGAGTCACCTTTTTTGTTTTATTTTTATGCCAAACTGGGATGAACAAATTCTGTAGTTCATCCATGCGGTCTTTGAAGGTTTGCCATTGCCTATCCACCGTCAACCCTTTGAGTGACATTCTCCAATCAATCCTACCCAACTCGCACCTCAGACCCTCATAGTTTCCTTTATTTAAATTCAGGACCCTAGTCTCTGAGTCAACTACTTCATTCTCCATCTTAATGAAGAATTCTATCGTATTATGATCGCTCCGACCCAAGGGGCCCCGTACAACAAGATTGCTAATTAATCCTTTCTCATTACATAATACCCAGTCTAAGATCACCTGATCTCTGGTTGGTTCCTCAACATATTCAGGAAACCATCCTGTAAGCACCCCAGGAATTCCTCCTCCACAGTATTGTTACTAATTTGGTTAGTCCAATCTATACGTAGATTAAAGTCACCCATGATGACTGCTGTGCCCTTATTGCACGCTTCTCTAATTTCCCTTTTAATATATACCACGCCCACTAACGTTATCTGCCGCTTGGTATTTCTCAGTTCTACCCATACAGACTCCACATCATCAGAGCCAATATCCTTCCATACAATTGTGTTAATCCCTTCTTTAACCAGCAATTCTTCCCCACCTCCCTTTCCTTTTTGCCTATCTTTCCTGAATATTGAATACCCCTGGATGTTGAGTTCCCAGCATTGGGAGCTTTACTCTGTATCTAACCCACGCGTTACCTGCCCTGGCAGTGTTTGATGGGACAGTGTAGAGGGAGCTTTACTCTGTATATGACCTGCGCTGTACCTGCCCTGGGATTGTTTGATGGGGACAGTGCAGAGGAAACTTTATTCTGTACCTAATCCGTGCTGTACCTGCCCTGGGAGTGTTTGATGGGACAGTGTAGAGGGAACTTTACTCTGTATCTAACCCATGCTGTACCTGCCCTGGGAGTGTTTCATGGGACAGTGTAGAGGGAGCATTACTCTGTACCTAACCCATGTTGTACCTGCCCTGGGGGTGTTTGATGGGACAGTGTAGAGGGAGCTTTACTCTGTATCTAACATGTGCTGTACCTGCCCTGGGAGTGTTTGATGGGACAGTTTAGAGGGAGCTTTACTCTGTATCTAACATGTACTGTACCTGCCCTGGGAGTGTTTGAAGGGACAGTGTAGAGGGAGGTTTACTCTGTATCTAACTCATGCTGTACCTGCACTGGGAGTGTTTGATGGGACAATGTAAAGGCAGCTTTACTCTGTATCTAAACCATGCTGTTCCTGCCCTGGGAGTGTTTGATGGGACAGTGTAGAGGGAGCTTTACTCTGTATCTAACCCGTGCTGTACCTGCCCTGGGAGTGTTTGATGGGACAGTGTAGAGGGAGCATTACTCTGCATCTAACCCGTGCTGTGCCTGCCCTGGGAGTGTTTGATGGGACAGTGTAGAGGGAGATTTACCCTGTATCTAACCCGTGCTGTACCTGCCCTGGGGGTGTTTGATGGGACAGTGTAGAGGGAGCTTTACTCTGTATCTAACCCGTGCTGTACCTGCCCTAGGAGTGTTTGAGAGGGAGCTTTACTCTGTATCTAACCCGTGCTGTACCTGCCCTAGGAGTGTTTGATGGGATAATACAGAGGGAGCCTATTGCCCATGATGCACCCTCCAATTAATGCTCCGATGGTCCCAGCACTTGATCCCCCTGAAGATTCCTCCACTTATTGCCTCTGATGCCCTTCCTGTTACACGGAATAGACTTGTTTCAGAGCACAAAGGAGGGAGAGCTGATATCCTTGCCATATCTCAAACACCATTCCCACAAACCGTCTCTCCCTGCCAAAGCAGGAGGGAGACACACCGATATAAAGAGAGGGGAGACTTTCTGGAGTATAAAGCAAGAGGTAGAAATGGGGGCCTTTAAATAGCGGGATCTCACATTCAGAGGATGGGAGGGAGAATTTATCAGTGGTAATTTTGGGAGTCAGTGCTCCCTGCCTGGAGTCTCAGTACTCGGGAGCAGGGCTGGAGACAGGACTGATTGTACTACCTGCGTTCATGCCCAGTGGGACTGCACACCAGGAGCAGAGCCTGGTCATGTGAGTCTGTAATACCTAGAGTGGGAGGGGTTTGGGCTGCTTTGTGACACGGTCCCTGGCTCCTTTCTGATGTCACCTGGAGATGGTTTACACCCCTGGTTACACAGCATCAGTGGGAGTCAGTGTGGGTGGAGCTGGACATGGCAGCTGACACTGCCGGTGAGTCCAGTCCATATAAATAGGGGAAAGGAAAGATCAATTTAATATTAAGGTAAGTAATTCAACCTAATGTCATTAATTACAAATATATTCAAATTAAATCTAATCATAGTCACAAAAATTGTATTCCAATTACAGATTCTAGAATTAATATTAATCAGTTTTATGTTAAAGGATTCTTGGACTGAACGGTATCTGTGAAAAGTGGAGAGAGGAGTCGAATCATCGTCACACTAACTGGGACTGGATGGAGGTGGCTGGATTCACAGAGCCGATCAGGTGGGTCTAAGACCCCTCCAGAGGTGAGAGTTTAACCAGCCACAGGGAGCTGTCTGACAGCTGCCAGAAGACTCGGCCTTTGATGCGACAAGTCGACCCGAGCTTAACTCGTGTGTGAAGCTACCTGGGAGTGCTTGACACTTACACGTAGAGCGATTTTTATTCTGCATTCTTACTATGCATTACCTGAGCTGGTGTGCATCATTGGATAGTATCAGTGGAGCTGGACACTGCATTTAACACATGCTGGATCTGAGTTGGCTGTGGTTGGTGAACCAATTTAGAGAGAGCTTTACTCTGTTTCTAACCCGTGCTGTACCAGCCCTGGGAGTGTTGATGGGACAGTGTAGAGGGAGCTTTACTCTGTATCTAACCCGTGCTGTACCTGCCCTGGGAGTGTTTGATGGGACAGTGTAGAGGGAGCTTTACTCTGTATCTAACCTGTGCTGTACCTGCCCTGGGAGTGTTTGATGGGACAGTGTAGAGGGAGCTTTACTCTGTATCTAACCCGTGTTGTACCTGCCCTGGGAGTGTTTGATGGGACAGTGTAGAGGGAGCTTTACTCTGTGTCTAACCCGTGCTGTACCTGCCCTGGGAGTGTTTGATGGGACAGTGTAGAGGGAGCTTTACTCTGTATCTAACCCGTGCTGTACCTGCCCTGAGAGTGTTTGATGGGACAGTGTAGAGGGAGCTTTACTCTGTATCTAACCCGTGCTGTACCTGCCCTGGGAGTGTTTGATGGGACAGTGTAGAGGGAGCTTTACGCTGTGTCTAACCCATGCTGTACCTGCCCTGGGAGTGTTTGATGGGACAGTGTAGAGGGAGCTTTACTCTGTATCTAACCCGTGCTGTACCTGCCCTGGGAGTGTTTGATGGGACAGTGTAGAGGGAGCTTTACTCTGTATCTAACCTGTGCTGTACCTGCCCTGGGAGTGTTTGATGGGACAGTGTAGAGGGAGCTTTACTCTGTATCTAACCTGTGCTGTACCTGCCCTGGGAGTGTTTGATGGGACAGTGTAGAGGGAGCTTTACTCTGTATCTAACCCATGCTGTACCTGCCCTGGGAGTGTTTGATGGGACAGTGTAGAGGGAGCTTTACTCTGTATCTAACCCGTGCTGTACCTGCCCTGGGAGTGTTTGATCGGACAGTGTAGAGGGAGCTTTACTCTGTATCTAACCTGTGCTGGACCTGCCCTGGGAGTGTTTGATGGGACAGTGTAGAGGGAGATTTACTCTGTATCTAACCCGTGCTGTACCTGCCCTGGGAGTGTTTGATGGGACAGTGTAGAGGGAGCTTTACTCTGTATCTAACTCGTGCTGTACCTGCCCTGGGAGTGTTTGATGGGACAGTGTAGAGGGAGCTTTACTCTGTGTCTAACCCGTGCTGTACCTGCCCTGGGAGTGTTTGATGGGACAGTGTAGAGGGAGCTTTACTCTGTATCTAACCCATGCTGTACCTGCCCTGGGAGTGTTTGATGGGACAGTGTAGAGGGAGCTTTACTCTGTGTCTAACCCGTGCTGTACCTGCCCTGGGTGTGTTTGATGGGACAGTGTAGAGGGACCTTTACTCTGTGTCTAACCCGTGCTGTACCTGCACTGGGAATGTTTGATGGGACAGTGTAGAGGGAGCTTTACTCTGTGTCTAACCCGTGCTGTACCTGCCCTGGGAGTGTTTGATCGGACAGTGTAGAGGGAGCTTTACTCTGTATCTAACCCGTGCTGTACCTGCACTGGGAATGTTTGATGGGACAGTGTAGAGGGAGCTTTACTCTGTGTCTAACCCGTGCTGTACCTGCCCTGGGAGTGTTTGATCGGACAGTGTAGAGGGAGATTTACTCTGTATCTAACCCGTGCTGTACCTGCCCTGGGAGTGTTTGATGGGACAGTGTAGAGGGAGCTTTACTCTGTGTCTAACCCGTGCTGTACCTGCACTGGGAGTGTTTGATGGGACAGTGTAGAGGGACCTTTACTCTGTATCTAAACCATGCTGTACCTGTCCTGGGAGTGTTTGATGGGACAGTGTAGAGGGAGCTTTACTCTGTGTCTAACCCGTGCTGTACCTGCACTGGGAGTGTTTGATGGGATAGTGTAGAGGGAGCTTTACTCTGTATCTAACCCGTGCTGTACCTGCCCTGTGGGTGTTTGATGGGACAGTGTAGAGGGACCTTTACTCTGTATCTAACCCGTGCTCAACCTGCCCTGGGAGTGTTTGATGGGACAGTGTAGAGGGAGCTTTACTCTGTGTCTAACCCGTGCTGTACCTGCCCTGGGGGTGTTTGATGGGACAGTGTAGAGGGAGCTTTACTCTGTATCTAACCTGTGCTGTACCTGCCCTGGGGGTGTTTGATGGGACAGTGTAGAGGGAGCTTTACTCTGTGTCTAACCCGTGCTGTACCTGCCCTGGGAGTGTTTGATGGGACAGTGTAGAGGGAGATTTACTCTGTATCTAACCCGTGCTGTACCTGCCCTGGGAGTGTTTGATGGGACAGTGTAGAGGGAGCTTTACTCTGTATCAAACCCGTGCTCCGCCATTCAATAAGATCATGGCTGATCTGATCTCGGCCTCACCTCCACTTTTCTGCCTGTTCCCCATGACCCTCGACCCCCCTGTAGTTCAAACATCTGTCTGTCTCAGCCTTGAATATATTCAGTGACTCCGCCTCCACAGCTCTCTGGGGTAGAGAATTCCAAAGATTCACGACCCTCAGAGAAGAAATTCCTCCTCATCTCCGTCTTAAATGGGCGACCCCTTATTCTGAGACTATGCCCCCGAGTTCTGGATTCCCCCACGAGGGGAAACATCCTCTCAGCATCCACCCTGTCGAGCCCCCTCAGAATCTTATGTTTCAATAAGATCACCTCTCATTCTTCTAAACTCCAGTGAGTATCGGCCCAACCTGCTCAACCTTCCTCATAAGACAACCCCTTCACCCCAGGAATCAACCTCGTGAACCTTCTCTGAACTGCCTCCAATGCAAGTATATCCCTCCTTAAATAAGGAGACCAAAACTGTACGCAGTACTCCAGGTGTGGTCTCACCAACACCCTGTACAGTTGTAGCAGGACTTCCCTACTTTTAATCCCCTTGTAATAAAGGCCAACAGTACCCGTGGATTGGAGGGTAGCTAATGTTACCCCAATATTTAAAAAGGGGGGTAGAGAGAAAGCAGGGAATTATAGACCAGTAAGCCTTACATCGGTTGTGGGCAAAATGCTAGAGTCCATTATTAAGGATAAAATAGCGGAGCACTTGACAAATGGGGAAAGGATCGGACAGAGTCAACATGGATTTACAAAGGGTAAATCGTGTTTGACTAATCTGCTGGAATTTTTTGAGGAAGTAACTGGTAAAATAGATGGGGGAGAGCCAGTGGATGTGGTGTACCTTGACTTCCAGAAAGCCTTCGATAAGGTTCCACACAAAAGATTATCATGCAAAATTAAGGCTCATGGGATTGGGGGCAAAGTATTAACGTGGATAGAGAACTGGCTGGCGGATAGAAAACAGAGAGTTGGAATAAACGGCTCGTTTTCGGAGTGGCAGGCAGTGACCAGCGGGGTGCCGCAAGGATCTGTCCTGGGACCCCAGCTGTTCACAATATATATAAATGATCTGGATCAGGGAATTGGATGCAATATTTCCAAATTCGCTGACGACACTAAACTAGGAGGAGGGGTGGGCTCTGATGAGGATGTCAGGAGGCTACAGTGCAATTTGGACAGGTTGGGGGAATGGGCAGATACGTGGCAGATGCACTATAATGTGGATAAATGCGAGGTTATCCACTTTGGGGGTAAAAACAGGAGGGTAGATTATTATCTAAATGGCAATAGATTGGGAGATGGGGAAGTGCAGAGGGACCTGGGTGTTCTTGTGCACCAGTCACTGAAGGAGAGCATGCAGGTGCAACAGGCGATCAAGAAGGCAAATGGTATGTTGGCCTTCATATCAAGGGGGTTCGAGTATAGGAATAGGGATACCTTACTACAGCTGTACAAGGTGCTGGTGAGACCGCATCTGGAGTATTGTGTACAGTTTTGGTCGCCCCATCTGCGGAAGGATGTTCTTGCCATGGAAAGAGTGCAACGGCGATTCACCAGGCTGATACCTGGAATGGCGGGAATGACCTACGAAGAGAGATTAAATAGTTTGGGCTTGTACTCACTGGAGTTTAGAAGATTGAGAGGGGATCTCATCGAAACATATAAAATTATGGCAGGCCTGGACAGGCTGAATTCAGAGAGAATGTTTCCAATGGCCGGGGAGCACAGAACCAGGGGCCACAGTCTAAAAATAGCGGGCAAATCATTTAAAACAGAGATGAGGAAGAATTTCTTCACTCAAAGAGTGGTGAGCCTGTGGAATTCCCTGCCACAGAGGGCTGTGAAGGCTAATTCAATAAATATTTTCAAGAGAGAATTGGATATATTTCTGAAGGCTAAGGGGATTAAGGGTTACGGAGAAAAGGCGGGGACGGGGTACTGAACTGGTAAGATCAGCTATGATCTCAGACGAAGATCAGCCATGATCTCATTGAATGGCGGAGCAGGCTCGAAGGGCCGAATGGCCTACTCCTGTTCCTATCTCTATGTTTCTATGTTTCTATTTCCCTTCCTAATTACTTGCTGTACCTGCATGTTAACTGTTTGTGTTTCATGTACGAGGACCCCCAGATCCCTCTGTACCGCAGCGTTCTGTAGTCTCTCTCCATTTAATAACAATTTGCTTTCCTATTTTTCCTACCAAAATGGAGAACCTCACATTTTCCCACATTATACTCCATCTGCCAATGTTTTGCCCACTCACTTAACCGATCGATATCCCTTTGCTGACTCTGTGTCCTCCTCACAACTTACTTTCCCACCTATCTTTGTATCGTCAGCAAATTTGGCTACAGTGCACTCGGTCCCTTCATCCAAGTCATTGATATAAATTGTAAATAGTTGAGGCCCCAGCACTGATCCCTGTGGCACCCCACTAGTTACAGTTTGCCAACCTGAAAATGACCCATTTATCCCGACTCTCTGTTTTCTGTAAGTTAGCCAATCCTCTATCCATGCTAATGTATTACCCCCAACCCCGTGAGCTCTTACCTTGTGCAGTAACCTTTTATGTGACACCTTTTTTTTGAGGATGTAACTGGTAAAATAGATAAGGGAGAACCAGTGGATGTGGTGTATTTGGACTTTCAGAAGGCTTTTGATAAGGTCCCGCATAAAAGATTAGCGTGTAAAGTTAAGGCACATGGGATTGGGGGCAAGGTATTGACTTGGATAGAGAACCGGTTAGCAGACAGAAAGCAAAGAGTTGGAATAAGCGGGTCTTTTTCCGAGTGGCAGGCAGTGACTAGTGGAGTATCGCAGGGATTGGTCCTTGGGCCCCAGCTATTCACAATATATATTAATGATCTAGACAAGGGAACTAGATGTAATATCTCCAAGTTTGCAGACGACACAAAGCTGGGTGGGCGTGTGTGCTGTGAGGAGGATGCTGAGAAACTCCAGGATGATTTGGACAGGTTGGGTGATTGGGCAGAAGCATGGCAGATGCAATATAACGTGGATAAATGCGAGGTTATCCACTTTGGTGGCAAAAACAGAAAGGCAGATTATTATCTGAATGGCAATAGATTGGGAGAAGGGGAAGTGCAACGAGACCTGGGTGTCCTTGTGCACCAGTCGCTGAAGGTAAGCATGCAGGTGCAGCAGGCGGTTAAGAAGGCAAATGGTATGTTGGCCTTCGTAGCGAGGGGGTTTGAGTACAGGAACAAGGATGTCTTGCTGCAGTTGTACAGGGCCTTGGTGAGACCACATCTTGAGTATTGTGTGCAGTTTTGGTCGCTTTATTTGAGGAAGGATGTTCCCGATGGTCGGGGAGTCCAGAACCAGGGGTCACAGTCGAAGGATAAGGGGTAAGCCATTTAGGACAGAAATGAGGAGGAATTTCTTCACCCAGAGAGTGGTGAACCTGTGGAATTCTCTACCACAGAAGGCAGTGGAGGCCAATTCATTAAATATATTCAAGAAGGACTTAGATATATTTCTTAAGGCTAAAGGGATCAAGGGATATGGGGAGAAGGCAGGGACAGGGTACTGAATTTGGATGATCAGCCATGATCGCATTGAATGGCGGAGCAGGCTCGAGGGGCTGAATGGCCTACTCCTGCTCCTATCTTCTATGTTTCTATGTTTACCTTCTCGAATGCCTTCTGGAAATCCAAATACACCACATCCACTGGTTCCCCTTTATCCACCCTGCTCGTTACATCCTCAAAGAACTCCAACAAATTTGTCAAACATGATTTCCCTTTCATAAAACCATGCTGACTCTGCTTGACTATATTCTGATTTTCTAAATGCCCTGCTATCACTTCCTTAATGGGACAAGTTAAGAAACAGAAGATGACACGAGATGAAGTGTAAATGGAAATGGCAGCTGCCATGTGAGAGAGAGACAAAAAATGAAAGAAAGAGATCGGGGCCGAGGTTATGGTCTGAAATTGTTGAACTCGATGTTGAGTCCAGAAAGCTGTAAAGTGCCTAATCGAAAGATGAGGTGCTGATCCTCGAGCTTACGTTGAGCTTCATTGGAACAGTGTAAGAGGCCGAGGACGGAGAGGTCAGAGTGGGAGTGGGGCGGAGAATTAGTGACAGGCGACCGGAAGCTCGGGGTCACCCTTACCGACTGAACGGAGGTGATCTGCAAAGCGGTCGCCCAATCTGCGTTTGGTCTCCCCAATGTAGAGGAGAATTAAAGTGACAGACTAATCTAACTGAAATTTTTGATGAAGCAACAGGGAGGATTGATGAAGGGAATGCAATGGATGTTGTTCACATGGATTTTAGGAAGGCGTTTGACAAAGTACCACATAGAAGGCTGGTTAACAAAAGTGAGGCTCATGGAATAGGTGGGTCAGTGGCAGCTTGGATAAGGAATTGGCTTAAGGACAGAAAACAGCGAGTTGTGGTAAATGGCTGTTTTTCAAACTGGAGGATGGTAGACAGTGGTGTTCCCCAAGGGTCAGTGCTGGGGCCACTTTTTTTTTTGATATATATAAATGACCTGGATATTGGAATACAGAGTAGAATTGCGAAATATGCCGATGACACCAAACTTGGGGGTGTGGCAAACAGTGAGGATGGTACCAGTCGACTGCAACAGGACATAGAAAGGCTAATAGAATGGGCAGAGTGGCAGATGGCATTTAATACAGAGAAGTGTGAGGTGATGCATTTTGGCAGAAGGAACAGGGAGAGGCAATATACACTTAATGGCACAGTTTTAAAGAGTGTGCAGGGACAGAGGGACCTGGGAGTTAATGTGCATAGGTCCCTGAAGGTGGCGGGACATATTGAGAGAGTGGTTAACAAAGCATTTGGGATCTTGGGCTTCATAAATAGAGGTATTGAGTACAAAAGTAGAGAAGTTATGCTGAACCTTTATAAAGCGCTGGTTAGGCCACAACTGGAGTATTGTGTCCAGTTCTGGTCACCACACTTTAGGAAGGATGTGAAGGCCCTTGAGAGGGTGCAGAGGAGATTTACTAGAATGGTTCCAGTGATGGGGGATCTTAGCTACAAGGACAGGTTGGAGAAGCTGGATTTGTTTTCATTAGAGCAAAGGAGGTTGAGGTGTGATTTGACAGAGGTGTACAAGATTATGACGGGTTTGGATAGGCTAGACGGGGAAAGGCTGTTCCCACTAGTTGATGGTACAAGGACTAGGGGACACAGATTTAAGGTTTTGGGCAAGTGATACGGGGGGATGTGAGGAAAAACTTTTTTACGCAGCGAGTGGTGAGGACCTGGAACTTGCTGCCGACGGAAGTGGTGGAAGCGGAGACACTCAATGTTTTCAAGGGGAGACTGGATAGGCACTTGAGGGAAATAAACTTGCAGGGCTACGGGGATAGAGCGGGGGAGTGGGACTGACTGGATTGCTCTACAGAGAGCCGGCACGGACTTGATGGGCCGAATGGCCTCCTTCTGTGCCATTATGACTCTGAGAGGAGACCGCATCGTGAGCAGCGAACACAGTTTACTAAATTGCAAGAAGTACAAGTAAATCACTGTTTCACCTGGAAGGAGTGTTTGGGGCCCTGGACAGTGGGAAGGGGGGAGGTAAAAGGGCAGGTGTTGCATCTCCTGCGCTTGCACGGGAAGGTGCCGGGCGAAGGGGAAGGGGTGTTGGGGGTGATAGAGGAGTGGACCAGGGTGTCGCGGAGGGAGCGGTCCCTTCGGAATGCTGAAAGGGGAGGTGAGGGGAAGATGTGTTTGGTGGTGGGATCACGCTGGAGGTGGCGGAAATGGCGGAGGATGATCCGTTGAATGTGGAGGCTGGTGGAGTGAAAGGTGAGGACAAGGGGAACCCTATCATGGTTCTGGGAGGGAGGGGAAGGGGTGAGAGCAGAAGTGAGGGAAATAGAATGGACTACACTACATCTACTGGTTCCCCTTTATCCACCCTGCTCGTTACATAACATAAGAACATAAGAAGTAGGAGCAGCAGTAGGCCATACGGCCCCTCGGGCTTGCTCCGCCATTCAACAGGATCGTGGCTGATCCGAACCTAGACTCATGTCCACTTCCCTGCCCGCTCCCCGTAACCCCTAATTCCCTTATCAGTTAGGAAACTGTCTATCTCCGTTTTAAATTTATTTAATGTTGCAGCTTCCACAGCTCTCTGAGGTAGCAAATTCCATAGATTTACTACCCTCTGAGTGAAGAAGTTTCTCCTCGTCTCAGTTTTGAAAGGGCAGCCCCTTATTCTAAGATGACTCCCCCAGTTCTAGTCTCACCCATCAGTGGAAACATCCTCCCCGCATCCACCTGACCAAGCCCCCTCACAATCTTATATGGTTCGATAAGATCGCCTCTCATTCTTCTGAATTCCAATGAGTAGAGGCCCAACCTACTCAACCTTTCCTCATAAGTCAACCCCCTCATCTCCGGAATCAACCGAGTGAACCTTCTCTGAACTGCCTCGAGAGCAAGTATATCTTTTCTTAAATATGGAAACCAAAACTGTATGCAGTATTCCAGGTGTGGCCTCACCAATACCCTGTATAACTGCAGCAAGACTTCCCTGCTTTCATACTCCATCCCCCTTGCAATAAAAGCCAAGATTCCATTGGCCTTCCTGATCACCTGCTGTACCTGCATACTAACCTTCTGTGTTTCATGCACCAGGGCCCCCAGATCCCTTTGTACTGTAGCACTTTGCAGTTTCTTTCCATTTAGATAATAACTTGCTCTTTGATTTTTTCTGCCAAACTGCATAACTCACACTTTCCAACATTATATTCCATCTGCCAAATTTCTGCCCACTCACTAAGCCTGTCTATGTCCTTTTGCAGGTTTTTTATGTCCCCCTCACTCGCTGCTTTCCCTCCCATCTTTGTATCGTCGGCAAACTTGGATACGTTGCACTCGGTCCCCCCTCCAAATCATTAATATAGATTGTAAAGAGTTGGGGTCCCAGCACTGACCCCTGCGGAACACCGCTAGTTACTGATTGCCAACCCGAGAATGAACCATTTATCCCCACTCTCTGTTTTCTGTTAGATAGCCAATCTTCCACTCATGCCAGTATATTACCCGCAATCCTGTGATTTTTTATCTTGTGCAGTAATCTTTTGTGTGGCACCATGTCAAATGCCTTTTGGAAGTCCAAATACACCACATCGACTGGTTCCCCTTTATTCACCCTGTTTGTTACGTCCTCAAAGAATTCGAGCAAATTTGTCAAACGTGACTTACCCTTCATAAAACCATGCTGACTCTGTCCGATTAAATTATGCTTATCCAAATGTCATGTTACTGCTTCCTTAATAATGGACTCCAACATTTTACCAACCACAGATGTTAGGCTAACTGGTCTATAGTTTCCAGCTTTTTGTCTACCTCCCTTTTTAAATAAGGGCATTACATTAGCCCTTAGGTTGGGTGATTGGGCAGAAACATGGCAAATGCACTATAATGTGGATAAATGTGAGGTTATCCACTTTGGTGGTAAAAACAGGAAGGCAGATTATTATTTGAATGGCAATAGATTGGGAGAAGCGGAAGTGCAAAGAGACCTGGGTGTTCTTGTGCACCAGTCACTGAAGGTAAGCATGCAGGTGCAGCAGGTGGTTAAGAAGGCAAATGCTATGTTGGCCTTCATAGCAAGAGGGTTCGAGTACAGGAACAAGGATGTCTTGCTGCAGTTGTACAGGGCCTTGGTGAGACCGCACCTTGAGTATTGTGTGCAGTTTTGGTCACCTTACCTGAGGAAGGACGTTCTTGCCATGGAAGGAGTGCAGCGAAGATTCACCAGGCTGATACCTGGGATGGCAGGAATGACGTACGAGGAGAGATTGTGTCGATTGGGCTTATACTCACTGGAGTTTAGAAGATTGAGAGGGGATCTCATCGAAACCTATAAAATTCTGTCAGGTCTGGACGGACTAGCTGCAGAAAGGATGTTCCTGATGGTCGGGGAGTCCAGAACCAGGGGTCATAGTCTAAGGATAAGGGGTAAGCCATTTAGGACTGAAATGAGGAGGAATTTCTTCACCCAGAGAGTGGTGAACCTGTGGAATTCTCTGCCACAGAGGGCGGTGGAGGCCAGTTCATTAAATATATTCAAGAAAGAGTTGGATATATTTCTTGAGGCTAAAGGGATCAAGGGATATGGCGAGAAGGCAGGGACAAGGTACTGAATTTGGATGATCAGCCATGATCTCATTGAATGGCGGAGCAGGCTCGAAGGGCCGAATGGCCTACTCCTACTCCTGCTCCTATCTTCTATGTTTCTATGTATCTGCTGGGACCTTTCTTGAATTCAGGGAGTTTTGGAAAATTACCAACAATGCATCCGCAATCCCTACCGCTACTTCTCTCAAGACCCTAGGATGTAAGCCATCAGGTCCAGGGGATTTATCCGCCTTAAGTCCCATTATCTTACTGAGTACCATCTCCTTAGTGATTTTAATTGTGTTTAACTCCTCCCCCCCTATAGCCCCCTGTTTGTCCAGTGTTGGGATATTTTTAGTGTCCTCTACTGTAAAGACTGATACAAAATATTTGTTCAGCGTTTTTGCCATCTCCATGTTCCCCACTACTAATTTCCCAGTCTCGTCCTCTAAGGGACCAACATTCACTTTAGCCACCCTTTTTCTTTTTATATAACTGTAGAAACTCTCATAGTAAAGGATCCACTAGGGACCCTGCTCATAACATGATAGAATTTCACATTCAGTTTGAGGGTGAGAAACTTGGGTCTGAAACTAGTGTCTTAAACTTAAATAAAGGCAATTACAAGGGTATGAAGACAGAGTTGGGTAAAGTGGACTGGGAAAATAGATTAAAAGGTAAGACGGTAGATAAGCAGTGGCAGACTTTTAAGGAGATATTTCATAACACTCCACAAAGATATATTCCAGTGAGAAAGACTCTGAGAAGGATGAACTAAGGAAGTTAAGGAGGGTATCAAATTGAACGAAAAGGCATACAATGTTGTGAAGATTAGTGGTAGGCCAGAGGATTGGGAAATTTTTAAAAACTTGGAAAGGATGACTAAAAAAATAAAAAAGTGAGAGAAGATGAATTAGGAGAGTAAACTGGCAAGAAATATAAAAACAGACAGTAAGAGCTTCTACAAGTATATAAAAAGGAAGAGAGTAGCTAAAGTAAATGTTGATCCCTTAGAGGATGTGACTGGGCAATTAATAATGGGAAACAAGGAAATGGCAGAGACTTTGAACAAATATTTTGTATCTGTCTTCAAGGGAGAAGACACTAAAAGCATCCCAATAATAGTGGAAAATCAAGGGGCAAAAGGGAGGGAGGAACTTAAAACAATCACTATCACTAGAGAAAAAGTACTAGACAAACTAATGGGACTACAGGCTGACAAGTCCCCTGGACCTGATGGCCTGCATCCTGGGGTCTTAAAAGAAGTGGCTGCAGAGATAGTGGATACATTGGTTGTAATCTTCCAAAATTCCCTAGACCCTGGAAAGGTTCCAGCAGATTGGAAAACTGCAAATGTAACGCCCATATTCAAGAAAGGAGGGAGACAGATGGCAGGAAACTATAGGCCAGTTAGCCTAACATCTGTCATTGGGAAGATGCTGGAATCCATGATTCAGGAAGCAGTAGCAGGATATTTAGAAAATCATAATACAATCAAGCAGAGTCAACATGGTTTTATGAAAGGGAAATCGTGTTTGACAAATTTATTAGAATTCTTTGAGGAAAGGTTGAGTAGGTTGGCCCTCTACTCATTGGAATTCAGAAGAATGAGAGGCGATCTTATCGAAACATATAAGATTGTGAGGGGGCTTGATCGGGTGGATGCGGTGAGGATGTTTCCACTGATGGGTGAGACTAGAACTAGGGGGCATCATCTTAGAATAAGGGGCTGCCCTTTCAAAACTGAGATGAGGAGAAACTTCTTCACTCAGAGGGTGGTAAATCTATGGAATTTGCTACCTCAGATAGCTGTGGAAGCTGCAACATTAAATAAATTTAAAACGGAGATAGACAGTTTCCTAACTGATAAGGGAATTAGGGGTTATGGGGAGCAGGCAGGGAAGTGGGCGTGAGTCTAGGTTCGGATCAGCCACGATCCTGTTGAATGGCGGAGCAGGCCCGAGGGGCCGTATGGCCTACTTCTGCTCCTACTTCTTATGTTCTTTTTCTCTTCACATATCTATAAAAGCTTTTACAGTCAGTTTTTATGTTCCCTGCAACCTTACTCTCATATTCTATTTTCCCCTTCTTAATTAATCCCTTTGTCCTCCTTTGTTGAATCCTAAACTGCTCCCAATCCTCAGGTTTACTGCTTTTTCTGGCCAATTTATCTCCTTGGATCTTATGCTATCCCTAATTTCCCTTGTTAGCTACGGTTGAGTCACCTTTTTTGTTTTATTTTTATGCCAAACTGGGACGAACAAATTCTGTAGTTCATCCATGCGGTCTTTGAATGTTTGCCAGTGCCTATCCACCATCAACCCTTCGAGTGACATTCCCGAATCAATCCTACCCAACTCGCGCCTCAGACCATCGTAGTTTCCTTTATTTAAATTTAGGACCCTAGTCTCTGAGTCAACAACTTCATTCTCCATCTTAATGAAGAATTCGATCATATTATGATCACTCCGACCCAAGGGGCCTCGTACAACAAGATTGCTAATTAATCCTTTCTCGTTACATAATACCCAGTCTAAGATGGCCTGATCTCTGGTTGGTTCTTCGACATATTGGTCCAGGAAACCATCCCGTAAACACTCTAGGAATTCCTCCTCCACAGTAGAGGACATGAGAGGGGGGGAGGGAGTCCCTTTAAATGTGGAGGAGGTGGGTGTCCCTTTAAATGTGGAGGGGGTGTGTGTCCTTTTAAATGTGGAGGGGTGGGTGTCCCTTTAAATGTGGAGGGGTGGGTGTCCCTTTAAATGTGGGGGGGTGGGAGTCCCTTTAAATGTGGGGGGTGGGTGTCCCTTTAAATGTGGAGGGGGTGGGTGTCCCTTTAAATGTAGAGGGGGTGGTGTCCCTTTAAATGTGGAGAGGCGGGGCCGCGCATGCTCATTCGGCCCCACCACAAAACGAGGCTGCCAGTGCGCCTGCGCGGGACCTTCGGGGAGCAGACGTTAGGCCGGGCCCGGGGAAGAGGCGGAATCAGCGGCCGGGGTAAAGTCAGGTGTTGGGGAATCGATTTAAATCGAGGTGAGGCGGGGGAGCGGAGAGCGAGATTATAAAGTAAGAGACGAGAAAAACCAAACCTGAGAGTCGGGCGGGCGGGACCTCCGCGGACGCCGAACGGAGCGGATTGGGCCGCGCGGGGTGGCGGAGTGAGCCGGAGCAATGTGATTCTGAGTGACGGGAGCACTGACCAATAGGAAAAGGGCTGAGCTTGGAGGACTGAATTGGGCGGCCTGGTCCTCCAACCAATGGCGGCGCGGCTATGGGGCGGGACCTTCCCTCCCCGGGGCTGGTAGGCTGGGGCCCGATTGTGACATCATCAGAGGAAGAGGCACAATCAGGTGGATGGAGGCCTGGCACCGGGCCTGTGACTGACGGGAGCTCTGACCAATAGGAAGAGTGCAGAGCTGGGAGGACTGAACTGGGCGGCCTGGTCCTCCAACCAATGGCGGCGCGGGAAGGGGGCGGGGCCTCCTCTCCAGCTCAGGTGCGCTGGGGCCGATTGTGACGCGCTGTCCCCAGGTGAGAGCAGCTCAGTCAGCACAGAGCTGGGGCTGGAATCTGGGAGAGGGGCCGCAGGCAGCGGGCCTGGCAAAGGGGCACAAGTTTCACAATACAAGCTTCTTTCAAATGCACAATTGTTTCCTACAGACAGCCTTGGTCACTCTGCAAAAAATAACTGTTTAACAATTCATCATAACTCCCCTGCTTTAGGAGAGGCATAGAGTGCAAAAGCAAGGAAGTTATGATGAAACTGTGTAAAAGACTGGAGTCAGCTGTGGCTCAGTGGATAGCAGAGTCAGAAGGTTGTGGGTTCAAATCCCGCTCCAGGAACTTGAGCATATAAAGCGAGGCTGACACTCCAATGCGGTGCTGAGGGAGCGCTGCACTGTCGGAGGGGCAGTACTGAGGGAGCGCCTCACTGTCGGGGGGGCAGTGCTGAGGGAGTGTCGGACGGGCAGTGCTGAGGGAGTGTCGGACGGGCAGTGCTGAGGGAGCGCTGCACTGTCGGAGGGGCAGTACTGAGGGAGCGCCTCACTGTCGGGGGGGCAGTGCTGAGGGAGTGTCGGACGGGCAGTGCTGAGGGAGTGTCGGACGGGCAGTGCTGAGGGAGCGCCGCACTGTCGGAGGGGCAGTACTGAGGGAGCGCCGCACTGTCGGAGAGGGCAGTACTGAGGGAGCTCCGCACTGTCAGAGGGGGCAGTACTGAGGGAGCGCCGCACTGTCGGAGGGGCAGTACTGAGGCAGCGCCGCACTGTCGGAGGGGCAGTGCTGAGGGAGCGCCGCACTGTCGGGGGGGCAGTACTGAGGGAGCGCCGCACTGTCGGAGGGGCAGTACTGAGGGAACGCCGCACTGTCGGAGGGGCAGTACTGAGGGAGAGCCGCACTGTCGGAGGAGGCAGTGCTGAGGGAGCGCCGCACTGTCGGAGGGGGCAGTGCTGAGGGAGCGCCGCACTGTCGGAGGGAGCGCTGCACTGTCGGAGGGGCAGTACTGAGGGAGCGCCGCACTGTCGGAGGGGCAGTACTGAGGGAGCGCAGTACTGAGGGAGCGCCGCACTGTCGGAGGGGCAGTACTGAGGGAGCGCCGCACTGTCGGAGGGGCAGTACTGAGGGAGCGCCGCACTGTCGGAGGGGCAGTACTGAGGGAGCGCCGCACTGTCGGAGGGGCAGTACTGAGGGAGCACCGCACTGTCGGAGGGGCAGTACTGAAGGAGTGCCGCACTGTCGGACGGGCAGTGTTGAGGGAGTGCTGCTTCATCGGCGGGACAGTACTGAGGGACTGCTGCACTGTCGGAGGGGCAGTGCTGCGGGAGAGCCGCATTGTCGGAGGGGCAGTACTGAGGGAGTGCTGCACTGTCGGAGGGGCAGTGCTCAGGGAGCGCTGCACTGTCGGAGGGGCAGTGCTGCGGGAGAGCCGCATTGTCGGAGGGGCAGTAATGAAGGAGCGCTGCAGTGTCGGAGGTGCCGTCCAACGGATGAGACGTTAAACCGAGGCCCCCGTCTGCCCCTCAGGTGGATGTAAAAGATCCCGTGGTGCTATTTCGAAGAAGTTATCCCCGGTGTTTTGAGCCCAATATTTATCCCTCAATCAACATGACAAAAAAACATTATCTGGTCATTATCACATTGCTGTTTGTGGGAGCTTGCTGTGTGCAAATTGACTGCTGCGTTTCCCACATTATAACAGTGAATACACTTCAAAAGTACTTCATTGGCTGCAAAGTGCTTTGGGACGTCCGGTGGTTGTGAAAGGCAGTTAAGAAGGCAAATGGTATGCTGGTCTTCATTACAAGAGGATTTGAGTACAGGAGTAAAGAAGTCTTATTCCAATTATATCTTCTTCTTTCTTCTTAGGAAGTCCCTCGGAACCGAGGATGACTTGCTTCCACATTAAAAATGAGTTCTCGGGTGTAAGGGTAAACCGGGAGAGCTTCTTCTCCCCGAGACGGACCCTCTGATATAAAGGGTCGACTGGATCCATGTTTATCTGTAATTTAAACAGAGGTCTGGTCGTCTTCTGAGCTCTTTCCCCTAGAGGAGAGGGTAGAATGGGGGTCTTCAGTGTTAAATGGTTTCACCTGGGTCCATTGCTTCCATCGCATACCCATCGGTTCCTGTAGACAATCACACGTATCACTTGTCATTAATACAGTACATGGCCCCATCCAACGGGCCCCATTCCCTTTCTTCCGATAACTTGCGTCATTACTTGTTGACCTATTCTGGGCAACTCGTCTGGTTTAAGTCCAGCATTCTGCCTTTCTAGATCTTTAATCTGTTGTTGGTTCCTTACTTCTTTATTTAATGCTTGTACCTCCTGATTTAGTTGTACTAAGTATCTCCTTAATCTATCTTGTACTGGTCCTAGTTCTCCCACCCCTCCAGCCAAATCCTCTGGCAGTCTCATAGCTCGTCCTGTCATTAGTTCATAGGGGGTCAGTCCAGTCGTTCGTCCTGGGGTGGCTCGCAGCCTCATTAGTATGCTGGGTAATAATTCCGACCATCCCGTCCCTGTTTCTTGGATGGCTTTTGTCAGCGCGTTTTTCAGTGTCCTATTCATTCTTTCTACCATCCCCGAGCTCTGGGGGTGATATGGTATGTGATATTTTTGTGTCACATGTAGCAGCTTACAGATTTCTTTCATTATTTTGCTGGTGAAATGAGTGCCGTTGTCTGAGTCAATTTGCAGAGGCACTCCCCAACGGGGTATAACCTCGGTAGCCAATATTAGTGCAACTGTTTTTGCAGAGCAATCTCGGGTGGCAAAGGCTTCCACCCACCTGGTAAATTGGTCAATTATTACCAGGCAATATTTCTTCCCCCGGTCCTGCGCTAAGGGGCCGGTAAAGTCAATTTGTAAGTTTTCACAGGGTCCTTGGGGCCTGGGTTGGTTTGCTACTCTAACTCTACATCTCTGTCCTACATTATTCTTGCACATATTATACAGCGGTGGCAATATTTCGCTACTTCCCAACCTATCTTTGGCCACCACCAGTACTGTGTCAGTAGGTGCAACATGTTACTTCTGCCAGTATGTGTTACACCATGGTATAGCGCCATCAGTTGTTGTCTACAACATTCCGGTGCCACCACCTGGTTACGTGGGCCCCATTTCCAAATTCCATCTTGTAATTGCGCGCCAGCTTGTCTCCATTTCTCCTTTTGCTCTTTACTAGTATTTTCTTGTAGCTCCATTATATTCACTTCCTGTACCCCACTGACTATCATGACCATATTTATTTAGTTTTTGAACGCGTCCTCTGGTTGCATGTCTTCCGCAGCTAGTTTCGCGGCTAGATCTGCATACCTATTCCCCATAGGGGCCTGGTCCTGGGGGTCATAGAAACACAGAAGATAGGAGCAGGAGTAGGCCATTCGGCCCCTCGAGCCTGCTCCGCCATTCAATGAGACCATGGCTGTTCATCCAAATTCAGTACCCTGTTCCTGCCTTCTCCCCATATCCCTTGATCCCTTTAGCCTTAAGAAATATATCTAACTCCTTCTTGAATATATTTAATGAATTGGCCTCTACTGCCTTCTGTGGTAGAGAATTCCACAGGTTCACCACTCTCTGGGTGAGGAAATTCCTCCTCATCTCTGTCCTAAATGGCTTACCCCTTATCCTTAGACTGTGACCCCTGGTTCTGGACTCCCCGACCATCGGGAACATCCTTCCTGCATCTAGTCTGTCTAGTCCTGTTAGAATTTTATAAGCTTCAATGAGATCCCCTCTCATTCTTCTGAACTCCAGCGAATATAAGTCCAATCGACGCAATCTCTCCTCATACGTCATTTCTGCCATCTCAGGTATCAGCCTGGTGAATCTTCGCTGCACTCTTTCCATGGCAAGAACATCCTTCCTCAGATTTTCCCCACTACCGATGTCAGGCTTACCGGCCTGTAATTCCCCGTGTTCTCTCTACCACCTTTTTTGAACAGTGGGGTAACATTAGCTACCCTCCAATCCATGGTACTGTTCCAGAGTCTACTGAATTTTGGAAGATGACCAGCAATGCATCTATTATTTCTGGGGCCACTTCCTTAAGTACCCTAGGATGTAGATTATCAGGCCCTGGGGATTTATCGGCCTTCAATCCCATCAATTTCTCTAACACCATTTCCCTAGAAATACTGATTTCTATCAGGGTTTAATGAAAGGGAGGAACTATGTTTCCCAACATCTCTGGGAGGTTATTTGTGTCCTCCTTTGTGAAGACAGAACCAAAGTATGTATTTAATTGGTCAGCCATTTCTTTGTTCCCCATTATAAATTCCCCTGATTCTGACTGCAAGGGACCTACGCTTGACTTCACCAATCTTTTTCTCTTCACATATCTATAAAAGCTTTTACAGTCAGTTTTTATGTTCCCTGCCAGCTTACTCTCATTCTCTCTTTCCCCCCTCTTAATTAATCCCTTTGTCCTCCTTTGTTGAATCCTAAACTGCTCCCAATCCTCAGGTTTACTGCATTTTCTGGCCAATTTATATGTCCTCTCCTTGGATCTTATGCTATCTCTAATTTCCCTTGTTAGCCACGGTTGAGTCACCTTTTTTGTTTTAATTTTATGCCAAACTGGGATGAACAAATTCTGTAGTTCATCCATGCGATCTTTGAATGTTTGCCATTGCCTATCCACCGTCAACCCTTTGAGTGACATTCCCCAATCAATCCTACCCAACTCGTGAAGAAGGATCAAGAAGGAGTTACATATATTTCTTAAGGCTAACGGGATCAAGGAATATGGGGAGAAGGCAGGGACAGGGTACAGAGTTTGGATGATCAGCCATGATCTCATTGAATGGTGGAGCAGGCTCGAGGGGCCGAATGGCCTACTCCTGCTCCTATCTTCTATGTTTCTATGCTTCTAAAATTGTGCTAGTTGCCCATGCGCTGAGTGTATCCGAGCATTGCTCCAATGGACGCCGCGCGACTCAATCCGGTGTCTGAAATCACAGGAATCAACTTTCATTGATTTTCTCATCCTCCTCCTATTGCTTGCTCTAAATATATCTCTGCGCTCCTCAGCCGGCTGAGACAATGGCGATGGCTGTTACCCAGAATGCTCCGCGGGGTAGAATACGCCCTATCAATGCTGCAGGGGCCTTGTGTGCAGGCGCGGCGTGGGGGCAGGGCGGGTCCCGCGCGTGCGCAGTCAGTGCCGCCAGTCGGGTGATGGCGGCGGAAGGCGGAGAGAAGATTCTGGAACGGGGAGGCGGAGGGGTGCAGGGGAGCAATGGAACCGGCGGGGAGGCTTTATAAACACCCGGTGTAGGCCTCAAACCCCCGAATAAGAACTTACGGGCCCTGCGTTTGCCCCGAGCGGGGCGGTGGCTGCGGGACTTTCTCCCGGTGACAGGCCCGGCTCAATGGCCGCCATCTTGAGAGGCCGAGTGTGCAGTGGGGCGCATGCGCGGCCCCCTTGGGCCAGGGAGCAGGAGGAGAGAATGTTGTCAATTTCTGTCCTGGACACTCAGTGATGGCTTTTGTAAACTCCTTTCACCGGCTGTGAGAAGGGCAGGATTGACAGATGGGGAAACTCAAACCAAACTTCACATCGAGATCTCAGAGAGTCACTCCATTCATCAGGACCTGAAATTCATCGGCCTTTTGAGTGTGGAAGGAGAAATGTTTGGGAGGTAAGTAGCACGGAGTCCAGTTCTACGGAGTACGGCTTCTACAGAGTACTTAACTCGGGAATTGGGTGAGTGAGCGAATTCGATGAGATGGGGGTAAGAGGTGCTGCTTGATACGTGAAAAAATATAAACAACTAGGGTTTAATTAGGACTGTGGGCTAAGTTACAGTAAAGATCTAAAGCGTATAACTAAATGTAATAAATTAAACAAGGTTATTACCTAGATTAAAAACTATTAATAGACAATTGGGTATTTCAAAACTTGAAAACCTAATTAGTTAAATAAAATACAATAGAGATGGCGGGGCAGGTGATGTGTTGCAGCTGTAGCATGTGGGAGCTGGTGGACCCCAGTGTGATCCACAGCAACCACATAGAGTCATAGAGGCACAGAAGGAGGCCATTCGGCCCATCGAGTCCGTGCCGGCTCTCTGTAGAGCAATCCAGTCAGTCCCATTCCCCGCTCTATCCCCGTAGCCCTGCAAGTTTATTTCCCCCAAGTGCCTATCCAGTCTCCCCTTGAAAACATTGAGTGTCTCCGCTTCCACCACTTCCATCGGCAGCGAGTTCCAGGTCCTCACCACTCACTGCGTAAAAAAGTTTTCCCTCACATCCCCCCTGTATCTCTTGTCCAAAACCTTAAATCTGTGTCCCCTAGTCCTTGTACCATCAACTAGTGGGCACAGCCTTTCACCGTCCAGCCTATCCAAACCCGTCATAATCTTGTACACCTCTGTCAAATCACCCCTCAACCTCCTTTGCCCTAATGAAAACAAATCCAGCTTCTCCAACCTGTCCTTGTAGCTAAGATCCCCCATCCCCGGAACCATTCTGGTAAATCTCCTCTGCACCCTCTCAAGGGCCTTCACATCCTTCCTAAAGTGTGGCGACCAGAAGTGTCTGCAACTCGAGGAACTTCGGCTCAGAGTTAGAGTCATAGAGTTATACAGCACAGAAAGAGGCCCTTCGGCCCATCGTGTCCACGCCGGCCATCAAGCCCTGTCTATTCTAATCCCATTTTCCAGCACTTGGTCCGTAGCCTTGTATGCTATGGCGCTTCAAGTGCTCATCTAAATGCTTCTTGAATGTTGTGAGGGTTCCTGCCTCTACCACCCTTTCAGGCAGTGAGTTCCAGATTCCAACCACCCTCTGGGTGAAAAAGTTTTTCCTCAAATCCCCTCTAAACCTCCTGCCCCTTACCTCGAAACTATGCCCCCTGGTTATTGACCCCTCTACTAAGGGGAAAAGTTCCTTTCTATCTACCCTATCTATGCCCCTCATAATTTTGTACACCTCAATCAGGTCCCCCCTCAGCCTTCTCTGCTCTAAGGAAAACAACCCCAGCCTGTCCAGTCTCTCCTCATAGCTGAAGCGCTCCAGCCCAGGAAACATCCTGGTGAATCTCCTCTGCACCCTCTCCAATGCAATCACATCCTTCCTATATTGTGGCGACCAGAACTGCACACAGTATTCCAGCTGTGGCCTAACTAGCATTCTGTACACCTTCATCATAACTTCCCTACTCTTATATTCTATGCCTCGGCTAAGGAAGGCAAGTATCCCATATGCCTTTTTAACCACCTTATCTACCTGTCCTGCTGCCTTCAGGGATCTATGTACATGCACACCAAGGTCCCTCTGATCCTCTGTCCTTCCTAGGGTCCTACCATTCATCGTGTATTCCCTTGTTAGTCCTCCCAAAATGCATCATCTCACACTTTTTAGGGTTAAATTCCATTTGCCACTGTTCTGCCCATCTGACCAATCTGTCTATATCGGCCTGTGGCCTGAGGCTTCCCTCCTCGCTATTTACCAATCCACCAATTTTTGTGTCATCTGCGAACTTACTGATCATACCTCCTACATTCATATCTAAACCATTAATGTACACTACAAACAGCAAAGGACCCAGCACCGATCCCTGCGGTACACCACTGGACACAGGCTTCCAGTCACAAAAACAACCTTCGACCATCACCCTCTGCTTCCTGCCACTAAGCCAATTTTGGATCCAATGTGCCAAATTGCCCTGGATCCCATGGGCTCTTACCTTCTTGACCAATCTCCCATGTGGGACTTTGCCAATAGCCTTACTGAAGTCCATGTCGACTACATCAACTGCACGACCCTCATCCACACACCTAATCACCCCCTCGAAAAATTCAATCAAATTGGTTAGACATGATCTCTCCCTGACAAAGCCATGCTGACTATCCTTGATTAACCCTTGCCTCTCCAAGTGGAGACTAATTCTGTCTCTCAGAATTTTTTCCAATAATTTCCCTACCACTGATGTTAGGCTCACTGGCCTGTAATTTCCTGGTTTATCCCTACTACCCTTGTTGAATAATGGTACTACGTTAGCTGTCCTCCAGTCCTCCGGCACCTCCACTGTGGCCAGAGAGGTTCTGAAAATTTGTGTCAGAGCCCCTGCAATCTCCTCCCTTGCCTCACACAGCAGCCTGGGATACATCTTGTCTGGGCCTGGGGATTTATCCACTTTAAGCCCACTAAAACCACTAGTACCTCCTCTCTCGCAATACTAATTTGTTCAAGTATATCACAATCCCCCTGCCTGATTTCTATGCCTACATCGTCCTTCTCCATAGTGAACACAGATGCACAATATTCATTTAAAACCTCACCCACATCTTCTGGCTCTACACACAGATTGCCACTTTGGTCCCTAATGAGCCCTACTCTTTCCCTGGTTATCCTCTTGCCCTTAATATACTTAAACTTTATTTTGCTCGCCAGTGTTATTTCATGCCCCCTCTTCGCTCTCCGAATTTCTTTTTTAAGTACCCCCCTGCACTTTCTATGCTCCTCTAGGGCTTCCACTGTTTTTAGTCCTTTGTATCTGCCAAAAGCCTCCCTTTTTTTTCCTAATCCATTCTTGTATGTCCCTTGACATCCAGGGTTCCCTGGGCTTGTTGGTCCCACCCTTGACCTTTACGGGAACATGTTGCCATTGTACTCTCTCTATTTTCTTTCTGAAAGACTCCCATTGCCCCGATGTGGATTTTCCTACAAGTAGCTGATCCCAGTCCACTTTGGCCAGATCCTGCCTTATCATATTAAAATCGGCCTTCCCCCAATTTAGAACCTTTATTTCTGGTCCATCTTTGTCCTTTTCCATGACTACCTTAAATCTCACCGAATTATGGTCACTGTCACCAAAATGCTCTCCTACTAATACTTCTACCACACGCCCAGCTACATTCCCTAGAATTAGGTCCAGTACCACCCCCTCTCTTGTAGGACTTTCTACATGCTGGCTCAAAAAGCTCTCCTGGATGCACTTTAAGAATTCCGCACCCTCTAAGCCTTTCACACAGATGAATGCTGGAGGAGGGGCGTGTCTGGAGTAAAAAGGCAGAGGTTGTGAATATTTATTTTATATTTAATCATATTTTCTAAAGTATTGTCTTATTTTAAATTAAATTGAAAAGGGTTTATTTTTTGCTTTGAGGTGCCTGCTGTACATGGTCCATGTCTCTGAGGCATACAGGAGGGCAGGTATCACTACTGCTCTGTAGACCATGAGCTTAGTGCCAGGTTTGAGGTCCTGGTCTTCAAACACTCTCTTCCTCAGGCGACCGAAGGCTGCACTGGCACACTGAAGGCGGTGTTGGACTTTGTTGTCGATGTCTGCCCTTGTTGACAGTAGGCTCCCGAGGTATGGAAAGTGGTCCACGTTGTCCAAGGCCTTGTCGTGGATTTTGATAATCGGGGGGCAGCACTGCGCAGCGGGGGCAGGTTGGTAGAGGACCTTTGTCTTACGGCTGCACTCCGCCAAATTGGAGAAGCTCCGCTCGGGGCCCGGATCCGCGGACTCTCAGGTTTGGATTCCCCTTTATTCTCTCCCCTCCTCTGATCTCAATCGGATCTGGGGGAAAACTCACTTTCCCTCACTGATTGTGGCTCTTCACCAACACCGACTTTACAAAGAAAGCCCCGCGCGGCAGCCTGGAGCTCAGGGGCCCAGCGCGCAGGCACGGGGGGAGGATGATTGACAGGGGCCCAGGGTGTGTGCTGAGCATGCGCGGTGCAGGCCGGGCGCCTGTGGAGCAGGAGAGGGCGGGGCCATGGGGCGCATGCGTGGGGTCAGCCACAACTCAGCGCGGCAGCCGGAGCGCTTTCTGGAGCGCGGGGGTTTGTGGGTATTGTAGCCGCCATTACTGCTGATCCTTTCAACCAACCTGTGCAGCAGCTGGGGCCTGAAAATCAGCTTCACTGCCCCTGGGCTGGGAAAAGGGGGACATGAGTACAGGTATCGTACCATAGTGGTTATGTTACTGGACTAGTTCTCCAGAGGCCTGGACTAGTGATCTGGAGAATTGAGTTCAAGTGAAAACTATATCTAACTCCTTCTTGAATATATTTAACAATTCATTAAATATATTCAAGAAGGACTTAGATATATTTCTTAAGGCTAAAGGGATCAAGGGATATGGGGAGAAGGCAGGGACAGGGTACTGAATTTGGATGATCAGCCATGATCTCATTGAATGGCGGAGCAGGCTCGAGGGGCCGAATGGCCTACTCCAGCTCCTATCTTCTATGTTTCCATGTAATCCCAGCACGGCAGCTGCAGAACTTAAATTCAGTTAATTAAATAAATCTGGAATTAAAAGGCTAGTAATGGTGACCATGAAACCGTCGTTAAAAACCCATCTGGTTCACTAATCTGACTGGCTTAGATGTGACTTCAGACTCACAGCAATGTGGTTGTCTCTTCACTGCCCTCTGAAGCGGCCTAGCAAGCCCCTCAGTTGTACCGAACCACTGCAAAGAAGTGTAACCGCACTGTGGGAGCACCTTCACCACACGGACTGCAGTGGTTCAAGGCGGTGGCTCGCCACCACCTTCTCAAGGGCAACTAGAGATGGGCAATAAATGCTGGTGTTGCCAGCGACGCCCACATCCCGTGAAGGCTAAAGGGATCAATAGAATGGCGGAGCAGGCTCGAGCGGCCGAATGGCCGACTCCTGCTCCTATCTTCTATGTTTCTATGAATGATTATATTAAAAAAATGGAGACCACATTCTCCCTCTTACCCCTTTCTACACTCCTTTCACAGGGTTTTAGAAGTGGAGCCTTTACAGACAGGAGGCTGAGACCTAACATCACATCAAGATCTGACAGAGTTACAGGATTCCTCAGGACCTGATGCAATCGGTCCTCCAATCTGCTGGCACACCAGTGAACCAGAGTTCACACTGATGAGAGACCTTTTAAATGTTCTGAGTGTGGGAAGAGCTTCAAGATCTACAAGCACCTGAAGCGACACCAGTGGCTACAGATTGGGGAGAGCCCGTTCACCGGCCCCGTGTTCCAGAAGGGATTCACTCAGCCATCCGCTCCGATGATACACCAGCAAGATCACACGAGGGAGAGACCTTTAACCCGCTCCGTGTGTGGGCAGGGATTAATTGCACCCTCCGTGCTGCTGAGACAGCAGCTTGTCCACACCAATGAGAGACCTTTAACCCGCTCCGTGTGTGGGATGGGATTAATTGCACCCTCCGTGCTGCTGAGACACCAGCTTGTCGACACCGATGTGAGACCGTTGACCTGCTCCGTGTTTTTGAAGCGATTCTCTCATTCTGCCACCCTCCTGAGACACCAGCTTGTTTACAGTGATGAGAGACCAATTAAATGTTCTGACTGTGGGAAGAGATTTAAAAGGTCCCAGGATCTGAAGAGACACCAGCTGGAGAGAGCAGGAGAGATTCTGTTCACCTGCTTCGTGTGTGCGAAGAGATTTACTCGGTCCTCGAATCTGCTGGCACACCAGCGAGTTCACACTGGGGAGAGACCGGTGAAGCACTCTGACTGTGGGAAAAGCTTTAAAAGGTCCCAGGAGCTGAAGGGACACCAGCTGGAGAGAGCAGGAAAGAGGCCGTTCACCTGCTCCGTGTGTGGGAAGGGATTCACTCAGTCATCCAACCTACTGACACACCAGCGAGTTCACACCGGGGAGAGACCATTTACATGTTCTGCCTGTGGGAAGAGCTTTAAAAGCTCCACGGAACTGACGTTACACCAGCGAGTTCACACTGATGAGAGACCATTTACATGTCCTGCCTGTGGGAAGAGTTTTAAAAGCTCTGGGGATCTGAACGGACACCAGCGAGTTCACACTGATGAGAGACCATTTACATGTTCTGCCTGTGGGAAGAGCTTTAAAACCTCTCGGGATCTGAAGCAACACCAGCTTGTTCACAGTGATGCGAGACCATTTAAATGTTCTGCCTGTGGGAAGAGCTTTAAAACCTCTGGGGATCTGAAGCAACACCAGCAAGTTCACTCCGATCAGAGACCATTTACATGTTCTGTCTGTGGGATGAGCTTTACAAGCTCCAGGAATCTGAACGGACACCAGCGAGTTCACACTGGGAAGAGGCCATTCACCTGCTCCGTGTGTGGGAAGGGATTCACTCTGTCATCGCACCTGTTGACACACCAGCGGGTTCACACTGATGAGAGCCCATTCACCTGCTCCGTGTGTGGGAAGGGATTCACTCTGTCAGCCAACCTGTTCAGACACCAGCAAGTTCACACTGATGAGAGACCATTTAACTGTTCTGACTGTGGGAAGAGCTTTAAAAGCTCCGGGAATCTGAAGCAACACCAGCTTGTTCACAGTGATGCGAGACCATTTAAATGTTCTGTCTGTGGTAAGAGCTTTAAAATCTCTGGGGATCTGAAGCAACACCAGCAAGTTCACTCCGATCAGAGACTATTTACATGTTCTGTCTGTGGGATGAGCTTTACAAGCTCCAGGAATCTGAACGGACACCAGCGAGTTCACACTGGGAAGAGGCCATTCACCTGCTCCGTGTGTGGGAAGGGATTCACTCTGTCAGCCAACCTGTTGAGACACCAGCAAGTTCACACTGATGAGAGACCATTTAACTGTTCTGACTGTGGGAAGAGCTTTAAAACCTCTGGGGATCTGAAGCAACACCAGCAAGTTCACTCCGATCAGAGACCATTTACATGTTCTGTCTGTGGGATGAGCTTTAAAAGCTCCGGGAATCTGAAGGGACACCAGCGAGTTCACACTGATCTGTAGTGCAGGGCCCTGTAGTAAGCTGGGGTGACATGAACATGGAATGGATGAATGTTTTATAAATCTTGTACTGCTGTTTAATATTTAAGACTGTTGTGCTGATGATTCCCTTCGATTGACTGTTCATGGTGTTCCATGGAATGTACAGCACAGAAACAGGCCATTCGACCCAACTGGTCCATGTCAGTGTTTATGCCCCACACCCACCCTACTTCAATTAACCCGATCAACACATCCTCCCATTCCTTTCTCCCTTGTGTGGCTTCCCGTTAAATGCATCTGTGCTGTTCACCGCAACTACTCCTTGTGGTAACAAGTTCCCCATTCTACCACTCTCTGTGTAAAGATTTTTCTCCTGAATTCACTACTGGATTTCTTAGTGCCTTTTATATTTATAGCCACATAAATATGATGAGATTCTGTTAAGCTGACCAGTATGTTGTTGTACTTTGTCTTTTTCTGATGAATGAAACATTACTGAGCCCCTGTACCCGTGTTATGGGATGAAGTGCCAGACAAGTGAAGGCACAACGTCTGGGTGTGAATCGAATAATAACCTCATGGACCGTATAGGTGTGATAACTGGACGGGCTTGTGGTTATAGTCTGGTCACAGATGGACTAAATTCCCTGAATTAGCAGGAGTTCAGGAGGCGGTCAACAGACGGGTCCAAACAATCCCATTTCCTGAGCGGTAACCAAGCTTGTGTATAAGAACAGGCCACTTAAGCCGTTGTCAGTTGGAACAGACTCGAGAAGATCGCGCGTGAATCCACTGTACTTCTATTCTCCAGATTGAGGGAATTATCACCCGATCTGTGTTATGCAGCGCTCTTAATAAAGTCTGGAGACACAATTTGTGTTCTTGTGAGCTTGATTATCTGGTATCCGAAACCCTGGGACTCCCGATCATTAGAGACAACCTCAGTGTGTGGAAAGGGATTCCCTGGTGTATCCCACCCGCTGACACACCAGAGTGTCCACAGTGTGACTGCGGTGGGTCGATTCCACTGTTTCCGATGCCTTTAATCACAGGCATGTACGGCCCAGTTAAAGGGACATCGACCGTCACATCCTCTTCCCTCGGAGTATTGGTGTCAGTTAAAGAGTCTGCGATCTTTTTGTCTTCTCCTTTGTAACTAAAGGGACAATGTGTCTCCTTCCCTCAGCGTAACACCTCGATATTTAAAGGGACATTGTCTCTCTGTATTCATAGAATCACAGAATAGCACAGAAGGAGGCCATTCGGCCCATCGAGTCTGTGCCGGCTCTTTCGAAGAGCAATCCAGTTAGTCCCACTCCTCCGCTCTTTCCCTATATCCCTGCAATTTATTTCAGTTCAAGTATTTATCCCGTCCCCTTTTGAAGGCTCCTGTTGAATCTGCTTCCACCGCCCTATCAGGCAGCGCGTTCCCCATCACAACAACTCGCTGTGGGGAAAAAAAGTTTCCTCAGGTCACCTCTGGTTCTTTTGCCAATCACCTTAAATCTGTGTCCTCTGGTTACCGACCCTTCCTCCACTGGAAACAGTTTCTCCTTATTTACTCTATCCAAATTATTCATGATTTTTAACACCTCTATCAAATCTCCCCTTAACCTTCTCTGCTCCAAGGAGAACAACCCCAGCTTCTCCAGTCTCTCCACATAACTGAAGTCCCTCATCCCCGGTACCATTCTAGTAAATCGCCCCATAACCTTCTCTGCTCCAAGGAGAACAACCCCAGCTTCTCCCGTCTCTCCACATAACTGAAGTCCCTCATCCCCGGTACCATTCTAGTAAATCTCCCCTTAACCTTCTCTGCTCCAAGGAGAACAACCCCAGCTTCTCCAGTCTCTCCACATAACTGAAGTCCCTCATCCCCGGTACCATTCTAGTAAATCTCCCCTTAACCTTCTCTGCTCCAAGGAGAACAACCCCAGCTTCTCCAGTCTCTCCACATAACTGAAGTCCCTCATCACTGGTACCATTCTAGTAAATCTCCCCTTAACCTTCTCTGCTCCAAGGAGAACAACCCCAGCTTCTCCAGTCTCTCCACATAACTGAAGTCCCTCATCCCTGGTACCATTCCAGTAAATCTCCCCTTAACCTTCTCTGCTCCAAGGAGAACAACCCCAGCTTCTCCAGTCTCTCCACATAACTGAAGTCCCTCATCCCCGGTACCATTCTGGTCAATCTCCCCTTAACCTTCTCTGCTCCAAGGAGAACAATCCCAGCTTCTCCTGTCTCTCCACATAACTGAAGTCCCTCATCCCTGGTACCATTCCAGTAAATCTCCTCTGCACCCTCTCCAAGGCCTTGACATCCTTCCTAAAGTGTGGTGCCCTGAATTGAACACAATACTCCAGCTGAGGCCTAACCAGTGTTTTATAAAGGCTTAGCATAACCTGCTTGCTTTTGTACTCTATTCCTCTATTAATAAAGTCAAGGATCCTGTATGCTTTTTAACAGCCTTCTCAACTTGTCCTGCCACCTTCTAAGATTTGTGTACATACACCCCGAGGCCTCTCTGTTCCTGCACCCTCTTTAAAACTGGACCATTTAGTTTTATTGCCTCTCCTCATTCTTCCTACCAAAATGTATCACTTCACACTCCTGTGTTAAATTTCATCTCACGTTTCTGCCCATTTCACCAGTCTGTCTGTGTCCTCCTGAAGTCTGTTACTATCCTCACTGTTTACGACATTTCCAAGTTTCATGTCCTCTGCAAACTTTGAAATTGAGCCCTGTACACCCAAGTCCCGGTCATTAATATGGATCAAAAAGAGCAGTGGTCCTAATTGCGAGCCCTGGGGATCCCCACTGAATCCCTCCCTCCAGTCTGAAACACAGCCGTTCCCCACTACTCTCTGCCTTCTGTCCCTGAGCCCATTCTAGATCCATGCTGTCACTGTCCCTTTAATCCCATGGACTAAGGCCAACAAGTCTATTATGTGGGACTTTGTCAAACACCTTTTCAGAGTCCATATACACAACATCAACCGCTCTACCCTCAACCCTCTCCATTACTTCATCAAAGAACTCCATCAAGTTAGTCAGACATGATTTGCCTTTAACAAACTGACTTTCAGTTACTAGCCCAGACTTTTCCCAGGGCCAATGAATTTTGTCCCGGATTATTGTCTCTAAAAGTTTCCCCACCACCGACGTTAGGCTGACTGGCCTGTCGTTGCCGGGTTTATCCCTCTCCCCTATTTTAAACAGGGCTGTAACATTTGCAATCCTCCAGTCCTCTGGCACCACCCCCATGTCCAAGGAGGATTGGAAGATTGTGGCCGGAGCCTCCGCAATTTTCACCCCTACTTCCCTCAGTAACCGAGGACAAATCCCATCTGGACCGGGCGACTTTTCTACTTTGAGGACTGCCAACCGTTGAAGTCCCTCCTCTTTTTCTATTTGTATCCTATCCAGTATCGCTCCGGCCTCCTCCTTTACTGCTACATTGGCAGCATCCTCTTCTCCAGTGAAGACAGATGCAAAGTTCTCATTTAGTCCCTCAGCCCAGCCCTCTGCCTCCACAAGACAATCTCCCTTTCGGTCCCCAATCAGCCCCGCCCTTTCTTTGACTGCCCTTTTACTAGTTAAGTGTTTATAAAATACTTTTGGGTTCCCTTTTATGTTAGTTGCTAATCTGTTCTCATACTCTCTCTTTGCCCCTCTTATTCCATTGTTTAGATCTCCTCTGTACTTTCTATATTCAGCATGATTCCCCACTGTATTATCAACCTTACATTTGTCATAAACCTCCTCTTTCTCACTTTAACCTCTATCTTTAGTCATCCAGGGAGCTCTAGCTTTGGATGCCCTTCCTTTCCCCCCCATAGGAATGTGTCTGCTCTGTACCCGAACCAGCTCCTCTTTGAAGGCCTCCCATTGGTCATTTACTGTTTTGCTTCCCAATTTTTGACTCCAATCCACCTGGGTCAGATCCCTTTTCCTCTCACTGCAGTTAGCCCTCCTCCAGTTAAATATTTTTTATGCTTGATTGTTCTTTGTCCTTATCTATAACTATTCTAAACCTGATGATATTATGATCACTGTTCCCCCAAATACTCTCCCACTGAAACACACTCCACGCGCCCCACTTCATTCCCCAGAACTAGATCCAGCTCTGCTTCCTTCCTCCTTGGGCTGGAAACACACTGATCCAGAAAGTTCTCTTGTACACATTTCAGGGATTCCTCCCCAATTTGCCCTTTACACTGTTATTATCCCAGTCTATATTCGGATAATTGAAGTCCCCCATTATCACTACGCTGTAGTTCTTGCATCTTTCTGTAATTTGCCTGCAAATCTGCTCCTCTATCTCCTCCCCACTATTTGGTGGCCTGTAGTAAACACCCAGCAGTGTAATCGCTCCTCTGTTGTTCCTGAATTCAAACCAATCTTTGCTCCCTCGACTACATCACCCTCTCCAGCGCTGTAATAGTTTAGTTCATCAATACTGCCACCCCCTTCTCTTTTTCGTTCTCTATCTTTCCTGATTACCTTGTAGCCAGGAATATTAACATCCCAATCCTCCCCTTCTTTGAGTCTGGTCTCTGTTATTGCCCCTATATCAGAGTCCCCTGTGGCACCTTGTGCCTGCAGCTCACCAACCTTATTTACCAGGCTATGTGCATTTACACACATGCACTCCAAACCCATCTTAGTCTGCCTCGCTTTTGCCCCGTCTGATTCCTCCTATTTCTGAACTTTTCTTTACTCTGGTGCTATTTCTCTCTCATATATTATTATATCTATGACAGCTAGTTCTGGTCCCCCCCGACAAGTGGAAACATTTTCTCCACGTCTACCCTGTCAAACCCTTTCATAATCTTGATGACCTCTATCTGGTCACCCCTCAGCCTTCTCTTTTCCAGAGAAATGAGCCCCCAACCTGTTCAGCCTTTCCTGATCGGTATATCTTCCCAGTTCTGGTGTCATCCTTGTGAATATTTTTTGCACGTACTACTGATGTCAGGCGAACTGGCCCAGTGGTCCTTGTTTTCTCTTGCCCTCCTTTCTTGAACGGCGGGGTTACATTTGACACCTTCCAATCCCCAGGGACCATTCTACAATCTAGGGAATTCTGGAAGATCATAACCAAGACTCGAGGAGTTATTGGTAAACTCCTGGAGTCTGTAATATGGGATAAAGTTAATTACAAACTCGCAGAACAAGGAGAATCGCGGTCCCTTTAACCAGCACAAATCCCTGTGTGGAGGAGAGGGGGAGATACAGTCTGTCCCAGGAACTGTCGCACAACAGAATGAGAGACCCTGTCCCTTTGATTCATGAATTTAAAAAGTCTGTATTGCAATCTGAGCCCGTGTGTTGTGAGCCAAAGAGCCTTGTGTCCAATGAGGGGAATAAAGGCCCACAGCCTCCCCTGGCCCCGGGCCCTGAAGAAGGGACTGGAGAAACTCGCTGCCCTGCGGATCAGACAATCAGCCGGCGCAGGTCCCGCCCCTCAGGCTCCCCGATTGGTTGGAGGACCCGCCACAGGCTCGCTCCTCCAGCCCCGCCCCACTCGCTCCCTATTGGTCGGAAGCTCCCATCAATCAGGCCCTGGGCCACGTGTCACTGGAGTGCACTCCGCCAAACTGAAGAAGCTCTGCTCGGGGCCCGGATCCGTGGACTCTCAGGTTTGGATTCCCGTTTATTCTCTCCCCTCCTCTGATCTCAATCGGATCTGGGGGAAAACTCACTTTCCCTCACTGATTGCGGCTCTTCACCAACACCGACTTTACAAAGAAAGCCCCGCGCGGCAGCCTGGAGCTCGGGCCCAGCGCGCAGGCGCGGGGGAGGATGATTGACAGGGGCCCAGGGTGTGTGCTGAGCATGCGCGGTGCGGGCCGGGCACCTGTGGAGCAGGAGAGGGCGGGCCATGGGGCGCATGCACAGGGTCAGACACAACCGGAGCTGATGAGAGACACAAGAACATAAGGCGTAGGAGCAGGAGTAGGTCATTTGGCCCCTCGAGCCTGCTCCGCCATTCAATAAGATCATGGCTGACCTGATCTTGGCCTCAACTCCACTTCCCTGCCCGCTCCCCATAACCCTTGACTCCATTATTGTTCAAAAATCTGTCTATCTCCACCTTAAACACACTCAACGACCCAACCTCCACAGCTCTCTGGGGAAGAGAATTCCAAAGGTCAGAGGCTGGGTATTCTGTGGCAAGTGTCTCACCTCCTGACTCCCCAAAGCCTTTCCACCATTTACAAGGCACAAGTCAGGAGTGTGATAGAATACTCTCCACTTGCCTGGATGAGTGCAGCTCCAACAACACTCAAGAAGCTCGACACCATCCAGGACAAAGCAGCCCGCTTGATTGGCACCCCAGCCACCACCTTAAATATTCACTCCCTCCACCACCAGCGCACTGTGGCTGCAGTGTGTACCATCTACAAGATGCACTGCAGCAACTCGCCAATACTTCTTCGGCAGCACCTCCCAAACCCACGACCTCTACCACTTAGAAGGATGAAGGCAGCAGGTGCATGGGAACACCACCACCTGTAAGTTCCTCTCCAAGTCACACACCATCCTGACTTGGAAATATATCGCCGATCCTTCATCGTCACTGGATCAAAATCCTGGAACTTCCTCCCTAACAGCATTGTGGGAGACCTACACCACAAGACTGCAGCAGTTCAAGAAGGCGGCTCACCACCATCTGCTCAAGGGCAATTAGGGATGGGCAATATATGCTGGCCTTGCCAGTGATGCCCACACCCCATAAATGTAGAGGGAGCTGTATTCTGTATCTCATCCCTGCTGTACCTGTCCTGGGAGTGTTTAATGGGACAGTGAGGGGGGAGTCTTAATCTGTATCTTACCCATGCTAATCATCCACTTAATTTTCTAAATAGAATAATAAACAATAACATATTAATCTCATCTTCTAACCCTTTCTAAAATTGTGCTAGTTGCCCATGCGCTGTGTGTATCCGAGCATTACTCCAATGGATGCCGCGCGGCTCATCCCGGTGTCTGAAATTACAAGAATCAACTTTCATTGATTTTCTCCTCCTCCTCCTATTGCTTGCTCTAAATGTATCTTTGCACACCTCAGGCAGCAGAGACAATGGCGATAGTTGTTACCCAGAACGCACCGCGAGGTAGAATAGGCCCTATCAATGCTGCAGGGGCCTGGTGTGCAGGCGCAGGGTGGGGGTGGGGCGGGTCCCGCACGTGCGCAGTTAGTGCCGCCAATCGGGTGATGGCAGCGGAAGGCGGAGAGAAGATTCCGGAGCGGGGAGGCGGAGGGGTGCAGGGGTGCAATGGAACCGGCGGGGAGGCTTTATAAACACCCGGTGTAGGCCTCAAGCCCCCGAATAAGAACCTACGGGTCCCCCATTTGCCCCGAGCGGGGCGGCGGCTGCGGGGCTTTCTCCCAGTGACAGGCCCGGCTCAACGGCCGCCATCTGCTTGATACATTAAAAAATATATAAACAACTAGGGTTTAATTAGGAGTGTGGGCTAAGTTACAGTAAAGATCTAAAGCATATAACTAAATTTAATAAATTAAACAAGGTTATTACCTAGATTAAAAACTATTAATAGACAATTGGATATTTCAAAACTTGAAAACCTAATTAGTTAAATAAAATACAATAGAGATGGCCGGGCTGGTGATGTGTTGCAGCTGTAGCATGTGGGAGCTGGTGGACCCCAGTGTGATCCACAGCAACCACAAAGAGTCATAGAGGCACAGGAGGCCATTCGGCCCATCGAGTCCATGCCAGCTCTCTGTAGAGCAATCCAGTCAGACACATTCCCCCGCTCTATCCCCGTAGCCCTGCAAGTTTATTTCCCTCAAGTGCCAATCTAGTCTCATCCCAGTTTGGAATAAAAATAAAACAAAAAAGGTGACTCAACTGTGGCTAACAAGGGAAATTAGGGATAGCATAAGATCCAAGGAGAGGACATATAAATTGGCCAGAAAAAGCAGTAAACCTGAGGATTGGGAGCAGTTTAGGATTCAACAAAGGAGGACAAAAGGATTAATTAAGAAGGGGAAAATAGAATATGAGAGTAAGCTTGCAGGGAACATAAAATCTGACTGTAAAAGCTTTTATAGATATGTGAAGAGAGAAAGATTGGTGAAGTCAAGCGTAGGTCCCTTGCAGTCAGAATCAGGGGAATTTATAATGGGGAACAAAGAAATGGCAGACCAATTAAATACATACTTTGGTTCTGTCTTCACAAAAGAAGACACAAATAACCTCCCAGAGATGTCGGGGAGCAAGGGGTCTGATGAAAGGGAGGAACTGAAAGAAATTAGTATTTCTAGGGAAATGGTGTTAGGGAAATTGATGGGATTGAAGGCCGATCAATCCCCAGGGCCTGATAATCTACATCCTAGGGAACTTAAGGAAGTGGCCCTAGAAATAGTAGATGCATTGCTGGTCATCTTCCAACATTCGATGGAATCTGGAACAGTTCCCATGGATTGGAGAGTAGCTAATGTTACCCCACTATTCAGAAAAGGTGGTGGGGAGAAAATGGGGAATTACAGACCGGTAAGCCTGACATCGATAGTGGGGAACATGCTAGAGTCCATTATAAAAGATGTAATAGCAGAGCACTTGGAAAACAGTGACAGGATCAGACAAAGTCAACATGGATTTACAAAAGGTAAATCATGCTTGACTAATCTACTGGAATTTTTTGAGGATGTAACTGGTAAAATAGATAACGACGAACCAGTGGATGTGGTGTATTTGGAGTTTCAGAGGGCTTTCGATAAGGTCCCGCATAAGAGATTAGCGTGTAAAGTTAAGGCACATGGGATTGGGGGCAAGGTATTGACTTGGATAGAGAACTAGTTGGCAGACAGAAAGCAAAGAGTTGGAATAAACGGGTCTTTTTCCGAGTGGCAGGCAGTGACTAGTGGGGTACCGCAGGGACCGGTCCTAGGACCCTAGCTATTCACAATATATGTTAATGATCTAGACGAGGGAACTAGATGTAATATCTCCAAGTTTGCAGATGACACAAAGCTGGGTGGGCGTGTGTGCTGTGAGGAGGATGCCGAGAAACTCCAGTATGATTTGGACAGGTTGGGTGATTGGGCAGAAGCATGGCAGATGCAATATAATGTGAATAAATGCGAGGTTAGCCACTTTGCTGTCAAAAACAGGAAGGCAGATTATTATCTGAATGGCAATAGATTGGGAGAAGGGGAAGTGCAACGAGACCTGGGTGTCCTTGTGCACCAGTCGCTGAAGGTAACCAGGCAGGTGCAGCAGGCGGTTAAGAAGGCAAATGGTATGTTGGCCTTCGTAGCAAGAGGGTTTGAGTACAGGAACAAGGATGTCTTGCTGCAGTTGTACAGGGCCTTGGTGAGACCACACTGAGTATTGTGTGCAGTTTTGGTCGCCTTATCTGAGGAAGGATGTTCTTGCCATGGAGGGAGTGCAGCGAAGATTCACCAGGCTGATACCTGGCATGGCAGGAATGATGTATGAGGAGAGATTGGGGCAATTGGGCTTATATTCCCTGGATTTAAGAAGAATGAGGGGGGATCTCATTGAAACTTATAAAATTCTAACAGGACTAGACAGGCTAGATACAGGAAGGATGTTCCCGATGGCGGTGGAGTCTAGAACCAGGGGCCACAGTCTAAAGATAAGGGGTAAGCCATTTAGGACTGAGATGAGGAGGAATTTCTTCACCCAGAGAGTGGTGAACCTGTGGAATTCTTTACCACAGAAGGCAGCAGAGGCCAATTCATTAAATATATTCAAGACGGAGTTAGATATATTTCTCAAGGCTGAAGGGATCAAGGGATATGGGGTGAAAGCAGGGACCGGGTACTGAGTTTGGATGATCAGCCATGATCTCATTGAATGGCGGAGTAGGCTTGAGGGTCTGAATGGCCTACTCCTGCTCCTATCTTCTATGTTTCTATGTCTCCCCTTGAAAACATTGAGTGTCTCCGCTTCCACCGCTTCTGTCGGCAGCGAGTTCCAGGTCCTCACCAGTGGCTGCGTAAAAAAGTTTTTCCTCACATCCCCCCCTGTATCTCTTGCCCAAAACCTTAAATCTGTGTCCCCTAGTCCTTGTACCATCAACTAGTGGGAACAGCCTTTCTCCGTCTAGCCTATCCAAACCGGTCATAATCCTGTACACCTCTATCAAATCACACCTCAACCTCCTTTGCTCTAATGAAAACAAATCCAGCTTCTCCAACCTGTCCTTGTAGCTAAAATCCCCCACCACCGGAACCATTCTGGTAAATCTCCTCTGCACCCTCTCAAGGGCCTTCACATCCTTCCTAAAGTGTGGTGACCAGAAGTGTCTGCAATTCGAGGAACTTCGGCTCAGAGTTAGAGTCATAGAGTTATACAGCACAGAAAGAGGCCCTTCGGCCCATCGTGTCTGCGCCGGCCATCAAGCCCTGTCTATTCTAATCCCATTTTCCAGCACTTGGTCCGTAGCCTTGTATGTTATGGCGTTTCAAGTGCTCACCTAAATGCTTCTTGAATGTTGTGAGGGTTCCTGCCTCTACCACCCTTTCAGGCAGTGAGTTCCAGATTCCAACCACCCTCTGGGTGAAAAAGTTTTTCCTCAAATCCCCTCTAAACCTCCTGCCCCTTACTTTGAACCTATGCCCCCTGGTTATTGACCCCTCTACTAAGGGGAAAAGTTCCTTTCTATCTCCCCTATCTATGCCCCTCATAATTTTGTACACCTCAATCAGGTCCCCCCTCAGCCTTCTCTGCTCTAAGGAAAACAACCCCAGCCTGCCCAGTCTCTCTTCATAGCTGAAGCACTCCAGCCCAGGTAACATCCTGGTGAATCTCCTCTGCACCCTCTCCAATGCAATCACATCCCTCCTATAGTGTGGCTACCAGAACTGCACACAGTATTCCAGCTGTGGCCTAACCAGCATTTTGTACAGCTCCATCATAACCTCCCTGCTCTTATATTCTATGCCTCGGCTATTGAAACCAAGTATCCCATATGCCTTTTTAACCACCTTATCTACCTGTCCTGCAGCCTTCAGGGATCTATGTACATGCACACAAAGGCCCCTCTGATCCTCTGTCCTTCCTAGGGTCCAACCATTCATTGTGTATTCCCTTGCCCTGTTAGTCTTCCCAAAATGCATTACCTCACACTTTTCAGGGTTAAATTCTATTTGCCACTGTTCTGCCCATCTAACCAACCCGTCTATATTGTCCTGTAGCCTGAAGCTTCCCTCCTCGCTATTTACCACTCCACCAATTTTCGTGTCATCTGCAAACTTACTGATCATACCTCCTACATTCATATCTAAATCATTAATGTACACTACAAACAGCAAAGGACCCAACAGCGATCCCTGCGGTACACCACTGGACACAGGCTTCCAGTCACAAAAACAACCTTCGACCATCATCCTCTACCTCCTGCCACGAAGCTAATGTTGGATCCAATGTTCCATAGAAACATAGACGATAGGAGCAGGAGTCGGCCATTCGGCCCCTCGAGCCTGCTCCGCCATTCAATGAGATCATGGCTGATCATCCAAATTCAGTACCCTTTCCCTGCCTTCTCCCCATATCCCTTGATCCCTTTAGCCTCAAGAAATATATCCAACTCCTTCTTGAATATATTTAATGAACTGGCCTCCAGCGCCCTCTGTGGCAGAGAATTCCACAGGTTCACCACTCTCTGGGTGAAGAAATTCCTCCTCATTTCAGTCCTAAATGGCTTACCCCTTATCCTTCTGGACTCCCCGGCCATCAGAAACATCCTTCCTGCATCTAGTCTGTCCAGACCTGACAGAATTTTATAGGTTTCGATGAGATCCCCTCTCAATCTTCTAAACTCCAGTGAGTATAAGCCCAATCGACACAATCTCTCCTCATACGTCATTCCTGCCATCCCAGGTATCAGCCTGGTGAATCTTCGCTGCACTCTACAACACTGGCATCTACCCAGCAATGTGGAAAATTGCCCAAGTATGTCCTGTCTACAAAAAGCAGGACAAATCCGACCCGGCCAATTACCGTCCCATCAGTCTACTCTCAATCATCAGCAAAGTGATGGAAGGTGTCGTCAACAGTGCTATCAAGCGGCACTTATTCAGCAAAAGCCTGCTAACTGACGCCCAGTTTGGGTTCCGCCAGGGCCACTTAGCTCCTGACCTCATTACAGCCTTGGTCCAACCATGGACAAAAGAGCTGAACTCAAGAGGTGAGGTGAGAGTGACTGCCTTTGACATCAAGGCAGCATTTGATCGAGTGTGGCATCAAGGAGCCCTAGCAAAACTGAAGTCAATGGGAATCAAGGGGAAAACTCTCCATTGGTTGGAATCATACCTAGCACAAAGGAAGTTGGCTGTGGTTGTTGGAGGTCATTCATCTCAATCACATGACATCACTGCAGGAGTTCCTCAGGGCAGTGTCCTAGGCTCAACCATCTTCAGCTGTTTCATCAATGACCTTCCCTCCATCATAAGGTCAGAAGTGGGGATGTTCGCTGATGATTGCACACTGTTCAGCACCATTCGAGACTCATCAGATACTGACGCAGTCCGTGTCCATATGCAGCAAGACCTGGACAACATTCAGACTTGGGCTGACAAGTAACATTCGCACCACACAAGTGCCAGGCAATGACCATCTCCAACAAGCAAGACTCTAACCATCTCCCCTTGACATTCAATGGCATTACCATCACTGAATCCCCCACTATCAACATCCTGGGGGTTACCATTGATCAGAAACTGAACTGGACCAGCCATATAAATACCGTGGCTACAAGAGCAGGCCAGAGGCTGGGAATTCTGCGGCGAGTGTCTCACCTCCTGACTCCCCAAAGCCTTTCCACCATCTACAAGGCACAAGTCAGGAGTGTGATGGAATACTCTCCACTTGCCTGGATGAGTGCAGCTCCAACAACACTCAAGAAGCTCGACACCATTCAGGATAAAGCAGCCCGCTTGATTGGCACTCCATCCACCTTCAACATTCACTCCCTCCACCACCGGCACACTGTGGCTGCAGTGTGTACCATCTACAAGATGCACTGCAGCAACTCGCCAAAGCTCCTTCAACAGCACCTTCCAAACCCGCGACATCTACCACTTAGAAGGACAAGGGCAGCAGATGCATGGGAACATCACCACCTACAAGTTCCCCTCCAAGCCACACACCATCCTGACTTGGACCTGTATTGTCGTTCCTTCACTGTCGCTGGGCCAAAATCCTGGAACTCCCTTCCTAACAGCATTGTGGGTGTACCTACACCATATGGACTGCAGCGGTTCAAGAAGGCGGCTCACCACCATCTTCTCAAGGGCAATTAGGGATGGGCACTAAATGCAGGCCTAGCCAGCGACGCCCACATCCCATCAATGAATTTAAAAAAAAAATTGCCCTGGATCCCATGGGTTCTTACCTTCTTGACCAATCTCCCATGTGGGACTTTGTCAATAGCCTTACTGAAGTCCATGTAGACTACATCAACTGCACTACCCTCATCCACACACCTAGTCACCCCCTCAAAAAATTCAATCAAATTGGATAGACAGCATCTCTCCCTGACAAAGCTATGCTGACTATCCTTGATTAATCCTTGCCTCTCTAAGTGGAGACTAATTCTGTCCCTCAGAATTTTTTCCAATAATTTCCCGACCACTGATGTTAGGCTCACTGGCCTGTAATTCCCTGGTTTATCCCTACTGCCCTTGTTGAATAATGGTACTACATTAGCTGTCCTCCAGTCCTCCGGCACCTCCCCTGTGGCCAGGGAGGTTCTGAAAATTTGTGTCAGAGCCCCTGCAATCTCCTCCCTTGCCTCACACAGCAGCCTGGGATACATCTCATCTGGGCCTGGGGCTTTATCCACTTTTAAGCCCGCTAAAACTGCTCGTACCTCCTCCCTCTCGACAATAATTTGTTCAAGTGTATCACAATCCCCCTGCCTGATTTTTATGCCTACATTGTCCTTCTCCATAGTGAACACAGATGCAAAATATTCATTTGAAGCCCCACCTATATCTTTTGGCTCTACACACAGATTGCCACTTTGGTCCCTAATGGGCCCTGTTCTTTCCCTGGTTATCCTCTTGCCCTTAATATACTTATAAAACACCTTGGGATTTTTCTTTATTTTGCCCACCGGTGTTATTTCATGCCCCCTCTTTGCTCTCCTAATTTATTTTTTAAGTACCCCCCAGCACTTTCTATACTCCTCTAGGGCTTCCACTGTTTTTAGTCCTTTGTATCTGCCAAAAGCCTCCCTTTTTTTCCTAATCCATTCTCGTATATCCCTTGACATCCAGGGTTCCCTGGGCTTGTTGGTCCCACCCTTGACCTTTACGGGAACATGTTGCCATTGTACTCTCTCTCTTTCCTTTCTGAAAGACTCCCATTGCTCCGATGTGGATTTTCCTACAAGTAGCTGATCCCAGTCCACTTTGGCCAGATCCTGCTGCATCATATTAAAATCAGCCTTCCCCCAATTTAGAACCTTTATTTCTGGTCCATCTTTGTCCTTTTCCATGACTACCTTAAATCTCACTGAATGATGGTCACTGTCACCAAAATGCTCTCCTACTGACACTTCTACCACACACCCAGCTACATTCCCTAGAATTAGGTTCAGTACCGCCCCCTCTCTTGTATGACTTTCTACATGCTGGCTCAAAAAGCTCTCCTGGATGCACTTTAAGAATTCCGCACCCTCTGAGCCTTTCACACAGATGAATGCTGGAGGAGGGGCGTGTCTGAAGTGAAAAGGCGGAGGTTGTGAATATTTATTTTATATTTAATACTATTTTCTAAAATATTGTCTTATTTTAAATTAAATTGAATAGGGTTTATTTTTTGCTTTGAGGTGCCTGCTGTACATGGTCCATGTCTCTGAGGCATACAGCAGGGCGGGTATCACTGCTGCTCTGTAGACCATGAGCTTAGTGCCGGGTTTGAGGTCCTGGTCTTCAAACACTCTCTTCCTCAGGCGACCGAAGGCTGCACTGGCACACTGAAGGCGGTGTTGGACTTTGTCGGCGATGTCTGCCCTTGTTTACAGTAGGCTCCCGAGGTATGGAAAGTGGTCCACATTGTCCAAGGCCTTGTCGTGGATTTTGATAATCGGGGGGCAGCACTGCATGGTGGGGGCAGGTTGGTAGAGGACCTTTGTCTTACCGGTGCGCTCCACCAAACTGAAGAAGCTCTGCTTGGGGCCCGCATCCACGGACTCTCAGGTTTGGATTCCCCTTTATTCTCTCCCCTCCTCTGATCTCAATCGGATCTGGGGGAAAACTCACTTTCCCTCACTGATTGCAGCTCTTCACCAACACCGACTTTACAAAGAAAGCCCCGCGCAGCAGCCTGGAGCTCAGGGGACCAGCGCGCAGGCACGGGGGAGGATGATTGACAGGGGCCCAGGGGGTGTGCTGAGCAACAGAAAATGCTGGAAAAACTCAGCAGGCCAGGCAACATCTGTGGAGAGAGAAATCGAGTCAACGTTTCAGGTTGAAACCCTTCGTCAGGACTGAGAGGAAACACAGGAAATGAAACCGATTAAAAGGCCAGTTTGGGGGCTGGGAAATGGGGATGAAAGAACAAAAGAGAAGTGAAGATCGGACCAGTAAAGAGACAAAAGACGGCTCGAGATGTTTATTCAATGGATGCAGTGTGAAGTGTGAAATATTCTGGGAGAATGAGAGACAGCTGCCATGTGGGAGAGAGAAAAAGGGGGAAGGGCCAAAACAAAGGGGTGGATAAAAAATATGTAAAAATGTATTGGGGGCCGTGGTTATGATCTGAAATTGTTGAACTCGATATTGAGTCCGGAAGGCTGTAAAGTGCCTGATCGGAAGATGAGGTGCTGTTCCTCGAGCTTACGCTGGGTTTCCATGGAACAATGCAAGAGCCCGAGGACGGTGAGGTCTGAATGGGAATGGAGCGGTGAATTAAAACAACAAAGGCAGGCAGGTAGTGCAGGGAACCCCTGCGGACATCCCCCTTTCAAACAAGTATACTGCTTTGGATACTGTTGAGGGGGATGACTCACCAGGGGAAGGTGGCAGCAGCCAACTTCCTGGCACTGGGGGTGCTCCTGCTGCCCAGGAAGGGGGGAAAAAGAGTGGGAGAGCAATAGTGGTAGGGGATTCTATAGTAAGGGGAACAGATAGGCGTTTCTGTGGCCGTAGACGTGAATCCAGGATGGTTTGTTGCCTCCCTGGTGCCAGGGTCAAGGATGTCACTGAGCGGCTGCAGGGCATTCTGGAGGGGGAGGGTGAACAGCCAGTGGTCGTGGTCCACATTGGTACCAACGACATAGGTAAAAAGAGGGATGAGGTCCTGCATCAAGAATTTAGGGAGCTAGGTAACAGATTAAAGAGCAGGACCTCAAAGGTTGTAATCTCTGGATTACTCCCAGTGCCACATGCTAGTAAGTATAGGAATGGGAGGATAGAGCAGATGAATGCGTGGCTAAAGAGTTGGTGTAGGGGGGAGGGTTTTACTTTCCTGGATCACTGGGCCTGCTTCTGGGAAAGGTGGGACTTGTACAAGTCAGACGGGTTGCACCTGAACCAGAGCGGGACAAATATCTTTGCGGGGAGGTTTGCTAGCACTGTTGGGGGGGGTTTAAACTAACTTGGCAGGGGGATGGGATACAGAGGGGAGCTGAAATAGGGGGGGATGTGCTGCCAATTATAGAGGAAAAAACAAGTCAGCTTGGTAGACAGGGCAAATATATAAGGGCAAGGCTGGATGGCATCTATTTTAATGCAAGGAGTCTTGCAAATAAGGTGGATGAACTGAAGGTGTTGATAAACACATGGGAGTATGATATTGTTGCTATCACGGAGACATGGTTGAGGGAGGGGCAAGACTGGCAGCTCAATATTCCAGGGTACAGAATCTTCAGGCGAGACAGAGGGGGAGGTATAAGAGGAGGGGGTGTCGCAATATTAATTAAGGAGACAATTACTGCAGTAAGGAGGGATGATATATTAGCAGGGTCCTCTAATGAGGCCATATGGGTGGAGCTTAAAAACAAAAAGGGGGCAAGCACTTTGCTGGGAGTGTACTATAGGCCTCCAAACAGTCAGGGGGAGATAGAGGAACAGATATGTAGGCAAATCTCAGATAAATGTGCAAATAATAGGGTAATAATAATGGGGGATTTCAACTTTCCCAATATTAACTGGGATAGTCAGAGTGTGAAAGGCTCAGAGGGTGTAGAATTCTTAAAGTGCATCCAGGAGAGCTTTTAGAACCAGCATGTAGAAAGTCCTACAAGAGAGGGGGCGGTACTGGACCTAATTCTAGGGAATGTGGCCGGCCAAGTGGAAAAAGTGCTAGTAGGTGAGCACTTTGGTGATAGTGACCATAATATGGTAAGATTTAAGGTGGTCATGGAAAAGGACAGGGATGGGCCGGAAATAAAGGTTCTAAATTGGGGGAAGGCCGATTTTAATAGGATAAGGCAGGATCTGGCCAAAATGGACTGGGATCAGCTACTTGTAGGAAAATCCACATCGGAGCAATGGGAGGCTTTCAGAAGGGAGATTGAGATCATACAATGGCAACATGTTCCCGTAAAGGTCAAGAGTGGTTCCAAAAACCACAGGGAACCGTGGATGTCAGGGGATATACGAGAATGGATTAGGAAAAAAAGGAGGGCTTTTGGTAGATACAAAAGGCTAAAGACGGAGGAAGCCCTAGAGGAGTACAAAAAGTGCAGGGGGATACTTAAAAAAGAAATTAGGAGATCAAGGAGGGGCCATGAAATAACACTGGCGAGCAAAATAAAGGAAAATCCGAAGATGTTTTATAAGTATATTAAGGGTAAGAGGATAACTAGGGAAAAAATAGGGCCCATTAGGGACAAAAGTGGCAATCTGTGTGTGGAGCCGGAAGATGTAGGAGGGGTTCTAAATGAATTTTTTGCATCTGTTTTCACTATGGAGAAGGACGATGTAGACATAGAAATAGGGCGGGGGGACTGTGATATGCTCGAACATATTAACATCGAGAGGGAGGAGGTATTGCCGGTTTTAGCTGGCCTAAAAATGGATAAATCCCCAGGCCCGGATGAAATGTATCCCAGGCTGCTGTGTGAGGCAAAGGAGGAGATTGCGGGGGCTCTAACACATATATTCAGGACCTCTCTGGCCACAGGGGATGTGCCAGAGGACTGGAGAACCGCTAATGTAGTACCATTATTCAAGAAGGGTAGTAGGGAAAAACCGGGGAACTACAGGCCAGTGAGCCTAACATCAGTGGTAGATAAATTATTGGAGAAAATCCTGAGGGACAAAATTTGTCTCCACTTGGAGAGGCAAGGATTAATCAGGGATAGTCAACATGGTTTTGTCAAGGGAAGATCATGTCTGACTAATTTGATTGAATTTTTTGAGGGGGTGACTAGGTGTGTGGATGAGGGTAACGCAGTGGATGTGGTATACATGGATTTCAGTAAGGCCTTCGATAAAGTCCCGCACAGGAGACTGGTCAAGAAGGTAAGAGCCCATGGGATCCAGGGTGCCTTGGCACATTGGATACAAAACTGGCTTAGTGGCAGAAGGCAGAGGGTGATGGTCGAAGGTTGTTTTTGTGACTGGAAGCCTGTGGCCAGTGGGGTACCACAGGGATCGGTGCTGGGTCCCTTGCTGTTTGTGGTCTACATTAATGACTTGGATATGAATGTAAAGGGTATGATCAGTAAGTTCGCGGATGATACAAAAATTGGTAGGGTAGTAAATAGCGAGGAGGGTAGCTTCAGTCTGCAGGACGATATAGATGGGTTGGTCAGATGGGCGGAACAGTGGCAAATGGAATTTAACCCGGAAAAGTGCGAGGTGATGCACTTTGGGGGGACTAACAAGGCAAGGGAATACACAATGAATGGAAAGACCCTAGGCAAGACGGAGGGTCAGAGGGATCTGGGTGTGCAAGTACACAGATCCCTGAAGGCGGCGGAACAGGTGGATAAGGTGGTAAAAAAGGCATATGGGATACTTGCCTTCATTAGCCGAGGCATTGAATATAAGAGCAAGGAGGTTATGATGGAGCTGTATAAAACACTGGTTAGGCCACAGCTGGAATACTGTGTGCAGTTCTGGTCGCCACACTACAGGAAGGATGTGATCACGTTAGAGAGGGTGCAGAGGAGGTTCACCAGGATGTTACCAGGGCTGGAGCGCTTCAGCTATGGAGAGAGACTGGGCAGATTGGATTTGTTTTCCTTGGAGCAGAGGAGGCTGAGGGGGGACATGATTGAGGTGTACAAAATTATGAGGGGCATAGATAGGATGGATGCTGAGGAGCTTTTTCCCTTAGTAGAGGGGTCAATAACTAGGGGGCATAGATTCAAGGTAAAGGGCGGGAGGTTTAGAGGGGATTTGAGAAAGAACTTTTTCACCCAGAGGGTGGTTGGAGTCTGGAACTCACTGCCTGAAAGGGTTGTGGAGGCAGAAACCCTCACAACATTTAAGAAGCATTTGGATGAGCACTTGAAATGCCATAGCATACAAGGCTACAGGCCAAATGCTGGAATATGGGATTAGATTAGACAGGGCTTGATGGCCGGCGCGGACACGATGGGCCGAAGGGCCTCTATCCGTGCTGTATTACTCTATGACTCTATGACAGGCGACCGGAAGCTCGGGGTCACCCTTACGGACTGAGCGGAGGTGTTCCGCAAAGCGGTCACCCAATCTGCGTTTGGACTCCCCAATATAGAGGAGACCACATCGTGAGCAGCGAATTCACTCTGTATCCACTCTATCAACATTTTTCATAATTCTAAAGCCCTCTATTAGGTCACCCCTCAGCCTTCTTTTTTCAAGAGAAAAGAGACCCAGCCTGTTCATCCGTTCCTGATATGTATACCCTCGCATTTCTGGTATCATCATCCTTGTAAATCTTCTCTGCACCCTCTCCAGTGCCTCTATATCCTTTTTATAATATGGCGACCAGAACTGTACACAGTACTCCAAGTGTGGTCTAACCAAGGTTCGATACAGGTTTAGCATAACTTCACTACTTTTCAATTCTATCCCTCTAGAAATAAACCCTAGAGCTTGGTTTGCTTTTTTTATGGCCTTGCTAACCTGTGTCGCAACTTTTAGTGATTTGTGTATTTGTACTCCGAGATCCCTTTCCTCCTCAACCCCACCTAGACTCGCACCCTCCAAGTGATAAGTGACCTCCCCATTCTTCCGACCAAAATGTAATACCTCACATTTATCTGTTCAGCCTTGGTCACTCTGCAAAAACTCTGAAATGTTTAATAATGAAATCAGGGAGTCAAAAAGCTGAGGTGAGGCAGTTTAAAAAGACAGTCCCTGACCAGAGATTGCTGGATGCTGACACTCGGTGCTCATGAGGATCGACTGTCCTATTCCCCAGGCACGGACATCCAGCCCCTCAATCACAGCAACAATTCACAAAACAATGGCAATATAACTTGGAGCAGAGACGGTTAAGTGGAGCTGTGATCGAGGTGCTCAAAATTATGAGGGGTTTTGATCGAGCAAACAAGGAGAAGCTGTTGTCACTGGCAGGAGGGTCGGTAACGAGAGGACACAGATTTCAGATCATTGGCAAGGAATCTAGAGAGGAAATGAGGAGACTTTTTTTACACAGCGAATTGTGATGATCTGGAATGCACTGCCTGAATGGGAGGTGGAAGCAGATTCAATAGTAACTTTCAAAAGGGAATTGGATATATACTAAAAGCAGAAATTTGCAGGGCTGTGGGGAAAGAGCAGGGCAGTGGGACTAATTGCATCGCTCTTTCAGAGAGCCGGCACCAGCACGATGGGCCGAAAGGCATCCTACTGTGCTCTATGATTCTATAACATCAGCTTCTCTCTGCTCACTAGTACTGAGAGAACAGGGAATAATCTTTAAATCCAGCCCAGTTATTGGGGGCTTTTAACATTAACAAGCCCCAGTTGCCTGAATTAACATGGTTCAGTCCTGGATGTGATTAAAGGCATTGGAAACAGTGGAATCGACCCACCGCAGTCACACTGTGGACACTCTGGTGTGTCAGCGGGTGGGATACACCAGGGAACCGCTTTCCACACACTGAGGTTGATTCTAATGATCGGGGGTCCCAGGGGTTCGGATACCAGATAATCAAGCTCACAAGAACACAAATTGTCTCTCCAGGCTTTATTAAGAGCGCTGAATAACACAGATCGGGTGATAATTCCCTCAATCTGGAGAATAGAAGTACAGTGGATTCGTGCGCGATCTTCTCGAGTCTGTTCCAACTGACAACGGCTTAAGTGGCCTGTTCTTATACACAAGCTTGGTTACCGCTCAGGAAATGGGATTGTTTGGACCTGTCTGTTGACCGCCTCCTGAACTCCTGCTAATTCAGGGAATTTAGTCCATCTGTGACCAGACTATAACCACAAGCCCATCTGGTTATCACACCTATACGGTCCGTGAGGTTATTATCAGATTCACACCCAGACGTTGTGCCTTCACTTGTCTGGCACTTCATCCCATAACACGGGTACAGGGGCTCAGTAATGCTTCATTCATCAGAAAAAGACAAAGTACAACAACGTACTGGGCAGCTTAACAGAATCTCATCATATTTATGGGGCCATAAATATAATAGTCATTAATAAATCCAGGAGGGGATTCAGGAGAAACTTCTTTACCCAGAGAGTGGTGAGAATGGGGAACTCGTTACCACAGGGAGTAGTTGAGGCCAATGGTATAGATGTATTTAAGGAGAAGCCAGATAAACATAGTGTTGTGTATGTAATATGTGTGCTACTTTGAACCTATGGACAGGACTGCACTACTTGTTGGGCGTAGTGATACGCAGTACCACTCCTGGCCATAGGGGTATAAATAGTACTGTGGGTACTGATCTCCCCTCAGTTCCCGCCTGTGGGCATGAAGTAAAGACCTATGTATAGTCCCTACCTCCAACCAGTAAAGACCTGTTTTATTGTTACTGATTAAGTCTTGAGTATTAATTACTTGAACAACTCACAGATTTAACACTGGCGACGAGTTTGATTCGGACCCTGCGGCAGTCACTCCACGGCAGCTTCGTCCAAAGCCAGGATGTTGCAGAGAGGTTTCCACCCTCTCCACCCCACTGGAAGACATCCTGACCTCGGAGCCTCCATCGGCGACCGTCAGCTTCTTCTCCAGCTTGGTGGTGGGTAAGCCGTTGTCTGAGCCGGGCAGCGACGCGACAGGCAGTCGACCGCGTTGGCCGCACGAACGGGGCTGGGGGAGCTGGAGGAATAGGGCGCGAGAGCCGCTTCGAGCGGGAGGCGTTTCAACAGAGCGATCGCATCTGCTGATAAGAGCCGAGAGCTGCTTCGCGATCCAGCGATCGCATCCGCTGATAAGGGCCGCACTCGGGCGATCGCGGCGAAGATAAGGGCCGCACTCGGGGGCTGAAGGGAGACGGCGTTGGGGGACGGGTGAAGACCACCAAGCGTGGGAAAACCGCCATTTTGTGGGTGGAGGACGACGGCAAGAGCGGGAAGCCGCCATCTTGGATAGCAGTAAAAAAAAAATTAAAAATCTGAGAAATTGCAAATCTACAATGCCTAAACACGGGAATATTAGCACCTTTGATAGTGACCTCGAAGATTGGGCCATATATGTTGAAAGAGTAAAAAATTATTGTAAGGCCAATAAAATTCGTGACCAAGATAAAGCTCTAACATTATTAAATTTAATGGGTGCGAAGACATACGGGCAATTGAAACACCTGTTATCACCAGATGAACCGGCGGATAAGACGTTCGATGAGATTGTTACTGTCCTGAAAGATCATCTAAACCCCACGCCGCTGATGCTAGCGGAACGATTTAAATTTTATGACAGAAGGCAGCTACAGCATGAAAGCAATGCTGATTATTTGCTGGAATTGCGTAAATTAGCGAAATATTGCCAGTTTGGAACGGGACTGACAGAGGCACTTCGAGACAAATTTGTGTGTGGTTTATTTAAACAGGATACACAAAAGCGACTGCTCGAGGAGAATGAGCTGACGCTTGAGAAGGCGGTCACTATGGCAGCAGCACACGAAGCCGCAGTGAGAGGCACGGCAGTAATGCAGCTACGGTCACCGGAGCTCAGTGCACACAAATTGGGTGTGAGTTCTGGCAAATGTTATCGTTGTGGAAAGACAACGCATGATCAGAACCAGTGTTGGTTTAAAAACCAAGAATGTAGAACTTGTGGTAGGCTTGGACATATAGCTAGAGTATGCAGGTCAGCGAAGAAGACCAACAACAAGAAGTCACCGCAAGGAAAATACGCAAAGGTACACAAGGTGACCGAACAGGAGTCCGATTCAGACGCTAGCAGTAATGAACTGGCTAGCTTAAGAGTACTCAACGCTGGTAAGGGTGCAGACCTCCAGACAATTTGGGTCACTCTTCAGATAGAAGGAGTCCAAGTAAAACTGGAATTGGACACTGGATCGGCATTGACGGTCATAAATAAGAAAGATTACGGAAAGTTATTCCAACATATTCCCCTACAGGATACGGGGATTATATTGGAAACATACACGGGGCAAAGAGTGTACCCCATCGGGAAAATAGAGGTTGCAGTGGTCCACAAGGGCGAAGACAGTCAAATAATGGACTTATATGTGATATCTGAAGGAGGTCCTCCACTACTAGGACGGGAGTGGATTAGGAAAATGAATATGGACTGGCATTTCCTACAAACAATAACGAGTGAGAACTCGGTGAAGATAGTCGGCCCAGACTCTGGAACGGATGATGGTAAGCCCAACTCCGGTGCAAAAGACAAAGTTTCAGCACAGAATTCCACTGAGCAACAACAACATAGTTTAACTGTGGATTCTGAGTCTGGCAAGTCTACTGATGTGCCCATTTCTGAGGGACACCGGGCTCGAACTCAACTCCATTTCAAACTACAACAGCAATTAGAACAAATGCTTCGCCGTTGTGAGCAAGAGTTGAATGCAACGAAAGAGTTCTTTGATATAGAGTTGGAGAATCTGGAAAGACAACAGAAGCAGCTGATGGAGAAAATGGAGCAGGAGCACACAAAACGTCTGATGTCAGAGGAGTTAATGGTCAGCCAACTCCTGCATATGCTGAAGGACAGGACTCTGAAATGGGAAAAACTTGAACACGAACTTCAATATTCAAACGAAAGGGGTTCGGAGCTCTCAAAGGTTATTGGAAGAGCTGAGGTGGCAACACAGACTGAGATGACTGCAACAGAGCAGCCCTTGGATGCCAAAAGTACGCTGACTCACGTCAACGTAGAACAACAGACCGCTGAAACAGCTGCTCCGGTAGAGGGATTGAATAGTCCGATCAATCAATCTCCAAAAGAAGTTGAAGTAGTAAAATCTCAAATGAGGTCATTAGTAAACGACTTGCTGAAAGCCCAGAAAAAGCTGGATGAAGAGGTACGCATGAAGAAGTCTCTTCAGGAAAGATGTCTGGACTTGGAACAAAAGCTGGCTAACGCCCAGCTGGGTATGGAGGAAATAGAAGACCCTCTCGCTGGCCTAGATCAGGACGACACCGAATATTACTATGTCCTGTCCTGCCCAACTTATAACTTCGACTCCCACCATACAGAAATCATGGAGGAGCACCAAAAGTCTACGGAACATCGGGAGAAGGTGGCTCTACTACGGAAAAAGGAGGGAGAAAAGGAGGAACTGCGCATGCAGCTGGCAGCTGACAGTGGAGCCCAGAGAGTCTCCAAAAAGCAGAAAAGGAAAAGTCGAAACAGAAGATGACCCATCTGAACTATTATTACCTCTACCAGATCACACACGTGGTCCCTCCGAACGGAGCCAATTCAGTTCGGAAGTTCAAACTGTTAAATCCATGGAAGGACTATTGAATGAGTCACTCCAGCAACGTGAACCGACTCCACCACAGAGATTGAATCTGTGAACTGTTTTCCGCAGAGACTGAATCTGTGATCTGTTTTGACATGAAGTTATCTATGTATCTATGTTATTCTGTTATGTAAACCTGAAGTTATATATGTATATATGTTATTACGTTATGTTAAATGGGGAGATGACTGTAAAGCTAGGAAGGGAGGAATGTTGTGTATGTAATATGTGTGCTACTTTGAACCTATGGACAGGACTGCACTACTTGTTGGGCGTAGTGATACGCAGTACCACTCCTGGCCATAGGGGTATAAATAGTACTGTGGGTACTGATCTCCCCTCAGTTCCCGCCTGTGGGCATGAAGTAAAGACCTACGTATAGTCCCTACCTCCAACCAGTAAAGACCTGTTTTATTGTTACTGATTAAGTCTTGAGTATTAATTACTTGAACAACTCACAGATTTAACACATAGGAGGATATGTCGGAGGAGGCTCGCGTCGAGCATAAACCCCGGCATGGACCAGTTGGGCCGAATGGCCTCTTTCTGTGCTGTACATTCGATGTAATAACATGAACAGTCCACCGGCGTGCTCGAGGCCTTCCGTGACCGGTGGGTACCGGAGGGACTGGCATGCATCATCACCACCAAAAATAGAATCTTCATTTAATTTAAGTTTCCTTTAAACTTTTTTGGTTATGTTACAGGTTTTATTGGTTGTGATGGTTGACTTTTAATAGGCAATTGCCTGTGATAAGGAGAAAAACAAAAATAACATTAACAGTCATATCAAGGGAATCATCAGCACAACAGATTGAAAGTTTAAACAATAGCACAAGAATTTATAAAACATTCATCCATTCCACATTCATGTCACCCCAGCTGTCTACAGGGCCCTGCGCTACAGAACAGTGTGAACTCGCTGGTGTCTCAGCAGGTCATTGGAGCTTTTAAAGCTCTTCCCAAAGTCAGAACATTTAAAGGGTCTCTCATCAGTGTGAACAAGATGGTGTTGCTTCAGGTCTGTGGAGCTTTTAAAGCTCTTCTGACAGACAGAACATTTAAAAGCTCTCTCATCAGTGTGAACTCGCTGGTGTGTGCTCAGAGCCCTGGAGCTTTTAAAGCTCTTCCCACAGTCTGAACATTTAAAGGGTCTCTCATCAGTGTGAACAAGATGGTGTTGCTTCAGGTCTGTGGAGCTTTTAAAGCTCTTCTGACAGACAGAACATTTAAACGGTCTCTCATCAGTGTGAACAAGCTGGTGTATCAGCAGGTTGGATGACTGTGTGAATCCCTTCCCACACACAGAGCAGGGAAATGGCCTCTCCCCAGTGTGAACAAGCTGGTGTACCAGCAAGTTGGTGGACTGCAAGAATCCCTTTCCACACATGGAACAGGTGAATGGCCTCTCCCCAGTGTGAACTCGCTGGTGTCTGGTCAGAGCACTGGAGCTTTTAAAGCTCTTCCCACAGTCAGAACACGTAAACGGTCTCTCATCAGTGTGAAGTTGCTGGTGTTGCTTCAGGCCCCTGGAGCATTTAAAGCTCTTCCCACAGTCAGAACATTTAAATGGTCTCTCATCAGTGTGAACAAGCTGGTGTATCAGCAGGTTGGATGACTGAGTGAATCCCTTCCCACACACAGAGCAGGGAAATGGCCTCTCCCCAGTGTGAACAAGCTGGTGTGCCAGCAGTTTGGTGGACTGCAAGAATCCCTTTCCACACACGAAGCAGGTGAACGGTCTCTCCCCAGTGTGAACTTGTTGGTGTCTGGTCAGAGCACTGGAGCTTTTAAAGCTCTTCCCACAGTCAGAACATGTAAACGGTCTCTCATCAGTGTGAACTTGCTGGTGTTGCTTCAGGTCCCTGGAGCATTTAAAGCTCTTCCCACAGTCAGAACATTTAAATGGTCTCTCATCAGTGTGAACTTGCTGGTGTTGCTTCAGATCCCCAGAACATTTAAAGCTCTTCCCGCAGTCAGAACATTTAAATGGTTTCTCATCAGTGTGAACAAGCTGGTGTCTCAGCAGGTGGGATGAATAAACAAATCCCTTCCCACACACGGAGCAGGTGAATGGACTGTCCCCAGTGTGACTGCGCTGATGAACTTCTGATGTAGACGGGGAACTGAATCCATTCCCACCATCCCCACCTTTACCCGGTTTCTCCCCGGTGTGACAGTGCACGTGTCTCGCCAGGTCAGGCGATCGGCTGAATCCGAGTCCACACACGGAACACGTGAGCGGTTTGTCTGCGCTGTGATCGCTGCTCTCTCCTTCCATGTGCAAAGGCCGATGATATTCAGGTCCTGATGAATCGAGCGACTCTGTCTGATCCTGACATGATGTTTGGTCTGAGCTTCCTGTCTGTAAATGCTCCACTTCTAAAACTCTGTAAAAGGAGTTTAGAAATGAGTAAGAGGGAGAATGTTGTCTCATGTCCCCCTTTTCCCAGCCCAGGGGCAGTGAAGCTGATTTTCAGGCCCCAGTTGCTGCACAGGTTTGTTGAAAGGATCAACAGTAATGGAGGCTGCAATACCCACAAGCCACCGCGCTCCAGAAAGCGCTCCAGCCGCCGCGTTGAGCTGTGGCTGACACCTCGCATGCACCCCATGGCCCCACTCTCTCCTGCTCCACAGGCGCCCGGCCCGCACCGCGCATGCTCAGCACACACCCTGGGCCCCTGTCAATCATCCTCCCCTGCACCTGCGCGCTGGACCCGAGCTCCAGGCTGCCGCACGGGGCTTTTTTTGTAAAGTTGGTGTTGTTTAAGAGCTGCAATCAGTGAGGAAAACATAGAAACATAGAAGATAGGAGCAGGAGTAGGACATTCGGCCCCTCGAGCATGCTCCGCCATTCAATGAGATCATGGCTGATCATCCAAATTCAGTACCCTGTCCCTGCCTTCTCCCCATATCCCTTGATCCCTTTAACCTTAAGAAATATATCCAACTCCTTCTTGAATATATTTAATGAATTGGCCTCTACTGCCTTCTTTGGTAGAGAATTCCACAGGTTCACCACTCTCTGGGTGAAGAAATTCCTCCTCATCTCTGTCCTAAATGGCTTACCCCTTATCCTTAGACTGTGACCCCTGGTTCTGGACTCCCTGACCATCGGGAACTTCCTCCCAACATTTAGTCTCTCTAGTCCTGTTAGAATTTGGAGATATTACATCTAGTTCCCTCGTCCAGATCATTAATATATATTGTGAATAGCTGGGGTCCAGCACGGGTTAGATACAGAGTAAAGCTCCCTCTACACTGTCCCATCAAACACTCCCAGGGCAGGTACAGCACGGGTTGGATACAGAGTAAATCTCCCTCGACACTGTCCCATCAAACACTCCCAGGGCAGGTACAGCACGGGTTAGATACAGAGTAAAGCTCCCTCTACACTGTCCCATCAAACACTCCCAGGGCAGGTACAGCACGGGTTAGATACAGAGTAATGCTCCCTCTACACTGTCCCATCAAACACTCCCAGGGCAGGTACAGCATGGGTTTAGATACAGAGTAATGCTCCCTCTACACTGTCCCATCAAACAAGCCCAGGGCAGGTACAGCACGGGTTATCCTTAGACTGTGACCGCTGGTTCTGGACTCCCCGACCATCGGGAACTTCCTCCCAGCATCTAGTCTGTCCAGTCCTGTGAGAATTTTATAAGTTTCAATGAGATCCCCTCTCATTCTTCTAAACTCCAGTGAGTACAAGCCTAATCGACCCAATCTCTCCTCATACATCATTCCTGCCATCCCAGGTATCAGCCTGGTGAATCTTTGCTGCACTCCTTCCATGGCAAGCACATCCTTCCTCAGATAAGGCGACTAAAACGGCACACAATACTCAAGATACGGTCTCACCAAGGCCCTGTACAACTGCAGCAAGACATCCTTGTTCCTGTACTCAAACCCTCTCACTACGAAGGCCAACATACATTTGCCTTAGCCGCCTGCTGCACCTGCATGCTTACTTTCAGCGACTGGCACAGAAGGACGCCCAGGTCTTGTTGCACTTCCCCTTCTCCCAATCTATTGCCGTTCAGATAATAATCTGCCTTCCTGTTTTTGACACCAAAATGGATAACCTTGCATTTATCAATGTTATATTGCATCTGCCATGCTTCTGCCCAATCACCCAACCTATACAAATCATACTGGAGTTTCTCGGCATCCTCCTCACAGCACACACGCCCACCCAGCTTTGTGTCATCTGCAAACTTGGAGATATTACATCTAGTTCCCTTGTCCAGATCATTAATATGTATTGTGAATAGCTGGGGTCCAGCACAGGTTAGATACAGAGTAAAGCTCCCTCGACACTGCCCCATCTGACACTCCCAGGGCAGATGCTGCACTGGTTAGATACAGAGTAAAGCTCCCTCTACACTGTCCCCATTAATCACTCCCAGGGCAGGTACAGCAAGGGTTAGGTACAGAGTAAAGCTCACTCTACACTGTCCCATCAAACACTCCCAGGGCAGGTACAGCACGGGTTAGATACAGAGTAAAGCTCACTCTACACTGTCCCATCAAACACTCCCAGGGCAGGTACAGCACGGGTTAGATACAGAGTAAAGCTCACTCTACACTGTCCCATCAAACACGCCCAGGGCAGGTACAGCATGGGTAAGATACAGAGTAAAGCTCCCTCTACACTGTCCTGTCAAACACTCCCAGGGCTGGTAAAGCATGGGTTAGAAACAGAGTAAAGCTCCCCAACACTGTCCCATCAAACACTCCCAGGGCAGGTACAGCACGGGTTAGATACAGAGTAAAGCTCCCTCTACACTTCCGCATCAAACACTCCCTGGGCAGGTACAGCACGGGTTAGAAACAGGGTAAAGCTCTCTCTAAATTGGTTCACCAACCACAGCCAACTCAGATCCAGCATGTGTTAAATGCAGCGTACAACTCCTCTGACACTATCCAATGATGCACACCAGCTCAGGTAATGCATAGTAAGAATGCAGAAAAAAATCCCTCTTCGTGTAAGTGTCAAGCACTACCAGGTAGCTTCACACATAAGTTAAGCTCGAGTCAACTTGTCGCATCAAAGGTCGAGTCTTCTGGCAGCTGTCAGACAGCTCCCTGTGGCTGGTTAGACTCTCACCTCTGGAGAGGTCTTAGTCCCACCTGATCGGCTCTGTGAATCCAGCCACCTCCAGCCAGTCCCAGTTAGTGTGACGATGATTCGACTCCTCTCTCCACTTTTCACAGATACCGTTCAGTCCAAGAATCCTTTAACATAAAACTGATTATTATTAATTCTAGAATCTGTAATTGGAATACAATTTTTGTGACTATGATTAGATTTAATTTGAATATATTTGTAATTAATGACATTAGGTTGAATTACTTACCTTAATATTAAATTGTTCTTTCCTTTCCCCTATTTATATGGACTAGACTCACCGGCAGTGTCAGCTGCCATGTCCAGCTCCACCCACACTGACTCCCACTGATGCTGTGTAACCAGGGGCGTAAACCATCTCCAGGTGACATCAGAAAGGAGCCAGGGACCATGTCACAAAGCAGCCCAAACCCCTCCCACTCTAGGTATTACAGAGTCACATGACCAGGCTCTGCTCCTGGTGTGCAGTCTCACTGGGCATGAACGCAGGTTGTACAATCAGTCCCGTCTCCAACCCTGCTCCCGCGTACTGAGACTCCAGGCAGGGAGCACTGACTCCCAAAATTACCACTGATAAATTCTCCCTCCCATCCTCTGAATGTGAGGTCCCAATATTCAAAGGCCCCCATTTCTACCTTTTGCTTTATACTCCAGAAAGTCTCCCCTCACTTTATTTCAGTGTGTCTCCATCCTGCTTTGGCAAAGAGAGAAGGTTAGTGGGAATGGTGTTTGGGATACGGCAAGGATATTACATCTCCCTTCTTGTGCTCTGAAACAAGTCTATTCCCTGTAACAGGAAGGGCGCCAGAGGCAAGAAGTGGAGGGATCTTCAGGGGGATCAAGTGCTGGGACCATCGGAGCAGTAATTGGAGGGTGCATCATGGGCAATAGGCTCCCTGTGTATTATCCCATCAAACACTCCCAGGGCAGGTACAGCATGGGTTAGATACAGACTAAAGCTCCCTCTACACTGTCCCATCAAACACACCCAGGGCAGGTACAGCACGGGTTAGATACAGACTAAAGCTCCCTCTACACTGTCCCATCAAACACACCCAGGGCAGGTACAGCACGGGTTAGATACAGAGTAAAGCTCCCTCTACACTGCCCCTTCAAACACTCCCAGGGCAGGTAGAGCACGGGTTAGATGCACAGAAAATCTCCCTCCACACTGTCCCATCAAACACGCCCAGCGCAGGTACAGCATGGGTTAGATACAGAATAAACGGCCTAGAAATTCAGTTTGGGTCGCCCAGCGCGCCTGGGCGCCGGAATTACCGCTGCACGCGGATCCACTTGCGCCAGCAGGATATTCAGTTTCAGCGCCCCAAGTGGAAGCCGGCCGTTAAACAGGGGTTTCGGCGCCCCGCTTGGGGGCGCTGAAACTGAATATCGGCGCGCAAGGTGCCGCAGCGCCACCCGCGGCGGCACGGCAGCCTGTGGTACTGCAGGCCTTCCTCTCACCCTTAAGGGGGAGGTGCCTGCAACAGCGCGATCTCCGCTCGCGAGTGCCGGCAAATGAGCCCGGCACCAAGGAGAAGTGCCGGACACTCTGGAAACAGCCGGCAATGCCGCGGGGGGGGCGGTGTAGGAGGCCGGAGACGGAGGTGTGGGCAGGCGGCCGCCGAAAATGCGGCCGGCCGCACCTCCACCTTAATTACCGCCACTACCGCCACAGGTAGGCCCCTGTGTACCGGTCGCTGTTTGCGGCCGGCGCGGAGGAGGCGGCCGCTACTAAATATGGCCAGCGGGGCGATAGCAGGGCGCTGCGCACACCGATGACGTCATCGGTGGCGGCGCAGCGCTACAGCCTAACGCCGCCATTAGCGCACCACTGAATTTCAACGGAGGTTTGCAGACTGGCGCAAAAGCCCTCTTTGGGCGCAAACTGGTGGCGCAGGCCACTGAATTTCTAGGCCAAGGTCCCTCTACACTGTCCCATCAAACACTCCCAGGGCAGGTACAACACGGGTTAGGTACAGAGTAAAGCTCCCTCTACACTGTCCCATCAAACACTCCCAGGGCAGGTACAACACGGGTTAGGTACAGAGTAAAGCTCCCTCTACACTGTCCCATCAAACACTCCCAGGGCAGGTACAACACGGGTTAGGTACAGAGTAAAGCTCCCTCTACACTGTCCCATCAAACACTCCCAGGGCAGGTACAACACGGGTTAGGTACAGAGAAAAGCTCCCTCTACACTGTCCCATCAAACACTCCCAGGGCAGGTACAGCATGGGTTAGATACAGAGTAAAGCTCCCTCTACACTGTCCCATCAAACACTCCCAGGGCAGGTACAGCACGGGTTAGATACAGAGTAAAGCTCCCTCTATGCTTTCCCATCAAACATTCCCAGAGCCAGGACAGCACGAGTTAGATACAGAGTAAAGCTCCCTCTACACTGTCCCATCAAACACTCCCAGGGCAGGTACAGCACGGGTTAGATACAGAGTAAAGCTCCCTCTACACTGTCCCATCAAACACTCCCAGGGCAGGTACAGCACGGGTTAGATACAGAGTAAAGCTCCCTCTACACTGTCCCATCAAACACTCCCAGGGCAGGTACAGCACCGGTTAGACACAGAGTAAAGCTCCCTCTACACTGTCCCATCAAACACTCCCAGGGCAGGTACAGCACGGGTTAGATACAGAGTAAAGCTCCCTCTACACTGTCCCATCAAACACTCCCAGGGCAGGTACAGCATGGGTTAGATACAGAGTAAAGCTCCCTCTACACTGTCCCATCAGACACTCCCAGGGCAGGTACAGCACGGGTTAGATACAGAGTAAAGCTCCCTCTACACTGTCCCGTCAAATACAGCCAACCCAGATCCAGCATGTGTTAAATGCAGCGTACAGCTCCTCTGACACTATCCAATCATGCACACCAGCTCAGGTAATGCATAGTAAGAATGCAGAATAAAAATCCCTCTACATGTAAGTGTCAAGCACTCCCAGGTAGCTTCACACACGAGTTAAGCTCGGGTCAACTTGTTGCATCGAAGGCCGAGTCTTATGGCAGCTGTCAGACAGCTCCCTCTGGCTGGTTAAACTCTCACCTCTGGAGGGGTCTTAGTCCCACCTGATCGGCTCTGTGAATCCAGCGACCTCCATCCAGTTCCAGTTAGTGTGACGATGATTCGACTCCTCTCTCCACTTTTCACAGATACTGTTCAGTCCAAGAATCCTTTAACATAAAACTGATTATTATTAATTCTAGAATCTGTAATTGGAATACAATTTTTGTGACTATGATTAGATTTAATTTGAATATATTTGTAATTAATGACATTAGGTTGAATTACTTACTTCAATATTAAATTGTTCTTTCCTTTCCCCTATTTATATGGACTAGACTCACCGGCAGTGTCAGCTGCCATGTCCAGCTCCACACACACTGACTCCCACTGATGCTGTGTAACCAGGGGCGTAAACCGTCTCCAGGTGACATCAGAAAGGAGCCAGGGACCATGTCACAAAGCAGCCCACACCCCTCCCACTCTAGGTATTGCAGTGTCACATGACCAGGCTCTGCTCCTGGTGTGCAGTCTCACTGGGCATGAACGCAGGTTGTACAATCAGTCCCGTCTCCAACCCTGCTCCCGCGTACTGAGACTCCAGGCAGGGAGCACTGACTCCCAAAATTACCACTGATAAATTCTCCCTCCCATCCTCTGAATGTGAGGTCCCACTATTCAAAGGCCCCCATTTCTACCTCTTGCTTTATACTCCAGAAAGTCTCCCCTCACTTTATTTCGGTGTGTCTCCATCCTGCTTTGGCAGAGAGAGACGGCTTGTGGGAATGGTGTTTGGGATACGGCAAAGGTATTACCTCTCCCTCCTTTGTGCTCTGAAACAAATCTATTCCCTGTAACAGAGAGGGCACCAGAAGCAATATGTGGAGGGATCTTCAGGGGGATCAAGTGCTGCGACCATCAGAGCATTAATTGGAGGGTGCATCATGGGCAATAGGCTCCCTGTGTATTATCCCATCAAACACTCCCAGGGCAGGTACAGCACGGGTTAGATACAGAGTAAAGCTCCCTCTACCTTGTCCTATCAAACACTCCCAGGGCAGGTACAGCACGGGTTAGAAACAGCATAAAGCTCTACTCTACACTGCCCCATCAAACACTGCCAGGGCAGGGACAGCACAGGTTAGATACAGATTAAGGATCCCGCTACACTGTCCCATCAAACACTCCCAGGGCAGTTACAGCACGGGTTAGATACAGAGTAAAGCTTCCTCTACACTATCCCATCAAACACTCCCAGGGCCGATCCAGCACGGGTTAAAAAAGAGTAAAACTCCCTCTACGCTGTCCCATCAAACACGCCCAGGGCAGGTACAGCACGGATTAGATACAGAGTAAATCTCCCTCTACACTGTCCCATCAAACACTCCCATGCTGTCCCTGCCCTGGCAGTGTTTGATGGGACAGTGTAATGCCTGCCCGGACAGCAGGCATTAGATACAGAGTAAAGCTCCCTCTAAACTGCCCCATCAAACACTCCCAGGGCAGGTACAGCACGGGTTAGATACAGAGTAAAGCTCCCTCTACACTGTCCTGTCAAACACTCCCAGGACAGGAACAGCACAGGTTAGATACAGAGGAAAGCTCTCTCTAAATTGGTTCACCAACCACAGCCAACTCAGATCCAGCATGTGTTAAATGCAGCGTACAGCTCCTCTGACACTATCCAATGATGCACACCAGCTCAGGTAATGCATAGTAAGAATGCAGAATAAAAATCCCTCTACATGTAAGTGTCAAGCACTCCCAGGTAGCTTCACACACGAGTTAAACTCGGGTCAACTGGTCGCATCAAAGGCCGAGTCTTCTGGCAGCTGTCGGACAGCTCCCTGTGGTTGGTTAGACTCCCACCTATGGAGGGGTCTTAGTCCCACCTGATCGGCTCTGTGAATCTAGTGACCTCCATCCAGTCCCAGTTAGTGTGACGATGATTCGACTCCCCTCTCCACATTTCACAGATACCGTTCAGCCCAAGAATCCTTCAACATAAAACTGATTATTATTAATTCGGGTACAGCACGGGTTAGATATAGAGTAAATCTCCCTCTACACTGTCCCATCAAACACTCCCAGGGCAGGTACAGAATGGGTTAGATACAGAGTAAAGCTCCGTCTATACTTTCCCATCAAACACTCCCAGGGCAGGTTCAGCATGGGTTAGATACAGAATAAAGCTCCCTCTACACAGTCCCATGAAACAATCCCAGGACAGCTACAGCATTGTTTAGATACACAGTAAAGCTTCCACTACACTGTCCCATCAAGCACTCCCAGGGCAGGTACAGCATGGGTGAGATACAGAGTAAAGCTCCCTCTACAGTGTCCCATCAAACACTCCCAGGACAAGTACAGCATGGGTTAGATACAGAGTAAAGCTCCCTCTAAACTGTCCCATCAAACACCCCCAGGGAAGGTAAACCATGGGTTAGATACAGAGTAAATCTCCCTCTACATTGGCACATCAAACACTCCCAGGGTAAGTACAGCATGGGTCAGATACAGAGTAAAGCTCCCCTTACACTGTCCCATCAAACACTCCTAGGGCAGGTACAGCACGGGTTAGATACAGAGTAAAGCACCCTCTACACTGTCCCATCAAACACTCCCAGGGCAGGTACAGCACGGGTTGAATACAGAGTAAAGCTCCCTCTACAGTACCCCATCAAACCTCCTCATGGCAGGTACAGTGCAATTTAGATACAGCGTAAAGCTCCCTCTACACTGTTCCATCAAACACTCCCAGGCCAGCTACAGCATGGGTTAGGTACAGAGTAAAGCTCCCTCTAAACTGTCCCATCAAACACCCCCAGGGCAAGTAAAGCGTGGGTTAGATACAGAGTAAATCTCCCTCTGCATTAACCGATCAAACACTCCCAGGACAGGTACAGCATGGGTTAGATACAGAGTAAAGCTCCCTCTATAATGACCCATCAAACACTCCCAGGGCAGGTACAGCACGGGTTACATACAGAGTAAAGGTCCCTCCACACTGTCCCATCAAACACTCCCAGGGCAGGTACAGCACGGGTTAGATACAGAGTAAAGGTCCCTCTACACTGTCCCATTAAACACATCCAGGGCAGGTATAGCATGAGTTAGATACAGAGTTAAGCTCCCTCTACACTGTCCCATCAAACACCCCCAGGGCAGGTACAGCGCAGGTTAGGTACAGGGTAAAGCTCCCTCTAAACTGTCCCATCAAACACCCCCAGGGCAGGTACAGCACGGGTTAGATACAGAGTAAAGCTCCCTCTACAGTGTCCCATTAAACCTCCCATGGGCAGGTAATTCACGTGTAAGATATAGAGTCAAGCTCCCTCTACACTGTCCCATCAAACACTCCCAGGGCAGGTACAGCACGGGTTAGATACAGAGTAAAGCTCCCTCTACACTGTCCCATCAAACACTCCCAGGGCAGGTACAGCACGGGTTAGATACAGAGAAAAGCTCCCTCTACACTGTCACATCAAACACTCCCAGGGCAGATACAGCATGAGTTAGATACAGAGTAAAGCTCCCTCTAAATTTTCCCAACAAACACCCCCAGGGCAGGTACAACATGGGTTAGATACAGAGTAAAGCTCCCTCTACATTGTCCCATCAAACACTCCCAGGGCAGGTACAGCATGAGTTAGATACAGAGTTAAGCTCCCTCTACACTGTCCCATCAAACACCCCCAGGGCAGGTGCAGTGCGGGTTAGATACAGAGTAAAGCTCCCCTTACACTGTCCCATCAAACACTCCCAGGGCAGGTACAACGTGGGATAGGTACAGAGAAAAGCTCCCTCTAAATTGTCCCAACAAACACTCCCAGTGCAGGTACAGCATGATTTAGATACAGAGTAAAGCTCCCTCTACAGTGTCCCATTAAACCTCCCCAGGGCAGGTACAGCACGGGTTAGATACAGAGTAAAGCTCCCTCTAAAGTGTCCCATCAAACACCCCCAGGGCAAGTAAAGCGTGGGTTAGATACAGTGTAAATCTCCCTCTGCATTAACCAATCAAACACTCCCAGGACAGGTACAGCATGGGTTAGATACAGAGTAAAGCTCCCTCTGTAATGTCCCATCAAACACTCGCAGGGCAGGTACAGCACAGGTTAGATACAGAGTAAAGCTCCCTCTACACTGTCCCATTAAACACACCCAGGGCAGGTATAGCATGAGTTAGATACAGAGTTAAGCTCTCTCTACACTGTCCCATCAAACACCCCCAGGGCAGGTACAGTGCGGGTTAGATACAGAGTAAAGCTCCCTCTAAATTGTCCCAACAAACACCCCAGGGCAGGTACAACATGGGTTAGATACAGAGTAATGCTCCCTCTACACTGTCCCATCAAACACTCCCAGGGCAGGTACAGCGCGGGTTAGATAGAGAGTAAATCTCCCTCTACACTGTCCCATCAAACAGCCCCAGGGCAGGTACAGCGCAGGTTATATACAGAGTAAAGCTCCCTCTGCAGTGTCCCACTAAACACACCCAGGGCAGGTATAGCATGTGTTAGATACAGAGTAAAGCTCCCTCTACACTTTCCCATCAAACACTCCCAGGGCAGGTACAGCATGAGTTAGATACAGAGTAAAGCTCCCTCTAAATTTTCCCAACAAACACCCCCAGGGCAGGTACAACATGGGTTAGATACAGAGTAATGCTCCCTCTACACTGTCCCATTAAACACTCCCAGGGCAGGTACAGTGCGGGTTAGATAGAGAGTAAAGCTGCCTATACACTGTCCCATCAAACACTCCCAGGGCAGGTACAACGTGGGATAGGTACAGAGAAAAGCTCCCTCTAAATTGTCCCAACAAACACTCCCAGTGCAGGTACAGCATGATTTAGATACAGAGTAAAGCTCCCTCTACACTGTCCCATCAAACACCCCCAGGGCAGGTGCAGTGCGGGTTAGATACAGAGTAAAGCTGCCTATACACTGTCCCATCAAACACCCCCAGGGCAGGTACAACATGGGTTAGGTACAGAGTAATGCTCCCTCTACACTGTCCCATCAAACACTCGCAGGGCAGGTACAGCATGGGTTAGATACAGAGTAAGGCTCCCTCGACACTGTCCCATCAAACACTCCAAGGGCAGGTACAGCATGGGTTAGATACAGAGTAAAGCTGCCTCTACACTGTCCCATCAATCACTCCCCGGGCAGGTACAGCACGGGTTAGATACAGAGTAAAGCTCCCTCTACACTGTCCCATCAAACACTCCCAGGGCAGGTACAGCGCGGGTTAGATACAGAGTAAATCTCCCTCTACACTGTCCCATCAAACACTCCCAGGGCATGTACAGCATGAGTTAGATGCAGAGTGAAGCTCCCTCTACACTGTCCCATCAGCACTCCCAGGGCAGGTACAGTGTGGGTTAGTTAGAGAGTAAAGCTCCGTCTACATTGTCCCATCAAACACTCCCAGTGCAGGTACAGCATGAGTTGGATACAGAGCAAAGCTCCCTCTACACTGTCCCATTAAACACTGCCAGGGCAGGTAACGCGCGGGTTAGATACAGAGTAAAGCTCCCAATGCTGGGAACTCAACATCCAGGGGTATTCAATATTCAGGAAGGATAGGCAAAAAGGAAAGGCAGGTGTGGAAGCATTGCTGGTTAAAGAAGGGATTAACACAATTGTAAGGAAGGATATTGGCTCTGACGATGTGGAATCTGTATCGGTCGAACTGAGAAATACCAAGGGGCAGAAAACGTTATTGGAAGTGGTATATATTAAAAGGGAAATTAGAGAAGCGTGCAATAAGGGCACAGCAGTCATCATGGGTGACTTTAATCTACATATAGATTGGGCCAACCAAATTAGTAACAATACTGTGGAGGAAGAATTCCTGGGGTGCTTACAGGATGGTTTCCTGGACCAATATGTCGAGGAACCAACCAGAGATCAGGTCATCTTAGACTGGGTATTATGTAATGAGAAAGGATTAATTAGCAATCTTGTTGTACGGGGCCCCTTGGGTCGGAGCGATCATAATATGATAGAATTCTTCATTAAGATGGAGAATGAAGTAATTGACTCAGAGACGAGGGTCCTGAATTTAAATAAAGGAAACTACGATGGTCTGAGGCGCGAGTTGGGTAGGATTGATTGGAGAATGTCACTCAAAGGGTTGACGGTGGATAGGCAATGGCAAACATTCAAAGACCGCATGGATGAACTACGGAATTTGTTCATCCCAGTTTGGCATAAAAATAAAACAAAAAAGGAGACTCAACCGTGGCTAACAAGGGAATTTAGGGATAGCATAAGATCCAAGGAGAGGACATATAAATTGGCCAGAAAAAGCAGTAAACCTGAGAATTGGGAGCAGTTTAGGATTCAACAAAGGAGGACAAAGGGATTAATTAAGAAAGGGAAAATAGAACATGAGAGTAAGCTTGCAGGGAACATAAAAACTGACTGTAAAAGCTTTTATAGATATGTGAAGAGAAAAAGATTGGTGAAGTCAAGCGTAGGTCCCTTGCAGTCAGAATCAGGGGAATTTATAATGGGGAACAAAGAAATGGCAGACCAATTAAATACATATTTTGGTTCTGTCTTCACAAAGTAGGACACAAATAACCTCCCAGAGATGCCGGGGAACATAGAGTTTGATGAAAGGGGGGAACTGAAAGAAATCAGTATTTGTCAGGAAATGGTGTTAGGGAAATTGATGGGATTGAAGGCGGATAAATCCCCAGGGCCTGATAATCTACATCCTAGGGTACTTAAGGAAGTGGCCCTAGAAATAGTAGAAGGAATCTGGAACAGAACCCATGGATTGGAGAGTAGCTAATGTTACCCCACTATTCAAAAAAGGTGGTAGATAGAAAATGGGGAATTACACACTGGTAAGCCTGACATCGGTAGTGGGGAAAATGCTAGAGTCCATTATAAAAGATGTAATAGCAGAGCACTTGGAAAACAGTGACAGGATCGGACAACGTTAACATGGATTTACAAAAGGTAAATCATGCTTGACTAATCTACTGGAATTTTTTGAGGATGTAACTGGTAAAATAGATAAGGGAGAACCAGTGGATGTGGTGTATTTGGTTTCAGAAGGCTTTCGATAAGGTCCCGCATAAGAGATTAGCATGTAAAGTTAAGGCACATGGGATTGGGGGCAAGGTATTGACTTTGATAGAGAACTGGTTGGCAGACAGAAAGCAAAGAGTTGGAATAAGCAGGTCTTTTTCTGAATGGCAGGCAGTGACTAGTGGGGTACCGCAGGGATCGGTCCTTGGACCCCAGCTATTCACAATATATATTAATGATCTAGACAAGGGAACTAGATGTAATATCTCCAAATTTGCAGACGACACAAAACTGGGTGGGTGTGTGTGCTGTGAGGAGGATGCCGAGAAACTACAGGTTGGGTGATTGGGCAGAAGCATGGCAGATGCAATATAACGTGGATAAATGTGACGTTATCCACTTTGGTGGCCAAAACAGGAAGGCAGATTATTATCTGAATGGCAATAGTTGGGAGAAGGGGAAGTGCAACGAGACCTGGGTGTCCTTGTGCACCAGTCGCTGAAGGTAAGCATGCAGGTGCAGCAGGCGGTTAAGAAGGCAAATGGCATGTTGGCCTTTGTAGCGACAGGATTCGAGTACAGGAACAAGGATGTCTTGCTGCAGTTGTACAGGTCCTTGGTGAGACCAATCCTTGAGTAATGTGTGCAGTTTTGGTCGCCTTATCTGAGGAAGGATGTTCTTGCCATGGAAGGATTTCAGCAAAGATTCACCAGGCTGATACCTGGGATGGCAGAAATGACGCATGAGGAGAGATTGGGTCGATTGGGCTTGTACTCACTGGAGTTTAGAAGAATGAGAGGGGATCTCATTGAAACTTATAAAATTCTGACAGTACTGGGGAACTAGATGCAGGAACGATGTTTCCGATGGTCAGGGAGTCCAAAACCAGGGGTCACAGTCTAAAGACAAGGGGTAAGCCATTTAGACAGAGTTAAGGAGGAATTTCTTCACCCAGAGAGTGAACCTGTGGAATTCTCTACCACAGAAGGCTGTAGAGGCCAATTCATTAAATATATTCAAGGAGTTGGATATATTTCTTAAGGCTAAAGGGATCAAGGGATATGGAGAGAAAGCAGGGACAGGGTACTGAATTTGGATGATCAGCCATGATCGCATTGAATGGCAGAACAGGCTCGAGGGGCCAAATGGCCCATTCCTGCTCCTATCTTCTGCGTTTCTATGTTTCTATGGTTGTTAAGATCTGGAACGCACCATCTGAAAGGATGCTGGAATCAGGTTCCACAGCAACTTTCAAACGGTAATTGTACATGTACTTGAAGAGGACTAGTTTGCAGAGTTCTGGGGATAAAGCTGGGGTTTGGGACTAAATTGGACAGCTCTTTCAAAGAGCCAGCACAGACAGGATGGGCCGAATCATCACCTTCTGTGCTGTTAGATTCTATGATCAGTGTGAAGATGCTGGTGTCTCTTAAGGCTCTTCAAGCTTTTAAAGCTCTTCCCAGTCAGAACATTTCACAGATCTCTCGTCAGTGTGAACAAGGTGGTGTGCCAGCAGGTTGGAGGACCGAGTGAATCCCTTCCCACACACAGTGCAGGTGAACAGTGAATCAAATCAAATCAAATTAAATCAACTTTTATTGTCATTGTTAGTGCACAAGTGCAGTACAACTAAATGTAGGCTTGCGGCTCCCGAGAGTGTACATTTAGATTAAGACATTTAAACATTCAACATACATTTGGCTTGTAATACATTAACATAAACATAACCATAATAAAGTGCATTGGCAGATGTGCAGGCTTTAGAGTTTATTTGTGGAGTTCAGTAGGATGACAGCCCTGGGAAAGAAGCTGTTCCTAAATGTGGTCGTACGGGTGCAAATGCATCTGTAGCATCTCCCAGATGGCAGGAGGGTGAACAGACTGTGGCTGGGGTGGGTAGGGTCTTTGATGATGGACCGTGACCTCCGTAAACAGCGTTTCTGGTATATGTGCTCTATGGTCGGTAGCCAGTGTGAAATCGTTGGTGTCCATTCAGCTCCCGGGAGCTTTTAAAACTTTTCCCACAGTCAGAACATTTAAAGGGTCTCTCGTCAGTGTGAACTCGCTGATGTGCCAGCAGGTTGGAGGACCGAGTGAATCCCTTCCCACAGACAGAGCAGGTGAACGGCTTCTCCCCAGTGTGAGCTCGCTGGTGTCCCTTCAGCTCCCCAGGACTTTTAAAGCTCATCCCACAGTGGGAACATTTAAATGGTCTCTTATCAGTGTGAGCAAGCTGGTGTCTCAGCAGGGTGGATGAACCAGTGAATCCCTTCCCACACATGGAGCAGGTGAACCGCCTCTCCCCAGTGTGAACTCTCTGGTGTATCTGGAGCTTGGATGAGTCTGCAAATCCCTTCCCACACACGGAGCAGGAGAACGGTTTCTCCCCAGTGTGAACTTGCTGGTGTGCATGGAGGTTGGATGACTGAGTGAATCCCTTCCCACATTCAACACACGTGAACGGCCTCTCCCCAGTATGAACTCACTGGTGTATCTGGAGCTTGGATAACTCTGCGAATCCCTTCCCACACACGGAGCAGGTGAACGGCCTCTCCCCGATGTGAGTGTGCCGATGAGTTTCCAGCTTGGATGGATAACTGAATCTCTTCCCACAATCCCCACATTTCCACAGTTTTTCCGTGGTGCGGGAGTCCTTGTGTTTATCCAGGTTGGACGATCAGTTAAAGCCTCATCCACACACAACACGTGTACGGTTTCTCCCCGCTGTGAATGGTGCGATGTTTTTCAGGCTGTGTAACTGGTTAAACCTCTTTCCACAGTCAGTGCACTGGAACACTCTTACTCGGGTGTGTGTTTTCCAGTCACACGGATGTTTGAAATCTTTTCCCACAGACAGAACAAACAAACATTTGTCCTTCCATATTCAAAGGTCAATGATATTCAGGTCCTGATGAATGGAGTGACTCTGTCAGATCTTGATGTGATGTTTGGTTTGAGTATCCCATCTGCAAATCCTCCCCTTCTAATACCCTGTAAAAGGAGTTTAGAAAAGCCATCACTGTAAATACAGGATAGAAATTCAGAACAAACAATTCTAGTTTCTGTGGAACATTCTTTCCTCTCATTTCCCCAAAGCTGTAAATCCCCATCCCACACACTCTCCCTCCTCCCTGTGCTGAAATCCAAACCCATCGCACCATCTCCAACATTTCTTTCCTCCACTCCCAGTTTTCCCCCTCACTCTACTCTGGTTGGGTTCAGTTCTACACCCGCTTTGTGCAGAGTGAGAATAAAATCAATGAGTCAATGATTGTCTCTCCTGGTCACGGGGACCCTGAAGCCCCGCCCACTCCTTGTTCCTGTACCAAGATGGCCACGCATGCGCCGTGCTGCCAGTGGAACCGGTCTGTCTTTCCTGCACCAAGATGGTGGCGCGTAACCCGGGCCTGTCACCGAGAAAAAGCCTCACAACTGCAGTCCGGTGGAACAGAGACCAGGCCGCTGGATCTCATTCGGGCCTGAGGCCGTTCTCCAGCTTTATAAACCCTGCGGCGCGGACTACCCGCAGTTTATTAATCTCCCGACCCCACTCCCGCCGACCAATAGCTCCGCCCGGTGACCGTGCGGGGCTTTCTTTGTGAGGGACTCGTGACCCGGGCCCAGGGCCTGATTGACGGGAGCTTACAACCAATAGGGAACGAGCGGGGCGGGGCTGGAGGAGCGAGCTGGCGGCGGGTCCTCCAACCAACCGGGGAGCCTGAGGGGCGGGACTTGTGCCGGCTGATTGTCTGATCCGCAGGGCAGCGAGTTTCTCCAGTCCCTTGTTCAGGGCCCGGGGCCAGGGGAGGCTGTGGGCCTTTATTCCCCTCATTGGACACAAGGCTCTTTGGCTCACAACACACGGGCTCAGGTTGCAATACAGACTTTTTAAATTCATGAATCAAAGGGACAGGGTCTCTCATTCTGTTGTGCGACAGTTCCTGGGACAGACTGTATCTCCCCCTCTCCTCCACACAGGGATTTGTGCTGGTTAAAGGGACCGCAATTCTCCTTGTTCTGCGAGTTTGTAATTAACTTTATCCCATATTACAGACTCCAGGAGTTTACCAATAACTCCTCGAGTCTTGGTTTTGATCTTCCAGAATTCCTTAAATTCTAGAATGGTCCCCGGGGATCGGAAGGTATCAAATGTAACCCCACCATTCAAGAAAGGAGGGCGAGAGAAAACAAGGACCCCTGGGCCAGTTAGCCTGACATCAGTGGTACGTGCAAAAAAGATTCACAAGAATGACACCAGAACTGGGAGGATATACCGATCAGGAAAGGCTGAACAGGCTGGGGGCTCATTTCTCTGGAAAAGAGAAGGCTGAGGGGTGACCAGATAGAGGTCATCAAGATTATGAAAGGGTTTGATAGGGTAGACGTGGAGAAAATGTTTCCACTTGTCGGGGGAGACCAGAACTAGCTGTCATAGATATCAGATATAAGAGAGAGAACTAGCACCAGAGTAAAGAAAAGTTCAGAAATAGGAGGAATCAGACGGGGCAAAAGCGAGGCAGACTAAGATGGGTTTGGAGGGCATGTGTGTAAATGTACATAGTCTGGTAAATAAGGTTGGTGAGCTGCAGGCACAAGGTGCCACAGGGGACTATGATATAGGGGCAATAACAGAGACCAGACTCAAAGAAAGGGAGGATTGGGATCTTAATATTCCTCGCTACAAGGTAATCAGGAAAGATAGAGAACGAAAAAGAGAAGGGGTGGCAGTATTGATCAACTAAACTATTACAGCATTGGAGAGGGTGATGTAGTCGAGGGAGCAAAGATTGGTTTGAATTCAGGAACAATAGAGGAGCGATTACACTGCTGGGTGTTTACTACAGGCCACCAAATAGTGGGGAGGAGATAGAGGAGCTATTACACTGCTGGGTGTTTACTACAGGCCACCAAATAGTGGGGAGGAGATAGAGGAGCGATTACACTGCTGGGTGTTTACTACAGGCCACCAAGTAGTGGGGCGGAGATAGAGGAGCGATTACACTGCTGGGTGTTTACTACAGGCCACCAAATAGTGGGAAGGAGATAGAGGAGCGATTACATTGCTGGGTGTTTACTACAGGCCACCAAATAGTGGGGAGGAGATAGAGGAGCGATTACACTACTGGGTATTTACTACAGGCCACCAAATAGTGGGGAGGAGATAGAGGAGCAGATTTGCAGGCAAATTACAGAAAGATGCAAGAACATAGAAACATAGAAGATAGGAGCAGGAGTAGGCCATTCGGCTCCTCAAGCCTGCTCTGCCATTCAATGCGATCATGGCTGATCATCCAATTTCAGTACCCAGTCCCTGCTTTCTCCCCATACCCCTTGATCCCTTTAGCCTTAAGAAATATATCCAACTCCTTCTTGACTATATTTAATGAATTGGCCTCTACTGCCTTCTGTGGCAGAGAATTCCACAGGTTCACCACTCTCTGGGTGAAGAAATTCCTCCTCATTTCAGTCCTAAATGGCCTACCCCTTATCCTTAGACTGTGACCCCTGTTTCTGGACTCCCCGACCATCGGGAACATCCTTCCTGCATCTAGTCTGTCTAGTCCTGTCAGAATTTTATAAGTTTCAATAAGATCCCCTCTCATTCTTCCAAACTCCAGCGAGTACAAGCCCAATCGTCCCAATCTCTCCTCATACGTCATTCCTGCCATCCCAGGTGTCAGCCTGGTGAATCTTTGCTGAATTCATTCCATGCCTTGACTAATTTACTGGAATTTTTTGAGGATGTAACTGGTAAAATAGATTAGGGAGAACCAGTGGGTGTGGTGTATTTGGACTTTCAGAAGGCTTTTGATAATGTCCCGCATAAGAGATTAGCATGTAAAGTTAAGGCACGTGGGATTGGGGGCAAGGTATTGACTTGGATAGAGAACTGGTTGGCAGACAGAAAGCAAAGAGTTGGAATAAACGGGTCTTTTTCCGAGTGGCAGGCAGTGACTAGTGGGGTACCGCAGGGATCGGTCCTTGGACCCCAGCTATTCACAATATATACTAATGATCCAGACAAGGGAACTAGATGTAATATCTCCAAATTTGCAGACGACACAAAGCTGGGTGGGTGGGTGTGCTGTGAGGAGGATGCTGAGAAACTCCAGTATGATTTGGATAGGTTAGGTCATTGGGCAAAAGCATGGCAGATGCAATATAACGTGGATAAATGTGAGGTTATCCACTTTGGTGGCAAAAACAGGAAGACAGATTATTATCTGAATGGCAATAGATTGGGAGAAGGGGAAGTGCAACGAGACCTGGGCGTCCATGTGCACCAGTCGCTGAAAGTAAGCATGCAGGTGCAGCAGGCGATTTTAAGGAGGCAAATAGTATGTTGGCCTTCGTAGCGAGAGGGTTCGAGTACAGGAACAAGGATGTCTTGCTGCAGTTGTACAGGGCCTTGGTGAGACCACACCTTGAGTATTGTGTGCAGTTTTGATCACCTTATCTGAGGAAGGATGTTCTTGCCATGGAGGGAGTGCAGCGAAGATTCACCAGACTGATACCTGGGATGGCAGGAATGACGTATGGGGAGAGATTGGGTCGATTGGACTTGTACTCGCTGGAGTTTAGAAGAATGAGAGGGGATCTCATTGAAACTTATAAAATTCTAACAGGACTAGACAGACTCGATGCAGGAAGGATGTTCCCGATGGCCGGGGAGTCCAGAACCAGGGGTCACAGTCGAAGGATTCGGGGTAAACCATTTAGGACGGAGATGAGGAGGAATTTCTTCACCCAGAGAGTGGTGAACCTGTGGAATTCTCTACCACAGAAGGCAGTGGAGGCCAATTCATTAAATATATTAAAGGAGTTAGATATATTTTTTAAGGCTAAAGTGATCAAGGGATATGGGGAGAAGGCAGGGACGGGGTACTGAATTTGGATGATCAGCCATGATCTCATTAAATGTCAGAGCAGGCTCGAGGGGCCGAATGGCCTACTCCTGCTCCTATCTTCTATGTTTTTATATTTCTATTACTCTCACTATTACCTCAATGCTAATGAATCGGGGGGAAACTCTCCACTGGCTGGAGTCAGACCGAGCACAAAGGAAGATGGTTGTGGTGGTTGGAGGTCAATCATCACAGCCCCAGGACATCGCTGCAGGAGTTCCTCAGGGCAGTGTCCTCGGCCCAACCCTCTTCAACTGCTTCATCAATGACCTTCCCTCCATCATAAGGTCAGAAGTAGGAATGTTCGCTGGTGACTGCACAGTATTCAGTTCCATTTGCAACTCCTCAGATAATGAAGCAGTCCATGCCCGCATGCAACAAGACCTGGACAACATTCAGGCTTGGGCTGATAAGTGGCAGGTAACATTCACACCACACAAGTGCCAGGCAATGACTATCTCTGACAAGCGAGCGTCTAATCACCGCCCCTTGACATTCAACAGCATTCCCATCACCGAATCCCCCACCATCAACATCCTGGGGGTCACCGTTGACCAGAAACTTAACTGGACCAGCCACATAAATACTGTGGTTACAAGAGCAGGTCACAGGCTAGGTATTCTGTGGCGAGTGTCTCACCTCCTGACTCCCCAAAGCCTTTCCACCCTCTGCAAGGCACAAGTCAGGAGTGTGATGGAATACTCTCCACTTGTCTGGATGAGTGCAGCTCCAACAACACTCAAGAAGCTCAACACCACCCAAGACAAAGCAGCCCGCTTGATTGGCATCCCATCCACCACCTTAAACATTCACTCCCTCCACCACTGGCGTACCGTGGCTGCAGTGTGTACCATCTACAAGATGTACAGCAGCAACTCGCCAAGGCTTCTTCGGCAGCACCTCCCAAACCGACAACCTCTTCTACCTGGAAGAACAAGGACAGCAAGCACATGGGAACACCTGATAGAATACATATATCCCTGAAGGCAGCAGGACAGGCAGAAAAGGTGGTTAAAAAGGCTGATGGGATACTTGCCTTCATTAGCCGAGGCATAGAATATAAGAGCAGGGAGGTGATGATGGAGCTGTACAAAACGTTAGTTAGGCCACAGCTGGAATACTGTGCAGTTCTGCTAGCCACACTATAGGAAGTATGTGATTGCATTGGAGAGGGTGCAGAGGAGATTCACCAGGATGTTACCTGGGCTGGAGCGCTTCAGCTATGAAGAGAGATTGGACAGGCTGGGGTTGTTTTCCTTAGAGCAGAGAAGGCTGAGGGGGGACCTGATTGAGGTGTACAAAATTTTGAGGGGCATAGATAGGGTAGATGGAAAGGAACTTTCCCCTTAGTAGAGGGGTCAATAACCATTCGTTTCAAGGTAAGGGGCAGGAGGTTTAGAGGGGATTTGAGGAAAAACTTTTTTCCCCCCAGAGGGTGGTTGGAAACTGGAACTCACTGCCTGAAAGGGTGGTAGAGGCAGGAACCGTCACAACATTCAAGAAGCATTTAGATGAGCACTTGAACCGCCATAGCATACAAGGCTACGGACAAAGTGCTGGAAAATGGGATTAGAATAGACAGGGCTTGATGGCCGGTGTAGACACGATGGGCCGAAGGGCCTCTTTCTGTGCTGTATAACTCTATGACTCTATGACCACCAACTCCAAGTCAAACACCATTCTAACTTGGAAGTATATTGCCATTCCTTCATCGTCGCTGGTCAAAGTCCTGGAACTCCCTCCCTGACAGCACTGTGGGAGTACCTTCACCACACGGACTGCAGCGGTTCAAGAAGGTGGCTCACCACCACCTTCTAAAGGGCAATTAGGCATGGGCAATAAATGCTGGCCTTCCCAGCGACGCCCACATCCCATGAACGAATTTAAAAAAAACTTCATCCCATAACACGCGTACAAGGGCTCAGTAATGTTTAATTCATCAGAAAAAGACAAAGTACAACAACATACTGGTCAGCTTAACAGAGTCTCATCATATTTATGAGGCCATAAACTTAAAATAGTCACTAATAAATCCAGTAATGAATTCAGGAGAAGTGTCTTTACCCAGAGAATGGTGAGAATGGGGAACTCGCTACCACAGGGAGTAGTTGAGGTGAACAGCACAGATGGATTTATGGGGAAGCCACACAAGGGAGAAAGGAATGGGAGGAGATGTTGATCGGGTTAATTGAAGTAGAGTGGGTGTGGGGCATAAACACCAGCATGGACCAGTTGGGTCGAATGGCCTGTTTCTGTGCTGTACATTCTATGTAACACCATCAACAATCAATCGAAGGGAATCATCAGCACAACAGATTGAAACATTAAACAGCAGTCCAAGAATTTATAAAACATTCATCCATTCCATGTTCATGTCACCCCAGCTGTCTTCAGGGCCCTGTGCTACAGAACAGTGTGAACTCGCTGGTGTCTCTTCAGCTCCCCGGAGCTTTTAAAGCTCTTAGCACAGTCAGGACATTTAAATGGTCTCTCATCAGTGTGAACAAGCTGGTGTGTCAGCAGGTGGGATGACCGAGTGAATCCCTTCCCACACACGGAGCAGGTGAACGGCCTCTCCCCGGTGTGAACTCGCTGATGTTGCTTCAGATCCCCAGAGGTTTTAAAGCTCTTCCCACAGTCAGAACATCTAAATGGTCTCTCATCAGTGTGATATTGCTGGTGTGTCAGCAGGTTGGATGACCGAGTGAATCCCTTCCCACACACAGAGCAGGTGAACGCCCGCTCACCAGTGTGAACTTGCTGGTGTTCCTTCAGATTCCCAGAGGTTTTAAAGCTCTTCCCACAGTCAGAACATTTAAATGGTCTCTCATCAGTGTGAACTTGTTGGTGTGTCAGGAGGTGGGATGACTGAGTGAATCTCTTCCCACACACGGAGCAGGTGAACGCCCGCTCACCAGTGTGAACTCGCTGGTGTTCCTTCAGATTCCCAGAGGTTTTAAAGCTCTTCCCACAGTCAGAACATCTAAATGGTCTCTCATCAGTGTGAACTCATTGGTGTGTCAGCAGGTTGGATGACCGAGTGAATCCCTTCCCACACACGGAGCAGGTGAATGGCCTCTTCCCAGTGTGAACTGGCTGGTGTCTGTTCAGATTCCCGGAGCTTTTAAAGCTCTTCCCACAGACAGAACATGTAAATGGTCTCTGATCGGAGTGAACTCGCTGATGTTGCTTCAGATCCCCAGAGGTTTTAAAGCTCTTCCCACAGGCAGAACATTTAAATAGTCTCTCATCAGTGTGAACTCGCTGGTGTGTCAGGAGGTGGGATGACTGAGTGAATCTCTTCCCACACACGGAGCAGGTGAACAGAATCTCTCCTGCTCTCTCCAGCTGGTGTCTCTTCAGATCCTGGGACGTTTTAAATCTCTTCCCACAGTCAGAACATTTAATGTGAACAAGCTGGTGACTCAGGAGGGTGGCAGAATGAGAGAATCGCTTCAAAAACACAGAGCAGGTCAACGGTCTCTCATTGGTGTGGACAAGCTGGTCTCTCAGCAGCACGGAGGGTGCAATTAATCCCTGCCCACACACGGAGCGGGTTAAAGGTCTCTCCCTAGTGTGATCCTGCTGGTGTATCATCGGAGCGGATGACTGAGTGAATCTCTTCTGGAACACGGGGCCGGTGAATGGGCTCTCCCCAGTGTGTAGCCACTGCTGTTGCTTCAGGTACTTGTATATTTTGAAGCTCTTCCCACACTCAGAACATTTAAAAGGTCTCTCATCAGTGTGAACTCGCTGGTGTGCCAGCAGATTGGAGGAGCGACTGAATCAGGTCCTGATGAATCGAGCGACTCTGTCTGTTCTTGACGTGATGTTCGGTCTGAGCTTCCTGTCTGTAAATGCTCCACTTCTAAAACCCTGTAAAAGGAGTGTAGAAAGGGGTAAGAGGGAGAATGTTGCCTCATGCCCCCCTTTCCCAGCCCAGGGGCAGTGAAGCTGATTTTCAGGCCCCAGCTGCTGCACAGGTTACATACGAACATACGAATTAGGAGCAGGAGTAGGCCACTCGGCCCCTCGAGCCTGCTCCGCCATTCAATAAGATCATGGCTGATCTGATTACTCCACATTCCCGCCTACCCCCGATAACCTTTCACCCCCTTGCTTATCAAGAATCTATCTACCTCTGCCTTAAAAATATTCAAAGACTCTGCTTCCACCGCCCTCTGAGGAAGAGAGTTCGAAATACTCACGACCCTCTGTAATAAAAAATTTCTCCTCATCTCTGTCTTAAATGGGCGACCCCTTATTTTTAAACCGTGACCCCTAGTTCTAGATTCTCCCACAAGAGGAAACATCCTCTCCACATCCACCCTGTCCAGACCCCTCAGGATCTTATATGTTTCAATCAAGTCACCTCTTACTCTTCTAAACTCCAGCGGATACAAGCCTAGCCTGTCCAACCTTTCCTCATAAGACAACCCACCCATTCCAGGTATGAGTCTAGTAAACCTTCTCTGAACTGCTTCCAATGCATTTACATCCTTCCTTAAATAAGGAGACCAATACTGTACACAGTGCTCCAGATGTGGTCTCACCAACGCCCTGTATAACTGAAGCATAACCTCCCTACCTTTGTATTCAGTTTCCCTCGCAATAAAGAATAACATTCTATTAGCTTTCCTGATTACTTGTTGTACCTGAATACTAACCTTTTGCGATTCATGCATTAGGATACCCAGATCCCTCTGCATCTCAGAGCTCTGCAATCTCTCACCATTTAGATAATATGCTTCTTTTTTATCCTTCCTGCCAAAATGGACAACTTCACATTTTCCCACATTATACTCCATTTGCCAGATCTTTGCCCACTCACTTAACTTATCTATATCCCTTTGTAGCCTCATTATGTCCTCTTCACAATTTACTTTCCTACCTATCTTTGTGTCATCAGCAAATTTAGCAACCATGCCTTCGGTCCCTTCATCCAAGTTATTTATATAAATTGTAAAAAGTTGAGGTCCCAGCACTGATCCCTGTGGCACACCACTCGTTACATCTTGCCAACCAGAAAATGACCCATTTATGCTTACTCTCTGTTTCCTATTAGCTAGCCAATCTTCTAGCCATGCCAACATGTTACTCCCTACACCATGAGCTTTTATTTTCCGCAATAACCTTTGATGTGGCACCTTATCAAATGCCTTCTGGAAATCTAAGTACAGTACATCCACCAGTTCCCTTTTATCCACAGCACATGTTACTTCCTCAAAGAACTCCAATAAATTGGTTGAACATGATTTCCCTTTCACAAAACCATGTTGACTCTGCCTGATTACTTTGAACTTTTCCAAGTGCCCTGCTATAACGTCTTTAATAATAGCTTCTAACATCTTCCCGATGACAGATGTTAAGCTAACTGGCCTGTAGTTTCCTGCTTTCTGTCTCCCTCCCTTTTTGAATAAAGGAGTTACATTCACTATTTTCCAATCTAATGGAACCTTCCCCGAATCTAGGGAATTTTGGAAAATTAAAACCAACGCATCAACTATCTCACTAGCCACTTCTTTTAAGACCCTAGGATGAAGTCCATCAGGACCCGGGGACTTGTCAGCCCACAGCTCCAACAATTTGCTCAGTACCACTTCCCTGGTGATTGTAATTTTGTTGAGTTCCTCCCTCCCTTCCATTTCCTGATTTACAGTTATTTCTGGGATGTTACTTGAATCCTCTATAGTGAAGACCGATGCAAAATACCTGTTCAATTCAACTGCCATCGCCTTATTTTCCATTATTAATTCCCCAGACTCACTTTCTATAGGACCAATGCTCACTTTGTTAACTTTTCTTTTTAAAATATCTATAGAAACTCTTACTATCTGTGTTTATATTTCTAGCTAGCTTTCTCTGGTACTCTCATTTTTCTCTCCTTATTAATCTTTTAGTCATTCTTTGCTGTTTTTTATATTCTGTCCAATCTTCTGACCTGCCAGCCATCTTTGGACAATTATATGCTTTTTCTTTAAGTCTGATACTATCTTTAACTTTTTTAGTTAACCACGGATGGTGGGTCCTCCCCTTGGAATTTTTCTTTCTCGTTGGAATGTATCTATTCTGTGTATTCTGAAATATCCCCTTAAATGTCTGCCACTGCGACTCTATTGACCTATCCCTTAACCTAATTTGCCTGTTCCCTTTAGCTCGCTCTGCTTTCATGCCCTCATAATTGCCCTTATTTAAGTTTAAAATACTAGTCTTGGACCCACTCTTCTCTCCCTCAAACTGAATGTACAATTCAATCATATTATGATCGCTGCTACCTAGGGGCGCCTTCACTATGAGGTCATTAATTAATCCTATCTCATTGCACAATACCAGGTCTAGTATAGCCTGTTCTCTGGTTGGCTCCAGAACGTGCTGTTCTAAGAAACTATCCCAAAAAGATTCTATGAACTCCTCATCTAGGCTCCCTTTGCCCATCTGATTTTTCCAGTCTATATGTAGATTAAAATCCCCCATGATTATAGCCATACCTTTCTGACAAGCTCCCATTATTTCTTCCTTTATACTCCATCCTACCGTGTGGTTACTGTCAGGGGGCCTGTACACCACTCCCACAAGTGACTTCTTGCCTTTATCATTTCTCATCTTAACACGTTGGTGCAGCAAGCAATTAGGAAAGCAAATGGTACGTTAGTCTTTATTACAAAAGGATTGGAGTATAAGAGTAAAGTCTTACCGCAATTATATAGGGCCTTGGTGAGACCACACCTGGAGTATTGTGTACAGTTTTGGTCTCCTTACCTAAGGAAGGATATACTTGCCTTAGAGGGAGTGCAACAAAGGTTCACCAGACTGATTCCTGGGATGGGGGGATTGTCCTATGAGGAGAGATTGAGGAGACTGGGCCTATATTCCCAGGAATTTTGAAGAATGAGAGGTGATCTCATTGAAACATCTACAATTCTTACAGGGCTTGACAGGGTAGATGCTGGGAGACTGTTTCCCCTGGCTGGGGAGTCTAGAACCAGGGGTCACAGTCTCAGAATAAGGGGTCGGCCATTTAGGACTGAGATGAGGAGAAATTTCTTCACTCAGAGGGTGGTGAATCTTTGGAATTCTCTGCCCCAGAGGGCTGTGGAGGCTCAGTCATTGAGTATAATCAAGGCTGAGATCGATAGATTTTTGGACTCATGGGGAATCAAGGGATATGGGGATCGGGCGGGAAGGTGGGGATGAGGTAGAAGATCAGCCATGATCTTATTGAATGGCGGAGCAGGCTCAAAGGGCCGAATGGCCTGCTCCTGCTCCTATTTCTTATGTTCTTAAGAAAGCTGTTTGCTATAGCCTGCTGCCCCACGACAAATACACAGAGGATTTCAGTTACGTGGAGAGACTGGAGAAGCTGGGATTGTTCTCCTTGGAGCAGAGAAGGTGCAGCGGAGATTTAATAGAGGTGTTCAAAACAGGAAGGGTTTTGAAAGAGTAAATAGGAGCATGGGAACAGCAGGAGGCCATTCAGCCCCTCCGGCCTGTTCCGCCATTCAATGAGATCATGGCCGATCTGTGTCTTAACTCCACCCACCTGCCTTGGCTCCATATCCCTTTGCTCCCTTGTCTAACAAAAATCTATCGCTCTGGGATTTAAAATGATTAATTGAGCTGGCATCGACTGCTTTCTGTGGGAGAGGGTTCCACACTTCTACCACCCTTTGTGTGAAGAAGTGTTTCCCAACTTCTCTCCTGAATGGCCTGGCTCTGATTTTAAGGTGATGTCCCCTTGTCCTCGACTGCCCCACCGGCGGAAAAAGTTTCTCTCTATCTACTCTACCAATTCCTTTCAAAATCCTAAAATCCTCAATCACTCCTTAACCTTCTAGATTCCAGGGAACACAAGCCTAGTTTATGTAATCTCTCCTCATAATCTAACCCTTGGAGCCCGGGTAACATTCTGGTCAATCTGTGCTGCACTCCTTCCAAGGTCAGTATATCCTTTCTGAGGTGCGGTGCCCAGAACTGTACACAGTGCTCCAGGGAGTTCCTGGGAGTTAATGTGCGTAGGTCCCTGAAGATGGCGGGACATATTGAGAGAGTGGTTAGCAAAGGATATGGGATCTTGTGCTTCATAAATAGAGGTATTGAGTACAAAAGTAGAGAAGTTATGCTGAACCTTTATAAAGCGCTGGTTAGGCCACAACTGGAGTATTGCGTCCAGTTCTGGTCACCACACTTTAGGAAGGATGTGAAGGCCCTTGAGAGGGTGCAGAGGAGATTTACCAGAATGGTTGCGGGGATGGGGGATCTTAGCTACAAGGACAGGTTGGAGAAGCTGGATTTGTTTTCATTAGAGCAAAGGAAGTTTAGGGGTGATTTGATAGAGGTGTACAAGATTATGACGGGTTTGGATAGGCTAGACGGGGAAAGGCTGTGCCCACTAGTTGATGGTACAAGGACTAGGGGACACAGATTTAAGGTTTTGGGCAAGAGATACAGGGGGGATGTGAGGAAAAATATTTTTACGCAGCGAGTTTTGATGACCTGGAACTCGCTGCCGACGGAAGTGGTGGAAGCGGAGACACTCAATGTTTTCAAGGGGAGACTGGATAGGCACTTGAGGGAAATAAACTTGCAGGGCTACGGGGATAGAGCGGGGGAGTGGGACTGACTGGATTGCTCTACAGAGAGCCGGCACGGACTCGATGGGCTGAATGGCCTCCTTCTGTGCCTCTATGACTCTCTGGGATCTAACCCGAGCTTTGTGAAGAAGTTAAGCCTGGTCAAAGAGTTAGGTTTGAAGGAGCGTCTTAAAGGAGGAAAGCGAGGCGGAGAGGTTTAGGGAGGGAATTCCAGAGCTTAGGGCCCAGGCAGCTGAAGGCACGGCCAATGGTGGAGCGATTAAAAACCAGGGATGCTCAAGAGGCCAGAATTGGAGGAGCGCAGAGATCTCTTTTGGAGGGGGGGGGGGTGGGCGGCTGGAGGAGATTGCAGAGATGGGGAGGGGGGGGGGTGAGGCCACAGAGGGATTTGCACCAGGATGAGAATTTTGAAATCGATTGTACAAACAGTTCTCCACCCAGATTTCATCCTCTGTCAGCCTGACTGTCTACCCTGACTGTAACTGGTAGAATAGATAAGGGAGATAAGTGGATGTGCTGTATTTGGGACTTTCAGAAGGCTTTCGATAAGGTCCAAAATAAGAGATTAGCGTGTAAAGTTAAGGCACATGGGATTGGGGGCAAGGTACTGACTTGGATAGAGAACTGGTTGGCAGATAGAAAGCAAAGAGTTGGAATAAACGGCTCTTTTTCCGAGTGGCAGGCAGTGACTAATGGGGTACCGCAGGGATCGGTCCTTGGACCCCAGCTATTCACAATATATATTAATAATCTAGACAAAGGAACTAGATGTAATATCTCCAAGTTTGCAGATGACACAAAGCTGGGTGGGCGTGTGTGCTGTGAAGAGGATGCTGAGAAACTCCAGGATGATTTGGACAGGTTGGGTGATTGGGCAGATGCCTGGCAGATGCAGTATAACATGGATAAATGCGAGGTTATCCACTTTGGTGGCAAAAACAGGAAGGCAGCTTATTATCTGAACGGCAATAGATTGGGAGAAGGGGAAGTGCAACGAGACCTGGGTGTCCTTGTGCACCAGTCGCTGAAGGCAAGCATGCAGGTGCAGCAGGCGGTTAAGAAGGCAAATGGTATGTTGGCCTTCATAGCGAGAGGGTTCGAGTACAGGAACAAGGATGTTTTGCTGCAGTTGTACAGGGCCTTGGTGAGACCACATCCTGAGTATTGTGTGCAGTTTTGGTCGCCTTATCTGAGGAAGGATGTTCTTGCCATGGAGGGAGTGCAGCGAAGATTCACCAGGCTGATACCTGGGATGGCAGGAATGACGTATGAGGAGAGATTGGGTCGATTGGGCTTATACTCGCTGGAGCTTAGAAGACTGAGGAGATCTCATTGAAACGTATAAAATTCTAACAGGACTAGACAGACTTGATGCAGGAAGGTTGTTCCCGATGGTCGGGGAGTCCAGAACCAGGGGTCACAGTCTGCGGATAAGGGGTAAGCCATTTAGGACAGAGATGAGGAGGAATTTCTTCACCCAGAGAGTGGTGAACCTGTGGAATTCTCTATCACAGAAGGCAGTTGAGGCCAATTCATTAAATATATTCAAGAAGGCGTTAGATATATTTCTTAAGGCTAAAGGGATCAAGGGATATGGGGAGAAGGCAGGGACAGGGTACTGAATTTGGACGATCAGCCATGATCTCATTGAATGGCGGAGCAGGCTCGAGGGGCCAAATGGCCTACTCCTGCTCCTATCTTCGATGTTTCTATGTTTAATGGAATGGGCGGACACGTAGCAGATGAAATTTAACGCAGAAAAGTGCAAAGTGATACATTTTGGTAGGAAGAACAAGGAGAGGCAATATAAACTAAAGGGTACAATCCTAAAGTGGGTGCATGAACAGAGAGACCTGGGGGTATATGTGCACAAATCGGTGAAGGTGGCAGGGCAGGTTGAGAAAGTGGTTAAAAAAGCTTACGGGATCCTGGGCTTTATAAATAGAGGCACAGAGTCCAAAAGCAAGGAGGTTATGATGAACCTTTATAAAACACTGGTTTGGCCTCAACTGGAGTATTGTGTCCAATTCTGGGCACCGCACTTTAGGAAGGATGTGAAGGCTTTAGAGAGGGTGCAGAAAAGATTTACCAGAATGGTACCAGGAATGAGGGACTTCAGTTACGTGGAGAGACTGGAGAAGCTGGGGTTGTTCTCCTTGGAGCAGAGAAGGTTAAGGGGAGATTGACCAGAATGGTACCGGGGATGAGGGACTTCAGTTACGTGGAAAGACTGGAGAAGCTGGGATTGTTCTCCTTAGAGCAGAGAAGGTTGAGAGGAGATTGGATAGAGGTGTTTAAAATCATGAGGGGTCTGGACAGAGTAGATAGAGAGAAACTGTTCCCATTGGTGGAAGGGTCGAGAACCAGAGGACACAGATTTAAGGTGATTGGCAGAAGGTCCAAAGGCGACATGAGGAAAAACTTTTTTACGCAGCGAGTGGTTAGGATCTGGAATGCACTGCCTGAAAGGGTGGTGGAGGCAGATTCAATCACCGCTTTCAAAAGGGAATTGGATAAGTACCTGAAGTAAAGAAATGTGCAGGGTTACGGGGAAAGGGCGGGGGAGTGGGACTAGCTGAGAATCGGCACGGGCTCGACAGGCCGAATGGCCTCCTTCTGTGCTGTAACCACTCTGATTCTATAGGAGCAGGAGTGGGCCATACGGCCCCTCGAGCCTGCTCCGCCATTCAATAAGATCATCGACCCCAACTCCACTTTCCCGCCCGATCCCCATATCCCTTGATTCCCTAAGAGCCCAAACACCTTTCGATCTCAGCCTTGATTATACTCAATGACTGAGCCTCCACAGCCCTCTGGGGCAGAGAATTCCAAAGATTCACCACCCTCTGGGTGAAGAAATTCCTCCTCACCTCAGTCTTAAATGGCTGACCCCTTATCCTGAGACTGTGACCCCTGGTTCTAGACTCTCCAGAACTTCAGCCAGGCAAAGCCGCCATCGGTCACTGCAAGAACGGTAAAATGTTTAAAAATGAAACACAACAATTTGTATCTGAGGATGTTCTTGCCATGGAAGGAGTGCAGCGAAGATTCACGAGACTGATACCTGGGATGGCAGGAATGACGTATGAGGAGAGATTGGGTCGATTGGGCTTATACTCGCTGGAGTTTAGAAGAATGAGAGGGGATCTCATTGAAACTTATAAAATTCTAACAGGACTAGACAGACTAGATGCAGGAAGGATGTTCCAGATGGTCGGGGAGTCCAGAACCAGGGGTCGCAGTCTAAGGATAAGGGGTAAGCCATTTAGGACAGAGATGAGGAGGAATTTCTTCACCCAGAGAGCGGTGAACCTGTGGAATTCTCTACCACAGAAGGCAGTGGAGGCCAATTCATTAAAAATACTCAAGATGGAGTTAGATATATTTCTTAAGGCTAAAGGGATATGGGGAGAAGGCAGGGACAGGGTACTGAATTTGGATGATCAGCCATGATCTCATTAAATGGTGGAGCAGGCTCGAGGGGCCGAATGGCCGACTCCTGCTCCTATCTTCTATGTTTCTATGTATTTATATAGCGCCTTTACTGTAGTAAAACATCCCAAGGTGCTTCACAGGAGTATTTTAAGACAAAAAAAGTGACACCGAGCCACATAAGGAGAAATTAGGGCAGGTGACCAAAAGCTTGGTCAAAGAAGTAGGTTTTAAGGAGCGTCTTAACAGAGAAACATAGAAGATAGGAGCAGGAGTAGGCCATTCGGCCCCTCGAGCCTGCTCCGCCATTCAATGAGATCACGCCTGATCATCCAAATTCAGTACCCTGTCCCTGCCTTCTCCCCATATCACTTGATCCCGTTAGCCTTAAGAAATATATCCGACTCCTTCTTGAATATATTTAATGAATTGGCCTCCACCGCCCTCTGTGGCAGAGAATTCCACAGGTTCACCACTCTCTGGGTGAAGAAATTCCTCCTCATCTCTGTCCTAAATGGCTTACCCCTTATCCTTAGACTGTGACCCCTGGTTCGGGACTCCCCGGCCATCAGAAACATCCTTCGTGCATCTAGTCTGTCCAGGCCTGACAGAATTTTATAGGTTTCGATGAGTCCCCCTCTCAATCTTCTAAACTCCAGTGAGTACAAGCCCAATCGACACAATCTCTCCTCATACGTCATTCCTGCCATCCCAGGTATCAGCCTGGTGAATCTTCGCTGCACTCCTTCCATGGCAAGAATGTCCTTCCTCAGATAAGGCGACCAAAACTGCACACAATACTCAAGGTGTGGTCTCACCAAGGCCCTGTACAACTGTAGCAAGACATCCTTGTTCCTCTACTCGAACCCACTTGCTACGAAGGCCAACATACCATTTGCCTTCTTAACCGGTGCACAAGAACACCCAGGTCTCTTTGCACTTCCCCTTCTCCCAATCTATTGCCATTCAAATAATAATGTGCCTTCCTGTTTTTGCCACCAAAGTGGATAACCTCACATTTATCCACATTATAGTGCATTTGCCATGTTTCTGCCCAATCACCCAACCTGTCCATATCGTACTGGAGTTTCACGACATCCTCCTCACAGCTTACCCTCCCACCCAGCTTTGTGTCGTCTGCAAATTTGGAGATATTACATCCAATTCCCTTGTCCAGATCATTAATATATATTGTGAAGGAGGAAAGAGAGGTAGAGAGGCGGAGAGGTTTAGGCAGGGAATTCCAGAGTTTAGGGCCCAGGCAACAGAAGGCACGGCCGCCAATGGTTGAGTGATTATAATCAGGGATGCGCAAGAGGGCAGAATTAGAGGAGCGCAGATATCTCAGGGGGGTTGTGGGGCTGCAGGAGATTACAGAGATGGGGAGGGGTGAGGCCATGGAGGGATTTGAAAACAAGGATGAGAATTATACTTATATGTTTATGCTACCGAGAACATTATGTAGAAGAAAGGTTTAAAAGTAATGCATAACATTTTTCTTTTAAAAGGGGATGTAACATTTGCATATTGAATTATCATTGGCCCGCAGGCATCTGTAAGGAATACGTATTATATTCACATGTGATCACATGCTGAGTTGTCATTGGCCTGCAGGCATCTGTAAGGACCACTATTGTTTTGAAGACCCAGGCTAGGGGTCTTAATGCCAGGCTTTTCCCCACTGGTGCTGCTATGAGTAAGATCACAGACCTAATGCTTAATAAGAGCTAAACTGAAATACTCCGTTGTCCTGCAATTTATTATTTTTATACAAAGTGTGTAAAACAAAACAAGGCACTGCCCCTTTAAATACCCAGGGGGCACCCATTCCCCTTTAAATGGCCAAGTTATAATTTTTTTTGTTGAAAAGGGGCCGCAGTCCCCTTTGACTCACCACCCCCCCCCCCACCCCACCCCACCCCACCCCACCCCTCCCCTCTCACCCACCACAAATACTCACAAGAGAGAGAGGAGGAAGAATGCTGGTCTTTGTCCCTTTAAAAGTGGCTGCCCACCAAAATGTTCACAGCACCAGGGCTCATGGTTTTGGATAAAAGTCGAAAAGAGAAAAGGTTCACTTATTTTTAAATGAATGCAGTTGATGAATAGTCTTGCAATAAAGGTAATGCAAAGGAATAAACACTCACAAGCTGGGTTTTTTCCACCCCCTCCTCCCCTTCCCTTTAACAGCTCCTGCAGACAATGAAAGCAGGAAAGCGGCCTGCAGCCCACCGAGGTCCAGCCCACCGAGGTCCCGCCCCCCTCCCTCCAGCGCCGCCATTGGTTGGAGGACCGTCAGCCCGCCCGGTCCTCCGAGTTTTTCTCGCTCCTGATTGGCGGGCGCCTCGCGTCAATCAATCCCCTTCCGATTACGCGCTGACGCATGCACGCAACGACAAGGGGTCGGTTGGATCGGCGCACGCCACCGCAAGGTAAAAAGAAAGACACCCCACACAAATGAGGAAAAACTAAAATAATAATAATCGCACTGTAGAGGGGAGGATGTTGGGGGAATTAATGAGTGTTTTCAATTTGTTTCGCAAAAAAAATATTTGAAAAGCTTCCCAACGGTTGGAGGCGGGCTGCGCATGCGCTCTAGCCAGCCTTTGACTCCCCCACGTGGGCCCGGGGGCCGGACACGCCCACTTACCTTCCCCTGCACCAATCACAGCGCGGGCAGGCGCTTCTATCAATCGTCACCTGTCAATCATCCTCCCTTGGGTGTCGATTGACAGCGGTGTCAGCCAATGAGGTGCAGGAAGGGGCGGGACCAGGGCCAGGACTGACAGCAAGCCTGAACTAACTCAATTAAATACCTGCATGCAGCCAAAAAAAAACTTTTATTTAGTCAGCCAAAAAACAGCAAAGCAAATGAGGTTTCCTGAGTCAGCAAAGCCTATTTTAAAGAATTATAGAGCGATTTCGCAGGGATCGGTGCTAGGACCCCAGCTATTTACAATATATATATATATATATATAGATGATCTAGACAAGGGAACGAGATGTAATATCTCCAAGTTTGCAGACGTCACAAAGCTGGGTGGGCGTGTGTGCTGTGAGGAGGATGCCGAGAAACTCCAGTATGATTTGGACAGGTTGGGTGATTGGGCAGAAGCATGGCAGATGCCGTATAGTGTGGATAAATGCGAGGTTATCCACTTTGGTGTCAAAAACAGGAAGGCGGATTATTATCTGAATGGCCATAGATTGGGAGAAGGGGAAGTGTAACGAGACCTGGGTGTCCTTGTGCACCAGTCACTGCAGGTATGCATGCAAGTGCAGCAGGTGGTTAAGAAGGCAAATGGTATGTTGGCCTTCGTAGCGAGAGGGTTTGAGTACAGGAACAAGGATGTCTTGCTGCGGTTGTACAGGGCCTTGGTGAGACCCCATCTTGAGTATTGTCTGCAGTTTTGGTCGCCTTATCTGAGGAAGGATGTTCTTGCCATGGAGGGAGTACAGCGAAGATTCGCCAGACTGATACCTGGGATGGCAGGAATGACGTATGAGGAGAGATTGGGTCGATTGGGCTTATACTCACTGGAGTTTAGAAGAATGCGAGGGAATCTCATTGAAACATATAAAATTCTAACAGGACTAGACAGACTTGATGCAGGAAGGCTGTTCCCGATGGTCGGGGAGTCCAGGACCAGGGGTCACAGTCTAAGGATAAGGGGTAAGCCATTTAGGACTGAAATGAGGAGGAATTTCTTCCCCCAGAGAGTGGTGAACCTGTGGAATTCTCTACCACAGAAGGCAGTGGAGGCCAATTCATTAAATATATTCAAGAAGGAGTTGGATATATTTCTTAAGACTAAAGGGATCAAGGGATATGGGGAGAAGGCAGGGACAGGGTACTGAATTTGGATGATCAGCCATGATCTCATTGAATGGCGGAGCAGGCTCGAGGGGCCGAATGGCCTACTCCTGCTCCTATCTTCTATGTTTCTATACAGTGCAAGAGGAGGCCATTCAGTCCCTCGAGCCTGTTCTGCCATTCAATGAGATCATGGCTGGTCTGCAGCCTCACTCCATACACCCGCCTTTGGCCCATATCCCTTAATACCTTTGGTTAACAAAAATCTATCAGTCTCCGATTTAAAATGAACGATTGATCTAGCATCAATTGCCGTTTGCGGAAGAGAGTTCGAAACCTCTCCCACCCTTTGTGTGTAGAAGTGTTTCCTAATTTCACTCCTGAAAGGTCTGGCTCTAATTTTTAGACTCTGCCCCCTAGTCCTAGAATCCCCAACCAGCGGAAATAGTTTCTCTCTATCGCCCCCTCTCTATTTCCCCTCAATATCTTGAAAACTTCCATCAGATCGCCCCTTAACTTCTAAATTCTAGGGAATACAACCCTAGTTTGTGTAATCTCTCCTCATAACTTAACCCTTGGAGTCTTTGAAAGAGCTCTCCAATTAATCCCACTCCCCTCATATCCCTGCAAATTTTTCCCCTTAAAGTATCGATCCAATTCTCTTTTGAAAGTTACTATTGAATCTGCTTCCACCGCCCTTTCAGGCAGCGCATTCCAGATCACAACAACTCGCTGTGTAAAAAAATGTTTCCTCATGTCACCTCTGGTTCTTTTACCGATTATCTTCAATCTGTGTCCTCTGGTTACCGACCCTCCTGCCGCTGGAAACAGTTTCTCTTTATTTACTCTATCCAAACCCTTCATGATTTTGAACGCCTCTATTAAATCTCTCCTTAACCTTCTGCTCTAAGGATAACAATCCCAGCTTCTCCAGTCTTTCCACATAACTGAAGTCCCTCATCCCTGGAACCATCCTGGTAAATCTCCTCTGCACCCTCTCCAAGGCCTTGACATCCTTCCTAAAGTGTGGTTCCCAGAATTGGACACAATACTCCAGCTGGTGCCTAACCAGTGATTTATAAGGGTTTAATAACATAAGAAACAGGAGCAGGAGTCGGCCATTCGGCCCTTCGAGCCTGCTCCGCCATTCAATGAGATCATGGCTGATCTTCTGTCTCAACTCCATTCACCGGCCCTATCGCCATGTCCCTTGATGCCCTTACTGGTCAGAAATCTATCGACTTCTGTTTTGAATATACCCAATGACTGAGCCTCCACAGCCCTCTGGGGTAGAGAATTCCAAAGATTCACCACCCTCTGTGTGAAGAAATTTCTTCTCATCTCAGTCCTGAATGGCCTACCCTTTATCCTGAGGCTGTGGCCCCTGGTTCTAGACTCCCCAGCCAAGGGAAACATTCTCCCAGCATCCACCCTATCAAGCCCTGTAATCATTTTGTATGCTTCAATGAGATCCCCTCTCATTCTTCTGAATTCAAGAGAATACAGGCCTAGTTTACTCAATCTCTTCTCATACGACAGTCCCGCCATCCCAGGAATCAATCTCATGAACCTTCATTGCACTCCCTCTATGGCAAGTATATCCTTCCTTAGGTAAGGAGACCAAAATTGTACACAGTACTCCAGGTGTGGTCTCACCAAGGCCCTATATAATTGGAGTAAGACTTCTTTACTCCTGTACTCAAATCCTCTTGTAATGAAGGCCAGCATACCATTTGCCTACCTAATGGCTTGCTGCACCTGCACATTCACTTTCAGTGACTCATGTACAAGGACACCCAGGTCCCTTTGAGCATCTGCATTCCCCAATCTTTCACCATTTAGGAAATATTCTACCTTTCTGTTTTTTCTACCAAAGTGGATAACTTCACATTTATCCACATTATATTCCATCTGCCATGTTCTCACCCACTCACTGAGCCTGTCGAGATCCCCTTGAAGCCTCATCACATTGTAAGAACCGGGTTTTTCTGGTCCTCTTCTTGAGTTCTGTAGTACGAAGAATTCCAGGCTCGAGGGTTCGGAGAGTTAAAACAACATCATTTTATTCATTACTGTTCGGAGTGGTCATACAGCATATCGACAGTACATTCGTGTCCCGAGGGTCACACCGGGTTAGACACGTGGTGCCAGCATTGACGTCCCCGGGAGATGTCTGACCCTCTTGATGTTCCACACGCCTTCTGGCTAAGAGAGAGAGAGTACCGGTGGGGAAGCCCCTATTATACCGTGGGACAAGGGTCACTACATCACTTCCCTGGCAACAAGTGTTTCATTACATCACTTCCCTGGCAACAAGCATTCTCTGATAAGGGTCATTACATCACTTCCCTGGCAACAAGTTGATGCACTATCAATTGCTACAAAAGACTGGAAGTTGAGAGAGCAACAAACAGGCTTTTATTACCAAAGAGCAGAGCATGCCTCTTGTGGTTACCTGGTATCCAAAAGGGCCGGGGGCTGCCGAGCAGGCACCTTTATACCCAGCCATGAGGGTGGAGCCAGGGGCGGAGTCAGCTGAGGCATGCACAGACAAGTACAACAATATGCAAGAGTGAACAACAGTACTAACAACAGTGGTGAACAACAATACTAACAACAGTGGTTTACCACATTCACCCCTTGTTTAGAATTGAGTCCGGCGGGGTGAAGTGCACTAAACATTCGTGTACTGAAGTCTATCAGGAGGCCTTGTAAGCCGTCCTGAGTGTCGCAGCAGCGGCGGTGATGGTGCAGCATCCAACGTTGAACCCGGTGTCTCGTTCAGAGGAGGCGTAGCAGGTGGCGGACCCTGGGGCTGCTGCATGCCATCTACAGGTGCGAGGTCTCGTGCGGGGACTGTGTCCTGGGGGTAGGCAGGAGTAGCGGTGGGTGGCGAAGAGGGTGTTTCAGGAGCACCCGCAGGTGCGAGGTCTTGAATGGAGACTGTGTCCTCCCGCCCGTCCGGGTACACCACGTAAGCATACTGCGGGTTGGCGTGGAGGAGGCTCACCCTCTCGACCAGGGGGTCCACCTTATGGGTCCTCACGTGCTTCCGCAGCAGGACGGGTCCTGGAGAAGTCAGCCATGTTGGTAGCGAAATCCCCGACGTGGACTTCCTGGGGAAGGAGAACATTCTCTCGTGAGGAGTGGCATTGGTGGGTGTACAGAGCAGCGACCGAATGGAATGGAGCGCCGCAGGGAGGACCTCCTGCCAGCGGGAGGTCGGAAGGCCCTTAGATTTTAAGTTTAAAAGGACTGCCTTCCAGACTGTCGCATTCTCCCTTTCCACCTGGCCGTTACCCCGGGGGTTGTAGCTGGTGGTCCTGCTTGTAGCAATGCCTCTCGCGAGCAGGTACTGCTGAAGTTCGTCGCTCATAAAAGATGAGCCCCTGTCGCTATGGATATAGCTAGGGAAACCGAACAATGCGAAGAGGTCATTCAGACATTTAATGACCGTGGTACTGGTCATGTCCGAGCAAGGGATGGCAAACGGGAAACGGGAGTACTCATCAATTATATTGAGGAAGTACACATTGCGGTCAGAGGAGGGGAGGGGCCCTTTAAAATTGATGCTCAGCCGCTCGAAGGGGCGCGTGGCTTTGATCAGGCTCGCTCTGTCTGGCCTATAAAAATGCGGCTTGCACTCGGCACAGATCTGGCAGTTCCTGGTCATGGTCCTGACCTCCTCGATGGAGTAGGGCAGGTTACGGGATTTGATAAAATGGAAGAACCTGGTGACCCCCGGGTGGCAGAGGTCATTGTGGAGGGTCTGTAGTCTATCAACCTGCGCGTTGGCGCACATACCACGTGATAGGGCATCTGGGGGCTCATTGAGTTTCCCGGGCCGGTACAAGATATCGTAATTGTAGGTGGAGAGTTCGATTCTCCACCTTAATATCTTGTCATTCTTGATTTTGCCCCGCTGCTTATTATGAAGCATAAAAGCTACTGAATGCTGGTCAGTGAGCAGGGTAAATCGTTTTCCGGCCAGGTAATGCCGCCAATGTCGCACGGCTTCCACAATGGCCTGGGCCTCCTTTTCGACAGAGGAGTGTCGAATCTCGGGGCCCTGGAGGGTCCTTGAGAAAAAGGCCACGGGTCTCCCCGCCTGGTTAAGGGTTGCAGCTAGGGCAAAGTCGGATGCGTCGCTCTCCACTTGAAAAGGGAGGGACTCATCCACAGCGTGCATTGTGGCCTTCGCAATATCGCTTTTTATGAGAGTGAAGGCTGCACAGGCCTCTGCTGTCAGGGGGAAAGAGGTGGACTTGATGAGGGGTCGGGCTTTATCCGCATAGTTGGGCACCCACTGAGCATAGTAAGAGAAAAACCCCAGGCATCTCTTCAGTGCTTTCTGGCAGTGGGGGAGGGGGAGCTCCATAAGAGGGCGCATTCTGTCGGGGTCTGGGCCGATGACTCCATTCTCCACTACGCAGCCAAGAATAGCAAGGCGCTTAGTACGAAACATACATTTGTCTTTGTTGTATGTGAGATTCAGCCGCTGGGCCGTCCGGAGGAATTTCCCTAGATTAATGTTGTGGTCCTGCTGGTCGTGGCCGCAGATGGTGACGTTGTCTAGATATGGGAAAGTGGCCTGGAGCGCGTTCTGGTCAACCATCCGGTCCATCTCCCGTTGGAAGACAGAAACTCCGTTGGTGACGCCGAAGGGAACTCTGAGAAAGTGATAGAGCCGACTGTCAGCTTCAAAAGCTGTGTACTGGCGGTCCTCAGCCCTGATGGGGAGCTGGTGGTATGCCGACTTCAGATCAATCGTCGAGAACACCCGGTATTATGCTATCTGATTGACCATGTCAGATATGCGGGGGAGTGGGTATGCATCCAACTGGGTGTAGCGATTGATCGTCTGGCTGTAGTCAATAACTAGGCGCTGTTTTCCGCCAGTCTTCACCACCACCACTTGTGCTCGCCATGGGCTATTGCTGCTCTCGATAATCCCTTCCTTCAGGAGTCTCGCTACCTCGGATTTAATGAAACCCCTATCCCCGGCACTGTAACGCCTACTTTTGGTAGCGATGGGCTTACAGTCGCGGGTGAGGTTAGCGAACAAGGAGGGGGGGGAGACTTTAAGGGTGGAGAGGCTGCAAATGGCGCGCGGCGGGCGATTTAAAAACTGCTGGCTGCAGACCGTGAGAGGGGGGAGGGGTCCACTGTACGCTAAAGTGACACTCTTAAGGTGGCACTGAAAATCGAACCCCAGTAGGACGGCAGCGCAGAGATCGGGCAGGACCAGAAGTTTACAATTTTTGTATTCAGTACCCCGCACTGAAAGAGTCACCATACAGTAGCCACCGACTTCCGCTGACTGGGCTTTGGAAGCCATAGAGATGCGATGACGCGTCGGCAGGACTGGGAGAGAGTAACTGCGCACCGTGTCGGGGTGTATAAAACTCTCCGTGCTCCCGCTGTCAAAAAGGCAGGTAGTGGCGTGGCCGTTTACCATAATGTCCATCATGGACCTGGACAGTTGATGCGGGAGAGATTGATCCAGCGTCACGGAAGCCAGTGTATGTTCAAGCGCGTCGATGCGGTCGTCCGATGAGGCGGTGGTGGAGTCCGGGTCCCCCGTAACCGAAGTCGGAGGCGTCCAAGATGGCGGACAAAATGGCGGCACCCACGGTCCCGATCCCCACGCGGCTGGGGGAGCCCAAGATGGCGGGCAAGATGGCTGCGCCCACGGTTTGCACACGGCGCTGCTGGCGTTAGCGGTCTTCCCTTTGCAGGCGCAAACGTAGTGACCTTTCTTCCCGCAGCCGGAGCAGGTAGCATTCTTCGCAGGGCAGCGTGCTCTAGGGTGTTTAGCTTGGCCACAAAAATAGCATTTTTGTGCCTTGGACATCGCTGCAGCAGTCGGAGGTGGCGGTCCCATGGCCCAAGATTGCGGCGTCCACGGCGTGGGACGATTAGGGGAGAAAGCGTCCATATATCTGTGGGCCGCGTCGAGCGAGAGCGCGAGGGACACTGCCTTTGTCAGGTCTATTTCACCCTTCTCCAGCAGCCTCTGCCGGGAGTAGTCGGACCTTAGACCCGCAACGAAAGCGTCTCGTATCAGTCCCTCCGCATGTGCCGTGGCCGATACTTCCTTGCAGTCGCAGCCGCGTCCGAGTACCCGCAGTGCCCGTAGGAAGGCCTCCACCGATTCCCCGGGCTGCTGTCTGCGAGATCTTAAAAGGTGCCTGGCATAGACCGTGTTAACCGGGCGTGCATACTGCCCTTTCAGTAGGTCGATAGCCGCCGCGTAGGTCGTCGCATCTTGGATTAAAGTATAGACTTGGTGGCTCACCTTCGAGGCCAGGATTTTCAGTTTATTTTCATCGAGAGTCACGGTCGAGGCTTCCAGATACGCCTCAAAGCAACGCAGCCATTGTGCGAATTTAGTCGACGAACCCGCTCCTTGGGGGTCTAGGTCCAGGCATGTTGGTCTGAGGGCTTGCAGCAGTGCCTGCTGCTCAGCGTTTTGCGCCATCGGTTGATCAGCATTCGCAGCCAACATTTAACTTTGGTAATAAAATTGATGCACTATCAATTGCTACAAAAGACTGGAAGTTGAGAGAGCAACAAACAGGCTTTTATTACCAAAGAACAGAGCATGCCTCTTGTGGTTGCCTGGTATCCAAAAGGGCTGGGGGCTGCCGAGCAGCCACCTTTATACCCAGCCATGAGGGTGGAGCCAGGGGCGGAGTCAGCTGAGGCATGCACAGACAAGTACAACAATATGCAAGAGTGAACAACAGTACCAACAACAGTGGTGAACAACAATACTAACAACAGTGGTTTACCACACAAGTGTTCTCCAATGGGGATCACTCAAGCCCTTTCGGTTTGACCATGATCTGGTCTTCAGTCTGGCACGCAGGTCCTGACTTGTCTCACTGCTGTGGGCACTGAACAATGGCTAGTCAATCATTCTCTAGTCAGCAGTTAGGCCCTTTCAGTGGCCCTGATCTGGTCGTTAGCACTTCGTTAACGCTTGGCCTCAGGCTGAGGCAGATTCTCTCTGTTCTGCTAGCTTTTGCACTTTGCAAAGCTGGGGCTGCTTTTTAATCTAATCTAGACTTTCCTTGTGTGAAGCCATTTTTGTAAGCCAATTCATTGTCCATTTTATTCCCATTTCCACATCCAAACCATTTTTGTAAGCCAATTCATTGTCCATTTTATTCACGTTTCCACAACATCCTCTTCACAATTGACACCTAGCTTTGTATCATCAGCAAATTTGGAAATGTTACATTTAGTCCCCTCATCCAAATCATTGATCTAGATTGTGAATAGCTGGGGCCCAAGCACCGATCCTTGCAGTACCCCACTAGTCACAGCCTGCAATCCTGAAAAAGATCCGTTTATCCCTACTCTTTGTTTTCTGTCTGTTAACCAGTTCTCAATCCATGCTAGTATATTACCCCCAATTCCATGTGCCCTTATCGAAGGCCTCCTGAAAATCCAGATACACCACATCTACCGGTTCCCCTTTGTCTACTCCACTAGTTACATCCTCAAAGATGGTTTGTCAAACAGGATTTCCCTTTCATAAATCCATGTTGACTCTGCCCAATCTTACTATTAGTTTCTAAGTGCCCAGTTATTGCATCCTTTATAATAGATTCCAGCATTTTCCCAACTACTGATGTGAGGCTAACAGGTCTGTAGTTCCCCGCTTTCTCTCTCCCTCCTTTCTTAAATAGCGGGGTTACATTTGCGATCTTCCAATCTGCAGGAACCGTTCCAGAATCTATAGAATTTTGGAAGATGACAACCAATGCATCCACTATCCCAATGGCCACCTCTTTCAAAACCCTAGGATGTAGGTCATCCTGTCCTTGGGATTTATCGACTTTTAGTCCCATTAATTTTGCTAGTACTGTTTTTCCACCAATAATAATTTCTTTAAGTTCCTCATTCTCGCCACACCCTTGGTTTTCTCGTATTTCTGGGAGTTTTTTTTTGTCTTCCTCCGTGAAGACAGAAACAAAGTATTTATTTAATTTCTCTGCCATTTCCTCATTCTCCATTATAAATTCTCCCGTCTCTGACTGTAAAGGACCTACATTTACCTTCGCCAGTCTTTTCCTTTTCACATACCTATAGAAGCTTTTACAATCCGTTTTTATATTTTCGCTAGTTTGTGCTCATATTCCATTTTCCCTTTTATCAATTTCTTGGTCCCCTTTTGCTGATTTCTAAAAAGATTCCAATCCTCAGGCTGACCGCTTTTTCTGGCAACTCTATAAGCTTCCTCCTTTGACTTAATACTCACTTTAATTTCTTTTAGCCATGCTTGGATCACTTTTCCTTTTGAGTTTTTATGCCCTAGAGGAATATATGCTTGTTGCAAATTATGCATTATTTCCTTGAATAAGAACATAAGAAATAGGAGCAGGAGTAGGCCAATCGGCCCCTCGAGCCTGCTCCGCCATTCAATAAGATCATGGCTGATCTGATCCTAACCGCCAATCCACTATCCCAGAACCATCTCCTGAATCTAACAGAATTAGACACACGAAATAGGAGCAGGATCAGGCTACACGGCCCCTGGGCCCGCTCCGCTACCCACAGGGCCATGACCGATCTGAACCTAGACTCATGTCCAAATTCCTGCCCACTCCCCGTAACCCTTAATTCCCTTTACTTCTAGGAAACTGTCTATTTCTGTTTTAAATTTATGTAATGATGTAGCTTCTACAGCTTTTGGGGGCAGCATATTCCATGGACCTACCACCCTCTGAGTGAAGTAGTTCCTCCTCATCTCAGTTTTGAAAGAGCAGCCCCTTATTCTAAGACTATGCCCCTAGTTCTAGTTTCACCCATCATCGGGAACATCCTCCCCGCATCCACCCGATCCAACCCCTTCACGATCTTATATGTTTCAATAAGATCGCCTCTCATTCTTCTGAACTCCAATGAGTAGAGTCCCAATCTACTCAACCTCTCCTCATATGTCCATCCCCTCATCCCCGGGATTAACCGAGTGAAACTTCTTTGTACTGACTCGAGAGCAAGTATGTCCTTTCTTAAGTATGGACACCAAAACTGTACGCAGTATTCCAGGTGCGGTCTCACCAATACCTTGTACAACTGAAGCAATACCTCCCTATTTTTATATTCTATCCCCCTAGCAATGAAAGCCAACATTCCATTGGCCTTCTTAATCACTTGCTGCACCTGCATACTAACCTTTTGAGTTTCGTGCACCAGGACCCCCAGATCCCTTTGTACTTCAGTACTTTCCAGTTTCTTGCCATTAAGATAATAACTTGCTCTACGATTTTTCCTGCCAAAGTGCATAACCTCACACTTTCCAGTATTGTATTCCATCTGCCAAATCTCTGCCCACTTACTTAGCCTGTCTATGTCCCCTTGCAGGTTTTTTATGTCCTCCTCACTCACTACTTTCCCTCCCATCTTAGTATCATCTGCAAACTTTGATATGTTACACTCGGTCCCCTCCTCCAAATCGTTAATATAGATTGTAAAGAGTTGGGGACCCAGCACTGACCCCTGCGGAACACCGCTAGTTACTGATTGCCAGTCTGAGAATGAACCATTTATCCCAACTCTCTGCCTTCTGTTAGATAGCCAATCCTCTATCCATGCCAGAATATTACCCCCAATCCCGTGATTTTTTATCTTAAGCAATAATCTTTTGTGTGGCACCTTGTCAAATGCCTTTTGGAAGTCCAAATACACTACGTCCACTGGTTCCCCTTTATCCACCCTATACGTTACTTCCTCAAAGAACTCCAGCAAATTTGTCAAACATGACTTCCCCTTCATAAAACCATGCTGACTTTGTCCTATTAAATTATGATTATCCAAATGTCCTGTTACTGTCTCCTTAATAATGGACTCCAAAATTTTACCTACCACAGATGTTAGGCTAACCGGTCTATAGTTTCCAGCCTTCTGTCTACTGCCCTTTTTAAATAAGGGTGTTACATTAGCAGTTTTCCAGTCTGCCGGGACGTTTGCCGAGTCCAGGGAGTTTGGGAAAATTATTACCAATGCATCCACAATCCCTACCGCCACTTCCCTCAAGACCCGAGGATGTAAGCCATCAGGTCCAGGTGATTTATCCGCCTTGAGTCCCATCATTTTACCGAGTACCACTTCCTTAGTGATTTTGATCGTGTTTAGCTTCTCCCCTCCTTTAGCCCCCTGTTTGTCCAGTGTTGGGATATTCTTAGTGTCTTCTACTGTAAAGACTGATACAAAATATTCATTCAGTGTTTTTGCCATCTCCATATTTCCCACCATTAATTTCCCGGTCTCATCCTCTAAGGGACCAACATTTACTTTAGCCACCCTTTTTCTTTTTATATAACTATAAAAACTCTTACTATCTGTTTTTATATTTTTTGCTAATTTACTTTCATAATCTATCTTCCCTTTCTTAATCAATCTTTTTGTTATTTTTTGCTGTCTTTTAAAGTTTTCCCAATCCTCTATCCTCCCACTAGATTTGGCTACCTTATATGCCCTTGTTTTTAGTCGAATACTATCCTTAATTTCTTTACTTAGCCACGGATGGCTGTCTTTTCTTTTACGCCCTTTTCTTCTCAGTGGAATATATATTTTTTGGAAGTTGTAAAATAACTCCTTAAATGTACACCACTGATCATGTATCGTCTTACCCTTTAATCTATTTTCCCAATGCACTCTACTCAATTCCGCTCTCATACCTTCATAGTCTCCTTTATTCAAGCTTAGCATGCTTGTTTGAGATCCAACCTTCTCACCCTCTAATTGAATATGGAATTCAACCATGTTATGGTCACTCATTCCAAGGGGATCCTTTACTAGGACATTTTTAATTAATCCTGTCTCGTTACACAGGACCAGATCTAAGGTTGCTTGCCCCCTGGTCGGTTCAGTTACATACTGCTCAAGAAACCCATCCTTAATACACTCAATGAACTCATCCTCAAGGCAGCCCTGCCCAATTTGATTTGTCCAATTAATATGATAGTTAAAATCCCCCATAATTATAGATGTTCCCTTATTACAAGCCTCAACTATTTCCTGATTGATACTCCGTCCAGCAGAGTTGCCACTGTTCGGAGGCCTATAGACTACGCCCACTAGTGTTTTTTCCCCCTTATTATTCCTTACCTCCACCCAAACTGTTTCATTATCCTGATCTTTTGACCCAATATCATTTCTCTGTATTACAGTGATTCCTTCCTTTATTAACATAGCCACCCCACCTCCCCTTCCTTCCTGCCTGTCCATCCTGATCGTTAAATAACCTGGTATGTTTAATTCCCAGGCATTGTCACCCTGCAGCCATGTTTCTGTAATGGCCACAAGATCATACCCATATGTAGTTATTTGTGCCATTAACTCGTCTATTTTGTTACGAATGCTACGTGCATTCAGATAGAGAACTTTCAAATATGTTTTGTGACACTTAGTTCCTGCTTTTGCCCTTTTTATTACTTTACCTTTTATTCCATACCTTCTGCCCCTTCCTGACACGCTCTGGTTTTTAATTTCCCCACTGCTACCTAAGTCTATGACCTTCTCTGTTGTCATTTTTATTATTTGCTCTCTAGGAACCTCCCCCCGACTAGTTAGTTTAAAGCCCTCTCTACAACCCTAGTTATATGATCCGCCAGGACTCTAGTCCCAGCACTGGCCAAGTGAAGCCCGTCCCAACAGAACAGCTCCCTCCTGCCCCAGTACTGGTGCCAGTGTCCCAGGAAGCAAAACCCATTTCTCTCACACCAGTCTTTGAGCCACGCATTTAACTCTCTAATTTTATTTGTCCTAGCCAAATTTGCTCGTGGCTCAGGTAAGGGATTATTACCCTTGTGGTTCTGCTTTTTAATTTGGCCCCTAGCTGCTCAAACTCCCTCAGCAGAACCTCCTTCCTTGTCCTATCTATGTCGTTGGTACCAACATGGACCACGACAACTGGATCCTCCCCCTCCCACTCCAAGTTTCTCTCCAGCCCAGAGGAGATGTCCTTAACCCTGGCACCGGGCAGGCAACACAGCCTTCGGGACTCTCGCACTCGGCTGCAAAGAACTCTATCTATCCCCCTAATGATACTATCCCCTACCACTACAACATTTCTTTTAACTCCACCCACTTGAATGGCCCCCCGCTCCACGGTGCTGTGGCCAGGTTGCTCATCCTCCCCGCAGTCCCTGTTCCCATCCTCACAGGGAGTAAGAGCCTCGAACCTGTTGGACAAGTGCAAGGGCTGCGGCTCCTCCAACACTACCTCCTGGATCCCCGTACCTGCCTCACTTCTAGTCACACCATCCTGACCCTGGCCACGGAATACATCTGAATTAATTAATCTAATTGGTGTGAATACCTCCTGATACACAGAGTCCAGGTAACTCTCCCCCTCTCTGATGTGTCTCAGGGTTTGAAGCTCGGACTCCAGCTCTTCAACACGGAGCCGGAATCCCTCGAGCAGCCAACACTTACTGCAAATGTGATCACCGTGAGCATCAATGGTGTCCACCAGCTCCCACATATTGCAGCAGCAACACATCACCTGATCTCCCATTCTATGTAATTAATTACATTTATTAATATTATTCTTAAATACCCTCTGCCCCGATTATAGATGGTGAATATCACACCTTAGAAACTATAAACCAAAGAGATTTAAGCTTAAAAAGGGAGAAATACTTACCAACCAATCACTTACCCGCTTTCTGGTGACGTCACACTTGGATTACGCCTTACCTGGTCTCTGGGGCCTTTTATAGCCCCGCTCTGCCGCTCAAGTTTCCCGCCGACGCTGTGAGGCCTTACCTCGTCTCTGGGCCTTTTATAGCCCCGCTCTGCCGCTCGAGTTTCCCGCCGACGCTGTGAGGCCTTACCTGGTCTCTGGGCCTTTTATAGCCCCGCTCTGCCGCTCGAGATTCCCGCCGACGCACTGAGGCCTTACCTGGGTCTCTGGGACTTTTATAGCCCCGCTGCTGCTGCTGAAACACCCGCCGACGCACTGAGGCCTTACCTGGTCTCTGGGACTTTTATAGCCCCGCTGCTGCCGCTGAGTTCCTGCCGATGCCCCGAGGCCTTACCTGGTCTCTGGGACTTTTATAGCCCCGCTGCTGCCGCCGAGTTCCCGCCGATGCACTGAGGCCTTACCTGGTCTCTGGGACTTTTATAGCCCCGTGATGTGCCATCAATAACTCAAAGACAAGGGCCTAGAAATTCAGTTGTGTTTGCGCCCACTTATTGGCTATAAAGTGGTTTGCGCCTAAAGTTTTTTACCGCCTGAAATTCAGATGGACCCTAACATCGGCGTTAGCCGGTAGCGCTGCGCCGGCACCGATGATGTCATCGGTGTGCGCAGCGCCCCGGTTGCAATGCTATTCCGGCCCGATGGCCAAATTCAGTTGCGGCCGCCTCGCCCGTGGCAGCCGCAAACAGCGTTTGTGAAACGGGGTCTTGCAGCTCCGAAAGGCCGGCGCATAAAGGTGGAGCGGCGGCCGGCCGCTTTCCCGGCGGCCGCCTGCCCGCACCTCCCTCCCCGGACTCCTGCACCACCCCCCGCGGCACTGATGTCTGTGTCCCGCGAGCCCGGCACTTCTCCGTGGTGCCGGGCTCATTTGCCGGGGGAATCCACCGGTGATCTGATGGCTGCAGGCAGCTCCTCCTTAAGAGAAGGAGGAGGCCTGGAGTACCCCAGCCTGCCGCACCGCATCGGGTGCTGCAGCGGGAGCTGAACGCCTGAAAGTGACATTCAACGCCCCTAGCGAGGCGGCCAAACCCTGCAATAGCGCCCGCCGCCGTCTTGGCCCGTCGCAACTGAATTTTAGGCGGGCGCTACGGGAATCCTGGTGAGCGCTAAATTTCGGGCGCAAAAGACCTGGCGGGGCCATACCGAATTTCTAGGCCAAGGAGTTTAAAGGATTCAACTGAAGGCTTTTAATCACTAAGAACATTGCAGGTCTTTCCACATCGGGTTCGTCTGATAGAATGACTCATACAGCTCTTGAGACCTTTATATGACAAAAGACAGGGGCGTAGCCAATACACACAATAGGAAAAAGGGGGCGGTACACACAATACAAAGCAGGTAAAACACAGGGGCTGATGAAGGCATATATTTCATCACATTCACCCCTTCTACAGATTTAGCCTGTCCGGGGGTGTGATAGTCCTTCCTGAACGTCACAACAGTACCTCGGGTTCCGACCGGGAGTCCGTGGTGCCCTCCTGGGCATACCCATGTGTTGGGGGTGTTGCAGGTACTTCTGGGGGTGGTGAGCCTGGGGATGGTGGAGGTTCTTCTGGGGGTGGTGATTGATGTGCCTCAATAAATCCGAGACTCGACGTTAGCGAAACAAAACAAGGCTTTTATTGACTTAGAAGGTAACACACAGAGGAGAATGTATCTTCCATCCAGAGGTCTGCCGTACTGGATGTGCTGCAGGCTGGGCCAGCTTACATAGGAGCCAGGTATGGGTGGAGCCCTACACACAGTACAATACAATGGAAATGAAACTGAAACCAACCACAGTCACAGGCAGAGAAATACTGATGAGTGATGAATGGAATATTTCATCACATTCACCCCTTCTATAGATTTAGTCTGTTCGGGGGTTTGATAGTCCTCTGCGACCGACGTGGCTGTTGTGGAGCCGCGGGTGTCGGCTGGCTGTCCCCGGTGGCCTCCTGGGTCTCTGCCGGGGGTGCCGCCAGGGTTGTTGAAGGGGTAGTTGGTGGGGGTACCGTTGGTCGATGTTCTTCCGGGGGTGATGAAAGAGTAGTGGGTGGGTAAGAGTTGCTGTGGTCGTTGTTGCTGCTGTTGTCGTGGTTGTTGTCGTTACCGGCTGGGGCGACATCTTTTATGGACACGGTGTCCTCCCTTCCGTCGGCGTGCCGGACATACGCGTATTGGGGGTTGGCGTGGAGTAGGTGCACTGACTCCATGAGAGGGTCCGTCTTGTGGCCCCTCACATGCCTTCGCACGAATACCGGACCTGGGGTGGAGAGCCATGACGGCATGGATACACCTGAGGTGGATTTCCGGGGAAAGACAAACATTCGCTCGTGAGGTGTGGCATTAGTGGCAGTACACAATAGCGACCGTATCGAATGGAGCACATCCGGGAGGACTTCCTGCCAGCGAGAGATAGGGAGGCCTTTGGTCCTTAGAGCTAGAGTGACTGCTTTCCATACTGTCCCGTTCTCTCGCTCCACTTGACCGTTACCCCGGGGGTTGTAGCTGGTGGTACGGCTTGTGGCGATCCCCCTGGACAGCATGTACTGGCGTAGCTCTTCACTCATGAAGGACGCCCCCCTATCCGTATGGATGTAGCTCGGCATACCGAACAGGCAGAACAGGCTGTTGAGGCATTTAATGACCGTGGCGCTGGTCATGTCTGGGCAGGGGAAGGCGAATGGGAAACGAGAGTATTCGTCCACAATGTTCAGGAAGTAAACATTGCGGTCGACGGACGGGAGGGGGCCCTTGAAATCTAAGCTGAGCCGCTCAAAGGGCCGTGTAGCTTTGATTAAGTGGGCTCTATCTGGGCGGTAGAACCGAGGCTTGCACTCAGCGCAAGTGCGACAGTTCCTGGTCAGGGACCGAACTTCCTCAATCGAGTAGGGTAAGTTGCGGGACTTTATGAAGTGGAACAGCCGCGTGACCCCTGGGTGGCAGAGGTCATTGTGGAGGGTCTGTAGCCGATCCCCGGTGGCGCTGGCAGACATCCCTCGTGAGAGGGCGTCGGGGGATTCGTTAAGGGCCCCTGGCCGGTAAATGATGTCACAATCGAAGGTGGAGAGCTCGATCCGCCACCTAAGAATCTTATCATTTTTAATCTTCCCCCTCTGTTTATTATTGAACATAAACGCTACCGACCACTGGTCGGTAAGTAGAGTGAAGCGTTTGCCGGCTAGGTAGTGGCGCCAGTGGCGCACTGCCTCCACGATGGCTTGGGCCTCCTTTTCTACGGAGGAGTGTCTGATCTCAGGCCCTTGGAGGGTCCTCGAGAAGAAAGCTACGGGCCGCCCCGCCTGGTTGAGGGTAGCCGCCAAGGCAAAGTCAGACGCATCACTTTCCACTTGAAAGGGAGTGTTCTCGTCCACTGCCTGTAGTGTGGCCCGCTCAATATCCTGCTTAATGCTTTTGAAGGCGGCATGGGCCTCAGCAGAGAGCGGAAAAGAGGATGCTTTCAAGAGGGGGCGGGCTTTGTCGGAGTAGTTGGGGACCCATTGGGGATAATAAGAAAATAACCCCAGGCACCTTTTCAGGGCTTTGGGAGTGTTGGGCAGGGGCAGCTCCCGTAGGGGGCGCAATCGGTCGGGGTCTGGTCCGATTTCCCCATTCTCCACCACGCTGCCTAGTATGCAGAGGCGCGTGGTGTTGTAAACGCACTTGTCCTCGTTGTAGGTGAGGTTGAGTTTTTGTGCGGTTTTCAGGAACCTCTCGAGGTTCGAGTCGTGATCCTGCTGGTTGTGACCGCAGATGGTGACGTTGTCGAGGTAGGGGAAGGTTGCCTGCAAGTGGTGGTCATCGACCATGCGGTCCATCTCCCTCTGGAAGACCGAGACCCCATTCGTCACCCCAAAGGGGACTCTGAGGAATTGGTAGAGGCGTCCGTTCACCTCGAAGGCGGTGTACGGGCGGTCCTCTGGTCTGATAGGGAGCTGGTGGTACGCTGACTTGAGGTCGATGGTGGAGAACACCCGGTATTGGGCGATTTGGTTCACCATTTCTGATATGCGGGGTAGCGGGTAGGCATCTAGTTGGGTGTACCTGTTGATCGTTTGGCTATAGTCGATCACCATCCATTTCTTCTCGCTACCCCTTACCACCACCACTTGGGCGCGCCACGGGCTATTGCTGCGTTCAATAATGCGCTCTTTCAGGAGCCTGTCTACCTCGGTCGCGATAAACTGCCTGTCCTCCCAGCTGTACCTCCTGCTTTTGGTCGCTATTGGCCGGCAGTTAGGGGTAAGGTTCGCGAATAGCGAAGGCGGCTTTACCTTCAGGGTAGCCAGACCGCACACTGTGAGGGGCGGCTGGGACCCACCGTAATTGAGCGTGATGCTTTGGTGGTAGCACTGGAAATCCAGGCCCAAGATCACGCTCGCACATAGATTCTTCATGATTAATACTTTAAAATTATCGTATACAGTTCCGTTAACGGACAATTGTACCGTGCAGCAACCCATAATGGTCGATGTCTGGGTTTTATCAGCCATAGAGATGGTACCCCGAGTAGGGACCACCTTTAGGGAGAGTTGTTGTACCAGTTCAGGGTGGATAAAACTCTCCGTGCTTCCACTGTCAATTAAACATTTAACCCTGCACCCGTTTACCTCGATGTCCACCATTGATTTGGATAGCGGGTGCGGCCTGGTCTGGTCCACTGTGACCGATGCCACTGTAGGGCCCTGATCGAGACAAGATGGCGTCCACGCTGTCTGTTCACAAGATGGCGGACACCACGAGGTCGGGCAAGATGGCGTCCAAGATGGCCGCTCCCACGGCGCACACGTGGCGGTGGCGGGTTTTCCGGCGGGGTTCCCTCTGCACACCTTCCCGAAGTGCCCCTTCTTACCGCACTTAAAGCAGGTGGTGCCTTTCGCCGGGCACAGGTTTCTGGTGTGCTTCGGCTGCCCGCAGAAGTAGCAGTTGGGTCCCCGACGCATCGCGGCTGTCGTAGGGCTTCTGGGGGGAGAGCGGGGCCCCGACGGTGTCGGGCTGCCGGGCGGGGAAGATGCCTTCCAAGATGGCGGCGCCCTTGGTGCACACGTGGCGGCGTGGATGGCGCGGGCTGAAGTGTAGGCGTCCGAGTTTCTCTGGGCCACATCCAGGGATCGTGCTGTGTCCGCAGCCTGTTTCAGGTCCAATCCCGTTTTTTTCCAGCAGTCTCTGCCGGATGTAAGTGGAGCTGAGGCCTGTGATAAAGGCATCGCGAACAAGCTCGTCAGTGTACACTGCGGCTTTTACATCTTGGCACTTGCAGTCTTTGCCAAGCGTTTTCAGGGTGCCTAGGAACTCCTCCACCGATTCCCCAGGTCGCTGTGCGCGAGTAGCGAGCAGATGCCTAGCATACATCTCATTCGTAGGCTGCTCGTAATGCACCTTTAAGATGTCGCAGGCGGCCGGGTACGTGTCGGCGTCTTGGATGAGGGGGTAAACCCGGTGGCTTACCCAATTCCGCAGAATTCCGAGTTTCATACTCGCAGCGTCCGTAGCGTCTTTGACGGCTGCGGAATTGTCCAGGAAGAATTCCATACACATAAACCAGTGTCCGAAGCGTGCCGATGCGTCCGAAGCATGCTGGTCCAAATCCAAACGTTCGGGTTTCAAGAGTTGATCCATTGTGTTGAAAATTAAGTCAATAAAATTGATGTGCCTCAATAAATCCGAGACTCGATGTTAGCGAAACAAAACAAGGCTTTTATTGACTTAGAAGGTAACACACAGAGGAGAATGTATCTTCCATCCAGAGGTCTGCCGTACTGGATGTGCTGCAGGCTGGGCCAGCTTACATAGGAGCCAGGTATGGGCGGAGCCCTACACACAGTACAATACAATGGAAATGAAACTGAAACCAACCACAGTCACAGGCAGAGAAATACTGATGAGTGATGAATGGAATATTTCATCACAGTGGTGATGGGTCGTCGTCGCTTCCTGCCGAGGCGAGGTCCTTTATGGACACGGTGTCCTCTCGCCCGTCGGCGTGCTTGACGTACGCGTACTGTGGGTTTGCGTGGAGTAGGTGTACTGCCTCCACGAGGGGATCCGTTTTGTGGCCCCTCACATGCTTCCGTAATAGGACTGTCCCTGGGGTGGAGAGCCACGAGAGTAGGGACACTCCTGAGGTTGATTTGCGGGGAAAAACAAACATCTTCTCATGAGGAGTGGCGTTAGTAGCAGTACACAGTAGCGACCTTATCGAGTGGAGTTCATCTGGGAGGACCTCGTGCCAGCGGGAGGTGGGGAGGCCTTTAGACCTTAGTGCTAAGGTGACCGCCTTCCACACTGTCGCGTTCTCCCTCTCCACTTGCCCATTACCCCGGGGGTTATATCTAGTGGTCCGACTCGTGGCTATCGACTTCGACAGCAGGTTTTGGCGCAGTTCGTCGCTCATGAACGATGCCCCCCTGTCAGTGTGGATGTAGTTAGGCATGCCGAACGTGCAAAACAGGTTGCCGAGGTACTTGATGACTGTGGCACTGGTCATGTCTGGGCAGGGGTAGGCGAATGGGAAGCGGGAGTACTTGTCCACAATGTTGAGAAAGTACACATTGCGGTCGGTGGAGGGGAGTGGTCCCTTGAAATCTAAGCTAAGGCGCTCGAATGGCCGTGTAGCTTTGATCAGGTGGGCTCGGTCGGGCCTGTAAAAACGGGGCTTGCATTCCGCACAGGTGCGGCAGTCCCTGGTCATAGACCAGACCTCCTCGATGGAATAGGGCAGGTTACGGGATTTTATAAAGTGAAATAGCCGGGTGACCCCCGGGTGGCAGAGGCCATTGTGGAGGCCCTGTAGCCTGTCCCCCTGGATGCTGACACACATCCCTCGTGATAGGGCATCGGGGGATTCGTTGAGGGCCCCTGGCCTATATATTATGTCGTACTCAAACGTGGAGAGTTCGATCCGCCACCTGAGAATTTTGTCGTTCTTGATCTTCCCCCTCTGTTTGTTGTTAAACATGAAGGCTACCGACCGCTGGTCGGTAAGCAGGGTGAAGCGTTTGCCGGCTAGGTAGTGCCTCCAGTGCTGCACTGCCTCCACTATGGCCTGGGCCTCCTTCTCTACCGAGGAGTGCCTGATCTCGGGCCCTTGGAGGGTTCTTGAGAAAAAGGCTACAGGCCGCCCATCCTGGTTGAGGGTGGCTGCTAAAGCGAAGTCGGACGCATCGCTTTCGACCTGGAAAGGGATGTTTTCATCCACTGCCTGCAGCGCAGCCTTCTCAATGTCGTGTTTAATGCTGTTGAAGGCGGCGTGGGCCTCGGCCGTGAGCGGGAAGGACGTTGATTTCAGGAGGGGACGGGCCTTGTCGGAATAATTGGGGACCCATTGGGCGTAATAGGAGAAGAACCCCAGGCACCTTTTCAGGGCCTTGGGAGTGTTTGGTAGGGGTAGCTCCTGTAGGGGGCGCAATCGGTCGGGGTCCGGACCGATTTCCCCGTTTTCCACCACGCAGCCCAGGATACAGAGGCGCGTGGTGCTAAAGACACACTTATCCTCGTTGTAGGTGAGATTGAGTCTGAGGGCGGTTTTCAGAAATCTCGCGAGGTTCGAGTCGTGGTCTTGCTGGTCGTGGCCGCAGATGGTGACGTTGTCTAGGTATGGGTAGGTGGCTGTTAACTGGTTCTCATCGACCATGCGGTCCATCTCCCGCTGGAAGACCGAGACCCCATTCGTTACCCCAAAGGGGACTCTGAGGAAGTGGTAGAGGCGTCCGTTCGCCTCGAAGGCGGTGTATGGACGGTCCTCCAGCCTAATGGGGAGCTGGTGGTATGCCGATTTTAGGTCGATGGTGGAAAACACCCGGTATTGCGCAATTTGGTTAACCATATCCGCTATGCGGGGCAGAGGGTAGGCGTCTAGCTGGGAGTATAGATTAACCGTCTGGCTATAATCTATCACCATCCGCTTCTTTTCGCTACTCTTAACTACTACTACCTGGGCGCGCCATGGGCTGGTACTGCATTCGATGATACCCTCCCGCTTGAGTCTTTCTACTTCCGACGCAATGAACCGTCTATCCTCCCAGCTGTACCGTCTACTCTTGGTCGCTATGGGTCGACAGTTGGGTGTGAGGTTGGCGAACAGAGAGGGCGGCTTGACCTTCAGGGTAGCCAGACCGCACACTGTGAGGGGCGGCTGGGACCCACCGTAGGTAAGCGTGATACTTTGGTGGTGGCACTGGAAGTCCAGACCCAAGATCACGCTCACACAGAGATCTGGCATTATCAATAGTTTAAAATCTCTGTAATCAGTGCCTTTTACTGACAACATAACCGCGCAGAAACCTGTAATTTTTGAGGTATGAGTCTTATCAGCCATGGCGATTTTGCCCTGTGTGGGGACTATCGTTCGTGAAAGTCGTTTTACCAGGCTAGGATGAATAAAGCTTTCGGTGCTCCCGCAGTCAATCAAGCATTTAACCTTGTTCCTGTTTACCTCTATGTCCATCATCGATTTAGACAACGGATGCGGCCTGGATTGATCCACTGTGATCGAGGCCACCAGTGGGTCCTGGAGGTCCGTGTAGTCGGGGCAAGATGGTGGACTCCATGAGGGTGGACAAGATGGCGTCCAAGATGGCCACCCCCACGGCGCGCACGCGGCGGTGGTGGAGTTGGAGGCAGGGTTCCCTCTGCAGACTTTGCTGAAATGTCCTTCCCGCATTTAAAACAGGTGGTGCCCTTCGCTGGGCACAGATGCCTGGAGTGTTTGTCCTGGCCGCAGAAGTAGCATTTCGGGCCCCGATGCATCGCGGTAGTAGTGGGGCTCCTGGGTGGGGGCTGGGGCTCCGATGGTGCTGGGCTGGCCTGAGACCTGGGAGGTGAAGATGGCTTCCAAGATGGCGGCCCCCACGGCGCGCACGAGGCGGAGTGGGCCGCGTGGCCTGAGGAACAGGATTCAGAGTTCCTCTGGGCCATATCCAGCGATCGCGCTATGCCCATAGCCTGTTTTAAGTCCAGTCCCTCCTTTTCAAACAGTTTCTGCCAAATGTACATAGATACATAGATACATAGAAGATAGGAGCAGGAGTAGGCCATTCGGCCCTTCGTGCCTGCTCCGCCATTCGATGAGATCATGGCTGATCCTTTAATTCAGTATCCCGTCCCCGCCTTCTCTCCGTAACCCTTAACCCCTTTTGCCCGTAGAAATATATCTAATTCCCTCTTAAATATATTTAATGAGCTGGCGTACACTGCCCTCTGTGGCAATGAGTTCCACAGGTTCACCACTCTCTGAGTGAAGAAATTCCCCCTCATCTCTGTCCTAAATGGTTTAGCCCTTATCCTTAAATTATGTCCTCTAGTTCTGTTCTCACCCGCCAAGGGAAACATTCCTTCTGCATCCAGTCTGTCTAGACCTGTCAGAATTTTATACACTTCTATGAGGTCCCCTCTCAATCTTCTAAACTCCAGTGTGTACATCCCTAAACTACATAGTCTCTCCTCATAGGTCATTCCCGCCATTCCTGGTATCAGCCTGGTGAATCGCCGCTGCACCCCCTCCATGGCAAGAACATCCTTCCTCAGATGAGGCGACCAAAACTGTACACAGTACTCGAGGTGTGGTCTCACCAGTGCCCTGTACAGCTGCAGCAAGGTATCCCTGTTCCTGTATTCTAACCCTTTTGCTATGAAGGCCAGCATACCGTTTGCCTTCTTGACCGCCTGTTGCACCTGCATGCTCGCCTTCAGTGACTGGTGTACAAGAACACCCAGGTCTCTCTGTACTTCCCCCTCTCCCAATCTATTGCCATTTAAATAATAATTTGCCCTCCCGTTCCTGCACCCAAGGTGGATAACTTCGCACTTGTCCACATTATAGTGCATCTGCCATTTATCCGCCCAATCGCCCAGTCTGTCCAAATCGCTCTGGAGCTTCCTGGTCTCTTCCTCTGAGCCCACCCCCCCTCCTAGTTTAGTGTCGTCTGCAAATTTGGAAATGCTGCATCCGACTCCCTGATCCAGGTCATTAATGTAAATTGTGAACAGCTGGGGGCCCAGGACAGATCCCTGTGGTACCCCACTTGTTACTGCCTGCCATTCAGAAAATGAGCCGTTTATTCCAACTCTCTGTTTTCTATCTGACAGCCAGTTCCCTATCCATGCCAAAACTTTCCCCTTTATCCCATGAGCCTCAATTTTCCATGCTAATCTTTTATGTGGGACCTTATCGAAGGCCTTTTGGAAGTCCAGGTACACCACATCTACTGGCTCTCCCCCATCTATTCTACCAGTTACTCCCTCAAAAAATTCCAATAGATTAGTCAAGCACGATTTACCCTTTGTAAATCCATGTTGACTCTGTCCTATCCTGTCCCCATTTGCTAAGTGCTCCGCTATTTCATCCTTAATGATGGACTCCAGCATTTTGCCCACAACTGATGTAAGGCTTACAGGTCTGTAATTACCTGCTTTTTCCCTACCCCCCTTTTTGAATAGTGGGGTAACGTTAGCTACCCTCCAATCCATCGGCACTGTTCCCGAGTCTAATGAATTCTGAAAAATCATCCTTAGTGCATCCGCTATCTCTAGGGCCACCTCCTTCAGTACCCTAGGATGCATGTTATCAGGCCCTGGGGATTTGTCCACCTTCAATCCCTTTAGCTTCCTTAACACCATATCCTTAGAGATATTGATTTGCGTCAGTTCCTCCTTTGCCAATGTCCCTATTTTTCCCGATATCCCAGGGAGGTTTTTTGTGTCTTCCTTCGTAAAGACTGACCCAAAGTATGCATTTAGTTGATCTGCCATTTCCTTATTTCCCATTATATATTCCCCCGTATCTGACTGCAATGGACCAACTTTGGTTTTCACCAGTCTTTTCCTTTTGATATATTTATAAAAGCTTTTGGAGTTAGTTTTTATATTTTCCGCCAGCTTGTTTTCGTAAGCTATTTTGCCCCTCTTGATCATGCCCTTTGCCCTCCTTTGCTCTATCTTAAACTGTTCCCAATCTTCCGCTCTGGCGCTTTTTTTGGCTATTTTATACGCCCTATCTTTGGATTTTATGCTGTCTCTAATTTCCCCTGTTATCCACGGTTGAGTCACCTTTTTAGATTTCCTTTTATGCCAGATTGGTATAAACAATTTTTGCAATTTTGTCATTCTATCTTTAAATGTTTGCCATTGTTTATCTACCTCCAGTCCTCCCAGGAACGTTGTCCAATCAGACCTACTCAGTTCCCGTCTCATGGCATCATAATTCCCCTTGTTTAAATTCAGGACCTTAGTCTCTGAGTCAATTTCTTCGCTCTCCATTTCGAGTGAGAAATCGATCATGTTATGATCGCTCTGACCCAAGGGTCCCCGTACAACAAGATTACTGATTAGTCCCTTCTCATTGCACAGTACCCAGTCCAATATAGCCTGTTCCCGAGTTGGTTCCTCGACATATTGATCCAGATAACCATCCCTTAAACACTCAAGGAATTCCTCCTCCTCATTATTTTTACTGATTAGGCTAGTCCAATCTATATGTAAGTTAAAGTCACCTATGATGACAGCTGTGCTCTTATTGCACGCTTCTCTAATTTCCCTCGTGATGCCCTCCCTAACCTCTATTTTACTATTTGGAGGCCTATATACCACTCCTATTAATGTTTTTCGCCCCTCGCTATTTCTTAGCTCCACCCATATAGATTCTGTATTAACTGAGTTAATATCCTTCTTTTCAATTGCATTTATCCCCTCTTTTACTAGCAATGCTACCCCTCCTCCCTTTCTTTTTTGTCGATCCTTCCTAAATACTGAATACCCCTGTATGTTAAGCTCCCAGCCCTGCTCACCCTGCAACCATGTTTCCGTAATCCCAATTAGATCATAATTATTAACCTCTATTTCCACAGCTAATTCATCTACCTTGTTCCTGATGCTTCTCGCATTAAGGTATAAAACCCTCAGGCTTTTTTTATGCTCACATTTTTTATGAATTAGTTTGGCCCTTTGTTTTTTGTTCCTCACCCTTTTACCATTTATTTCTGTCTGCCTTTCACTTTCCTCTATTTCACTACATAGGTTTCTAGCCCCCTGCCATACTAGTTTAAATGCTCCCGAACTGCTTTATCAAAAATTACCCCGAGAACATCAGTTCCATCTCTGCACAGGTGTAGACCGTCCCTTTTGTATAGGTCACACCTACCACAAAACTGGTTCCAATGCCTCAAAAATTTAAAACCCTCCCTCTTACACCACTGCTCAAGCCACGTATTTAGCCTAACTATCCTGTTCTCTGTACTCTTACTAGCACGTGGCACTGGTAGTAATCCAGAGATTACTACCTTCGAGGTCCTACTTTTTAGCTTGGCTCCTAACTCCCTAAATTCTACTTGTAGGACCTCTTCCCTTTTTTTAGCTACGTCGTTGGTACCAACATGTATCACGACAACTGGCTGTTCCCCCTCCCCCTCCAGAATGTTCTGCACCCGCGCCGAGACATCCTTGACCCTTGCACCAGGGAGGCAACATACCATCCTGGAGCCTCGGTCGCGACCACAGAAACCCCTATCTATTCCCCTTACAATCGAATCCCCTATTACTATAGCCCTGCCACTCTTTTTCCCTCCCTTCTTTGCAACAGAGCCAGTCATGGTGCCATGAGCCTGGCTGCTGGTGCCTTCCCCCGATGCGTCACCCCCCCCGACAACAGTACCTAAGACGGTGAACCTGTTGCTAAGGGAGACAACCCCAGGGGATTTCTGCACTACCTTCCTGCCCTTGCTCTGCATAGAAGATAGGAGCAGGAGTCGGCCATTCGGCCCCTCGAGCCTGCTCCGCCATTTAATGAGATCGTGGCTGATCATCCAAATTCAGTACCCGGTCCCTGCCTTCTCCCCATATCCCTTGATCCCTTTAGCCTTAAGAAATATATCCAACTCTTTCTTGAATATATTTAATGAATTGGCCTCAACTGCCCTCTGTGGTAGAGAATTCCACAGGTTCACCACTCTCTGGGTGAAGAAATTCTTCCTCATCTCAGTCCTAAATGGCTTACCCCTTATCCTTAGCTTGTATTGTGAAGCTTGTGCCCCTTTGCCAGGCCCGCTGCCTGCGGCCCCTCTCCCAGATTCCAGCCCCAGCTCTGTGCTGACTGAGCTGCTCTCACCTGGGGACAGCGCGTCACAATCGGCCCCAGCGCACCTGAGCTGGAGAGGAGGCCCCGCCCCCTTGCCGCGCCGCCATTGGTTGGAGGACCAGGCCACCCAGTTCAGTCCTCCCAGCTCAGCCCTCTTCCTATTGGTCCATGCTCCTGTCAGTCAGAATCACATTGCTCCGGCTCACTCCGCGTGATTCAATCCGCTCCGTTCAGCGTCCGCGGAGGTCCCGCCCGCCCAACTCTCTGGTTTGGTATTTCTCCTATTTTACTTCATAATCTCCCCCTCCCCCCTCCTCCTCCCTCTCCTCCTCCCCCCTCCCCTCCACCGCCCCTCCCCCCTCCCGTCCCCTCCACCCTCCCCACCCCCTCTCCTCCCGTCCCTCCCCCCCACCCTCTCCCCACCCCCCTCCTCCCCACCCCCCGCCTCCCCTCCCTCCCCCCCACCCTCTCCCCACCCCCCCACTCTCCCCCTCCCCCCCACTCTCGCACTCCCCCCCCCTCTCGCACCATTCTGACTTGGAAGTATATCACCATTCCTTCATCGACGCTGGTCAAAGTCCTGGAACTCCCTCCCTAACAGCACTGTGGGAGTACTTTCACCACACGGACTGCAACGGTTCAAGAAGGCGGCTCACCACCACCTTCTCAAGAGCAATTAGGGTGGGCAATAAATGCTGGCCTTGCCAGCGATGCCCACATCCCATGAACAAATAAAAAAAGTCATCCCATAACACGCATACAAGGGCTCAGTAATGTAATTTGAACTGAGGCCCACAATAAAGGAGTCTCGGATCAGCTCCTCCGTGTACACGATGGCAGACACGGCCTTACAGTTACAGTCTCTGCCCAGTACTTTTAGGCTTAGCACAAAGTCCTCTAGTGACTCACCATGCCGCTGCGTGCGGGTAGTCAGAAGATGCCTGGCGTACACCTCGTTTATTGACCGCACGTAGTGGGCCTTCAGAATGGTGCAGGCATCCCCGTAGCTGGTGGCATCTTGGATGAGAGGGGAGACCCGATGGCTCACCCAGTTTCGCAGGATTCCCAGTTTCACGTCTCTGGTGGCGGTTGCGGCTGCTATGGTGGTGGATGAGTTTGCGATGAAAAATTCAAAGCATTGGAACCAGTGTCCGAACTGTGTGGCTGCGTCTGAGGCATGGGGGTCCAGATCCAAGCGCTCTGCTTTCAGGAGTCGATCCATCTTGGTGTTTTAGTGATTAAAATTGATGTGCCATCAATAACTCAAAGACAAGGAGTTTAAAGGATTCAACTGAAGGCTTTTAATCACTAAGAACATTGCAGGTCTTTCCACATCGGGTTCGTCTGATAGAATGACTCATACAGCTCTTGAGACCTTTATATGACAAAAGACAGGGGCGTAGCCAATACACACAATAGGAAAAAGGGGGCGGTACACACAATACAAAGCAGGTAAAACACAGGGGCTGATGAAGGCATATATTTCATCACACCCCGCTGCTGCCACCGAGTTCCCGCCGACGCACTGAGGCCTTACCTGGGTCTCTGGGACTTTTATAGCCCCGCTGCTGCTGCCGAGTTCCCGCCGACGCACTGAGGCCTTACCTGGTCTCTGGGACATTTATAGCCCCGCTGCTGCCGCTGAGTTCCCTCCTCCCCTTTCCTTGCCCCTGCACTTGCTTAAAATCTGTTACATAGAAACATAGAAGATAGGAGCAGGAGTCGGCCATTCGGCCCCTCGAGCCTGCTCCGCCATTTAATGAGATCGTGGCTGATCATCCAAATTCAGTACCCGGTCCCTGCCTTCTCCCCATATCCCTTGATCCCTTTAGCCTTAAGAAATATATCCAACTCTTTCTTGAATATATTTAATGAATTGGCCTCAACTGCCCTCTGTGGTAGAGAATTCCACAGGTTCACCACTCTCTGGGTGAAGAAATTCTTCCTCATCTCAGTCCTAAATGGCTTACCCCTTATCCTTAGCTTGTATTGTGAAGCTTGTGCCCCTTTGCCAGGCCCGCTGCCTGCGGCCCCTCTCCCAGATTCCAGCCCCAGCTCTGTGCTGACTGAGCTGCTCTCACCTGGGGACAGCGCGTCACAATCGGCCCCAGCGCACCTGAGCTGGAGAGGAGGCCCCGCCCCCTTGCCGCGCCGCCATTGGTTGGAGGACCAGGCCACCCAGTTCAGTCCTCCCAGCTCAGCCCTCTTCCTATTGGTCCATGCTCCTGTCAGTCAGAATCACATTGCTCCGGCTCACTCCGCGTGATTCAATCCGCTCCGTTCAGCGTCCGCGGAGGTCCCGCCCGCCCAACTCTCTGGTTTGGTATTTCTCCTATTTTACTTCATAATCTCCCCCTCCCCCCTCCTCCTCCCTCTCCTCCTCCCCCCTCCCCTCCACCGCCCCTCCCCCCTCCCGTCCCCTCCACCCTCCCCACCCCCTCTCCTCCCGTCCCTCCCCCCCACCCTCTCCCCACCCCCCTCCTCCCCACCCCCCGCCTCCCCTCCCTCCCCCCCACCCTCTCCCCACCCCCCCACTCTCCCCCTCCCCCCCACTCTCGCACTCCCCCCCCCTCTCGCACCATTCTGACTTGGAAGTATATCACCATTCCTTCATCGACGCTGGTCAAAGTCCTGGAACTCCCTCCCTAACAGCACTGTGGGAGTACTTTCACCACACGGACTGCAACGGTTCAAGAAGGCGGCTCACCACCACCTTCTCAAGAGCAATTAGGGTGGGCAATAAATGCTGGCCTTGCCAGCGATGCCCACATCCCATGAACAAATAAAAAAAGTCATCCCATAACACGCATACAAGGGCTCAGTAATGTTTAATTCATCAGAAAAAGACAAAGGACAACAATATACTGGTCAGCTTAACAGAATCTCATCATATTTATATTGCTGCAGTTGTACAGGGCCTTGGTGAGACCACAGCTTGAGTATTGTGTGCAGTTTCGGTCGCCTTATCTGTGGAAGGATATACTTGCCATGGAGGGAGTGCAGCGAAGATTCACCAGACTGATACCTGGGATGGCAGGAATGACGTATGAGGAGAGATTGGGTTGATTGGGCTTGTACTCGCTGGAGTTTAGAAGAATGAGAGGGGATCTCATTCTAACAGGACTGGACAGACTGGATGCAGGAAGGATGTTCCCGATGGTCGGGCAGTCCAGAACCAGGGGTCACAGTCTAAGGATAAGGGGTAAGCCATTTTGGACAGAGATGAGGAGGAATTTCTTCACCCAAAGAATGGTGAACCTGTGGAATTCTCTACGACACAAGGCAATTGAGGCCAATTCATTAAATATATTCAAGAAGGAGTTAGATATATTTCTTAAGGCTAAAGGGATATGGGGAGAAGGCAGGGACAGAGTACTGAGTTTGGATGATCAGCCATGATCTCATTGAATGGGGGAGCAGGCTCGAGGGGCCGAATGGCCTACTCCTGCTCCTATCTTCTATGTTTCTATGTTTATGAGGCCACAAACTTAAAATAGTCACTAATAAATACAGGAGTGAATTCAGGAGTAACTTTTTTACCCAAAGAATGGTGAGAATGGGGAACTCGCTACCACAGGGAGTGGTTGAGGTGAACAGCATATATGCATTTATGGGGAAGCCACATGAGGGAGACAGGAATGGGAGGAGATGTTGATCGGGTTAATTGAAGTAGGGTGGGTGTGGGGCATAAACACCGGCATGGACCAGTTGGGCTGAATGGCCTGTTTCTGTGCTGTACATTCTATGTAACACCATGAACAGTCAAATCAAGGGAATCATCAGCACAGCAGTCTTAAAGATTAAACAGCAGTACAAGAATTTATAAAACATTCATCCATTCCACGTTCATGTCACCCCAGTTGTCTTGCAGGGCCCGGCACGACAGAACAGTGTGAACTCACTGGTGTTTCAGCAGATTCGAGGACCGAGTGAATCCCATCCCACACACACAGCAGGTGAACGGCTTCTCCTCAGTGTGAACTTGTTGGTGTCTCAGCAGGTGGGATGACCAAGTGAATCCTTTCCCACACACGGAGCAGGTGAACGCTTTCTTATCAGTGTGAACTTCTTGGTGTGTCAGCAGGTGGGATGACCGAGTGAATCCCTTCCCACACACGGAGCAGGTGAACGGCCTCTCCCCAGTGTGAACTCGCTGGTGTCCGTTCAGATTCCTGGAGCTTTTAAAGCTCATCCCACAGACAGAACATTTAAATGGTCTCTCATCAGAGTGAACTCGCTGGTGTCCGTTCAGATCCCCAGAGGTTTTAAAGCTCTTCCCACAGTCAGAACATTTAAATGGTCTCTCATCAGTGTGATATCGCTGGTGTATCAGTGATACGCTTATCAATTACTTCATAAAAGGTGATGAGTCGAAGAAGAGATGACGAGTCGAAAGAAGAGATGAATAAGGCTTTTATTAGCTAAGAAGAGACCATGCTTCTTCGTGAGTGACTGAACAAGTCTGAACGAAACCCACACAGTGGTGGGTGGAGTCAGCTGAGGCATGCCTCCATACACAGCGCCACCCAGAGGTGGCAATATACAATACAGTGGTTTACCACATTCACCCCTTGTTTAATGTGAAGTCCAGCGGGGTGAAGGGTACTACAAGTTAAGTCTATCAGGAGGCCTTGTCTGACGTCCTGATCGTCGTGGTGGCGGCGGTGGTGTTGCAGCATCCGACGTCGGGTCTGGTGTCTGGGTGGTTGGCGAAGATTCCTGGGGCTTTGGCATGCCGTCTGCAGGGGTTGGGTTGGGAGGGGTGGTGGGGGATAACAGTGGTAAGGGGGATAACGGTGGTAAGGGGGATAACGGTGGTAATTCAGGGGTACCCGAGGGTGCGAGATCTCGTATGGAGACCGTGTCCTCCCGCCCGTCTGGGTATGTCACCCAGGCATACTGGGGGTTGGCGTGTAGGAGGTGCACCCGCTCGACCAGGGGGTCCGTTTTATGCGTCCTCACGTGCCTCCGCAGTAGGACGGGCCCAGGAGAAGTCAACCATGCCGGTAGCGAGGTTCCCGATGTAGACTTCCGGGGGAAAATGAACATTTTCTCATGAGGGGTCGCATTAGTGGCAGTACAAAGCAGTGACCGAATGGAGTGGAGCGCTGCAGGGAGGACCTCCTGCCAGCGGGAGGTCGGAAGGCCCTTAGATTTTAGTGCTAAGAGGACTGCCTTCCAAACCGTCGCGTTCTCCCTTTCCACCTGGCCGTTCCCCCGGGGGTTGTAACTGGTGGTCCTGCTCGTGGCGATACCTCTTGTTAGCAGGTACTGCCGAAGTTCGTCGCTCATGAACGATGAGCCCCTGTCGCTATGTATATAGCTGGGGAACCCGAACAGAGCGAAGATGTCATTCAGACACTTGATGACCGTGGTACTGGTCATGTCTGGGCAAGGGATGGCAAAGGGGAAACGGGAGTACTCATCAACTATGTTGAGGAAGTACACATTGCGGTCAGCGGAGGGGAGGGGCCCTTTAAAATCGACGCTCAGGCGTTCGAAGGGGCGGGTGGCCTTGATCAGGCTTGCTCTGTCCGGCCTATAGAAGTGCGGTTTGCACTCGGCGCAGATTTGGCAGCTCTTGGTCATGGTCCTGACCTCCTCGATGGAGTAGGGCAGGTTACGGGATTTGATAAAATGGAAAAACCTGGTGACCCCCGGGTGGCAGAGGTCATTGTGGAGGGACTGCAGCCTATCACTCTGCGCGTTGGCGCATGTACCACGTGATAGGGCATCTGGGGGCTCATTGAGTTTCCCTAGCCGATACAAGATATCATAATTGTAGGTGGAGAGTTCGATTCTCCACCTCAAGATCTTGTCGTTCTTGATTTTACCCCTCTGCTTATTATTAAACATAAAAGCTACTGAACGCTGGTCAGTGAGCAGGGTAAATCGTTTCCCGGCCAGGTAATGCCTCCAGTGATGCACCGCTTCTACAATAGCCTGGGCCTCCTTTTCGACGGAGGAGTGTCTCGTCTCGGGGCCCTGGAGGGTCCTTGAGAAAAAGGCCACGGGTCTGCCCGCCTGGTTAAGGGTCGCGGCTAGGGCGAAGTCGGAGGCATCGCTCTCCACTTGGAAGGGGATGGACTCATCCACCGCGTGCATTGCGGCCTTCGCGATATCGTTCTTGATAAGAGTGAAGGCTGCACACGCCTCTGGTGTCAGGGGGAAGGAGGTGGCTTTGATGAGGGGCCTGGCTTTGTCTGCATAGAGGGGCACCCACTGGGCGTAGTAGGAGAAAAACCCCAGGCATCTCTTCAGTGCTTTTTGGCAGTGGGGAAGGGGTAGCTCCATTAGGGGGCGCATTCTGTCGGGGTCGGGCCCGATGACTCCGTTCTCCACCACGCAGCCGAGGATGGCCAGGCGCTTGGTGTGAAACATACATTTTTCCTTATTGGACGTTAGGTTCAGCCGTTGGGCCGTACGGAGGAAATTTGCTAGATTAACGTCGTGGTCCTGCTGGTCGTGGCCGCAGATGGTGACGTTATCCAAATAGGGGAAGGTTGCCCGCAGCGCGTTCTGGTCAACCATTCGGTCCATCTCCCTTTGGAAGACCGAAACCCCGTTGGTGACGCCGAAGGGGACCCTAAGGAAGTGGTAGAGGCGGCCGTTTGCCTCGAAGGCAGTATACTGGCGGTCCTCATGGCGGATGGGCAGCTGGTGGTACGCTGACTTAAGGTCGATGGTGGAGAATACTTTGTATTGCGCAATCTGATTGACCATATCAGATATGCGAGGGAGGGGGTACGCGTCCAGCTGGGTGTACCGGTTTATGGTTTGGCTGTAGTCGATTACCATGCGGCGTTTTGCAGTGGTTTTAACGACTACAACCTGGGCTCGCCAGGGGCTAGTGCTACCTTCGATAATGCCCTCCTTCAATAGCCGCTCCACCTCAGAGCTGATAAAAGCTCTGTCCCCGGCACTGTACCGCCTGCTTTTGGTAGCGATGGGTTTACAGTCGCGGGTGAGGTTAGCGAACAGGGGAGGGGGGGGGACTTTTAATGTGGAAAGGCTGCAGACTGTGAGTGGGGGGAGGGGTCCACCGTATGCTAGTGTGACACTCTTAAGGTGGCACTGAAAATCCAACCCTAGCAGGACGGCAGCGCAAAGACGGGGCAGGACTAGCAGTTTAAATTTTTTATATTCAGTGCCCCCTACTGACAGGGTCACCACACAGTAGCCGCTGATGTCCATTGACTGGGACTTGGACGCCATAGAAATGCGATGGTGCGTTGGCAGAATCGTGAGGGAGTGGCTACGTACCGTGTCGGGGTGGACGAAACTCTCTGTGCTCCCGCTGTCGATCAGGCAACTGGTGGCGCGGCCGTTTACCGCGATATCCATCATGGAGCTGGATAGATGGTGAGGGAGGGCTTGATCCAGCGTCACGGAGGCCAGTATGTGGCTTAGTGAGTCACTATAGTCATCCGCCGAGACGGTGGTCGGTTCCGGTGACGAAATGGCGGTTGAGTGCGTTGGATACGATGGCGGCGGATGCCATGCGGCCGGGGGTACACAAAATGGCGGATAAGATGGCTGCTCCCACGGCCCGCACGCTGCGCTGCTGGCTGGCTTCCCCTTGCAGGCGTTAGCGTAATGGCCTTTCTTCCCGCAGCCCGAGCAGGTAGCTGTCTTAGCTGGGCAGTGCGCTCTGGGATGTTTTAACTGGCCACAGAAATAGCATTTTTGGGCCTGGTTACTGGGCATCGAAGCAGTTCTTACCGGAGGCTGCTGTCTCGGTTGGGTCGCTGCAGCGGTTGGTGCCGGGGGCGGCGGTCCCGTGTCCCACGGTTTCGATTGCCATGTCTCGGCGCCGTTACGGGGGTATGCCTCGAGGTTTCGGTGGGCCTCCTCTAACGAGAGCGCAAGGGCAATGGCCGTCTTCAGGTCGGGTTCCTTGCTTTCTAGCAGTCTCTGCCGGGTGTGGTCTGACTGGAGGCCCCTGACGAAGGCATCACAGGCGAGTCCCTGCGCGTGCTCCACAGCCGTTACCGCTTTACAATCGCAGTCTCTGCAGAGTGCCAGTAGCGCCCGTGCAAATGCCCCTACCGATTCTCCCGGTTGCTGCCTGCGGGATCCCAAGAGGTGTCGGGCGTAAATTGTGTTCACTGGGCGTGTATATTGCCCTTTTAGTAGCTCGAGGGCCGCCACGTACGTATTAGAGTCCCGGATTAGCATATATACTTGATGGCTCACCTGGGCGGTCAAAATTTTCAGTTTGTGATCCTCCTCTGTAACCTGTGAGATTGCGAGGAAGGATTCAAAGCAGCTCAGCCAGTGTTCGAACTTGGCTGATGCACCCACCTCTTGAGGGTCGAGGTCCAGGCGTGATGGTCTGAGGGCTCTCAGCAATGTCTGCTGTATCCGTTGCTGTTGTTGCTCCTCAGGTGTCGCCATTTAACTTTTAGCTAATAAAATTGATACGCTTATCAATTACTTCATAAAAGGTGATGAGTCGAAGAAGAGATGACGAGTCGAAAGAAGAGATGAATAAGGCTTTTATTAGCTAAGAAGAGACCATGCTTCTTCGTGAGTGACTGAACAAGTCTGAACGAAACCCACACAGTGGTGGGTGGAGTCAGCTGAGGCATGCCTCCATACACAGCGCCACCCAGAGGTGGCAATATACAATACAGTGGTTTACCACAATCAGTAGGCTGGATGACTGAGTGAATCCCTTCCCACACACAGAGCAGGTGAACGGTCTCTCCCCAGTGTGAACTCGCTGGTGTGTCAGTAGGTGGGATGGCCGAGTGAATCCCTTCCCACACACAGAGCAAGTGAATGGCCTCTTTCCTGCTCTCTCCAGCTGGTGTCCCTTCAGCTCCTGGGACATTTGAAAGCTTTTCACCTGTTGTGGTGAAAATAAATTCACATCTAAACCGTGTAAAAGTAAAAAGATGCAGTTTATTATCAGAGCTCTGGGAGAAGAGTCTTAGACCCCGCGGTCTGTGCGAGCACCTTCTCGTTCTCTCTTGGTTGGTACAGCTTTTTATTCTATTTTCATCCAATCACATTGTATTACAATAATCACCTGATCACACTGTATTACAATAATCACCTGATCACACATGGATTCTTCTCAGTATTAATAAAGGTTAGTTACATCTTACTATGCCTTTGGTCACAGGTCAAATTCCCATGACCCCTATATTCTGCTGTGTCGACAATTTTTAGCTAAAGCAGCATATTCCTTATCACTTACGCATAACGCACTTATTCTGTCTGGTCCCACAACTGCGTCTTATCTTGGTTTTTCGAAGCTTCTCACATTGTTCTTTGTTTAGTTTCGCCTCTTTACGTAAGTCAATTTTTATTGTGATAGTTCTTATCTTATTCACTTTCACATGACCCCACTCCTTTGTTCTGAGTTTAATTTTGCTGGCATCACTTAATTAGCGGTCACCTCGGCTGTCCGAATTCTGAGAGGGTTCAATTTAACCCCTTCAATACAATAGCTAATTAATCCTCCCCTGCAATGATTCTGGCGGTTAGGCCCTCGTGACTCTTCTTGGTCTGCAACACTGGGCTGCAGGTCATAGGTTACAGTATCAACAACTCGTTTATAACTGAGCCCATTCTTTCTGTTCTGTTTCTTATCTCTGCCACCTGGATTATGACGTCTGGTTCTACAGGCTGCCAGACCATAGTTGCTAGGCTGAGGTTTCTTTAATAATCTACGCAAGCCATTTTGTTTCTTTATGTTACTAGTTTAAGTTTATTAAATCTTTCTCACAGTTCAGCATTAGTTGTGTGTAACTTGGTGGCTACGCCTTATCTTATTCTTGTAAGGCTCCATTGTATAAAGTCCTTGAGCTGGGCAGACATTTTATCGTCACCTGGCTTCTCCTCAGCTCTTCGTGATCTCACACATGACCCCTTTCTCTTTCCTTTGTCTAAAGTAATTTGTTTGCTCTGCATTTTAAACACTGAGAGGATTTGCTTTTAACCCTTTCAATCCCTGCTGTTGGTCCCGCACCAAATTTAAACTTTAGCTAGGGATACCAACTTCTCTTCCACTTTTATCTTCCCCGGGATTACTCCTATACTGATGGCTTAAACTTAGTACCTAAGTTCGTCTTTCCCCTCTGTCTACCTTGTTATGCTAGGCGTGGTAGTCTGTGAAAATGAACAAAGAACATTACATGTATGTTCCTATCGCTATCAGTTCATTATCCAGCATTAACTGTTCGGTTTCTGGCTCAATATTGATTATATCAACTGGAGCAACCGGCACTATTCGGGACACAGCTGCCCTACAGCATGCTTTCAGAACCGTCATTATAACACAAAATAATACTACAACTATAATGACAATTATAAGTCCTTATCATTTCTATTTGTCTTTTGATGCTTGATATTCAACCTTGCTGGCATTTATGCTATCTTTTTCCGCTTGCCTGTTGTCGGTCCCTGGTCTAAGAATTAAAACCCATCTTTGAATCTAATAGCTATTTCTTTATTGACTTCTCACAATCGGCTCTTGACTAATCTAACCAGCTCTTATTGCTCTCTCAACTTGGGCGTTAGTTAGTAGGGAGTCTTGAAGATTTCTCCCTTCCTTACAGTCCATTCCTTTGAGGAGAAGGAGCGACATCTGACCCCTTACTCAAATTCAATTCACTGTTCCGGTGTTCCAATTCTGCCCCGCCTGGGATATCCTCTGTTTCTTCTATCTTTCATGATGTTACCCCGCCTGGGGTCTCCTCTACATTACTTCGGATCTTCTCTTTTGGTGTGCTCAATTAATTTGTTAGTGCTTGTCAGTCATGGGCATGAGAACCCAATTGGCTTATGTATCAAAGTCTTACTACACACGTTACGTATATTATTACAAGTTGGATAATTACCAGAGCATGTGAAATAATACGAACCTAAGGGTGTGCTGATGTATTAAGCCCAATATCCCATCAATGTGAGTTGTCCCCTATGCTGTCAATTTCAATATCTATTCTCGAGTTGTCTTGCTCCAAAACATAAAAATGCTTTAGGGAGGAGTTCAGTCGCATCATGAGCTCACTGAAACCCACAAACAACAGGGGAATGTTATATCCGAGTATCCGAATTGTGCCACATAATTGTGTAGCTCATACTTAAAAACGTGTTGGTTGATGGGACAGGTCCTGTTAGACCCGTAAAGCATGGTAATGGCAGTAGTAGTGACACAGGAGGCACCACTAAAATCACCTCATACTGGATTCGTACTGGTTTTTCCCCACGCTCTGTTACCTATAAAACACAATTATTACAGTCACAGTTAAATTCAGTCTTACAATCATATCAAATACATTACAGTTCAACATCTAATCAACAAATCATGGATTTAAAAGATTCTCCAGATCGCTCTTTTGCTCGTATCCATCTTGTGGATAATTCTTACTAATCATGATTTCTCCTTAGCCCTCGATTGTCCCAATCCAGATCCCATGCAACTCTCCACTTCAACTTTAATCCCTCTAACAGGTACCCGTGTGTTTAACTCTATTCTGATTGTTTCATTAATTAGATAGTTTCTCAATGGAGTATGCTTTAAAAGTTGTCTCGCTCTCCTGAGCCACATTAACCATTTCATGTATTGCTGTTGTCAAGTAACTGAGCATGTCTGAGACCCATTCTTCAGTGCAAATTCACCACACATTCCTGGATGGTAATTACCTCATACGTATCGAATCACATTTGCACACTCATACCGGTATCTCAATATCATGCCACCCATTCCATCCGATACAAGCCTTTCTCGGGCTTTCAGGTATCTTATCGAAAGATTGTAGTCGCCTGGAGATCTTTGCTCATCTTCCTCTGCATGGTCCCGATGTCTTGGGTAGTGGCCAGACTATCAAATTCAGTTTTCTTAAAAGTTCATTAACGGCAGGGACACAAATGTCTCCAAGAGAAAGCTATCAATTTACTATTCTTAACTACATTTTCCTGACTTTCACTAGAAAATTTTGAAAATTCCCATTCAGTAGTGTAATTCTCCTGTTTCAATCCTACACTCTCAATCACTTTCCTTTAATTACCATTCATATCTCATTCATGAGTCCTGGAAAAACTTTACTGTCCAGTACAATATTTAAGATAGAAAGCATAGATCAAACGTTCTCACTTGATCCAAGTTATTAACACATTTTATTATCATTATTTTTAGAGGATCTTTTATTTTCCCCAAAGTAACCAAATATATAGTGCCTGAGTCCATTTTGTCATTTCAAAATTATCCCAAAATCCAAATAGCAGTACAGTTGAACTGACAGGTTTTGTCAATGTTCAATTTCATCTCTATCAATTTATCTTCCATTTCCAATTTCAGAAACAAGTGATTCTCAGGCTAGGTAGCTTACACAGTGTTTTTAACATTAGAGACAGAAGTGCTGCAATTAGTTTACAAGGTAACTTCCATATAACAAAAGAAAGAAGGGAATCCATTGTGACTCTGCTTAGAGCCCAAGGGGTTAATTTATCAAATCTTAATTTTCCCTCTGTCACTGTGGTGAAATAATAACTTAAAATTAAGAAACTTAAATTTAATAATGTCCAATATCTTTAGATTTCATACTAAAGTTGTTGCTTGGTGAACTTAAGCAGCTGTCAGTGGAAAGGGTTAACTCCTTTGCAGGTTTTTAAGAAGGTGGAGCAAAACATTATCAAATGCACGCAACTGCGTCAATTCACGTAAATAAAAAAAAAGAACTTTCCTGATCGAAAGACAGTTGTGTTTTCACACTTTAACTAAACATGAACATGGAGGTAATATGGACAGTGAAGAAAGACGGGATTGAGCAAAGTCCACAAGCTAAGTGAGTCTTTGTAAGGAACTCTGCAACTATCGGATGTTCTTGCGGAGCGGAGTTATCTTATTCAATGCGGTCTACACAAGTTTACACCAACCAAAATTTCACTGTGGCCACAATGAAAGTCTGGTTTTAATAGGTTAATTAACCTCATAACTCCAATTTAATCCAGATCTTGTAAACATTCAAATTAATTTTCTTCCAAGCACATTGGTAACTGTAACTTTAAGGCAGAAGCTTATCTTTTGTAAAACTATGAACAAACAAAACAAAATAGCACATTCTTGCAGAAAACAGTAAATTACGTCATATTTTCTTATCAAATCAAACTGCTTTAGAAGATTTCACCATAGCAACCGTGACTCCAAGGTTAAATCTTAGACTGAAACTTAATCTTTCGTTAAACAAACTTTTTGTTGCTCTTCTCAGTTTTCACACACCAGCTTAACTTAAATTAGTTCAAAGGTTTTTTTTCCAATTCTTGGGGCACAATCTTATTCGCACATTCTTAAAACTTCCAAAATCCAAGACAAGACAAAAGATTTAAACGCTTTTAACACAGAGAAGTGGGTGGAGCTAAACCACACATAACAGAATCTTTCTTTTAAAGAACATCTAATCAGACAAAAGAAATACTGTAACTTCTTAAACATTCATAGTCAGGAAAACTTTCACACAAACTGAAATTCCAGCATTTTTTAAGGTTCATTTCACTCAGAAAATCTTGTGTTTTATTTGTCTCAGCACAAATGTTAATAACTTCCATGTCAGTAAAACTTTAAGTTCCTCTTTTTCCATCGGTGCCCCAATCTTCTTTCTCCTTGTTTATCCTTTAGTTTTGCCCATTTTTTTTCTCTAATTTTGTCACCTGCTCCTGTAGATTTTCGTTTTAATTTCCTCGGTCTTTTGAATGACCGTTACTAATTGGTGAACCAATATAACTCCCGCTTTCTTTGTCTTACTTCCCTTCTGTGTCTCCCACCATTCTCGTTGGTACACTGGTACCTTAGACGGATCCCATCCATCCTTTTTCATCTTATCTATCAAACCTTTCTGATCGTCAGCATAGAGCCAACTCAATGATCCCAGCGGTCCCCAATCTGGGCCTCCGCCTTCTGCCATAATGTATTATTTTTGATACTAGTCTACCGCGTTCCGGTCCTCCCTAGTAACTCGTTCTCAGAGGTCTACCTATCATCCACCACTAGCGATGGCGGTCCTGACTTGTAACTATCTCGCTCTCAGAGGTGATTGTTTCACTTGTAGCCGTTAATACATTATTACCATACGTCGCGCATGCAATACAACAGAGAGACTTTTAGTCTGTCTCGGATTCCCAACTAACTCTGGCCTTCACGTGGGGCCCAATTGCCCTCTTAATTCCAGCTCAATATGGGTCCTCGAGACATTTACATTCCAAAATAACACATCCGATGTCAATCAACTTAACCACTTATTTAGACTTATCCACTATTTAAACTGTATCTCTCACCCGTCACGGATACCAGATTCTTTTGGTACTGCGTCACTGTCACACCGCCCTTCCGAGTGATCCTATTTCTGGACGGTCAAGATTTGACGACTCGCCCCGTTCACTGGTGCAGGCGGTCTTCCAGCTCCAAAGTACCCCGCTCGCAGCGCCAATTTGTTGTGGTGAAAATAAATTCACATCTAAACCGTGTAAAAGTAAAAAGATGCAGTTTATTATCAGAGCTCTGGGAGAAGAGTCTCAGACCCCACGGTCTGTGCGAGCACCTTCTCGTTCTCTCTTGGTTGGTACAGCTTTTTATTCTATTTTCATCCAATCACATTGTATTACAATAATCACCTGATCACATTGTATTACAATAATCACCTGATCACATATGGATTCTTTTCAGTATTAGTAAAGGTTAGTTACATCTTACTATGCCTTTGGTCACAGGTCAAATTCCCATGACCCCTATATTCTGCTGTGTCTACAATTTTTAGCTAAAGCAGCATATTCCTTATCGCTTACTCAGAACACACATATTCTGTCTGGTCCCACAACTGCGTCTTATCTTGGTTTTTCAAAGCTTCTCACATTGTTCTTTGTTTAGTTTTGCCTTTTTACGTAAGTCAATTTTTATTGTGATATTTCTTATTCACTTTCACATGACCCCACCCCTTTGTTCTGATTTTAATTTTGCTGGCATCACTTAAGTAGTGGTCACCTCGGCTGTCCGAATTCTGAGAGGTTCAATTTAACCCCTTCAATACAATAGCTAATTAATCCTCCCCTGCAATGATTCTGGCAGTTAGGCCCTCGTGACTCTTCTTGGTCTGCAATACTGGGCTGCAGGTCATAGGTTACAGTATCAACAACTCGTTTGTAACTGAGCCCATTCTTTCTGTTCTGTTTCTTATCTCTGCCACCTGGATTATGACGTCTGGTTCTACAGGCTGCCAGACCATAGTTGCTAGGCTGAGGTTTCTTTAATAATCTACGCAAGCCATTTTGTTTCTTTATGTTACTACTTTAAGTTTAGCTGATTTTATTCAATCTTTCTCACAGTTCAGCATTAGTTGTGTGTAGCTTGGTGGCTGTGCCTTATCTTATTCTTGCAAGGCTCCATTGTATAAAGTCCTTGAGCTGGGCAGACATTTTATCATCACCTGGCTTCTCCTCAGCTCTTAGTGATCTCGCACATGACCCCTCTCTCTTTAATTTGGCTAAAGTAATTTGTTTGCTCTGCATTTTAAACACTGAGAGGATTTGCTTTCAACCCTTTCAATGGCAAGGCCAGCATTTATGGCCCACCCTAATTGCTCTTGAGAAGGTGGTGGTGAGCCGCCTTCTTGAACCGCTGCTGTCCATGTGGTGAAAGTACTCCCACAGTGCTGTTAGGGAGGGAGTTCCAGGACTTTGACCCAGCGACGATGAAGGAATGGCAATATACTTCCAAGTCAGAATGGTGTTTGACTTGGAGCTGGTGGTCATAGAGTCATAGAGTTATACAGAAAGAGGCCCTTCGGCCCATCGTGTCTACACCGGCCATCAAGCCCTGTCTATTCTAACCCCATTTTCCAGTACTTTGTCTGTAGCCTTGCATGCTATGGCGTTTCAAGTGCTCATCTAAATGCTTCTTGAATGTTGTGAGGGTTCCTGCCTCTACCACCCTTTCAGGCAGTGAGTTCCAGATTCCAACCACCCTCTGGGAAAAAAGTTTTTCCTCAAATCCCCTCTAAACTTCCTGCCCTCTACCTTGGAACTATGCCCCCTGGTCATTGACCCCTCTACTAAGGGGAAAAGTTCCTTTATATCTACCCTATTTATGCCCTCAAAATGCTGTACACCTCAATCAGGTCCCCCCTCAGCCTTCTCTGCTCTAAGGAAAACAACCCCAGCCTGTCCAGTCTCTCTTCATAGCTGAAGCGCTCCAGCCCAGGTAACATCCTGCTGAATCTCCTCTGCACCCTCTCGAATACAATCACATCCTTCCTATAGTGTGGCGACCAGAACTGCACACTGTATTCCAGCTGTGGCCTAACTAACGTTTTGTACAGCTCCATCATAACCTCCCTGCTCTTATATTCTATGCCTCGGCTAATGAAGGCAAGTATCCCATAAGCCTTTTTAACCACCTTTTCTGCCTGTCCTGCTGCCTTCAGGGATCTGTGTATTCTATCAGGTGTTCCCATGTGCCTGCTGGCCTTGTCCTTCCAGGTAGAAGAGGTTGTCGGTTTGGGAGGTGCTGCCGAAGAAGCCTTGGCAAGTTGCTGTTGTACATCTTGTAGATGGTACACACTGCAGCCATGGTACGCCAGTGGTGGAGGGAGTGAATGTTTAAGGTGGTGGATGGGATGCCAATCAAGCGGGCTGCTTTGTCTTGGGTGGTGTTGAGCTTCTTGAGTGTTGGAGCTGCACTCATCCAGGCAAGTGGAGAGTATTCCATCACACTCCTGACTTGTGCCTTGTAGAGGGTGGAAAGGCTTTGGGGAGTCAGGAGGTGAGACACTCGCCGCAGGATACCTAGCCTGTGACCTGCTCTTGTAACCACAGTATTTATGTGGCTGGTCCAGTTAAGTTTCTGGTCAATGGTGACCCCCGGGATGTTGATGGTGGGGGATTCGGTGATGGGAATGCCGTTGAATGTCAAGGGGCGGTGATTAGATGCTCGCTTGTCGAAGATAGTCATTGCCTGGCCCTTGTGTGGTGCGAATGTTACCTGCCACTTATCAGCCCAAGCCTGAATGTCGTCCAGGTCTTGTTACATGTGGGCATGGACGGTTTCATTATCTGAGGAGTTGCAAATGGAACTGAATACTGTGCAGTCACCAGCGAACATTCCTACTTCTGACCTTATGTTGGAGGGAAGGTCATTGATGAAGCAGTTGAAGAGGGTTGGGCCGAGGACACTGCCCTGAGGAACTCCTGCAGCGATGTCCTGGGGCTGCGTTGATTGACCTCCAACCACCACGATCATCTTCCTTTGTGCTCGGTCTGACTCCAGCCAGTGGAGAGTTTCCCCCCAATTCATTAGCATTGAGGTAATAGTGAGAGTAATAGAAACATAGAAGATAGGAGCAGGAGTAGGTCATTCGGCCCCTCGAGCCTGCTCTGCCATTTAATGAGATCATGGCTGATCATCCAAATTCAGTACCCCGTCCCTGCCTTCTCCCCATATCCCTTGATCACTTTAGCATTAAGAAATATATCTAACTCCTTCTTGAATATATTTAATGAATTGGCCTCCACTGCCTTCTGTAGTAGAGAATTCCACAGGTTCACCACTCTCTGGGTGAAGAAATTCCTCCTCATCTCCGTCCTAAATGGCTTACCTCTAATCCTTAGACTGTGACCCCTGGTTCTGGACTCCCCGGCCATCGGGAACATCCTTCCTGCATCTAGTCTGTCTAGTCCTGTTAGAATTTTATAAGTTTCAATGAGATCCCCTCTCATTCTTCTAAACTCCAGCGAGTACAAGTCCAATCGACCCAATCTCTCCCCATACGTCATTCCTGCCATCCCAGGTATCAGTCTGGTGAATCTTCGCTGCACTCCCTCCATGGCAAGTACATCCTTCCTCAGATAAGGTGACCAAAACTGCACACAATACTCAAGGTGTGGTCTCACCAAGGCCCTGTACAACTGCAGCAAGACATCCTTGTTCCTGTACTCGAACCCTCTCACTACGAAGGCCAACATACCATTTGCCTTCTTAATCGCCTGCTGCACCTGCATGCTTACTTTCAGCGACTGGTGCACAAGGATGCCCAGGTCTCATTGCACTTCCCCTTCTCCCAATCTATTGCCATTCAGATAATAATCTGCCTTCCTGTTTTTGCCACCAAAGTGGATAACCTCGCATTTATCCACATTATACTGCAGCTGCCATGCATCTGCCCAATCACCAACCTGTCCAAATCATGTTGGAGTATCTCAGCATCCTCCTCACAACACACACACCCACCCAGCTTTGTGTCATCTGCAAACTTGGAGATATTACATCTAGTTCCCTCGTCTAGATCATTAATATATATTGTGAATAGCTGGGGTTCAAGGACCGATCCCTGCGGTACCCCACTAGTCACTGCCTGCCACTCGGAAAAAGATCCGTTTATTCCAACTCTCCCCATATCCCTTGATCCCTTTAATCCCATGGTAGTTTTCTAAGGACCAATTAATTTTGTCCCGGATTATTGTCTCTCACAGTTTCCCCACCACCGACGTTAGGCTGACTGGCCTGTAGTTGCCGGGTTTATCCCTCTCCCCTATTTTAAACAGGGCTGTAACATTTGCAATCCTCCTGTCCTCTGGCACCACCCCCATGTCCAAGGAGGATTGGAAGATTGTGGCCGGAGCCTCCGCAATTTTCACCCCTACTTCCCTCAGTAACCGAGGACAAATCCCATCCGGACCAGCGACTTTTCTACTTTGAGGACTGCCGACCTTTGAAGTCCCTCCTCTATCTATTTCTATCCTGTCCAGTATCGCTCCGGCCTCCTCCTTTACTGCTACATTGGCAGCATCCTCTTCTCCGGTGAAGACAGATGCAAAGTTCTCATTTAGTCCCTCAGCCCAGCCCTCTGCCTCCACAAGCCAATCTCCCTTTAGGTCCCCAATCAGCCCCGCCCTTCCTTTGACTGCCCTTTTACTATTTAAGTGTATATAAAAGACTTTTGGGTTCCCTTTTATGTTCGCTGCTAATCTGTTCTCATACTCTCTCTTTGCCCCTCTTATTCCATTGTTTAGATCTCCTCTGTACTTTCTATATTCAGCATGATTCCCCACTGTATTATCAACCTTACATTTGTCATAAACCTCCTCTTTCTCTCTCACTTTAACCTCTATCTTTAGTCATCCAGGGAGCTCTAGCTTTGGATGCCCTTCCTTTCCCCCCATAGGAATGTGTCTGCTCTGTACCCGAACCAGCTCCTCTTTGAAGGCCTCCCATTGGTCATTTTCTGTTTTGCCTCCCAATTTTTGACTCCAATCCACCTGGGCCAGATCCCTTTTCCTCTCACTGCAGTTAACCCTCCTCCAGTTAAGTATTTTTTATGCCTGATTGTTCTTTGTCCTTTTCTATAAATACTCTAAACCTGATGATATTATGATCACTGATCCCCCAAATATACTCCCACTGAAACACGCTCCACTCGCCCCACTTCATTCCCCAGAACTAGATCCAGCTCTGCTTCCTTCCTCCTTGGGCTGGAAACACACTGATCCAGAAAGTTCTCTTGTACACATTTCAGGGATCCCTCCCCAATTTGCCCTTTACACTGTTACTATCTATATTCGCATAATTGAAGTCCCCCATTATCACTACTCTGTAATTCTTGCATCTTTCTGTAATTTGCCTGCAAATCTGCTCCTCTATCCCCTGTAAGGGGTTTTCTCTCCGAGATCGCAGAGGTCTCTCTCTCTCTCTCTCTTGCACAGCAAAACCTTGAGTGGTTCGACCCACTCGCCCCTTAGGTTCTAGACACTGGACTTAGGTGCAGGAACTGCAATGCAGAGAATACTCTTATAGACCAAGTTTAATGAAACGAAATGAAATTTTATTGCATAAGGAAAAACAAATCAAATGCAAGCAAATAAGAGGGTACATGGGAGGGAAAAACAAATCGTAACAATACAGTACTAGCTAAAATAGGTACAGGCACATTATACCTTACAACAGTCATCATGAAATGGGGAAACACACGGAACATTGAGGGACAACAACTCATATTAATTATACCCAAAATGACCACCCCCTTTAACCTATCTAGATCCGATTATGAAGGGCCAGAAACATGCTCACCAATCCAACTAAGAATTGCAAGGTTTTGAAAACAGGTCTGCATTTTGATCCTTTCAGGCGTCCTGTCTCCATGTGGTCATTGGGCTGTGGGAGCAGCGGGCTGCTCAGGCTGATGGTTCCTCTACTTCAGCAAGACGAGCGGACCATCATCTTGTTCACAGCTCGTTTTTCTCTGTGCTCCAGCCCACGATGTGGTGGGGCGTTTCGTCCTCTCTTCTTCTCCTTGACTTTCTCCTCGTTTTGCTGCGGCCCCGGGGTTTTTGGTCGATGATCTCCCGACGAATACCCCGGAGGCCGAACGCAAACTTGAACCACCTTCTCGACTCGGGAATGGCCGAGGCGTTCCCGCTACCGACTTCTGTCTCTGGCTATGAGGTTTTAGTGTGCTCGTCTTCCAGAAGCATCTACAAGCTTCCTCCTAGATTTTCGATGGATCCCCAATGCCATCGGCTATCTGGGCGCTCAATTCTTCAACCAGCAGCCCTGTCTTTTCCCGAGATCCCCAATTATACTTCTCAATTGAGGCCTTATCTCCCGCTTAATCAAGGTTAGTCTTTGTTTAACTTTTGGCGGGCTTATAGCACAGCGGGGTAGTTATTATATTTAAACTGCTTTTGGGATGGCCTGTGATGGCCATCTCTGGTCTAGAATGACCTGGTAATGTTTTAATGTTTTCTTGATGTCTTTAACGGGCCCTTGATGCGTTCTTTATGAATATGGAACTGTCCCCCTTTGCCTGGGTAAACATTTAGATGGCCTTTATCTACAGGCCGACCTGACTGGATCTGCATCCAATCTTTATGTATGTGTTAAAGTCTGGTTTCGTTTTCTCAGAAACGGCTTCCAGAACTTACTGTGGGTTGAATCCACAAAGGCTGTCTGGGGAACTGCAGGAACCATTTTAAAGTGTCCCAATAAGTCGGTCACGGGGTCTGGCGGCCATTTTATGTGTCCCTTTTCTGGGCTTCTTTTAAAACAGTCTTTTAAAATCAAGGCCTCTTCTGCCAGAGGACCCTTATAGTACAATATTAATTTTGCGAATTCTACACTCCTCCCCACTATTTGGTGGCCTGTAGTAAACACCCAGCAGTGTAATAGCTCCTCTATCTCCTCCCCACTATTTGGTGGCCTGTAGTAAACACCCAGCAGTGTAATCGCTCCTCTATCTCCTCCCCACTATTTGGTGGCCTGTAGTAAACACCCAGCAGTGTAATCGCTCCTCTATCTCCTCCCCACTATTTGGTGGCCTGTAGTAAACACCCAGCAGTGTAATCGCTCCTCTATCTCCTCCCCACTATTTGGTGGCCTGTAGTAAACACCCAGCAGTGTAATCGCTCCTCTATCTCCTCCCCACTATTTGGTGGCCTGTAGTAAACACCCAGCAGTGTAATCTCTCCTCTATCTCCTCCCCACTATTTGGTGGCCTGTAGTAAACACCCAGCAGTGTAATAGCTCCTCTATCTCCTCCCCACTATTTGGTGGCCTGTAGTAAACACCCAGCAGTGTAATCGCTCCTCAATTGTTCCTGAATTCAAACCAATCTTTGCTCCCTCGACTACATCACCCTCTCCAGCGCTGTAATAGTTTAGTTGATCAATACTGCCACCCCTTCTCTTTTTCGTTCTCTATCTTTCCTGAATACCTTGTAGCGAGGAATATTAAGATCCCAATCCTCCCTTTCTTTGAGTCTGGTCTCTGTTATTGCCCCTATATCAGAGTCCCCTGTGGCACCTTGTGCCTGCAGCTCACCAACCTTATTTACCAGGCTATGTACATTTACACACATGCCCTCCAAACACATCTTAGTCTGCCTTGCTTTTGCCCCGTCTGATTCCTCCTATTTCTGAACTTTTCTTTACTCTGGTGCTATTTCTCTCTCTTATATCTGATATCTATGACAGCGAGTTCTGGTCCCCCCCAACAAGTAGAAACATTTTCTCCACGTCTACCCTATCAAACCCTTTCATAATCTAATGACCTCTATCTGGTCACCCCTCAGCCTACTCTTTTCCAGAGAAATGAGCCCCCAGCCTGTTCAGCCTTTCCTGATCGGTATATCCTCCCAGTTCTGGTGTCATCCTTGTGAATCTTTTTTGCACGTACTACTGATGTCAGGCTAACTGGCCCAGTGGTCATTGTTTTCTTTCGCCCTCCTTTCTTGAACGGCGGGATTCCATTTGCCACCTTCCGATCCCCGGGCACCGTTCTAGAATCTAAGGAATTCTGGAAGATCATAACCAAGACTCGAGGAGTTATTGGTAAACTCCTGGAGTCTGTAATATGGGATAAAGTTAATTACAAACTCACAGAACAAGGAGAATCGCTGTCCCTTTAACCAGCACAAATCCCTGTGTGGAGGAGAGGGGGAGATACAGTCTGTCCCAGGAACTGTCGCACAACAGAATGAGAGATCCTGTCCCTTTGATTCATGAATTTAAAAAGTCTGTATTGCAATCTGAGCCCGTGTGTTGTGAGCCAAAGAGCCTTGTGTCCAATGAGGGGAATAAAGGCCCACAGCCTCCCCTGGCCCCGGGCCCTGAACAAGGGACTGGAGAAACTCGCTGCCCTGCGGATCAGACAATCAGCCAACGCAAGTCCTGCCCCTCAGGCTCCCCAATTGGTTGGAGGACCCGCCGCCAGCTTGCTGCTCCAGCCCTGCCCCGCTCGCTCCCTATTGGTCGGAAGCTCCCATCAATCAGGCCCTGGGCCCAGGTCACGTGTCCCTCACCGACTTTACAAAGAAAGCCCCGCGCAGTCGCCAGGCTGAGCTGCTGGTCGGCGGGAGCGGGGTTGGGAGATGAATAAACTGCGGGTAGGCCACGCCACAGGGTTTATAAAGTTGGAAAACGGCCTCAGGCCCGAATGAGATCCAGCGGCCCGGTCTATGTTCCACCGGACGGCAGCTGTGAGGCTATTTCTCAGCGACAGGCCCGGGTTACACGCCGCCATCTTGGTGGAGGAAAGACAGTGGAGAGGAACCAGTGGACGTAGTGTATTTAGACTTCCAAAAGGTATTTGACAAGGTGCCACGCAAAAGATTATTGCTTAAGATAAAAAATCACGGGATTGGGGGTAATATTCTGGCATGGATAGAGGATTGGCTATCTAACAGAAGGCAGAGAGTTGGGATAAATGGTTCATTCTCAGACTGGCAATCAGTAACTAGTGGTGTTCCGCAGGGGTCAGTGCTGGGTCCCCAACTCTTTACAATCTATATTAACGATTTGGAGGAGGGGACCGAGTATAACATATCAAAGTTTGCAGATGATACTAAGATGGGAGGGAAAGTAGTGAGTGAGGAGGACATAAAAAACCTGCAAGGGGACATAGACAGGCTAAGTAAGTGGGCAGAGATTTGGCAGATGGAATACAATACTGGAAAGTGTGAGGTTATGCACTTTGGCAGGAAAAATCGTAGAGCAAGTTATTATCTTAATGGCAAGAAACTGGAAAGTACTGAAGTACAAAGGGATCTGGGGGTCCTGGTGCACGAAACTCAAAAGGTTAGTATGCAGGTGCAGCAAGTGATTAAGAAGGCCAATGGAATGTTGGCTTTCATTGCTAGGGGGATAGAATATAAAAATAGGGAGGTATTGCTTCAGTTGTACAAGGTATTGGTGAGACTGCACCTGGAATACTGCATACAGTTTTGGTGTCCATACTTAAGAAAAGACATACTTGTTCTCGAGTCAGTACAAAGAAGGTTCACTCGGTTAATCCCGGGGATGAGGGGATGGACATATGAGGAGAGGTTGAGTAGATTGGGACTCTACTCATTGGAGTTCAGAAGAATGAGAGGCGATCTTATTGAAACATATAAGATTGTGAAGGGGTTGGATCGGGTGGATGCGGGGAGGATGTTTCCGATGATGGGTGAAACTAGAACTAGGGGGCATAGTCTTAGAATAAGGGGCTGCTCTTTCAAAACTGAGATGAGGAGGAACTACTTCACTCAGAGGGTGGTAGGTCCATGGAATATGCTGCCCCAAAAAGCTGTAGAAGCTACATCATTACATAAATTTAAAACAGAAATAGACAGTTTCCTAGAAGTAAAGGGAATTAAGGGTTACGGGGAGCGGGCAGGAATTTGGACATGAGTCTAGGTTCGGATCGGTCATGGCCCTGTGGGTAGCGGAGCGGGCCCAGGGGCCATGTAGCCTGATCCTGCTCCTATTTCATGTGTCTAATTCTGTTAGATTCGGGAGATGGTTCTGTGATAGTGGATTGGCGGTTAGGATCAGATCAGCCATGATCTTATTGAATGGTGGAGCAGGCTCGAGCGGCCGATTGGCCTACTCCTGCTCCTATATCTTATGTTCTTATGTTCTTATGTAGACCAGTTCCACCTGCAGCATGGTGCATGCATGGCCATCTTGGTACAGGAACATGATGTGGGCGGGGCTTCTGGGTCCCCGTGACCAGGAGAGACAATCATTCACTCATTGATTTTATTCTCACTCTGCACACAGCGGGTGTAGAACTGAACCCAACCAGAGTAGAGGGAGGAGGAAAACTGGGAGTGGAGGAAAGAAAAGTTGGAGATGGTGCGATGGGTTTGGATTTCAGCACAGGGAGGAGGGAGAGTGTGTGGGACGGGGATTTACAGCTTTGGGGGAACAAGAGAGGAAAGAATGTTCCACAGAAACTAGAATTGTCTGTTTTAAATTTCTATCCTGTATTTACAGTGATGACTTTTGTAAACTCCTTTTACAGGGTGTGAGAAGGGCAGGATTTACAGACGGGAAACTCAAACCAAACATCACATCAAGATCTAACAGAGTCACTCCATTCATCAGGACCTGAATATCACTGACCTTTGAATATGGAAGGACAAATGTTTGTCTCTTCTGTCTGTGGGAAAAGATTTCAAACATCCGTGTGACTGGAAAACACACACCTGAGTGAATGTTCCAGTGCACTGACTGTGGAAAGAGGTTTAACCAGTTACACAGCCTGAAAAAACATCGCACCATTTACAGCGGGGAGAAACCGTACACGTGTTCTGTGTGTGGACGAGGCTTCAACTGATCATCCAACCTGGAGAAACGCAAGGACACCCACACCACGGAGAAATGGTGGAAATGTGGGGACTGTGGGAAGGGATACAATTGCCCATCCCAGCTGGAATCTCATCGACGCAGTCACACCGGGGAGAGGCCGTTCACATGCTCCGTGTGTGGGAAGGGATTTGCAGAGTCATCCAAGCTCCAGATACACCAGCGAGTTCACACTGGGGAGAGGCCGTTCACCTGCTCCGTGTGTGGGAAGGGATTCACTGGTTCATCCACCCTGCTGAGACACCAGCTTGCTCACACTGACGAGAGACCCTTTAAATGTTCTGACTGTGGGAAAAGCTTTAAATGCTCCCGGGAGCTGAATGGACACCAACGATTTCACACTGGGGAGAGACTGTTCACCTGCACTGTGTGTGGGAAGGGATTCACTCGGTCCTCCAACCTGCTGGCACACCAGCTTGTTCACACTGACGAGAGATCCGTGAAATGTTCTGACTGTGGGAAGAGCTTTAAAAGCTTGAAGAGTTTAAGAGACACCAGCGTCTTCACACTGATCATAGAATCTAACAGCACAGAAGGAGGTGATTCGGCCCATCGTGTCTGTGCCGGCTCTTTGAAAGAGCTGTCCAATTTAGTCCCACACCCCAGCTTTATCCCCAGAATTCTGCTAATTAGTCCTCTTCAACTATACGTCCAATTACTGTTTGAAAGTTCCTGTGGAACCTGATTCCAACATCCTTTCAGATGGTGCGTTCCAGATCTTAACAACCCTCTGTGTGAAAACAATTCTCCTCATTTCCCTCCAGTTCTTTTAGCAACTATTTTAAATCTGTGACCTTTGGTTACCGACCCACTTGCCAGAGTGAACAATTTGTTCTTACTTACTCGATCAAAACCCCTCATCATTTTGAACACCTCTATTTGGTCTCCTCTTAACCGTCTCTGCTCTAAGGAGAACAATCTCAGCTTCTCCAGTCTCTCCACATAACTGAAGTCCCTCATCTATGGTACCATCCTGGTCAACCTCCTCTGTCCAAGGCCTTGACATCCTTCCTAAAGTGTGGTGCCCAGAACTGTACACAATATTCCAGCTGAGGCCAAAACCATGCAGCTGTACAAAACCCTGGTTAGACCACACCTGGAGCACTGTGAGCAGTTCTGGGCATCACAGCCTAGGAAGGATATATTTGCCTTGGAGGGAGTGCAGCGTAGGTTTACCAGAATGATACCCGGACGCCAATGGTTAAGTTACGAAGAGAGATTATACAAATTAGAGTTGTAGTCCCTAGAATTTAGAAAGTTAAGGCGTGATCTGATCGAAGTTTTCAGGATATTAAGGGGAACAGATAGGGTCGATAGAGAGAAACTATTTCTGCTGGTTGGGCAGTCTAGGACTAGGGGGCAGAGTCTAAAATTAGAGCCAGACCTTTCAGGAGTGAAATTAGGAAACACTTCTACACACAAAGGATGGTAGAAGTTTGGAACTTCCTTCCGCAAATGGCAATTGATGCTCGATCAATTGTTAATTTTAAATCTGAGATTGATAGGTTTTTGTTACCCAAAGGTATTAAGGGATATGGGCCAAAGGCGGGTGTATGGAGTTAGATCGCAGATCAGCCATGATCTCATTGAATGGCGGAGCAGGCTCGAGGGGCTGAATGGCCTCCTCCTGTCCTATGTTCCTCACTAGTGATTTGTAAAGGTTTAGTGTAACTTCCTTGTTTTTGTTTTCAATGGCACTATTTACAAAGCCAAGTATCCCATACACTTTCTGAACCACCTCACCAACTTGCCATGGCAATTTCAAAGATTTGTGAAGAGGGACCCCCAGGTCCCTCTGCTCTTGCACCCCCTCAAAATAGTCCCATTTAGATTATACGGCCTCTCCCTGTTGTTTCTCCCAAAGTGCATCACTTCACACTTATCCTCATTTAATTCCATCTGCCTTGTGTCTGCTCATTTCACAGTCTGTCTCTGTCCTTCTGAAGTCTGCTACTACTATGCTCACTATTTACTAAGTTGCCAAGTTTTGTATCGTCCATAAACTTTGAAATTGTACACCTATACCCAAGTCCAGGTCAGTTATATATAACAAGAAAAGCAATGGTCCTAATCCCGACCCCTGGGGGAACCCACTGCATACTTCCCTCCAGTCAGAAAAACATCCCTCAGCACTGCTCACTGTCTCCTATCCCTCGGCCAATTATATACCCAAATTACCATCAGCCCTTTAATACCATGTGCTTCTACTCTCTGAAAAATTCTCTTATGTGGTACTTTATCAAATGCCTTTTGAAAGTCCATATATGTAACATCTACTGCAATACCTTCATCAACCCTCTGTTACTTCATCAAAAAACTCAATCAGGTTAGTCAGACACGATTTACATAGATACATAGAGATAGGAACAGGAGTAGGCCATTCGGCCCTTCGAGCCTGCTCCGCCATTCAATGAGATCATAGCTGATCTTACCAGTTCAGTACCCCGTCCCCGCCTTTTCTCCGTAACCCTTAATCCCCTTAGCCTTCAGAAATATATCCAATTCTCTCTTGAAAATATTTATTGAATTAGCCTTCACAGCCCTCTGTGGCAGGGAATTCCACAGGCTCACCACTCTTTGAGTGAAGAAATTCTTCCTCATCTCTGTTTTAAATGATTTGCCCGCTATTTTTAGACTGTGGCCCCTGGTTCTGTGCTCCCCTGCCATTGGAAACATTCTCTCTGAATTCAGCCTGTCCAGGCCTGCCATAATTTTATATGTTTCGATGAGATCCCCTCTCAATCTTCTAAACTCCAGTGAGTACAAGCCCAAACTATTTAATCTCTCTTCGTAGGTCATTCCCGCCATTCCAGGTATCAGCCTGGTGAATCGCCGTTGCACTCTTTCCATGGCAAGAACATCCTTCCGCAGATGGGGCGACCAAAACTGTACACAATACTCCAGATGCAGTCTCACCAGCACCTTGTACAGCTGTAGTAAGGTATCCCTATTCCTATACTCGAACCCCCTTGATATGAAGGCCAACATACCATTTGCCTTCTTAATCGCCTGTTGCACCTGCATGCTCTCCTTCAGTGACTGGTGCACAAGAACACCCAGGTCCCTCTGCACTTCTCCATCTCCCAATCTATTGCCATTTAGATAATAATCTACCCTCCTGTTTTTACCCCCAAAGTGGATAACCTCGCATTTATCCACATTATAGTGCATCTGCCACGTATCCGCCCATTCCCCCAACCTGTCCAAATCGCACTGTAGCCTCCTGACATCCTCATCAGAGCCCACCCCTCCTCCTAGTTTAGTGTCATCAGCGAATTTGGAAATATTGCATCCAATTCCCTGATCCAGATCATTTATATATATTGTGAACAGCTGGGGTCCCAGGACAGATCCTTGCGGCACCCCGCTGGTCACTGCCTGCCACTCCGAAAACGAGCCGTTTATTCCAACTCTCTGTTTTCTATCCGCCAGCCAGTTCTCTATCCACGTTAATACTTTGCCCCCAATTTACCTTTAACAAATCCATACTGGCTGTCCTTTATTAACCCATGCTTCTCCAAGTGAGAATTAATTTTGTCCTTGACAATGATCTCTAGTCGTTCACCCACCACTGACATTAAACTTTTTTTTTATTATTCATTGATGGGATGTGGGCGTCGCTGGCTAGGCCTGCATTTAGTGCCCATCCCTAATTGCCCTTGAGAAGATGGTGGTGAGCCGCCTTCTTGAACCGCTGCAGTCCATATGGTGTAGGTACACCCACAATGCTGTTAGGAAGGGAGTTCCAGGATTTTGGCCCAGCGACAGTGAAGGAACGGCGATACAGGTCCAAGTCAGGATGGTGTGTGGCTTGGAGGGGAACTTGTAGGTGGTGATGTTCCCATGCGTCTGCTGCCCTTGTCCTTCTAAGTGGTAGAGGTCGCGAGTTTGGAAGGTGCTGTTGAAGGAGCTTTGGCGAGTTGCTCCAGTGCATCTTGTAGATGGTACACACTGCAGCCACAGTGCGCCGGTGGTGGAGGGAGTGAATGTTGAAGGTGGTGGATGGAGTGCCAATCAAGCGGGCTGCTTTATCCTGAATGGTGTTGGGTTTCTTGAGTGTTGTTGGAGCTGCACTCATCCAGGCAAGTGGAGAGTATTCCATCACACTCCTGACTTGTGCCTCGTAGATGGTGGAAAGGCTTTGGGGAGTCAGGAGGTGAGACACTCGCCGCAGAATTCCCAGCCTCTGGCCTGCTCTTGTAGCCACAGTATTTATATGGCTGGTCCAGTTCAGTTTCTGACCAATGGTAATCCCCAGGATGTTGATAGTGGGGGATTCAGCGATGGTAATGCCATTGAATGTCAAGGGGAGATGGTTAGAGTCTCGCTTGTTGGAGATGGTCATTGCCTGGCACTTGTGTGGTGCGAATGTTACTTGCCACTTGTCAGCCCAAGTCTGAATGTTGTCCAGGTCTTGCTGCATATGGACATAGACTGCGTCAGTATCCGACGAGTCTCGAATGGTGCTGAACAGTGTGCAATCATCAGCGAACATCCCCACTTCTGACCTTATGATGGAGGGAAGGTCATTGATGAAACAGCTGAAGATGGTTGGGCCTAGGACACTGCCCTGAGGAACTCCTGCAGTGATGTCATGTGATTGAGATGAATGACCTCCAACAACCACAGCCAACTTCCTTTGTGCTAGGTATGATTCCAACCAATGGAGAGTTTTTCCCTTGATTCCCATTGACTTCAGTTTTGCTAGGGCTCCTTGATGCCACACTCGATCAAATGCTGCCTTGATGTCAAGGGCAGTCACTCTCACCTCACCTCTTGAGTTCAGCTCTTTTGTCCATGTTTGGACCAAGGCTGTAATGAGGTCAGGAGCTGAGTGGCCCTGGCGGAACCCAAACTGGGCGTCAGTTAGCAGGTTATTGCTGAGTAAGTGCCGCTTGATGGCACTGTCGACGACACCTTCCATCACTTTGCTGATGATTGAGAATAGACTGATGGGACGGCAATTGGCCGGGTCGGATTTGTCCTGCTTTTTGTAGACAGGACATACTTGGGCAATTTTCCACATTGCTGGGTAGATGCCAGTGTTGTAGCTGTACTGGAACAGCTTGGCTAGCGGCGCAGCTCGTTCTGGAGCACAAGTCTTCAGTACTATTGCCAGAATGTTGTCAGGGCCCATAGCCTTTGCAGTATCCAGTGTCTTCAGCTGTTTCTTGACATCACGTGGAGTGAATTGAATGGGCTGAAGACTGGCATCTGTGATGCTGGGGACCTCAGGAGGAGGCCGAGATGGATCATCCACTCGGCACTTCTGGCTGAAGATAGTTGCAAATGCTTCAGCCTTGTCTTTTGCACTCACGTGCTGGGCTCCACCATCATTGAGGATGGGGATATTTTTGGAGCCTCCTCCTCCTGTTAACTGTTTAATTGTCCACCACCACTCACGACTGGATGTGGCAGGACTGCAGAGCTTTGGTTTGATCCGATGGTTGTGAGATCGCTTAGCTCTGTCTATCGCATGTTGCTTCCATTGTTTGGCATGCAAGTAGTCCTGTGTTGTAGCCTCACCAGATTGACACCTCATTTTTCGGTATGCCTGGTGCTGTTCCCGGCATGCTCTCCTGCACTCTTCGTTAAACCAGGGTTGATCACCCGGCTTGATGGTAATGGTAGAGTGAGGGATATGCCGGACCATGAGGTTACAGATTGTGGTTGAATACAATTCTGCTGCTGCTGATGGCCCACAGCGCCTCATGGATGTCCAGTTTGAGTTGCCAGATCTGTTCGAAATCTGTCCCATTTAGCACAGTGGTAGTATGCTGCTGCGGAGTGTCTGATTAAAGTTAACGGGTCCTTGACGGCGCCCCTTTGCTTCGGGAGGTGGTGCGTCAGGGATGCCCCATGTCCGGTCAGTTATACGTCGTCTGCGTGGAGCCTTTCCTGTGCCTCTTGTGGAAGAGGTTGACGGGACTGGCTCTTCAAGGGCCGGGTGTGGAGTTCGTCCTCTCGGCTTACGCCGATGACGTGTTCCTCATGGTCACGGACCCCGTCGACTTGCGGAGGGGGTGCGACAATGCCAGCAGATTTACTCGGACGCATCCTCCTCCAGGATCAACTGGGAGAAATGCTCCGGGCTCCAGGTGGGTCAGTGGTGGGTGGACTCACTGCCGGAAGAGTTCAGGCCCTTTGCCTGGAGCACCATGCACCTCCTCTACTTGGGAGTCTACCTTAGCCCTGCCATGGACACCTGGCTGGCAATCTGGCAATAGCTATAGGCCAAAGTCACCGCTCGCCTAGGACGCTAGACAGGACTGCTCCGAGTGTTGGCCTACAGGGGTCGAGCGCTGGTCATAAACCAGCTGGTGGCCGCCATGTTGTGGTACCGGTTGGTCACTTTGATCCCGCCCCCTGCGTTTGTCGCCAAGATGCAGAAGAAGCTCATCGACTTCTTCTGGGACAAAGGGAAGCACTGGGTCTCTGCCGCGGTTCTGAATCTCCCGCTTAGGGAGGGCGGTCAGGCGCTGGTGTGCCTTCGCACCCAGGCTGCGACTTTCCGTCTTCGGACCCTGCAGAGATACCTGTACGTCGAGAATCCTACCAGATGGTGTGCGCTGGCGACGTATTACTTCTGCCAGCTGCATGGCCTCAACTACGACACGCAGCTCCTGTTTGTGGAATTGGGCCATATGCGTGCCTACCTGCAGGAGCTGCCTGTCTTCTACCAGGAAATGCTGTGGGTCTGGAACAGCGTTGCCTCCAGGTGGAGTTCTCCCCCGTCAGGAGTGGTGGTCGTCCTTCGGAAGCCGCTGCTCAGGAATCTGCACCTCCAGGACCGCCGGATCGGGCGGCTGGCGGAGGGCGGGGCTGTGCCTGGCAAGGTGACTAGAGTCGGGGACCTGCTCGATGGTGGAGGAGCGGGCTGGATGGCGCCAGAGGAGCTGGTGCAGCGCCGGTCTTAGGCCAATGTCCGGCTCACGGCCAAAGCCATCGAGACGCTGAAAGCAGCACTGGGCCCCGACTCCACTATGTGTATCGAGGAGGTTCAAGCACGTGGGGCAATCCCGCCCAAACTGACCCCCTTTCGGATGGAATTCCTTATCGGCGCGCGGCCCTTAAACCCCTCTCGGAACCGACGCCTCACAACTTGAGCCGTCTCGGGGAAATGCCCTCCATGCCTTTTAGTTCTGCACGAAGGGGTTTCCTGTACAGGCTGCTCCTGCACACTCTCCACTTTGTCATCTTCGTCTGCCATCCGTACACACCTTGGCGTGCTATCTTGCCATCTGGCAGAGGTGGAGGTCCCCAATGGAGGGCTCTCTATGCAGGAGTCTTCCCTTTATCTATTGGGGACTTGGCCTGGAGGGTGTTGCACGGAGCAGTCCCGTGCAATAAGATTTTAAGTTGGTTCATGGACTCCCAGGCCGCCTGCCTTTTCTGCGGCCTGGAGGAGTCAGTGTTCCACGTTTATACCAAATGTGAGAGGCTGCAGCCCCTCTTTCGCTATTTGAAGGGGCTGCTCCTCGATCTTTGGCTGCACTTCAGTCCCACACTCCTGATCTTTGGTCACCCGGTGCGGAGGGGAGCGGGCAGGGCGGAGGACCTCCTCATAGGACTGGGCCTGGTGAAAGTGGCCATAAACAGGTCCAGGCAGCGGGCGGTCGAGGGGGTCCTTCGGCCTGATTGCCTGCCTCTCTTCCGCGGCCATGTTCACGCCCGGGTGGCCCTGGAGATGGAGCACGCGGTGTCCGCCGGCACACTTGAGACCTTCCGAGACCGGTGGGCGCCGCGGGGACTGGAGTGCATTGTCACCCTGGCCGGGGTGAATTTAATTTAATAAGTTTTAAAAATTAATTTAAGTTTTTAAGTTTCTTTACAGTCCACTTGTTCGGCCGGGAGAGCGAGAGACTCCGCTCGGCGATGCAGAGAGCCCTGCAGATGGAGAAGAATGTCAACCAGAGTCTGCTGGATCTGCACAAACTCTCCACTGGGAGCGCCGACCCTCATCTGTGTGAATTCCGGGAGACCCATTATCCGGATGAACAAGTGAAGACGACCAAGAAGCTTGTAGAGACTGGGACCCCTGCCTTGTAAGCATGAGGGCTTGTGACTTTGTACAAAGAGCTGAGACCTGAGCTCTGAAAATGTCATTCACTGTAAATAAAATGTTCAATCTTACATTTAAAAAAGTTTTTTAAAAGATTATTTAAAGACAAATTTCCTCCAGTTTCACAGACAGCCTTTGTCACTGCAATAATTTATTAAATGTTTAATCATTAAATCAAAAGCATCAAAAAGGAAGAGAGTAGCAAAAGTAAAGGAAGACTTGCATTTCTATAGCGCCATTCATGACCACTGGACGTCTCAAAGCGCTTTACCTTTTGAAGTGTAGTCACTGTTGTAATGTGGGAAGTGCAGCAGCCAATTTTCACTCAGCAAGCTCCCACAAACAGCAATGTGATAATGACCAGATAGTCGGTTTTGTTATGTTGGTTGAGGGATAAATATTGGCCAGGACAGCGAGGATAACTCCCCTGCTCTTCTTCAAAATACTGCCATGGGATCTTTTACATCCACCCGAGAGAGCAGACGGGGCCTCGGTTTAACGTCGCATCTGAAAGACGGCCCCTCCGATAGTGCAGCACTCCCTCAGCACTGCACTGGAGTGTCAGCCTAGCTTTATGTGCTCGAGTCTCTGGAGTGGGACTTGAACCCACCACCCTTTGACCCAGAGGCGAGTGAGCTGCCCACTGAGCCACAGCTGACAACGTTGGTCCCTTAGAGGTAGAGACAGGAGAAATTATTATGGGGAATAAGGAAATGGCAGAAACGTTAAAACAAATATTTTGTATCTCTTCACAGTAGAAGACACAAAAGCAAACCAAAGATGGTGGGGAACCGAGGGTTTAATGAGGGTGAGGAACTTAATGTAAAGTACTAGAGAAACTAATGGGACTAAAAGCCGACAAATCCCCTGGACCTGACGGCCTACATCCTAGGGTTCTAAAAGAGGTGGCTGAAGAGATAGTGGATACATTGGTTTTGATCTTCCAAGATTCCCGAGATTCTAGAATGGTCCCAGCGGATTGGAAGGTCGCAAATGTAACACCGCTATTCAAGGAAGGAGGGAGAGAAAAAACAGGGAACGACGGGCCAGTTAGCCTGAAATCAGTCGTTGGGAAAATGCTGGAATCCATTGTTACGGAAGTTGTATCAGGGCACTTAGAAAATCCTAACATGATTAGGCAGAGTAAACATGGTTTTATGGAAGGGAAATCGTGTTTGACACATTTATTAGAGTTATCTGAGGATGTAACTAGCAGGGTAGATAAAGGGGAACCAGTGGATGTAGTATATTTGGATTTCCAAAGGGCATTCGACAAGGTGCCACATAAAAGATTATTACACAAGATTAGGGCTCACGGGGTTGGGGGTAATATAGTAGCATGGATAGAGGATTGGTTAACAGGCAGAAAACAGAGAGTAGGGATAAATGGATCTTTTTCAGGTTGGCAGGCTGTAACTAGTGGGGTGCCACAAGGATCAGTGTTGGGGCCTCAGCTATTTACAATCTATATTAATGACCTAGATGAAGGGACCGAGTGTCATGTATCCAAGTTTGCTGATGATACAAAGCTAGGTGGGACAGTAAGCTGTGAGGAGAACACAGAGAGTCTGTAAAGGGATATAGATAGACTAAGTGAGTGGGCAGTAAGGTGGCAGATGGAGTATAATGTAGGGAAATGTGAGGTTATTCACTTTGGTAGGAAGAATAGAAAAACAGAATCTTTTTTAAATGGTGAGAAACTTTCAAATGTTGGTGTTCAGAGAGATTTGGGTGTCCTCGTGCAAGAAACACAGAAAGCTAGCATGCAGGTACAGCAAGCAATAAGGAAGGCAAGTGGTATGTTGGCCTTTATTGCAAGGGGGTTGGAGTATAAGAGTAAGGAAGTCTTCCTCCAATTGTACAGGGCCTTGGTGAGACCACACCTGGAGTACTGGGCACAGTTTTGGTCTCCTTATCTAAGGAAGGATATACTTGCCTTGGAGGCGGTGCAACAAAGGTTCACTAGATTGATTCCTGGGATGAGAGGGCTGTCCTATGATGAGAGATTGTGTAGAATGGGCCGATACTCTCTGGAGTTTAGAAGAATGAGAGGTGATCTCATTGAAACATACAAGATTCTGAAGGGGATTGACAGGGTAGATGCTGAGAGGTTGTTTCCCCTGGCTGGAGTGTCTAGAACTAGGGGTCACAGTCTCAGGATAAGGGGTTGGCCATTTAAGACCGAGATGAGGAGGAATTTCTTCACTCAGAGGGTTGTGAATCTTTGGAATTCTCTGCCCCAGAGGGCTGTGAATGCTGAGTCTTTGAGTATATTCAAGGCTGAGATCGATAGATTGTTGGACTCTAGAGGAATCAAGGGATATGGAGATCGGGCGGGAATGTGGAGTTGAGGTTGATCAGCCATGATCTTATTGAATGGCGGAGCAGGCTCGAGGGGCCGTATGGCCCACTCCTGCTCCTATTTCTTATGTTCTTATGGACTTTCAAAAGGCATTTGATAAAGTACCACACAAGAGACCTACTCGGAAAAGAGAAGCACATGGTATTAAAGGGCTGATGGTAATTTGGGTATATAATTGGCCGAGGGATAGGAGACAGTGAGCAGCGCTGAGGGATGTTTTTCTGACTGGAGGGAAGTATGCAGTGGGTCCCCCAGGGGTCGGGATTAGGACCATTGCTTTTCTTGTTATATATAACTGACCTGGACTTGGGTATAGGTGTACAAGTTTGAAATTTACAGATGATACAAAACTTGGCAACTTAGTAAATAGTGAGCATAGTAGTAGCAGACTTCAGAAGGACAGAGACAGACTGTGAAATGAGCAGACACAAGGCAGATGAAATTAAATGAGGATAAGTGTGAAGTGATGCACTTTGGGAGAAACAACAGGGAGAGGCCGTATAATCTAAATGGGACTATTTTGAGGGGGTGCAAGAGCAGAGGGACCTGGGGGTCCATAATCACAAATCTTAGAAAGTGCCGCGGCAAGTTGGTGAGGCGGTTCAGAAAGGGTGTGGGATACTTGGCTTTGTAAATAGGGCCATTGAATACAAAAACAAGGAAGTTACACTAAACCTTTACAAATCACTAGTGAGAAACATAGGACAGGAGGAGGCCATTCAGCCCCTCGAGCCTGTTCCGCCATTCAATGAGATCATGGCTGATCTGTGATCTAACTCCATACACCCGCCTTTGGCCCATATCCCTTAATACCTTTGGTTAACAAAAACCTATCAATCTCAGATTTAAAATTAACAATTGATCGAGCATCAATTACCATTTGTGGAAGGGAGCTCCAAAGTTCTACCACCCTTTGTGTGTAGAAGTGTTTCCTAATTTCACTCCTGAAAGGTCTGGCTCTAATTTTTAGACTATGCCCCCTAGTCCGAGAATCCCCAACCAGCGGAAATAGTTTCTCTCTATCTACCCTATCTGTTCCCCTTAATATCCTGAAAACTTCGATCAGATCACACCTTAACCTTCTAAATTCTAGGGACCACAACCCTAATTTGTATAATCTCTCCTCGTAAGTTAACCTTTGGAGTCCGGGTATCATTCTGGTAAACCGATGCTGCACTCCCTCCAAGGCCAATATATCCTTCCTAAGGTGTGGTGCCCAGAACTGCTCACAGTACTCCAGGTGTGGTCTAACCAGGGTTTTGTACAGCTGCAGGGTTTTGGCCTCAGCTGGAGTCTTGTGTACAGTTCTGGGCACCACACTTTAGGAAGGATGTCAAGGCCTTGGAGAGGGTACAGAGGAGGTTCACCAGGATGGTACCAGGGATGAGGGACTTCAGATATGCGGAGAGATTGGAGAAGCTGGGATTGTTCTCCTTAGAGCAGAGACGGTTAAGAGGAGACCTAATAGAGGTGTTCAAAATGATGAGGGGTTTTGATCGAGCAAGTCGGAACAAACTGTCTCCTCTGGCAAGTGGGTCGGTAACCAAAGGTCACAGATTTAAAATAGTTGCTAAAAGAACTAGAGGGGAATGAGGAGAATTGTTTTCACACAGAGGGTTGTTAAGATCTGGAACGCACCATCTGAAAGGATGCTGGAATCAGGTTCCACAGGAACTTTCAAACGGTGATTGGACATGTAGTTGAAGAGGACTAGTTTGCAGAGTTCTGGGGATAAAGCTGGGGTTTGGGACTAAATTGGACAGCTCTTTCAAAGAGCTGGCACAGACACGATGGGCCGAATCACCTCCTTCTATGCTGTTAGATTCTATGATCAGTGTGAAGACGCTGGTGTCTTTTAAGGCTCTTAGAACTTTTAAAGCTCTTCCCACAGTCAGAACATTTGACAGATCTCTCGTCAGTGTGAACAAGCTGGTGTGCCAGCAGGTTGGAGGGCCGAGCGAATCCCTTCCTACACACAGTGCAGGTGAATGGTCTCTCCCCAGTGTGAAATCATTGGTGTCCATTCAGCTCCCGGGAGCGTTTAAAGCTTTTCCCCACAGTCAGAACATTTAAAGGGTCTCTCGTCAGTGTGAACAAGCTGGTGTGCCAGCAGGTTGGAGGACCGAGTGAATCCCTTCCCACACACAGTGCAGGTGAACGGTCTCTCCCCAGTGTGAAATCGTTGGTGTCCATTCAGCTCCCGGGAGTGTTTAAAGCTTTTCCCACAGTCAGAACATTTAAAGGGTCTCTCGTCAGTGTGAACTCGCTGATGTGCCAGCAGGTTGGAGGACCGAGCGAATCCCTTCCCACAGACAGAGAAGGTGAACGGTCTCTCACCAGTGTGAGCTCGCTGGTGTCCCTTCAGCTCCCCAGAGCTTTTAAAGCTCATCCCTCAGTGGGAACATTTAAATGGTCTCTTATCAGTGTGAGCAAGCTGGTGTCTCAGCAGGGTGGATGAAGCAGTGAATCCCTTCCCACACACAGAGCAGGTGAATGGGCCCTCCCCAGTGTGAACTCTCTGGTGTATCTGGAGCTTGGATGACTCTGCAAATCCCTTCCCACACACGGAGCAGAAGAACGGTTTCTCCCCAGTGTGAACTCGCTGGTGTGTATGAAGGCTGGATGACTGAGTGAATCCCTTCCCACATTCAATACACGTGAACGGCCTCTCCCCAGTGTGAACTCACTGGTGTATCTGGAGTTTGGATAACTCTGCGAATCCCTTCCCACACACGGAGCAGGTGAACGGCCTCTCCCCAGTGTGAACTCGCTGGTGTTCGTTCAGATTCCTGGAGCTTTTAAAGCTCGTCCCACAGACAGAACATTTAAATGGTCTCTCATCGGTGTGAACTTGCTGGTGTCCCTTCAGATCCCTAGAGGTTTTAAAGCCTTCCCCACAGTCAGAACATTTAAATGGTCTCTCATCAGTGTGATATCGCTGGTGTGTCCGTAGGTGGGATGACTGAGTGAATCCCTTCCCACACACAGAGCAGGTGAACGCCCTCTCCCCAGTGTGAACTCGCTGGTGTCCCTTCAGATCCCCAGAGGTTTTAAAGCTCTTCCCACAGTCAGAACATTTAAATGGTCTCTCATCGGAGTGAACTCGCTGGTGTCTCACCAGGCTTGATGGCTGAGTGAATCCCTTCCCACACACAGAGCAGGTGAATGGTCTCTTTCCTGCTGCCTCCAGCTGGTGTCCCTTCAGCTCCTGGGACCTTTGAAAGCTTTTCCCACAGTTAGAATGTTTTACCGGCCTCTCCTCAGTGTGAACTCGCTGGTGTGCCAGCAGGTTAGTGGACCGAGTGAATTCCTTCCCACACACTGAGCAGGTGAACGGCCTCTCCCCAGTGTGAACTTGCTGGTGTCTCTCATCGGTGTGGACAAGCTGGTGTCTCAGCAGCATGGACAGTGCAATTAATCCCTTCCCACACACGGAGCGGGTTAAAGGTCTCTCCCTAGTGTGATCTTGCTGGTGTGCCATCGGAGCGGACGACTGACTGAATCCCTTCCCACACACGGGGCCGGTGAACGGGCTCTCCTCAGTATCGCTTCAGGTACTTGTAGATTTTGAAGCTCTTCCCACACTCAGAACATTTAAAAGGTCTCTCATTAGTGTGAACTCTCTGGCATGTCAGCAGATTGGAGGAGCGATTGATTCATGTCCTGATGAATCGAGCGACTCTGTCTGTTCTTGACGTGATGTTTGGTCTGAACTTCCTGTCTGTAAATGCTCCACTTCTAAAACCCTGTAAAAGGAGTGCAGAAAGGGGTAAGAGGGAGAATGTTGCCTCATGTCCCCCTTTCCCAGCCCAGGGGCAGTGAAGCTGATTTTCAGGCCCCAGCTGCTGCTCAGGTTACATACGAACATACGAATTAGGAGCAGGAGTAGGCCACTCGGCCCCTCGAGCCTGCTCCACCATTCAATAAGATCATGGCTGATCTGATTACTCCACATTCCCACCGACCCCCGATAACCTTTCACCCCTTTGCTTATCAAGAATCTATCTACCTCTGCCTTAAAAATATTCAAAGACTCTGCTTCCACCGCCCTCTGAGGAAGAGAGTTCCAAAGAAGTCCATCAGGACCCGGGGACTTGTCAGCCCACAGCTCCAACAATTTGCTCAGTACCACTTCCCTGGTGATTGTAATTTTCTTGAGTTCCTCCCTCCCTTCCATTTCCTGATTTACAGCTATTTCTGGGATGTTACTTGAATCCTCTATAGTGAAGACCGATGCAAAATACCTGTTCAATTCAACTGCCATCTCCTTATTTTCCATTATTAATTCCCCAGACTCACTTTCTATAGGACCAATGCTCACTTTGTTAACTCTTTTCTTTTTTAAATATCTATAGAAACTCTTACTATCTGTGTTTATATTTCTAGCTAGCTTTCTCTGGTACTCTCATTTTTCTCTCCTTATTAATCTTTTAGTCATTCTTTGCTGTTTTTTATATTCTGTCCAATCTTCTGACCTGCCAGCCATCTTTGCACAATTATATGCTTTTTCTTTAAGTTTGACACTATCTTTAACTTTTTCAGTTAACCACGGATGGTGGGTCCTCCCCTTGGAATTTTTCTTTCTCGTTGGAATGTATCTATTCTGTGTATTCTGAAATATCCCCTTAAATGTCTGCCACTGCAACTCTATTGACCTATCCCTTAACCTAATTTGCCTGTTCACTTTAGCTCGCTCTGCTTTCATGCCCTCATAATTGCCCTTATTTAAGTTTAAAATACTAGTCTTGGACCCACTCGTCTCTCCCTCAAACTGAATGTAAAATTCAATCATATTATGATCGCTGCTACCTAGGGGCGCCTTCACTATGAGGTCATTAATTAATCCTATCTCATTGCACAACACCAGGTCTAGTATAGCCTGCTCTCTGGTCGGCTCCAGAACGTGCTGTTCTAAGAAACTATCCCGAAAACATTCTATGAACTCCTCATCTAGGTTACCTTTGCCCATCTGATTTTTCCAGTCTATATGTAGATTAAAACCCCCCATGATTATAGCCATACCTTTCTGACAAGCTCTCATTATTTCTTCCTTTACACTCCATCCTACCGTGTGGTTACTGTCAGGGGGCCTGTACACCACTCCCACAAGTGACTTCTTGCCTTTATCATTTCTCATCTCTACCCAAACCGCTTTGACATCCTGGTTTCCTGAACTTGGGTCATCCCTCTCTATTGTGCTAATACCATCATTAATTATCAGAGCCACCCCTCCACCTTTTCCTAGCTTCCTGTCCTTCCTAAATGTCATGTACCCTTCAATATTCAGGTCCCAATCTATGTCATCCTGCAGCCATGTTTCTGTAATGACTATCAGGTCCTACTTATTTATTTCTATTTGCGCTATCAGTTCATCTGTTTTGTTTCGAATGCTACGTGTATTCAGATGCAGAGCCTTTAGTTTTGTCCTTTTATTATTTTTGTAACCTTGAGCCTTATCTGTTGATTTACTCTTAGATTTGTACTCTCTATCCCTTCCTGTCACGGTCTGTTTATCATTTCCCATATTAATACCTTTCTCTATTGCTTTGTCTCCACTCTTTGATTTACCACATCTCAACAAATTTGATCCCTTGCCCCCACTATTTAGTTTAAAGCCCTCTTTACCGCCCCAGTTATACGACTCGCCAGAACACTGGTCCCAGCACGGTTCAGGCGAAGACCGTCCCAATGATACAGATCCCATTTTCCCCAGTACTGGTGCCAGTGCCCAGGAATCGAAACCCATTTCTCCCACACCAGTCTTTGAGCCACGCATTCATCTCTCTAATTTTATTTACCCTATGCCAATTTGCTCGTGGCTCAGGTAAGAATGCAGACATTATTATCCTTGAGGTTCTACTTTTTAATTTAGCCCCTAGCTGCTCATACTCTCTCAGCAGAACCTCTTTCCTAGTTCTACCTTTGTCGTTGGGCCGTGGCGACTGGCTCCTCCCCCTCTCACTGCAAGTTCCTCTCCAGCCCGGAAGAGATGTCTCGGACCCTGGCACCGGGCAGGCAACACAGCAGTCTGGACTCTAACTGGTTGAAAGAATCAACAGTAATGGCGGCTGCAATCCCCACAAGCCACCGCGCTCCAGAAAGCGCGCTGGCCGCCGCGCTGAGTTGTGGCTGACCCCGCGCATGCGCCCCATGGCCCCGCCCTCTCCTGCTCCACAGGCGCCCGGCCTGCACCGCGCATGCTCAGCACACACCCTGGGCCCCTGTCAATCATCCGCCTGCGCGCTGGGCCCGAGCTCCAGGCTGCCGCGCGGGGCTTTCTTTGTAAAGTCGGCGTTGGTGAAGAGCCGCAATCAGTGAGGGAAAGTGAGTTTTCCCCCAGATCTGATTGAGATCAGAGGAGGGGAGAGAATAAAGGGGAATCCAAACCTGAGAGTCCGAGGGCTCCGCAGGCACCGAATGGAGCGAATTCACTTGGGCAGAGCCAGAGAGCACCTCGGGCACGTGACCGCGGGCAGGATTGACGTGTCCGCCGACCAATAGGGAGAGAGATCACTGGAGCAGTGGGCGGGTGGCTGGTGAGGCGCACTTGGACGTCTTGATGTCATAAAAGGTGCAGGCGTCATGACATCATGCACAACTTGGTTTTCTGTGTGGTCGAGATCAATGATTTGGTCTTGAATGTACAGGGTATGATTAAGAAGTTTGCAGATGATGCAAAATTGTCCGTGTGGTTGATAATGAAGAAGAAAGCTGCAGACTGCAGGAAGATATCAATGGACTGGTCAGGTGGGCAGAACAGTGGCAAATGGAATTCAATCTGGAGAAGTGTGAGGTAATGCATTTGGGGAGGGCTAACAAGGCAAGGGAATAGACTATAAATGGTAGGACACTGAGAAGTGCAGAGGATCAGAGGGACCTTGGAGTGCATGTCCACAGATCCCTGAAGGTGAGAATATAGAATGCAAAAATAAGGTAACAACTCGCTCCGCATGGCCAAGGACCCTGCCAACCTAAAATGGAGGACCCTGTTAGCCTAAAATGGTGGTGCAATGTCGACATCGCTGAGTCACTTGCATATTGTGAGAGATGATCATGTTAATTCAAGAAACTGAAGGCAGCAAGAAGTAAAATGCTAATATGGCTGGCACCCACGATGTCACACCTTGCTGGTGGAACAATGTAGGGTGGAGTGCAAAGGGTATACTGACAAAAGGCGATCCGAAAACACATTACCATGCATTACCATAATGATTAGGTGATCGTGAAACCATTACCTGCATATTTTCTATATTATAAACCATTCAGTGAACTGTGACTTCTTTATTTCAAACTGCCAGGCCAGGACATCACTTTAAACTGTGTACATGCCTCGCTCGGGATTGGTGTAGAATGTACGATGTGTTAATGTCTTTTCAAAAGTAAAGTATAATAATGTGACCCACTGTATGAAAGATTGCTTGCTCTGGTGGAACCTGTCGAGACTCTGCTGGAGTCAGAACGGTGCTGTATCAGAGTAAGTCTCCCGGGACAACAGAATAAAACAACTGTTGAACTAAACCAGTATTCGACTCAGTGTTTGTACTGAACCAGATTGAGGACCAAAAAAATCCGTTTCAACATTTGGTGTCAGAAGTGGGATCTCAACGGACGATCACCGAGAATTCGCGAAATTAAGAGCCGAACTAGTTTTGGACGTGAGAGGAGGAAATGGGCCCCCGGAGTGAGTATGTTTAAATTTACCACTTCGGTTTTCCTCTGATCCGTAAGTCCGATAAAAGTTTTGCCACTCGCTAATTCTTGTGTGGTGTCCCGACGAGATCTGGGTCAATCTGGCGAATACTGTGTAAACTTAGGAAATAAGTATCCAAGTCGGGTAAAGCGCCGGCCTCGTATTTCACTTGGCCCGCTCAGGCTCCGATTGGACTAAAAAGTAGATAAGTGATTTTAAAGAAAGAGAAAAGGAATACTTGAAAGAAAGTAAAAAGAGAGAGTCGGGGACTCTAGAGCTATAGCAACTTGTACTCGGGGAGTGCAAGATAAGGGTCGTATAAGTAGAATAATTAGGCTAAGAATACCTGTACCAGGTGGTGACAGAGGCTAAGAATACCTGTACCAGGCGGTGACAGAGGCTAAATTTACGATTTGAATAATTAGGCTAAGAATACCTGTACCAGGTGGTGACAGAGGCTAAGAATACCTGTACCAGGCGGTGACAGAGGCTAAAATTACTATTTGACTATAGACGACTCACTGTGTTTTTGTTAAGTCTAAGTGTTGTACTGTGTTTTTGTTAAGTCTAAGTATTGTAAGTATTGTAGTGTTGCGTTTCATTTTGTGTGCCGGTATCCGTGAAATATATAAGACACGTGCAAAAAGTAACTCGAATCCTGAAAAAGAACCCTTAGTGTAAGAGAACCATGGGTAATTACCTAGATACCACAAGTGATGAGGGCAGTGCCTTACAAACCTTATGTGACCAATACCCGGACAAAGCCCAACAATTGAGACAACTCTCAGGGGGTTTAAATAAAAAGTTAGGCAGCGAACAATGGCCACTAGGGGGTCCCAAAAGCTTAGAAACGGTTAAACAAGCTCAAGAAGTGATTTGGAAAAAGAATATGGGAAGTAAGACTAAGAAACTAATTGGACTCTGGCGACAGTATTGCCAAGAAATTAAAGACAGTTCCCTATTAGCCAGCTGGCAAGAGAATGCTGTTAAGTTAGGAATAAAGTTAACCGAAGGAGGAAATCCTAAACCCATTGAAATACTTAAGAAAGAATGTGCACATGAGAAAAGGTCAAAATCTGAAATGGCGCCAGATAAAAAGGATAAAAATGAACTACGTAGTTCAATGGTTGGCCTTAGGTTGACGGAGGGAGACGGAACAGATGAGGACTTAAACAATTGGACAATTAGAACTCCTACCGCGCCACCTCCTCAGCCACCCCAATATAATAACATTTATCCCGACCAACCTATTGCAAATCAGACTGGCTTGATCCCTATTACGTCCGTTACCAGTCCACCGACACCCTCCCTTACTGTCCCAAGTCACTCCCCAATCACGCCGATTTCTGATGTTTATATAGACCCTGTTGCTTGTCGAACCCGATCGAAAGATCCAACAAATCCCAAGAAAGACGTGAAACCGGGGAATACCCCTAGTCTGAATTGGCAGAAGAAGAAACGTAGACCCAGACAATTAGTACAACATAAACCAGCAAAAGCAGATGACACTGACTCATGTAGTGACCTTACTGATTCTGAAGACAACCTTTCACCCTTAAACAGTTCCGACTCAGAACCCGAAATTAGCCTTACTAAACCAAAATGAACGCCCAGAAATCTGCCGGTAAGAACAATGCCAAACCCGAATGCAGCGGCTGCCGCAGCCAACCCCACCATAGATGTATTTTTCCCTTGGAAACCTAATGAGATAATGGCTATCCTAACCGGTATGCCAGACAGGAAAAAGGCGCCGGCTAGGTTTGTGGACTTTCTTCGAACCACGATACAGGTGTACAATGCAGACTCCCGAGATCTATGGGCTTTGATTCAACAAGTTTTAACTCCTTCCGAACACACTAGATTTTTGGAACGCCTGACTCACCCTAATCATGCCGCTTTAGAGGCCGCCCACGCCCTCACAGCTGATAGGGAGCGACGCATGTTTGCAGCACTCAATGCTACACTCCAAAAACCTATCAATATATCTAATGTCCTAGATACTAAGCCAAAGAAAGATGAGGGACCTGAGGAATTTTTGGAAAGATTCTGTGAGGTTTATCAGGGACAGTCAGGGGACACCAATTACCAAGCAGGAGCCAATTCACCCCAATTCTGCGCCATTCTGATGAACTGTCTCCCGGCTGCTGTGGCGACAGCCGTTAAAACCAATAATATGAACTGGGCAGAAAATACTCCAGCTCAAATGGCTAGAGCCGTAAAGTATCATTGGCAAGAGAGTAAAGGTTCGGAGAACCAACCCCAGAAGACAGTAAAAACAGAATATGTCGTGAAGGAAGTCCCAATTCAACCACACACGATAGACAAAACAGGGTATCAGATGGAACCTCAATACTGTAACCCTGGAGGGGTAGACTCTCAGAATTATGGATATTACCCTCATCCAAACGGCTTCAATGCTACTGCATACGGCCAACCCTACGCCACTCCACAACAGAATTACGGAGGTAGAGGACAAGGACGGGGATACCAAGGTCAAAGACAAGGGCAGTGTTATAACTGTGGAAAGGATGGACATTGGGTCAGAGACTGCCCATCCTTAGCCTCTGGAGACCCACCTAGGAGAGGCAGGGGAGGATGGAGAAGAAACGGAGGAGGACCTAGAGGCAGGGGAGGATATACCAATTTCTCCCAGAATAATCCATTCCCACAGAATTGACTAGCTAATCTAGTGACCAGCAGTTCACAGTCGGCCCAAGAACCCTTATTAATGTTGCAAATCCAGGATCAATGGTACCCCTTTTTAGTAGACACTGGAGCCGCCATGTCCTCTGTCCAATCGGACCTTAAACTTCCCCGATCCAACAAGACCCAGGAATTATCAGGCTTCCAAGGTCAAAGGACCAAGTATGCTATATCAGAACCAGTTCAGGTGACCTACAAAAATCAATCTGCAACCCACCAATTTGTAATCACTACCGGCTTGGACTGCAATTTAATGGCCAGAGACTTACTATGTGCATTCCAACTCAAACTTGATTGTGGTGATGAAGGAATAGCAATAGGACATTGGGCAAATAAAAGGCAATGTTATGTTTCGACGACACCTCAATGGTGGTCACTCGACCTCAATGCATCCTCCTATCATGTGACACTGGCATATGATCGAAGTGGAAAGGATAGGACCCTTGAGGAGTATTTTAAAAATCTGGAAGGTACGGAATGGACAATCTACCTCAAGGCTGTAGTAACTGGACCTGAGGGAAAAGCAGAGTTTGTGCAGGTCCCCTTACACTTGTGGAAGCAGCCTTCGACAGTGGCCCCTCATATCACGCGGGAAGTTAACCAGTCTTTCCACGCCAAAGATTTGGGGCCCATGGTAAAACGAGCAATCGATCAGGCAAACCCTGAATGCCACCAGCCGCAACAGTTACCCGGAGGTCTGATGGTCCAATTTTACCAAAACCCTGAGCCTAGCCTGACAGTGGTGCACCGTCATGTAGGGAAAGATATACTGGAGTATGTGAATCCCCAGGTATGGGCCGAAGACCCAACGCATGTAGGTCTAACCGGCATACAACCCATTGAGATCCCAGTGAAGGAAAATGTGACCTTGCCAACGGTACGACAATACCCTTTGAAGCAGCAAGCTATTCCGAGTATAGATAGACTCATTAAGGGATTGTTGGAGCAGGGAATTTTGGTAACATGCCAATCCAGTTGTAATACACCCATCCTAGCTGTTCCGAAAACTGGTAAGCCTGACCAGTATCGCCTAGTGCAGGATTTACGAACAATAAATGCAATTGTTCAGCCACTTCATGCACTGGTACCTAATCCAGCACACATCTTGGCCTCGATACCTGCTGATGCTAAAGTTTTTGCGGTAGTCGACCTCCAGCATGCCTTTTTCTCCCTGCCACTGGCCGCTACTAGCCAATACCTTTTTGCCTTCACGTACAATGGCCAGCAGTATACGTGGACTCGATTACCCCAGGGCTTTGTGAATTCACCCACCCTGTTTTCGCGGTGCCTTCAACAGCAATTACAGACACTGACATTAAATCGTGGCTCTAATCTGATCCAGTATGTGGATGACCTTCTCATTGCCAGCCCTGATGAGCTAAGTAACAGAGAGGACACTATTCAGTTGTTGAACTATCTCTCAGAATTGGGATATGTGGTATCTCCAGCGAAAGTATTGGTGGCTCAGAAGACAGTTAAATTTCTTGGAGTTATGTTATCAGCAGAGAACCGCAGTCTGGAAACCAGTAGAATACAGCCAATATGCGAGACACCAGCCCCTAAAACGGCCAAACAAGTCAGACAGTGGCTGGGAATGGTTAATTATTGTCGACAGTGGATACCTAATATTGCAGTATTAACCAAACATCTGACTCCCTACACGGCTAAAGAGGGAGAGTTTGAGCTGGAACTAGAGGCACAGCAGGCATTTGAGGAATTAAAACAGGATCTGGTCCAAGCACCAGCCCTGGGACGACCCCTGTACGATAGACCATTCCAGTTATACTGCACAGTAATGAACGATTGCTCAACAGCAGTCCTGACCCAGAAGCATGGAGATAAGCATCGACCGGTAGCTTATTATTCATCAAAAATGGATCCGGTAGCTTTAGGACATCCCTATTGCACCCAGATCCTTACAGCCGTCTACAACAGTCTACAGTCAGCCGCTAACATGACACTTCAGCAGGATATTACTGTGTATAGCTGTCACTCAGTCACTGCGTTACTGGGGCAATTGCAGACCCAACACCTGACTACCGCCAGGCAAAATAAGTATGAAATATACTTACTGAACAATCCTAGGCTTACATTTAAACACTGTAGCACTATCAACCCTGCCAGTTTCATTGCAAACCCGCCTTCCGAGAGTGATGAACCAAGCCATGATTGCTTACACCTCATTAAGGATGATACCTCAGTCCGACCTGATTTGTTTGACACTCCTATTACGGATCCCGGTATTACCATGTATACGGATGGCAGTTCTTCAATTGATGACATGGGAAAACGAATTTCTGGTTATGCAATTGTAAATCAGGAAGGTGTCACCTTAGAATCAGCAGCCTTTGAATCCCCTTTTTCTGCCCAGCAAGCCGAACTGTTTGCACTCATACGAGCTTGTACTTTGGGAGAAGGATTACGAATCAATGTATATACAGACTCTAGATATACCTTTGGAGTAGTTCACGACTTTGGACAATTGTGGAAAAATAGAGGATTTCTAACCTCCTCGGGCAGTCCGATCTCACACCGTCAGTTAGTTTCAGACCTCCTGCAAGCCCTTTTACTCCCCAAACAGATAGCTGTGATTAAATGCTCTGCCCATACCACTGGCCAAAACCCGGTAGATATAGGAAACCGCCGCGCTGATGAGGCGGCCAAAATTGCTTCTAGGAGTCACCAAATGATTGTGCCCCGAATTATGAGGCAGACTAAAAATTCCAACAAGAATCAGTCTACCTCGGAAAAACTAATGCCAACCATCCAAGAGGTGATTAAGTTGCAGGAGGACGCTCCTGATAGTGATAAGCATTTATGGAGAGAATCGGGATGTGTATATAACCCTTTATCAAAACTCTGGACTACTCCCGCGGAACAGACTTGCATGTCTGATGAGTTAGCTCTTTGGGTTATTGAATGTGTACACTTTGCAACTCATTGTGGTGCCAGGGCAGTGAGTGATGTGCTTCTAAGTACTTGGTGGCATCCAAGGCTTCAAGCAATAGCACAGAACATTAGCGATCGATGCCTGACTTGTCAACAACACAACCCTGGAAAGGGAGTGTCTTGCGAATGGGGAAAAACCCCTTTACCTGAGGGTCCCTTTGAGACCCTGCAAATGGACTACATTGAGTTGGAAAGATGTCAGTGTTACAAATACGTACTTGTCATTGTAGATGTATTTAGTAAATGGATCGAGGCATATCCAACCACAGACAATAAAGCCTCTACTGTTGTTAAGGTATTGCTGAGAGAGATCATACCTCGGTATGGTATTCCAACTCGGTTAAGTTCTGACAACGGTCCTCACTTCACTGCCGAAGTGAACAAGGAACTTTGTAGCCAGTTGAACATTCATCAGCAATTGCATTGTGCTTATCGACCACAGGCTGCAGGACTTGTCGAAAGAACCAATCAGACTCTGAAGAACAAACTTGCTAAACTGGTAGCCAAAACCGGCTTAACCTGGTTGAAATTGCTTCCTGTGGCTCTCTTTCAGATCCGCACCACACCCGCGGGTAAAGCACGACTTACCCCTGCTGAGATTATCTATGGTAAACCACTCAAGACTCCCTGGAACCAAAATGCTGCTACAACGGTGCATTTTCACCATATGACTGAAGAAATTACGACCTATGTCTTGGCTCTTACTAAGGTTTTACGTGGGCTGCATTCACAAGTCCGTGCTGCATATGGTGAACTTCCTGACTTATCTGGTTCTCTAAAAATTGAACCAGGTTCGTATGTGATGGTTAAGAACTGGGCTCGTAAAAGTCTAGATCCAAGGTGGGAAGGTCCATATCAGGTCTTACTAACAACCCCGACTGCAGCTAAGGTCGAGGGAAGAAGCGCATGGGTGCACTTCCACCACTGTAAATTGATTGGAGAAACCAATCAAAAGGGGGGAGATAATCAGTAGATTTCAGTACAGTATAGAGTAGATTTTACGAACAATCATTAATTTTATTTTAATTGATAAGAGACTACAGAACTCATGCTCGGCCTTGATAAAGGTGACTGCAGTTTTACGAGGTCTGGTGTTGTGTTTGGATTGTTTTGGCCTGCCAAAATCCTACTTTTATTATACTTATTATACGATTTCTAATTTTTAATTTTTAAAATTTTAGCTTTAAGTTTTTAACTTTGGATCTTGTGTAAGCAGTTTGTTTTCCAGATTAATAACTAATAAGTCGCATTGATTGATCACGGAGGATCAAGATGAGGACCTTATTACTGCTTCTGAGCGTTATCCTGCTCGTGGGCGGGGCGTTCAATCAACTGAAGAAATGCAAGAAAATCACACCTGGAAAAACCGTCCACCTGTGCCGAAGAGATATTCTCCAGTACAAAGACAAGAATCTTAAAGCTTTCGGATCCTGGAACGTGACTAAATGGGACTTCTGTAATGGACTATTAAAACAGGAAATCAGCATCAGAGGAAATTGAACTACCAAGTATAGAGGGTGAAGCGAGTGAGATGTTAAAGGAGCAAGTCGAGAAAGAATTAATGGAGGAGGAGTATAATAGACTCAATAAAGTAGAGATGAACCAGTAGGATGAAGCCCAGAATCACAGGGTACCTTAGATGGTTATCATGGAATGATAAAAGGGGGGAATGAGAATATAGAATGCAAAAATAAGGTAACAACTCGCTCCGCATGGCCAAGGACCCTGCCAACCTAAAATGGAGGACCCTGTTAGCTTAAAATGGTGGTGCAATGTCGACATCGCTGAGTCACTTGCATATTGTGAGAGATGATCATGTTAATTCAAGAAACTGAAGGCAGCAAGAAGTAAAATGCTAATATGGCTGGCACCCACGATGTCACACCTTGCTGGTGGAACAATGTAGGGTGGAGTGCAAAGGGTATACTGACAAAAGGCGATCCGAAAACACATTACCATGCATTACCATAATGATTAGGTGATCGTGAAACCATTACCTGCATATTTTCTATATTACAAACCATTCAGTGAACTGTGACTTCTTTATTTCAAACTGCCAGGCCAGGAAATCACTTTAAACTGTGTACGTGCCTCGCTCGGGATTGGTGTAGAATGTACGATGTGTTAATGTCTTTTCAAACGTAAAGTATAATAATGTGACCCACTGTATGAAAGATTGCTTGCTCTGGTGGAACCTGTCGAGACTCTGCTGGAGTCAGAACGGTGCTGTATCAGAGTAAGTCTCCCGGGACAACAGAATAAAACAACTGTTGAACTAAACCAGTATTCGACTCAGTGTTTGTACTGAACCAGATTGAGGACCAAAAAAATCCGTTTCAACAATATGGTATGTGATATTTTTGTGTCACATGTAGCAGCTTACAGATTTCTTTCATTATTTTACCGGTGAAATGAGTGCCATTGTCTGAGTCAATTTGCAGAGGCACTCCACTCTCGCTATCTACTCTGTCCAGACCCCTCTTAATTTTGAACACCTCTATCGGGCCTGCGGACAATGTGACCCATCCATCGGAGCTGATTGAGCGTGGTCAGAGCTTTGATGCTGGGGATGTTGGCCTGAGTAAGAACACTGACGTTGGTGCGCCTATCCTGCCAATGGATTTGCAGGATCTTGTGGAGGCAGCGTTGGTGGTACCTCTCCAGTGCTTTGAGGTGCCTGCTGTACATGGTCCATGTCTCTGAGGCATACAGCAGGGCAGGTATCACTGCTGCCCTGTAGACCATGAGCTTAGTGCCGGGTTTGAGGTCCTGGTCTTCAAACACTCTCTTCCTCAGGCGACCGAAGGCTGCACTGGCACACTGAAGGTGGTGTTGGACTTCGTCGTCGACGTCTGCCCTTGTTGACCGTAGGCTCCCGAGGTATGGAATGTGGTCCACGTTATCCAAGGCCTTGTCGTGGATTTTGATAATCGGGGGGCAGCACTGTGTGGTGGGGGCAGGTTGGTAGAGGACCTTTGTCTTACGGATGTTTAGTGTAAGGCCCATGCTCTCGTATGCTTCGGTGAAGGTGTTGACGATGGTTTGGAGTTCGACCTCCGAGTGAGCGCAGACGCAAGCATCGTCTGCATACTGTAGATCGATGAGAGAGGATGGGACAACCTTGGATCGGGACTGGAGGTGACGGAGGTTGAACAGTTTCCCGTTTGTCCTGTAAATTAGCTCCACTCCAGTGGGGAGCTTACTGAGGGTGAGATGGAGCATTGCAGCAAGGAATATTAATAAGAGCATTGGTGCGATGACACAGCCTCGCACAGCCAGCCATACCCTCTCTTTGCCCCTCGTATTTTCTTTTTCACTTCTCCTCTGAACTTTCTATATTTAGCCTGATTCTCAGATGTATTCTCGACCTGACATCTGTCATACACGCTCTTTTTCTGCTTCATCTTACTCTCTATCTCTTTCATCATCCAGGGAGCTCTGACTTTAGTTGCCCGACATTTCCCCTTAGTGGGAATGTACCTCGACTGTACCCGAATTATTTCCTTTTTAAAGGCGACCCATTGTTCCTCTACAGTTTTTCCTGCCAATCTTTGATTCCAATTTACGCGGGCCAGATCCATTCTCATCCCACTGAAATTGGCCTTGCCCCACAGTGCAGTGGATGCGCTCTAGACTGCACTCTCCCCCCCCGAGGTGTCATTACCCTCACCGGGATTCAGCACTGAAAACCGGTTTGAGAGCGCTGCACTCCCGGGGGATTCCTGCACTGCCTTGCCTCCTCAAACCCTGCTGGGCAGCCACCCGGTTAAATTGCATAGAAACATAGTAGATAGGAGCAGGAGTCGGCCATTCGGCCCCTCGAGCCTGCTCCGCCATTCAATGAGATCATGGCTGATCATCCAAACTCAGTACCCTGTCCCTGCCTTCTCCCCATATCCCTTGATCCCTTTAGGCTTAAGAAATATATCTAACTCCTTCTTGAATATATTTAATGAATTGGCCTCAACTGCCTTCTGTGGTAGAGAATTCCACAGGTTCACCACTCTCTGGGTGAAGAAATTCCTCCTCATCTCTGTCCTAAATGGCTTACCCCTTATCCTTAGACTGTGACCCCTGGTTCTGGACTCCCCGGCCATCGGTATCATTCTTCCTGCATCTAGTCTGTCCAGTCCTGTTAGAATTTTATAAGTTTCAATAAGATCCCCTCTCATTCTTCTAAACTCCAGCGAGTATAAGCCCAATCGACCCAATCTCTCCTCATACGTCATTCCTGCCATCCCAATTCCCACGAACTCTCTGTGGCTGCGGGGTGATCACCTCCTGGAACGTGCGCTCCAGGAAACTCTCAGCCTCCCGTCTGCCCAGCAGTGACTCCAGCCGCTCCCCAAGCTCAGAGACCCTGAGCTCGAGTTCCAGCCACGGGAGGCGCTTCCTGCACACGCGGTTCACCAGGACACGTGAAGCGTCCCGGAGTTCACGAATGGCACAGGAATTGCAGCCATCAGTCCCATCGTTTGGCTTAAAATCTGTCTACTTAAGCTATAGATATATCTGATGTTAGGTTAGTGTCGCCTTACCCCTGTTTATTATTCAATCAGTGATTGCCCCTTTGCCAGGCCCGCTGCTTGCGGCCCCTCTCCCAGATTCCAGCTCCAGCTCTGTGCTGCCTGCGGCCCCTCTCCCAGATTCCAGCCCCAGCTCTGTGCTGACTGAGCTGCTCTCACCTGGGGACAGCAACTGGGGCCTGAAAATCAGCTTCACTGCCCCTGGGCTGGGAAAGAGCGACATGAGACAACATTCTCCCTCTTACCACTTTCTACACTCCTTTTACAGGATTTTAGAAGTGGAGCATTTACAGACAGTAAGCTCAGACCAAACATCACGTCAAGATCTGACAGAGTCACTCAATTCATCAGGACCTGAATATCATCGGCTTTTGCACATGGAAGGAGAGAGCAATGATCGCAGCGCAGACAAACCGCACACGTGTTCCATGTGTGGACTCGCCTTCAGCCGATTGCCTGCCTTGGCGAGACACATCCACCGTCACACCGGGGAGAAACTGGGTAAAGGTGGGGACAGTGGGAAGAGATTCAGTTCCCCATCTGCGTCAGATGTTCATCGGCGCAGTCACCCTGGGGACAGTCCATTCACCTGCTCAGTGTGTGGGAAGGGATTTGTTTATTCATCCCACCTGCTGAGACACCAGCTTGTTCACACTGATGAGAAACCATTTAAATGTTCTGACTGTGGGAAGAGCTTCAAACACTCCGGGGATCTGAGGGAACACCAGCATGTTCACACCGATGAGAAACCATTTAAATGTTCTGACTGTGGGAAGAGCTTCAAACACTCCGGGGATCTGAGGGAACACCAGCTTGTTCACACCGATGAGAGTCTGTTTACATGTTCCGACTGTGGGAAGAGTTTTAAAAGCTCCAGGGTTCTGACCAGACACCAGCGAGTTCACACCGGGGAGAGGCCATTTCCCTGCTCTGTGTGTGGGAAGGGATTCTCTGATTCATCCACCCTGTTGACACACCAGCTTGTTCACACTGATGAGAGAGCCTTTAAATGTTCTGACTGTGGGAAGAGCTTTAAAAGACCCGGAGCTCTGACCACACACCAGCTTGTTCACACTGATGAGAAACCATTTAAATGTTCTGTCTGTCAGAAGAGCTTTAAATACTCCAGGGACCTGAAGCGACACCATCTTGTTCACACTGATGAGAAATCATTTAAATGTTCTGACTGTGGGAAGAGCTTTAAAAGATCCGGGGACCTGAAGCAACACCAGCGAGTTCGCACTGATGAGAGAGCGTTTAAATGTTCTGACTGTGGGAAGAGCTTTAAACGCTCCAATGACCTGCTGAGGCACCAGCGAGTTCACACTGTTCTTTAGCGCAGGGCCCTGCAGACAGCTGGGGTGACATGAACGTGGAATGGATGAATGTTTTATAAATGTTGTACTGCTGTTTAATCTTTCAATCTGTTGTGCTGATGATTCCCTTGATTTGACTGTTCATGTTATTTCATTGAATGTACAGCACAGAAACAGGCCATTCGGCCCAACTGGTCCATGCTGGGGTTTATGCTCCACGCGAGCCTCCTCCGACATATCCTCCTATGTTTATCTGGCTTCTCCTTAAATACATCTATGCCATTGGCCTCAACTACTCCTTGTGGAAGCGAGTTCCACATTCTTATCACTCTCTGGGTAAAGAAGTTTCTCCTGAATTCCCTCCTGGATTTATTAGTGACGATTTTATTGATGGCCCCATAAAAATGATTAGATTCTGTTAAGCTGACCAGTATGTTGTTGTACTTTGTCTTTTTCTGATGAATGAAACATTACTGAGCCCCTGTACCCATGTTATGGGATGAAGTGCCAGACAAGTGAAGGCACAACGTCTGGGTGTGAATCTGATAATAACCTCGCGGACCGTATAGGTGTGATAACCAGATGGGCTTGTGGTTATAGTCTGGTCACAGATGGACTAAATTCCCTGAATTAGCAGGAGTTCAGGAGGCGGTCAACAGACGGGTCCAAACAATCCCATTTCCTGAGCGGTAACCAAGCTTGTGTATAATAACAGGCCACTTAAGCCATTGTCAGTTGGAACAGACTCGAGAAGATCGCGCGTGAATCCACTGTACTTCTATTCTCCAGATTGAGGGAATTATCACCCGATCTGTGTTATGCAGCGCTCTTAATAAAGCCTGGAGAGACAATTTGTGTTCTTGTGAGCTTGATTATCTGGTATCCGAAACCCTGGGACTCCCGATCATTAGAGTCAACCTCAGTGTGTGGAAAGGGATTCCCTGGTGTATCCCACCCGCTGACACACCAGAGTGTCCACAGTGTGACTGCGGTGGGTCGATTCCACTGTTGCCGATGCCTTTAATCACATCCAGGACTGAACCATGTTAATTCAGGCAACTGGGGTTTGTTAATGTTAAAACCCCAATAACTGGGCTGGATTTAAAGATTATTCCCTGTTCTCTCAGTACTAGTGAGCAGAGAGAAGCTGATGTTATAGAATCATAGAGCACAGTAGGATGCCTTTCGGCCCATCGTGCTGGTGCCGGCTCTCTGAAAGAGCGATGCAATTAGTCCCACTGCCCTGCTCTTTCCCCACTGCCCTGCAAATTTCTGCTTTTAGTATATATCCAATTCCCTTTTGACAGTTACTATTGAATCTGCTTTTGCAGACTGACCAAGGCTGAACAGATAAATAGGAACATAGTAGATAGGAGCAGGAGTAGGGCATTCGGCCCCTCGAGCCTGCTCCGCCATTCAGTGAGATCATGGCTGATCATCCAAATTCAGTACCCTATCCCTGCCTTCTCCCCATATCCCTTGATCCCTTTAGCCTTAAGAAATATATCTAACTCCTTCTTGAATACATTTAATGAATTGGCCTCAACTGCCTTGTGTGGTAGAGAATTCCACAGGTTCACCACTCTCTGGGTGAAGAAATTCCTCCTCATCTCTGTCCTAAATGGCTTACCCCTTATCCAGTACTGAGGGAGCGCCGCACTGTTGGAGGGGCAGTACTGAGGGAGCGCCGCACTGTCGGAGGAGCAGTACTGGGGAGCACCGCACTGTCGGAGGGGCAGTGCTGAGGGAGCGCCGCACTGTCGGAGGGGCAGTGCTGAGGGAGCGCCGCACTGTCGGAGGGGCAGTACTGAGGGAGCGCCGCACTGTCGGAGGGGCAGTACTGAGGGAGCGCTGCACTGTCGGAGGGGCGGTACTGAGGGAGCACCGCACTGTTGGAGGGGCATTGCTCAGGGAGCACTGCTCCATCAGAGGGGCAGTACTGCGGGAGCGCCGCACATTCGGGGGAAGCAATGCTGTGGGAGTGCCGCATTGTCATAGGGGCAGTAACGAAGGAGCGCTGCAGTGTCGGAGGTGCCGTCCTACGGATGAGACGTTAACCCGAGGCCCCCGTCTGCCCCCTCAGGTGGACGTAAAAGATACCGTGGTACTATTTCGAATAAGTTATCCCTGGTGTTTTGAGCCCAATATTTATCCCTCAATCAACATGACGAAAAAGCAGATTATCTGGTCATTATCACATTGCTGTTTGTGGGAGCTTGCTGTGCGCAAATTGGCTGCCGCATTTCCCACATTACAACAGTGACTACACTTCAAAAAGTACGTCATTGGCTGTAAAGTGCTTTGCGATGTCCAGTGGTCATGAAAGACGGTTAAGAAGGCAAATGTTATGCTGGCCTTCATTACAAGAGGATTTGAGTACAGGAGTAAAGAAGTCTTACTCCAATTATATCTTCTTAGGCAGTCCCTCGGAACCGAGGATGACTTGCTTACACATTAAAAATGAGTTCTCAGGTGACTGGTGAGTCCAATGCGGGACCGACAGCCTCTGTCACAGGTGGGGCAGACGGTGGTTGAAGGGGCGGATGGGTGGGGTGCTTGGGTTGATGTGCGTTCCTTGCGTTTGGCTTCCCCTTGCTCCCGGCGGAGAGACTCGAGGTGTTCGGCGCCTTCCCGGATGCTTCTCCACTTTGTGCGGTCTTGGGCCAGGGATTCCCAGGTGTCGGTGGGGATGTTGCACCTTTTCAAGGAGGCTTTGAGGGTGTCCTTGAAGCATTTCCTCTGCCCACCTGGGGCTCTCTTGCCGTGTCAGAGCTCCGAGTAGAGCGCTTGTTTCGGGAGTCTCGTATCGGGTATGCGGACAATGTGACCCGTCCACCGGAGCTGATCGAGTGTGGTCAAAGCTTCGATGCTGGGGATGTCGGCCTGAGCGAGAACACTGACGTTGGTGCGTCTATCCTGCCAATGAATTTGCAGGATCTTGCGGAGGCAGTGTTGGTGGTATCTCTCCAGTGCACCTCAAATCACTGGAGTGGTACCACAAATGCTGCCTCCAATTATATAGGGCCTTGGTGAGACCACACCTGGAGTACTGTGTACAATTTTGGTCTCCTTACCTAAGGAAGGATATATTTGCCATAGAGGGAGTGCAACGAAGGTTCACGAGATTGATTCCTGGGATGGCGGGACTGTCGTATGAGAAGAAATTGAGTAAACTAGACATGTATTCTCTTGAATTCAGAAGAATGAGAGGGGATCTCATTGAAGCATACAAAATTATTACAGGGCTTGATAGGGTGGATGCTGGGAGAATGTTTCCCTTGGCTGGGGAGTCTAGTACCAGGGGCCACAGCCTCAGGATAAAGGGTAACATAAGAACATAAGAAATAGGAGCAGGAGTAGGCCAATCGGCCCCTCGAGCCTGCTCCGCCATTCAATAAGATCATGGCTGATCTGATCCTAACCGCCAATCTACTATAACAGAACCCTCTCCTGAATCTAACAGAATTAGACACACGAAATAGGAGCAGGATCAGGCTACACGGCCCCTGGGCCCGCTCCGCTACCCACAGGGCCATGACCGATCCGAACTTAGACTCATGTCCAAATTCCTGCCCGCTCCCCGTAACCCTTAATTCCCTTTACTTCTAGGAAACTGTCTATTTCTGTTTTAAATTTATGTAATGATGTAGCTTCTACAGCTTTTTGGGGCAGCATATTCCATGGACCTACCACCCTCTGAGTGAAGTAGTTCCTCCACATCTCAGTTTTGAAAGAGCAGCCCCTTATTCTAAGACTATGCCCCCTAGTTCTAGTTTCACCCATCATCGGGAACATCCTCCCCGCATCCACCCGATCCAACCCCTTCACAATCTTATATGTTTCAATAAGATCGCCTCTCATTCTTCTGAACTCCAATGAGTAGAGTCCCAATTTACTCAACCTCTCCTCATATGTCCATCCCCTCATCCCCGGGATTAACCGAGTGAACCTTCTTTGTACTGACTCGAGAGCAAGTATGTCCTTTCTTAAGTATGGACACCAAAACTGTACGCAGTATTCCAGGTGCGGTCTCACCAATACCTTGTACAACTGAAACAATACCTCCCTATTTTTATATTCTATCCCCCTAGCAATGAAAGCCAACATTCCATTGGCCTTCTTAATCACTTGCTGCACCTGCATACTAACCTTTTGAGTTTCGTGCACAGGACCCCCAGATCCCTTTGTACTCCAGTACTTTCCAGTTTCTTGCCATTAAGATAATAACTTGCTCTACGATTTTTCCTGCCAAAGTGCATAACCTCACACTTTCCAGTATTGTATTCCATCTGCCAAATCTCTGCCCACTTACTTAGCCTGTCTATGTCCCCTTGCAGGTTTTTTATGTCCTCCTCACTCACTACTTTCCCTCCCATCTTAGTATCATCTGCAAACTTTGATATGTTACACTCGGTCCCCTCCTCCAAATCGTTAATGTAGATTGTAAAGAGTTGGGGACCCAGCACTGACCCCTGCGGAACACCACTAGTTACTGATTGCCAGTCTGAGAATGAACCATTTATCCCAACTCTCTGCCTTCTGTTAGATAGCCAATCCTCTATCCATGCCAGAATATTACCCCCAATCCCGTGATTTTTTATCTTAAGCAATAATCTTTTGTGTGGCACCTTGTCAAATGCCTTTTGGAAGTCAAAATACACTACGTCCACTGGTTCCCCTTTATCCACCCTACATGTTACTTCCTCAAAGAACTCCAGCAAATTTGTCAAACATGACTTCCCCTTCATAAAACTATGCTGACTTTGTCCTATTAAATTATGATTATCCAAATGTCCTGTTACTGTCTCCTTAATAATGGACTCCAAAATTTTACCTACCACAGATGTTAGGCTAACCGGTCTATAGTTTCCAGCCTTCTGTCTACTGCCCTTTTTAAATAAGGGTGTTACATTAGCAGTTTTCCAGTCTGCCGGGACCTTTGCTGAGTCCAGGGAGTTTTGGAAAATTATTACCAATGCATCCACAATCCCTACTGCCACTTCCCTCAAGACCCTAGGATGTAAGCCATCAGGTCCAGGTGATTTATCCGCCTTGAGTCCCATTATTTTACCGAGTACCACTTCCTTAGTGATTTTGATCATGTTTAGCTCCTCCCCCCCTTTAGCCCCCCTGTTAGTCCAGTGTTGGAATATTCGTAGTGTCTTTTCCTGTAAAGACTGATATAAAATATTCATTAATGTTTTTTCCATCTAACTATCTTCCCTTTCTTAATCAATCTTTTTGTTATTTTTTGCTGTCTTTTAAAGTTTTCCCAATCCTCTATTCTCCCACTAGATTTGGCTACCTTATATGCCCTTGTTTTTATTCGAATACTATCCTTAATTTCTTTACTTGGCCATGGATGGCTGCCTTTTCTTTTACAGGGTAGGCCATTCAGGACTGAGATGAGAAGAAACTTCTTCACACAGAGGGTGGTGAATCTTTGGAATTCTCTACCCCAGAGGGCTGTGGAGGCTCAGTCATTGGGTATATTCCAAACAGTGATCGATAGATTTCTGACCAGTAAGGGCATCAAGGGATATGGCGATAGGGCCGGTGAATGGAGTTGAGGCAGAAGATCAGCCATGATCTCATTGAATGTCGGAGCAGGCTCGAAGGGCCGAATGGCCGACTCCTGCTCCTATTTCTTCTGTTCTTATAAATGCAAGTCTTTCTTTCTTTCTTATTGTGTCCAATTCTGGCCACCGCACTTTAGGAAGAATGTGAAGACCTTAGAGAGGCTGCAGAAAAGATTACCAGAATGGTACCAGGGATGAGGGACTTCAATTATGTGGAGAGACTGGAGAAGCTGAGATTGTTCTCCTTAGAGCAGAGAAGGTTAAGTGGAGATTGACCAGAATGGTACCAGGGATGAGGGACTTCAGTTACGTGGAGAGACTTGGATTTTTCTCCTTAGAGCAGAGAAGGTTAAGTGGAGATTGACCAGAATGGTACCAGGGATGAGGAACTTCAGTTACGTGGAGAGACTGGAGAAGCTGGGGTTGTTCTCCTTAGAGCAGAGAAGGTTAAGTGGAGATTGACCGGAAGGGTACCAGGGATGAGGGACTTCAGTTATGTTGAGACTGGAGAAGCTGGGGTTGTTCTCCTTCGAGCAGAGCAGAGTAGGTTAAGGGGAGATTGCCCAGAATGGTACCAGGGATGAGGGATTAAGTTACGTGGAGAGACTGGAGAAGCTGGGGTTGTTCTCCTTAGAGGGCGGTGGAGGCCAGTTCATTAAATATATTCAAGAAAGAGTTGGATATATTTGTTAAGGCTAAAGGGATCAAGGGATATGGGGAGAAGGCAGGGACAGGGTACTGAATTTGGATGATCAGCCATGATCTCATTGAATGGCGGAGCAGGCTCGAGGGGCCGAATGGCCTACTCCTGCTCCTATCTTCTATGTTTCTATGTAGAGCAGAGAAGGTTAAGGGGAGATTGACCAGAATGGTACCAGGGATGAGGGACTTCAGTTATGTGGAGAGACTGGAGAAGCTGGGGTTGTTCTCCTTAGAGCAGAGAAGGTTGACAGGAGATTTGATAGAGGTGTTCAAAATCGTGAGGGGGTCTGGACAGAGTAGATAGAGAGAAACTGTTCCCATTGGCGGAAGGCTCGAGAACCAGAGGACACAGATTTAAGGTGATTGGCAGAAGGTCCAAAGGCTCCTCACAGCTTACTGTCCCACCTAGCTTTGTATCATCAGCAAACTTGGATACATTACACTCGGTCCCTTCATCTAGGTCATTAATATAGATTGTAAATAGCTGAGGCCCCAACACTGATCCACGCGGCACCCCACTAGATACAGCCTGCCAACCTGAAAAAGATCCGTTGATCCCTGCTCTCTGTTTTCAGTCCGTTAACCAATCCTCTATCCATGCTACTATATTACCCCCAACCCCATGTGCCCTAATCTTGTGTAATAACCTTTTATGTGGCACCTTATCGAATGCCTTTTGGAAATCCAAATATACTACATCCACTGGTTCCCCTCTATCTACCCTGCTAGTTACATCCTCAAAAAACTCTAATAAATTTGTCAAACACGATTTCCTTTTCATAAAACCATGTTGACTCTGCCTAATCATGTTATGATTTTCTAAGTGACTTGATACCACTTCCTTAACAATGGATTCCAGCATTTTCCCGATGACTGATGTGGCTTTCAAAAGCTGTTATAATAATGTGTCCGTGACTACACAAACCACTCTGGGTCCAGGTATATTGTGTATCAGTAAAACAGTCCGTGACTACACAAACCACTCTGGGTCCAGGTATATTGTGTATCAGTAAAACAGTCCGTGACTACACAAACCACTCTGGGTCCAGGTATATTGTGTATCAGTAAAACAGTCCGTGACTACACAAACCACTCTGGGTCCAGGTATATTGTGTATCAGTAAAACAGTCCGTGACTACACAAACCACTCTGGGTACAGGTATATTGTGTATCAGTAAAACAGTCCGTGACTACACAAACCACTCTGGGTACAGGTATATTGTGTATCAGTAAAACAGTCCATGACTACACAAACCACTCTGGGTACAGGTATATTGTGTATCAGTAAAACAGTCCGTGACTACACAAACCACTCTGGGTACAGGTATATTGTGTATCAGTAAAACAGTCCATGACTACACAAACCACTCTGGGTCCAGGTATATTGTGTATCAGTAAAACAGTCCATGACTACACAAACCATTCTGGGTACAGGTATATTGTGTATCAGTAAAACAGTCCGTGACTACACAAACCACTCTGGGTCCAGGTATATTGTGTATCAGTAAAACAGGCCGTGACTACACAAACCACTCTGGGTACAGGTATATTGTGTATCAGTAAAACAGTCCATGACTACACAAACCACTCTGGGTACAGGTATATTGTGTATCAGTAAAACAGTCCATGACTACACAAACCACTCTGGGTCCAGGTATATTGTGTATCAGTAAAACAGTCCGTGACTACACAAACCACTCTGGGTCCAGGTATATTGTGTATCAGTAAAACAGTCCATGACTACACAAACCACTCTGGGTACAGGTATATTGTGTATCAGTAAAACAGTCCGTGACTACACAAACCACTCTGGGTACAGGTATATTGTGTATCAGTAAAACAGTCCATGACTACACAAACCATTCTGGGTACAGGTATATTGTGTATCAGTAAAACAGTCCATGACTGCACAAACCACTCTGGGTCCAGGTATATTGTGTATCAGTAAAACAGTCCATGACTGCACAAACCACTCTGGGTCCAGGTATATTGTGTATCAGTAAAACAGTCCATGACTACACAAACCACTCTGGGTCCAGGTATATTGTGTATCAGTAAAACAGTCCGTGACTACACAAACCACTCTGGGTCCAGGTATATTGTGTATCAGTAAAACAGTCCGTGACTACACAAACCACTCTGGGTCCAGGTATATTGTGTATCAGTAAAACAGTCCGTGACTACACAAACCACTCTGGGTCCAGGTATATTGTGTATCAGTAAAACAGTCCGTGACTACACAAACCACTCTGGGTCCAGGTATTTGAAAAGCTTCCCAACGGTTGGAGGCGGGCTGCGCATGCGCTCTAGCCAGCCTTTGACTCCCCCACGTGGGTCCGGGGGCCGGACACGCCCACTTACCTTCCCCTGCACCAATCACAGCGCGGGCAGGCGCTTCTATCAATCGTCACCTGTCAATCACCCTCCCTTGGGTGTCGATTGACAGCGGTGTCAGCCAATGAGGTGCAGGAAGGGGCGGGACCAGGGCCAGGACTGACAGCAAGCCTGAACTAACTCAATTAAATACCTGCATGCAGCCAAAAAAAAACTTTTATTTAGTCAGCCAAAAAACAGCAAAGCAAATGAGGTTTCCTGAGTCAGCAAAGCCTATTTTAAAGAATTATAGAGCGATATCGCAGGGATCGGTGCTAGGACCCCAGCTATTTACAATATATATATATAGATGATCTAGACAAGGGAACTAGATGTAATATCTCCAAGTTTGCAGACGTCACAAAGCTGGGTGGGCGTGTGTGCTGTGAGGAGGATGCCGAGAAACTCCAGTATGATTTGGACAGGTTGGGTGATTGGGCAGAAGCATGGCAGATGCCGTATAGTGTGGATAAATGCGAGGTTACCCACTTTGGTGTCAAAAACAGGAAGGCGGATTATTATCTGAATGGCCATAGATTGGGAGAAGGGGAAGTGTAACGAGACCTGGGTGTCCTTGTGCACCAGTCACTGCAGGTAAGCATGCAGGTGCAGCAGGTGGTTAAGAAGGCAAATGGTATGTTGGCCTTCGTAGCGAGAGGGTTTGAGTACAGGAACAAGGATGTCTTGCTGCGGTTGTACAGGGCCTTGGTGAGACCCCATCTTGAGTATTGTCTGCAGTTTTGGTCGCCTTATCTGAGGAAGGATGTTCTTGCCATGGAGGGAGTACAGCGAAGATTCGCCAGACTGATACCTGGGATGGCAGGAATGACGTATGAGGAGAGATTTGGTCGATTGGGCTTATACTCGCTGGAGTTTAGAAGAATGCGAGGGAATCTCATTGAAACTTATAAAATTCTAACAGGACTAGACAGACTAGATGCAGGAAGGCTGTTCCCGATGGTCGGGGAGTCCAGGACCAGGGGTCACAGTCTAAGGATAAGGGGTAAGCCATTTAGGACTGAAATGAGGAGGAATTTCTTCCCCCAGAGAGTGGTGAACCTGTGGAATTCTCTACCACAGAAGGCAGTAGAGGCCAATTCATTAAATATATTCAAGAAGGAGTTGGATATATTTCTTAAGACTAAAGGGATCAAGGGATATGGAGAGAAGGCAGGGACAGGGTACTGAATTTGGATGATCAGCCATGATCTCATTGAATGGCGGAGCAGGCTCGAGGGGCCGAATGGCCTACTCCTGCTCCTATCTTCTATGTTTCTATACAGTGCAAGAGGAGGCCATTCAGTCCCTCGAGCCTGTTCTGCCATTCAATGAGATCATGGCTGGTCTGCAGCCTCACTCCATACACCCGCCTTTGGCCCATATCCCTTAATACCTTTGGTTAACAAAAATCTATCAGTCTCTGATTTAAAATGAACGATTGATCTAGCATCAATTGCCGTTTGCGGAAGAGAGTTCGAAACCTCTACCACCCTTTGTGTGTAGAAGTGTTTCCTAATTTCACTCCTGAAAGGTCTGGCTCTAATTTTTAGACTATGCCCCCTAGTCCTAGAATCCCCAACCAGCAGAAATAGTTTCTCTCTATCGCCCCTCTCTATTTCCCCTCAATATCTTGAAAACTTCCATCAGATCGCCCCTTAACTTCTAAATTCTAGGGAATACAACCCTAGTTTGTGTAATCTCTCCTCGTAACTTAACCCTTGAAGTCTTTGAACGAGCTCTCCAATTAATCCCACTCCCCTCATATCCCTGCAAATTTCCCCCCTTAAAGTATCGATCCAATTCTCTTTTGAAAGTTACTATTGAATCTGCTTCCACCGCCCTTTCAGGCAGCGCATTCCAGATCACAACAACTCGCTGTGTAAAAAAATGTTTCCTCATGTCACCTCTGGTTCTTTTACCGATTATCTTCAATCTGTGTCCTCTGGTTACCGACCCTCCTGCCGCTGGAAACAGTTTCTCTTTATTTACTCTATCGAAACCCTTCATGATTTTGAACGCCTCTATTAAATCTCTCCTTAACCTTCTGCTCTAAGGAGAACAATCCCAGCTTCTCCAGTCTTTCCACATAACTGAAGTCCCTCATCCCTGGAACCATCCTGGTAAATCTCCTCTGCACCCTCTCCAAGGCCTTGACATCCTTCCTAAAGTGCGGTTCCCAGAATTGGACACAATACTCCAGCTGGTGCCTAACCAGTGATTTATAAAGGTTTAAGAACATAAGAAACAGGAGCAGGAGTCGGCCATTCGGCCCTTCGAGCCTGCTCCGCCATTCAATGAGATCATGGCTGATCTTCTGCCTCAACTCCATTCACCGGCCCTATCGCCATGTCCCTTGATGCCCTTACTAGTCAGAAATCTATCGACTTCTGTTTTGAATATACCCAATGACTGAGCCTCCACAGCCCTCTGGGGTAGAGAATTCCAAAGATTCACCACCCTCTGTGTGAAGAAATTTCTTCTCGCCTCAGTCCTGAATGGCCTACCCTTTATCCTGAGGCTGTGGCCCCTGGTTCTAGACTCCCCAGCCAAGGGAAACATTCTCCCAGCATCCACCCTATCAAGCCCTGTAATCATTTTGTATGCTTCAATGAGATCCCCTCTCATTCTTCTGAATTCAAGAGAATACAAGCCTAGTTTACTCAATCTCTTCTCATACGACAGTCCCGCCATCCCAGGAATCAATCTCGTGAACCTTCATTGCACTCCCTCTATGACAAGTATATCCTTCCTTAGGTAAGGAGACCAAAATTGTACACAGTACTCCAGGTGTGGTCTCACCAAGGCCCTATATAATTGGAGTAAGATTTCTTTACTCCTGTACTCAAATCCTCTTGTAATGAAAGCCAGCATACCATTTGCCTACCTAATGGCTTGCTGCAGCTGCACATTCACTTTCAGTGACTAATGTACAAGGACACCCAGGTCCCTTTGAGCATCTGCATTCCCCAATCTTTCACCATTTAGGAAATATTCTACCTTTCTGTTTTTTCTACCAAAGTGGATAACTTCACATTTATCCACATTATATTCCATCTGCCATGTTCTCACCCACTCACTGAGCCTGTCGAGATCCCCTTGAAGCCTCATCACATTGTAAGAACCGGGTTTTTCTGGTCCTCTTCTTGAGTTCTGTAGTACGAAGAATTCCAGGCTCGAGGGTTCGGAGAGTTAAAACAACATCATTTTATTCATTACTGTTCGGAGTGGTCATACAGCATATCGACAGTACATTCGTGTCCCGAGGGTCACACCGGGTTAGACACGTGGTGCCAGCATTTACGTCCCCGGGAGATGTCTGACCCTCTTGATGTTCCACACGCCTTCTGGCTAAGAGAGAGAGAATACCGGTGGGGAAGCCCCTATTATACCGTGGGACAAGGGTCACTACATCACTTCCCTGGCAACAAGTGTTTCATTACATCACTTCCCTGGCAACAAGCGTTCTCTGATAAGGGTCATTACATCACTTCCCTGGCAACAAGTTGATGCACTATCAATTGCTACAAAAGACTGGAAGTTGAGAGAGCAACAAACAGGCTTTTATTACCAAAGAACAGAGCATGCCTCTTGTGGTTACCTGGTATCCAAAAGGGCCGGGGGCTGCCGAGCAGCCACCTTTATACCCAGCCATGAGGGTGGAGCCAGGGGCGGAGTCAGCTGAGGCATGCACAGACAAGTACAACAATATGCAAGAGTGAACAACAGTACTAACAACAGTGGTGAACAACAATACTAACAACAGTGGTTTACCACATTCACCCCTTGTTTAGAATTGAGTCCGGCGGGGTGAAGTGCACTAAACATTCGTGTACTGAAGTCTATCAGGAGGCCTTGTAAGCCGTCCTGAGTGTCGCAGCAGCGGCGGTGATGGTGCAGCATCCAACGTTGAACCCGGTGTCTCGTTCAGAGGAGGTGTAGCAGGTGGCGGACCCTGGGGCTGCTGCATGCCGTCTACAGGGGTCAGAGCGCGGGTAATGGGAGGTAGCGATGGTGGTCTCTCAGAGGCACCCGAAGGTGCGAGGTCTCGTGCGGGGACTGTGTCCTGGGGGTAGGCAGGAGTAGCGGTGGGTGGCGAAGAGGGTGTTTCAGGAGCACCCGCAGGTGCGAGGTCTTGAATGGAGACTGTGTCCTCCCGCCCGTCCGGGTACACCACGTAAGCATACTGCGGGTTGGCGTGGAGGAGGCTCACCCTCTCGACCAGGGGGTCCACCTTATGGGTCCTCACGTGCTTCCGCAGCAGGACGGGTCCTGGAGAAGTCAGCCATGTTGGTAGCGAAATCCCCGACGTGGACTTCCTGGGGAAGGAGAACATTCTCTCGTGAGGAGTGGCATTGGTGGGTGTACAGAGCAGCGACCGAATGGAATGGAGCGCCGCAGGGAGGACCTCCTGCCAGCGGGAGGTCGGAAGGCCCTTAGATTTTAAGTTTAAAAGGACTGCCTTCCAGACTGTCGCATTCTCCCTTTCCACCTGGCCATTACCCCGGGGGTTGTAGCTGGTGGTCCTGCTTGTAGCAATGCCTCTCGCGAGCAGGTACTGCTGAAGTTCGTCGCTCATAAAAGATGAGCCCCTGTCGCTATGGATATAGCTAGGGAAACCGAACAATGCGAAGAGGTCATTCAGACATTTAATGACCGTGGTACTGGTCATGTCCGAGCAAGGGATGGCAAACGGGAAACGGGAGTACTCATCAATTATATTGAGGAAGTACACATTGCGGTCAGAGGGGGGGAGGGGCCCTTTAAAATCGATGCTCAGCCGCTCGAAGGGGCGCGTGGCTTTGATCAGGCTCGCTCTGTCTGGCCTATAAAAATGCGGCTTGCACTCGGCACAGATCTGGCAGTTCCTGGTCATGGTCCTGACCTCCTCGATGGAGTAGGGCAGGTTACGGGATTTGATAAAATGGAAGAACCTGGTGACCCCCGGGTGGCAGAGGTCATTGTGGAGGGTCTGTAGTCTATCAACCTGCGCGTTGGCGCACATACCACGTGATAGGGCATCTGGGGGCTCATTGAGTTTCCCGGGCCGGTACAAGATATCGTAATTGTAGGTGGAGAGTTCGATTCTCCACCTTAATATCTTGTCATTCTTGATTTTGCCCCGCTGCTTATTATGAAGCATAAAAGCTACTGAATGCTGGTCAGTGAGCAGGGTAAATCGTTTTCCGGCCAGGTAATGCCGCCAATGTCGCACGGCTTCCACAATGGCCTGGGCCTCCTTTTCGACAGAGGAGTGTCGAATCTCGGGGCCCTGGAGGGTCCTTGAGAAAAAGGCCACGGGTCTCCCCGCCTGGTTAAGGGTTGCAGCTAGGGCAAAGTCGGATGCGTCACTCTCCACTTGAAAAGGGAGGGACTCATCCACAGCGTGCATTGTGGCCTTCGCAATATCGCTTTTTATGAGAGTGAAGGCTGCACAGGCCTCTGCTGTCAGGGGGAAAGAGGCGGACTTGATGAGGGGTCGGGCTTTATCCGCATAGTTCGGCACCCACTGAGCATAGTAAGAGAAAAACCCCAGGCATCTCTTCAGTGCTTTCTGGCAGTGGGGGAGGGGGAGCTCCATAAGAGGGCGCATTCTATCGGGGTCTGGGCCGATGACTCCGTTCTCCACTACGCAGCCAAGAATAGCAAGGCGCTTAGTACGAAACATACATTTGTCTTTGTTGTATGTGAGATTCAGCCGCTGGGCCGTCCGGAGGAATTTCCCTAGATTAATGTTGTGGTCCTGCTGGTCGTGGCCGCAGATGGTGACGTTGTCTAGATATGGGAAAGTGGCCTGGAGCGCGTTCTGGTCAACCATCCGGTCCATCTCCCGTTGGAAGACAGAAACTCCGTTGGTGACGCCGAAGGGAACTCTGAGAAAGTGATAGAGCCGACTGTCAGCTTCAAAAGCTGTGTACTGGCGGTCCTCAGCCGTGATGGGGAGCTGGTGGTATGCCGACTTCAGATCAATCGTCGAGAACACCCGGTATTATGCTATCTGATTGACCATGTCAGATATGCGGGGGAGTGGGTATGCATCCAACTGGGTGTAGCGATTGATCGTCTGGCTGTAGTCAATAACTAGGCGCTGTTTTCCGCCAGTCTTCACCACCACCACTTGTGCTCGCCATGGGCTATTGCTGCTCTCGATAATCCCTTCCTTCAGGAGTCTCGCTACCTCGGATTTAATGAAACCCCTATCCCCGGCACTGTAACGCCTACTTTTGGTAGCGATGGGCTTACAGTCGCGGGTGAGGTTAGCGAACAAGGAGGGGGGGGGAGACTTTAAGGGTGGAGAGGCTGCAAATGGCGCGCGGCGGGCGATTTAAAAACTGCTGGCTGCAGACCGTGAGAGGGGGGAGGGGTCCACCGTACGCTAAAGTGACACTCTTAAGGTGGCACTGAAAATCGAACCCCAGTAGGACGGCAGCGCAGAGATCGGGCAGGACCAGAAGTTTAAAATTTTTGTATTCAGTACCCCGCACTGAAAGAGTCACCATACAGTAGCCACCGACTTCCGCTGACTGGGCTTTGGAAGCCATAGAGATGCGATGACGCGTCGGCAGGACCGGGAGAGAGTAACTGCGCACCGTGTCGGGGTGTATAAAACTCTCCGTGCTCCCGCTGTCAAAAAGGCAGGTAGTGGCGTGGCCGTTTACCATAATGTCCATCATGGACCTGGACAGTTGATGCGGGAGAGATTGATCCAGCGTCACGGAAGCCAGTGTATGTTCAAGCGCGTCGATGCGGTCGTCCGATGAGGCGGTGGTGGAGTCCGGGTCCCCCGTAACCGAAGTCGGAGGCGTCCAAGATGGCGGACAAAATGGCGGCACCCACGGTCCCGATCCCCACGCGGCTGGGGGAGCCCAAGATGGCGGGCAAGATGGCTGCGCCCACGGTTTGCACACGGCGCTGCTGGCGTTAGCGGTCTTCCCTTTGCAGGCGCAAACGTAGTGACCTTTCTTCCCGCAGCCGGAGCAGGTAGCATTCTTCGCAGGGCAGCGTGCTCTAGGGTGTTTAGCTTGGCCACAAAAATAGCATTTTTGTGCCTTGGACATCGCTGCAGCAGTCGAAGGTGGCGGTCCCATGGCCCAAGATTGCGGCGTCCACGGCGCGGGACGATTAGGGGAGAAAGCGTCCATATATCTGTGGGCCGCGTCGAGCGAGAGCGCGAGGGACACTGCCTTTGTCAGGTCTATTTCACCCTTCTCCAGCAGCCTCTGCCGGGAGTAGTCGGACCTTAGACCCGCAACGAAAGCGTCTCGTATCAGTCCCTCCGCATGTGCCGTGGCCGATACTTCCTTGCAGTCGCAGCCGCGTCCGAGTACCCGCAGTGCCCGTAGGAAGGCCTCCACCGATTCCCCGGGCTGCTGTCTGCGAGATCTTAAAAGGTGCCTGGCATAGACCGTGTTAACCGGGCGTGCATACTGCCCTTTCAGTAGGTCGATAGCCGCCGCGTAGGTCGTCGCATCTTGGATTAAAGTATAGACTTGCTGGCTCACCTTCGAGGCCAGGATTTTCAGTTTATTTTCATCGAGAGTCACGGTCGAGGCTTCCAGATACGCCTCAAAGCAACGCAGCCATTGTGCGAATTTAGTCGACGAACCCGCTCCTTGGGGGTCTAGGTCCAGGCATGTTGGTCTGAGGGCTTGCAGTAGTGCCTGCTGCTCAGCGTTTTGCGCCATCGGTTGATCAGCATTCGCAGCCAACATTTAACTTTGGTAATAAAATTGATGCACTATCAATTGCTACAAAAGACTGGAAGTTGAGAGAGCAACAAACAGGCTTTTATTACCAAAGAACAGAGCATGCCTCTTGTGGTTGCCTGGTATCCAAAAGGGCTGGGGGCTGCCGAGCAGCCACCTTTATACCCAGCCATGAGGGTGGAGCCAGGGGCGGAGTCAGCTGAGGCATGCACAGACAAGTACAACAATATGCAAGAGTGAACAACAGTACTAACAACAGTGGTGAACAACAATACTAACAACAGTGGTTTACCACACAAGTGTTCTCCAATGGGAATCACTCAAGCCCTTTCGGTTTGACCATGATCTGGTCTTCAGTCTGGCACGCAGGTCCTGACTTGTCTCACTGCTGTGGGCACTGAACAATGGCTAGTCAATCATTCTCTAGTCAGCAGTTAGGCCCTTTCAGTGGCCCTGATCTGGTCGTTAGCACTTCGTTAATGCTTGGCCTCAGGCTGAGGCAGATTCTCTCTGTTCTGCTAGCTTTTGCACTTTGCAAAGCTGGGGCTGCTTTTTAATCTAATCTAGACTTTCCTTGTGTGAAGCCATTTTTGTAAGCCAATTCATTGTCCATTTTATTCCCATTTCCACATCCAAACCATTTTTGTAAGCCAATTCATTGTCCATTTTATTCACGTTTCCACAACATCCTCTTCACAACTGACACCTAGCTTTGTATCATCAGCAAATTTGGAAATGTTACATTTAGTCCCCTCATCCAAATCATTGATCTAGATTGTGAATAGCTGGGGCCCAAGCACCGATCCTTGCGGTATCCCACTAGTCACAGCCTGCAATCCTGAAAAAGATCCGTTTATCCCTACTCTTTGTTTTCTGTCTGTTAACCAGTTCTCAATCCATGCTAGTATATTACCCCCAATTCCATGTGCCCTTATCGAAGGCCTCCTGAAAATCCAGATACACCACATCTACCGGTTCCCCTTTGTCTACTCCACTAGTTACATCCTCAAAGATGGTTTGTCAAACAGGATTTCCCTTTCATAAATCCATGTTGACTCTGCCCAATCTTACTGTTAGTTTCCAAGTGCCCAGTTATTGCTTCCTTTATAATAGATTCCAGCATTTTCCCAACTACTGATGTGAGGCTAACCGGTCTGTAGTTCCCCGCTTTCTCTCTCCCTCCTTTCTTAAATAGCGAGGTTACATTTGCTATCCTCCAATCTGCAGGAACCATTCCAGAATCTATAGAATTTTGGAAGATGACAACCAATGCTTCTACTATCCCAATGGCCACCTCTTTCAAAACCCTAGGATGTAGGTCATCCTGTCCTTGGGATTTATCGACTTTTAGTCCCATTAATTTTGCTAGTACTGTTTTTCCACCAATAATAATTTCTTTAAGTTCCTCATTCTCGCCACACCCTTGGTTTTCTCGTATTTCTGGGAGGTTTTTTTTGTCTTCCTCCGTGAAGACAGAAACAAAGTATTTATTTAATTCCTCATTCTCCATTATAAATTCTCCCGTCTCTGACTGTAAAGGACCTACATTTACCTTCGCCAGTCTTTTCCTTTTCACATACCTATAGAAGCTTTTACAATCCGTTTTTATATTTTCGCTAGTTTGTGCTCATATTCCATTTTCCCTTTTATCAATTTCTTGGTCCCCTTTTGCTGATTTTGAAAAAGATTCCAATCCTCAGGCTGACCGCTTTTTCTGGCAACTCTATAAGCTTCCTCCTTTGACTTAATACTCACTTTAATTTCTTTTAGCCATGCTTGGATCACTTTTCCTTTTGAGTTTTTATGCCCTAGAGGAATATATGCTTGTTGCAAATTATGCATTATTTCCTTGAATAAGAACATAAGAAATAGGAGCAGGAGTAGGCCAATCGGCCCCTCGAGCCTGCTCCGCCATTCAATAAGATCATGGCTGATCTGATCCTAACCGCCAATCCACTATCCCAGAACCATCTCCTGAATCTAACAGAATTAGACACACGAAATAGGAGCAGGATCAGGCTACGCGGCCCCTGGGCCCGCTCCGCTACCCACAGGGCCATGTCCGATCCGAACCTAGACTCATGTCCAAATTCCTGCCCACTCCCCGTAACCCTTAATTCCCTTTACTTCTAGGAAACTGTCTATTTCTGTTTTAAATTTATGTAATGATGTAGCTTCTACAGCTTTTTGGGGCAGCATATTCCATGGACCTACCACCCTCTGAGTGAAGTAGTTCCTCCTCATCTCAGTTTTGAAAGAGCAGCCCCTTATTCTAAGACTATGCCCCTAGTTCTAGTTTCACCCATCATCGGGAACATCCTCCCCGCATCCACCCGATCCAACCCCTTCACGATCTTATATGTTTCAATAAGATCGCCTCTCATTCTTCTGAACTCCAATGAGTAGAGTCCCAATCTACTCAACCTCTCATCATATGTCCATCCCCTCATCCCTGGGATTAACCGAGTGAAACTTCTTTGTACTGACTCGAGAGCAAGTATGTCCTTTCTTAAGTATGGACACCAAAACTGTATGCAGTATTCCAGGTGCGGTCTCACCAATACCTTGTACAACTGAAGCAATACCTCCCTATTTTTATATTCTATCCCCCTAGCAATGAAAGCCAACATTCCATTGGCCTTCTTAATCACTTGCTGCACCTGCATACTAACCTTTTGAGTTTCGTGCACCAGGACCCCCAGATCCCTTTGTACTTCAGTACTTTCCAGTTTCTTGCCATTAAGATAATAACTTGCTCTACGATTTTTCCTGCCAAAGTGCATAACCTCACACTTTCCAGTATTGTATTCCATCTGCCAAATCTCTGCCCACTTACTTAGCCTGTCTATGTCCCCTTGCAGGTTTTTTATGTCCTCCTCACTCACTACTTTCCCTCCCATCTTAGTATCATCTGCAAACTTTGATATGTTACACTCGGTCCCCTCCTCCAAATCGTTAATATAGATTGTAAAGAGTTGGGGACCCAGCACTGACCCCTGCGGAACACCGCTAGTTACTGATTGCCAGTCTGAGAATGAACCATTTATCCCAACTCTCTGCCTTCTGTTAGATAGCCAATCCTCTATCCATGCCAGAATATTACCCCCAATCCCGTGATTTTTTATCTTAAGCAATAATCTTTTGTGTGGCACCTTGTCAAATGCCTTTTGGAAGTCCAAATACACTACGTCCACTGGTTCCCCTTTATCCACCCTATACGTTACTTCCTCAAAGAACTCCAGCAAATTTGTCAAACATGACTTCCCCTTCATAAAACCATGCTGACCTTGTCCTATTAAATTATGATTATCCAAATGTCCTGTTACTGTCTCCTTAATAATGGACTCCAAAATTTTACCTACCACAGATGTTAGGCTAACCGGTCTATAGTTTCCAGCCTTCTGTCTACTGCCCTTTTTAAATAAGGGTGTTACATTAGCAGTTTTCCAGTCTGCCGGGACGTTTGCCGAGTCCAGGGAGTTTGGGAAAATTATTACCAATGCATCCACAATCCCTACCGCCACTTCCCTCAAGACCCGAGGATGTAAGCCATCAGGTCCAGGTGATTTATCCGCCTTGAGTCCCATCATTTTACCGAGTACCACTTCCTTAGTGATTTTGATCATGTTTAGCTTCTCCCCTCCTTTAGCCCCCTGTTTGTCCAGTGTTGGGATATTCTTAGTGTCTTCTACTGTAAAGACTGATACAAAATATTCATTCAGTGTTTTTGCCATCTCCATATTTCCCACCATTAATTTCCCGGTCTCATCCTCTAAGGGACCAACATTTACTTTAGCCACCCTTTTTCTTTTTATATAACTATAAAAACTCTTACTATCTGTTTTTATATTTTTTGCTAATTTACTTTCATAATCTATCTTCCCTTTCTTAATCAATCTTTTTGTTATTTTTTGCTGTCTTTTAAAGTTTTCCCAATCCTCTATCCTCCCACTAGATTTGGCTACCTTATATGCCCTTGTTTTTAGTCGAATACTATCCTTAATTTCTTTACTTAGCCACGGATGGCTGTCTTTTCTTTTACACCCTTTTCTTCTCAGTGGAATATATATTTTTTGGAAGTTGTAAAATAACTCCTTAAATGTACACCACTGATCATGTATCGTCTTACCCTTTAATCTATTTTCCCAATGCACTCTACTCAATTCCGCTCTCATACCTTCATAGTCTCCTTTATTCAAGCTTAGCATGCTTGTTTGAGATCCAACCTTCTCACCCTCTAATTGAATATGGAATTCAACCATGTTATGGTCACTCATTCCAAGGGGATCCTTTACTAGGACATTTTTAATTAATCCTGTCTCGTTACACAGGACCAGATCTAAGGTTGCTTGCCCCCTGGTCGGTTCAGTTACATACTGCTCAAGAAACCTATCCTTAATACACTCAATGAACTCATCCTCAAGGCAGCCCTGCCCAATTTGATTTGTCCAATTAATATGATAGTTAAAATCCCCCATAATTATAGATGTTCCCTTATTACAAGCCTCAACTATTTCCTGATTGATACTCCGTCCAGCAGAGTTGCCACTGTTCGGAGGCCTATAGACTACGCCCACTAGTGTTTTTTTCCCCTTATTATTCCTTACCTCCACCCAAACTGTTTCATTATCCTGATCTTTTGACCCAATATCATTTCTCTGTATTACAGTGATTCCTTCCTTTATTAACATAGCCACCCCACCTCCCCTTCCTTCCTGCCTGTCCATCCTGATCGTTAAATAACCTGGTATGTTTAATTCCCAGGCATTGTCACCCTGCAGCCATGTTTCTGTAATGGCCACAAGATCATACCCATATGTAGTTATTTGTGCCATTAACTCGTCTATTTTGTTACGAATGCTACGTGCATTCAGATAGAGAACTTTCAAATATGTTTTGTGACACTTAGTTCCTGCTTTTGCCCTTTTTATTACTTTACCTTTTATTCCATACCTTCTGCCCCTTCCTGACACGCTCTGGTTTTTAATTTCCCCACTGCTACCTAAGTCTATGACCTTCTCTGTTGTCATTTTTATTATTTGCTCTCTAGGAACCTCCCCCCGACTAGTTAGTTTAAAGCCCTCTCTACAACCCTAGTTATATGATCCGCCAGGACTCTAGTCCCAGCACTGGCCAAGTGAAGCCCGTCCCAACAGAACAGCTCCCTCCTGCCCCAGTACTGGTGCCAGTGTCCCAGGAAGCAAAACCCATTTCTCTCACACCAGTCTTTGAGCCACGCATTTAACTCTCTAATTTTATTTGTCCTAGCCAAATTTGCTCGTGGCTCAGGTAAGGGATTATTACCCTTGTGGTTCTGCTTTTTAATTTGGCCCCTAGCTGCTCAAACTCCCTCAGCAGAACCTCCTTCCTTGTCCTATCTATGTCGTTGGTACCAACATGGACCACGACAACTGGATCCTCCCCCTCCCACTCCAAGTTTCTCTCCAGCCCAGAGGAGATGTCCTTAACCCTGGCACCGGGCAGGCAACACAGCCTTCGGGACTCTCGCTCTCGGCTGCAAAGAACTCTATCTATCCCCCTAATGATACTATCCCCTACCACTACAACATTTCTTTTAACTCCACCCACTTGAATGGCCCCCCGCTCCATGGTGCTGTGGCCAGGTTGCTCATCCTCCCCGCAGTCCCTGTTCCCATCCTCACAGGGAGTAAGAGCCTCGAACCTGTTGGACAAGTGCAAGGGCTGCGGCTCCTCCAACACTACCTCCTGGATCCCCGTACCTGCCTCACTTCTAGTCACACCATCCTGACCCTGGCCACGGAATACATCTGAATTAATTAATCTAATTGGTGTGAATACCTCCTGATACACAGAGTCCAGGTAACTCTCCCCCTCTCTGATGTGTCTCAGGGTTTGAAGCTCGGACTCCAGCTCTTCAACACGGAGCCGGAATCCCTCGAGCAGCCAACACTTACTGCAAATGTGATCACCGTGAGCATCAATGGTGTCCACCAGCTCCCACATATTGCAGCAGCAACACATCACCTGATCTCCCATTCTATGTAATTAATTACATTTATTAATATTATTCTTAAATACCCTCTGCCCCGATTCTAGATGGTGAATATCACACCTTAGAAACTATAAACCAAAGAGATTTAAGCTTAAAAAGGGAGAAATACTTACCAACCAATCACTTACCCGCTTTCTGGTGACGTCACACTTGGATTACGCCTTACCTGGTCTCTGGGGCTTTTATAGCCCCGCTCTGCCGCTCGAGTTTCCCGCCGACGCTGTGAGGCCTTACCTGGTCTCTGGGCCTTTTATAGCCCCGCTCTGCCGCTCGAGATTCCCGCCGACGCTGTGAGGCCTTACCTGGTCTCTGGGACTTTTATAGCCCCGCTCTGCCGCTCGAGATTCCCGCCGATGCACTGAGGCCTTACCTGGTCTCTGGGACTTTTATAGCCCCGCTGCTGCCGCCGAGTTCCCGCCGACGCACTGAGGCCTTACCTGGTCTCTGGGACTTTTATAGCCCCGCTGCTGCCGCCGAGTTCCCGCCGATGCACTGAGGCCTTACCTGGTCTCTGGGACTTTTATAGCCCCATGATGTGCCATCAATAACTCAAAGACAAGGGCCTAGAAATTCAGTTGCGTTTGCGCCCACTTATTGGCTATAAAGTGGTTTGCGCCTAAAGTTTTTTACCGCCCGAAATTCAGATGGACCCTAACATCGGCGTTAGCCGGTAGCGCTGCGCCGGCACCGATGACGTCATTGGTGTGCGCAGCGCCCCGGTTGCAATGCTATTCCGGCCTGATGGCCAAATTCAGTTGCGGCCGCCTCGCCCGTGGCAGCCGCAAACAGCGTTTGTGAAACGGGGTCTTGCAGCTCCGAAAGGCCGGCGCATAAAGGTGGAGCGGCGGCCGACCGCTTTCCCGGCGGCCGCCTGCCCGCACCTCCCTCCCCGGACTCCTGCACCACCCCCCCGCGGCACTGATGTCTGTGTCCCGCGAGCCCGGCACTTCTCCGTGGTGCCGGGCTCATTTGCCGGGGGAATCCACCGGTGATCTGACGGCTGCAGGCAGCTCCTCCTTAAGAGAAGGAGGAGGCCTGGAGTACCCCAGCCTGCCGCACCGCATCGGGTGCTGCAGCGGGAGCTGAACGCCTGAAAGTGACATTCAACGCCCCTAGCGAGGCGGCCAAACCCTGCAATAGCGCCCGCCGCCGTCTTGGCCCGTCGCAACTGAATTTTAGGCGGGCGCTACGGGAATCCTGGTGAGCGCTAAATTTCGGGCGCAAAAGACCTGGCGGGGCCATACCGAATTTCTAGGCCAAGGAGTTTAAAGGATTCAACTGAAGGCTTTTAATCACTAAGAACATTGCAGGTCTTTCCACATCGGGTTCGTCTGATAGAATGACTCATACAGCTCTTGAGACCTTTATATGACAAAAGACAGGGGCGTAGCCAATACACACAATAGGAAAAAGGGGGCGGTACACACAATACAAAGCAGGTAAAACACAGGGGCTGATGAAGGCATATATTTCATCACATTCACCCCTTCTACAGATTTAGCCTGTCCGGGGGTGTGATAGTCCTTCCTGAACGTCACAACAGTACCTCGGGTTCCGACCGGGAGTCCGTGGTGCCCTCCTGGGCATACCCATGTGTTGGGGGTGTTGCAGGTACTTCTGGGGGTGGTGAGCCTGGGGATGGTGGAGGTTCTTCTGGGGGTGGTGATTGATGTGCCTCAATAAATCCGAGACTCGACGTTAGCGAAACAAAACAAGGCTTTTATTGACTTAGAAGGTAACACACAGAGGAGAATGTATCTTCCATCCAGAGGTCTGCCGTACTGGATGTGCTGCAGGCTGGGCCAGCTTACATAGGAGCCAGGTATGGGTGGAGCCCTACACACAGTACAATACAATGGAAATGAAACTGAAACCAACCACAGTCACAGGCAGAGAAATACTGATGAGTGATGAATGGAATATTTCATCACATTCACCCCTTCTATAGATTTAGTCTGTTCGGGGGTTTGATAGTCCTCTGCGACCGACGTGGCTGTTGTGGAGCCGCGGGTGTCGGCTGGCTGTCCCCGGTGGCCTCCTGGGTCTCTGCCGGGGGTGCCGCCAGGGTTGTTGAAGGGGTAGTTGGTGGGGGTACCGTTGGTCGATGTTCTTCCGGGGGTGATGAAAGAGTAGTGGGTGGGTAAGAGTTGCTGTGGTCGTTGTTGCTGCTGTTGTCGTGGTTGTTGTCGTTACCGGCTGGGGCGACATCTTTTATGGACACGGTGTCCTCCCTTCCGTCGGCGTGCTGGACATACGCGTATTGGGGGTTGGCGTGGAGTAGGTGCACTGACTCCATGAGAGGGTCCGTCTTGTGGCCCCTCACATGCCTTCGCACGAATACCGGACCTGGGGTGGAGAGCCATGACGGCATGGATACGCCTGAGGTGGATTTCCGGGGAAAGACAAACATTCGCTCGTGAGGTGTGGCATTAGTGGCAGTACACAATAGCGACCGTATCGAATGGAGCACATCCGGGAGGACTTCCTGCCAGCGAGAGATAGGGAGGCCTTTGGTCCTTAGAGCTAGAGTGACTGCTTTCCATACTGTCCCGTTCTCTCGCTCCACTTGACCGTTACCCCGGGGGTTGTAGCTGGTGGTACAGCTTGTGGCGATCCCCCTGGACAGCATATACTGGCGTAGCTCTTCACTCATGAAGGACGCCCCCCTATCCGTATGGATGTAGCTCGGCATACCGAACAGGCAGAACAGGCTGTTGAGGCATTTAATGACCGTGGCGCTGGTCATGTCTGGGCAGGGGAAGGCGAATGGGAAACGAGAGTATTCGTCCACAATGTTCAGGAAGTAAACATTGCGGTCGACGGACGGGAGGGGGCCCTTGAAATCTAAGCTGAGCCGCTCAAAGGGCCGTGTAGCTTTGATTAAGTGGGCTCTATCTGGGCGGTAGAACCGAGGCTTGCACTCAGTGCAAGTGCGACAGTTCCTGGTCAGGGACCGAACTTCCTCAATCGAGTAGGGTAAGTTGCGGGACTTTATGAAGTGGAACAGCCGCGTGACCCCTGGGTGGCAGAGGTCATTGTGGAGGGTCTGTAGCCGATCCCCGGTGGCGCTGGCACACATCCCTCGTGAGAGGGCGTCGGGGGATTCGTTAAGGGCCCCTGGCCGGTAAATGATGTCATAATCGAAGGTGGAGAGCTCGATCCGCCACCTAAGAATCTTATCATTTTTAATCTTCCCCCTCTGTTTATTATTGAACATAAACGCTACCGACCACTGGTCGGTAAGTAGAGTGAAGCGTTTGCCGGCTAGGTAGTGGCGCCAGTGGCGCACTGCCTCCACGATGGCTTGGGCCTCCTTTTCTACGGAGGAGTGTCTGATGTCAGGCCCTTGGAGGGTCCTCGAGAAGAAAGCTACGGGCCGCCCCGCCTGGTTGAGGGTAGCCGCCAAGGCAAAGTCAGACGCATCACTTTCCACTTGAAAGGGAGTGTTCTCGTCCACTGCCTGTAGTGTGGCCCGCTCAATATCCTGCTTAATGCTTTTGAAGGCGGCATGGGCCTCAGCAGAGAGCGGAAAAGAGGATGCTTTCAAGAGGGGGCGGGCTTTGTCGGAGTAGTTGGGGACCCATTGGGGATAATAAGAAAATAACCCCAGGCACCTTTTCAGGGCTTTGGGAGTGTTGGGCAGGGGCAGCTCCCGTAGGGGGCGCAATCGGTCGGGGTCTGGTCCGATTTCCCCATTCTCCACCACGCTGCCTAGTATGCAGAGGCGCGTGGTGTTGTAAACGCACTTGTCCTCGTTGTAGGTGAGGTTGAGTTTTTGTGCGGTTTTCAGGAACCTCTCGAGGTTCGAGTCGTGATCCTGCTGGTTGTGACCGCAGATGGTGACGTTGTCGAGGTAGGGGAAGGTTGCCTGCAAGTGGTGGTCATCGACCATGCGGTCCATCTCCCTCTGGAAGACCGAGACCCCATTCGTCACCCCAAAGGGGACTCTGAGGAATTGGTAGAGGCGTCCGTTCACCTCGAAGGCGGTGTACGGGCGGTCCTCTGGTCTGATAGGGAGCTGGTGGTACGCTGACTTGAGGTCGATGGTGGAGAACACCCGGTATTGGGCGATTTGGTTCACCATTTCTGATATGCGGGGTAGCGGGTAGGCATCTAGTTGGGTGTACCTGTTGATCGTTTGGCTATAGTCGATCACCATCCATTTCTTCTCGCTACCCCTTACCACCACCACTTGGGCGCGCCACGGGCTATTGCTGCGTTCAATAATGCGCTCTTTCAGGAGCCTGTCTACCTCGGTCGCGATAAACTGCCTGTCCTCCCAGCTGTACCTCCTGCTTTTGGTCGCTATTGGCCGGCAGTTAGGGGTAAGGTTCGCGAATAGCGAAGGCGGCTTTACCTTCAGGGTAGCCAGACCGCACACTGTGAGGGGCGGCTGGGACCCACCGTAATTGAGCGTGATGCTTTGGTGGTAGCACTGGAAATCCAGGCCCAAGATCACGCTCGCACATAGATTCTTCATGATTAATACTTTAAAATTATCGTATACAGTTCCGTTAACGGACAATTGTACCGTGCAGTAACCCATAATGGTCGATGTCTGGGTTTTATCAGCCATAGAGATGGTACCCCGAGTAGGGACCACCTTTAGGGAGAGTTGTTGTACCAGTTCAGGGTGGATAAAACTCTCCGTGCTTCCACTGTCAATTAAACATTTAACCCTGCACCCGTTTACCTCGATGTCCACCATTGATTTGGATAGCGGGTGCGGCCTGGTCTGGTCCACTGTGACCGATGCCACTGTAGGGCCCTGATCGAGACAAGATGGCGTCCACGCTGTCTGTTCACAAGATGGCGGACCCCACGAGGTCGGGCAAGATGGCGTCCAAGATGGCCGCTCCCACGGCGCACACGTGGCGGTGGCGGGTTTTCTGGCGGGGTTCCCTCTGCACACCTTCCCGAAGTGCCCCTTCTTACCGCACTTAAAGCAGGTGGTGCCTTTCGCCGGGCACAGGTTTCTGGTGTGCTTCGGCTGCCCGCAGAAGTAGCAGTTGGGTCCCCGACGCATCGCGGCTGTCGTAGGGCTTCTGGGGGGAGAGCGGGGCCCCGACGGTGTCGGGCTGCCGGGCGGGGAAGATGCCTTCCAAGATGGCGGCACCCTTGGTGCACACGTGGCGGCGTGGATGGCGCGGGCTGAAGAGTAGGCGTCCGAGTTTCTCTGGGCCACATCCAGGGATCGTGCTGTGTCCGCAGCCTGTTTCAGGTCCAATCCCGTTTTTTTCCAGCAGTCTCTGCCGGATGTAAGTGGAGCTGAGGCCTGTGATAAAGGCATCGCGAACAAGCTCGTCAGTGTACACTGCGGCTTTTACATCTTGGCACTTGCAGTCTTTGCCAAGCGTTTTCAGGGTGCCTAGGAACTCCTCCACCAATTCCCCAGGTCGCTGTGCGCGAGTAGCGAGCAGATGCCTAGCATACACCTCATTCGTAGGCTGCTGGTAATGCACCTTTAAGATGTTGCAGGCGGCCGGGTACGTGTCGGCGTCTTGGATGAGGGGGTAAACCCGGTGGCTTACCCAATTCCGCAGAATTCCGAGTTTCATACTCGCAGCGTCCGTAGCGTCTTTGACGGCTGCGGAATTGTCCAGGAAGAATTCCATACACATAAACCAGTGTCCGAAGCGTGCCGATGCGTCCGAAGCATGCTGGTCCAAATCCAAACGTTCGGGTTTCAAGAGTTGATCCATTGTGTTGAAAATTAAGTCAATAAAATTGATGTGCCTCAATAAATCCGAGACTCGATGTTAGCGAAACAAAACAAGGCTTTTATTGACTTAGAAGGTAACACACAGAGGAGAATGTATCTTCCATCCAGAGGTCTGCCGTACTGGATGTGCTGCAGGCTGGGCCAGCTTACATAGGAGCCAGGTATGGGCGGAGCCCTACACACAGTACAATACAATGGAAATGAAACTGAAACCAACCACAGTCACAGGCAGAGAAATACTGATGAGTGATGAATGGAATATTTCATCACAGTGGTGATGGGTCGTCGTCGCTTCCTGCCGAGGCGAGGTCCTTTATGGACACGGTGTCCTCTCGCCTGTCGGCGTGCTTGACGTACGCGTACTGTGGGTTTGCGTGGAGTAGGTGTACTGCCTCCACGAGGGGATCCGTTTTGTGGCCCCTCACATGCTTCCGTAATAGGACTGTCCCTGGGGTGGAGAGCCACGAGAGTAGGGACACTCCTGAGGTTGATTTGCGGGGAAAAACAAACATCTTCTCATGAGGAGTGGCGTTAGTAGCAGTACACAGTAGCGACCTTATCGAGTGGAGTTCATCTGGGAGGACCTCTTGCCAGCGGGAGGTGGGGAGGCCTTTAGACCTTAGTGCTAAGGTGACCGCCTTCCACACTGTCGCGTTCTCCCTCTCCACTTGCCCATTACCCCGGGGGTTATATCTAGTGGTCCGACTCGTGGCTATCCCCTTCGACAGCAGGTTTTGGCGCAGTTCGTCGCTCATGAACGATGCCCCCCTGTCAGTGTGGATGTAGTTAGGCATGCCGAACGTGCAAAACAGGTTGCCGAGGTACTTGATGACTGTGGCACTGGTCATGTCTGGGCAGGGGTAGGCGAATGGGAAGCGGGAGTACTTGTCCACAATGTTGAGAAAGTACACATTGCGGTCGGTGGAGGGGAGTGGTCCCTTGAAATCTAAGCTAAGGCGCTCGAATGGCCGTGTAGCTTTGATCAGGTGGGCTCGGTCGGGCCTGTAAAAACGGGGCTTGCATTCCGCACAGGTGCGGCAGTCCCTGGTCATAGACCAGACCTCCTCGATGGAATAGGGCAGGTTACGGGATTTTATAAAGTGAAATAGCCGGGTGACCCCCGGGTGGCAGAGGCCATTGTGGAGGCCCTGTAGCCTGTCCCCCTGGATGCTGGCACACATCCCTCGTGATAGGGCATCGGGGGATTCGTTGAGGGCCCCTGGCCTATATATTATGTCGTACTCAAACGTGGAGAGTTCGATCCGCCACCTGAGAATTTTGTCGTTCTTGATCTTCCCCCTCTGTTTGTTGTTAAACATGAAGGCTACCGACCGCTGGTCGGTAAGCAGGGTGAAGCGTTTGCCGGCTAGGTAGTGCCTCCAGTGCTGCACTGCCTCCACTATGGCCTGGGCCTCCTTCTCTACCGAGGAGTGCCTGATCTCGGGCCCTTGGAGGGTTCTTGAGAAAAAGGCTACAGGCCGCCCATCCTGGTTGAGGGTGGCTGCTAAAGCGAAGTCGGACGCATCGCTTTTGACCTGGAAAGGGATGTTTTCGTCCACTGCCTGCAGCGCAGCCTTCTCAATGTCGTGTTTAATGCTGTTGAAGGCGGCGTGGGCCTCGGCCGTGAGCGGGAAGGACGTTGATTTCAGGAGGGGACGGGCCTTGTCGGAATAATTGGGGACCCATTGGGCGTAATAGGAGAAGAACCCCAGGCACCTTTTCAGGGCCTTGGGAGTGTTTGGTAGGGGTAGCTCCTGTAGGGGGCGCAATCGGTCGGGGTCCGGACCGATTTCCCCGTTTTCCACCACGCAGCCCAGGATACAGAGGCGCGTGGTGCTAAAGACACACTTATCCTCGTTGTAGGTGAGATTGAGTCTGAGGGCGGTTTTCAGAAATCTCGCAAGGTTCGAGTCGTGGTCTTGCTGGTCGTGGCCGCAGATGGTGACGTGGCTCACAGACTCAGACCTGAGAAGGGTGAACCCAGGAGCCGAGGCCCAGGGACCACGGGGTCGGAGAGGGGGACCGGGAAAGTTCGCGAACAGGGAGAGGGTAACACCAAACCCGGGGCCCCAGAAAAGCTTATTCTAAGATCAACAATACTTTACCAAAAATGAGCGAATCAGAAGATCCACAACAGCCCCGCTTCCAGATTCCCCCCAACACCACAAAAAAAGCTATAAAAACGATCAAGCATGCTCAGATGAGAGAAAAACCAGAAACTCTCTTTACTGACTGTTACAACAATGGGACAAAAAGTAACCTCATATTCTACTCAGATCAGCCAGCGGCTTGGATCAGAGCAATAAAATCACACTATACCAGTGTTAAGCTAAAAAATACCGCAAATGGGTCCATAATGAAAATTAACACACCAGGAGACAGTTCAATCACGACTGTCAACGCGTACAATACCGGAACAATATTAGTGCAAGGCAACCTCGACAAATTTGCAACGGCCTTCAGGACACTGAAAAGATCAACTACGAGGGGAATGAACAGCCCCAGAGTGGCCCGCACTCCCCCCAACATTGACAACTTACCAGGAGAAAATCTGCATGGTCAAGGGATGAACGAGCCACACAGTTCAAACCAGACACTAACCCCGGGGAACCACAGCCACACGATACAACTGACAAACCCCAGCATAACTACCAGGGAGGAAGCCACACATAGTTCCCCTACCATTCCCAGCCCACCAAGAGAAGAGCAGCATAGCCAGGAAGTGAGTGAGCCTTCCAGGGCCGACCAGCCTAGCCAGGAAGTGAGTGAGCCTTCCAGGGCCGACCAGACACATACCCCGGGATCACACAGCCAGATACAACCAAAAGATAAATTTAATCAATTAGAGATAGAGATGGTTAAACTTAGAGAGGAGGTCCTCAAATTGAATGACAAACAAAAGCAGGAGAGGGAGAGACACAAGAGAGAGCTGAATAGACTTGATAACCAGGTGAATCTACTTAAGAATCAGGTGAAAGAGCTGCAGGAAAAAGAAGAGAGCCATAGAGGAGAGAAAACACCATTAGACCAGCAACCAGAGACTAGAGATAAGACAAGACAGAGCCGGACGGAACGGCTGCACTCCCACACGGAACAAAAGCAACAGACACACAATACAAGGGGTGCCACACAGACCGACCAGCATGCTGACTCGCAATCTTCCCCCACCACCATGGAACCACAAGCGAGCCGCTCACAAGAGGTACGCACACACCAGACACCCCAGCCCAGCACACACACTATGAGTCCAGGCGAAAGCCACCAGACAGTAAATACAAACAAGGCTGACGTCGTAATACTCATAGACTCAAATGGGAAATTTCTATGGGAGAAAAAGCTCTTCCCTAGAAGTAAAGTAGAAAAGATTTGGTGCCCAACAACAGACAGAGCCATGGGATGGCTGACCAAAGCCAGATTAGGCTCCCCCCAACACATAATAATACACACGGGCACAAATGACCTAAAGGCCAAACAGAAAGAGGTAGCAACATCGCTCAGAGCAATGATTAGGAAGGCAAGCAGTACATTTCCAAACACTAGAATCACTGTTTCCACAATATTGCCAAGAACAGACTTCAACAACAACACAATTCATGAGATAAATGCCAGCATAGCAACAGAATGCGAATCAAACCACAACGTACACCTGGCCCAACACCCCACCCTCGATGAAGAATGTCTTTACAACCACGTCCACATCCAAAGGCAAAAAATATCGATCTTTGCTAAAGCCCTGAAGGACGTCGCTTTTAACCGGGTCCATACCCAGACTCCAAGAGGACCCCCCCCCGACCACCAGAGATCAGCGGGGTACATATCAGGAACACTACAAAGACCACCACCACACCAAACGAGACCGGAGAGGATCCCCATGCAAAACAACATTATCAGACCTGCACCACTCCTGTCCCACAGGGGAATAGGACCGCTACCAGCCAGACAGAGGGAGAGATGCACAGGACGTACGCAATACCTCAGACAGAAACAATCCATTAAGAGACAATAAGCAGATGTGCAGCAGCATCTACTTCCGCCTTATGGATCAAGGACTAATTAATAGAAAGAACTGTAACCAAATTGTATTAACTTTTGTAGACAACTGGGGTGATCTTTTTTTTCCCCACACTTAGACACGACAAACACGTACCACTCTTTAACCTATCATAGAAAAAGATAAAACTTAACATGAAATCCTTATATATTTCGACCTGGAATATCCAAGGTCTACGCTCTTCAGTGCGAGAAGTGAAGAGTAGGACCCCAGAGTTCATAGAGGAAACTAAAGATCTAGATATTATCATTTTACAGGAAACTTGGTATAAAGGAAAAGGACACACCGGCTGTCCCCAAGGGTACACTGAGCTAGTGGTCCCCTCCAATAAATTACCAAGTGTAACCCAAGGCAGAGACTCCGGAGGCATACTGATCTGGTTTAAAACAGAACTTAAGAATTACATCAAATTTATAAAAAAGGGCGAAAACCATATGTGGCTCAAACTTGAGAGGGAGATTATCTCAAACACCCAAGATGTTTACATTTGCGCACTTTATATCCCTCCAATCGATTCCCCGTACTACAAAGAGGACACCTTCTCCAACATGGAGGGGGAAATTATCCAATACCAGGCCCAGGGGAACGTGTTGATCTGTGGGGACCTCAATTCAAGAATGGGCGAAGAACCAGACTTCACCAATAATCAGGGAAACAATTATGTATTCGGGAATAACCACTTTGACATCCCTTCCCTTCCATACAGGCATAACTGCGACAAGCAGTCAAATACCAACGGTAAACAGCTACTACAGCTCTGTCGAAACCTGGGTCTGTACATTGTCAATGGTAGGTTCATAGGAGACCTCCTAGGAAGATCGACCTACTGCTCACGTCTTGGCTGCAGCACAGTAGACTATATGATTACAGACTTGGACCCATCCTCTTTCAGAGCATTCACAGTCAAACCACAAACAACACTGTCAGATCACAGCCAAATTACTATGTTTCTCAAAAAGACAGAAACAAACAACATAGAAACACAACCCAGTAAACTGTACAACACCAAAAAATCGTACAGATGGGCCAAAAACGACACGGAAAAATACCAGAAAACAATTAGCAATGCATCAACTCAAGCTCTCTTAGACACCTTTCTGGATAACATATACACTCACAATAAAGAAGGCGTAAACCGGGCAGTTAGTAAACTAAACAATATTTTTGATAATTTGGCAACAAATGCAAACTTGAAAGCTCGCAAGAACAAACCCAAAACAAAAAACTATGAAAAATGGTTTGACCATGATTGCCATAACATGAGGAAAAAACTTAGAAAACTATCAAACCAAAAACACAGACATCCAGAAAACGAGGAATTACGCCTTACTTATTGTCAGACGCTAACACAATACAGAAACACACTCAGGACCAAAAAAGAGCAATTTATTAAGAATACACTCAGCTCCATGGAGGAATCCATTGAGTCGAATTGTTTCTGGGACAACTTGAAAACACTACACAAAAAACAACACGACGATTTGTCCACTCAAAATGGGGACACATGGGTAAACCACTTTGAAAAATTATACCAGAAAAACACACTAGGACCAGAGCAACACCAAATACGCAAAAAACTTGAAAAGCTTGAAATGGCCATAAAAGATAACCAAAACCCGCTAGACGCCATAATAACAGAAAAAGAACTTCTTGAAAAACTCAAGGACCTGCGACCAGGAAAAGCTTGCGGGACAGACGGCATACTAAACGAGATGATTAAACACGCAGACGACAAACTGAAACTGACTATCCTAAAACTCTTCAACTTGGTTCTGAGTGTCGGTTATTTCCCTGACATCTGGAACAAAGGACTCATAACACCCATATACAAAAGTGGGGACAAAATCGACCCAAACAACTATCGAGGCATCTGTGTAAACAGTAACCTGGGGAAGGTATTCTGTAGCATCATAAACAAAAGACTTATAAACTTCCTTGAAGAGCACAATGTCTTGAGTAAAAGCCAAATTGGATTCCTGCCAAACTATAGAACATCCGATCATATCTTCACCCTACAGACCCTAATTGACAAACACGTTCACCATAACAAAAGCAAAATCTACGCATGCTTTGTAGATTTCCAGAAGGCTTTCGACTCCATCTGGCATGACGGTTTATTCCTGAAACTTATCGAAAGCGGGGTAGGAGGTAAAACATATGATGTAATTAAATCAATGTATACAAACAATAAATGTGCAGTTAAAATTGGAGACAAACAAACAAAATACTTCCCACAGGGGCGGGGGGTGACGCAGGGCTCGCCAATCTCACCGACACTCTTTAATATTTACATTAATGGATTGGCAAAACTACTTGAACAATCTACAGCACCCGGCCTCACCCTATATGAATCCAAGGTTAAATTCCTCCTCTATGCCGACGACCTGGTTCTGCTGTCACCAACTAAGGAGGGTCTACAGCAGAACCTGGACCTGCTGGAGTCGTACTGCCAGACTTGGGCCCTGACAATAAATCCCCAAAAAACCAAAGTCCTTGTGTTCCAGCAAAGATCCAAACAACATGGACCCACAATAAATTTCACAGTAGGAACAACCAAAATTGAACAAACCACTCACTACACATACTTGGGCTTAAAAATCAGTTCTACGGGAAACTTCAAACTGGCTGTGAATGAACTGAAAGAGAAAGCAAGAAGGGCTTTCTATGCCATCAAAAAAATCAATCCAAATAGAAATCCCAATTAGCATTTGGCTCAAAATTTTCAAATCAGTAATTGAACCAATTGCACTCTATGGCAGTGAGGTCTGGGGACCACTAACACAACAAGATTTTGCAAAATGGGACAAACACCCAATTGAGATCCTACATGCGGAATTCTGTAAAAGTATCCTCCGGACTCAAAGGAAAACAGTAAACAATGCATGCAGGGCAGAACTAGGCCAATACCCATTAATAATCACTATCCAAAAAAGAGCCACCAAATTTTGGAATCACCTACAAATGAGCAACCCCCAATGCTATCACTACGACGCCCTGAAATGCCAAGAGCTGACCATAAAGAAGAATACCCTCAGTCAACTAGTCCTGGGACTCAATAAAGTAACTAATAACAATACTAACAATAACCAGTCCCAGGACAGTGACAGGGTAACACAAAGAATTCGACCCAACACAATCGTCGCTAAGCAAAAGGAAAAATATCTGTCATATTGGGCAGAAACAACAAAAACCCAAAGCAAACTCAATTGCTACTTGGCCCTAAACAGACAATACAACATAGCTGATTACCTGACCATGGTAAAGGATAACAAACTGAGAAGAACCTTGACAAGGTACAGACTTAGCGAACATAGCCTAGCGATCGAAAAAGGCAGACACAGGCAGACCAGGCTGCCAAGAGATGACAGGATATGCTCTCACTGCAGTCAGGGAGTAGTTGAGACAGAGATGCACTTCCTCACAGCCTGTGGAAAATATCAGGGCATCAGAGAGAATTTCTATCAAAAATTCTCACAAATATGCCCTGAATTCAGAAATCTGACTGACAACCAAAAACTCCCATTCCTACTGGGGGAGGAGAGAAGCTGTGTAACACTGGCGGCACACTATGTTACAGCTTGCCATGAACAGAGGGACAACCAGTAAACTAAGACAAGAGTATATATAAACAAGGCGAAAATATATTTATAAACTCAGGGATATACCTGTTTATACACTGTATGAATGGAACCGCGTTTATGTGTTCAACCATAAATGTATTTTGATGCTTTGGCAACATAAGATGTACCTTATCATGCCAATAAAGCGATTTGTATTGTATTGTATTATTATTGTCTAGGTATGGGTAGGTGGCTGTTAACTGGTTCTCATCGACCATGCGGTCCATCTCCCGCTGGAAGACCGAGACCCCATTCGTTACCCCAAAGGGGACTCTGAGGAAGTGGTAGAGGCGTCCGTTCGCCTCGAAGGCGGTGTATGGACGGTCCTCCGGCCTAATGGGGAGCTGGTGGTATGCCGATTTTAGGTCGATGGTGGAAAACACCCGGTATTGCGCAATTTGGTTAACCATATCCGCTATGCGGGGCAGAGGGTAGGCGTCTAGCTGGGAGTATAGATTAACCGTCTGGCTATAATCTATCACCATCCGCTTCTTTTCGCTACCCTTAACTACTACTACCTGGGCGTGCCACGGGCTGGTACTGCATTCGATGATACCCTCCTGCTTGAGTCTTTCTACTTCCGACGCAATGAACCGTCTATCCTCCCAGCTGTACCGTCTACTCTTGGTCGCTATGGGTCGACAGTTGGGTGTGAGGTTGGCGAACAGAGAGGGCGGCTTGACCTTCAGGGTAGCCAGACCGCACACTGTGAGGGGCGGCTGGGACCCACCGTAGGTAAGCATGATACTTTGGTGGTGGCACTGGAAGTCCAGACCCAAGATCACGCTCACACAGAGATCTGGCATTATCAATAGTTTAAAATCTCTGTAATCAGTGCCTTTTACTGACAACATAACCGCGCAGAAACCTGTAATTTTTGAGGTATGAGTCTTATCAGCCATGGCGATTTTGCCCTGTGTGGGGACTATCGTTAGTGAAAGTCGTTTTACCAGGCTAGGATGAATAAAGCTTTCGGTGCTCCCGCAGTCAATCAAGCATTTAACCTTGTTCCCGTTTACCTCTATGTCCATCATCGATTTAGACAACAGATGCGGCCTGGATTGATCCACTGTGATCGAGGCCACCAGTGGGTCCTGGAGGTCCGTGTAGTCGGGGCAAGATGGTGGACTCCATGAGGGTGGACAAGATGGCGTCCAAGATGGCCACCCCCATGGCGCGCACGCGGCGGTGGTGGAGTTGGAGGCGGGGTTCCCTCTGCAGACTTTGCTGAAATGTCCTTCCCGCATTTAAAACAGGTGGTGCCCTTCGCTGGGCACAGATGCCTGGAGTGTTTGTCCTGGCCGCAGAAGTAGCATTTCGGGCCCCGATGCATCGCGGTAGTAGTGGGGCTCCTGGGTGGGGGCTGGGGCTCCGATGGTGCTGGGCTGGCCTGAGACCTGGGAGGTGAAGATGGCTTCCAAGATGGCGGCCCCCACGGCATGCACGAGGTGGAGTGGGCCACGTGGCCTGAGGAACAGGATTCAGAGTTCCTCTGGGCCATATCCAGCGATCGCGCTATGCCCATAGCCTGTTTTAAGTCCAGTCCCTCCTTTTCAAACAGTTTCTGCCAAATGTAATTTGAACTGAGGCCCACAATAAAGGAGTCTCGGATCAGCTCCTCCGTGTACACGATGGCAGACACGGCCTTACAGTTACAGTCTCTGCCCAGTACTTTTAGGCTTAGCACAAAGTCCACTAGTGACTCACCATGCCGCTGCGCGCGGGTAGTCAGAAGATGCCTGGCGTACACCTCGTTTATTGGCCGCACGTAGTGGGCCTTCAGAATGGTGCAGGCATCCCCGTAGCTGGTGGCATCTTGGATGAGAGGGGAGACCCGATGGCTCACCCAGTTTCGCAGGATTCCCAGTTTCACGTCTCTGGTGGCGGTTGCGGCTGCTATGGTGGTGGATGAGTTTGCGATGAAAAATTCAAAGCATTGGAACCAGTGTCCGAACTGTGTGGCTGCGTCTGAGGCATGGGGGTCCAGATCCAAGCGCTCTGCTTTCAGGAGTCAATCCATCTTGGTGTTTTAGTGATTAAAATTGATGTGCCATCAATAACTCAAAGACAAGGGCCTAGAAATTGAGTTGCCTTAGCGCCGCTTTTGCGGCGCTAGAGGGCCTAGCGCTGCAATTGGCGCCGGCGCCGAAATTGCCTGGGGCCCTTCCGCCGCGCTAGACCGGTAGCGCTGCGCCGGCACCGATGACGTCATCGGTGTGCGCAGCGTCCCGGTTGCCATGGCGACGGGCCCCAGCGCCGAAATTCAGTTGCGGCCGCCTCGCCCGTGGCAGCCGCAACTAAGACTCTGGCAACAGAGTCTTACCTGACTTTGCGCCGGTGCATTAAAGGCCCCGCGGCGGCCGGCCGCTTTCCCGCCGGCCGCCTGGCCGCAGCTCCCTCCCCGGACTTCCCCCCCCCCCCCCCGGAACAGAAGCAAGCCCGGCACTTGTCCGAGGTGCCGGGCTCATTTTTAGAACGATTTTCGCGGGCCGCGGCCGGGTGCAGGCAGCTCCTCCTTAAGGGAAGGAGGAGGCCTGCACTTCCCGAACCTGCCGCACCGCAGCGGGCGCCGCAGCGCCGGAATAGCGCCGATATTCAGCACGTAGCGCCAGTTTTCAGGCGCAAACATCTCTCAGCAGCGCCGGCAGCCGTTTGGGCGCAGAACTATTGAATTTTGGGCCCGACCAGCGCGACTTAGCTCCGGCACTAACTTCCGGCGCTAAAGCCCTGGCTGCGCCAAAACTCAATTTCTAGGCCACGGAGTTTAAAGGATTCAACTGAAGGCTTTTAATCACTAAGAACATTGCAGGTCCTCCCACATCGGGTTCGTCTGATAGAATGACTCATACAGCTCTTGAGACCTTTATATGACAAAAGACAGGGGCGTAGCCAATACACACAATAGGAAAAAGGGGGCGGTACACACAATACAAAGCAGGTAAAACACAGGGGCTGATGAAGGCATATATTTCATCACACCCCGCTGCTGCCACCGAGTTCCCGCCGACGCACTGAGGCCTTACCTGGGTCTCTGGGACTTTTATAGCCCCGCTGCTGCTGCTGAAACACCCGCCGACGCACTGAGGCCTTACCTGGTCTCTGGGACTTTTATAGCCCCGCTACTGCCGCTGAGTTCCCGCCGACGCACTGAGGCCTTACCTGGTCTCTGGGACTTTTATAGCCCCGCTGCTGCCGCTGAGTTCCCGCCGACGCACTGAGGCCTTACCTGGTCTCTGGGACTTTTATAGCCCCGCTACTGCCGCTGAGTTCCCGCCGACGCACTGAGGCCTTACCTGGTCTCTGGGACTTTTATAGCCCCGCTGCTGCCGCTGAGTTCCCGCCGACGCACTGAGGCCTTACCTGGTCTCTGGGACATTTATAGCCCCGCTGCTGCCGCTGAGTTCCCTCCTCCCCTTTCCTTGCCCCTGCACTTGCTTAAAATCTGTTACATAGAAACATAGAAGACAGGAGCAGGAGTCGGCCATTCGGCCCCTCGAGCCTGCTCCGCCATTTAATGAGATCGTGGCTGATCATCCAAATTCAGTACCCTGTCCCTGCCTTCTCCCCATATCCCTTGATCCCTTTAGCCTTAAGAAATATATCCAACTCTTTCTTGAATATATTTAATGAATTGGCCTCAACTGCCCTCTGTGGTAGAGAATTCCACAGGTTCACCACTCTCTGGGTGAAGAAATTCTTCCTCATCTCAGTCCTAAATGGCTTACCCCTTATCCTTAGCTTGTATTGTGAAGCTTGTGCCCCTTTGCCAGGCCCGCTGCCTGCGGCCCCTCTCCCAGATTCCAGCCCCAGCTCTGTGTTGACTGAGCTGCTCTCACCTGGGGGCAGCGCGTCACAATCGGCCCCAGCGCACCTGAGCTGGAGAGGAGGCCCCGCCCCCTTGCCGCGCCGCCATTGGTTGGAGGACCAGGCCACCCAGTTCAGTCCTCCCAGCTCAGCCCTCTTCCTATTGGTCCACGCTCCTGTCAGTCAGAATCACATTGCTCCGGCTCACTCCGCGTGATTCAATCCGCTCCGTTCGGCGTCCGCGGAGGTCCCGCCCGCCCAACTCTCTGGTTTGGTATTTCTCCTATTTTACTTCATAATCTCCCCCTCCCCCCTCCTCCTCCCTCTCCTCCTCCCCCCTCCCCTCCACCGCCCCTCCCCCCTCCCGTCCCCTCCACCGTCCCCACCCCCTCTCCTCCCGTCCCTCCCCCCCACCCTCTCCCCACCCCCCTCCTCCTTCTCCCCACCCCCCGCCTCCCCTCCCTCCCCCCCACCCTCTCCCCACCCCCCCCACTCTCCCCCTCCCCCCCACTCTCGCACTCCCCCCCCCCCTCTCGCACCATTCTGACTTGGAAGTATATCACCATTCCTTCATCGACGCTGGTCAAAGTCCTGGAACTCCCTCCCTAACAGCACTGTGGGAGTACTTTCACCACACGGACTGCAACGGTTCAAGAAGGCGGCTCACCACCACCTTCTCAAGAGCAATTAGGGTGGGCAATAAATGCTGGCCTTGCCAGCGACGCCCACATCCCATGAACAAATAAAAAAAGTCATCCCATAACACGCATACAAGGGCTCAGTAATGTTTAATTCATCAGAAAAAGACAAAGGACAACAATATACTGGTCAGCTTAACAGAATCTCATCATATTTATATTGCTGCAGTTGTACAGGGCCTTGGTGAGACCACACCTTGAGTATTGTGTGCAGTTTCGGTCGCCTTATCTGTGGAAGGATATACTTGCCATGGAGGGAGTGCAGCGAAGATTCACCAGACTGATACCTGGGATGGCAGGAATGACGTATGAGGAGAGATTGGGTTGATTGGGCTTGTACTCGCTGGAGTTTAGAAGAATGAGAGGGGATCTCATTCTAACAGGACTGGACAGACTGGATGCAGGAAGGATGTTCCCGATGGTCGGGCAGTCCAGAACCAGGGGTCACAGTCTAAGGATAAGGGGTAAGCCATTTTGGACAGAGATGAGGAGGAATTTCTTCACCCAAAGAGTGGTGAACCTGTGGAATTCTCTACGACACAAGGCAATTGAGGCCAATTCATTAAATATATTCAAGAAGGAGTTAGATATATTTCTTAAGGCTAAAGGGATATGGGGAGAAGGCAGGGACAGGGTACTGAGTTTGGATGATCAGCCATGATCTCATTGAATGGGGGAGCAGGCTCGAGGGGCCGAATGGCCTACTCCTGCTCCTATCTTCTATGTTTCTATGTTTATGAGGCCACAAACTTAAAATAGTCACTAATAAATACAGGAGTGAATTCAGGAGAAACTTTTTTACCCAAAGAATGGTGAGAATGGGGAACTCGCTACCACAGGGAGTGGTTGAGGTGAACAGCATATATGCATTTATGGGGAAGCCACATGAGGGAGACAGGAATGGGAGGAGATGTTGATCGGGTTAATTGAAGTAGGGTGGGTGTGGGGCATAAACACCGGCATGGACCAGTTGGGCTGAATGGCCTGTTTCTGTGTTGTATTCTATGTAACACCATGAACTGTCAAATCAAGGGAATCATCAGCACAACAGTCTTAAAGATTAAACAGCAGTACAAGAATTTATAAAACATTCATCCATTCCACGTTCATGTCACCCCAGTTGTCTTGCAGGGCCCGGCACGACAGAACAGTGTGAACTCACTGGTGTTTCAGCAGATTCGAGGACCGAGTGAATCCCATCCCACACACACAGCAGGTGAACGGCTTCTCCTCAGTGTGAACTTGTTGGTGTCTCAGCAGGTGGGATGACCAAGTGAATCCTTTCCCACACACGGAGCAGGTGAACGCTTTCTTATCAGTGTGAACTTCTTGGTGTGTCAGCAGGTGGGATGACCGAGTGAATCCCTTCCCACACACGGAGCAGGTGAACGGCCTCTCCCCAGTGTGAACTCGCTGGTGTCCGTTCAGATTCCTGGAGCTTTTAAAGCTCATCCCACAGACAGAACATTTAAATGGTCTCTCATCAGAGTGAACTCGCTGGTGTCCGTTCAGATCCCCAGAGGTTTTAAAGCTCTTCCCACAGTCAGAACATTGAAATGGTCTCTCATCAGTGTGATATCGCTGGTGTATCAGTAGGCTGGATGACTGAGTGAATCCCTTCCCACACACAGAGCAGGTGAACGGTCTCTCCCCAGTGTGAACTCGCTGGTGTGTCAGTAGGTGGGATGGCCGAGTGAATCCCTTCCCACACACAGAGCAAGTGAATGGCCTCTTTCCTGCTCTCTCCAGCTGGTGTCCCTTCAGCTCCTGGGACATTTGAAAGCTTTTCCCCTGTTGTGGTGAAAATAAATTCACATCTAAACCGTGTAAAAGTAAAAAGATGCAGTTTATTATCAGAGCTCTGGGAGAAGAGTCTCAGACCCCGCGGTCTGTGCGAGCACCTTCTCGTTCTCTCTTGGTTGGTACAGCTTTTTATTCTATTTTCATCCAATCACATTGTATTACAATAATCACCTGATCACATTGTATTACAATAATCACCTGATCACATGGATTCTTTTCAGTATTAATAAAGGTTAGTTACATCTTACTATGCCTTTGGTCACAGGTCAAATTCCCATGACCCCTATATTCTGCTGTGTCTACAATTTTTAGCTAAAGCAGCACATTCCTTATCGCTTACATAAAACACACTTATTCTGTCTGGTCCCACAACTGCGTCTTACCTTGGTTTTTCGAAGCTTCTCACATTGTTCTTTGTTTAGTTTCGCCTCTTTACGTAAGTCAATTTTTATTGTGATATTTCTTATCTTATTCACTTTCACATGACCCCACTCCTTTGTTCTGAGTTTAATTTTGCTGGCATCACTTAATTAGTGGTCACCTCGGCTGTCCGATTTCTGAGAGGGTTCAATTTAACCCCTTCAATACAATAGCTAATTAATCCTCCCCTGCAATGATTCTGGCGGTTAGGCCCTCGTGACCCTTCTTGGTCTGCAATACTGGGCTGCAGGTCATAGGTTACAGTATCAACAACTCGTTTGTAACTGAGCCCATTCTTTCTGTTCTGTTCCTTATCTCTGCCACCTGGATTATGACGTCTGGTTCTACAGGCTGCCAGACCATAGTTGCTAGGCTGAGGCTTCTTTAATAATCTACGCAAGCCATTTTGTTTCTTTATGTTACTACTTTAAGTTTATTAAATCTTTCTCACAGTTCAGCATTAGCTGTGTGTAGCTTGGTGGCTATGCCTTATCTTATTCTTGTAAGGCTCCATTGTATAAAGTCCTTGAGCTGGGCAGACATTTTATCATCACCTGGCTTCTCCTCAGCTCTTAGTGATCTCGCACATGACCCCTTTCTCTTTAATTTGTCTAAAGTAATTTGTTTGCTCTGCATTTTAAACACTGAGAGGATTTGCTTTTAACCCTTTCAATCCCTGCTGTTGGTCCCGCACCAAATTTAAACTTTGGCTAGGGATACCAACTTCTCTTCCACTTTTATCATCCCCGGGATTACTCCTATACTGATGGCTTAAACTTAGTACCTAAGTTCGTCTTTCCCCTCTGTCTACCTTGTTATGCTAGGCGTGGTAGTCTGTGAAAATGAACAAAGAACATTACATGTATGTTACTATCGCTATCAGTTCATTATCCAGCATTAACTGTTCGGTTTCTGGCTCAATATTGATTATATCAACTGTAGCAACCGGCACTATTCGGGACATAGCTGCCCTACAGAACCGCCATTATAACACAAAATAATACTACAACTATAATGACAATTATAAGTCCTTATCATTTCTATTTGTCTTTTGATGCTTGATATTCAACCTTGCTGGCATTTATGCTATCTTTTTCCGCAAGCCTGTTGTCGGTCCCTGGTCTAAGAATTAAAACCCATCTTTGAATCTAATAGCTATTTCTTTATTGACTTCTCACAATCGGCTCTTGACTAATCTAACCAGCTCTTATTGCTCTCTCAACTTGGGCGTTAGTTAGTAGGGAGTCTTGAAGATTTCTCCCTTCCTTACAGTCCATTCCTTTGAGGAGAAGGAGCGACATCTGACCCCTTACTCAAATTCAATTCACTGTTCCGGTGTTCCAATTCTGCCCCGCCTGGGATATCCTCTGTTTCTTCTATCTTTCATGATGTTACCCCGCCTGGGGTCTCCTCTACATTACTTCGGATCTTCTCTTTTGGTGTGCTCAATTAATTTGTTAGTGCTTGTCAGTCATGGGCATGAGTACCCAATTGGCTTATGTATCAAAGTCTTACTACACACGTTATGTATATTATTACAAGTTGGATAATTACCAGAGCATGTGAAATAATACGAACCTAAGGGTGTGCTGATGTATTAAGCCCAATATCCCATCAATGTGAGTTGTCCCCTATGCTGTCAATTTCAATATCTATTCTCGAGTTGTCTTGCTCCAAAACATAAAAATGCTTTAGGGAGGAGTTCAGTCGCATCATGAGCTCACTGAAACCCACAAACAACAGGGGAATGTCATATCTGAGTATCTGAATTGTGCCACATAATTGTGTAGCTCATACTTAAAAATGTGTTGGTTGATGGGACAGGTCCTGTTAGACCCGTAAAGCATGGTAATTGCAGTAGTAGTGACACAGGAGGCACCACTAACATCACCTCATACTGGATTCATACTGGTTTTTCCCACACTCTGTTACCTACAAAACACAATTATTACAGTCACAGTTAAATTCAGTGTTACAATCATATCAAATACATTACAGTTCAACATCTAATCAACAAATCATGGATTTAAAAGATTCTCCAGATCTCTTTTGCTCGTATCCATCTTGTGGATAATTCTTACTAAACATGATTTCTTCTTGGCCCTCAATTGTCCGAATCCAGATTCCATGTAACTCTCCACTTCAACTTCAATTTCAATCCCTCTAACAGGTACCCGTGTGTTTAACTCTATTCTGATTGTTTCATCAATTAGATAGTTTCTCGATGGAGTATGTGTCAATGCTTTAAAAGTTGTCTCGCTCTCCTGAGCCACATTAACCATTTCATGTTTTGCTGTTGTCAAGTAACTGAGCATGTCTGAGACCCATTCTTCAGTGTAAATTCACCACACATTCCTGGATGGTAATTACTTCATACGTAACAAATCACATTTGCACACGCATACCGGTATCTCAATATCATGCCACACATTCCATCCGATACAGGCCTTTCTCGGGCTTTCAGGTATCTTATCGAAAGATTGTAGTCGTCTAATGGCTGAATACTTCTTCAAGGTCTTACTTGCTGCTATTTAAGCTTTGACCTGAGCTCTTGGCCCTCTGCCTGTAATCTGGCCACTTCAGCCTGCTTGATTTCAAGCTGATTTTTAGCAGTAACTAGCCCTACATTAATCTCTTCCATTTCTTTCTCCTGAAGTGCTCTTTCCTGTAGTTGTGCTTTCACTAATGCAGTTTTCTCAGCTATTAGGCTCTCTAAAAGCATAATCTGTTGCTTAAAGTTATTCTCAAGATTCAACTTTTCTTTTTCCACGGTCTCTATTGTTGCCTGACTTTTCTCAATGTTTTCCGAAAACTGCTTTAACCTGTCAACTTTTTCAAGTAAAGCATCTTCCTTCTCAGCTAGAAGGGAGGCAAGAGAATTTTCATTCTGCTTTGACTTCATTAATTTATTCTCCAAGTCTGAAACCAGTCCTCCCTTGGTCTGGCAATCTACCTGGAGATTTAGTAAGCAGTCATTCAGATTATTTTCTTCTTGTTTCAGATCACAGAATCACAGAATCACAGAATCTACAGTGCAGATAGAGGCCATTTCGGCCCATCGAGCCTGCACCGACACATATCCCACCCTATCCCCGTAACCCCACGTATTTAATCCCCTAACACTAAGGGTCAATTTATCAGAGCCAAATCAACCTAACCTGCACATCTTTGGACTGTGGGAGGAAACCGGGGCACCCGGAGGAAACCCACGCAGACACAGGGAGAATGTGCAAACTCCACACAGACAGTCGCCCGAGGCCAGATTTGAACCCGGGTCCCTGGCGCTGTGAGGCAACAGTGCTAACCACTATGTCAGAGAGTTCAGACTGATTTTTTTTTCCAGTTTTGTTTCTGCTCTTTTAAACTGCCTGAGAGCATTTTGCAAGTTCTCATTCAGTAGTGTAATTCTCCTGTTTCAATCTTACACTCTCAATCACTTTCCTTTAATTACCATTCATATCTCATTCATGAGTCCTGGAAAAACTTTACTGTCCAGTACAATATTTAAGATAGAAAACATAGATCAAACGTTCTCACTTGATCCAAGTTATTAACACATTTTATTATCATTATTTTTAGAGGATCTTTTATTTTCCCAAAAGTAACCAAATATATAGTGCCTGAGTCCATTTTGTCATTTCAAAATTATCCCAAAATCCAAATAGCAGTACAGTTGAACTGACAGGTTTTGTCAATGTTCAATTTCATCTCTATCAATTTATCTTCCATTTCCAATTTCAGAAACAAGTGATTCTCAGGCTAGGTAGCTTACACAGTGTTTTTAACATTAGAGACAGAAGTGCTGCAATTAGTTTACAAGGTAACTTCCATATAACAAAAGAAAGAAGGGAATCCATTGTGACTCTGCTTAGAGCCCAAGGGGTTAATTTATCAAATCTTAATTTTCCCTCTGTCACTGTGGTGAAATAATAACTTAAAATTAAGAAACTTAAATTTAATAATGTCCAATATCTTTAGATTTCATACTAAAGTTGTTGCTTGGTGAACTTAAACAGCTGTCAGTGGAAAGGGTTAACTCCTTTGCAGGTTTTTAAGAAGGTGGAGCAAAACATTATCAAATGCACGCAACTGCGTCAATTCACGTAAATCAAAAAAAAGAACTTTCCTGATCGAAAGACAGTTGTGTTTTCACACTTTAACTAAACACGAACACGGAGGTAATATGGACAGTGAAGAAAGACGGGATTGAGCAAAGTCCACAAGCTAAGTAAGTCTTTGTAAGGAACTCTGCAACTATCGGATGTTCTTGCGGGGCGGAGTTATCTTATTCAATGCGGTCTACACAAATTTACACCAACCAAAATTTCACTGTGGCCACAATGAAAGTCTGGTTTTAATAGGTTAATTAACCTCATAACTCCAATTTAATCCAGATCTTGTAAACATTCAAATTAATTTTCTTCCAAGCACATTGGCAACTGTAACTTTAAGGCAGAAGCTTATCTTTTGTAAAACTATGAACAAACAAAACAAAATAGCACATTCTTGCAGAAAACAGTAAATTACGTCATATTTTCTTATCAAATCAAACTGCTTCAGAAGATTTCACCATAGCAACCGCAACTCCAAGGTTAAATCTTAGACTGAAACTTAATCTTTTATTATACAAACTTTTTGTTGCTCTTCTCAGTTTTCACACACCGGCTTAACTTAAATTAGTTCAAAGGTTTTTTTCAATTCTTGGGGCACAATCTTATTCACACATTCTTAAAACTTCCAAAATCCAAGACAAGACAAAAGATTTAAACGCTTTTAACACAGAGAAGTGGGTGGAGCTAAACCACACATAACAGAATCTTTCTTTTAAAGACAGACTTTCAGACAAAAGAAATACTGTAACTTCTTAAACATTCATAGTCAGGAAAACTTTCACACAAACTGAAATTCCAGCATTTTTTTAAGGTTCATTTCACTCAGAAAATCTTGTGTTTTATTTGTCTCAGCACAAATGTTAATAACTTCCATGTCAGTAAAACTTTAAGTTTCTCCTTTTTCTTTTCTCTTTTTCCATCGGTGTCCCTCTCTTCTTTCTCCTTGTTTATCCTTTAGTTTTGCCAATTTTTTTTTTCTCTAATTTTGTCACCTGCTCCTGTAGATTTTTGTTTTAATTTCCTCGGTCTTGTGAATGACCGTTACTAATTGGTGAACCAATATAACTCCCGCTTTCTTTGTCTTACTTCCCTTCTGTGTCTCCCACCATTCTCGTTGGTACACTGGTACCTTAGACGGATCCCATCCATCCTTTTTCATCTTATCTATCAAACCTTTCTGATCGTCAGCATAGAGCCAACTCAATGATCCCGGCGGTCCCCAATCTGGGCCTCCGCCTTCTGCCATAATGTATTATTTTTGATACTAGTCTACCGCGTTCCGGTCCTCCCTAGTAACTCGTTCTCAGAGGTCTACCTATCATCCACCACTAGTGATGGCGGTCCTGACTTGTAACTATCTCGCTGTCAGAGGTGATTATTTCACTTGCAGCCGTTAATACATTATTACCATGTGTCACGTCATGCAATACAACAGAGACTTTTAGTCTGTCTCGGATTCCCAACTAACTCTGGCCTTCACGTGGGGCCCAATTGCCCTCTTAATTCCGGCTCAGTATGGGTCCTCGAGACATTTACATTCCAAAATAACACATCCGATGTCAATCAACTTAACCACTTATTTAGACTTATCCACTATTTAAACTGCATCTCTCACCCGTCACGGATACCAGATTCTTTTGGTACTGCGTCGCTGTCACACCGCCCTTCTGAGTGATCCAATTTCTGGACGGTCAAGATTTGACTACTCGCTCTGTTCACTGGTACAGGTGGTCTTCCAGCTCCGAAGTACCCTGCTCGCAGCGCCAATTTGTTGTGGTGAAAATAAATTCACATCTAAACAGTGTAAAAGTAAAAAGATGCAGTTTATTATCAGAGCTCTGGGAGAAGAGTCTCAGACCCCGCGGTCTGTGCGAGCACCTTCTCATTCTCTCTTGGTTGGTACAGCTTTTTATTCTATTTTCATCCAATCACATTGTATTACAATAATCACCTGATCACATATGGATTCTTTTCAGTATTAGTAAAGGTTAGTTACATCTTACAATGCCTTTGGTTACAGGTCAAATTCCCATGACCCCTATATTCTGCTGTGTCTACAATTTTTAGCTAAAGCAGCATATTCCTTATCACTTATGCAAAACACACATATTCTGTCTGGTCCCACAACTGCGTCTTATCTTGGTTTTTCGAAGCTTCTCACATTGTTCTTTGTTTAGTTTCGCCTCTTTACGTAAGTCAATTTTTATTGTGATATTTCTTATCTTATTCACTTTCACATGACCCCACTCCTTTGTTCTGAGTTTAATTTTGCTGGCATCACTTAAGTAGTGGTCACCTCGGCTGTCCGAATTCTGAGAGGGTTCAATTTAACCCCTTCAATACAATAGCTAATTAATCCTCCCCTGCAATGATTCTGGCAGTTAGGCCCTCGTGACCCTTCTTGGTCTGCAATACTGGGCTGCAGGTCATAGGTTACAGTATCAACAACTCGTTTGTAACTGAGCCCATTCTTTCTGTTCTGTTTCTTATCTCTGCCACCTGGATTATGACGTCTGGTTCTACAGGCTGCCAGACCATAGTTGCTAGGCTGAGGCTTCTTTAATAATCTACGCAAGCCATTTTGTTTGTTTATGTTACTACTTTAAGTTTAGCTGATTTTATTAAATATTTCTCACAGTTCAGCATTAGCTGTGTGTAGCTTGGTGGCTATGCCTTATCTTATTCTTGTAAGGCTCCATTGTATGAAGTCCTTGAGCTGGGCAGACATTTTATCGCCACCTGGCTTCTCCTCAGCTCTTCGTGATCTCACACATGACCCCTCTTTAATTTGTTTGCCCTGCATTTTAAACACTGAAAGGATTTACTTTTAACCCTTTCAGCACTAAATGCAGGCCTAGCAAGCCAGCGATGCCCACATCCCATCAATGAATTAAATAAAAACACAATGAGAGGGGGGAGGGAGTTCCTTTAAATGTGGAGGGGGTGGGTGTCCCTTTAAATGTGGAGGGGGTGGGTGTCCCTTTAAATGTGGAGGGGGTGGGTGTCCCTTTAAATGTGGATGGGGTGGGTGTCTTTTTAAATGTGGAGGGGTGGTTGTCCCTTTAAATGTGGAGGGGGGAGGGAGTCCCTTTAAATGTGGTGGGGGTGGGCGTCCCTTTAAATGTGGAGGGGGTGGGTGTCCCTTTAAATGTGGAGAGGCGGGGCTGCACCTGCTCATTTGGCCCCCTCACCACAAAACTAGGCTGCCAGTGCGCCTGCGCGGGGCCTCCGGGAAGCAGACAGAAGGCCGGAGAAGGGAAAGAGGCGGAATCAGCGGCCGGGGTAAAGTCAAGTGTTTGGGAATCGATTTAAGTCGAGGTGAGGGGGGAGCAGAGAGCGAGATTATAAAGTAAAATACAAGAAAAACCAAACCCGAGAGTCGGGCGGGCGGGCGAGACCTCCGCGGACGCCGAACGGAGCGGATTGAAACACGCACGGTGGCGGAGTGAGCCGGAGCAATGTGAATCTGACTGATGGGAGCGCTGACCAATAGGAAGAGGGCTGAGCTGGGAGGACTGAACTGGGCGGCCTGGTCCTCCAACCAATGGCGGCGTGGCTCGGGGGCGGGCCTCCTCTCCAGCTCAGGTGCGCTGGGGCCGATTGTGACGCGCTGTCCCCAGGTGAGAGCAGCTCAGTCAGCACAGAGCTGGGGCTGGAATCTGGGAGAGGGGCCACAGGCAGCGGGCCTGGCAAAGGGGCACAAGCTTCACAATACAAGCTGCTTTCAAATGCAAAATTGCTTCCTACAGACAGCCTTGGTCACTCTGCAAAAAACACTGTTTAACAATTCATCATAAGTTCCCTTGCTTTAGGAGAGGCGTAGAGTGCAAAAAGCAAGGAAGTTATGATGAAACTGTGTAAAAGACTGGAGTCAGCTGTGGCTCAGTGGATAGCAGAGTCAGAAGGTTGTGGGTTCAAATCCCGCTCCAGGACTTGAGCACATAAAGCGAGGCTGACACTCCAGTGCGGTGCTGAGGGAGCGCCGCACTGTCGGAGGGGCAGTACTGAGGGAGCACCGCACTGTCAGAGGGGCAGTGCTGAGGGAGTGCCGCACTGTCGGAGGGGCAGTACTGAGGGAGCGCCGCACTGTCAGAGAGGCAGTACTGAGGGAGCGCCGCACTGTCAGGCAGTACTGAGGGAGCGCCACACTGTCGGAGGGGCGGTACTGAGGGAACGCCGCACTGCCGGAGGGGCAGTACTGAGGGAACGCCACACTGTCGGAGGGGCAGTGCTGAGGGAGCGCCGCACTGTCGGAGGGGCAGTACTGAGGAAGCGCCGCACTGTCGGAGGGGCAGTACTGATGGAGCGCCGCACTGTCGGAGGGTCAGTACTGAGGGAGCCCCGCACTTTCGGAGGGGCAGTACTGAGGAAGCGCCGCACTGTCGGAGGGGCAGTACTGATGGAGTGCCGCACTGTCGGAGGGTCAGTACTGAGGGAGCCCCGCACTTTCGGAGGGGCAGTACTGAGGGAACGCCACACTGTCGGAGGGGCAGTACTGAGGGAATGCTGCACTGTTGAAGGGGCAGTACTGAGGGAGCGCTGCACTGTCGGAGGGGCAGTACTGAGGGAGCGCCACACTTTCGGAGGGACAGTACTGAGGGAGTGCTGCACTGTCGAAGGGTCAGTACTGAGGGAGCGCCGCACTGTCGGAGGGTCAGTACTGAGGGAGCCTCGCACTGTCGGAGGGGCAGCACTGAGGGAGCACCACACTGCCGGAGGGGCAGTACTGAGGGAGTGCCGCACAGTGGGATGGGCAGTACTGAGGGAGTGCCGCACTGTCGGAGGGGCAGTACTGAGGGAGCGCTGCACTGTCGGAGAGGCAGTACTGAGGGAGCGCCACACTGTCGGAGGGGCAGTACTGAGGGAGCGCCGCACTGTCGGAGGGGCAGTACTGATGGAGCGCCGCACTGTCGGAGGGGCAGCACTGAGGGAGCGCCGCACTGTCAGAGGGTCAGTACTGAGGGAGCGCCGCACTGTCGGAGGGGCAGTACTGATGGAGCACCGCACTGTCGGAGGGGCAGTACTGAGGGAACGCTGCACTGTCGGAGGGGCAGTACTGAGGGAATGCCGCATTGTCAGAGGGTCAGTACTGAGGGAGCGCCGCACTGTCGGAGGGGCAGTACTGAGGGAGCGCCGCACTGTCGGAGGGACAGTGCTCAGGGTGTGCTGCTCCATCGGAGGGACAGTACTGCGGGAGCACCGCACGGTCGGGGGAAGCAATGCTGTGGGAGAGCCGCATTGTCGGAGGGGCAGTAAAGAAGGAGCGCTGCAGTGTCGGATAAGTGGTCTTACAGATGAGACATTAAACCGAGGCCCCCGTCTGCCCCCTCAGGTGGGCGTGAAAGATCCCGTGGTGCTATTTCGAAGACGTTATCCCCGGTGCTTTGAGCCCAATATTTATCCCTCAATCAACATGACGAAAAAGCAGATTATCTGGTCATTATCACATTGCTGTTTGTGGGAGCTTGCTGTGCGCAAATTGGCTGCCGCGTTTTCCACATTACAACAGTGACTACACTTCAAAAAGTACTTCATTGACTGTAAAGCGCTTTGGGACGTCCGGTGGTCATGAAAGGCGGTTAAGAAGGCAAATGCTATGCTGGCCTTCATTACAAAATGATTTGAGTACAGGAGTAAAGAAGTCTTACTCCAATTATATTGTCTTCTTAGGCAGCCCCTCGGAACCGAGGATGACTTGCTTACACATTAAAAACGAGTTCTCAGGTGACTGATGAGTTCAATGCGGGACCTACAATCTCTGTCACAGGTGGGGCAGATGGTGGTTGAAGGGGCGGGTGGGTGGGGTGCTTGGGTTGATGTGCGCTCATTGTGTTTGGCTTCCCCTTGCTCCCGGCGAAGTGACTTGAGGTGTTCGGCGCCTTCCCGGATGCTTCTCCACTCTTTGCTGTCTTGGGCCAGGGATTCCCAGGTGTCAGTGGGGATGTTGCACCTTTTCAAGGAGGCTTTGAGGGTGTCCTTGAAGCGCTTCCTTTGCCCACCTGGGGCTCTCTTGCCGTGTCAGAGTTCCGAGTAGAGTGCTTGTTCTGGGAGACTCGTATCGGGCATGCAGACAATATGACCCGTCCATCGAAGCTGATCAAGCGTGGTCAAAGCTGGGGATGTTGGCCTGAGCGTGAACACTGACATTGGTGCGCCTATCCTGCCAATAAATTTGCAGGATCTTGCGGAGGCAGCGTTCGTGGTACCTCTCCAGTGCACCTCAAAGCACTGGAGAGGTACCACCAACACTGCCTCCAATTATATAGGGCCTTGGTGAGACCGCACCTGGAGTACTGTGTACAATTTTTGTCTCCTTACCTAAGGAAGGATATACTTGCCACAGAAGGAGTGCAACGAAGGTTCACAAGATTGATTCCTGGGATGGCAGGACTGTTGTATGAGAAGAGATTGAGTAAACTAGACCTGTATTCTCTTGAATTCAGAAGAATGAGAGGGGATCTCATTGAAGCATACACAATTATTACAGGGCTTGATAGGGTGGATGCTGGGAGAATGTTTCCGTTGGCTGGGGAGTGTAGAACCAGGGGCCACAGCCTGAGGATAAAGGGTAGGCCATTCAGGACTGAGATGAGAAGAAATTTCTTCACACAGAGTGTAATAATAATAAATAACTTCTGGAGGAAGTGATGTGCACATCACTTCCTGTGAACTGTGAACTGTGAACTCTGTGCATACATCACTTCCTGTGCATACGTCACTTCCTGTGTTTGGACTAGTATAAATACTGAACTGCTCAGTATAGTAAAAGGGCTTCTCCTAGAGGCATGGTGAAGACCGCACTTGTATATAGTAGAATTATAAGTTGTTTAAAGCTTACTTTAAAGTTCCTTGATGTGTGAGACTTTTTATTACATCAATTTAAACAACTTAGTATTTACACTCACAAATACTAGACCTTCGGACAAACTCGGAGTTAAGAATCCAGGGAGCCACCCATCATGGAAAACATCCTTAAACCTACTCGTCTGGACTTGGACCCAAACGCACCAGCAGCTGGCAGGGTATGGAAGCATTGGTACCGTACTTTTGAGAATTTTCTTGATGAATGTAAAGCGAATGCTTCTGCTAAACTGAGGATACTTATCAACTATGTGACCCCAACAGTGTTTGAATATGTTGATGAATGGGATAATTACGATGAGGTGATCCGGGCACTTAAAAAACTATATGCCAAGACCGCAAATGAGGTCTATGCTAGACATCTACTGGCCACAGCCTGACAAGGGCCAGGGGAATCGATTAACGAATTCCTTCAAGAACTTCGCAGGCTCAGCGTAGATTGTAACTTTCAGGCAGCCTCGGCTGAGCTGTACCGGGAAGAAATGATTCATGATGCTTTCATCTGCGGGATTGCCTCTCCATTTATACGCCAGCGTCTGCTAGAAAGTAAAACACTTGAGCTACAAAAGGCTTTTGACCTGGCTTGTTCTCTGGATTTGGCAAAGAAAAATGCAGACCTCTATCAGCTGCCCAGATCTCGATCTGCTGCTGTAACTGCAACCAGACGATTCAAGTGGCCTCAGGTGAACCCTATCATGGAGGAACCTAATCCTGATGATAATTCTGATGAAGAAGAGGAGGATGACCCCACTTTAGCAGCCTCTTGGCAATCTAGGAAGGAATGCTTCTTTTGTGGAGATTCTTTTCACCCTAGGAAATTCTGCCCTGCTCGCAATGCGATCTGCAGTCATTGCGATAAAAAGGGACACTTTGCTAAAGTTTGCCAATCAAGAGCCTCTACGAGGGCCTATCCAGCTAAGGCCTACCGAACTGCCCCAATTAGGGCCTATCAAGATGCTCCGGCTAGGACCTATCAAGCTTCCTCTTGAGCTCTCTCCCGAAGAAGCACACCTAGAGTTTCAGCCACTCTCTGTGCAACCACACCAATTACAGCTGCTTGCCCACAGAACCTGTTTCATGCAGCTACAAAAGTTTCAGTTAATGGGCATACCTTAGATGCCTTAATTGACTCAGGAAGTACTGATAGTTTCATTAGAGAACAGATTGTTGCGAAATTGAAACTACATATCTTCCCATCGGACCAGGCAATTGCGATGGCTCAGTCCTCACTTAATACCAGAATCTCCGGCTTTTGTATTATTGATATGACACTTAATGGTCGCATGTATCCCTCCACCCGACTTTCGGTGCTCAAGGACTTATGTAGTGATCTCATCTTAGGGCTGGATTTTCAAAAACAGCATAAGAAACTCACCATTGAGTTCGGCGGATCCAAACCTGGACTTACTATTTCTAATATACTGTGTAAATTACCGTTTTGTGCATTATCAGCAGCTTCACTTGATGAACCCTCATTATTTGCCAGTATTCCTCCTCGATGCAAACCAATAATAACGAAATCACGGCGCTTTAGTCAGGAAGACCAATCTTTTATTGAGGCTGAAATCTCTCGACTTTTAGCAGAGGATATCATCGAACCATGTTCGTCGCCCTGGCGGGCTCAAATCGTCATTGTCAAGAACCCTCTAAAACCTCACAAACAACGACTATGCATTGATTATTCGCAAACCATCAATCAATATACTGACTTGTATGCCTACCCATTGCCACGCATTGATGATATGGTTAATAAACTGGCCGAATACAAAGTGTTCTCAACTTACGATTTGAAAAGTGCCTATCATCAGGTACCCTTGAAGGTCTCAGATAAGCAGTACACGGCCTTTGAGGCTAATGGACGGCTGTACCAATTTCGTCGCCTCCCATTCGGGGTTACTAATGGAGTGGCTGTCTTCCAATGGGCAATGGATGGCCTGGTTAAGCAGGAAAACTTAAGGGACACTTTTCCCTATCTTGATAACATTACTATTGCAGGTCACGATCAACAGGAACACGACGCCAACCTCCAAAAATTTTGGGATGCTCTCCATCACCGTAACTTAACTTTGAATGAATCTAAATCTGTTGAGTCGCAACCGACCATCAACATCCTTGGCTACTGCGTAGGCAATGGTATCATTAAGCCAGACCCAGAAAGACTTCGCCCGCTCCAAGAGCTCCCGTCACCTAAGAATCCGGCTTCTTTACGTCGGGCTCTCGGTCTGTTTGCATACTACGCTAAATGGATTCCTCATTTTTCAGACAAAATCCAACCCTTGCTGCATGCTAGATCGTTTCCATTGGAAACAGCAGCTGTTGCAGCCTTTAACCTTCTCAAAAAACAGTTGGAGAAAGCGGCTCTTCACTCCATCGATGAGAATCTCCCTTTCATAGTCGAATGTGATGCCTCGGAGGTGGCGATCTCGGCTACTCTAAATCAGGAAGGTCGTCCTGTAGCATTTATGTCCAGGACCTTACAAGGTGCCGAGCTACATTATCCTCCAGTTGAGAAGGAAGTCACAGCCATCATAGAGGTGGTACGGAAGTGGAACCATTTCCTAGCTCGTCAGCACTTTACATTAATCACGGACCAGCGATCAGTCGCCTTCATGCTCGATAATCGAAAACGAACCAAAATTAAGAATAATAAAATACAGCTTTGGAGGATGGAACTGGCCTCTTTTGGTTACACCATTCACTATCGACCTGGCAAGGAGAATGTGGCCCCGGATACCCTCACACGAGCATTCTGCTCCACTATATCGTCCTCTACTCTCATAGATGTCCATAATGGATTGTGTCATCCTGGCGTTACGCGCATGCTACATTTCGTACGATCACGGAATCTCCCTTTTTCTACTGGAGATGTAAAGAAAATGTGCTCAGAATGCCGGCTTTGTGCAGAATTAAAACCTCAGTTCTTCCGCCCCTCAGATGGTATGCTCATACACGCAACCCAACCGATGCAACGACTTTGCATCAATTTTAAGGGCCCAGTGCCCTCTTCAACTCGGAACACATATTTGCTCACCATGATTGATGAATATTCACGTTTTCCGTTTGCCTTCCCCTGCTCCAATATGCTGGCATCCACAGTAATCTGCTGCCTTGAGCAGGTATTTTCTCTCTGTGGCATGGCGGCTTACATTCACTCGGATCGGGGTCCATCCTTTATGTCAAGGGAACTCAAGGACTACCTCTCAGAACGGGGAATTGCTACAAGCAAAACGACGCCATATCATCCCATTGGAAATGGGCAGGTAGAGAGGTATTACGGTATCATCTGGAATTCCGTACATCTTGCTTTAAGATCTCGGGGCCTACCAAACCAGCAATGGGAAGCAGTGCTTCCGGATGCATTGCACTCTATACGGTCCCTTCTTTCTACAGCCACAAATACTACACCTCATGAGCGGTTCTTTGGATTCCAGCGTCACTCATCTTATGGGACATCCCTCCCATCATGGCTAACTACTCCTGGACCTGTACTACTCCGAAGATACGTTCGGACATCTAAAAATGACCCTCTCGTAGACGAGGTCAAACTAACCGATGCCAACCCCACCTATGCATACATACGATATCCCGACGGCCGAGAATCTACCGTATCATTACGGGATCTGGCTCCCTGCCCACCAGGACCTAGTGGGACATCGAGTGATGGTATTTTACCAGGAGCCTCTTGGAACCTACCGGATACCCCTCTCCAGGATCCTGATCTGACACCAACTAGCTTGGTGCCGGTAGAACCCCGTACTCAAAGTTGCGACCCTCCCAGTACCACGCACCAAAGTACTGATCCACCACAGACCAGCTTTGCACCTCCCTCTGAACAGAGACAGACCGACTCTGCACCTATTGGGGCTCGTACACGAAGCCATGATCTCCCCGACCCTTCACAGGGTAATCCAGGCCACACAGACTCTGACCAATGGCCAACAGCATGTAAGCGGACCAGTGACCCTCTACGACGGGAACCCAAATGGGTGCGACTCTTCCTCGTTCAGCGGCTGCGGAATAAAAGGAAGACCACAGCCTTCTAATCTCGCAGGAGGGAAGAATGTAATAATAATAAATAACTTCCGGAGGAAGTTATGTGCACATCACTTCCTGTGAACTGTGAACTGTGAACTCTGTGCATACATCACTTCCTGTGCATGCGTCACTTCCTGTGTTTGGACTAGTATGAATACTGAACTGCTCAGTATAGTAAAAGGGCTTCTCCTAGAGGCATGGTGAAGACCGCTCTTGTATATAGTAGAATTATAAGTTGTTTAAAGCTTACTTTAAAGTTCCTTGATGTGTGAGACTTTTTATTACATCACAGAGGGTGGTGAATCTTTGGAATTCTCTACCCCAGAGGGCTGTGGAGGCTCAGTCATTGGGTATATTCAAAACAGAAGTCGATAGATTTCTGACTAGTAAGGGCATCAAGGGATATGGCGATAGGGCCGGTGAATGGAGTTGAGGCAGATGATCAGCCATGATCTCATTGAATGGCGGAGCAGGCTCGAGGGGCCGAATGGCCGACTCCTGCTCCTATTTCTTATGTTCTTATAAATGCAAGTCTTTCTTTCTTTCTTATTGTGTCCAATTCTGGGCACTGCAGAGTGCTGTGGCATTTGAGTGGAGAGAGAGTGTGGTAAGTGGGAGAAAAAGTCATTTAAGTGTATTTTGTGAATTTTAGTGTGCTAAAAAGTTAATTATTTCAAGTGAGTTTAATTTTTTTGTGTAAATTAAGCTGCTGGGGAGCTTAACCCGGAAGTAGAATCCGGGTATAAAAGGGACGGGGCTAGTGCGGCTGCACAGAGTGCGGTACATTGAGTGGAGCGAGAGTTTCTAAGTGGGAGAGTTCGGGCAAGTGGGAGGTGAGCAGGTGTTTTTGCTCTGCTTTGTTCCCTACTCCCAGGCTTAGACAGCACTGTGGAAGTGGAGCAGCGAGACAAATCAACCAAACAGGCCCCACAGACAGCATTCAAAGAGGAGGTTGGTGATCAGCTGGTTGGTTGGTTCTCTTCCTTCTCTTTTATACCTTTAAGTTGGTAAGTCCTATTGAATAGTGGTGTGATATTATCATCTATATCCGGGCAGGGTCTTCATAACTAATATTAAGAAATTTAATTAATTATATAGAATGGAGCCGGCGATGTGTTACTGTTGCGAGATGTGGGAGCCGGTGGACCCCATTGAGGCTCACGGTGATTACATCTGCGGCAAGTGTTTGCTGCTAGAGGAACTCTGGCTCCATATTGAGGTGCTTGAGACCGAGCTTCAGACACTGCGACACATCAGGGAGGGGGAGAAGTTCCTGGACTCTATGTTTCAGGAGGTAGTCACACCCATGAATTTAATTAATTCAGATGTAGTCCGTGGTCAGGGACAGGACGGTGTGACTATGAGTGTGGCAGGTACAGGGATCCAGGAGGTAGTGTTGAAGGAGCCGCAGCCCTTGCTCTTGTCAAACAGTTTCGAGACTCTTTCTCCCTGTGAGGGTGGGAGCGGGAACTGCAGGGAGGATGAGCAACCTGGCCACAGCACCATGGAACAGGGGGCCATTCAAGTGGGGGGAGTAAAAAGAAATGTTGTAGTGGTACGGGATAGTATCATTAGGGGGATAGATAGGGTTCTCTGCAGTCAAGAGCGGGAGTCCCGAAGGCTGTGTTGTCTGCCTGGTGCCAGGGTTAAGGACATCTCTTCTGGGCTGGAAAGAAACTTGGAGGGGGAGGATCCAGTTGTCATGGTCCATGTTGGTAAAAACGACGTAGAGAGGACAAGGAAGAAGGTTCTGTTAAAGGAGTATGAACAGCTAGGGGTCAAATTAAAAAACAGAGCCTCAAGGGTAATAATCTCTGGATTATTACCTGAGCCACGAGCAAATTTGGCTAGGGTAAATAAAATCAGAGAGTTAAATGCGTGGCTCCAAGACTGGTGTGGGAAAAATGGGGTTTGCTTCTTGGGACACTGGCACCAGTACTGGGACAGGAGGGAGCTGTTCCATTGGGACGGACTTCACTTGGCCAGTGCTGGGACTAGAATCCTGGTGAATCAAATAACTAGGGCTGTAGAGAGGGCTTTAAACTAATTAGTGGGGGGGAGGTTTCAAGAGAGCAAAAAATAAAAATGACTACGGAGAAGGTCATAGACTTAAGTAGCAGTGGGGGAATTAAAAAACAGAGCGTGTCAGGAAGGGACAGAAGGTATGGAGTAAAAGGTGAAGTAGTAAAAGGGGAAAAAGCAGGAACTAAGTGTCACAAAACATATTTGAAAGTTCTTTATCTGAATGCACGTAGCATTCGTAACAAAATGGACAATTTAATGGCACAAATAACTACATATGGGTATGATCTTGTGGCCATTACAGAAACATGGCTGCAGGGTGACCATGACTCGGAATTAAATATACCAGGTTATTTAACAATCAGGAAGGACAGGCAGGAAGGAAGGGGAGGTGGGGTGGCTATGTTAATAAAGGAAGGAATCACTGTAATACAGAGAAATGATATTGGGTCAAAGGATCAGGATAGTGAAACAGTTTGGGTGGAGATAAGGAATTATAAGGGGAAAAAAACACTAGTGGGCATAGTCTATAGGCCTCCGAACAGTTGCAACTCTGTTGGACGGAGTATTAATCAGGAAATAGTTGAGGCTTGCAATAAGGGAACAGCTATAATTATGGGGGATTTTAACTATCATATTAACTGGACAAATCAAATTGGGCAGGGCAGCCTTGAGGATGAGTTCATTAAGTGTATTAGGGATGGGTTTCTTGAGCAGTATGTAACTGAACCGACCAGGGGGCAAGCAACCTTAGATTTGGTCCTGTATAATGAGACAGCATTAATAAAAAATGTCCTAGTAAAGGATCCCCTTGGAATGAGTGACCATAACATGGTTGAATTCCATATTCAATTAGAGGGTGAGAAGGTTGGATCTCAAACAAGCGTGGTGAGCTTGAATAAAGGAGATTATGAAGGTATGAGAGCGGAATTGATTAGAGTGGACTGGGAAAATAGATTAAAGGGTAAGCTGGTACATCGTCAGTGGTGTACATTTAAGGAGTTATATTACAACTTCCAAAAAATATATATTCCACTGAGGAAAAAAGGGTGTAAAAGAAAAGATAGCCATCCGTGGCTAAGTAAAGTAATTAAGGTTAGTATCCGACTAAAAACAAGGGCATATAAGGCAGCCAAATCTAGTGGGAGGATAGAGGATTGGGAAGTATTTAAAAGACAGCAAAAAAAAACTAAAAGGTTGATTAAGAAAGGGAAGATAGATTATGAAAGTAAATTAGCAAAAAATATAAAAACAGATAGCAAAAGTTTCTATAGTTATATAAAAAGAAAAAGGGTGGCTAAAGTAAATGTTGGTCCCTTAGAGGATAAGACTGGGAAATTAATGGTGGGAAACATGGAGATGGCAAAAACACTGAACAATTATTTTGTATCAGTCTTTACGGTAGAGGACACTAAGAATATCCCAACACTGGACAAACAGGGGGCTCTAGGGGGGGAGGAGCTAAATACGATTAAAATCACTAAGGAAGTGGTACTTGTTAAAATAATGGGACTCAAGGCGGATAAATCCCCTGGACCTGATGGCTTACATCCTAGGGTCTTGAGGGAAGTGACGGTAGGGATTGTGGATGCATTGGTAATAATTTTCCAAAACTCCCTGGAATCAGCAACGGTCCCGGCAGATTGGAAAACTGCTAATGTAACACCCTTATTTAAAAAGGGTAGTAGGCAGAAGGCTGGAAACTATAGACCTGTTAGCCTAACATCTGTGGTTGGTAAAATTTTAGAGTCCATTATTAAGGAGACAGTAACGGGACATTTGGATAAACATAATTTAACAGGACAAAGTCAGCATGGTTTTATGAAGGGGAAGTCATGTTTGACAAATTTGCTTGAGTTCTTTGAGGAAGTAACATACAGGGTGGATAAAGGGGAACCAGTGGACGTAGTGTATTTAGACTTCCAAAAGGCATTTGACAAGGTGCCACACAAAAGATTATTGCTCAAGATAAAAAAATCACGGGGTAAGAACATAACATAAGAACATAAGAATTAGGAGCAGGAGTAGGCCAATCGGCCCCTCGAGCCTGCTCCGCCATTCAATAAGATCATGGCTGATCTGATCCTAACCGCCAATCTACTATCACAGAACCATCTCCTGAATCTAACAGAATTAGACACACGAAATAGGAGCAGGATCAGGCTACACGGCCCCTGGGCCCGCTCCGCTACCCACAGAGCCATGACCGATCCGAACCTAGACTCATGTCCAAATTCCTGCCCGCTCCCCATACCCTTAATTCCCTTTACTTCTAGGAAACTGTCTATTTTGGGGGTAATATTCTGGCATGGTGGAGGATTGGCTATCTAACAGAAAGCAGAGAGTTGGGATATATGGTTCGTTCGTTCTCAGACTGGCAATCAGTAACTAGTGGTGTTCCGCAGGGGTCAGTGCTGGGTCCCCAACTCTTTACAATCTGTATTAACGATTTGGAGGAGGGGACCGAGTGTAACATATCAAAGTTTGCAGATGATACAAAGATGGAAAGGAAAGTAGTGAGTGAGGAGGACATAAAAAACCTGCAAAGGGACATAGACAGGCTAAGTAAGTGGGCAGAGATTTGGCAGATGGAATACAATACTGGAAAATGTGAGGTTATGCACTTTGGCAGGAAAAATCATAGAGCAAGTTATTATCTTAATGGCAAGAAACTGGAAAGTACTGTAGTACAAAGGGATCTGGGGGTCCTGGTGCACGAAACTCAAAAAGTTAGTATGCAGGTGCAGCAAGTGATCAAGAAGGCCAATGGAATGTTGGCTTTTATTGCTAGGGGGATAGAATATAAAAACAGGGAGGTATTGTTGCAGTTGTACAAGGTATTGGTGAGACCGCACCTGGAATATTGCATACAGTTTTGGTGTCCATACTTAAGAAAATACATACTTGCTCTCGAGTCAGTACAAAGAAGGTTCACTCGGTTAATCCCGGGGATGAGGGGATGGACATATGAGGAGAGGTTGAGTAGACTGGGACTCTACTCATTGGAGTTCAGAAGAATGAGAGGCGATCTTATTGAAACATATAAGATTGTGAAGGGGCTTGATCGGGTGGATGCGGTGAGGATGTTCCCAATGATGGGTGAAACTAGAACTAGGGGGCATAATCTTAGAATAAGGGGCTGCTCATTCAAAACTGAGATGAGGAGAAACTACTTCACTCAGAGGGTAGAAGGTCCATGGAATATGCTGCCCCAGCAAGTTGTAGAAGCTACATCATTATATAAATTTAAAACAGAAATAGACAGTTTCTTAGAAGTAAAGGGAATTAAGGGTTACGGGGAGCGGGCAGGAAATTGGACATGAGTCTAGGTTCGGATCGGTCATGGCCCTGTGGGTAGTGGAGTGGGCCCAGGTACCGTGTAGCCTGGTTCTGCTCCTACTTCTTTTGTTCTAATTATGTTAGATTTCAGGAGATGGTTCTATTCCTGTTCCTGGCTGGGGTGGAGATCACCTTTTACAGAAGGTAAGTACTGTAGAAAATATAGGGACAGAGTGATCTCCTGGACGAGTTTCGATCGCCGAGATGGGTCGGAGAGGAATTTCCCAGATTTCTCTCTCCCAAATTGGCCATTGGGTCTTTTATCTGGTTTTTCGCCTCTCCCGGGAGATCACCTGGATTCGGGTGGGATGGAGAGTGAAAGTAGATTTAGCCATGATCTTATTGAATGGTGGAGTAGGCTCGAGGGGCCGATTGGCCTACTCCTCCTATTTCTTATGTTCTTATGTTCACTTTAGGAAGGATATGAAGGCCTTAGAGAGGCTGCAGAAAAGATTTACCAGAATGGTACCAGGAATGAGGGACTTCAGTTATGTGGAGAGACTGGAGAAGCTGGGGTTGTTCTCCTTAGAGCAGAGAAGGTTAAGGGTAGATTTGATCGAGGTGTTCAAAATCGTGAGGGTGTCTGGACAGAGTAGATAGAGGGAAACTGTTCCCATTGGCGGAAGGCTCGAGAACCAGAGAACACAGATTTAAGGTGATTGGCAGAAGGTCCAAAGGCTCCTCACAGCTTACTGTCCCACCTAACTTTGTATCATCAGCAAACTTGGATACATTACACTCGGTCCCTTCATCTAGGTCATTAATATAGATTGTAAATAGCTGAGGCCCCAACACTGATCCACGTGGCACCCCACTAGATACAGCCTGCCAACCTGAAAAAGATCTGTTTATTCCTACTCTCTGTTTTCAGTCTGTTAACTATTATATTACCCCCAACCCCATGAGCCCTAATCTTGTGTAATAATCTTTTATGTGGCACCTTATCAAATGCCTTTTTGGAAATCCAAATATACTACATCCACTGGTTCCCCTCTATCTACCCTGCTAGTTACATCCTCAAAAAACTCTTAATAAATTTGTCAAACACGATTTCCTTTTCATTAAACCATGTTGACTCTGCCTAATCATGTTATGATTTTCGAAGTGACTTGATACCACTTCCTTAACAATGGATTCCAGCATTTTCCCGATGACATGTTGCTTTCAAAAGCTGTTATAATAATTTGTCCGTGACTACACAAACCACTCTGGGTCCAGGTATATTGTGTATCAGTAAAACAGTCTGTGACTACACAAACCACTCTGGGTACAGGTATACTGTATATCAGTAAAACAGTCCGTGACTACACAAACCACTCTGGGTCCAGGTATATTGTGTATCAGTAAAACAGTCCGTGACTACACAAACCACTCTGGGTACAGGTATATTGTATATCAGTAAAACAGTCCGTGACTGCACAAACCACTCTGGGTCCAGGTATATTGTGTATCAGTAAAACAGTCCATGACTACACAAACCACTCTGGGTCCAGGTATATTGTGTATCAGTAAAACAGTCCATGACTACACAAACCACTCTGGGTACAGGTATATTGTATATCAGTAAAACAGTCCGTGACTGCACAAACCACTCTGGGTCCAGGTATACTGTGTATCAGTAAAACAGTCCGTGACTACACAAACCACTCTGGGTCCAGGTATATTGTGTATCAGGAAAACAGTCCGTGACTACACAAACCACTCTGGGTACAGGTATATTGTGTATCAGTAAAACAGTCCGTGACTACACAAACCACTCTGGGTACAGGTATATTGTGTATCAGTAAAACAGTCCATGACTGCACAAACCACTCTGGATACAGGTATATTGTGTATCAGTAAAACAGTCCGTGACCACACAAACCACTCTGGATACAGGTATATTGTGTATCAGTAAAACAGTCCATGACCACACAAACCACTCTGGATACAGGTATATTGTGTATCAGTAAAACAGTCCATGACTGCACAAACCACTCTGGGTCCAGGTATATTGTGTATCAGTAAAACAGTCTGTGACTACACAAACCACTCTGGGTACAGGTATATTGTGTATCAGTAAAACAGGTTTATTAAGCATTAAAAATCCAGTACAAAGAAGTAGTACTTAACAAGAAGATAGCCACAGTCTGTTCGTTCAAACCCCGGCGTTCCTTCCGAGTGAGCGCGGCGCAAGTCTCCTGATGTATGTTGCTGTGTTCTGTTGACTCATGCGCGCTTCCTTGGGATCTTGCTGTGTTCTGTTGACCGAAGCACCTATCAATCTCTGGTTACATGGTGCGCTGCTTTCGATGTTCAAAACCTGTATCTTTATACTCTTTTCCCTCTCATTTTGCCTATGTGGCAGTAATTAACCCTCTAACACCTGGTAAAAAGTCTTGCTCCCTCGTTACCCATCTTATGACCTTGTTTGATCCTTCTGACTTTTTCTCTCTGCATTACAAAGTACCCTTATCTCAGATCTTCACTTTTCACAGAACACTTCCTAGAATGTTGACAAACAGTCTGTCCATCCTATAGCTGGACCAATGAAGGACGTCTCCAACTCTTATCTATCTCTCTAGTTTTTATCTCTTTAAGCATAATATTGCTGAATTCCTCGTCTCCATAAACTTAGCACAACATTCCATTACTTCAGTAATTTTAAACAGACGTTTTTAGTCAGGTTGGCATAATCCCATCCTGCTTTGCTCTCAGCCATTCTCCATTTTATACAGGCTTTTAGGCTCTTAACATACAATTTCACATATTATAGTTATATTAGAATGGTTATCGAATCTTAATAATGTTTACTAAATCCTACAGGTACACCCTATCCCACATATCCCGACCTTGAGGGCGAGGCATTTGCCGACCCCTCAAAACTAAAATCTTACATATGGATTATTTTTCTTCCGTTTATGTAACTCTAACATGTTCTGGGCTGTGATCATATTTAAATGTGATTGGGCATTGGACTTTAGGTGTTTCAGGTAGCAGGTGCAGAATAGTAAGCACATCATTACTACAAGTTGGGATATGACCAGTACATGGGAAATTATCCTAATCCAATGAGGAATTTCCATGTTTGTCCCTATGTTGTCTTATTAGTCCTAACAGTTTTTGACTCCCTACCTTGTGACATTTGTGTTTAACTGGGTAGATCTTAAATAAACCTCTGATCTTACATAGTTCTAAGTTTTACTACATGGGTTACATATCTCAAATACAAAATCATTACAAGTTGGAGAACAACCAGAGCGTGTGAAATAATACGAGCCGTCCTACGGATGAGACATAAACCGAGGCCCCTGTCTGCCCCCTCAGGTGGATGTAAAAGATCCCGTGGTGCTATTTCGAAGAAGTTATCCCCGGTGTTTTGAGCCCAATATTTATCCCTCAATCAACATGACGAAAAAACATTATCTGGTCATTATCAATTGCTGTTTGTGGGAGCTTGCTGTGCGCAAATTGGCTGCCGCGTTTCCCACATTACAAAAGTGACTACATTTCAAAAGTACTTCATTGGCTGTAAAGCGCTTTGGGACGTCCGGTGGTTGTGAAAGGCAGTTAAGAAGGCAAATGGTATGCTGGCCTTCATTACAACAGGATTTGAGTACAGGAGTAAAGAAGTCTTACTCCAATTATATCTTCTTCTTAGGCAGTCCCTTGGAACCGAGGATGACTTGCTTCCACATTAAAAATGAGTTCTCAGGTGTAAGGGTAAACCGGGAGAGCTTCTTCTCCCCAAGACGGACCCTCTGATATAAAGGTTCGACTGGATCCATGTTTATCTGTAATTTAAACAGAGGTCTGGTCGTCTTCCGAGCTCTTCCCCCTAGAGGAGAGGGTAGAATGGGGGTCTTTAGTGTTAAATGGTTTCACCTGGGTCCATTGCTTCCATCGCATACCCATCGGTTCTTGTAGACAAACACACGTATCACTTGTCATTAATACAGTACATGGCCCCATCCAACGGGCCCCATTCCCTTTCTTCCGATAACTTGCGTCATTACTTTTTGACCTATTCTGGGCAACTCGTCTGGTTTAAGTCCAGCATCCTGCCTTTCTAGATCTTTAATCTGTTGTTGGTTCCTCACTTCTTTATTTAGTGCCTGTACCTCCTGATTTAGTTGCACTAAGTATCGCCTTACTCTATCCTACACTGGTCCTGGTCTTAAATACATACTTTGGTTCTGTCTTCACAAAGGAGGACACAAATAACCTCCCAGAGATGTCGGGAACATAGGGTCTAATGAAAGGGAGGAACTGATAGAAATCAGTATTTGTAGGGAAATGGTGTTAGGGAAATTGACGGGATTGAAGGCCGATAAATCCCCAGGGCATGATAATCTACATCCTAGGGGACTTAAGGAAGTGGCCCTAGAAATAGTAGATGCATTGCTGATCATCTTCCAAAACTGGAAAGTACTGAAGTACAAAGGGATCTGGGGGTCCTGGTGCACGAAACTCAAAAGGTTAGTATGCAGGTGCAGCAAGTGATTAAGAAGGCCAATGGAATGTTGGCTTTCATTGCTAGGGGGATAGAATATAAAAATAGGGAGGTATTGCTTCAGTTGTACAAGGTATTGGTGAGACCGCACCTGGAATACTGCATACAGTTTTGGTGTCCATACTTAAGAAAAGACATACTTGCTCTCGAGTCAGTACAAAGAAGGTTCACTCAGTTAATCCCGGGGATGAGGGGATGGACATATGAGGAGAGGTTGAGTAGATTGGGACTCTATTCATTGGAGTTCAGAAGAATGAGAGGCGATCTTATTGAAACATATAAGATTGTGAAGGGGTTGGATCGGGTGGATGCGGGGAGCATGCTCCCGATGATGGATGAAACTAGAACTAGGGGGCATAGTCTTAGAATAAGGGGCTGCTCTTTCAAAACTGAGATGAGGAGGAATTACTTCACTCAGAGGGTGGTAGGTCCATGGAATATGCTGCCCCAAAAAGCTGTAGAAGCTACATCATTACATAAATTTAAAACAGAAATAGACAGTTTCCTAGAAGTAAAGGGAATAAAGGGTTATGGGGAGCGGGCAGGAATTTGGACATGAGTCTAGGTTCGGATCGGTCATGGCCCTGTGGGTAGCGGAGTGGGCCCAGGGGCCGTGTAGCCTGATCCTGCTCCTATTTCGTGTGTCTAATTCTGTTAGATTCAGGAGATGGTTCTGTGATAGTAGATTGGCGGTTAGGATCAGATCAGCCATGATCTTATTGAATGGCGGAGCAGGCTCGAGCAGCCGATTGGCCTACTCCTGCTTCTTATGTTCTTATTTTCTTATGTTCTAAAATTCGATTAGACTCTGGAACAGTACCCATGGATTGGAGGGTAGCTAATGTTACCCCGCTGTTCAAAAAAGGCGGTAGAGAGAAAACAGGGAATTACAGACCGGTAAGCCTGACATCGGTAGTGGGGAAAATGCTAGAGTCCATTAGAAAAGATGTAATAGCAGAGCACTTGGAAAACAGTGACAGGATCTGTAGTGTATGTACCTTGAAGAAGGAACTATATTCTGCAGCCCCTGTATACTGCAGTACCAGTAGTGACCACCCCTGTATATAAGCCTGTGAAGTAACTTTGTATAGTAGTTCCAGTTTTGTCTCCATTCAGTAAACACCTGTTATAACCAACTTCTGCAGTCCATGTCTCAATTACACACGGACATTACATTGGCGACGAACAGATCCAAACTTACCTACAGTTCTGCACCACCTCACGGGGATCCATCCCTGAAGCGAAGTTATTAGAGGTCAAAGCCAGAAGGAAGAAATCCAACAAAAAAGAACAAACAGAAGAAACAGGCGTCGACCGTGGGCAACCGCCCTCTGATTCATCGAATTCGAAGATTTGCAGGAGAGGCTGTCGAGAGCTGGGCTTGGTTCTCCAGTCTATGGTGTTCCAGCTAATCGGGCTGGTGGCAGGTAGTACACTGATCCTTCCTGGGCTGCGGCGGTCTAGAGCTCGATCAGGTGGCTTTTCAACGGGGCCGAGCAGCATTGTCGGGAAGAGGAGAGAGAGAGAGAGGGTGGAGCACACAGGGCGCAGCCGGTGCTACGAAGCCGGGCAGCGTACAGACCCGAGAAGAGGGAGGAAAGTGTCCCATAGGGTCTGCTCTGACGATGGGAACAGTAATTAAAATGAAAGAAATAGAAATTAGAAGCGCAGAAAGCCGTGAGGAGCTGCAGTTTGCCACGGGGACCGCGGAGAGCGGCGTTGGCAGCAGCGCGGGGGGAAGTGCGCGAAGACCATAGGGCGTCGCCATCAAGGCATAAAAACGCCAGTAACAGCACTAGCAGCAGCGGAAAAGACAGAAAGCGCGGGAGGCGCCATCTTAATCCAGCGGGGAAGAAGGAAAAGCGCGGGAGGCACCATTTTGTTCAATCGGGGAAGAAGGCAAAGCGTGGGAGGCGCCATTTTGTTCAATCGGGGAAGAAGGCAAAGCGCGGGAGGCGCCATCTTAGATCTCCAAGATGCTGAAGACTGGCAATATCACTGCCTTCGATAATGAAATAGAAGACTGGACCACGTATGTGGAAAGAGTCGAAGTATATTGCAAGGCAAATGAAGTAGCCGATGAGAAAAAGGCATCGGTACCACTAAACTTAATGGGCGCAAGAACGTACGGCCTATTGCGGAACCTGATCACTCCAGTCAAACCGATGGAGAAGAGTTTTAACGAAATTGTTGATATCTTACAGGAACACCTAAATCCTACACCGCTGCTGATAGCAGAAAGATTTAAATTCCACAAGAGAAATCAGCATAAAGATGAGAGCAATGCTGATTACCTTACGGAACTACACAAGCTATCAAAGCACTGCCAGTTTGGAGCAGGACTGGCAGATACCCTATGGGACAAATTTGTCTGTGGACTCCTGAGTGAAGGAACCCAGAAGAGGTTACTCTCAGAGAAAGAGCTGACGCTAGATAAGGCTTTCAGCGTGGCAGTATCGTATGAAGCAGCAGCAAGGGGAGCTGCAGAAATACAGCAAAAGCCACAGGAATACGGCACCTATGAAATGACATGGGGATTTGCAAAATGTTATCGCTGCGGCAGAACAACCCATGACCAGAAGAACTGCTGGTTCAAGGACAAAACATGCAGGCAATGCGGAAAGATGGGACACATTGCACGAGTTTGCAGGTCCAGGAAGAAGACTAATGACAACAAAAAGACTACTAAGGAAAAGTACAGGAAAGTACAAAAGATGACGGACAGTAGTTCCGAAGACCAGAAGAGCGATAGTGAATCCAGGAACAAGAGACTAAGCTGTCTCAAACTACACAATGTAATCGCAAAAGAGGATCACCGAACCATTTGGGTCACCCTCACGATAGCAGGGTCCCAAGTCAAAATGGAATTGGATACAGGATCAGCCCTGACCGTCATGAATCGACGAGACTACGAGCGCTATTCTCACACATACCCTTGAAAGAGACATCCATTGTCTTGAAGATGTATACGGGGCAGAAAGTATACCCCAGAGGGAAAATAAGGGTGCCTGTCGAATACAACGGCAAGGAAATACAGAAATTGTATCTGTACATACTGCAAGATGGTGGACCACCGTTATTGGGACGTGAATGGATCAGAAAGATAAGTTTAGACTGGCACTTCATTCAGGCACTGACTGTGGCTGGTAAAAAGGATGACGACGTCACACCTGGATGATTGTCAAAAATCTTAGCTAACGCTAAAGAGATATTTCAACAAGGACTGGGAACTCTTAAAGGCGTAACCGCCTCGATAAAAATAGAAGAGAATGCAATTCCCAAGTTTTTCAAAGCAAGACCGGTACCGTATGCAATTCGCCCAGCCGTCGAGGCAGAGCTGGAGAATCTGGAGAATGCAGGCGTGTTATCTAAGGTAGACTGGAGCGAGTGGGCGACACCCATCGTTCCTGTCATGACGAAAATGTTAAACAATAAGTCTGAGGAGCCAAGGAAGGTTCGCATCTGTGGGGACTTCAAGGTGACTGTGAACCCAGTCCTTCACACAGTACAGTATCCTCTTCCGAGGATAGAAGATATTTTCGCCTCACTATCTGGAGGGAAATGTTTTACAAAAATTGACCTAGCACAAGCATATTTGCAGATGGAGGTTGAAGAATCCACTAGGAAATATCTCACGATAAACACTCACAAAGGTCTTTACCAGTATAATCGACTGGTATTCGGAGTAGCATCAGTTCCGGCTATATGGCAAAGAGTGATGGAACAAGTCCTGCAAGGGATTCCGGGGACTCAGTGTTACTTGGACGACATCCTAGTGATAGGTGAAAATGACAGTGAACACCTTGCCAACCTAGAGCAGGTGCTCACTAGACTAAGAGAACATGGGCTACGAGCCAATCGCCCCAAGTGCGAGTTTTTTAAGAAACAAATATCGTATTGTGGCCACATGATTGATGAAGAGGGGTTACATAAGTCCCCTGACAAAATTGAAGCGGTAGTTAAGGCTCCAGCGCCTGAAAATATGTCGCAACTGAGGTCATTCCTCGGATTGGTGAATTGCTACCATAAGTTTTTGCCGAATTTGTCCACAATTCTGCACCCACTGAACGCCCTGCTACAAACTGGAGTAGCATGGAAATGGAGCGATGAATGTAAGCGAGCCTTTCAGAAGTGTAAAGGCCTGATCACTTCAAGAGAAGTATTGGCTCACTACAACCCATCACTACCGATAAGACTGGCGTGTGATGCGTCTCCCTACGGCGTTGGAGCGGTACTGTCACATAAATTCCTTGATGGTTCAGAGAGGCCGATAGCTTTTGCGTCACGCTCGTTAACTTCAGCCGAGCATAACTACGCCCAGATTGACAGAGAGGCCCTCAGCCTCGTGTGGGGGGTGAAGAAGTTCAATCACTACCTGCACGGACAGAAATTTACTCTACTAACTGATCATCAACCTCTTGTCTCCATTTTCAACCCTAAGAAGGGCGTCCCGATAATGACAGCACAATGGCTACAGAGGTGGTCCCTTTTCCTAGGGGCACACCAATATGACATTGAGTACAAAGGAACTAAACAGCATGGGAATGCTGATGGATTGTCGCGCCTACCATTGCCGACGGTGGAAGAAGCACCTGCAGTGGATCCTGTGGAGATATTCCACTCAACCATAGTCGAATGTCTACCTGTGACGAATGCAAACATAGAAAAGGAAACACGAAATGACCCGACACTCTCCAGGGTCTATGATTTAACGGTGAAGGGATGGCCAGCACATGGCGAACCACTGTTGCCAGCATTCTCGCTGAGAAGAGAACAGCTGTCAGTGTGCCGAGGAACCTTGATGTGTGGATCCAGAGTAGTAATTCCACCCAAATTGAAGGATAGAGTGCTCAATGAGCTTCATGAGGGTCATCTGGGAGGGGTAAAAATGAAGAACTTAGCCAGAGCGTTTGTGTGGTGGCCGGGAATCGATAGAGAAATCGAAGAGATGACCAAGAGCTGTACAGGATGCCAGAAGGTCCAAAACGCCCCACCACAAGCCCCTCTACATCCATGGGAGTGGCCCTCAGCTCCATGGCAAAGGGTACACATTGATTTTGCTGGTCCATTTATGGACTCGATGTTTTTAATTGCGGTGGATGCACATTCAAAGTGGCCAGAGGTAATAAAAATGTCCTCAACCACCACAGAAAAAACTATCACAGTCTTACGAACCATATTCGCCAGAAATGGGCTGCCTGAACAGATTTGCTCCGACAATGGACCACAGTTTGTGTCTGAAGAGTACCGGAGGTTCTTAAAGAACAATGGTGTTAAGCATTACACATCCGCCCCATATCATCCAGCCACCAATGGATTGGCTGAGAGGTTCGTTCAAACATTCAAGAAGGCTATCAAGGCAATGTGTAATGAAGACATACCCCTACAACACAAGGTGGATAACTTCTTGTTTGCCTACCGGAATGCGACACATGTGGTTACCAACCAAACTCCAGCCATGATGTTCTTCAATCGAAGACTAAGATGCCACTTGGATTTGGTTAAGCCAAACATCAGAAGAGATGTGGAGAACAGGCAGTTTCAGAATATGAATGAAAGGCCAACCAGGAGTTTCAAGATAGGTCAACCAGTTTTGGCCCGGGACTACCGCACAGAGAAATGGCAGCCAGGAACGATCTGCACACGGCAAGGACCTCTAATGTATACCGTGGACGTTGGAGAGAGCATTGTAAGATGCCATGCTGACCAGATTCTAGAATCACTGGAAAACATCAAATCTACACCACGATCCTATACACCTGGTGATGAAACCGAAGTACCAATTGCATCTACCTCAGAATCGGTGATATTGGAAGCAGACGAACCAAACAACGACATTGATCCCGAATCAACTTTGCCAGAAGAACCTGATACCCCAAAGAGGCGTTATCCGGACAGAATCAGGAAGCCTCCTCAAAGACTGAATTTATAATTGATTAACTTCAGCTAATGTATATAGCAACTGTAATTGTAAATATGTTATTTAATTATTAATCGAATGTTATGTACTGTTTAGCTAAAAGGGGAGGAATTGTAGTGTATGTACCTTGAAGAAGGAACTATATTCTGCAGCCCCTGTATACTGCAGTACCAGTAGTGACCACCCCTGTATATAAGCCTGTGTAGTAACTTTGTATAGTAGTTCCAGTTTTGTCTCCCTTCAGTAAACACCTGTTATAACCAACTTCTGCAGTCCGTGTCTCAGTTACACACGGACATTACAGGATCGGACAAAGTCAACATGGAGGGTCCCTAAACTTACATAGAAACATAGAAGATAGGAGCAGGAGTAGGCCATTTGGCCCCTCGAGCCTGCTCCGCCATTCAATGTTCAAGTTTCTGGAGTGGGACTTGAACCCACAACTTTGTGCCTCAGAGGCGAGAGTGCTACCAACTGAGTCACTGGCTGACACTAAAGAACATGCAGTTCTGACGAAAGGTCATCGACCTGAAACGTTAACTCTGTTTCTCTCTCCACAGATGCTGCCTGACCTGCTGAGTATTTCCAGCATTTTCTGTTTTTATTAAAGAAACAAGGGAGTGATTGCTGACAGGAGGAATGTTGGGTCGTCCTGCACATGCGCACCTCCCTGGCGGCTGAGGCAAAACATCCACTCGCCCCCACCTGAGCCGCGCACGCATACCAGATGTTCCGGCTCCGCATGCGCGCCCGATGTTCCAACCACGGGGTTTTGTGTGCTGAGCATGCGCGCTGTGGGCCGATCGGGACGGGCGATTGTGGAGCAGAAGGGAGAGCGCGGGGGCCATGAGCACATGCGCGGGACTCAGAGTCAACAGAGCGCATTCTGCAGTGCCGGGGCTTGTGGGTATTACAGCTGCCACTACTGCTGATATTTTCAACCAACCTGTGCAGCAGCTGGAGCCTGAAAATCAGCTTCACTGCCCCTAGGTTCGGAAAGGGGAACATTAAACAACAGTTTGCCTCTGATCCTTTTCTGAACTCATTTTACAGGGTTTTCGAAGTGGAGCAGTTACAGGCGGGAAGCTCAGACCAAACATCATGTCAACATCTGACAGAGTCGCTCGATTCATCAGGACCTGAATATCATCGGCCTTTGCACATGGAAGGAGAAAGCAGTGATCGCAGCGATGACAAATCGCACACGTGTTCGGTGTGTGGTCGCGGATTCAGCCGATCGCCTGACCTGGCGAGACACGTGTACCATCACACCGGGGAGAAAACGGGTAAAGGTGGGGACAGCGGGAAGGGATTCAGTTCCCCGTCTGCATTGGAAGTTCAATGGCGCAGTCGCAGCAGGGACAGTCCGTTCACCTGCTCCGTGTGTGGAAAGGGATTTGTTTATTCATCCCACCTGCAATCACACCAGAGAGTTCACACTGACGAGAGACCATTTCAGTGTTCTGACTGTGGGAAGAGTTTTAAAAGCTCCGGGAACCTGAAGGGACACTAGCTTGTTCACACTGATGAGAGACCATTCACCTGCACCGAATGTGGGAAGGGATTCACTCAGTCATCCAACCTCCTGTCACACCAGCGAGTTCACACTGGGGAGAGACCGTTCACCTGCTCCATGTGTGGGAAGGGATTCACTCATTCATCCAACCTCCTGTCACACCAGCGAGTTCACACCGGGGAGAGACCGTTCACCTGCTGCATGTGTGGGAAGGGATTCACTCATTCATCCACCATGCAGACACACCAGCTTGTTCACACTGACGAGAGACCCTTTAAATGTTCTGACTGGGAAGAGTTCTAAAAGCTCCGGGGAGCTCAAGCGACACCGGTTCCTCCACACTGGAGAGAGGCCATTCACCTGCTCCGTGTGTGGGAAGGGATTCACTGTGTCATCCACCCTCCTGTCACACCAGCTTGTTCACACTGACGAGAGGCCCTTTAAATGTTCTGACTGTGGGAAGAGCTTTAAAATCTCGAAGAGCCTTAAGGGACACCAGCGTCTTCACACTGATCATAGAATCTAACAGCACAGAAGGAGGTGATTCGGCCCATCGAGTCTGTGCTGGCTCTTTGAAAGAGCTGTCCAATTTAGTCCCACACCCCAGCTTTATCCCCAGAACTCTGCAAACTAGTCCTCTTCAAGGACATGTCCAATTACTGTTTGAAAGTTCCTGTGGAACCTGATTCCAGCATCCTTTCAGATGGTGCGTTCCAGATCTTAACAACCCTCTGTGTGAAAACAATTCTCCTCATTTCCCTCTAGTTCTTTTAGCAACATTTTAAATCTGAGACCTTTGGTTACCGACCCACTTGCCAGAGTGAACAGTTTCTCCCTACTTGCTCGATCAAAACCCCTCATCATTTTGAACACCTCTATTTGGTCTCCTCTTAACCTTCTCTGCTCTAAGGGGAACAATCCCAGCTTCTCCAATCTCTCCACATAACTGAAGTCCCTCATCCCTGGTACCATCCTGGTCAACCTCCTCTGCACCCTCTCCAAGGCCTTGACATCCTTCCTAAAGTGTGGTGCCCAGAACTGTATGCAAGACTCCAGCTGAGGCCAAAACCCTGCAGCTGTACAGAACCCTGGTTAGACCACACCTGGAGTACTGTGAGCAGTTCTGGGCACCACACCTTAGGAAGGATATATTGGCCTTGGAGGGAGTGCATCGTAGGTTTACCAGAATGATACCCGGACTCCAAAGGTTAAGTTACGAGGAGAGATTATACAAATTAGAGTTGTGGTCCCTAGAATTTAGAAAGTTAAGGGGTGATCTGATCGAAGTTTTCAGGATATTAAGGGGAACAGATAGGGTAGATAGAGAGAAACTATTTCCACTGGTTGGGGATTCTAGGATTAGGGGCATAGTCTAAAAATAGAGCCAGATCTTTCAGGAGTGAAATTAGGAAACACTTCTACACACAAAGGGTGGTAGAAGTTTGGAACTTCATTCTGCAAATGGAAATTGATGCGAGATCAATTGTTAATTTTAAATCTGAGATTGATAGGTTTTTGTTACCCAAAGGTATTAAGGGATATGGGCCAAAGGCGGGTGTATGGAGTTAGATCGCAGATCAGCCATGATCTCATTGAATGGCGGAACAGGCGCGAGGGGCTGAATGGCCTCCTCCTGTCCTATGTTCCTCACTAGTGATTTGTAAAGGTTTAGTGTAACTTCCTTGTTTTTGTATTCAATGGCACTATTTACAAAGCCAAGTATCCCACACACTTTCTGAACCACCTCACCAACTTGCCGCGGCACTTTCTAAGATTTGTGATTATGGACCCCCAGGTCCCTCTGCTCTTGCACCCCCTCAAAATAGTCCCATTTAGATTATACGGCCTCTCCCTGTTGTTTCTCCCAAAGTGCATCACTTCACACTTATCCTCATTTAATTTCATCTGCCTTGTGTCTGCTCATTTCAGTCTGTCTCTGTCCTTCTGAAGTCTGCTACTACTATGCTCACTATTTACTACGTTGCCAAGTTTTGTATCATCTGTAAACTTCAAACTTGTACACCTATACCCAAGTCCAGGTCAGTTATATATAACAAGAAAAGCAATGGTCCTAATCCCGACCCCTGGGGAACCCACTGCATACTTCCCTCCAGTCAGAAAAACATCCCTCAGCGCTGCTCACTGTCTCCTATCCCTCGGCCAATTATATACCCAAATTACCATCAGCCCTTTAATACCATGTGCTTCTATTCTCCAAATAAGTCTTTTATGTGGTACTTTATCAAATGTCTTTTGAAAGTCCATATGTATAACATCTACTGCACTACCTTCATCACTTGGTAAAATAATGGGACTCGAGGCGGATAAATCCCCTGGACCCGATGGCTTGCATCCTAGGGTCTTGAGGGAAGTGGCGGTAGGGATTGTGGATGCATTGGTAATAATTTTCCAAAACTCACTGGACTCAGCAAAGGTCCCGGCAGATTGGAAAACTGCTAATGTAACACCCTTATTTTAAAAGGGTAGTAGGCAGAAGGCTGGAAACTATAGACCTGTTAGCCTAACATCTGTGGTTGGTAAAATGTTAGAGTCCATTATTAAGGAGACAGTAATGGGACATTTGGATAAACATAATTTAATAGGACAAACTCAGCATGGTTTCATGAAGGGGAAGTCATGTTTGACAAATTTGCTTGAGTTTTTTGAGGAAGTAACATACAGGGTGGATAAAGGGGAACCAGTGGACGTAGTGTATTTAGACTTCCAAAAGGCATTTGACAAGGTGCCACACAAAAGATTATTGCTCAAGATAAAAATCACGGGATTGGGGGTAATATTCTGGTGTGGGTGGAGGATTGGCTCTCTAACAGAAAGCAGAGAGTTGGGATAAATGGTTCATTCTCAGATTGGCAACCAGTAACTAGTGGTGTTCCGCAGGGGTCAGTGCTGGGTCCCCAACTCTTTACAATCTATATTAACGATTTGGAGGAGGGGACCGAGTGAAACATATCAAAGTTTGCAGATGATACAAAGATGGGACGGAAAGTAGTGAGTGAGGAGGACATAAAAAACCTGCAAAGGGACATAGACAGGCTAAGCAAGTGGGCAGAGATTTGGCAGATGGAATACAATACTGGAAAGTGTGAGGTTATGCACTTTGGCAGGAAAAATCATAGAGCAAGTTATTATCTTAATGGCAAGAAACTGGAAAGTACTGTAGTACAAAGGGATCTGGGGGACCTGGTGCACGAAACTCAAAAAGTTAGTATGCAGGTGCAGCAAGTGATCAAGAAGGCCAATGGAATGTTGGCTTTTATTGCTAGGGGGATGGAATATAAAAACAAGCATGTATTGCTGCAGTTGTACAAGGTATTGGTGAGACCGCACCTGGAATACTGCATACAGTTTTGGTGTCCATACTTAAGAAAAGACATACTTGCTCTCGAGTCAGTACAAAGAAGGTTCACTCGGTTAATACCGGGGATGAGGGGGTGGTCATATGAGGAGAGGTTGAGTAGATTGGGACTCTACTCATTGGAGTTCAGAAGAATGAGAGGCGATCTTATTGAAACATATAAGATTGTGAAGGGGCTTGATCGGGTGGTTGCGGTGAGGATGTTCCCAATGAAGGGTGAAACTAGAACTAGGGGGCATAATCTTAAAATAAGGGGCTGCTCTTTCAAAACTGAGATGAGGAGAATCTTCTTCACTCAGAGGGTGGTAGGTTTGTGGAATTTTCTGCCCCAGAAACCTGTGGAAGCTACATCATTAAATAAATTTAAAACAGAAATAGTTAGTTTCCTAGAAGTAAAGGGAATTAAGGGTTACGGGGAGCGGGCAGGAAATTGGACATGAGTCTAGGTTCGGAATGGTCATGGTCCTGTGGGTAGTGGAGTGGGCCCAGGGGCCGTGTAGCCTGGTTCTGCTCCTACTGTGTTCTAATTCTGTGTTAGATTTCAGGAGATGGTTTTATTCCTGTTCCTGGCTGGGGTGGAGATCGCCTTTACAGAAGGTAGAAAATATAGGGACAGAGTGATCTCCTGGAAGAATTTCGATCGCCTAGATGGGTCGGAGAGGAATTTCCCAGATTTTTTTCTCCCAAATTGGCCATTGGGTCTTTATCTGGTTTTTCGCCTCTCCCGGGAGATCACATGGGTTCGGGTGGATGCAGAGTGATAGAAGATTTGAGGTTAGGATCAGATCAGCCATGATCTTATTGAATGGTGGAGCAGGCTCGAGGGGCCGATTGGCCTACTCCTGCTCCTATTTCTTATGTTCTTATGTAACCCTCTGTTACTTCATCAAAGAACTCAAACAGTTTAGTCAGACATGATTTACCTTTAGCAAATCCACTGGCTGCCCCTTATTAACCCATGCTTCTCCAAGTGAGAATTAATTTTGTCCTTGACAATGGTCTCTAGTCGTTCACCCACCACTGACATTAGACTGATTGGCCTGTAGTTACCAGGTTTATCCTTCTTCCCTTTTTTAAACAGGGGTGTAACATTTGCAATCCTCCAGTCTTCTGGCACCACTCCCCTATATCTGAGGGAGATTGAAAGATTGTGGTCGGAGCTTCTGTTATTTCCACCCTAGCTTCCCTCAGCAATCTAGGATGCATCGCATCTGGACCGGGTGACTTGTTAACTTTGAGTGATGACAACCTATTTAGCACCTCCTTGCTATCCATTTTTATCCAATTTCTCTACTCCCCCCTCCTCTACTGCGACATTAACTTCATCCTCTTTTGTGGAGACAGATGCAAAGTATTCATTCAGTACCTCAGCCACACCCTCTCCCTCCGTATGATCATAATACAGTCAAGCAGAGTCAGCATGGTTTTATGAAAGGGAAATCATGTTGACAAATTTGCTGGAGTTCTTTGAGGATGTAACGAGCAGGGTGGATAAAGGGGAACCAGCGGATGTGGTGCATTTGGATTTCCAGAGGGCATTCGATAAGGTGCCACATAAAAGGTTACTGCACACGATAAGAGCTCACGGGGTTGGGGGTAATATATTAGCATGGATAGAGGATTGGCTAACTAACAGAAAACAGAGAGTTGGGATAAATGGGTCAAATGCAGGACGGATGTTCCCGATGGCCGGGGAGTCCAGAACCAGGGGTCATAGTCTAAGGATAGGGGGTAAGCCATTTAGGACAGAGATGAGGAGGAATTTCTTCACCCAGAGAGTGGTGAACCTGTGGAATTCTCTACCACAGAAGGCGGTGGAGGCCAATTCATTAAATATATTCAAGAAGGAGTTGGATATATTTCTTAAGGCTAAAGGGATCAAGGGATATGGGGAGAAGGCAGGGACAGGGTACTGAATTTGGATGATCAGCCATGATCTCATTGAATGGCAGAGCAGGCTCGAGGGGCCAAATGGCCGACTCCTGCTCCTATCTTCTATGTTTCTATGTATTTTCAGGTTGGCAAACTGTAAGAAAAGTAAAAAAGCAAATTATTATTTAAATGGAGAGAGATTACAAAATGCTGCAGTACAGAGTGACCTGGGGGTCCTTGTTCATGAAACACAAAAAGTTAGCATGCAGGTATAGCAAGTAATCAGGAAGGCAAATGAAATGTTGGCCTTTATTGCAAGGGGGCTGGAGTATAAAAGCAGGGAAGTCCAGCTACATCTGTACAGGGTATTGGTGAGACCACACCTGGAGTACTGCGTACAGTTTTGGTCTCCTTATTTAAGGCATTGGAGGAAGTTCAGAGACGATTCACGAGGTTGATTCCTGGGATGAGGGGGTTGTCTTATGAGGAAAGGTTGAGCAGGTTGGGCCTATACACATTGGAGTTTAGAAGAATGAGAGGTGATCTTATTGAAACATATAAGATACTGAGGGGGCTCGACAGGGTAGATGCAGAGAGGATGTTTCCCCTCGTGGGGAAATCTAGAACTCGGGGGCACAGTTTCAGAATAAAGGGTCGCCCTTTTAGAACTGAGATGAGGAATTTCTTCTCTCAGAGGGTCGTAAATCTGTGGGATTCTCTGCCCCAGAGAGCTGTGGAGGCTGGGTCATTAAATACATTTAAGGTGGAGAGAGACAGATTTTTGAACGATAAGGGAGTGAAGGGTTATGGGGAGTGGGCAGGGAAATGGAGCTGAGCCCAAGATCAGATCAGCCATGATCTCATTAAATGGCGGAGCAGGCTCGAGGGGCCAAATGGCCGACTCCTGCTCCTATTTCTTATGTTCTTATGATGAGCCCCTATTTGGTCGCTAATCGGCCCCACCATTCCTTTAACTATCCTTTTACTTTTCATATGTTTATAGAAAATTTTTGGGTACCCTTTTATATTACCCCCTAATCTTTTCTCATATTCTCTTTGCCCTTCTTATATCCTGTTTCAATTTCCCCCGCACTCTCTGTATTCTGCCTGGTTTTTGACTGTATTCTGTACCTGACATTTGTCGTAAACCTCCTTTTTCTGTTTTATTCTAACCTCTATATCCATTGTCATCGGGAGCTCTAGCTTTGGATGGCCCATCTTTCCTCCTTATGGGAATATGCTTGGTTTGTACCTGAACTATCTCAGCCTTGAGGGCCTGCCATTGGTCATTCACTGTTTTCCTGGACAATCTTTGTTTCCAGTCCACCTGTGCTCGATCCCTTCTCAATCACTGAAACTGGCTCTCTTCCAGCTGGGTATTTTCACCGTTGATTTTATTTTGTCCCTTTCCATAACTTTTTTTTAATTCATTGATGGGATGTGGGCGTCGCTGGCTGGCTAGGCCTGCATTTAGTGCCCATCCCTAATTGCCCTTGAGAAGATGGTGGTGAGCCGCCTTGAACCGCTGCAGTCCATATGGTGTAGGTACACACACAATGCTGTTAGGAAGGGAGTTCCAGGATTTTGGCCCAGCGACAGTGAAGGAACGGCGATACAGGTCCAAGTCAGGATGGTGTGTGGCTTGGAGGGGAACTTGTAGGTGGTGATGTTCCCATGCGTCTGCTGCCCTTGTCCTTCTAAGTGGTAGAGGTCGCGGGTTTGGAAGGTGCTGTTGAAGGAGCTTTGGCGAGTTGCTGCAGTGCATCTTGTAGATGGTACACACTGCAGCCACAGTGCGCCAGTGGTGGAGGGAGTGAATGTTGAAGATGGTGGATGAAGTGCCAATCAAGCGGGCTGCTTTATCCTGAATGGTGTCGAGCTTCTTGAGTGTTGTTGGAGCTGCACTCATCCAGGCAAGTGGAGAGTATTCCATCACACTCCTGACTTGTGCCTTGTAGATGGTGGAAAGGCTTTGGGGAGTCAGGAGGTGAGACACTCGCCACAGAATTCCCAGCCTCTGGCCTGCTCTTGTAGCCACAGTATTTATATGGCTGGTCCAGTTCAGTTTCTGATCAATGGTAACCCCCAGGATGTTGATAGTGGGGGATTCAGCGATGGTAATGCCATTGAATGTCAAGGGGAGATGGTTAGATTCTCGCTTGTTGGAGATGGTCATTGCCTGGCACTTGTGTGGTGCGAATGTTACTTGCCACTTGTCAGCCCAAGTCTGAATGTTGTCCAGGTCTTGCTACATATGGACACGGACTGCGTCAGTATCTGACGAGTCTCGAATGGTGCTGAACAGTGTGCAATCATCAGCGAACATCCCCACTTCTGACCTTATGATGGAGGGAAGGTCATTGATGAAACAGCTGAAGATGGTTGGGCCTAGGACACTGCCCTGAGGAACTCCTGCAGTGATGTCATGTGATTGAGATGAATGACCTCCAACAACCACAGCCAACTTCCTTTGTGCTAGGTATGATTCCAACCAATGCAGAGTTTTCCCCTTGATTCCCATTGACTTCAGTTTTGCTAGGGCTCCTTGATGCCACACTCGATCAAATGCTGCCTTGATGTCAAGGGCAGTCACTCTCACCTCACCTCTTGAGTTCAGCTCTTTTGTCCATGTTTGGACCAAGGCTGTAATGAGGTCAGGAGCTGAGTGGCCCTGGCGGAACCCAAACTGGGCGTCAGTTAGCAGGTTATTGCTGAGTAAGTGCCGCTTGATAGCACTGTCGACGACACCTTCCATCACTTTGCTGATGATTGAGAGTAGACTGATGGGACGGTAATTGGCCGGGTCGGATTTGTCCTGCTTTTTGTAGACAGGACATACTTGGGCAATTTTCCACATTGCCGGGTAGATGCCAGTGTTGTAGCTGTACTGGAACAGCTTGGCTAGGGGCGCAGCTAGTTCTGGAGCACAAGTCTTCAGTACTATTGCCGGAATGTTGTCAGGGCCCATAGCCTTTGCAGTATCCAGTGTCTTCAGCCGTTTCTTGACATTACGTGGAGTGAATTGAATGGGCTGAAGACTGGCATCTGTGATGCTGGGGACCTCAGGAGGAGGCCGAGATGGATCATCCACTCGGCACTTCTGGCTGAAGATAGTTGAAAATGCTTCAGCCTTGTCTTTTGCACTCACGTGCTGGGCTCCACCATCATTGAGGATGGGGATATTTTTGGAGCCTCCTCCTCCTGTTAACTGTTTAATTGTCCACCACCACTCACGACTGGATGTAGCAGGACTGCAGAGCTTTGATTTGATCCGATGGTTGTGAGATCGCTTAGCTCTGTCTATCGCATGTTGCTTCCGTTGTTTGGCATGCAAGTAGTCCTGTGTTGTCGCCTCACCAGGTTGACGCCTCATTTTTCGGTATGCCTGGTGCTGTTCCCGGCATGCTCTCCTGCACTCTTCGTTAAACCAGGGTTGATCTCCCGGCTTGATGGTAATGGTAGAGTGAGGGATATGCCGGGCCATGAGGTTACAGATTGTGGTTGAATACAATTCTGCTGCTGCTGATGGCCCACAGCGCCTCATGGATGCCCAGTTTTGAATTGCCAGATCTGTTCAAAATCTGTCCCATTTAGCACGGCGGTAGTGCCACACAACATGGTGGAGGGTATCCTCAACATGAAGACGGGACTTCGTCTCCACAAGGACTGTGCGGTGGTCACTTCCACCAATGCTGTCATGGACAGATACATCTGCAACAGGTAGATTGGTGAGGACGAGATCAAGTAGGTTTTTCCCTCTTGTTGGTTCCCTCACCACCTGTCGCAGACCAAGTCTGGCAGCTATGTCCTTTAGGACTCGGCCAGCTCGGTCAGTTGTGGTGCTACCGAGCCACTCTTGGTGATGGACATTGAAGTCCCCCACCCAGAGGACATTTTGTGCCCTTGCTACTCTCAGTGCTTCTTCCAATTGGTGTTCAACATGAAGGAGTACTGATTCATCAGCTGAGGTAGGTGGTAATTAGTAGGAGGTTTCCTTGCCCATGTTTAATTTGATGCCATGAGACCTCATGGGGTCCTGAGTCAATGTTGAGGACTCCCAGGGCTACTCCCTCCTGACTGTATACCACGGTGCCACCACCTCTGGTGGGTCTGTCCTGCCGGTGGGACAGGACATACCCAGGGATGGTGATGGTGGTGTCTGGGACATTGGTTGTAAGGTATGATTCAGTAATTATGACTATGTCAGGCTGTTGCTTGACTAGTCTGTGGGACAGCTCTCCCAATTCTGGCACAAGCCCCCAGATGTTGGTAAGGAGGACTTTGCAGGGTCGACAGGGCTGGGTTTGTCGTTGTCGTTTCCGGTTCCGAGGTCGATGCCGGTTGGTCCGTCCGGTTTTATTCTTATTGTTTTTCGTAGCGGTTGTTCACAACTGAGTGGCTTGCTGGGCAATTTCAGAGGGCGGGTTGTCTTATGAGGAAAGGTTGGACAGGCTAGGCTTGTATCCGCTGGAGTTTAGAAGAGTAAGAGGTGACTTGATTGAAACATATAAGATCCTGAGGGGTCTGGACAGGGTGGATGTGGAGAGGATGTTTCCTCTTGTGGGAGAATCTAGAACTAGGGGTCACTGTTTAAAAATAAGGGGTCGCCCATTTAAGACAGAGATGAGAATTTTTTTCTCAGAGGGTCGTGAGACTTTGGAACTCTCTTCCTCAGAGGGCGGTGGAAGCAGAGTCTTTGAATATTTTTAAGGCAGAGGTAGATAGATTCTTGATAAGCAAGGGGGTGAAAGGTTATCGGAGGTAGGTGGGAATGTGGAGTAATCAGATCAGCCATGATCTTATTGAATGGTGGAGCAGGCTCGAGGGGCCGAGTGGCCTACTCCTGCTCCTAATTCGTATGTGACCTATGCCCATTAACTCCCAGATCCCTCTGTCCCTGCACACTGTTTAAAACTGTGCCATTAAGTGTATATTGCCTCTCCCTGTTCCTTCTGCCAAAATGCATCACCACACACTTTGATTGGGTCGATTGGGCTTATACTCGCAGGAGTTTAGAAGAATGACACGGGATCTCATTGAAACTTATAAAATTCTAACAGGACTAGACGGACTAGATGCAGGAAGGATGTTCCCGATGGTCGGGGAGTCCAGAACCAGGGGTCACAGTCTAAGGATAAGGGGGAAGCCATTTAGGACAGAGATGAGGAGGAATTACTTCACCCAGAGAGTGGTGAACCTGTGGAATTCTCTACCACACTGGGCAGTTGAGGCCAATTCATTAAATATATTCAGGAAAGAGTTGGATATATTTCTTAAGGCTAAAGGGATCAAGGGATATGGGGAGAAGGCAGGGACAGGGTACTGAATTTGGATGATCAGCCATGATCTCATTGAATGGCGGAGCAGGCTCGAGGGGCCGAATGGCCTACTCCTGCTCCTATTTCTTATGTTCTTATAAGTGCAAGTCTATCTTGAACCCACAACCTTCTGACTCTGCTATCCACTGAGCCACAGCTGACTCCAGTCTTTTACACAGTTTCATCATAACTTTCTTGCTTTTGCACTCTACGCCTCTCCTAAAGCAGGGGAGTTATGATGAATTGTTAAACAGTTTTATTTTGCAGAGTGACCTAGGCTGTCTGTAGGAAACAATTTTGCATTTGAAAGCAGCTTGTATTGTGAAGCTTGTGCCCCTTTGCCAGGCCCGCTGCCTGCGGCCCCTCTCCCAGATTCCAGCCCCAGCTCTGTGCTGACTGAGCTGCTCTCACCTGGGGACAGTGCGTCACAATCGGCCCCAGCGCACCTGAGCTGGAGAGGAGGCCCCGCCCCCTTGCCGCGCCGCCATTGGTTGGAGGACCAGGCCGCCCAGTTCAGTCCTCCCACCTCAGCCCTCTTCCTATTGGTCAGAGCTCCTGTCAGTCAGAGGCCCGGGCCGGCCTACATCCACCTGAATTGGCCTCTTCCGTTGATGACGTCAGAATCGGGCCCCCACCCACCATCGCCGGGGAGGGAGGGAAGGTCCCGCCCCCTAGCCACGCCGCCATTGGTTGGAGGACCAGGCCGCCCAGTTCAGCTCTCTTCCTTTTGAAGAAGGGTCAAACCCGAAACGTCAACTCAAATTTCTCTCCACGGATGTTGCCTGACTTGCTGAGTTTTTCCAGCATTTTCTGTTGTTATTTCAGCTCTCTTCCTATTGGTCAGCGCTCCCGTCAGTCAAAATCACATTGCTGCGGCTCAATCCGCTCCGTTCGGCGTCCGCGGAGGTCCCGCCCGCCCGACTCTCAGGTTTGGTTTTTCTCGTATTTTACTTTATAATCTCGCGCTCCGCTCCGCTCCCTCACCTCGATTTAAAGCGTCAACTCAAATTTCTCTCCACGGATGTTGCCTGACCTGCTGAGTTTTTCCAGCATTTTCTGTTGTTATTTCGGATTTCCAACATTTGCAGTATTTTGCTATCGTTTCTTGACCTTACCCCGGCCGCTGATTCCGCCTCTTCACCGGGCCCGGCCTTCCGTCTGCTCCCCGGAGGCCCCGCGCAGGCGCACTGGCAGTCTGGTTTTGTGGTGGGCCCGAATGAGCATGCGCGGCCCCGCCTCTCCACATTTAAAGGGACACCCACCCCCTCAACATTTAAAGGGACACCCACCCTCTCCACATTTAAAGGGACACCTACCCCCTTCACATTTAAAGGGACACCCACCCCCTCCACATTTAAAGGGTCACCCACCCCCTCCACATTTACAGGGTCACCCACCCCCTCCATATTTAAAGGGACTCCCTCCCCCCTCTCGTGTGTTCTTCTGATTAAAGGGTCTGTGACAATTCCCCCCACCACCGCACTTTAGCAAGGATGTGAAAGACCTTGAGAGCCAGCTAGTGGCTCAGTTGAGAGCACCCTCATCTCTCAGTCAGAAAGTTGTGGGTTGAAGGTCCCCACTCCAGGGACTCGAGCACATAAACCTAGGCTGACGCTCCGGGGCAGTGCCGAAGGAGCGCCGGCTTGTCGGAGGGGCGGAGCCCTGTCGGAAGGGCAGTACTGAGGGAGTGCCGCACTGTCAGAGGGGCAGTACTGAGGGAGCCCCGCACTGTCGGAGGGGCAGTACTGAGGGAGCCCCGCACTGTCGGAGGGGCAGTACTGAGGGAGCCCCGCACTGTCGGAGGGGCAGTACTGAGGGAGCGCCGCACTGTCGGAGGGCCATCTTTCGGAAGAGATGTTCAGGTGGACATAAAAGATCCCATTATTTCGAAGAAGGGCAGGAGAGTTATCCCCGGTGTCCTGGCCATTATTTATCATGCAAATTGGCTGCAGTGTTTCCCACATTACAACAGCGACTACTCTTCAAAAAGTAATTCATTGGCTGTAAAACCGTTGGTCGTGAAAGGCGCTGTATAAAGGCCAGTCTTTCATAAGAACATAAGAAATAGTAGCAGGAGTAGGCCATACGGCCCCTCGGGCCTGCTCCGCCATTCAATAGGATCATGGCTGATCTGAATCTGGACTCACGTCCACTTCCCTGCCCTCTCCCCGTAACCCCTAATTCCCTTATCTGCTAGGAAAATGTCTATCTCCATTTTAAATTTATTTAATGTTGCAGCTTCCACAGCTCTCTGGGGTAGCAAATTCCATAGATTTACTACCCTCTGAGTGAAGAAGTTTCTCCTCATCTCAGTTTTGAAAGGGCAGCCCCTTATTCTAAGATTATGCCCCCTAGTTCTAATCTCACCCATCAGTGGAAACATCCTCCCCGCATCCACCCGATCAAGGCCCCTCACAATCTTATATGTTTCGATAAGATCGCCTCTCATTCTTCTGAATTCCAATGAGTCGAGTCCCAACCTACTCAACCTTTCCTCATACGTCAACCCCCTCATCCCTGGAATCAACCGAGTGAACCTTCTCTGAACCGCCTCGAGAGCAAGTATATCTTTTCTTAAATATGGAAAGCAAAACTGCATGCAATATTCCAGGTGTGGCCTCACCAATACCCTGTATAACTGAAGCAAGACTTCCCTGCTTTTATACTCCATCCCCCTTGCAATAACAGCCAAGATTCCATTGGCCTTCCTAATCACCTGCTGTACCTGCATACTAACCTTCTGTGTTTCATGCACCAGGACCCCCAGATCCCTTTGTACTGTAGCACTTTGCAGTTTCTCGCCCTTTAGATAATAACTTGCTCTTTGATTTTTTCTGCCAAAGTACATAACCTCACACTTGCCAACATTATATTGCATCTGCCAAATCTCTGCCCACTCACTTAGCCTGTCTATGTCCTTTTGCAGGTTTTTTATGTCCTCCTCACTCACTGCTTTCCCTCCCATCTTTGTATCGTCGGCAAACTTGGATATGTTGCACTCGGTCCCCTCCTCCAAATCGTTAATATAGATTGTAAAGAGTTGGGGTCCCAGCACTGACCCCTGCCGAACACCACTAGTTACTGATTGCCAACCCGAGAATGAACCGTTTATCCCAACTCTCTGTTTTCTGTTAGATAGCCAATCTTCCACCCATGCCAGTATATTACCCCCAATCCCGTGGTTTTTTATCTTGTGCAGTAATCTTTTCTGTGGCACCTTGTCAAATGCCTTTTGGAAGTCTTTATTTTCTCTGCTGTATTTACATTAATTATTTATATAAACCTGTTTTACTGTCTCTTGCAAGGGGAGGAACTGCAGACGGGCAGCTTAACGCAAACTTCACACGACGATCTGACAGAGTCACTCGATTCATCAGGACCTGAATATCATCGCCATATGGAAGCGGAAAGCAGCAATCAGAGTGCGGGCAAACTGCACACGTGTCTTGTGTGTGGACGTGGATTCAACCAAAGGTGCAGCCTGGGGAGGCACAAGTGTAACCAAAGCGAGGAGAATCTGTGCAAATGTCGGGAATGCGGAAAGGGATTCAGTTGCCTCTCCAAGCTGGAGACTCCTAAACGCAGTCACTCTGTGAAATGGCCGTTCACCTGCTCCGTGTGTGGGAAAGGATTCACTCATCCCTCCACTCTGCGGGAACACCAGCTGGTTCACACTGATGAGAGGCCGTTTAAATGTTCCGAATGCGACAAGAGTTTCAAATGCTCCAAGATCCTGGAGAAGCATCGACGCATCCACACCGGGGAGAGGCCGTTCAGCTGCTTTCACTGCGGGAAGAGGTTTACGCACTCATCCAGTCTTCGGAAACACCAGTTCACGCACACCGGGAAGAGTCCGTTCCCCTGCTCAGTGTGTGAAAAGGGATTCACCAGTCCATCTCACCTGCTGACACACCAGCGCACTCACACTGGGGAGAGGCCATTCAGCTGCTCTCACTGCGGGAAGAGGTTTACGCACTCATCCAATCTTCGGATACACCAGCGCACTCACACTGGGGAGAGGCCGTTCAGCTGCTCTCACTGCGGGAAGAGGTTTACGCACTCATCCACTCTTCAGATACACCAGCGCACTCACACTGGGGAGAGGCCGTTCCCCTGCTCAGTGTGTGAAAAGGGATTCACCACTTCAACTCACCTGCTGAGACACCAGCGAGTTCACACCTGAGCGCACTGGTCCCATTCTGCTGTCAATCACATGAAGGACTGTTCTGTGTTAATAATGGCAATTACGGGGTTGTCGGGGGGGGGGCAGTTTGAAAACGCTGATAATAACACCAGTAACTAGGCTGGAGTTTAAGAGGGGTCAGCCTTGGCTCAGTGAGCGACACTCCCACCTCTCGAGTCAGAAGGTCGTGGGTTTGAGTCCCACTCTGGAGACTTGAGCACGTAATCTAGGCTGACACTCCATGGCAGTACTGAGGGAGAGCTGCCCTGTCAGAGGTGCCATCTTTCAGATGTGACGTTAAACCGCTGCCCCGTCTGCCCTCTCAGGTGGGTGTAAAAGATCCTGTGGCCGCTATTTTGAAAAACGGAAGGGAGAAAGGATCTCGACTTGGAAGATGAGGAAGTAGATGTGAAACTGTAATGTCACTTGAAATGATTGTAAGACTGAATTTAACTGTGACTGTAATAATTGTGTTTTGTAGGTAACAGAGCGTGGGGAAAAACCAGTACGAATCCAGTATGAGGTGATTTTGGTGGTGCCTCCTGTGTCACTACCACCACAACTACCATGCTTTACGGGTCTAACAGGACCTGTCCCATCAACCAACACGTTTTTAAGTACGAGCTGCACAGTTATGTGGCACAATTCAGACCCGACATTCCCCTATTGTTTGAGGGTTTCAGTGAGCTCATGATACGACTGAACTCCTCCCTAAAGCATTTTTTATGTTTTGGAGCAAGACAACTGGAGAATAGATATTGAAATTGAAAGCAGAAGGGACAACACACACTGGTGGGATATTGAGCTTAATACATCAGCATGCCCTTAGGCTCGTATTATTTCACACGCTCTGGTTGTTCTCCAACTTGTAATGATTTTGTATTTGAGATATGTAACCCATGTAGTAAAACTTTGAACTATGTAAGATCAGACGTTTGTTTAAGATCTACCCAGTTAAACACAAATGTCACAAGGTAGGGAGTCAAAAATTGTTAGGACTAATAAGACAACATAGGGACAAACATGGAAATTCCTCATTGGATTAGGATAATTTCCCATGTACTGGTCATATCCCAACTTGTAGTAATGATGTGCTTACTATTCTACACCTGCTACCTGAAACACCGAAAGTCCAATGCCCAATCACATTTAAATATGATCACAGCCCAGAACATGTTAGAGTTACACAAACGGAAGAAAAATAATCCATATGTAAGATTTTAGTTTTGAGGGGTCGGCAAATGCCTCGCCCTCAAGGTAGGGATATGTCGGATAGGGTGTACCTGTAGGGTTTAGTAAACATTATTAAGATTCGATAACCATTCTAATATAACTATAATATGTGAAATTGTATGTTAAGATCCTAAAAGCCTGTATAAAATGGAGAATGGCTGAGAGCAAAGCAGGATGGGATTATGCCAACCTGACTAAAAACCTCTGTTTAAAATTACTGAAGTAATGGAATGTTGTGCTAAGTTTATGGAGACGAGGAATTCAGCAATATTCTGCTTAAAGAGATAAAAACTAGAGAGATAGATAAGAGTTGGAGACGTCCTTCATTGGTCCAGCTATCGGATGTCCGACTGTTTTGTCAACATTCTAGGAAGTGTTCTGTGAAAAGTGAAGATCTGAGATAAGGGTACTTTGTAATGTAGGGAGAAAAAGTCAGAAGGATCAAACAAGGTCATAAGATGGGTAACGAGGGAGCAAGACTTTTTACCAGGTGTTAGAGGGTTAATTACTGCCACGTAGGCAAAACGAGAGGGAAAAGGGTATAAAGATACAGGTTTTGAACATCGAAAGCAGCGCACCGTGTAACCAGAGATTGATAGGAGCTTCGGTCAACAGAACACAGCAAGATCCCAAGGAAGCGCGCGTGGGTCAACGGAACACAGCAACATACATCAGGAGACTTGCGCCGCGCTCACTCGGAAGGAACGCCGGGGTTTGAACGAACAGTCTGTGACTATCTTCTTGTTAAGTACTACTTCTTTGTACCGGATGTTTAATGTTTAATAAACCTGTTTTACTGATACACAATATACCTGGACCCAGAGTGGTTTGTGTAGTCACAGACTGTTTTACTGATACACAATATACCTGTACCCTGAGTGGTTTGTGTAGTCACGGACTGTTTTACTGATACACAATATACCTGGACCCAGAGTGGTTTGTGTAGTCACGGACTGTTTTACTGATACACAATATACCTGGACCCAGAGTGGTTTGTGTAGTCATGGACTGTTTTACTGATACACAATATACCTGGACCCAGAGTGGTTTGTGTAGTCACGGACTGTTCTACTGATACACAATATACCTGTACCCAGAGTGGTTTGTGTAGTCATGGACTGTTTTACTGATACACAATGTACCTGTACCCAGAGTGGTTTGTGTAGTCACGGACTGTTTTACTGATACACAATATACCTGTACCCAGAGTGGTTTGTGTAGTCACGGACACATTATTACAAGAGCTTTTGAAAGCTACATCAGTCATCGGGAAAACGCTGGAATCCATTGTTAAGGAAGTGGTATCAAATCACTTAGAAAATCATAGCATGATTAGGCAAATTAAACATGGTTTTATGAAAAGGAAATCGTGTTTGACAAATTTATTAGAGTTTTTTGAGGATACTAGCAGGGTAGATAGAGGGGAACCAGTGGATGTAGTATATTTGGATTTCCAAAAGGCATTCGATAAGGTGCCACGTAAAAGGTTATTACACAAGATTAGGGCTCATGGGGTTGGGGGTAATATAGTAGCATAGATAGAGGATTGGTTAACGGACTGAAAAGAGAGAGCAGGGATAAACAGATCTTTTTCAGGTTGGCAGGCTGTATCTAGTGGGGTGCCGCGTGGATCAGTGTTGGGGCCTCAGCTATTTACAATCTATATTAATGACCTAGATGAAGGGACCGAGCGTAATGTATCCAAGTTTGCTGATGATACAAAGCTAGGTGGGACAGTAAGCTGTGAGGAGCCTTTGGACCTTCTGACACTCACCTTAAATCTGTGTCCTCTGGTTCTCGAGCCTTCCGCCAATGGGAACAGTTTCTCTCTATCTACTCTGTCCAGACCCCCCTCACGATTTTGAACACCTCCATCAAATCTCCTCTCAACCTTCTCTGCTCTAAGGAGAACAACCCCAGCTTCTCCAGTCTCTCCACATAACTGAAGTCCCTCATCCCTGGTACCACTGTGGTCAATCTCCCCTTAACCTTCTCTGCTCTACATAGAAGATAGGAGCAGGAGTAGGCCATTCGGCCCCTCGAGCCTGTTCCGCCATTCAATGAGATCATGGCTGATCATCCAAATTCAGTACCCTGTTCCTGCCTTCTCCTCATCCCTTGATCTCTTTAGCCTTAACAAATATATCCAACTCTTTCTTGAATATATTTAATGAACTGGCCTCTACCGCCCTCTAAGGAGAACAACCCCAGCTTCTCCAGTCTCTCCACGTAACTGAAGTCCCTCATCCCTGGTACCATTCTGGTCAATCTCCACTTAACCTTCTCTGCTCTAAGGAGAACAACCCCAGCTTCTCCAGTCTCTCCACGTAACTGAAGTCCCTCATCCCTGGTACCATTCTGGTCAATCTCCACTTAACCTTCTCTGCTCTAAGGAGAACAATCTCAGCTTCTCCAGTCTCTCCACATAACTGAAGTCCCTCATCCCTGGTACCATTCTGGTAATCTTTTCTGCAGCCTCTCTAAGGTCTTCACATTCTTCCTAAAGTGCGGTGGCCAGAATTGGACACAATAAGAAAGAAAGAAAGACTTGCATTTATAAGAACAGAAGAAATAGGAGCAGGAGTCGGCCATTCGGCCCTTCGAGCCTGCTCCGCCATTCAATGAGATCATGGCTGATCTTCTGCCTCAACTCCATTCACCGGCCCTATCGCCATATCCCTTGATGCCCTTACTAGTCAGAAATCTATCGATCACTGTTTTGAATATACCCAATGACTGAGCCTCCACAGCCCTCTGGGGTAGAGAATTCCAAAGATTCACCACCCTCTGTGTGAAGAAATTTCTTCTCATCTCAGTCCTGAATGGCCTTCCCTGTAAAAGAAAAGACAGCCATCCGTGGCTAAGTAAAGAAATTAAGGATAGTATTCGAATAAAAACAAGGGCATATAAGGTAGCCAAATCTAGTGGGAGAATAGAGGATTGGGAAAACTTTAAAAGACAGCAAAAAATAACAAAAAGATTGATTAAGAAAGGGAAGATAGTTAGATGGAAAAAACATTAATGAATATTTTATATCAGTCTTTACAGGAAAAGACACTACGAATATCCCAACACTGGACTAACAGGGGGGCTAAAGGGGGGGAGGAGCTAAACATGATCAAAATCACTAAGGAAGTGGTACTCGGTAAAATAATGGGACTCAAGGCGGATAAATCACCTGGACCTGATGGCTTACATCCTAGGGTCTTGAGGGAAGTGGCGGTAGGGATTGTGGATGCATTGGTAATAATTTTCCAAAACTCCCTGGACTCAGCAAAGGTCCCGGCAGACTGGAAAACTGCTAATGTAACACCCTTATTTAAAAAGGGCAGTAGACAGAAGGCTGGAAACTATAGACCGGTTAGCCTAACATCTGTGGTAGGTAAAATTTTGGAGTCCATTATTAAGGAGACAGTAACAGGACATTTGGATAATCATAATTTAATAGGACAAAGTCAGCATAGTTTTATGAAGGGGAAGTCATGTTTGACAAATTTGCTGGAGTTCTTTGAGGAAGTAACATGTAGGGTGGATAAAGGGGAACCAGTGGACGTAGTGTATTTAGACTTCCAAAAGGCATTTGACAAGGTGCCACACAAAAGATTATTGCTTAAGATAAAAAATCACGGGATTGGGGGTAATATTCTGGCATGGATAGAGGATTGGCTATCTAACAGAAGGCAGAGAGTTGGGATAAATGGTTCATTCTCAGACTGGCAATCAGTAACTAGTGGTGTTCCGCAGGGGTCAGTGCTGGGTCCCCAACTCTTTACAGTCTACATTAACGATTTGGAGGAGGGGACCGAGTGTAACATATCAAAGTTTGCAGATGATACTAAGATGGGAGGGAAAGTAGTGAGTGAGGAGGACATAAAAAACCTGCAAGGGGATATAGACAGGCTAAGTAAGTGGGCAGAGATTTGGCAGATGGAATACAATACTGGAAAGTGTGAGGTTCTGCACTTTGGCAGGAAAAATCGTAGAGCAAGTTATTATCTTAATGGCAAGAAACTGGAAAGTACTGAAGTACAAAGGGATCTGGGGGTCCTGGTGCACGAAACTCAAAAGGTTAGTATGCAGGTGCAGCAAGTGATTAAGAAGGCCAATGGAATGTTGGCTTTCATTGCTAGGGGGATAGAATATAAAAATAGGGAGGTATTGTTTCAGTTGTACAAGGTATTGGTGAGACCGCACCTGGAATACTGCGTAGTTTTGGTGTCCATACTTAAGAAAGGACATACTTGCTCTCGAGTCAGTACAAAGAAGGTTCACTCGGTTAATCCCGGGGATGAGGGGATGGACATATGAGGAGAGGTTGAGTAAATTGGGACTCTACTCATTGGAGTTCAGAAGAATGAGAGGCGATCTTATTGAAACATATAAGATTGTGAAGGGGTTGGATCGGGTGGATGCAGGGAGGATGTTCCCGATGATGGGTGAAACTAGAACTAGGGGGCATAGTCTTAGAATAAGGGGCTGCTCTTTCAAAACTGAGATGTGGAGGAACTACTTCACTGAGGGTGGTAGGTCCATGGAATATGCTGCCCCAAAAAGCTGTAGAAGATACATCATTACATAAATTTAAAACAGAAATAGACAGTTTCCTAGAAGTAAAGGGAATTAAGGGTTACGGGGAGCGAGCAGGAATTTGGACATGAGTCTAAGTTCAGATCGGTCATGGCCCTGTGGGTAGCGGAGCGGGCCCAGGGGCCGTGTAGCCTGATCCTGCTCCTATTTCGTGTGTCTAATTCTGTTAGATTCAGGAGAGGGTTGTTATAGTAGATTGGCGGTTAGGATCAGATCAGCCATGATCTTATTGAATGGCGGAGCAGGCTCGAGGGGCCGATTGGCCTACTCCTGCTCCTATTTCTTATGTTCTTATGTTACCCTTTATCCTGAGGCTGTGGCCCCTGGTACTAGACTCCCCAGCCAAGGGAAACATTCTCCCAGCATCCACCCTATCAAGCCCTGTAATAATTTTGTATGCTTCAATGAGATCCCCTCTCATTCTTCTGAATTCAAGAGAATACAGGTCTAGTTTACTCAATCTCTTCTCATACGACAGTCCTGCCATCCCAGGAATCAATCTCTTGAGCCTTCGTTGCACTCCCTCTATGGCAAGTATATCCTTCCTTAGGTAAGGAGACCAAAATTGTACACAGTACTCCAAGTGTGGTCTCACCAAGGCCCTATATAACTGGAGGCAGTGTTAGTGGTACCTCTCCAGTGATTTGAGGTGCACTGGAGAGGTACCACCAACGCTGCCTCCGCAAGATCCTGCACATTCATTGGCAGGATAGACGCACCGACGTCAGTGTTCTTGCTCAGGCCAACATCCCCAGCATCGAAGCTTTGACCACACTCAATCAGCTCCGATGGATGGGTCACATTGTCCGCATACCCGATACGAGACTCCCAAAACAAGCGCTCTACTCGGAGCTCCGGCACGGCAAGAGAGCCCCAGGTGGGCAGAGGAAACGCCTCAAGGACACCCTCAAAGCCTCCTTGAAAAGGTGTAACATCCCCACTGACACCTGGGAATCCCTGTCCCAAGACCGCACAAAGTGGAGAAGACGCATCCGGGAAGGCACCGAACACCTCGAGTCTCTTCGCCGGGAGCAAGGGGGAAGCCAAGCGCAAGGAGTGCACGTCAACCCAAGCAGCCCACCGACCCACCCCTTCAACCACCATCTGCCCCACCTGTGACAGAGACTCGGACCCGCATTGGACTCATCAGTCACCTGAGAACTCATTTTTAATGTGGAAGCAAATCATCCTTGGTTCCAAAGGACTGCCTAAGAAGAAGATATAATTGGAGTAAGACTTCTTTACTCCTGTATTCAAATCCTCTTGTAATGAAGGCCAGCATACCATTTGCCTTCTTAACCGCCATTCATGACCACCGGATGTCCCAAAGCGCTTCACAGCCAATGAAGTACTTTTAAAGTGCAGTCACTGTTGTAATGTGGGAAACGTGGCAGCCAATTTGCGCACAGCAAGCTTCCACAAACAGCAATGTGAAAAGGGCCAGATAATCTGTTTTTTCGTCCTGTTGAGGGATAAATATTGGGCTCAAAACACCGGGGATAACTTCTTCGAAATAGTACCACCTGAGGGGGCAGACGGGGGCCTCGGTTTAATGTCTCATCCATAAGACCGCACCTCCGACACTGCAGCGCTCCTTCGTTACTGCCCCTCCGACAATGCGGCTCTCCCACAGTATTGCTTGCTCGGATAGTGCGGCGCTCCCGCAGTACTGCCACTCCGATGGAGCAGTGCTCCCTGAGCACTGCCCCTCCAACAGTGCGGTGCTTCCTGAGCACTGCCCTTCCGCCAGTGTGGCGGTCCCTCAGTACTGCCCCTCCGACAGTGCTGCGGTCCCTCAGTACGCCCCCTCCGACAGTGCGCTGCTCCCTCAGTACTGCCCCTCCGACAGTGCGCTGCTCCCTCAGTACTGCTCCACTGACAGTGCGGCGCTCCCTCAGTACTGCCCCTCCCACAGTGCGGTGCTCCCTCAGTACTGCCCCTCCCACAGTGCGGTGCTCCCTCAGTACTGCCCCTCCGACAGTGTAGCACTCCCTCAGTACTGCCCCTCCGACAGTGCGGTGCTTCCTCAGCACTGCCCCCCCGACAGTGTAGCACTCCCTCAGTACTGCCCCTCCGACAGTGCGGCGCTCCCTCAGTACTGCCCCTCCGACAGTGCGCCGCTCCCTCAGCACCGCACTGGAGTGTCAGCCTCGCTTTATGTGCTCAAGTCCCTGGAGCGGGATTTGAACCCACAACCTTCTGACTCTACTATCCACTGAGCCACAGCTGACTCCAGTCTTTTACACAGTTTCATCATAACTTCCTTGCTTTTTGCACTCTACGCCTCTCCTAAAGCAGGGGCGTTATGATGAATTGTTAAACAGTTTTTTTTTTGCAGAGTGACCCAGGCTGTGTGTAGGAAACAATTGTGCATTTGAAAGCAGCTTGTATTGTGAAGCTTGTGCCCCTTTGCCAGGCCCGCTGCCTGCGGCCCCTCTCCCAGATTCCAGCCCCAGCTCTGTGCTGACTGAGCTGCTCTCACCTGGGGACAGCGCGTCACAATCGGCCCCAGCGCACCTGAGCTGGAGAGGAGGCCCCGCCCCCTTTGGTTGGAGGACCAGGCCGCCCAGTTCAGACCTCCCAGCTCAGCCCTCGTCCTATTGGTCAGAGCTCCCGTCAGTCAGAATCACACTGTTCCGGCTCACTCCGCCCCCCCGCCCGACTCTCAGGTTTGGTTCTTCTGGTATTTTACTTTATAATCTCGCTCTCCGCTCCCCCCTCACCTCGATTTAAATCGATTCCCCAACACTTTACTTCACCCCGGCCGTTGATTCTGCCTCTTCCCCGGGCCCGGCCTTCCGTTTGCTCCCCGGAGGCCCCGCGCAGGCGCACTGGCAGCCTCGTGTTGCGCCTGCCCGCGCTGTGATTGGTGCAGGGGAAGGCAACTGGGCGTGTCCGGCCCCGGCCCACGTGGGGGAGTCAAAGGCTGGCTGGAGCGCATGCGCAGCCCGCCTCGCACCGTTGGGAAGCTTTTCAAATATTTTTTTTTGCGAAACAAATTGAAAACACTCATTAATTCCCCAACCTCCTCCCCTCTAAAGTGCGATTATTATTATTTTTGTTTTTCCTCATTTGTGTGGCGTGTCCTTTTTTTACCTTGCGGTGGCGTGCGCCGATCCAACTGACCCTTTGGCGTTGCGTGCTGGCGTCAGCGCGTAATCGGAGGGATTGATTGACGCGAGGCCCCCGCCAATCAGGAGCGCGGAAAACGCTGGGAGGACCGGGCGGGCTGACGGTCCGCCAACCAATGGCGGCGCGGGAGGGAGAGAGGGGGGCGGGACCTCGGTGGGCTGCAGGCCGCTTTCCTGCTTTCATTGTCTGCAGGAGCTGTTAAAAGGAAGGGGAGGAGGTGGTGGAAAAAAACCCAGCTTGTGAGTGTTTATTCCTTTGCATTACCTTTATTGCAAGGCTATTCATCAACTGCATTCATTTAAAAATAAGTGAACCTTTTCTCTTTTTGACTTTTATCCAGAACAAAGAGCCCTGGTGCTGTGAACATTTTGGTGGGCAGCCACTTTTAAAGGGACAAAGACCAGCATTCTTCCTCCTCTCTCTCTCTCTCTCTCGTGAGTATTTGTGGTGGGTGAGATGCGGGGGCGGTGAGTCATAGGGGACTGCGGCCCCTTTTCAACAAAAAAAATTGCTTGGCCATTTAAAGGGGAATGGGTGCCCCCAGGTATTTAAAGGGGCAGTGCCTCTTTCTTTCTGTATCATGTAAGAGCAGGGAGGTTCTGCTTGAACTTTACAAAAACACCAGTTAGGCCACCGGCTAGAGTGCTGCGTGCAGTTCTGCTCGCCCCATTGCAGGAAAGATGTGACTGTGCTCCAGACGGGAGATTTACGAGGATGTTGCCAGGACTAGAGAATTTCAGCTACAAGGAAAGATTGAATACATAGAAGATAGGAGCAGGAGTAGGCCATTCGGCCCCTCGAGCCTGCTCCGCCATTCAATGCGATCATGGCTGATCATCCAAATTCAGTACCCTCTCCCTGCTTTCTCCCCATATCCCTTGATCCCTTTAGCATTAAGAAATATATCTAACTCCTTCTTGAATATATTTAATGAATTGGCCTCTACTGCCTTCTGTCGTAGAGAATTCCACAGGTTCACCACTCTCTGGGGGAAGAAATTCCTCCTCATCTCTGTCCTAAATGGCCTACCCCTTATCCTTAGACTGTGACCCCTGCTTCTGGACTCCCCCGCCATCGGGAACATCCTTCCTGCATCGAGTCTGTCTAGTCCTGTTAGAATTTTGTAAGTTTCAATGAGATCCCCTCTCATTCTTCTAAACTCCAGCGAGTACAAGCCCAATCGACCCAATCTCTCCTCATACGTCATTCCTACCAACCCAGGTATCATCCTGGTGAATCTTCGCTGAACTCCTTCCATGACAAGAATATCCTTCCTCAGATAAGGCAACCAAAACTGCACACAATACTCAAGATGTGGTCTCACCAAGGCCCTGTACAACTGCAGCAAGACATCCTTGTTCCCGTGCTCAAACCCTCTCGCTATGAAGGCCAACATACCATTTGCCTTCTTAACTGCCTGCTGCACCTGCATGTTTACCTTCAGCGACTGGTGCACAAGGACACCCAGGTCTCATTGCACTTCCCCTTCTCCTAATCTATTGCCATTCAGAGAATAATCTGCCTTCCTGTTTTTGACACCAAAGTGGATAACCTCACATTTATCCACGTTATACTGCTTCTGCCATGCTTCTGCCCAATCACCCAACTTGTCCAAATCATCCTGTAGTTTCTCGGCATCCTCCTCACAGCACACACGCCCACCCAGCTTTGTATCGTCTGCAAATTTGGAGATATTACATCTAGTTCCCTTGTCTAGATCATTAATATATATTGTGAATAGCTGGGGTCCAAGGACCGATCCCTGCGGTACCCCACAAGTCACTGCCTGCCACTCGGAAAAAGACCCGTTTATTCCAACTCTTTGCTTTCTATCTGCCAACCAGTTCTCTATCCAAGTCAATACCTTGCCCCCAATCCCATGTGCCTTAACTTTACACGCTAATCTCTTTTGTGGGACCTTCACGAAAGCCTTCTGAAAGTCCAAATACACCACATCCACTGGTTCTCTCTTATCTATTTTACTAGTTACATCCTCAGAAAATTCCTGCTATTACATCTTTTATAATGGACTCCAGCATTTCCCCCACTACCGATGTCAGGCTTACCGGTCTGTAATTCCCAGTTTTCTCTCTACCACCTTTTTTGAATAGTGGGGTAACATTAGCTACCCTCCGATCCATGGGTACTGTTCCAGCTTCCATCAAATGTTGGAAGATGACCAGCAATGCATCTACTATTTCTAGGGCCACTTCCTTAAGTACCCTAGGATGTAGATTATCAGGCCCTGGGGATTTATCGGCCTTCAATCCCATCAATTTCCCTAACACCATTTCCCTACAAATACTGATTTCTTTCAGTTCCACCCTTTCATCAGACCCTATGTTCCCTGACATTTCTGGGAGGTTATTTGTGTCCTCCTTTGTGAAGACAGAACCAAAATATGTATTTAATTGGTCTACCATTTTTGGTAGTTTGGTGCAGTTTGGTCGCCTTATCTGAGGAAGGATGTTCTTGCCATGGAGGGAGTGCAGTGAAGATTCACCAGACTGATACCTGGGATGGCAGGAATGACGTATGAGGAGAGATTGGATCGATTAGGCTTATACTCGCTGGAGTTTAGAAGAATGAGAGGGGATCTCATTGAAACTTATAAAATTCTAACAGGACTAGACAGACTAGATGCAGGAAGGATGTTCCCGATGGCGGGGGAGTCCAGAACCAGGGATCACAGTCTAAGGATAAGGGGTAAGCCATTTAGGACAGAGATGAGGAGGAATTTCTTCACCCAGAGAGTGGTGAACCTGTGGAGTTCTCTACCACAGAAGGCAGTGGAGGCCAATTCATTAAATATATTCAAGATGGAGTTGGATATATTTCTTAAGGCTAAAGGGACCAAGGGATATGGGGAGAAGGCAGGGACAGGGTACTGAATTTGGATGATCAGCAATGACCTCATTGAATGGCGGAGGAGGCTCGAGGGGCCGAATGGCCTACTCCAGGTCCTATCTTCTATGTTTCTATGTAAAACTACACACAATACTCCAGGTGTGGTCTCACCAGGGCCCTATATAATTGCAGTAAGATATCTTTACTCTTATACTCAAATCCCCTTGTAATAAAGGCCAACATACCATTTGCTTTCTGAATTGCTTGCTGTACCTGCATGTTAACTTTCAGTGATTTGTGTACAAGGACACCCAGGTCCCTCTGAACACCAACATTTCCCAATCTCTCACCATTTCAAAAATACTCTGCTTTTTTTAGTTTTTCCTACCAAAGTGGATAACTTCACACTTCTCCACCTTATAGTCCATTTCAATTTCAATGAATGTATTAGCCGACATTCATTTCGGTGTCTTTCTCCCACCCCCCCCGCCCCCAAACTTGTGAATATTTATTGCTTTAAAAAGTTTATTCTCCAATTCATGGAAAAATGGGCAGAAAAAACTCGTGAAATGCGGCAGTTCATTATAATCATCAATGCGCTATTGTCGAGTCACTACTCCAGGGACGGGAGCGCTGCACAGTCGCACAAAGAACAACTTGCATTTCTATAGCGCCTTTCACGACCACCAGACATCCCAAAGCGCTTTACAGCCAATGCAGCACTTTTTGAAGTGTAGTCACTGTTGTAATGTAGGAAACGCGGCAGCCAATTTGCGCACAGCAAGCTCCCGTAAACAGCAATGTGATAATTACTGGATCATCTGGGTTTTTTTAAGCGATGTTGATTGAGGGATAAATATTGGCCCCAGGACACCAGGGAGAACTCCCCCCACCCGCCCACTCGCTCTATAAAAGCATATGGGATCCTTGGCTTTACAGATGGAGGAATAGAGGATAAAAGCAAGGACGTTATGTTAGGCCTTTATAAAACACTGGCTAGGCCTCGGCTGGAGTATTGTGTTCAATTTGGCACCAATGAATGGTAGGACCCTAGGAAGGACAAAGGATCAGAGGGATCTTGGTGTGCATGTACATAGATCCCTGAAGGCAGCAAGACAGATAGATAAGGTGGTTAAAAAGGCATATGGGATACTTGCTTTCATTAGCCGAGGCATAGAATATGTTGTGGCGAAATAAAATTAATTAAATCTGCACACTAGTCTGTAAATGGTAAAATAGCCAAGCAGTTTATTGAAAACACCGAAAACACAAAATTATTCAACAGTACGATAATCAGTCCGCGGAGGTACCTAAGGGCTGATCAGGGAGTACAGCTTAGAGTTCCTGCAACTCGTTTCTGGCTGACTCCCCGAACGCTTACAGCTTTCCGTATTTATGTCTTAAAACCACAATGATTCATACTTTCGCGTGACATCACATGTTTTCACGTCACTTGTTATTCAAGTTATTTCTTGCCACATTCTCCTAACAGTCTAGGTGGTGGTTGAACCATCAGTTGCCCACCTGGTGACGTCCCTAATCTCCCAACGGCTAGTTTCAGTCAAGCGAGTTGTCTCCGTACGTCTCCTTCTGCTTTTCCTATCTTTGTCCCATTTTGTGGTTACGTGCTGAGCTGTGTGCAAAGCTTATATGTATTTAGCCTGCTGTTGTCAGGCAAAAATACCTTGACTACTTATTCTTACCCATAATGCTATACTTCTACTAAGTATGATTTCTAAAAATCCACTTCAGAATATAAGAGCAGGGAGGTTATGATGGAGCTGTACAAATGCTAGTTAGGCCACAGCTGGAATACTGTGTGCAGTTCTGGTCGCCACACTATAGGAAGGATGTGATTGCATTGGAGAGGGTGCAGAGGAGATTCACCAGGATGTTACCTGGGCTGCAGCGCTTCAGCTATGAAGAGAGACCGGACAGGCTGGGGTTGTTTTCCTTAGAGCAGAGAAGGCTGAGGGGGGGGACCTGATCGAGGTGTACAAAATTATGAGGGGCATAGATAGGGTAGATAGAAAGGAACTTTTCCCCTTAGTAGAGGGGTCAATAACCAGGGGGCATAGTTTCAAGGTAAGGGGCAGGAGGTTTAGAGGGGATTTGAGGAAAAACTTTTTCACCCAGAGGGTGGTTGGAATCTGGAACTCACTGCCTGAAAGGGTGGTAGAGGCAGGAACCCTCACAACATTCAAGAAGCATTTAGATGAGCACTTGAAACGCCATAGCATACAAGGCTACGGACCAAGTGCTGGAAAATGGGATTAGATTAGACAGGGCTTGATGGCCGGCGTGGACACGATGGGCCGAAGAGCCTCTTTCTGTGCTGTATAACTCTATGACACCACACTTTAGGAAGGATGTCAAGGCCTTGGAGAGGGTGCAGGTACTGGCAGATGAGGGACTTCAATGGCGTGGATAGACTGCAGAACGTGAGGCTGTTCCCCTTAGAGCAGAGAAGGTTAAAGGGGGTTGTTGTGGCCTGGAATGCACTGCCTGAAAAGGCGGTGGAAGCAGATTCAATGGAAAGAATGAAAAACTTGCACTTCTATAGTGCCTTTCACGACCTCAGGACGTCCCAAAGCGCTTTACAGCCAATGTGTAGTCACTGCTGCAATGTAGGAAACGCGGCAGCCAATTTGCGCACAGCAAACTCCCACAGACAGCCATGTGACACTGACCAGATAATGTGATTTTCGTGATGTTGATCGACAGATAAATATTGGCACCCAGGACTTGAAAATATTGGAAGGGAGTACGGGGAGTGGGAGGAATTGGCTAGCTTTTTAGAAACATAGAAGACAGGAGCAGGAGTCGGCCATTCGGCCCCTCGAGCCTGCTCCGCCATTCAATGAGATCATGGCTGATCATCCAAATTCAGTACCCTGTCCCTGCCTTCTCCCCATATCCCTTGATCCCTTTAGCCTTAAGAAATATATCCAACTCCTTCTTGAATATATTTAATGAATTGGCCTCAACTGCCTTCTGTGGCAGAGAATTCCACAAGTTCACCACTCTCTGGGTCAAGAAATTCCTCCTCATCTCTGTCCTAAATGGCTTACCCCTTATCTTTCGACTGTGACCCCTGGTTCTGGACTCCCCCGGCATCGGGAACATCCTTCCTGCATCTAGTCTGTCTAGTCCTGTTAGAATTTTATAAGTTTCAATGAGATCCCCTCTCATCCTTCTAAACTCCAGTGAATATAATCCTAATTGACCCAATCTCTCCTCGTACGTCATTCCTGCCATCCCAGGTATCAGTCTAGGAATCTTCGCTGCACTCCCTCCATAGCAAGAACATCTTTCCTCAGATATGGAGACCAAAACTGCACACAATACTCGAGGTGTGGTCTCACCAAGGCCCTGTACAACTGCAGCAAGACATCCTTGTTCCTGTACTCGAATCCTCTCGCTATAAAGGCCAACATACCATTTGCCTTCTTAACCGCCTGCTGCACCTGCATGCTTACCTTCAGCGACTGGCGCACAAGGACACCCAGGTCTCGTTGCATTTCCCCTTCTCCCAATCTATTACCGTTCAGATAATAATCTGCCATCCTGTTTTTGCCACCAAAGTGGATAACCTTGCATTCGTTGGGGGGGGGGGGGGGGGGGGTGGGATGAGCATGCGCGGCCCCGCCTCTCCACATTTAAAGGGACACCCACCCCCTCCATATTTAAAGGGACTCCCTCCCCCCTCTCGTGTTTTCTTCTGATTAAAGGGACAGTGACAATTCCCCCGGCCACCGCACTTTAGCAAGAATGTGAAAGACCTTGAGAGACAGCCAGTGGCTCCATTGGGAGCACCCTCGTCTCTGAGTCAGAAAGTTGTGGGTTCAAAGTCCCCACTCCAGGGACTCGAGCACATACTAGGCTGACACTCCGGGACAGTGCCGAAGGAGCGCGGCCCTGTCGGAGGGACAGTACTGAGGGAGCACCGCACTGTCGTAGGGGCAGTACTGAGGGAGCGCCGCACTGTCGGAAGAGCAGTACTGAGGGAGCGCCGTACTGTCGGAGGGGCAGTACTGAGGGAGCGCCGCACTGTCGGAGAGGCAGTACTGAGGGAGCGCCTCACTGTCGGAGGGGCAGTACTGAGGGAGGGGCAGTACTGAGGGAGCGCCGCACTGTGGGAGGGGCAGTACTGAGGGAGCGCCGCACTGTCGGAGGGGCAGTACTGAGGGAGCGCCGCACTGTCGGAGGGACAGTACTGAGGGAGCGCCGCACTGTCGGTGATCCGTCTTTCGGATGAGACATTCAGGTGGACATAAACGATCCCACTATTTTGAAGAAGGGCAGGAGAGTTATCCCTGGTGTCCTGGCCATTATTTATCATGCAAATTGGCTGCAGTGTTTCCCACATTACAACAGCGACTACACGTCAAAAAGTATTTCATTGGCTGTAAAACCGTTGATCGTGAAAGGCGCTGTATAAAGGCCAGTCTTTCTTTATTTTCTCTCCTGTATTTACATTAATTACTTATATAAACTTGTTTTACTGTCTCTTGCAAGGGGAGGAATTGCAGTCGGGCAGCTTAACGCAAACTTCGCACGAAGATCTGACAGAGTCACTCGATTCATCAGGACCTGAATATCATCGCCATATGGAAGTGGAAAGCAGCAATCAGAATGCGGGCAAACTGCACACGTGTCTTGTGTGTGGACGTGGATTCACCCGAAAGTGCAGCCTGGGGAGGCACAAGTGTAAACAAAGCAAGGAGAATCCGTGCAAATGTCGGGAATGTGGGAAGGGATTCAGTTGCCTTTCCGAGCTGGAGACTCATCAACGCAGTCACTCTGTGAAATGGCCGTTCACTTGCTCCGTGTGCGGGAAGAGATTCACTCATTCAGGCTCCCTGCGGGCACACCAGCGAGTTCACACCGGGGAGAGGCCGTTCACCTGCTCCGTGTGCGAGAAGCGATTCACTCAACAATCCGACCTGCTGACACACCAGCGAGTTCACACCGGGGAGAGGCCGTTCACCTGCTCTGAGTGCGGGAAGGGATTCACTCAGTCATCCAACATGCTGACACACCAGCGAGTTCACACTGGGGAGAGGTCGTTCAACTGCTCAGTGTGCGGGAAGGGATTCACTCAACAATCCGCCCTGCAGACACACCAGCGAGTTCACACCGGGGAGAGGCCGTTCACCTGCTCCGAGTGCGGGAAGGGATTCAGTCGTTCATTCTCCCTGCAGACACACCAGCGAGTTCACACCGGGGAGAGACCGTTCACCTGCTCCGTGTGCGGGAAGGGATTCACTCAACAATCCGCCCTGCTGAGACACCGGCAAGTTCACACCGGGGAGAAGCCATTCGCCTGCTCTCACTGTGAAAAGAGGTTTAACCAGTCTTGCCAACTGTTGATACACGAGCGTGTTCACACCGGGGAGAGGCCGTTCACCTGCTCTGTGTGTGGGAAGGGATTCACTCTCTCCTCCACCCTGCTGAGACACCAGCTGGTTCACACTGACGAGAGGCCGTTCTCCTGCTCAGAGTGCGGGAAAGGATTCACTCATCCCTCCTCTCTGCGGCTGCACCAGCGAGTTCACAATGACGAGCGGCCATTCACCTGCTCCGAGTGCGGGAAAGGATTCGCTCGTCCCTCCACCCTGCGGGAACACCGAGTTCACACTGACGAGAGGCCATTCTCCTGCTCCGAGTGCGGGAAAGGATTCACTCGTCCCTCCACTCTGCGGGAACACCAGCTGGTTCACACTGACAAGAGGCCGTTTAAATGTTCCGACTGCGACAAGAGTTTCAAATGCTCAAAGGACCTGAAGATGCATCGACACATCCACAGCGGGGAGAGGCCGTTCAGCTGCTCTCACTGTGGGAAGAGGTTTAGGCACTCATCCGATCTTCGGAAACACCAGTTCACCCACACCGGGAAGAGGCCGTTCCCCTGCTCAGTCTGTGAAAAGCGATTCACCAGGTCATCTCACCTGCTGAGACACCAGCGAGTTCACACCTGAGTGCACTGGTCCCATTCTGCTGTCAATCACATGAAGGACTGTTCTGTGTTAATAATGGCAATTACGGGGGCGGTTTGAAGATGCTGATAACCCCAGTAACTAGGCTGGAGTTTAAGAGGGGTCAGCCTCGGCTCAGTGGGCGACACTCTCACCTCTCGAGTCAGAAGGTCGTGGGTTTGAGTCCCACTCTGGAGACTTGAGCACGTAATCTAGGCTGACACTCCAGGGCAGTACTGAGGGAGAGCTGCTCTGTCAGAGGTGCCATCTTTCGGATGCGACGTTAAACCGCTGCCCCGTCTGCCCTCTCAGGTGGGTGTAAAAGATCCCGTGGCCGCTATTTTGAAAAACGGAAGCGAGAATGGCTCTCGACTTGAAAGATCAGGAAGTAGATGTGAAACTGTAATGTCGCTTGAAATGATTGTGAGACTGAATTTAACTGTGACTGTAATAATTGTGTTTTGTAGGTAACAGAGCGTGGGAAAAACCAGTACGAATCCAGTATGAGGTGATTTTGGTGGTGCCTCCTGTGTCACTACCACCACAACTACCATGCTTTACGGGTCTAACAGGACCTGTCCCATCAACCAACACGTTTTTAAGTACGAGCTGCACAGTTATGTGGCACAATTCAGACCCGACATTCCCCTATTGGTTGAGGGTTTCAGTGAGCTCATGATACGACTGAACTCCTCCCTAAAGCATTTTTTATGTTTTGGAGCAAGACAACTAGAGAATAGATATTGAAATTGAAAGCATAAGGGACAACACACACTGGTGGGATATTGGGCTTAATACATCAGCATGCCCTTGGGCTCGTATTATTTCACACGCTCTGGTTGTTCTCCAACTTGTAATGATTTTGTATTTGAGATATGTAACCCATGTAGTAAAACTTTGAACTATGTAAGATCAGAAGTTTGTTTAAGATCTACCCAGTTAAACACAAACGTCACAAGGTAGGGAGTCAAAAATTGTTAGGACTAATAAGACAACATAGGGACAAACATGGAAATTCCTCATTGGATTAGGATAATTTCCCATGTACTGGTCATATCCCAACTTGTAGTAATGATGTGCTTACTATTCTACACCTGCTACCTGAAACACCTAAAGTCCAATGCCCAATCCCATTTAAATATGATCACAGCCCAGAACATGTTAGAGTTACATAAACGGAAGAAAAATAATCCACATGTAAGATTTTAGTTTTGAGGGGTCGGCAAATGCCTCGCCCTCAAGGTGGGGATATGTAGGATAGGGTGTACCTGTAGGATTTAGTAAACATTATTAAGATTCGATAACCATTCTAATATAACTATAATATGTGAAATTGTATGTTAAGATCCTAAAAGCCTGTATAAAATGGAGAATGGCTGAGAGCAAAGCAGGATGGGATTATGCCAACCTGACTAAAAACCTCTGTTTAAAATTACTGAAGTAATGGAATGTTGTGCTAAGTTTATGGAGACGAGGAATTCAGCAATATTATGCTTAAAGAGATAAAAACTAGAGAGATAGATAAGAGTTGGAGACGTCCTTCATTGGTCCAGCTATCGGATGGACCGACTGTGTCGTCAACATTCTAGGAAGTGTTCTGTGAAAAGTGAAGATCTGAGATAAGGGTACTTTGTTATGCAGAGAGAAAAAGTCAGAAGGATCAAACAAGGTCATAAGATGGGTAACGAGGGAGCAAGACTTTTTACCAGGTGTTAGAGGGTTAATTACTGCCACGTAGGCAAAACGAGAGGGAAAAGGGTAGAAAGATACAGGTTTTGAACATCGAAAGCGCGCACCGTGTAACCAGAGATTGATAGGAGCTTCGGTCAACAGAACACAGCAAGATCCCAAGGAAGCGCGCATGGGTCAATGAAACACAGCAAGATACATCAGGAGACTTGCGCCGCGCTCACTCGGAAGGAACGCCGGGGTTTGAACGAACAGACTGTGATTATCTTCTTGTTAAGTACTACTTCTTTGTACCGATGTTTAATGCTTAATAAACCTGTTTTACTGATACACAATATACCTGGACCCAGAGTGCTTTGTGTAGTCACGGACTGTTTTACTGATACACAATATACCTGTACCCAGAGTGGTTTGTGTAGTCATGGACTGTTTTACTGATACACAATATACCTGTACCCAGAGTGGTTTGTGTAGTCATGGACTGTTTTACTGATACACAATATACCTGGACCCAGAGTGGTTTGTGTAGTCACGGACTGTTTTACTGATACACAATATACCTGGACCCAGAGTGGTTTGTGTAGTCATGGACTGTTTTACTGATAGACAATATACCTGTACCCAGAGTGGTTTGTGTAGTCACGGACTGTTTTACTGATACACAATATACCTGGACCCAGAGTGGTTTGTGTAGTCATGGACTGTTTTACTGATAGACAATATACCTGTACCCAGAGTGGTTTGTGTAGTCACGGACTGTTTTACTGATACACAATATACCTGGACCCAGAGTGGTTTGTGTAGTCATGGACTGTTTTACTGATACACAATATACCTGGACCCAGAGTGGTTTGTGTAGTCACGGACTGTTTTACTGATACACAATATACCTGTACCCAGAATGGTTTGTGTAGTCATGGACTGTTTTACTGATACACAATATACCTGTACCCAGAGTGGTTTGTGTAGTCACGGACTGTTTTACTGATACACAATATACCTGGACCCAGAGTGGTTTGTGTAGTCACGGACTGTTTTACTGATTACACAATATACCTGGACCCAGAGTGGTTTGTGTAGTCACGGACTGTTTTACTGATACACAATATACCTGTACCCAGAATGGTTTGTGTAGTCATGGACTGTTTTACTGATACACAATATACCTGTACCCAGAGTGGTTTGTGTAGTCACGGACTGTTTTACTGATACACAATATACCTGGACCCAGAGTGGTTTGTGTAGTCACGGACTGTTTTACTGATACACAATATACCTGTACCCAGAGCGGTTTGTGTAGTCACGGACTGTTTTACTGATACACAATATACCTGTACCCAGAGTGGTTTGTGCAGTCACGGACTGTTTTACTGATTACACAATATACCTGGACCCAGAGTGGTTTGTGTAGTCATGGACTGTTTTACTGATACACAATATACCTGTACCCAGAATGGTTTGTGTAGTCATGGACTGTTTTACTGATACACAATATACCTGTACCCAGAGTGGTTTGTGTAGTCACGGACTGTTTTACTGATACACAATATACCTGTACCCAGAGTGGTTTGTGTAGTCACGGACTGTTTTACTGATACACGATATACCTGGACCCAGAGTGGTTTGTGTAGTCACGGACTGTTTTACTGATACACAATATACCTGGACCCAGAGTGGTTTGTGTAGTCACGGACTGTTTTACTGATACACAATATACCTGGACCCAGAGTGGTTTGTGTAGTCACAGACTGTTTTACTGATACACAATATACCTGGACCCAGAGTGGTTTGTGTAGTCATGGACTGTTTTACTGATACACAATATACCTGGACCCAGAGTGGTTTGTGTAGTCACGGACTGTTTTACTGATACACAATATACCTGGACCCAGAGTGGTTTGTGTAGTCATGGACTGTTTTACTGATACACAATATACCTGGACCCAGAGTGGTTTGTGTAGTCATGGACTGTTTTACTGATACACAATATACCTGGACCCAGAGTGGTTTGTGTAGTCACGGACTGTTTTACTGATACACAATATACCTGGACCCAGAGTGGTTTGTGTAGTCACGGACACATTATTATAACAGCTTTTGAAAGCTACATCAATCATCGGGAAAATGCTGGAATCCATTGTTAAGGAAGTGGTATCAAGTCACTTAGAAAATCATAACATGATTAGGCAGAGTCAACATGGTTTTATGAAAAGGAAATCGTGTTTGACAAATTTATTAAAGTTTTTTGAGGATGTAACTAGCAGGGTAGATAGAGGGGAACCAGTGGATGTAGTATATTTGGATTTCCAAAAGGCATTCGATAAGGTGCCACATAAAAGGTTATTACACAAGATTAGGGCTCATGGGGTTGGGGGTAATATAGTAGCATGGATAGACGATTGGTTAATGGACTGAAAACAGAGAGCAGGGATAAACAGATCTTTTTCAGGTTGGCAGGCTGTATCTAGTGGGGTGCCGCGTGGATCAGTGTTGGGGCCTCAGCTATTTACAATCTATATTGATCACCTAGATGAAGGGACCGAGTGTAATGTATCCAAGTTTGCTGATGATACAAAGCTAGGTGGGACAGTAAGCTGTGAGGAGCCTTTGGACCTTCTGACAATCACCTTAAATCTGTGTCCTCTGGTTCTCGAGCCTTCCGCCAATGGGAACAGTTTCCCTCATTCTACTCTGTCCAGACCCCCTCACGATTTTGAACACCTCCATCAAATCTCCTGTCAACCTTCTCTGCTCCGAGGAGAACAACCCCAGCTTCTCCAGTCTCTCCACATAACTGAAGTCCCTCATTCCTGGAACCATTCTGGTAAATCTTTTCTGCAGCCTCTCCAAGGCCTTCACATTCTTCCTAAAGTGCGGTGCCCAGAATTGGACACAATAAGAAAGAAAGAAAGACTTGCACTTAAAAGAACATAAGTAATAGGAGCAGGAGTCGGCCATTCGGCCCCTCGAGCCTGCTCCACCATTCAATGAGATCATGGCTGATCTTCTGCCTCAACTCCATTCACCGGCCCTATCGCCATATCCCTTGATGCCCTTACTAGTCAGAAATATATAGACCTCTGTTTTGAATATCTGGGGTAGAGAATTCCAAAGATTCACCACCCTCTGTGAAGAAATTTCTTCTCATCTCAGTCCTGAATGGCCTACCCTTTATCCTGAGGCTGTGGCCCCTGGTTCTGCACTCCCCAGCCAAGGGAAACATTCCCCCAGCATCCACCCCATCAAGCCCTGTAATAATTGTGTATGCTTCAATGAGATCCCCTCTCATTCTTCTGGATTCAAGAGAATACAGGCCTAGTTTACACAATCTCTTCTCATACGACAGTCCCGCCATCCCAGGAATCAATCTCGTGAACCTTCGTTGCACTCCCTCTATGGCAAGTATATCCTTCCTTAGGTAAGGAGACCAAAATTGTACACAGTACTCCAGGTGTGGTCTCACCAAGGCCCTATATAATTGGAGACAGCGTTGGTGGTACCTCTCCAGTGATTTGAGGTGCACTGGAGAGGTACCACCAACGCTGCCTCCGCAAGATCCTGCAAATTCATTGGCAGGATAGACGCACCAACGTCCGTGTTCGCGCTCAGGCTAACATAGAAACATAGAAGATAGGAGCAGGAGTAGGCCATTCGGCCCCTCGAGCCTGCTCCGCCATTCAATGAGATCATGGCTGATCATTCAAATTCAGTACCCTGTCCCTGCCTTCTCCCCATATCCCTTGATCCCTTTAGCCTTAAGAAATATATCCAACTCTTTCTTGAATATATTTAATGAACTAGCCTCCACCGCCCTCTGTGGCAGAGAATTCCACAGGTTCACCACTCTCTGGGTGAAGAAATTCCTCCTCATTTCAGTCCTAAATGTCCTACCCCTTATCCTTAGACTGTGACCCCTGGTTCTGGACTCCCCGACCATCAGGAACATCCTTCCAACATCTAGTCTGTCCAGGCCTGACAGAATTTTATAGGTTTCGATGAGATCCCCTCTCAATCTTCTAAATTCCAGTGAGTATAAGCCCAATCAACACAATCTCTCCTCATACGTCATTCCTGCCATCCCAGGTATCAGCCTGGTGAATCTTCGCTGCACTCCCTCCATGGCAAGAACATCCTTCCTCAGATAAAGCGACCAAAACTGCACACAATACTCAAGGTGCGGTCTCACCAAGGCCCTGTACAACTGCAGCAAGACATCCTTGTTCCTGTACTCAAACCCTCTCGCTACGAAGGCCAACATACCATTTGCCTTCTTAACCGCCTGCTGCACCTGCATGCTTACCTTCAGCGACTGGTGCACAAGGACACCCTGGTCTCTTTGCACTTCCCCTTCTCCCAATCTATTGCCATTCAGATAATAATCTGCCTTCCTGTTGTTGCCACCAAAGTGGATAACCTCACATTTATCCACATTATAGTGCATTTGCCATGTTTCTGCCCAATCACCCAACCTGTCCAAATCGTACTGGAGTTTCATGACATCCTCCTCGCAGCATACCCTCCCACCCAGCTTTGTGTCGTCTGCAAATTTGGAGATATTACATCCAATTCCCTCGTCCAGATCATTAATATATATTGTGAATAGCTGGGGTCCAAGGACCGATCCCTGCGGTACCCCACTAGTCACTGCCTGCCACTCGGAAAACGACCCGTTTATTCCAACTCTTCGCTTTCTGTCCGCCAACCAGTTCTCTATCCAAGTCAATACCTTGCCCCCAATCCCATGTGCCTTAATTTTGCATGCTAATCTCTTATGCGCGACCTTATCGAAAGCCATTTGAAAGTCCAAATACACCACATCCACTGGTTCTCCCTTATCTATTTTACCAGTTACATCCTCAAAAAATTCCAGTGGATTAGTCAAGCGTGATTTACCTTTTGTAAATCCATGTTGACTTTGTCCGATCCTGTCACTGCTTTCCAAGTGCTCTGCTATTACATCTTTTATAATGGACTCTAGCATCGAAGCTTTGACCACGCTCGATCAGCTCCGATGGACGGGTCACATTGTCCGCATGCCCGATACGAGACTCCCAAAACAAGCGCTCTACTCAGAGCTCCGGCACGGCAAGAGAGCCCCAGGTGGGCAGAGGAAACCCTTCAAGGACACACTCAAAGCCTCCTTGAAAAGGTGCAACATCCCCTCTGACACCTGGGAATCCCTGGCCCAAGACCGCATCTGGGAAGGCGCCGAACACCTCGAGTCTCTTCGCCGGGAGCAAGCAGAAGCCAAGCGCAGGCAGCGCAAGGGGTGCACATCAACCCAAGCACCCCACCCACCCGCCCCTTCAACCACCATCTGCCCCACCTGTGTGGACTCATCAGTCACCTGAGAACTCATTTTTAATGTGTAAGCAAGTTATCCTCGGTTCCGAGGGACTGCCTAAGAAGAAGATATAATTGGAGTAAGACTTCTTTACTCCTGTACTCAAATCCTCTTGTAATGAAGGCCAGCATACCATTTGCCTTGTTAACTGCCTTTCATGATCACCGGATACCCCAAAGCGCTTTACACCAATGAAGTACTTTTTGAAGTGCAGTCACTGTTGTAATGTGGGAAACGCGGCAACCAATTTGTGCACAGCAAGCTCCCACAAACAGCAATGTGATCATGACCAGATAATCTGCGTCTTCATCATGTTGATTGAGGGATAAATATTGGGCTCAAAACACCGGGGATAACTTCTTCGAAATAGCACCACGGGATCTTTTATGTCCACCTGAGGGGGCAGACGGGGGCCTCGGTTTAACATCTCATCCGTAAGACAGCACCTTCGCCACTGCAGCGCTCTTTCATTACGGCCCCTCCGACAGTGCGGCGCTCCCTCAGTACTGTCGCTCCGACAGTGCGGCACTCCCTCAGCACTGCCCCTCCGACAGTGCGGCGCTCCCTCAGTACTGCCCCTCCGACAGTGCGGCGCTCCCTCAGTACTGCCCCTAACGACACTGCGGCGCTCCCTCAGTACTGACCCTCCGACAGTGCAGTGCTCCCTCAGTACTGCCTCTCCGACAGTGCGGCGCTCCCTCAGTACCGCCCCTCCGACAGTGCGGCGCTCCCTCAGTACTGACCCTCCGACAGTGCGACGCTCCCTCAGTACTGTTCCCCCGACAGTGCGGCGCTCCCTCAGTACTGCCCCTCCGACAGTGTGGCGCTCCCTCAGTACTGACCCTCCGACAGTGCGACGCTCCCTCAGTACTGTTCCCCCGACAGTGTGGCGCTCCCTCAGTACCGCCCCTCCGACAGTGCGGCGCTCCCTCAGTACTGCCCCTCCGACAGTGCGGCACTCCCTCAGCATTGCCCCTCCGACAGTGCGGCGCTCCCTCAGTACTGCCCCTCCGACAGTGCGGCACTCCCTCAGTACTGCCCCTCCGACAGTGCGGCGCTCCCTCAGTACTGCCCCTCCGACAGTGTGGCGCTCCCTCAACACCGCACTGGAGTGTCAGCCTCGCTTTATGTGCTCAAGTCCCTGGAGCGGGATTTGAACCCACAACCTTCTGACTCTGCTATCCACTGAGCCACAGCTGACTCCAGTCTTTTACACAGTTTCATCATAACTTCCTTGCTTTTTGCACTCTACCCCTCTCCTAAAGCAGGGGAGTTATGATGAATTGTTAAAGTGTTTTTTTTGCAGAGTGACCAAGGCTGTCTGTAGGAAACAATTGTGCATTTGAAAGCAGCTTGTATTGTGAAGCTTGTGCCCCTTTGCCAGGCCCGCTGCCTGCGGCCCCTCTCCCAGATTCCAGCCCCAGCTCTGTGCTGACTGAGCTGCTCTCACCTGGGGACAGCGCGTCACAATCGGCCCCAGCGCACCTGAGCTGGAGAGGAGGCCCCGCCCCCTTGCTGCGCCGCCATTGGTTGGAGGACCAGGCCGCCCAGTTCAGTCGGCCCAGCTCAGCCCTCTTCCTATTGGTCAGCGCTCCCGTCAGTCGCAGGCCCGGGCCGGCCTCCAGCCACCTGATTGGGCCTCTTCCTCTGATGACATCACAATCAAGCCCCAGCCTCAGCGCCGGGGAGGAAGGTCCCGCCCCCTAGCCGCGCCGCCATTGGTTGGAGGACCAGGCCGCCCAGGTCAGTCCTCCCACCTCAGCCCTCTTCCTATTGGTCAGCGCTCCCGTCAGTCAGAATCACATTGCTCCGGCTCACTCCGCCACCCCGCGCAGCTCCGTTTGGATTCCGCGGAGGTCCCGCCCGCCCGATTCTCAGGTTTGGTTTTTCTCGTATTTTACTTTATAATCTCGGTCTCCGCTCCCCCCCCTCACCTCGATTTAAATCGATTCCCGAACACTTGACTTTACCCCGGCCGCTGATTCCGCCTCTTCCCCAGGCCCGGCCTTCCGTCTGCCTCTCGGAGGCCCTGCGGTGGCGTGCGCCGATCCAACCGACCCTTGGGCGTTGCGTGCTGGCGTCATCGCGTAATCGGAGGGGGGTGATTGACGCGAGGCGCCCGCCAATCAGGAGCGCGGAAAACGCTGGGAGGACCGGGCGGGCTGACGGTCCTCCAACCAATGGAGGCGCGGGAGGGAGGGGGGCGGGACCTCAGTGGGCTGCAGGCCGCTTTCCTGCTTTCATTGTCTGCAGGAGCTGTTAAAGGGAAGGGGAGGAGGGGCTGGAAAAAAAACCCAGCTTGTGAGTGTTTATTCCTTTGCATTACCTTTATTGCAAGGCTATTCATCAACTGCATTCATTTAAAAATAAGTGAACCTTTTCTCTTTTCGACTTTTATCCAGAACAAAGAGTCGTGGTGCTGTGAACATTTTGGTGGGCAGCCACTTTTAAAGGGACAAAGACCAGCATTCTTCCTCCTCTCTCTCTCGTGAGTATTTGTGGTGGGTGGGGGGGTGAGTCAAAGGGGACTGCGGCCCCTTTTCAACAAAAACAATTGCTTGGCCATTTAAAGGGGAATGGGTGCCCCCCCAGGTATTTAAAGGGGCAGTGCCTCTTTCTTTCTGTATCATGTAAGAGCAGGGAGGTTCTGCTTGAACTGTACAAAACACCAGTCGGGCCACCGGCTAGAGTGCTGCATGCAGTTCTGCTCGCCCCATTGCAGGAAAGGTGTGACTGCTCGAGACGGGAGATTTACAAGGATGTTGCCAGGACTAGAGAATTTCAGCTACAAGGAAAGATTGAATACATAGAAACATAGAAGATAATCTACATCCTGGGGTACTTAAGGAAGTGGCCCGAGAAATAGTAGATGCATTGCTGGTCATCTTCCAAAATTCGATAGACTCTGGAACAGTTCCCATGGATTGGCGGGTAGCTAATGTTACCCCACTGTTCAAAAAAGGTGGTAGAGAGAAAACGGGGAATTACAGACCGGTAAGCCTGACATCGGTAGTGGGGAAAATGCTAGAGTCCATTATAAAAGATGTAATAGCAGAGCACTTGGAAAACAGTGACCGGATCGGACAAAGTCAACATGGATTTACAAAAGGTAAATCGTGCTTGACTAATCTACTGGAATTTTTTGAGGATGTAACTGGTAAAATAGATAAGGGAGAACCAGTGGATGTGGTGCATTTGGACTTTCAGAAGGCTTTCGATAAGGTCCCGCATAAGAGATAGAAACATAGAAGATAGGAGCAGGAGTAGGCCATTCGGCCCCTCGAGCCTGCTCCGCCATTCAATGCGATCATGGCTGATCATCTAAGTGCAGTACCCGGTCCCTGCTTTCTCCCCATATCCCTTGATCCCTTTAGCCTTAAGAAATATATCCAACTCCTTCTTGAATATATTTAATGAATTGGCCTCTACTGCCTTCTGTGGTACAGAATTCCACAGGTTCACCACTGTCTTGGTGAAGAAATTCCTCCTCATTTCTGTCCTAAAAAGCCTACCCCTGATCCTTAGACTGTGACCCCTGGTTCTGGATTCCCCGACCATCGGGAACATCCTCCCTGCATCCAGTCTGTCCAGTCCTGCCAGAATTTTATAAATTTCAATGAGATCCCCTCTCATTCTTCTAAACTGCAGCGAGTACAAGCCCAATCGACCCAATCGCTCCTCATACATCATTCCTGCCATCCCAGGTATCAGCCTGGTGAATCGTCGCTGCACTCCTTCCATGGCAAGAATATCCTTCCTCAGATAAGGCGACCAAAACTGCACACAATACTCAGGATGTGGTCTCACCAAGGCCCTGCACAACTGCAGCAAGACATCCTTGTTCCTGTACTCAAACCCTCTCGCTCTGAAGGCCAACATACCATTTGCCTTCTTAACCGCCTGCTGCACCTGCATGTTTACCTTCAGCGACTGGTGCACAAGGACACCCAGGTCTTGTTGCACTTCCCCTTCTCCCAATCTATTGCCGTTCAGATGATAATCTGCCTCCCTGTTTTGGACACCAAAGTGGATAACCTCACATTTATCCACATTATATTGCATTTGCCATGCTTCTGCCCAATCACCCAACCTGTCCAAATCATCCTGTAGTTTCTCGGCATCCTCCTCACAGCACACACGCTAACCCAGCTTTGTGTCGTCTGCAAATTTGGAGATATTACATCTAGTTCCCTTGTCTAGATCATTAACATATATTGTGAATAGCTGGGGCCCAAGGACCGATCCCTCCAGTACCCCACTAGTCACTGCCTGCCACTCGGAAAAAGACCCGTTTATTCCAACTCTTTGCTTTCTATCTGCCAACCAGTTCTCTATCCAAGTCAATACCTTGCCCCCCAATCCCATGTGCCTTAACTTTACACGCTAATCTCTTACGTTGGACCTTATCGAAAGCCTTCTGAAAGTCCAAATACGCCACATCCACTGGTTCGCCCTTATCTATTTTATTAGTTACATCCTCAAAAAATTCCAGTAGATTAGTCAAGCACGATTTACCTTTTGTAAATCCATGTTGACTTTGTCCGATCCTGTCACTGTTTTCCAAGTGCTCTGCTATTACATCTTTTATAATGGACTCTAGCATTTTCCCCACTACCGATGTCAGGCTTACCGGTCTGTAATTCCCCGTTTTCTCTCTACCACGTTTTTTGAATAGTGGGGTAACATCAGCAACCCTCCAATCCATGGGTACTGTTCCAGATTCCATCGAAAACCCAGCAGCTTCTCCTCCATCTCCACTCCAGCTCAAACTGCTGCAACAAAAAGACCTACACAGGCGGCCAGGGACCGACTTCCATCACCTGCAATAAAACTCTTCACGACAGCCGCTGACTAATGGCGGCCACAGCACCCACAATTCCCCGCACCCCAGAAACCGCTCTATCCAACGGGCTGATTTCCCCGCTGAGAGTGTGCATGCTCCCCGGGGCCGTGGGCCATTCTGGGAGGCTGGCTCCTGTCCTTTGTCCCGAGTCGGATTCGGTGGAACAGGCTGAAGAAACTGGGAAGCGGCGGCTCGGATGGGGGAGGCGCTGCACCCTGGGTTTCCTGGTGCCGGGGCTCTGGCCGCACGTCCACCGGGCCCGGCCGCTCTGATTCTGATTGAGCTTTTTGATGAGGTAACAGAGAGGGTTGATGAGGGCAATGCGGTTAACGTGTTGTACATGGATTTCCAAAAGGCGTTCGACAGCGTGTAAAGTTAAGGCCCATGGGATTGGGGGCAAGGTATTGACTTGGATAGAGAACTGGTTGGCAGACAGAAAGCCAAGAGTTGGAATAAACGGGTCTTTTTCCGAGTGGCAGGCAGTGACTAGTGTGTTACCGCAGGGATCGGTCCTTGGACCCCAGCTATTCACAATATATATTAATGACCTAGACGAGGGAACTAGATGTAATATCTGCAAGTTTGCAGATGACACAAAGCTGGGTGGGCGTGTGTGCTGCGAGGAGGATGCCGAGAAACTCCAGTATGATTTGGACAGGTTGGGTGATTGGGCAGATGCATGGCAGATGCAATATAACGTGGATCATTGCGAGGTTATCCATTTTGGTGTCAAAAACAGGAAGGCAGATTATTATCTGAATGGCAATAGATTGGGAGATGGGGAAGTGCAACGAAACCTGGGTGTCCTTGTGCACCAGTTGCTGAAGGTAAGCATGCAGGTGCAGCAGGCGGTTCAGAAGGCAAATGGTATGTTGGCCTTCGTAGCGAGAGGGTTTGAGTACACGAACAAGGATGTCTTGCTGCAGTTGTACAGGGCCTTGGTGAGACCACATCTTGAGTATTGTGTGCAGTTTTGGTCGCCTTATCTGAGGAAGGATGTTCTTGCCATGGAAGGAGTGCAGCGAAGATTCACCAGGCTGATACCTGGGATGGCAGGAATGATGTATGAGGAGAGATTGGGTCGATTTGGCTTGTACTTGCTGGAGTTTAGAAGAATGAGAGGGGATCTCATCGAAACTTATAAAATTCTAACGGGACTGGACAGACTTGATGCAGGAAGGATGTTCCCGATGGTCGGGGAGTCCAGAACCAGGGGTCACAGTCTTAGGATAAGGGGTAAACCATTTAGGACAGAGATGAGGAGGAATTTCCTCACCCAGAGAGTGGTGAACCTGTGGAATTCTCTACCACAGAAGGCAGTGGAGGCCAATTCATTAAATATATTCAAGAAGGAGTTGGATATATTTCTTAAGGCTAAAGGGATCAAGGGGTATGGGGAGAAGGCAGGGACAGGGTACTGAATTTGGATGATCAGCCATGATCTCATTAAATGGCAGAGCGGGCTCGAGGGGCCGAATGCTCCTATCTTCTATGTTTCTATGTTCAGCCTCAGACAAATGTTAGGGAGAGGGATGGAGTCAGTGGCTCAGGAACGGAGTTTGTGGGGTGTCTGTCCCTTTAACTACAATTCATAGAATCATAGAAATTTACAGCACAGAAGGAGGCCATTCGGCCCATCTTGTCCGTGCCGGCCGACAAAGAGCTATCCACCCTAATCCCACTTTCCAGCACTTGGTCCGTAGTCTTGTAGGTTACAGCACTTCAAGTGCATATCCAAGTACTTTTTAAATGTGATGAGGGTCTCTGCCTCTACCAGCCTTTCAGGCAGTGAGTTCCAGACCCCCACCACCCTCTGGGTGAAAAACATTTCCCCTCAAATCCCCTCTAAACTTCCAACCAATTAATTTAAATCTGTGCCCCCTGGTTATTGATCTGTCTGCTAAGGGAAATAGGTCCTTCCTATCCACTCTCTCTCGGCCCCTCATAATTTTATACCCCTCAATTAGGTCTCCCCTCAGCCTCCTCTGTTCCAAAGAAAACAACCCCAGCCTCTCCAATCTTTCCTGGTAGCTAAAATTCTCTAGTCCTGGCAACATCCTCGTAAATCTCCCGTCTCGAGCAGTCACATCTTTCCTGCAATGGGGGCGACCAGAACTGCACGCAGCACTCTAGCAGTGGCCTAACTGGTGTTCTGTACAGTTCAAGCAGAACCTCCCTGCTCTTACACGATACAGAAATAGAGAGGCACTGATGTATGAGGAGAGATTGGGTCGATTGGGCTTATACTCGCTGGAGTTTAGAAGAATGAGAGGGGATCTCATTGCAACTTATAAAATTCTAACAGGACTAGACAGACTAGATGCAGGAAGGATGTTCCCGATGGCCGGGGAGTCCAGAACCAGGGGTCACAGTCTAAGGATAAGGGGTAGGCCATTTAGGACAGAGTTGAGGAGGAATTTCTTCACCCAGAGAGTGGTGAACCTGTGGAATTCTCTACCACAGAAGGCAGTAGAGGCCAATTCATTAAATATATTCAAGAAGGAGTTGGATATATTTCTTAAGGCTAAAGGGATATGGGGAGAAAGCAGGAACAGGGTACTGAATTTGGATGATCAGCCATGATCGCATTGAATGGCGGAGCAGGCTCGAGGGGCCGAATGACCTACTCCTGCTCCTATCTTCTATGTTTCTATGTTTCCCTCACTGATTGCGGCTCTTCACCAACACCGACTTTACAAAGAAAGCCCCGTGCGGCAGCCTGGAGCTCAGGGGCCCAGCGCGCAGGCGCGGAGGAGGATGATTGACAGGGGCCCAGGGTGTGTGCTGAGCATGCGCGGTGCGGGCCGGGCGCCTGTGGAACAGGAGAGGGCGGGGCCATGGGGCGCTGCGTGGTGTCAGCCACAACTCAGCGCGGCGGCTGGAGCGCTTTCTGGAGCGCCGGGGCTTGTGGGAATTGCAGCCGCCATTACTGTTGATCCTTTCAACCAACCTGTGCAGCAGCTGGGGCCTGAAAATCAGCTTCACTGCCCCTGGGCTGGGAAAGGGGGACATGAGACAACATTCTCCCTCTTACCCCTTTCTACACTCCTTTTACAGGGTTTTAGAAATGGAGCATTTACAGACAGGAAGCTCAGACCAAACATCACGTCAGGATCTGACAGAGTCGCTCAATTCATCAGGACCTGAATATCATCGGCCTTTGCACATGGAAGGAGAGAGCAGCGATTGCAGCGCAGACAAACCGCACACGTGTTCCGTGCGTGGACTCGGATTCAGCCGACCGCCTGACCTGGTGAGACACGTGCACCGTCACACCGGGGAGAAACCGGGTAAAGGTGGGGACAGCGGGAAGGGATTCAGTTCCCCGTCTACATCAGAAGTTCATCCGCACAGTCACCCTGGGGACAGTCCGTTCACCTGCTCCGTGTGTGGGAAGGGATTCACTTGCACATCCCACCTGCTGAGACACCAGAGAGTTCACACTGATGAGAAACCGTTTCAATGTTCCGACTGTGGGAAGAGCTTCAAATTCTCCAGGGATCTGCAGGAACACCAGCTTGTCCACACTGATGAAAGACCGTTTACATGTTCCAACTGTGGGAAGAGTTTTAAAAGCTCCAGGGTTCTGACCAGTCACCAGCAAGTTCACACCGGGGAGAGGCCATTTCACTGCTCTGTGTGTGGGAAGGGATTCGCTGATTCATCTACCCTGCTGACACACCAGCTTGTTCACACTGATGAGAGACCGTTTACATGTTCTGACTGTGGTAAGAGTTTTAAAAGCTCCGGGGCTCTGACCAAACACCAGCGAGTTCACACTGGGGAGAGGCCATTTCCCTGCTCTGTGTGTGGGAAGGGATTCACTGATTCATCTAACTTGCTGACACACCAGCTTGTTCACACTGATGAGAGACCCTTTAAATGTTCTGACTGTGGGAAGAGCTTTAAAAGATCCGGGGCTCTGACTACACACCAGCTTGTTCACACTGATGAGAGGCCGTTTACATGTTCTGACTATGGGAAGAGCTTTAAATACTCCCGGGACATGAAGCAACACCAGCTTGTTCACACAGATCAGAGACCGTTTACATGTTCTGACTGGTAAGAGTTTTAAAAGCTCCAGGGCTCTGACCAGACACCAGCAAGTTCACACTGATGAGAGAGCGTTTACATGTTCTGACTGTGGGAAGAGCTTTAAAAGCTCCAATCACCTGCTGAGACACCAGCGAGTTCACACTGTTCTGTAGCGCAGGGCCCTGCAGACAGCTGGGGAGACATGAACGTGGAATGGATGAATGTTTTATAAATGTTGTACTATTGTTTAATCTTTCAATCTGTTGTGCTGATGATTCCCTTGATTTCACTGTTAATGTTATTTTTGTTTTTCTCCTTATCACAGGCAATTGCCTATTAAAAGTCAACCATCACAACCAATAAAACCTGTAACATAACAAAAAAAAGTTTAAAGGAAACTTAAATTAAATTAAAATTCTATTTTCGGTGGTGATGATGCACGCCAATCCCTCCGGTACCCACCGGTCACGGAAGGCCTCGAGCGCGCCGGTGGACTGTTCATGTTATTACTTCGAATGTACAGCACAGAAACAGGCCATTCGGCCCAATTGGTCCATGCCGGGGTTTATGCTCCACACGAGCCTCCTCTGACATATCCTCCTATGTTTATCTGGCTTCTCCTTAAATACATCTATACCATTTGGCCTCAACTACTCCTTGTGGGAGTGAGTTCCACATTCTCATCACTCTCTGGGTAAAGAAGTTTCTCCTGAATTCCCTCCTGGATTTATTAGTGCCTTTTATATTGATGGCCCCATAAATATGATGAGATTCTGTTAAGCTGACCAGTATGTTGTTGTACTTTGTCTTTTTCTGATGAATGAAACATTACTGAGCCCCTGTACCCGTGTTATGGGATGAAGTGCCAGACAAGTGAAGGCACAACGTCTGGGTGTGAATCTGATAATAACCTCACGGACCGTATAGGTGTGATAACCAGATGGGCTTGTGGTTATAGTCTGGTCATAGATGGACTAAATTGCCTGAATTAGCAGGAGTTCAGGAGGCGGTCAACAGACGGGCCCAAACAATCCCATTTCCTGAGCGGTAACCAAGCTTGTGTATAAGAACAGGCCACGTAAGCCGTTGTCAGTTGGAACAGACTCGAGAAGGTCGCGCGCGAATCCACTGTACTTCTATTCTCCAGATTGAGGGAATTATCACCCGATCTGTGTTATGCAGCGCTCTTAACAAAGCCTGGAGAGACAATTTGTGTTCTTGTGAGCTTGATTATCTGGTATCTGAAACCCTGGGACTCCCGATCATTAGAGTCAACCTCAGTGTGTGGAAAGGGATTCCCTGGTGTATCCCACCCGCTGACACACCAGAGTGTCCACATTGTGACTGCGGTGGGTCGATTCCACTGTTTCCGATGCCTTTAATCACATCCAGGACTGAAACGTGTTAATTCAGGCAACTGGGGCTTGTTAATGTTAAAACCCCAATAACTGGGCTGGATTTAAAGATTATTCCCTGTTCTCTCAGTACCCGTGAGCAGAGAGAAGCTGATGTTATACAATCATAGAGCACAGTAGGATGCCTTTCGGCCCATCATGCTGGTGCTGGCTCTCTGAAAGAGCGATGCCCTGCTCTTTCATAAGAACATAAGAAGTAGGAGCAGGAGTAGGCCATGCGGCCCCTCGGGCCTGCTCCGCCATTCAATAGGATCATGGCTGATCCGAATCTAGACTTACGTCCACTTCCCTGCCCTCTCCCCGTAACCCCTAATTCCCTTATCTGCTAGGAAAATGTCTATCTCCATTTTAAATTTATTTAATGTTGCAGCTTCCACAGCTCTCTGAGGTAGCAAATTCCATAGATTTACTACCCTCTGAGTGAAGAAGTTTCTCCTCATCTCAGTTTTGAAATGGCAGCCCCTTATTTTAAGATTATGCCCCCTAGTTCTAATCAGTGGAAACATTCTCACCACATCCACCCGATCAAGCCCCCTCACAATCTTATATGTTTCGATAAGATCGCCTCTCATTCTTCTGAACTCCAATGAGTAGAGTCCCAACCTACTCAACCTTTCCTCATACGTCAACCCCCTCATCTCCGGAATCAACCGAGTGAACCTTCTCTGAACCGCCTCGAGAGCAAGTATATCTTAAATATGGAAACCAAAACTGCACGCAGTATTCCAGGTGTGGCCTCACCAATACCCTGTATAACTGCAGCAAGACTTCCCTGTTTTTATACTCCATCCCCCTTGCAATAAAAGCCAAGATTCCATTGGCCTTCCTGATCACCTGCTGCACCTGCATACTAACTTTTTGTGTTTCATGCACCAGGACCCCCAGATCCCTTTGTACTGTAGCACTTTGCAGTTTCTCTCCATTTAGATAATAACTTGCTCTTTGATTTTTTTCTGCCAAAGTGCATAACCTCACACTTTCCAACATTATATTGCATCTGCCAAATCTCTGCCCACTCACTTAGCCTGCCTATGTCCTTTTGCAGGTTTTTTATGTCCTCCTCACTCACTGCTTTCCCTCCCATCTTTGTATCATCGGCAAACTTGGATATGTTGCACTCGGTCCCTTCCTCCAAACCGTTAATATAGATTGTAAAGAGTTGGGGTCCCAGCACTGACCCCTGCGGAACACCACTAGTTACTGATTGCCAGCCCGAGAATGAACCATTTATCCCAACAGCACTGCAAATTTCTGCCTTTAATATATATCCAATTCCCTTTTGACAGTTCCTATTGAATCTGCTTCCACCTCCCATTCAGGCAGTGCATTCCAGATCATCACAATTCGCTGTGTAAAAAAGTCTCCTCATTTCCTCTCTAGATTCTTTTGCCAATGATCTGAAATCTGTGTCCTCTCGTTACCGACCCTCCTGCCAGTGACAACAGCTTCTCCTTGTTTGCTTGATCAAAACCCCTCATAATTTTGAGCACCTCGATCACAGCTCCACTTAACCGTCTCTGCTCCAAGTTATATTGCCATTGTTCTGCGAACTGTTGCTGTGATCGAGGTGCTGGATGTCCGTGCCTGGGGAATGGGACATTCTATCCTCGTGAGCACCGAGTGTCAGCATCCAGCAATCTCTGGTCAGGGACTGTCTTTTTAAACTGCCTCACCTGAGCTTTTTGACTCCCAGATTTCATTATTAATCATTTCAGAGTTTTGGCAGAGTGACCAAGGCTGAACAGATAAATGTGAGGTATTACATTTTGGTAGGAAGAATGGGGAGGTCACTTATCACTTGGAGGGTGTGAGTCTAGGTGGGGTAGAGGAACAAAGGGATCTCGGAGTACCAATACACAAATTACTAAAAGTTGCGACACAGGTTAGCAAGGCCATAAAAAAAGCAAACCAAGCACTAGGGTTTATTTCTCGAGGGATAGAATTGAAAAGTAGTGAAGTTATGCTAAACCTGTATCGAACCTTGGTTAGACCACACTTAGAGTACTGCGTACAGTTCTGGTCACCATATTATAAAAAGGATATAGAGGCACTGGAGAGGGTGCAGAGAAGATTTACAAGGATGATACCAGAAATGCGAGGGTATACATATCAGGAAAGGATGAACAGGCTGGGTCTCTTTTCTCTTGAAAAAAGAAGGCTGAGGGTTGACCTAATAGAGGACTTTAAAATTATGTAAAATGTTGATAGAGTGGATACAGAGAGAATGTTTCCACTTGTGGGGAAGAGCATAACTAGAGGCCTCAATATAAGATAGTCACCAAGAAATCCAATAGGGAATTCAGAAGAAACTTCTTTACCCAGAGAGTGGTGAGAATGTGGAACTCGCTGCCACAGGGAGTGGTTGAAGCGAATAGTATCGATGCATTTAAGGGGAGGCTAGACAAGCATATGAGGGAGAAGGGAATCGAGGGTTATGCTGATAGATTTAGATGAGGAAAGATGGGAGGAGGCTCGAGTGGAGCATAAACACCGGCATGGACTGGTTGGGCCGAATGGCCTGTTTCTGTGCCGTATATCTGATGTAATCCTATGTCAAGTATCCCAGCTGGCTTAGCTCCAGGCACTTTAGCTCAGTGGGCAGCACTCTCACCTCTGAGTCAGAAGGTCGTGGGTTCAAGTCCCAGTCCAGAGACTTGAGCATAAAAATCTAGGCTGACACTCCAGTACTGAGAGAGTGCTGCACTGTCAGAGGTGCCGTCTTTTGGATGAGATGTTAAACCGAGGCCCCCGTCTGCTCTTTCAGGTGGATGTAAAAGGTCCCATGGCACGACATTGAAGAAGAGCAGGGGAGTTCTCCCCGGTGTCCTGGGGCCAATATTTATCCCTCAATCAACATCACTGAAATAGATTATCTGGTCATTGTCACATTGCTGTTTGTGGGAGCTTGCTGTGCGCCAATTGGCTGCCGTGTTTCCTACATTACAACAGTGACTACACTTCAGAAGTACTTCATTGGCTGTAAAGCGCTCTGAGACATCCTGAGGTTGTGAAAGGTGCTATATAAATGCAAGTCTTTCTTTCTCAGCAAGAGGGCGAGTGTCAGTGGTTGGAGGGAGGAGCTCAGTGTTGTCACTGGGTGGACACAGACAGATTGAAGCTAAAAGACAGAGAATGCTGAAGTTTGGAATGATAACACCCAAAGTCAGGAGATGAGCCCTTTGCCTAGATAAGGGATGTGGTTGCTAAGAGACCCACAGACCTAATAACACTGCAAACTGCTCAGGCAGCAGACTTGTTGCAACATGTGAGGTCACGAGTGAGTTGGTGCCCAGACAACAGAGGCTTGGGCATTCCTGAGAGAGACAAACTGGTTCTGTAACCGGGAGAACAGGTTGAGGGAGTCACCCTACGTGGGACGGCTCGTCTGAGGTGTTAACACAGAGTCAGCTTGGGAATGGGATGATCAATGAATCATAGAAGCATAGAAATTTACAGCACAGAAGGAGGCCATTCGGCCCATCTTGTCCGTGCCGGCCGACAAAGAGCTATCCACCCTAATCCCACTTTCCAGCACTTGGTCCGTAGCCTTGTAGGTTACGGCACTTCAAGTACATATCTGTTAGGGTGAAAATTATATAGCTTAAAGCAGCAACATAAAGAATTAAAGAATGTTTTGTAAGAAGTGAACTTGTAAATAAGAAACAAGACAAAACAAACTCAGCTTAAGAGGGGGCGGCTCAGCTCGGGACACAAACTGTAATTCCCCCTTAGGCTTTACGACATTAGCTGCCCTCATTTTGTGTTAAATTCACAAAGCTTCCATCTTTGTCCCATGAGGATTCCCCATAGTATGTCTAAGTGCTGTTGTGGTGGGCAAGGGGCAGGAATTAACTGTTTGTGTCTGTTCCCATTAAAACCATTGTGCTTGACATTAATGGAATTGAGGAATAGTCGACATTTTTAAGTAGTTTCTTGCCAGATTGAGGGTAGGCAAGATAATTGATAGAAGGCCTCCAATCAAATTACATCAGTGCCCTTCAGCCAGTCAGATTAATGTGTTCAAATGAGGCAAAATAAAATGAACAGTTATTGAATGTGGGAAACACTAAATATTTCACATTTATTCAGTGGTGCAGCCTTCTGTAAACTATTTGCTGGAAGCCCTTTGGATGTATTAATGTAATTCTACTATTCTATAATGCAGAGCCGATGAATCAGAATTGTGAGTATTGATGAGTTACAGTAATTGGTAGCTGCAAAACTGCCCATTTTGTAATTAACCATTAAAAAGTGCCCAAAGTTCTGGAAGGTTCCATATCATTTTATGTTGCCAAACTAGTATCCTGTGAGGACCGGGGAGTTGTTGCTGGGGGAGCGAGATTGGTTGAAGACACCTGTGTGTAATATTTTGCGAGAATGTATAAAAGAAGTTTCAATACCTTGTTGCTAAGGGAACGTGATTGGGTGAGGACAAGAGAATTGTTGCTGGGGGAGAATGTTGTCAATTTCTGTCCTGGACTCTCAGTGATGGCTTTTGGAAACTCCTTTCACCGGCTGTGAGAAGGGCAGGATTGACAGACGGGGAAACTCAAACCAAACTTCACATCAAGATCTCCGAGAGTCACTCCATTCGTCAGGACCTGAAATTCATCGGCCTTTTGAGTGCGGAAGGAGAAATGTTTGGGAGGTAAGTAGCATGGAGTCCAGTTCTACGGAGTACTGCTTCTACAGAGTACTTAACTCGGGAATTGGGTGAGTGAGCGAATTCGATGAGGTGGGGGTAAGAGGTGCTGCTTGATACGTGAAAAAATATAAACAACTCGGGTTTAATTAGGACTGTGGGCTAAGTTACAGTAAAGACCTAAAGCATATAGCTAAATGTAATAAATTAAACAAGGTTATTACCGAGATTAAAAACTATTAATAGACAATTGGGTATTTCAAAACTTGAAAACCTAATTAGTTAAATAAAATACAATAGAGATGGCCGGGCAGGTGATGTGTTGCAGCTGTAGCATGTGGGAGCTGGTGGACCCCAGTGTGATCCACAGCAACCACATAGAGTCATAGAGGCACAGAAGGAGGCCATTCGGCCCATCCAGTCCGTGCCGGCTCTCTGTAGAACAATCCAGTTATTCCCATTCCCCCGCTCTATCCCCGTAGCCCTGCAAGTTTATTTCCCTCAAGTGCCTATCCAGTCTCCCCTTGAAAACATTGAGTGTCTCCGCTTCCACCACTTCCGTCGGCAGCGAGTTCCAGGTCCTCACCACCCGCTGTGTAAAAAAGTTTTAAATGCTTCTTGAATGTTGTGAGGGTTCCTGCCTCTACCACCCTTTCAGGCAGTGAGTTCCAGATTCCAACCTCCCTCTGGGTGAAAAAGTTTTTCCTCAAATCCCCTCTAAACCTCCTGCCCCTTACCTTGAATCTATGCCCCCTGGTTATTGACCCCTCTACTAAGGGGAAAAGTTCCTTTCTATCTACCCTATCTATGCCCCTCATAATTTTGTACACCTCAATCAGGTCCCCCCTCAGCCTTCTCTGCTCCAAGGAAAACAACCCCAGCCTGTCCAGTCTTTCTTCATAGCTGAAGCACTCCAGCCCAGGTAACACCCTGGTGAATCTCCTCTGCACCCTCTCCAATGTAATCACATCCTTCCTACCTGGACCACACTTCCTCCCACCCCTCTTCCTGTAAGGACTCTATTCCATTCTCCCAGTTTCTCCGTCTCCGCCGTATCTGCTCCGATGATGCCACCTTCCACACCAGTGCTTCAGACATGTCTTCCTTTTTCCGCAACCGAGGATTCCCCTCTACCGTGGTTGACATTGCCCTCGACCGTGTCAGTTCTGTCTCCCGCACTTCTGCCCTCACCCCTGCCCCTCCCTCCCGGAACCACGATAGGGTTCCCCTTGTCCTCACCTTTCACCCCACCAGCCTCCACATTCAACGGATCATCCTCCGGCATTTCTGCTACCTCCAAAGTGATCCCACCACCAAACGTATCTTCCCCTCCCCTCCCCTTTCAGCATTCCGCAGGGACCGCTCCCTCCGAGACACCCTAGTCCACTCCTCTATCACCCCAAACAGCCCTTCCCCTTCCTTCCCGTGCAAGCGGAGGAGATGTAACACCTGCCCCTATACCTCCCCCCTTCCCACTGTCCAGGGCCCCAAACACCCCTTCCAGGTGAAACAGCGATTTACTTGTACTTCTCGCAATCTAGTATACTGTGTTCGCTGCTCACGATGCGGTCTCCTCTACATTGGGGAGACCAAACGCAGATTGGGTGACCGCTTTGCGGAACACCTCCGTTCAGTCCGTAAGGGTGACCCCGAGCTTCCGGTCGCCTGTCATTTTAATTCACCGCTCCATTCCCACTCGGACCTCACCGTCCTTGGCCTCTTGTATTGTTCCACGGAAGCTCAACGTAAACTCGAGAAACAGCACCTCATCTTCCGATTAGGCAGTCTGCAGCCTTCCGGACTCAATATCGAGTTCAACAATTTCAGATCATAAGCTCGGCCCCCATTTCATTTTTTCTTGTAATTTTTCCACTCCTTTCCCCCCCCCCCCGCCCTTTCCTTTTGTTTCTCTCTCACACCTGGCAGCTATCTTTTGCCCTGCCAGTACACTTTACACCTAATCTCAGCCTATTACCATCTCGTTTAGCTTCTAATCTCTTTTACTTCTTTTGTTTCTTTTATTCTTTTGTCCGATCGCAGCGCAGCCTCCGATCTATCTTTTCTTTCCAGTTTTGAAGAAGGGTTCGACCCGAAACGTCAACTCAAATTTCTCTACACGGATGTTGCCTGACCTGCGGAGTTTTTCCAGCATTTTCTGTTGTTATTTCACATCCTTCCTATAGTGTGGCGACCAGAACTGCACACAGTATTCCAGCTGTGGCCTAACTAGCGTTTTGTACAGCTCCATCATAACCTCCCTGCTCTTGCCTTCATTAGCTGAGGCATAGAATATAAGTATCCCATAAGCCTTTTTAACCACCTTATCTACCTGTCCTGCTGCCTTCAGGGATCTATGTACATGCACACCAAGGTCCCTCTGATCCTCTGTCCTTCCTAGGGTCCTACCATTCATTGTGTATTCCCTTGCCTTGTTAGTCCTCCCAAAATGCAACATCTCACACTTTTCAGGGTTAAATTCCATTTGCCACTGTTCTGCCCATCTGACCAATCTGTCTATATCGTCCTGTAGCCTGAGGCTTCCCTCCTCGCTATTTACCACTCCACCAATTTTTGTGTCATCTGCAAACTTACTGATCATACCTCCTACATTCATATCTAAATCATTAATGTACACTACAAACAGCAAAGGACCCAGCACTGATTCCTGCGGTACACCACTGGACACAGGCTTCCAGTCACAAAAACAACCTTCAACCATCATCCTCTGCTTCCTGCCACTAAGCCAATTTTGGATCCAATGTGCCAAATTGCCCTGGATCCCATGGGTTCTTACCTTCTTGACCAGTCTCCCATGTGGGACTTTGTCAAAAGCCTTACTGAAGTCCATGTAAACTACATCAACTGCACTACCCTCATCCACACACCTAGTCACCCCCTCAAAAAATTCAATCAAATTGGTTAGACATGATCTCCCCGACACAGAATTTTTTCCAATAATTTCCCTACCACTGATGTTCGGCTCACTGGCCAGTAATTCCCAGGTTTATCCCTACTACCCTTCTTGAATAATGGTACTACGTTAGCTGTTCTCCAGTCCTCTGGCGCCTCCCCTGTAGCCAGAGAGGTTCTGAAAATTTGTGTCAGAGCCCCTGCAATCTCCTCCCTTGCCTCACCCAGCAGCCTGGGATACATCCCGTCAGGGTCTGGGGATTTATCCACTTTTAAGCCCGTTAAAACCACTAGTACCTCCTCCCTCTCAATACTAATTTGTTCAAGTATATCACAATCCCCCTGCCTGATTTCTATGCCTACATCATCCTTCTCTATAGTGAACACAGATGCAAAATATTCATTTAAAACCCCACCTATATCTTCTGGTTCTACACACAGATTGCTACTTTGGTCCCTATTCTTTCCCTGGTTATCCTCTTGCCCTTAATATACTTATAAAACACCTTGGGATTTTCCTTTATTTTGCCCACCAGTGTTATTTCATGCCCCCTCTTCGCTCTCCTAATTTCTTTTTTAAGTACCCCCCTGCACTTTCTATACTCCTCTAGGGCTTCCACTGTTTTTAGCCCTTTGTATCTGCCAAAAGCCTCCCTTTTTTCTAATCCATTCTCATATATCCCTTAACATCCAGGGTTCCCTGGGCTTGTTGGTCCCACCCTTGACCTTTACGGGAACATGTTGCCATTGTACTCTCTCTATTTCCTTTCTGAAAGACTCCCACTGCTCTGATGTGGATTTTCCTACAAGTAGCGGATCCCAGTCCACTTTGGCCAGATCCTGCCTTATCATATTAAAATCGGCCTTCCCCCAATTTAGAACCTTTATTTCTGGTCCATCTTTGTCCTTTTCCATGACTACCTTAAATCTCACCGAATTATGGTCACTGTCACCAAAATGCTCTCCTACTAACACTTCTACCACACGCCCGGCTAGATTCCCTAGAATTAGGTCCACTACCGCCCCCTCTGTTGTAGGACTTTCTACATGCTGGCTCAAAAAGCTCTCCTGGATGCACTTTAAGAATTCCGCACCCTCTGAGCCTTTCACACAGATGAATGCTGGAGGAGGGGTGTGTCTAAAGTAAAAAGGCGGAGGTTGTGAATATTTATTTTATATTTAATCATATTTTCTAAAGTATTGTCTTATTTTAAATTAAATTGAAAAGGGCTTATTTTTAGCCCACCATCATTATGGTTCTCCAGCCCAGAATACTGGTGGAGGCCTTTCAGCTCCATCGATGCCCGTTCTGCAATTCAATCAGAACATGGCTGATCCGTACCTCGACTCCAGTAACCCCCCCTTTGCTCCATATCCCTCGATACACTTACCCAACAACCATGTATCCATCTCAGCCTGGAACATTTCTATTGACCCCCCGCCCCCACCAGCTTCCATATCCACTATGCTAGCTCTTTTATTTAAACAGGACCTTTGTACCCTCGGAAAAGAGTTACTGGGACTTTGATTATCTGAGCCTCCACATTTAAAAAGGACCCATCAGCCATTCATTATTTTCGCCACAGTTGAATATTTCACATTTTTTATACTGCTACTAAGGGGTTAACTCCTAATGTCACACGAAGCATTTTTCAACAGGAAGGAATTCAGCTCAATCCTGACAAGGAGGAACGATCAGAGGCTGGGTATTCTGCAGCCAGTGGCTCACCTCCTGACTCCCAAAAGCCTCTCTGCCACCTACATGTCAGGAGTATATTTATACAGTGCTTTCTTATCAAACTGGAACTGGCATTGCCTAATGTGGTAGTCGCTGGTTACTGCATCGTCCAGAGACACAAGTCGACAGTTTCTTCAACATACATCAACAACGTTAGATGCACGTAAAAGTACCGTGGCCTTGCTGTGGTAAGCAGAACCCTTCTAGTCTGCAGACATTCTTATCATAATATAACATTTCTAATCTAAACATTCTATTCTGAAAATATCCAAGGGTGGTTGGTTGCTAAGTGATATCTGTATATCTCCCTCTCTCTCTAATACTAACCACATTTTTCTCTATATCGAATGAACTAAACACAAACACCTTTCAGAAGCTAATTAACCGAGTTCCATGTACCAACATTGATTGAAGGATAAATATTGGCCAAGACATTGGGGATAACACCCCTGCTCTTCTTCGAAATAGTGCCATGGGATCATTTATGTCCAACTGTGAGAGCAGACAGGGCCTCGGTTTAACATCTCATTGGAAAGACAGCACCTCCGACAGTGCAGCACTCCCTCAGCACTGCACTGGAGTGTCAGCCTAGATTTTTGTGCTCAAGTCTCTGGAGTGGGACTCAGAGGCAAGAGTGCTACCTACTGACCACAGCTCACAGTTAAATTATTGAAAGGACGGGGAATGTATGTAACAAGTCATCCTGAAGAAGGAGCAGCGCTCCGAAAGCTTGTGATTTCAAATAAAGCTGTTGGACTATAACCTGGTGTTGTGTGACTTCTTACATTTGTCCACCCCAGTCCAACTCCGGCATCTCCACACCACAGCTTATTGTAGAAACAGGGACTCAATAGACTGTGTGTTTCAAACAAAGCTGATTTATTTATAAAGAATATTAAAATCCAGCCCAGTTATTGGGGTTTTAACATTAACAAGCCCCAGTTGCCTGAATTAACATGGTTCAGTCCTGGATGTGATTAAAGGCATTGGAAACAGTGGAATCGACCCACCGCAGTCACACTGTGGACACTCTGGTGTGTCAGCGGGTGGGATACACCAGGGAATCCCTTTCCACACACTGAGGTTGACCCTAATGATCGGGAGTCCCAGGGTTTCAGATACCAGATAATCAAGCTCACAGGAACACAGATTGTCTCTCCAGGCTTTATTAAGAGCGCTGCATAACACAGATCGGGTGATAATTCCCTCAATCTGGAGAATAGAAGTACAGTGGATTCACGCGCGATCTTCTCGAGTCTGTTCCAACTGACAACGGCTTAAGTGGCCTGTTCTTATACACAAGCTTGGTTACTGCTCAGGAAATGGGATTGTTTGGACCCGTCTGTTGACCGCCTCCTGAACTCCTGCTAATTCAGGGAATTTAGTCCATCCATGACCAGACTATAACCACAAGCCCGTCTGGTTATCACACCTATACGGTCCATGAGGTTATTATTAGATTCACACCCAGACGTTGTGCCTTCACTTGTCTGGCACTTCATCCCATAACACGGGTACAGGGGCTCAGTAATGTTGCATTCATCAGAAAAAGACAAAGAACAACAACACACCGGTCAGCTTAACAAAATCTCATCATATTTATGTGGCTATAAATATAAAAGTCACTAATAAATCCAGGAGGGAATTCAGGGGAAATGTCTTTACCCAGAGAATGGTGAGAATGGGGAACTCACTACCACAGGGAGTAGTTGAGGTGAACAGCACAGATGCATTTATGGGGAAGCCACACAAGGGAGAAAGGAATGGGAGGATATGTTGATCGGGTTAATTGAAGTAGGGTGGGTGTGGGGCATAAACACTGGCATGGACCAGTTGGGCCGAATGGCCTGTTTCTGTGCTGTACATTCTATGTAACACCATGAACTGTCAATCGAAGGGAATCATCAGCACAACAACCTTAAAGATTAAACAGCAGTACAAGAATTTCAAAACATTCATCCATTCCATGTTCATGATGCCCCCGCTGTCTGCAGGGCCCTGCACTACAGATCAATGTGAGCTCGCTGGTGTCTCTTCAGGTTCCCGGAGCTTTTAAAGCTCTTACAACATAAGTAGTAGGAGCAGGAGTAGGCCATATGGCCCCTCTGGCCTGCTCCACCATTCAATAGGATCATGGCTGATCCGAACCTAGACTCACGTCCACTTCCCTGCCCGCTCCCCGTAACCCCTAATTCCCTTATCAGCTAGGAAACTGTCTATCTCCGTTTTATATTTATTTAATGTCGCAGCTTCCACAGCTCTCTGAGGTAGCAAATTCCATAGATTTACTACCCTCTGAGTGAAGACGTTTCTCCTCATCTCAGTTTTGAAAGGGCAGCCCCTTATTCTAAGATTATGCCCCCTCGTTCTAGTCTCACCCATCAGTGGAAACATCCTCCCCGCATCCACCTGATCAAGCCCCCTCACAATCTTATATGTTTCGATAAGGTCGCCTCTCATTCTTCTGAATTCCAATGAGTAGAGGCCCAACCTACTCAACCTTTCCTCATAAGTCAACCCCCTCATCTCCGGAATCAACCGAGTGAACCTTCTCTGAACTGCCTCGAGAGCAAGTATATCTTTTCTTAAATATGGAAACCAAAACTGTACGCAATATTCCAGGTGTGGCCTCACCAGTCCCCTGCAAAACAAAGCAAGACTTCCCTGCTTTTATACTCCATCCCCCTTGCAATAAAAGCCAAGATTCCATTGGCCTTCCTGATCACCTGCTGTACCTGCATACTAACCGTCTGTGTTTCATGCACCAGGACCCCCAGATCCCTTTGTACTGTAGCACTTTGCAGTTTCTCTCCATTTAGATAATAACTTGCTCTTTGATTTTTTTCTGCCAAAGTGCATAACCTCACACTTTCCAACATTGTATTCCATCTGCCAAATTTCTGCCCACTCACTTAGCCTGTCTATGTCCTTTTGCAGGTTTTTATGTCCTCCTCACTCAGAACATTTAAATGGTCTCTCATCAGTGTGAACTCGCTGGTGTCCCTTCAGCTCCCCAGAGGTTTTAAAGCTCTTCCCACAGACAGAACATGTAAATGGTCTCTCATCAGTGTGCACTTGCTGGTGTCCCTTCAGTTCCGCGGAGCTTTTAAAGCTCTTCCCACACACGGAGCAGGTGAACGGTCTCTCCCCAGTGTGAACTCGCTGGTGTTCGAGCAGAGTCGAGGACTGAGTGTATCCCTTCCCACACACGGAACAGGTGAACGGCCTCTCCCCAGTGTGAACTCGCTGGTGTTCGAGCAGATTCGAGGACTGAGTGAATCCCTTCCCACACACTGAGCAGGTGAACGGCCTCTCCCCAGTGTGAACTCGCTGGTGTCTCTTCAGCTCACCGGACCTTTTAAAGCTCTTCCCACAGACAGAACATGTAAATGGTCTCTCATCAGTGTGAACTCGTTGGTGTACCTTCAGTTCCGCGCAGCTTTTAAAGCTCTTCCCACAGTCAGAACATTTAAATGGTCTCTCATCAGTGTGAACTCGCTGGTGTAACTTCAGTTCCGTGGAGCTTTTAAAGCTCTTCCCACAGACAGGACATGTAAATGGTCTCTCATCAGTGTGAACTCGCTGGTCTACCTTCAGTTCCACGGAGCTTTTAAAGCTCTTCCCACAGTCAGAACATTTAAATGGTCTCTCATCAGTATGAACTCGCTGGTGTATCAGTAGGTGGGATGGCCGAGTGAATCCCTTCCCACACACGGAGCAGGTGAATGGCCTCTTTCCTGCTCTCTCCAGCTGGTGTCCCTTCAGCTCCTGGGACCTTTTAAAGCTTTTCCCACAGTTGGAATGTTTCACCGGTCTCTCCCCAGTGTGAACTCGCTGGTGTGCCAGCAGATTCGAGGACCGAGTGAATCTCTTCCCACACACGGAGCAGGTGAACAGAATCTCTCCTGCTCTCTCCAGCTGGTGTCTCTTCAGATCCTGGGACCTGTTAAATCTCTTCCCACAGTCAGAACATTTAATGTGAACAAGCTGGTGTCTCAGGAGGGTGGCAGAATGAGAGAATCGCTTCAAAAACACGGAGCAGGTCAACGGTCTCACATCGGTGTAGACAAGCTGGTGTCTCAGCAGCACGGAGGGTGCAATTAATCCCTGCCCACACACGGAGCGGGTTAAAGGTCCCTCCCTAGTGTGAACTTGCTGGTGTATCATTGGAGCGGATGGCTGAGTGAATCCCTTCCCAGACACGGGTTTCTCCCCGCTTCAGGTATTTGTAGATTTTGAAGCTCTTTCAGAACATTTAAAAGGTATCTCATCAGTGTGAACTCACGGGTGTGCCAGCAGATTTGAGAAGCGACTGAATCAGGTCCTGATGAATTGAGCGACTGTCAGATCTTGACGTGATGTTTGGTTTGAGCTTCCTGTCTGTAAATGCTCCATCTCTAAAACCCTGTAAAAGGAGAGTAGAAAGGGTAAGTGGGGAAGAAGGGGTTTTTTTTGGCTAATTTTGTCTCAAAGAACCAACAGGGTAGAGCCGTGCCCACAATAACCAGCGGGCCAGAAACAGCCCAATCCACCTCACTGATTTGGCCCTGAAGTCAAATCAAGTCTCATCAAATGACATCCTTTGTGACTGTGACAAAAGTAAACTATCCCTCCTCGTCCTTCCTGACTTGTCTGCAGCCTTTGACACGGTTGACCACTCCATCCTTCTCCCAACGCCTCTCCACCGTCGTCCAGCTGGGTGGGACTGCACTCGCCTGGTTCCATTCTTATCTATCTAATCGTAGCCACAGAATCACCTGCAACGGCTTCTCTTCCCGCTCCCGCATCGTTACCTCTGGTGTCCCCCAAGGATCTATCCTTGGGCCCCTCCTATTTCTCATCTAAATGCTGCCCCTTGGTGACATCATCTGAAAACACAGCGTCAGTTTCCACATGTACGCTGACGATGGCATAGTGGTTAGCACTGTTGCCTCACAGCGCCAGGGACCCGGGTTCGAATCCGGCCTCGGGCGACTGTCTGTGTGGAGTTTGCACATTCTCCCCGTGTTTGCGTGGGTTTCCTCCGGGTGCTCCGGTTTCCTCCCACAGTCCAAAGATGTGCGGGTTAGGTTGATTGGCTATCATAAATTGACCCTTAGTGTTAGGGGGATTAAATACGTGGGGTTACACGGATAGGGTGGGATATGTGTTGGTGCAGGGGTTACGGGGATCGGGTGGGATATGTGTCGGTGCAGGCTCGATGGGCCGAAATGGCCTCTATCTGCACTGTGGCGTTTCTGTGATTCTTTCTGTTTCTGACACCCATGTCGACCTCACCACCACTTCTCTTGACCCCTCCACGATGTCTAATCCGGTTCTGGGTCAGCAGAAATTTTCTCCAATTAAATATTGGGAAGACTAAAGGAATTGTTTTCGGTCCCTAGCCACTGAATCCATCCCTCTCCCTAACATCTCTCTGAGGCTGAACCACTCTATTTGCAACCTCAGTGTCATATCTGACCCTGAAATGAGCTTCCGAACACATATCCGCAGCATAACAAAGACCGCCTATTTCCACCTCGGTAACATCGCCCGTCTCCACCCCTGCCTCAGCTCATCCGCTGCTGAAACCCTCACCTGGGCCTTTGTTACCTCTTGACTCGACTATTCCAACGCACTCCTGGCTGGCCTCCCACATTCTACCCTATGTAAACTTGAGGTGATCCAAAACTACCCGTGTCGTCGTAACTCAACGCCAAGTCCCATTCACCCATCACCCCTGTGCTCGCTGACCTACATTGGCTCCTGGTTAACAATGCTTCGATTTCAAAATTCTCATCCTTGTTTTCAAATCCCTCCATGGCCTCGCCACTCCCTATCTTAGTTATTCCCTTCAGCCTCACAACCACCCGCGATAAAATCATAGAAAAATAACGACACGGAAGGAGGCCATTCGGCCCATCTTGTCCGTGCCGGCCGATTAAGTGCTATCCACACTAATCCCACTTTCCAGCACTTGGTCCGTAGCCTTGTAGGTTACGGCACTTCAAGTGCATATCAAAGTACCTTTTAAAATGTGATGAGAGTTTCTGCCTCTACCACCCTGTCAGACAGTGAGTTCCAGACCCCCACCACCCACTGGGTGAAAACATTTCTCCTCAACTCCCCTCTAAATTCCGACCAATTACTTTAAATCTATGCCCCCTGATTGTGGACCTCTCTGCCAAGGGAAATCGGTCCTTCCATTCTAGGCCCCTCAGAATTTTATACACCTCAATCAGGTCTCCCCTCAGCCTCCTCGGTTCCAAAGAAAACAACACCCCCCCCCCCACCAGACATCTGCGTTCCTCCAATTCTGCCCTCTTGAGCATTCCTGATTATAATCGCTCAACCATCAGTGGCCGTGTCTTCTGTTGCCTCGGCCCTAAGCTCTGGAATTCCCTCCCTGAACCTCTCCGCCTCGCTATCCTCCTTTAAGACATAGAAACATAGAAGATAGGAGCAGGAGTAGGCCATTCGGCCCATCGAGCCTGCTCCACCATTCAATGAGATCATGGCTGATCATCCAAACTCAGTACCCTGTCCCCGCCTTCTCCCCATATCCCTTGATCCCTTTAGCCTTAAGAAATATATCTAACTCCTTCTTGAATATATTTAATGAATTGGCCTCCACTGCCTTCTGTGGTAGAGAATTCCACAGGTTAACCACTCTCTGGGTGAAGAAATTCCTCCTCATTTCTGTCCTAAATGGCTTACCCCTTATCCTTAGACTGTGACCCCTGGTTCTGGACTCCCCCACCATCGGGAACATCCTTCCTGCATCTAGTCTGTCTAGTCCTGTTAGAATTTTATAAGTTTCAATGAGATCCCCTCTCATTCTTCTGAATTCAAGAGAATACAGGCCTAGTTTACTCAATCTCTTCTCATACGACAGTCCCGCCATCCCAGGAATCAATCTCGTGAACCTTCATTGCACTCCCTCTATGGCAAGTGTATCCTTCCTTAGGTAAGGAGACCAAAATTGTACACAGTACTCCAGGTGTGGTCTCACCAAGGCCCTATATAATTGGAGTAGGACTTCTTTACTCCTGTACTTATATATTTCTTAAGGATAAAGGGATATGGGGAGGAGGCAGGGACAGGGTACTGAATTTGGATGATCAGCCATGATCTCATTGAATGGGGGAACAGGCTCGAGGGGCCGAATGGCCTACTTCTGCTCCTATCTTCTATGTTTCTATGTATTCAATCTTTCCTTGTAACTGAAATTCTCTAGTCCTGGCAACATCCTCAAAAATCTCCCGTCTCGAGCACACAGTCACATCTTTCCTGCAATGGGGACGACCAGAACTGCACGCAGCACTCTAGCCGGTGGCCTAACTGGTGTTTTGTACAGTTCAAGCAGAACCTCCCTGCTCTTACATGATACAGAAAGAGAGAGGCACTGCCCCTTTAAATACCTGGGGGGGCACCCATTCCCCTTTAAATGGCCAAGCAATAATTTTTGTTGAAAAGGGGCCGCAGTCCCCTTTGACTCACCCCCCCCCCCCCCCTCTCTCACCCGCCACAAATACTCACCAGAGAGAGAGAGAGAGAGAGAAAGAGGAGGAAGAATGCTGGTCTTTGTCCCTTTAAAAGTGGGTGCCCACCAAAATATTCACAGCACCAGGGCTCTTTGTTCTGGATAAAAGTCAAAAAGAGAAAAGGTTCACTTATTTTTAAATGAATGCAGTTGATGAATAGCCTTGCAATAAAGGTAATGCAAAGGAATAAACACTCACAAGCTTGGTTTTTTCCACCCCCTCCTCCCCTTCCCTTTAACAGCTCCTGCAGACAATGAAAGCAGGAAAGCGGCCTGCAGCCCACCGAGGTCCCGCCCCCCTCCCTCCCGCGCCGCCATTGGTTGGAGGACCGTCAACCCGCCCGGTCCTCCCAGCGTTTTCCGCGCTCCTGATTGGCGGGCGCCTCGCGTCAATCATCTCCCCTCCGATTGCGCGCTGACGCCAGCACGCAACGCCAAGGGGTCGGTTGGATCGGCGCACGCCACCGCAAGGTAAAAAAAAAGACACCCCACACAAATGAGGAAAAACAAGAATAATAATAATCGCACTTTAGAGGGGAGGAGGTTGGGGGAATTAATGAGTGTTTTCAATTTGTTTCGCAAAAAAAAATATTTGAAAAGCTTCCCAACGTTGCGAGGCGGGCTGCGCATGCGCTCCAGCCAGCCTTTGACTCCCCCTTGCCGCGGCGCCATTGGTTGGAGGACCAGGCCGCCCAGTTCAGTCCTCCCAGCTCAGCCCTCTTCCTATTGTGTGGAGATGCCGGAGTTGGACTGGGGTGGACAAATGTAAAAAGTCACACAACACCAGGTTATAGTCCAACAGCTTTATTTGAAATCACAAGCTTTCGGAGCACTGCTCCTTCTTCAGGTGAAGTGGAGAAATGCATAAAGACACAGCTTATATAGTCAGAGAATCATGTCAGATGTTTACAGGTAACCTTTCCAACTGCCATTTATCACACCTCGGCAGAGAGATAATCACAGCAGTCAAAGGTGTGAATGGTGTCCAAACAGGTCAGTCAGGGAAACATTACATCAAAGAACAATGAGGTGGGGTCACAAGGGGTCAAATATTGCAGATGCTGGGATCTGTATGAAAAACAAAAAAACAGACAAAAAACATTTTTTTTTTTTTTTTTTTTTTTTTTGGCTGGAAATCACAGCATCCGTGTAGAGAGAACAAGCCAATGTCGACTCGAGTCTGGATGACCCTGCATCAGGTGGGGTTACATGTAGCGTGACATGAACCCAAGATCTCTGTTGAGGCCGTCCTCATGGGTGCGGAACTTGGCTATCAGTTTCTGCTCGACGATTTTGCGTTGTCGTGTGTCTCGAAGGCCACCTTGGAGAATGCTTACCCGAAGATCGGAGGCTGAATGTCCTTGACTGCTGAAATGTTCCCCGACTGGGAGGGAACACTCCTGCCTGGTGATTGTTGCGCGGTGTCCGTTCATCCGTTGTCGCAGTGTCTGCATGGTCTCGCCGATGTACCATGCTCCGGGGCATCCTTTCCTGCAACGTATGAGGTAGACAACGTTGGCCGAGTCACATGAGTATGTACCATGTACCTGGTGGGTGGTGTCCTCACGTGTGATGATGGTATCTGTGTTGATGATCTGGCATGTCTTGCAGAGGTTGCTGTGGCAGGGTTGTGTGGTGTCGTGGTCGCTGTTCTCCTGAAAGCTGGGTAATTTGCTGCGAACGATGGTCTGTTTGAGGTTAGGCGGCTGTTTGAAAGCGAGTACTGGAGGCGTGGGGATGGCCTTAGCGAGGTGTTCGTCGTCATCGATGACATGTTGAAGGCTGCGAAGAACATGGCGTAGTTTCTCCGCTCCGGGGAAGTACTGGACGACGAAGGGTACTCTGTTGGTTGTGTCCCGTGTTTGTCTTCTGAGGAGGTCTATGCGATTTTTCGCTGTGGCCCGTCGGAACTGTCGATCGACGAGTCGAGCGTCATATCCCGTTCTTACAAGGGCGTCTTTCAGTGTCTGTAGGTGTCCATCGCGTTCCTCCTTGTCTGAGCAGATCCTGTGTATTCGCAGGGCTTGTCCATAGGGGATGGCTTCTTTAACGTGGTTAGGGTGGAAGCTGGAGAAGTGAAGCATCGTGAGGTTGTCCGTGGGCTTGCGGTAGAGTGAAGTGCTGAGGTGTCCGTCTTTGATGGAGATTCGTGTGTCCAGGAATGAGACCGATTCTGAGGAGTAGTCCATGGTGAGTTTGATGGTGGGATGGAACTTGTTGATGTTATCGTGTAGTCTTTTCAGTGATTCTTCGCCGTGGGTCCATAGGAAGAAAATGTCGTCGATGTATCTGGTGTATAGCGTTGGTTGGAGATCCTGTGCAGCGAAGAAGTCTTGCTCGAACTTGTGCATGAAGATGTTTGCGTATTGGGGTGCGAATTTGGTCCCCATGGCTGTTCCATGTGTTTGGGTAAAGAACTGGTTGTCAAAGGTGAAGACATTGTGGTCAAGGATGAAGCGGATGAGTTGTAGGATGGCGTCTGGAGATTGGCTGTTGTTGGTGTTGAGTACTGAGGCTGTCGCAGCGATGCCGTCATCGTGGGGGATACTGGTGTAGAGTGCCGAGACGTCCATCGTGGCGAGGAGTGTTCCTGGTTCAACTGATCCGTGGGTGCTGAGTTTCTGTAAGAAGTCTGTAGTGTCACGACAGAAGCTGGGGGTTCCCTGTACGATGGGTTTCAGGATGCCCTCGACATATCCAGAGAGGTTCTCACACAGGGTTCCGTTGCCTGATGCGATAGGACGTCCAGGTGTGTTGGCTTTGTGTATCTTTGGGAGGCAGTAGAAGTCTCCCACGCGGGGAGTACGTGGGATGAGAGCATGTAGGATGCTTTGAAGGTCTGGATCGAAGGTTTTGATCAGTCTGTTGAGTGGGCGGGTGTGTTCTTTGGTCGGATCTGCGGGTAACTGTCTGTAGTGTTCCTGGTTGTCCAGTTGTCGGTATACTTCTTTGCAATAGTCCGTTCTGTTCTGTATGACGATGGCACCTCCTTTGTCTGCTGGTTTGATGACGATGTTGCGGTTGGTCTTGAGAGCGTGGATGGCATTGCGTTGTGCTCGGGTGACATTCTGGACTGTCTTGTGAGTGCGGCTGATGAATCTGGCGTTGATGCATCTCCTGACAGCTTGAGCATACATGTCAAGCTTAGGGCAGCGACCCTCCGGAGGGGTCCAATTTGACTCTTTCTTCTTCGGTTGCTGCACTGCGGATCCCTCTGTCTGCTGTTCCGGATCATTGGGTGTCTCATTGGGTTCGCTGCTGACATCTTGGGATTTGTGGAAGAATTCCCGGAGCCTCATTCTCCTGATGAATTCCTCTGTGTCTGCCGCGAGACCGATGGGGTCCATTTTGGTGGTGGGGCAGAAATTGAGCCCTCGGCTGAGAACTTCAATTTCGTCTGGTTGAAGGGTGTGGTCGGACAGGTTGACGATGGATTTCCCTGTGGTTTCAACCGTGGTACCGGGGGAGGCTTGGTTGCTGCTGCTGGTGATGCCAAGTTTCTCAAGCTTCCTGTTCTTGGTGTGCATGTAGGTAGCGTAGTTCCGTTGCCTTGTTTGTTTGGCGGTGTCTCGTAGCTGGTCTGCTGCGTCCTGAGCACAGGCTGAGAACATGGACTCCATCTCGGTTTCGAGGTTGCGGCGTCTGCTGTAGAGCTGGTGTACGAGATGGTTGAGGAGTGTGCGAGAGATACGACGGCAGAGTCTCTCAGCGTAGTCTGTGTTGTAGGTCGACTTGAGTGGGTTAGTGATCTGTAGTCCTTTCGGGATCTTGTCTGCTTTCTTGCATCTCTGTAGAAACTTGATGTCTGTGTCAATATGCGCGATCTTCTTGGAGATCCTCTCCACTTTGAGCCGGCAGTTTGTGGTGTCGATAGTAGCCATGGTGTGGAGATGCCGGAGTTGGACTGGGGTGGATAAATGTAAGAAGTCACACAACACCAGGTTATAGTCCAGCAGCTTTATTTGAAATCACAAGCTTTCGGAGCGCTGCTCCTTCTTCAGGTGAAGTGGAGAAATGCATAAAGACACAGCTTATATAGTCAGAGAATCATGTCAGATGTTTACAGGTAACCTTTCCAACTGCCATTTATCACACCTCGGCAGAGAGATAATCACAGCAGTCAAAGGTGTGAATGGTGTCCAAACAGGTCAGTCAGGGAAACATTACATCAAAGAACAATGAGGTGGGGTCACAAGGGGTCAAATATTGCAGATGCTGGGGTCTGTATGAAAAACAAAAAAACAGACAAAAAACATTTTTTTTTTTTTTTTTTTTGGCTGGAAATCACAGCAGGCCCGGCCGCATCCGTGATTATCTGTGATTATCTCTCTGCCAAGGTGTGATTAATGGCAGTTGGAAAGGTTACCTGTAAACATCTGACATGATTCTCTGACTATATAAGCTGTGTATGCATTTCTCCACTTCACCTGAAGAAGGAGCAGCGCTCCGAAAGCTTGTGATTTCAAATAAAGCTGTTGGCCTATAACCTGGTGTTGTGTGACTTTTTACACTCTTCCTATTGGTCAGCGCTCCCGTCAGTCAGAATCACATTGCTCCGGCTCACTCCGCCACCCCGCGAGGCTCAATCCGCTCCGTTCGGCGTCTGCGGAGGTCCCGCCCGCCCGACTCTCAGGTTTGGTTTTTCTCATCTCTTACTTTATAATCTCGCTCTCCGCTCCGCCCCCTCGCCTCGATTGAAATCGATTCCCAAACACTTTACTGAAGCCTCGTTTTGTGGTGGGGCCGAATGAGCATGCGTGGCCCCGCCTCTCCACATTTAAAGGGCCACCCACCCCCTGCACATTTAAAGGGACACCCACCCCCTGCACATTTAACTGGACATCCACCCCGTGCACATTTAAAGGGACAGCCACCTCCTCCACATTTAAAGGGACTCCCTCCCCCCCTCTCATGTCCTCTACTGTAGAGGAGGAATTCCTGGAGTCTTTACGGGATGGTTTCCTGGACCAATATGTCGAGGAACCAACCAGAGATCAGGCCATCTTAGACTGGGTATTATGTAATGAGAAAGGATTAATTAGCAATCTTGTAGTACAAGGCCCCTTGGGTCGGAGTGATGATAATATGATCAAATTCTTCATTAAGATGGAGAATGAAGTTGTTGACTCAGAGACTAGGGTCCTAAATTTAAATAAAGGAAACTACGATGGTCTGAGGAGCGAGTTGGGTAGGATTGATTGCGGAATGTCACTCAAAGGGTTGACGGTGGATAGGCAATGGCAAACATTCAAAGACTGCATGGATGAACTACAGAATTTGTTCATCCCAGTTTGGCATAAAAATAAAACAAAAAAGGTGACTCAACTCTGGCTAACAAGAGAAATTAGGGATAGCATAAGATTCAAGGAGAGGACATATAAATTGGCCAGAAAAAGCAGTAAACCTGAGGATTGGGAGCAGTTTAGGATTCAACAAATGAGGACAAAGGGATTAATTAAGAAGGGGAAAATAGAATATGAGAGTAAGCTAGCAGGGAACATAAAAACTGACTAAAAGCTTTTATAGATATGTGAAGTGAAAAAGAACATAAGAACATAAGAAGTAGGAGCAGAAGTAGGCCATACGGCCCCTCGGGCCTGCTCCGCCATTCAATAGGATAATGGCTGATCCAAACCAAGACTCACTTCCCTGCCCGCTCCTCGTAACCCCTAATTCCCTTATCAGTTAGGAAACTGTCTATCTCCGTTTTAAATTTATTTAATGTCGCAGTTTCCACAGCTATCTGAGGTAGCAAATTCCATAGATTTACCACCCTCTGAGTGAAGAAGTTTCTCCTCATCTCAGTTTTGAAACGGCAGCCCCTTATTCTAAGATTATGCCCCCTAGTTCTAGTCTCACCCATCAGTGGAAACATTCTCCCCGCATCCACCCGATCAAGCACCCTCACAATCTTATATGTTTCGATAAGATCGCCTCTCATTCTTCTGAATTCCAATGAGTAGAGGCCCAACCTACTCAACCTTTCCTCATAAGTCAACCCCCCAATCTCCAGAATCAACCGAGTGAACCTTCTCTGAACTGCCTCGAGAGCAAGTATATCTTTTCTTAAATATGGAAACCAAAACTGTACGCAATATTCCAGGTGTGGCCTCACCAGTACCCTGTATAACTGCAGCAAGACTTCCCTGCTTTTAAACTCCACCCCCCTTGCAATAAAAGCCAAGATTCCATTGGCCTTCCTGATCACCTGCTGTACCTGCATACTAACCTTCTGTGTTTGATGCACCAGGACCCCCAGATCCCTTTGTACTGTAACACTTTGCAGTTTCTCTCCATTTAGATAATAACTTGCTCTTTGATTTTTTTTCTGCCAAAGTGCATAACCTCACACTTTCCAACATTATATTCCATCTGCCAAATCTCTGCCCAATCACTTAGCCTGTCTATGTCCTTTTGCAGGTTTTTTATGTCCTCCTCACTCACTGCTTTCCCTCCCATCTTTGTATCGTCGGCAAACTTGGATATGTTGCACTCGGTCCCCTCCTCCAAATCGTTAATATAGATTGTAAAGAGTTGGGGTCCCAGCACTGACCCCTGCGGAACACCACTAGTTACTGATTGCCAACCCGAGAATGAACTATTTATCCCAACTCTCTGTTTTCTGTTAGATAGCCAATCTTCCACCCATGCCAGTATATTACCCCCAATCCCGTGATTTTTTTATCTTGTGCAGTAATCTTTTGTGTGGCACCTTGTCAAATGCCTTTTGGAAGTCTAAATACACCACATCCACTGGTTCCCCTTTATCCACCCTGTTTGTTATATCCTCAAAGAATTCGAGCAAATTTGTCAAACAGGACTTCCCCTTTATAAAACCATGCTGACTCTGTCCGATTAAATTATGATTATCCAAATGTCCTGTTACTGCTTCCTTAATAATGGACTCCAACATTTTACCAACCACAGATGTTAGGCTAACTGGTCAATAGTTTCCAGCCTTTTGTCTACCTCCCTTTTTAAATAAGGGCATTACATTAGCAGTTCTCCAACCTGCTGGGACCTTGCCTCAATCCAGGGAGTTTTGGAAAATTACCACCAATGCATCTGCAATCCCCACCGCTACCTCTCTCAAGACCCTAGGATGTAAGCCATCAGGTCCAGGGGATTTATCCGCCTTAAGTCCCATTATCTTACCGAGTACCATCTCCTTAGTGATTTTAATCGTGTTTAGCTCCTCCCCCCCTATAGCCCCCTGTTTGTCCAGTGTTGGGATATTTTTAGTGTCCTCTACTGTAAAGACTGATACAAAATATTTGTTCAGCGTTTTTGCCATCTCCATGTTCCCCACTACTAATTTCCCGGTCTCGTCCTCTAAGGGACCAACATTCACTTTAGCCACCCTTTTTATTTTTATATAACTGTAGAAACTCTTGCTATCTGTTTTTATATTTTTTGCTAGTTTACCTTCATAATCTATCTTCCCTTTTGTTAAGTCTGTGTGTCCCAGTTATGGTTAATATGAATCACTGCACACAGACCACAAGAATAACTTTAACAGGTCTTTACTAGTCGAAGGTCAGGGCTGAACTACCCAGCAAATTACTACACAGCACTTATATACCGGTGTGGTCACCACCGGTATTACCGTATACAGCAGCCAGAGAAAGTAGTACATCTCTTAAGGTGGAACAGGTTTAAGTTCTCTTAAGGTGGAACAAGTTACATACACCACAATCCTCCCTTTTTAGCTTAACAGTTATATCCCCATTTAACATAACATAATAACATATATACATATACAACTTCATGTAGAAACAGTTCAAAGGTTCAGTCTCTCAGGAGGCCTCCTGATTCGAGTTGGATAACGCCTTTCAGGGGTCTCTGATTCTTGTTGCTGAGGTGACTCCTCTAGTTGGTCTCTTATGTCTTGGACATCATCATCAGGTACATTCACTGCCGAGGTAGATGCTTCAGGTTCACTAACTTCTTCCACGGTTGTCTCTGTCGTAACCATGGGTTCGACCCTTGTTCTCGATTCTACCAGTTGGTCAGCATGACGCCGTATTACATTTTTACCAACATCTACCGTGTACATCAGGGGTCCTTGTCTGGCCCGAATTGTTCCGGATTGCCATTTCTCGTTTCCATAGTCCCGGGCTAACACTGGTTGTCCTATTTCGAAACTCCGAGTGGTCTTGTTATTTATATGCTGGAACTGTTTGTTTTCAACTTCCCTCCGCACATTTGGTTTTAACAAGTCCAACCTGGACCGCAACCTCCTGTTATAAAACATCATGGCAGGACTTTGGTTAGTCACTGCATGAGCGGCGTTTCGATATGCCAGTAGAAACTTGTCCACCTTATGTTGTAGTGGAATCTGATCTTCGCTCATGGCCTTTATTGCCTTTTTGAATGTTTGTACAAATCTCTCGGCCAACCCATTTGTAGCCGGATGATATGGGGCAGAGGTATAATGTTTCACCCCATTCTTCTTTAAGAATTTTTGGAATTCTTCTGACACGAACTGTGGTCCGTTGTCGGAACATATTTGTTCTGGCAATCCGTTCCTTGCGAATATTGTTCTTAACACCGCAATTGTCTTTTCTGAAGTAGTGGTAGTCATCTTGATCACTTCTGGCCATTTAGAATGTGCGTCCACCGCAATTAGAAACATGGAGTCCATGAATGGACCAGCAAAGTCAATATGTACGCGTTGCCATGGGGCTGAAGGCCATTCCCATGGATGCAGCGGTGCAATCGGAGGTGCATTTTGCACTTTTTTGGCACCCTGAGCAGCTTTTCATCAGCTCCTCTATCTGTTGGTCGATACCCGGCCACCACACATAAGCCCTAGCAAGGCTTTTCATCTTGACTCCCCCCAGATGACCTTCATGCAGTTCCTTTAGAACTCTTTCCCTTAACTTAGGAGGAATAATCACTCTCGTTCCATACATCAATGTTCCTTGACAGACGGACAGCTGGTCTCGTCTTGCCAAGAATGTCGGTAACATAGAATCACCATGTGCTGGCCATCCCTTCACTGTCACCTCGTAGACTCGGGACAGTGTCGGGTCGTTCCTGGTTTCTCTTTCAATACTTGCATTGGTGACTGGTAAACACTCGATGATGGTCGAGTGAAATAACTCAACAGGGTCAACCTTCGTTGTCTCCTCTTCTTCAGGTAGTGGCAGGCGCGACAGCCCATCAGCATTACCATGCTGCTTTGTACCTTTGAATTCTATCTGATATTGATGTGCCCCTAGGAAAAGGGACCATCTCTGGAGTCTCTGTGCTGTCATCACCGACACCCTTCTTAGGGTTAAAAATGGATACCAACGGCTGATGGTCTGTCAGAAGTGTAAACTTTTGGCCCTGCAGGTAATGATTAAACTTCTTTACTCCCCACACAAGGCTGAGAGCCTCCCTATCTATCTGAGCATAGTTGCGCTCAGCGGAGGTCAATGATCTGGATGCGAACGCGACTGGCCTCTCCGTGCCATTTGGCAACTTGTGTGAGAGTACTGCCCCAATACCATATGGAGAAGCATCACAAGCCAAACGAATAGGCAGTGTTGGGTTGAAGTGAGCCAACACTTCCTTTGAGGTTATCAATTCCTTGCTTTTGCGAAAGGCCTTCTTACAGTCCTCGCTCCACTCCCATGGTACTCCCTTCTGCAAAAGAGCGTTCAGCGGGTGCAGTACCGTGGATAAATTTGGCAGAAACTTATGGTAATAGTTAGTCAATCCTAGGAACAACCTCAACTGAGATACATTAACCGGAGCGGGAGCCTTCACAACCGCTTCGATCTTGTCAGGAGACTTATGAAGTCCCTCCTGGTCAATGACATGGCCACAGTACGAGATCCGCTTCTGAAAGAACTCACATTTCTGCCGATTAACTCGAAGTCCATATTCTTTCAATCTGATGAGCACCAGTTCCAAATTTGCGAGGTGTTCCTCATCACCATCTCCTGTAATCAGAATATCGTCCAGGTAACATTGTGTGCCTGGAATTCCCTGTAATACCTGCTCCATGGCCCTCTGCCAAATTGCTGGAGCCGATGCCACTCCAAAAACCAGTCTATTATACCGGTACAAGCCTCTATGCGTGTTGATCGTGAGGTACTGGCGTGACTCTTCCTCAACTTCCATCTGTAAGTACGCCTGCGCCAGGTCTATCTTGGTGAAGTGTTTCCCGCCCGACAATGAAGCGAAGATATCCTCAATCCGCGGAAGCGGATACTGCACCGTGTGAAGCACCGGATTAACAGTGATCTTGAAATCTCCACAGATGCGAACCTTCCCTGGTTCTCCCGGCTTGTTGCTCGAAGGACGTTTCATCACGGGAACAATGGGCGTAGCCCACTCACTCCAGTCTACCTTAGACCGTACTCCTGAACGTTCTAGCGCTTCCAGCTCCGCTTCCACAGCAGGTCGTATCGCATAAGGTACCGGTCTGGCTTTGAAAAATTTTGGTTGTGCATGTTCTTCAATCTTGATGTTTGCCGTAATTCCTCTCAGTGTTCCCAGTCCCTGCTGGAACACCTCTTTAGCATCGCCCAATATTCTGGACAATCGTTTAGGTTTGACATCTGTTTCCCTGGCATCTACCGTTAGTGCTTTTAAGGAATGCCAGTCCATATTCATTTTTCTAATCCACTCCCGTCCCAGTAGTGGTGGACCTCCTTCAGGTAGCACATATAAGTCCATTCCTCAGCTTTCTTTGCCCTTGTGGACCACCTTTACCTCTATCTTTCCGATGGGGTATACTCTTTGCCCCGTGTATGTTTTCAATACAATCTCCGTGTCCCGTAGGGGAATATGTTGGAATAACCTTCTGTAATCTTTCTTATTCATGACCGTCAATGCCGATCCAGTGTCCAATTCCATCTTCACTTGGACTCCTGCTATCTGAAGTGTGACCCAGATAATTTGTAGGTCAGCTTCATTACTCACATTGTGAATTCTTAGACTACCCAGTTCCTTGCTGTTGGAGTCTGAATCCGAATTCTGTTCATCCGAACTCTTCTCAGCCACCTTATGTACCTTTCTGCACTTTTCCTGCGGTGACTTTTTGTTGCTGGTCTTCTTTCCTGACCTGCATACTTTAGCTATGTGACCAAGCTTGCCACATTTTCTGCATTCCTGATTTTTAAACCAGCATTGGTTCTGATCGTGTGTTGTCTTTCCACAATGATAACATTTCACTGTACCCAAAGCCATTTGGTCTGCGCTGAGTACCGATGACTTCAGCTGCATTTCCGCAGTGCCTCTCGCTGCGGCTTCGTGTGATGCTGCAATAGTGACAGCCTTATCAAGTGTAAGATCATTCTCTTCAAGCAGCCGCTTTTGTGTTCCTTCTTTCGACAATCCACACACGAATTTGTCTCTCAGCGCCTCTGTTAGTCTTTCCCCAAACTGACAGTACTTCGCTAGCTTACGCAGTTCAATTAAATACTCCACGTTGCTTTCCTCTTTCAGTTGCGTTCTAGCATAAAATTTAAATCGTTCCGCTAACATCAGCGGTGTGGGGTTCAAATGATTCTTTAGGACAGCAACAATATTCGCAAAAGTCTGATCCGCCGGTTTAGCTGGTGATAGAAGATGCTTCAATAGCCCGTATGTCTTCGCACCCATTGAGTTTAGTAAGGTTAGTGCTTTATCCTCATCTGATATCTTATTTGCTTTACAATAAACTTCTATGCGTTCTACATACGTGGCCCAATCTTCAACATCGGCATCGAAATCGTTGATGTTACCACGCTTAGGCATCCTCGCAATCTTCTTGAGAAACAAAAAAAAAAATTTCTTTTATTTTTTTTTTCTTTTATTTTAAAATGGCGGTTTCCCGCGCTTGTCTTCTTCCCCCGCCTACTAAGATGGCGGTTTCCCGCGCTTGTCTTCTTCCCCCGCCTACTAAAATGGCGGCTTCCCGCACTTGTCTTCTTCCCCCGCCTACGAAAATGGCGGCTTCCCGCGTTTGCCTTTCTCCCCCGCTGGCTGTAATGGCGATTGCCGTATTGCTGCCGTTCGTGCCTCCCCAGCGGTTCTCAATTCGTGCCTCCCAGCCCTTCTTGCAGTCCGGTCCTTTCCACCGGCTGCGGCTGAGTTCTCCGCGTTTTTTTTAAATTTTCTCCCACGCCTTACGCTGTCCCGGTCGCTGCGCCTCGCGGCCTCGGTAGCTGCCCGGCCTTTTTCACCGGTCGCGGTCGAGCCCTCTCTCGACGCTGTTGCGTCTCCCAGCCCGCTTGCAGCCCGGTCTTTTACACCGGCTGCGTATGCATTCACCGCGGCTCCCGTGCCTTACGCTGCCCCAGTCTCAGCACCTCTGGCCCCGACTTCTGTCCGGCTCTTTTCCCCGGCCGTGGTCGAGTTCTCTGCCCTTATATCCTCCGTTTTCCCTCCCCTACTCCACAGCCAACATGGCCGACTTGCTGCTCGTCGCTGATCGGCTTACCCACCACCGTGGTAGAAGGGATGATCACTGCCTGTCGCTGATGGAAGGCTTCATGTCAGGATTCTTCCTTTGCTCTTCAGACCCGAGTCTTTTCTCAGCAGGATGATGAGGGCGGATGCCTCTTCTCGACGCCCGTTAAACTGCCTTGGATGTATCTCTGCCGCAGGGTAAGATCGTACTCGTCGCCACTGTTAAGTCTGTGTGTCCCAGTTATGGTTAATATGAATCACTGCACACAGACCACAAGAATAACTTTAACAGGTCTTTACTAGTCGAAGGTCAGGGCTGAACTACCCAGCAAATTACTACACAGCACTTATATACCGGTGTGGTCACCACCGGTATTACCGTATACAGCAGCCAGAGAAAGTAGTACATCTCTTAAGGTGGAACAGGTTTAAGTTCTCTTAAGGTGGAACAAGTTACATACACCACACCTTTCTTAATTAATCTTTTAGTTATTCTTTGCTGGCTTTTAAATGCTTCCCAATCTTCTATCCTCCCACTAGATTTGGCTACTTTATATGCCCTTGTTTTCAGTCGGATAATATCTTTTATTACTTTACTTAGCCACGGATGGCTGTCTTTTCTTTTACGCCCCTTTTTCCTCAGTGGAACATACTTTTCTTGAAAGTTGTGAAATATCTCCTTGAATGTACACCACTGCTCATGTACCGTCTTACACCTTAATCTATTTTCCCAGTCCACTTCAGTCAACTCTGCTCTCATACCTTCATAGTCTCCTTTATTTAAGCTCAGTACGCTGGTTTGAGATCCAACTCTCTCACCCTCCAACTGAATTTGGAATTCAACCATGTTACTCATTCCAAGGGGATCCTTCACTAGGACATTTTTTATTAATCCTGTCTCATTACACAGGACCAGATCTAAGATTGCCTGCCCCCTGGTTGGTTCAGTAACATACTGCTCAAGGAACCCATCCCTAATGCACTCTATGAACTCTTCCTCAAGGCTGCCCTGCCCAATTTGATTTGTTCAGTCAATATGAAAGTTAAAATCTCCCATGATTATAGCTGTTCCCTTATTACAAGCCCCAACTATTTCCTGATTTATACTCCGACCAATAGAGTTGCAACTGTTAGGAGGCTTATAGACTACGCCCACTAGTGACTTTTTCCCATTATTATTCCTTATTTCCACCCAAACCGTTTCACTATCCTGATCCTTTGACCCAATATCATTTCTCACTATTGCAGTGATTCCATCCTTTATTAACACAGCCACCCCACCTCCTTTTCCTTCCTGTCTGTCCTTCCTAATAGTGAAATACCCCTGGATGTTTAGTTCCCAGTCATGGTCACCCTGCAGCCATGTCTCCGTAATGGCCACCAGATCATACCCATGTGTAGTTATTTGTACCGTCAACTTGTCTATTTTGTTACGAATGCTGCGTGCATTCAGATAAAGAACTTTTAAATATGTTTTGTGACAATTTATTCCTGCTTTTACCCCCTTTACTACTTTACCTTTATATATTCTGTCCCTTCCTGACACGCTCTGGTTTTTAATTCCCCCTCTGCTACCTTGCTCTATTGCCTTCTCCGCTGACATTTTTATTTTTCGCTCTCTTGAAAGCTCCCCCCCACTAATTTGTTTAAAGCCCTCTCTACAGCCCTCGTTATTCGATTCGCCAGGATTCTAGTCCGAGCACTGGCCAAGTGAAGTCCATCCCAACGGAACAGCTCTCTCCTGTCCCAGTACTGGTGCCAGTGTCCCAAGAAGCAAAACCCATTACTCGCACACCAGTCTTTGAGCCACGCATTTAACTCTCTGATTTTATTTACCCTAGCCAAATTTGCTCATGAGGGCAGGTACAGCATGGGTTAGATACAGAGTAAAGCTCCCTCTACACTGTCCCAGCAAACACTCCCAGGAGATGTACCGCACGGGTTAGATACAGAGTAAAGCTCCCTCTACACTGCCCCATCAAACACTCCCAGGGCAGGTACAGCACAGGTTAGATACAGAGTAAAGCTCCCTGGACACTGTCCCATCAAACACTCCCAGGGCAGGTACACCACGGGTTAGATACAGAGTAAAACTCCCTCTACACTGTCCCATCAAACACTCCCAGGGCAGGTACAGCACGGGTTAGATACAGAGTGTCAGCCGTGGCTCAGGCGGCAGCACTCTCTCCTCTGAGTCAGAAGGTTGTGGGTTGAAGTCCCACTCCAGAGACTGGAGTCTAAAACTCTGTGCTGCCCCTCCAGTGCAGTGCTGAGGGAGTAAAGCCCAGTGCAGAGTAAAGTTCCCTCTGCACTGCTCCACTGACAGGCCTGAGCCCCAAACTGAGAAGAGCGCCCTCTGCTGCTTTCCACTTGTCTCAGCAGCGGGAGAAGCAGGCGGCGGAAGTCCCGCCTCTCGAACACCCCGATTGGTTGGAGGACCCGTCGCCACCTCAGTCCTCCGAGCTCCGCCCACTCTCTCCCTATTGGTCGGAGCTCCCGTCAGTCACCGCCGTGGAGTTGATGACGTGCCCCAGTCCGGCTCCCTGCAGAAGACAAGGGGCAGCGGCCACTCAATCCACTCCGCTCGGTGCCGGGAGGGCGCTGGGACGGTGCAGTTTGTATTTTCTTTTTATTTATCTCCCCGCCCGCGCTTCTCTCCGCTATATATAAAAAAAACCCCTGATAAAACTCACTTTCCGCCGGTGATCCATACTCTCGCGGTTGCCCGGGCCTTCCCCAGAATGCGAGGCGCTGCGCAGGCGCGGTAGCGGCTCAACTTCGGGAGCGGGGCCCGGCGGCGCATGCGGAGTAGGGGGAGGGGCCTGTTCAGTGGGGGAGGATGATTGACAGGGGCCCAGGGTGTGTGCTGAGCATGCGCGGTGCGGGCCGGGCGCCTGTGGAGCAGGAGAGGGCGGGGCCATGGGGCGCATGCGCGGGGTCAGCTGCAACTTTAGAGTCACAAAGGAACCGAGTGTCTTCAAACGATAGCAAAATACTGCAGATGTTGGAAATCCGAAATAACAACAGAAAATGCTGGAAAAACTCAGCAGGTCAGGCAACATCCGTGGAGAGAAATTTGAGTTGACGTTTCGGGTTGGACCCTTCTTCAAAAGAAAGTTTCAACCCGAAACGTCAACTCAAATTTCTCTCCACGGATGTTGCCTGACCTGCTGAGTTTTTCCAGCATTTTCTGTTGTTATTTCGAGTGTCTTCAAATCTCTCCCCTCCTCTTCTAATTTCCTGTAAAACCAGTTTATAAAAGTCATCACTGAAAGTACATAGAAGATATTACCCGCGCCCAGGGCCTGATTGACGGGAGCTTCCGACCAATAGGGAGCGAGCGGGGCAGGGCTGGAGGAGCGAGCCGGCGGCGGGTCCTCCAACCAATCGGGGAGCCCAAGGGGCGGGACTTGCGCCGGCTGATTGGGACAGAGGAGGCTGACGGGAGATTTAATTTCCCGCCTGCTCCAACCGCCCACCCTGCAACGTCGCCGGCGTGCACTGACTGACGCTAAGCTCTCCACCAATGAGCGAGGGGAGGCGGAGCCTGGCGGACCGACCGAGGGGCTTTCGTCCTCCAACCAATCGCGGCGAAGGAGGAGGCGGGACCTGGGATCGGCCCGCCGCCATTTTGTAAAGCGGCCTGGTCAGAACTGGGAAAGTTTATTTTTAATGTTCCTTTCCCATTTTACAGCTCAAACTAATTTTGTTTTACAGAAGATACTTGTTTTAAAAAAAGCAGTTTGTTTTTAAATTGATGAAACAGAAACAAGAAACCCTGCGAAGCAAATGTGAGTAAAAAATTTTTTTCTCCCTGAGTTACTTTTTAAAATATTAATGTTCTGCATTTTTAATTATTAATTTCAAGCACTTTAAGATAAATATGGGAGTGGTGGGGGTTCTCTTCAAGGGACAGGCGCTCTCTTTTTCTATGAGTTTTAATTAAAGGGACCGCGTCCCCGTGGATGACCGATTTTAAAGGGACAGCGTCTCCCTTTTTATTATAATGTATATTTAAGAGACAGACATTTAAAGTAGGGCTAATCCCCTGCTCCCGTGAGTGCTTGGCGAGAAATCAGGTGCTGTTTGCTCTCGCCCCCTCCCAATTTTCTGCCAAGGGACAGAAAGCAGAGAGTAGTGGTGAACGGTTGCTTTTCAGACTGGAGGGAGGTAAACAGTGATGTTCCCCAGGGGTCGGTATTAGGATCAATGTTCCCTCTTTTTTTTTTTTAGGTGTGTGGCCCCTTTAACGGGCTGCATGGCCCATTCAAATTTCTGCGCATGCGCGTTTATTCCATTTATAGGGCGGTGAGCCGGCTGCGCGGGACCTCCAGACCGCTGCGTGGCCGCGCAACTTAACGTGAACATTGATTCGGACCACTGCTTTTTTTGATATATATCAATGACCTGGACTTGGGGATCCAGGGCAAAATTTCAAAATTTACAGATGACACGAAACTCGGAAATGTAGCAAACAATGAGGATAGTAACAGACCTCAGGAGGACGTAGCCAGACTGGTGAAATGGGCAGAAACGTGGCAGATTAAATTTAATGTAGAGAAGTGTGAAGTGATTCATTTTGGTAGGAAGAATGAGGAGAGGCAATATAAACTAAATGGTCCAGTTTTAAAGAGGGTGCAGGAACAGAGAGGCCTCGGGGGGTATGTACACAAATCTTAGAAGGTGGCAGGACAAGTTGAGAAGCCTGTTAAAAAAGCATACAGGATCCTTGACTTTATTAATAGAGGAATAGAGTACAAAAGCAAGCAGGTTATGCTAAGCCTTTATAAAACACTGGCTCGGCTTCCGCTGGGCACCACACTTTAGGAAGGATGTCAAGGCCTTAGAGAGGGTGCAGAAGAAATTTATGAGAATGGGACCAGGGATGAGGGACTTGAGTTACGTGGAGAGACGGGAGAAGCTGGGGTTGTTCTTCTCGGAGCAGAGAAGATTAAGAGGAGATTTGATAGAGTTGTTCAAAATCAGGATGGATTTTGAGAGAGTAAATAAGGAGAAACCGTTTCCAATGGCTGAAGGGACAGAAACCAGATTTAAGGCGATTGGCAAAAGAACCAGAGGTGACATGAGGAAACAGATTTTTACACCAAGTTGTTGTGATCTGGAATGCGCTGCCTGAAAGGGCGGTGGAAGCAGATTCGATATTATAATTCAAAAGAGATTGAGATAAATACTTGAAGGGAAAACATTTACAGGGCTTTGGGGAAAGAGCAAGGGGAGTGGGATTAATTGGATCGCTCTTTCAAAGAGCCGGCACAGGCACGATGGGCCGAATGGCCTCCTTCTGTGCTGTATCATTCTATGATGCTATTCTGCACAGACACACACACATACAGTCAGACAGACACACAGACACAGATACTCACTAAAATACAGTCAGACACACACTCACATTTTTTCTGCATGAACTTATATTATTAATTTCAAAGACTTTACGAAAAAGGTGGGAGTGGTGGGCGGAGGGCTCTTAAAGGGACAGGGACTCTCCTTTTCAATGTGATTTTCATTAAAGGGACCGAGTCCCTCCTTGCCTGTGGAGGACCAATTTTAAAAGGACAGCGTCTCGAAATCAGGTGCTGTCTGCGTGTGAACCACCTCCTCCCAATTTCCTGCCAAGCGATCCCTGCGGGCACCACTCCACTCTAGGAGTGGCTCCTAGAATCATACAGCACAGAAGGAGGCCATTCAGCCCATCGTGCCTGTGCCGGCTCTTTGAAAGAGCTCTCCATTTAGTCCCACTCCCCCTGCTCTTTCCCCATAGCCCTGAAAATTTTTCCCCTTCAAGTATTTATCCAATTCCCCAGTGAACGTTATTATTGACTCTGCTTCCACCGCCCTTTCAGGCAGCGCATTCCAGATCACAACAACTCGCTGCGTCAATAAAATTCTCCTCACCTCGCCTCTGGTTCTTTTGTCAATGACCTTAAATCTGTGTCCTCTGGTTACCGACCCTCCTGCCACTGGAACCAGTTTCTCCTTATGAGCTACAGCTATACAAAGCCCTGGTTAGACCCCAGAGAGTCACAGAGTCATAACGGCACAGAAGGAGGCCATTCGGCCCATTGAGTCCGTGCCGGCTCTCTGTAGAGCAATCCAGTTAGTCCCATTCCCCCGCTCTATCCCCGTAGCCCTGCAAGTTTATTTCCCTCAAGTGCCTATCCAGTCTCCCCTTGAAAACATTGAGTGTCTCCGCTTCCACCACTTCCGTCGGCAGCAAGTTCCAGGTCATCAACACTCGCTGCGTAAAAAAGTTTTTCCTCACGTCCCCCCCTGTATCTCTTGCCCAAAACCTTAAATCTGTGTCCCCTAGTCCTTGTACCGTCAACTAGTGGGAACAGCCTTTCCCCGTCTAGCCTATCCAAACCCGTCATAATCTTGTACACCTCTTATCAAATCACACCTCGGCCTCCTTTGCTCTAATGAAAACAAATCCAGCTTCTCCAACCTCTCCTTGTAGCTAAGATCCTCCATCCCCGGAACCATTCTGGTAAATCACCTCTGCACCCTCTCGAGGGCCTTCACATCCTTCCTAAAGTGTGGTGACCAGAACTAGATGCAATACTCCAGTTGTGGCCGAACCAGCGCTTTATAAAGGTTCAGCATAACTTCTCTACTTTTGTACTCAATACCACCTCCTTCACCTGGCACCTTCTCGTGCAAGCGCAGGAGATGCAACACATGCCCTTTTACCTCCTCCCTTCCCACTGTCCAGGGCCCCAAACACCCCTTCCAGGTGTAACAGCGATTTACGTGTACTTCTTGCAATTTAATATACTGTATTCACTGCTCACGATGCGGTCTCCTCTACATTGGCGAGACCAAATTCAGATTGGGTGACCGCTTTGCGGAACACCTCCGTTCAGTCCGTACGGGTGACCCTGAGCTTCCGGTCGCCTGTCACTTTAATTCACCACTTCACTCCCACTCTGATCTCTCTGTCCTCGGCCTATTGCATTGCTGCAATGAAGCTCAACGTAAGCTCGAGGAACAGCACCTCATCTTTCGATTGGGCACTTTGCAGCCTGCCGGACTCAACATTGAGTTCAACAATTTCAGATAATTATCCCTGACCTCATTTTTCATGCAGTATGATTTTTGCCATTCCCATTTGCAACATTTTATCTTTCCTGCCTCTTACAAAAGTACAGGATGTTCTTTCAATTCCTTCCTCCCTCCTAACCCCCCCCCCACCCCCCCGACTCTGCACCTGCTTAATATCTGTTACACCTCCAGCTTTTTCCAGTTCTGAGGAAGGGTCCCAGACCTGAAACGTTAACTCTGTTTCTCTCTCCACGGATGCTGCCTGGCCTGCTGAGTATTTCCAGCATTTTCTGTTGTTATTTCCTCTATTTATGAAGCCCAAGATCCCATATGCTTTGTTAACCACTCTCTCAATATGTCCCGCCACCTTCAGGGACCTACGCACAGTAACTCCCAGGAACTCCCTGGAGCACTGTGTACAGTTCTGGGCACCGCACCTCAGAAAGGATATACTGACCTTGGAAGGAGTGCAGCACAGATTGACCAGAATGTTACCCGGGCTCCAAGGGTTAGATTATGAGGGAGAGATTACATAAACTAGGCTTGTGTTCCCTGGAATCTAGAAGATTAAGGAGTGATTGAGGATTTTAGGATTTTGAAAGGAATTGGGAGAGTAGATAGAGAGAAACTTTTTCCGCCGGTGGGGGAGTCGAGGACAAGGGGACATCACCTTAAAATCAGAGCCAGGCCATTCAGGAGAGAAGTTGGGAAACACTTCTTCACACAAAGGGTGGTAGAAGTGTGGAACCCTCTCCCACAGAAAGCAGTCGATGCCAGCTCAATTAATCATTTTAAATCCGAGAGTGATAGATTTTTGCTAGACAAGGGAGCAAAGGGATATGGAGCCAAGGCAGGTGGGTGGAGTTAAGACACAGATCGGCCATGATCTCATTGAATGGCAGAACAGGCTGGAGGGGCTGAATGGCCTCCTCCTGTTCCCATGCTCCTATTTACTCTATCAAAACCCTTCATGTTTTGAACACCTCTATTAAATCTCCGCTGCACGTTCTCTGCTCCAAGGAGAACAATCCCAGCTTCTCCAGTCTCTCCACATAACTGAAATCCTCTGTGTATTTGTTGAGGCGCAGCAGGCTATAGCAAACAGCTTTCTTAAGAACATAAGAAATAGGAGCAGGAGCAGGCCATTCGGCCCTTCGAGCCTGCTCCGCCATTCAATAAGATCATGGCTGATCTTCTACCTCATCTCCACCTTCCCACCCAATCCCCATATCCCTTGATTCCCCATGAGTCCAAAAATCTATCGATCTCAGCCTTGATTATACTCAATGACTGAGCCTCCACAGCCCTCTGGGGCAGAGAATTCCAAAGATTCACAACCCTCTGAGTGAAGAAATTTCTCCTCATCTCAGTCCTAAATGGCCGACCCCTTATTCTGAGACTGTGACCCCTGGTTCTAGACTCCCCAGCCAGGGGAAACAGTCTCCCAGCATCTACCCTGTCAAGCCCTGTAAGAATTGTAGATGTTTCAATGACATCACCTCTCATTCTTCAAAATTCCTGGGAATATAGGCCCAGTCTCCTCAATCTCTCCTCATAGGACAATCCCCCCATCCCAGGAATCAGTCTGGTGAACCTTCGTTGCACTCCCTCTCAGGCAAGTATATCGTTCCTTAGGTAAGGAGACCAAAACTGTACACAATACTCCAGGTGTGGTCTCACCAAGGCCCTATATAATTGCAGTAAGACTTTACTCTTATACTCCAATCCTTTTGTAATAAAGACTAACGTACCATTTGCTTTCCTAATTGCTTGCTGCACCTGCGTGTTAAGATGAGAAATGATAAAGGCAAGAAGTCACTTGTGGGAGTGGTGTACAGGCCCCCTGACAGTAACCACACGGTAGGATGGAGTATAAAGGAAGAAATAATGGGAGCTTGTCAGAAAGGTATGGCAATAATCATGGGGGATTTTAATCTACATATAGACTGGAAAAATCAGATGGGCAAAGGGAGCCTAGATGAGGAGTTCATAGAATCTTTTTGGGATAGTTTCTTATAACAGCACGTTCTGGAGCCAACCAGAGAGCAGGCTATACTAGACCTGGTATTGTGCAATGAGATAGGATTAATTAATGACTTCATAGTGAAGGTGCCCCTAGGTAGCAGCGATCATAATATGATTGAATTTTACATTCAGTTTGAGGGAGAGAAGAATGGGTCCAAGACTTGTATTTTAAACTTAAATAAGGGCAATTATGAGGGCATGAAAGCAGAGCTAGCTAAAGTGAACAGGCAAATTAAGTTAAGGGATAGGTCAATAGAGTTGCAGTGGCAGACATTTAAGGGGATATTTCAGAATACACAGAATAGATACATTCCAACGAGAAAGAAAAATTCCAAGGGGAGGACCCACCATCCGTGGTTAACTAAAAAAGTTAAAGATAGTATCAGACTTAAAGAAAAAGCATATAATTGTGCAAAGATGGCTGGCAGGTCAGAAGATTGGACAGAATATAAAAAACAGCAAAGAATGACTAAAAGATTAATAATGAGAGAAAAATGAGAGTACCAGAGAAAGCTAGCTAGAAATATAAACACAGTTAATAAGAGTTTCTATAGATATTTAAAAAAGAAAAAAGTTAACAAAGTGAGCGTTGGTCCTATAGAAAGTGAGTCTGGGGAATTAATAATGGAAAATAAGGAGATGGCAGTTGAATTGAACAGGTATTTTGCATCGGTCTTCACTATAGAGGATTCAAGTAACATCCCAGAAATAGCTGTAAATCAGGAAATGGAAGGGAGGGAGGAACTCAAGAAAATTACAATCACCAGGGAAGTGGTACTGAGCAAATTGTTGGAGCTGCGGGCTGACAAGTCCCCGGGGCCTGATGGACTTCATCCTAGGGTCTTAAAAGAAGTGGCTAGTGAGATAGTTGATGCGTTGGTTTTAATTTTCCAAAATTCCCTAGATTCGGGGACGGTTCCATTAGATTGGAAAATAGCGAATGTAACTCCTTTATTCAAAAAGGGAGGGAGACAGAAAGCAGGAAACTACAGGCCAGTTAGCTTAACATCTGTCATCGGGAAGATGTTAGAAGCTATTATTAAAGACGTTATAGCAGGGCACTTGGAAAAGTTCAAGGTAATCAGGCAGAGTCAACATGGTTTTGTGAAAGGGAAATCATGTTTAGCCAATTTATTGGAGTTCTTTGAGGAAGTAACATGTGCTGTGGATAAAGGGGAACCGGTGGATGTACTGTACTTAGATTTCCAGAAGGCATTTGATAAGGTGCCACATCAAAGGTTATTGCGGAAAATAAAAGCTCATGGTGTAGGGAGTAACATGTTGGCATGGATAGAAGATTGGCTAGCTAATAGGAAACAGAGAGTAGGCATAAATGGGTCATTTTCTGGTTGGCAAGATGTAACGAGTGGTGTGCCACAGGGATCAGTGCTGGGACCTCAACTTTTTACAATTTATATAAATGACTTGGATGAAGGGACCGCAGGTATGGTTGCTAAATTTGCTGATGACACAAAGATAGGTAGGAAAATAAATTGTGAAGAGGACATAAGGAGGCTACAAAGGGATATAGATCAGTTAAGTGAGTGGGCAAAGATCTGGCAAATGGAGTATAATGTGGGGAAAATGTGAAGTTGTCCATTTTGGCAGGAAGAATAAAAAAGAAGCATATTATCTAAATGAGAGATTGCAGAGCTCTGAGATGCAGAGGGATCTGGGTGTCCTAATGCATGAATTGCAAAAGGTTAGTATTCAGGTACAACAAGTAATCAGGAAAGCTAATAGAATGTTATTGTTTATTGCGAGGGAAACTGAATACAAAAGTAGGGAGGTTATGCTTCAGTTATACAGGGCATTGGTGAGACCACATCTGGAGCACTGTGTACAGTATTGGTCTCCTTATTTAAGGAAGGATGTAAATGCATTGGAAGCAGTTCAGAGAAGGTTTACTCGACTAATACCTGGAATGGGCGGGTTGTCTTATGACGAAAGGTTGGACAGGCTAGGCTTGTATCCGCTGGAGTTTAGAAGAGTAAGAGGTGACTTGATTGAAACATATAAGATCCTGAGGGGTCTGGACAGGGTGGATGTGGAGAGGATGTTTCCTCTTGTGGGAGAATCTAGAACTAGGGGTCACTGTTTAAAAATAAGGGGTCACCCATTTAAGACAGAGATGAGGAGAAATTTTTTCTTACAGACGGTCGTGAGTCTTTGGAACTCTCTTCCTCGGAGGGCGGTGGAAGCAGAGTCTTTGAATATTTTTAAGGCAGAGGTAGATAGATTCTTGATAAGGAAGGGGGTGAAACGTTATCGGGGGTAGGTGGGAATGTGGAGTAATCGGATCAGCCATGATCTTATTGAATGGCGGAGCAGGCTCGAGGGGCCAAGTGACCTGCTCCTAATTCGTATGTTCGTATGTAACCTGTGCAGCAGCTGAGGCCTGAAAATCAGCTTCACTGCCCCTGGGCTCGGAAAGGGGGACATGAGGCAACATTCTCCCTCTTACCCCTTTCTATACTCCTTTTACAGGGTTTTAGAAGTGGAGCATTTACAGACAGGAAGCTCAGACCGAACATCACGTCAAGAACAGACAGAGTCGCTCGATTCATCAGGACCTGATTCAGTTGGTCTTCCAATCTGCTGGCACACCAGCGAGTTCACACTAATGAGAGACCTTTTAAATGTTCTGAGTGTGGGAAGAGCTTCAAAATCTACAAGTACCTGAAGCAACACCAGTGGCTACACACTGGGGAGAGCCCGTTCACCGGCCCCGTGTTCCAGAAGGGATTCACTCAGTCATCCGCTCCGATGATACACCAGCAAGATCACACTAGGGAGAGACCTTTAACCTGCTCCGTGTGTGGGAAGTGATTAATTGCACCCTCCGTGCTGCTGTGACACCAGCTTGTCCACACCAATGAGAGACCGTTGACCTGCTCTGTGTTTTTGAAGCGATTCTCTCATTCTGCCACCCTCCTGAGACACCAGCTTGTTCACATTAAATGTTCTGACTGTGGGAAGAGCTTTAAAACCTCTGGGGATCTGAAGAAACACCAGTTGGTTCACGCTGATGAGAGACCATTTAAATGCACTGACTGTGGGATGAGCTTTAAAAGCTCCACGCATCTGAATGGACACCAGCGTGTTCACACCGGGGAGAGGCCATTCACCTGCTCCGTGTGTGGGAAGGGATTCACTCAGTCATCCCACCTGCTGGCACACCAGCGAGTTCACACTGATGAGAGACCATTTAAATGTTCTGACTGTGGGAAGTGGTTTAAAAGCTCCAGCAATTTGACTACACACCAGCGAGTTCACACTGATGAGAGACCATTTAAATGCTCTGACTGTGGTAAGAGCTTTAAAAGCGGGCATCTGAGTGGACACCAGCGTGTTCACACTGGGGAGAGACCATTCACCTGCTCCGTGTGTGGGAAGGGATTCACTCGGTCATCCCACCTGCTGGAACACCAGCGAGTTCACACTGATGAGAGACCATTTAAATGCTCTGACTGTGGTAAGAGCTTTAAAAGCACCGGGGAGCTGAAGATACACCAGCGAGTTCACACTGGGGAGAGACCATTTAAATGTTCTGACTGTTGTAAGAGCTTTAAAAGCACCAGGGAGCTGAAGATACACCAGCGAGTTCACACTGATGAGAGACCATTTAAATGCTCTGACTGTGGTAAGAGCTTTAAAAGCACCGGGGAGCTGAAGATACACCAGCGAGTTCACACTGGGGAGAGGCCATTCACCTGCTCCGTGTGTGGGAAGGGATTCACTCAGTCATCCCCCCTGCTGGCACACCAGCGAGTTCACACTGATGAGAGACCGTTTAAATGTTCTGACTGTGGGAAAAGGTTTACAAGGTCCGGAGATCTGAAGGAACACCAGCGTACTCACACTGGGGAGAGGCCATTCACCTGCTCTGTGTGCGGGAAGGGATTCAATCAGTCATCCAACATGCTGACACACCAGCGAGTTCACACTGATGAGAGACCATTTAAATGCTCTGACTGTGCGAAGAGCTTTAACAGCTCCGGGGAGCTGAAGAGACACCAGCGAGGTCACACTGTTCTGTAGCACAGGGCCCTGCTGACAGCTGGGGTGACATGAACGTGGAATGGATGAATGTTTTATAAATTTTTGTACTGCTGTTTAATCTTTCAATCTGTTGTGCTGATGATTCCCTTCGATTGACTGTTGATGGTGTTACATAGAATGTACAGCACAGAAACAGGCCATTCGGCCCAACTGGTCCATACCAGTGTTTATGCCCCACACCCACCCTACTTCAATTAACCCGATCAACATCTCCTCCCATTCCTTTCTCCCTCATGTAGCTTCCCCATAAATCCATCTGTGCTGTTCACCTCAACTACTCCCTGTGGTAGCGAGTTCCCCATTCTCACCATTCTCTGGGTAAAGACACTTCTCCTGAATTCATTACTCGATTTATTAGTGACTATTTTAAGTTTGTGGCCTCATAAATATGATGAGACTCTGTTAAGCTGACCAGTATGTTGTTGTACTTTGTCTTTTTCTGATAAATTAAACATTACTGAGCCCTTGTACGCGTGTTATGGGATGAAGTTTTTTTTTATTCGTTCATGGGATGTGGGCGTCGCTGGCAAGGCCAGCATTTATTGCCCATCCCTAATTGCCCTTGAGAAGGTGGTGGTGAGCCACCTTCTTGAACCGCTGCAGTCCGTGTGGTGAAGGTACTCCCACAGCGCTGTTAGGGAGGGAGTTCCAGGACTTTGACCCAATGACGATGAAGGAATGGCAATATACTTCCAAGTTAGAATGGTGTTTGACTTGGAGTTGGTGGTCATAGAGTCATAGAGTTATACAGCACAGAAAGAGGCCCTTCGGCCCATCGTGTCTACACCGGCCATCAAGCCCTGTCTATTCTAATCCCATTTTCCAGCACTTTGTCTGTAGCCTTGTATGCTATGGCGGTTCAAGTGCTCATCTAAATACTTCTTGAATGTTGTGACGGTTCCTGCCTCTACCACCCTTTCAGGCAGTGAGTTCCAGATTCCAACCACCCTCTGGGTGAAAAGTTTTTCCTCAAATCCCCTCTAAACCTCCTGCCCCTACCTTGGTTATTGACCCCTCTACTAAGGGGAAAAGTTCCTTTCTATCTACCCTATCTATGCCCCTCATAATTTTGTACACCTCAATCAGGTCCCCCCTCAGCCTTCTCTGCTCTCAGGAAAACAACCCCAGCCTGTCCAGTCTCTCTTCATAGCTGAAGCGCTCCAGCCCAGGTAACATCCTGGTGAATCTCCTCTGCACCCTCTCCAATGCAATCACATACTTCCTATAGTGTGGCGAGCAGAACTGCACACAGTATTCCAGCTGTGGCCTAACTAGCGTTTTGTACAGCTCCATCACATCCCTGCTCTTATATTCTATGCCTCGGCTAATGAAGGCAAGTATCCCATAAGCCTTTTTAACCACCTTTTCTGCCTGTCCTGCTGCCTTCAGGGATATATGTATTCTATCAGGTGTTCCCATGTGCTTTCTGTCCTTGTTCTTCCAGGTAGAAGAGGTTGTCGGTTTGGGAGGTGCTGCCGAAGAAGCCTTGGCGAGTTGCTGCTGTACATCTTGTAGATGGTACACACTGCAGCCACGGTGCACCGGTGGTGGAGGGAGTGAATGTTTAAGGTGGTGGATGAGATGCCAATCAAGCGGGCTGCTTTGTGTTGGGTGGTGTCGAGCTTCTTGAGTGTTGTTGGAGCTGCACTCATCCAGGCAAGTGGAGAGTATTCCATCACACTCCTGACTTGTGCCTTGTAGATGGTGGAAAGGCTTTGGGGAGTCAGGAGGTGAGACACTCGCCATGAATACCCAGCCTGTGACCTGCTCTTGTTGCCACAGTATTTATGTGGCTGGTCCAGTTAAGTTTCTGGTCAATGGTGACCCCCAGGAAGTTGATGGTGGGGGATTCAGCGATGGTAATGCTGTTGTATGTCAAGGGGCGGTGGTTAGACGCTTGCTTGTCGGTGTTAGTCATTGCCTGGCACTTGTGTGGTGCGAATGTTACCTGCCACTTATCAGCCCAAGTGTTGTGTCGCAAGGGGTTTTATACCCTTATCTATATAACAATTAAGAAGGACTCCGGGGTGGAGAGTTTAGTTAACGGACATTTTATTTACAATGTGCTTCTTCACTCTATGCACTACATTTCCCATAGTGCATTGCAAATCACCACTACGGTATCCCATGTGGGACAATTCTAATACACATTCAAAATACACAACATATTTCCTCCCCTTAAAATAGAATGTCCACAAAACAGAGTAACTGAAAATGACTATAACTTTGGAAGAGAGGGTAGACTGCCTTGACATTCCGCTAACCCTGGGGATTATTCTGCCCCATACACACAGGTTAGCACTAACTGTAACTAAGGCGCTCTGGAGGCTGCCTTTCTCTTTGGGGGTAACGCCTAGTCTCAGGAGCAGGCTCTGGCTGGCTCTCCCATGACCCTGCAGGCGTGGCTTCCTCCCTCGATGGCACAAGAGTGGATGGTGCCACCGTCTCAGGGTCGGACGACCAGTCCCTGCTGGAGCCCCCAGCAGGTCCTTGATCCTCTGTTTCTTGGGTTACCTGTGGCGACTGTCTTGGCAGTAACTGGTCTACATGCCGTCTCCATGTTCGGTCGTCTCCGGTGCGGACTCGGTATGAAACGGGGCACGTCTTTTGAATGACCGTAGCCGGGACCCACCCCTCCGGGGTGGTGTAGTTATGCGCGAGGACTTTGCCCCCCACCACAAAGTGTCGTTCTTTGGACCTCTGAGCTCGTCTGCTGACTTGATCCTGCTGATTGGCGTGCACCACTGTTTCTGTGGACGTTGGCCTTAGCAGGTCAAGGCGTGTCCGTAGCTGCCTTCCCATGAGTAGGTAAGCAGGAGATGCTCCAGTCGTAGCATGAGGCGTGTTTCGGTATTTCAGCAAGAAAGCATTCAGGCGCTGCTTTAGAGCATCACTTCTTGCAGCTTTCAACGCGCATTTCAGCGTTCTGACAAATCTCTTCGCCAATCCATTCGTGGATGGATGATAAGGCGCGGAGAACATGTGCTGGATTCCATTGCTCTTGAGGAACTCCTCCATCTCCTGAGATGTGAACTGTGTTCCGTTGTCGGTTACGATCTGCTCCGGCAGACCAAATTGCCCGAACATCTCTCTGAGTCTCGAAGGTTTTCTCCGTAGTGGTAGTGGACATTACTGCTACCTCCGGCCATTTGGAATGGGAGTCCACTGCAACCAGGAACATCGCTCCTTCCACTGGTCCCGCGAAGTCCAAATGGATCCGTTGCCACGGTGTCGCCGGCCATTCCCATGGATGCAGTGGCGCTGCTCTTGGCGTATCCCTGGTTGTCTCACATGATGGGCATGATTTTGCTTCAACTTCAATTTCATGATCCAAACCGGACCACCAGAAGTAGCTTCATGCCAGCTCCTTCATCTGGACAATACCACAATGTCCTGAGTGCAGCTCGTTGAGGACATGTTTCCGCAGCTTTGGTGGTATGATCACCCACATGCCCCAAAGGAGGCATTCTGACGTGACAGAGAACTCCTTCCCTCTTGACAGGTAAGGTAGGAGCTTAGGTGGTGCGTCTGACACCCGTGATCTGTCTCCTCGTATCACCCGATCCAGCACCTTGGATAGTGTAGGGTCCACTCTGGTCTCTTTCTTGACCTGCCGGGCCATGACAGGGGCATTGCTCACCATGCCAAAGTAGAAAATCTTCTGCTCACAGCCTTCAGAGGGCACAGGCAGCGGAAGTCTTGAAATCCGTCCACATTGCCATGTGCTGCTGACCTCCGATATTTGATGTTGTAATTGTGAGCACTTAACAGCAGCACCCAGCGCTGCATCCTGCATGCTGCCAGGGAGGGTATTCCTGTGTGTGGACCAAAGATCGATGTCAGAGGATGATCCGTCAGCAAGGTGAATTTCATTCCGAACAAGTAGTGATGGAACTTTTTGATTCCAAAGATGATGCCCAAAGCTTCTTTTTCGATCTGCGGGTATTTCACCTCTGCCTTGCTCAGGGACCTTGACACGAATGCAATCGGCTTCTCTTCGCCTGAGGGAAAGATGTGGGACACGACCGCGCCGATGCCATAAGGCAATGCGTCACAGGCCAGCTGAATCTGCAACGATGGGTCAAAGTGCGTCAACACTCGGGTCAGTCAAAGCTGCTTTGGCTTTCTTGAATGCAGCTTCGCGCTCCTTTGTCCACACCCAGGCCTTGCCTTGACACAACAACTCATGTAATGGCTTCAACAGTGATGCCAGCTGTGGAATAAACTTTCCGTAATAGTTCAGGAGACCTAAGAATGACCGCAGCTGGCCGACATTTGTAGGTGCAGGAGCATCGGCAATGGCTTTCACTTTTGACGGTGCTGTGTGTAGGCCATCCGCGTCGATGACATGGCCTAGGTACTCCACTGATGGCTTGAAAAATTTGCATTTTTCCTTGCGAACGCGTAAGCCATACTCTTCAAGTCTTCCCAGTGTCTTCGTCAGGTTCTGCAGATGCTCGTTGTCATCCTGTCCTGTGACAAGGATATCGTCAAGATAACATTGTACCCCTGGAATGCTGCTTAAGATCTGGTCCATAGCCCACTGAAACAAAGCTGGTGCTGACGTTATACCAAAGGGTAGGCGGCAGTACCTGTAGAGGCCCTTGTGGGTGGTGATGATGAGGTACTTCTGTGAGTCCTCTTCTACATGCATCTGCAAGTAGGCTTGGCATAGATCAATCTTGCTAAACTTCTGACCGCCTGCTAGACCCGCGAAAGATCTTCAATGATGGGGGGGGGTACTGTTCAGCTGAGAGCTCAGGATTCACTGTTACTTTGAAACCTCCACATAAGCGAACCGTGCCATCCCTCTTCATCACTGGTACCACGGCGTGGCCCACTCACTGTGCAAAACCGGCACCAGGACCCCTATCTTGACCAGGCGCTCCAGGTCAGCCTCCACCTTTGGTCTGAGGGTGTAGGGAACATTCCTGGCCTTCAGGAATCGTGGCTGGCTGTCCGGCTTCGCCTTGAGTTTGACCGTAATCCCCTTCATACTCCCCAATTCTCCGTCAAAGACAGCCGCATGCTTTATCAACACTGCCGCTAGCCCCGCCTCTTCGACTGACACCGTATTCACTTTTTTCCAATCCAGATGAATTTTCTCCAACCATGGCCTGCCCAGCAGGGATGGATAGTCACCCTTGACCACGTAAACTGGCAGCATCACAGTTTGTCCATTAAGCTTCACCTTGACCTCCGTCTTACCCAGCATTGGGACTGTTTCCCCAGTGTAGGTCTTTAAGATGAGCTTGGCCGGCGTCAGTGATAGGTGGTTCAGTTTTTCTTTGAATAGCTTCTCTGAAATCAAGGAGACAGCGGCCCCCATATCCAGCTCCATTTTGACTGGTATTCCCTTTAGTAGTGGAGTGACTGCATAGCCTGATGAGCCTCCATTCACCGTTAACACATGGAGATTCAGCTCCCCATCAGAGTCTGTGTCACTGTCTTCCTGTTCTTGTTTCACCATGTGTAGGTTTCTCTTTTTAGAATGCCAGTTGGATGTGTTTCCTTGTTTGTTTTTGTGTGTCTCTGTGTAGGATTGTTTGCTTTGCCCTTTACACACACGTTCAATGTGTCCTTTCTTTTCACATTTCCAACAGGTCAGGTCTTTACACCAGCAGTCAGATGGCTGATGACCTGACCTTCCACATCTGTAACACTCTCTGGCGTCACTTGCATGCTTATCCGGTGTAGCTGCTACCCTGTGCACTCTTGTTGCAGCCCCCAACAGCTGTGCATCTTTAGCTGCTAACTCCATAGACACAGTGAGCTCCACTGCTGATTTAAGCATCAATTTGCCAGTTGTGAGCAAGCGCTTCTGTGTTGCTTCACATCTTAATCCACACACAAACCTATCACGGACAGTGTCATTTAGAGTTTCACCAAACTCAGTGCTCAGTTAGCTTCTTTAGCACTGCAACATATTCGGCTATGGACTCACCCTCCCCTTGGTTTCGTTTGTGAAACCTGAACCTCTTGGCAATCAGCAGCGGCTTGGGTGCGTAATGTGTTTCCAAAACTTCCACAATCTGATCATATGTCTTAGCGCCAGGCTTATCCGGGTGCATCAAACTCCGTAACAAGCCAAATGTTTTTGCTCTGATCACACTGAGGAACGTCGCCACTTTCACGTCATCTTTAATGCCATTTGCAGTCACAAAAAATCCGAAACGCTCTGTATAAGCTCTCCATTGCTCCGCCGTTTCATCAAATGGTCCAAACGCTCCGGTTAGCATAGCCATTTTTTATTATTTTTTTTATTTTTACAGTCCTTTTCCTCCACTTTGTTTCACTGTATCATTACTCTCCCCCTTCTTATTTCTGTAACACACGAACCTCCACCTTTACGAGGCGATTATATCAGCACTAAACTGCGGGCGCGCCATTAAGGAAAGACAGGAACTTCTTACTTTAAACATCGCCGATTCCAGTGCAAAGTGATGCGCAAGTCCGTCGTCCTCATCGCCAGTTTTGTTGTGTCTCAAGTGGTTTTATACCCTTATCTATATAACAAATAAGGAGGACTCCGGGGTGGAGAGTTTAGTTAATGGCCATTTTATTTAAAATGTGCTTCTTCACTCAATGCACTACATTTCCCATAGTGCACTGCAAATCACCACTACGGTATCCCATGTGGGACAATTCTAATGCACATTCAAAATACACAACACCAAGCCTGAATGTCGTCCAGGTCTTGTTGCATGCGGGCATGGGCGGCTTCATTATCTGAGGAGTTGCAAATGGAACTGAATACTGTGCAGTTATCAGCGAACATCCCCACTTCTGACCTTATGTTGGAGGGAAGGTCATTGATGAAGCAGTTGAAGATGGTTGGGCCGAGGACACTGCCCTGAGGAACTCCTGCAGCGATATCCTGGGGCTGTGATGATTGACCTCCAACCACCACAACCATCTTCCTTTGTGCTCGGTCTGACTCCAGCCAGTGGAGAGTTTCCCCCCGATTGATTAGCATTGAGGTAATAGTGAGAGTAATAAGGGAAGCGAAACAGGACATTAGAAATAAATGAGAGACAAGGAAAGAAAAACTAAAGATCAAAGTAAGAAAGAGACAAACGAAGGAGATGAGAAGAAAAGAATTTGAGGAGAAAGTGAGTGATGATAAGAAACATTGACATTTCAAAAATGAGACAGGAGAGGAGAAGATAAGTAAGAAGAAAGAAAGATCTTGACTATGTACAGCACCTTTCACAATTTCAGGACATCTCCAAGCGCTGTGCAGCAATTGCAGGACTTCTGACATGTGGTCATGTAGGAATGTAATGTAGCAGCCAATTAGAGAGAGATGTGGAGAGGAAAGGCAAGAAGAGAAAGAGCAGGAAAGGAAAATATACGGACAAAATCAGGGACGTAGTTTTTAAAAATTTGTTCATGGGATCTGGGTGTGGCTGGTAATGCCAGCATTTATTGCCCATCCCTAATTGCCCTTGAGAAAGTGGTGGTGAGCCACCTTCTTGAACTGCTGCAGTCCGTGTGGTGAAGGTATTCCCACAGTGCCGTTCAGGGGCGAGTTCCAGGATTTTGACCCAGCGAAGATGAAGGATCGGCGATATACTTCCAAGTCAGGATGGTGTGTAACATGGAGGGGAGCTTGGAGGTAGTGGTGTTCCCATGCACCTGCTGCCCTTGTCCTTCTAGTTGGTAGAGGTCACAGAGTCATAACGGCACAAAAGGAGGCCATTCGGCCCATCGAGTCCATGCCAGCTCTCTGTAGAACAATCCAGTCAGTCCCACTCCCCCGCTCTATCCCCGTAGCCCTGCAAGTTTATTTCCCTCAAGTGCCTATCCAGTCTCCCCTTGAAAACATTGAATGTCTCCGCTTCCACCACTTCCGTCAGCAGCGAGTTCCAGGTCATCACCACTCGCTGCGTAAAAAAGTTTTTCCTCACAGGCCCCTGTATCTCTTACCCAAAACCTTAAATCTGTGTCCCCTAGTCCTTGTACCATCAACTAGTGGGCACAGCCTTTCCCCGTCTAGCCTATCCAAACCCGTCATAATCTTGCACAGCTCTATCAAATCACCCCTCAACCTCTTTTACTCTAATGACAACAAATCCAGCTTCTCCAACCTGTCCTTGTAGCGAAGATCCCCCATCCCCGGAACCATTCTGGTAAATCTCCTCTACACCCTCTCAATGGCCTTCACATCCTTCCTAAAGTGCGGTGACAAAAACTGGACGCAATACTCCAGTTGTGGCCTAACTAGCGCTTTATAAAGGTTCAGCATAACTTCTGAGGCGCGAGTTGGGTAGGATTGATTGGGGAATGTCACTCAAAGGGTTGACGGTGGATAGGCAATGGCAAACATTCAAAGACCGCATGGATGAACTACAGAATTTGTTCATCCCAGTTTGGCATAAAAATAAAACAAAAATGGTGACTCAACCGTGGCTAACAAGGGAAATTAGGGATAGCATAAGATCCAAGGAGAGGACATATAAGTTGGCCAGAAAAAGCAGTAAACCTGAGGATTGGGAGCAGTTTAGGATTCAACAAAGGAGGACAAAGGGATTAATCAAGAACGGGAAAATAGAATATGAGAGTAAGCTTGCCGGGAACATAAAAACTGACTGTAAAAGCTTTTATAGATATGTGAAGAGAAAAAGATTGGTGAAGTCAAGCGTAGGTCCCTTGCAGTCAGAATCAGGGGAATTTATAATGGGGAACAAAGAAATGGCTGACCAATTAAATATATATTTTGGTTCTGTCTTCACAAAGGAGGACACAAATAACCTCCCAGAGATATTGGGGAATATAGGGTCTGATGAAAGGGAGGAACTGAAAGAAATCAGCATTTGTAGGGAAATTGTGTTAGGGAAATTGATGGGATTGAAGGCCGATAAATCCCCAGGGCCTGATAATCTACATCCGAGGGTACTTAAGGAAGTGGCCCTAGAAATAGTAGATGCATTGCTGATCATCTTCTAACATTCAATGGAATCTGGAACAGTACCCATGGATTGGAGGGTAGCTAATGTTACCCCACTATTCAAAAAAGGTGGCAGAGAGAAAACGGTAAGCCTGACATCGGTAGTGGGGAAAATGCTAGAGTCCATTATAAAAGATGTAATAGCAGAGCACTTGGAAAACAGTGACAGGATCAGACAAAGTCAACTTGGATTTACAAAAGGTAAATCATGCTTGACTAATCTCCTGGAATTTTTTGAGGATGTAACTGGTAAAATAGATAAGGGAGAACCAGTGGATGTGGTGTATTTGGACTTTCAGAAGGCTTTCGATAAGGTCCCGCATAAGAGATTAGCGTGTAAAGTTAAGGCACATGGGATTGGGGGCAAGGTATTGACTTGGATAGAGAACTGGTTGGCAGACAGAAAGCAAAGAGTTGGAATAAACGGGTCTTTTTCCGAGTGGCAGGCAGTGACTAGTGGGGTACTGCAGGGATCGGTCCTTGGACCCCAGCTATTCACAATATATATTAATGATCTAGACAAGGGAACTGGATGTAATATCTCCAAATCTGCAGACGACACAAAGCTGGGTGGGCGTGTGTGCTGTGAGGAGGATGCCGAGAAACTCCAGGATGATTTGGACAGGTTGGGTGATTGGGCAAAAGCATAGCAGATGCAATATAATGTGGATAAATGTGAGGTTATCCACTTTGGTGGCAAAAACAGGAAGGCAGATTATTATCTGAATGGCAATAGATTGGGAGAAGGAGAAGTGCAACGAGACCTGGGTGTCCTTGTGCACCAGTCGCTGAAGGTAAGCATGCAGGTGCAACAGGAGGTTAAGATGGCAAATGGTATGTTGGCCTTCGTAGTGAGAGGGTTTGAGTACAGGAACAAGGATGTCTTGCTGCAGTTATACAAGGCCTTGGTGAGACAACATCTGGAGTATTGTGTGCAGTTTTGGTCGCCTTATCTGAGGAAGGATGTTCTTGCCATGGAAGGAGATCAGCGAAGATTCACCAGGCTGATACCTGGGATGTCAGGAATGACGTATGAGGAGAGATTGGGTCGACTCGGCTTATACTCACTGGAGTTTAGAAGAATGAGAGGGGATCTCATTGAAGCTTATAAAATTCTGACAGGACTGGACAGACTAGATGCAGGAAGGATGTTCCCGATGGTCGGGGAGTCCAGAACCAGGAGTCACAGTCTAAGGATAAGGGGTAGGCAATTTATGACAGAAATGAGGAGGAATTTCTTCACCCAGAGAGTGGTGAACCTGTGGAATTCTCTACCACAGAAGGCAGTGGAGGCCAATACATTAAATATATTCAAGAAGGAGTTGGATATATTTCTTAAGGCTAAAGTGGTCAAGGGATATGGGGAGAAAGCAGGGACAGGGTGTGAATTTGGATGATCAGCCATGATCGCATTGAATGGTGGAGCAGGCTCGAGGGGCCGAATGGCCGACTCCTGCTTCTATCTTTTATGTTCCTATGTTCCTATATACTTGCATTGGAGGAAGTTCAGAGAAGGTTCACGAGGTTGATTCCTGGGGTGAAGGTGTTGTCTTATGAGGAAAGGTTGAGCAGGTTGGGCCGATACTCACTGGAGTTTAGAAGAATGAGAGGGGATCTTATTGAAACATAAGATTCTGAGGGCCTTGACAGGGTAGATGCTGAGAGGATGTTTCCCCTCGTGGGGGAATCTAGAACTCGGGGGCATAGTCTCAGAATAAGGGGGTCGCCCATTTAAGACGGAGATGAGGAGGAATTTCTTCTCTGAGGGTCGTGAATCTTTGGAATTCTCTACCCCAGAGAGCTGTGGAGGCGGAGTCACTGAATATATTCAAGGCTGAGACAGACAGATGTTTGAACTACAGGGGGGTCGAGGGTCATGGGGAACAGGCAGGAAAGTGGAGGTGAGGCCAAGATCGGATCAGCCATGATCTTATTGAATGGTGGAGCGGGCTCGAGGGGCCGAATGGCCGACTCCTGCTCCTGTTCCTTATGTTCTTATTCTTACGATTTACAGATGGGAAACTCAAACAAAACTTCCTATCAAGATCTGAGAGAGTCACTCGATTCATCAGGACCTGAAATTCATCGGCCTTTGAGTGTAGAAGGAGAAATGTTTGTTCTGTCTGTGGGAAAAGTTTTCAAACATCAGTGTGACTGGAAAAGCACCGACACACACCCACCCGAGTGAGAGTGTTCCAGTGTACTGAGCACCGACACACACACACCCACCCGAGTGAGAGTGTTCCAGTGCACTGACTGTGGAAAGAGGTTTAACCAGTTACACAGCCTGAAAAAACATTGCACCATTCACAGTGGGGAGAAACCGTACACGTGTTGTGTGTGTGGACGAGGCTTCAACTGATCGTCCAACCTGGAGAGACACAAGGATACCCACACCACGGAGAAACGGTGGAAATGTGGGGACTGTGGGAAGGGATTTGACCGCCCATCCCAGCTGAAATCTCATCAACGCAGTCACACCGGGGAGAGGCCGTTCACCTGCTCCGAGTGTGGGAAGGGATTTACTCTGTTTTCCAGACTCCACTTACACCAGTGAGTTCACACTGGGGAGAGATCTTTTAAATGCTGTGACTGTGGGAACTGCTTTAAAATCTCTGCGGATCTAATTAAACAGCAGCTTGTTCACACTGATGAAAGACCGTTGAGTTGCACTCAGTGCGAGAAGAGCTTCAGGCAGTCATCTCACCTCATTCAACACCAGCGAATTCACACTGGGGAGAGGCCGTTCACCTGCTCTGTGTGTGGGAATGGATTCACTTCTGCATCCAACCTGCTGAGACACCAGCGAGTTCACACTGGGGAGAGGATATTCACCTGCTCTGTGTGTGGGAAGGGATTCACTCAGTCCTCCAACCTGCCGAGACACCAGTGAGTTCACACTGGGGAGAGGCCGTTCATCTCCTCCGTGTGTGAGAAGGGATTCAGTCGACCATCTTGCCTGCTGAGACACCAGCAAGTTCACAAGTGACTGGAGGGGTTAGATTCTGATGTTAATCACATCCTTTGTTTGTTTGTGCTGATGTTAATAACCCCTATAACTGGGCTGGAGTTTAAGTTTCTGGATATCTGTCAAACCAGTTTTGGTGTAAACACATCCTGTGTTGTGTTCTTTATTTCTGTAAGATAGGAGGAGACGAATTGATGTCCTTTCTCTTTCCAGATTATTTCAGTTTTTCTACCTTCAGTTACTCTCATGGACAAGTCCCAGCTCCACATACCTTCCAGAGTGCCTCTCCTAGCCTTAGGATCCAGGGAAGGTGTCTGTTTTGGTGTAAATTTATTTATAAGTACTTCCAGAAGACATTTGATAAAGTCCCACACAAGAGACTGTTATCTAAGGTAGAAGCCCACAGAAATGAGGGCAGATTATTGACCTGGTCAGGAAATTGACTGAGTGGCAGGAGACGGAGAGGAGGGATAATGGGCCGGACTCCAATTGGCAGGATGTGACTAGTGGTGTCCCGCAGGGATCTGTGCTGGGGCTCAACTATTCACTGTGTTTATTAACAACTTAGATGATGGCATAGAAAGTCATATATCCAAATTTGCCAATGACACAAAGATAGGTGGCATTGTAGGCAGTTTGGATGAAAGCATAAAATTACAAAGGGATATTGACAGATTAAGTGAATGGCAAATGGATTTCAATGTAGGCAAATGTGAGATCATCCACTTTGGACCTAAAAAGGATCGAACAGGGTCCTTTCTAAATGGTGAAAAGCTGAAAACAGTGGAGGTCCAAAGAGACTTGGGGGTCGAGGTACAGAGATCATTCAAATGTCATGAACAGGTACAGAGAATAATCAGAAAGGCTAATGGAATGCTGGCCTTTCTATCTGGAGGACTAGAATAGAAGGGAGGAGAAGTTATGCTGCAGCTACACAGAACCCTGGTGAGACCAGACCTGGAGCACTGTGAGCAGTTCTGGGCACCTCACCTGTCACTTTAATTCTCCGCTCCACTCCCTCTCTGTCCTCGGCCTGTTACACTGTTCCAACGAAGCTCAACGTAAGCTCGAGGAACAGCACCTCATCTTTCGATCAGGCACTTTACAGACTTCTGGACTCAACATAGAAACATAGAAGATAGGAGCAGGAGTAGGCCATTCGACCCCTCGAGCCTGCTCCGCCATTCAATGAGATCATGGCTGTTCATCCAAATTCGGTACCCGGTCGCTGCTTTCTCCCCATATCCCTTGATCCCTTTAGCCTTAAGAAATATATCCAACTCCTTCTTGAATATATTTAATGAATTGGCCTCAACTGCCCTCTGTGGCAGAGAATTCCACAGGTTCACCACTCTCTGGGTGAAGAAATTCCTCCTCATCTCAGTCCTAAATGGCTTACCCCTTATCCTTAGACTGTGACCCCTGGTTCTGGACTCCCCGACCATCGGGAACATCCCTCCAGCATCTAGTCTGTCTAGTCCTGATAGAATTTTATAAGTTTCAATGAGATCCCCACTCATTCTTCTAAACTCCAGTGAGTATAAGCCCAATCGACCCAATCTCTCCTCATACGTCATTCCTGCCATCCCAGGTATCAGTCTAGTGAATCTTCGCTACACTCCCTCCATGGCAAGAACATCCTTCCTCAGATAAGGCGACCAAAACTGCACACAATACTCAAGGTGTGGTCTCACCAAGGCCCTGTACAACTGCAGCAAGACATCCTTGTTCCTGTACTCAAACCCTCTCGCTACGAAGGCCAACATACCATTTGCCTTCTTAACCGCCTGCTGCACCTGCATGCTTACCTTCAGCGATTGGTGCACAAGGACACCCAGGTCTCGTTGCACTTCCTCTTCTCTCAATCTATTGCCATTCAGATAATAATCTGCCTTCCTGTTTTTGACACCAAAGTGGATAATCTCGCATTTATCCACATTATACTGCCATGCATCTGCCCAATCACCCAACCTGTCCAAATCATACTGGAGTTTCTCGGCATCCTCCTCACAGCACACACACCCACCCAGCTTTATGTCATCTGCAAACTTGGAGATATTACATCTAGTTCCCTCGTCTAGATCATTAATATGTATTGTGAATAGCTGGGGTCCTAGGACCGATCCCTGTGGTACCCCACTAGTCACTGCCTGCCACTCAGAAAAAGACCCGTTTATTCCAACTCTTTGCTTCCTGTCTGCCAACCAGTTCTCTATCCAAGTCAGTGCCTTGCCCCCAATCCCATGTGTTTTAACTTTGCACGCTAATCTCTTTTGTGGGACCTTATCGAAAGCCTTCTGAAAGTCCAAATACACCACATCTACTGGTTCTCCCTGATCTATTCTACCAGTTACATCCTCAAAAAATTCCAGTGGATCAGAGAAGCACGATTTACCTTTTGTAAATCCATGTTGACTTTGTCCGATCCTGTCACTGTTTTACAAGTGCTCTGCTATTACATCTTTTATAATGGACTCTAATACTCTAGAGGGAACTTTACTCTGTATCTAACCCGTGCTGTTCCTGCCCTGGGAGTGTTTGATGGGACAGTGCAGAGGGAGCTTTACTCTGCATCTAACTCGTGCTGTTCCTGCCCTGGGAGTGTTTGATGGGACAGTGTAGAGGGAGCTTTACTCTGTATCTAACTTGTGCTGTTCCTGCCCTGGGAGTGTTTGATGGCACAGTGTAGAGGGAGCTTTGCTCTGTATCTAACCTGTGCTGTACCTGCCCTGGGAGTGTTTGATGGGACAGTGTAGAGGGAGCTTTACTCTGTATCTAACTCATGCTGTTCCTGCCCTGGGAGTGTTTGATGGCACAGTGTAGAGGGAGCTTTGCCCTGTATCTAACCTGTGCTGTACCTGCCCTGGGAGTGTTTGATGGGACAGTGTAGAGGGAGCTTTACTCTGTATCTAACCCGTGCTGTACCTGCCCTGGGAGTTTTTGACGGGACAGTGTAGAGGGAGCTTTACTCTGTATCTAACCCGTGCTGTACCTGCCCTGGGAGTGTTTGATGGGACAGTGTAGAGGGAGCTTTACTCTGTATCTAACCCGTGCTGTACCTGCCCTGGGAGTTTTTGATGGGACAGTGAAGAGGGAGCTTTACTCTGTATCTATCCCGTGCTGTACCTGCCCTGGGAGTGTTTGATGGGACAGTGTAGAGGGAGCTTTATTCTGTATCTAACCTGTGCTGTACCTGCCCTGGGATTGTTTGATGTAGCAGTGTAGAGGGAGCTTTACACTGTATCTAACCCGTGCTGTACCTGGCCTGGGAGTGTTTGATGGGATAATACAGAGGGAGCCTAGTGCCCATGATGCACCCTCCAATTAATGCTCCGATGGTCCCAGCACTTGATCCCCCTGAAGATCCCTTCACTTATTGGCTCTGATGCCCTTCCTGTTACAGAGAATAGACCTGTTTCAGAGCACAAAGGAGGGAGTGGTAATATCCTTGCCGTATCCCAAACACCATTCCCACAAACCGTCTCTCTCTGCCAAAGCAGGAGGGAGAAACACTCAGATATAAAGTGAGGGGAGACTTTCTGGAGTATAAAGCAAGAGGTTGAAATGGGGGCCTTTGAATAGTGGGACCTCACATTCAGAGGATGGGAGGGAGAATTTATCAGTGGTAATTTTGGGAGTCAGTGCTCCCTGCCTGGAGTCTCAGTATGCGGGAGCAGGGTTGGAGACTGGACTGATTGTACAACCTGCGTTCATGCCCAGTGAGACTGCACACCAGGAGCAAAGCCTGGTCATGTGACTCTGCAATACCTAGAGTGGGAGGGGTTTGGGCTGCTTTGTGACATGGTCGCTGGCTCCTTTCTGATGTCACCTGGAGACGGTTTACGCCCCTGGTTACACAGCATCAGTGGGAGTCACTTTGGGTGGAGCTGGACATGTAGTCTGTTTTCAAAGGATTTGGGAAATAGATATGTTTGGCCCAGAAATTCGGGTCGGAGGCTTCCCGTGGGTGCAAGCCTCCGACCTGCACTTACCTAGCACACCGGCCGTTGTGCTGTGGGCCCGCGTGGGATTCCGATCCTGGGCCTCCTCCAACTGCCGGCGCAGAGTGCTTGCGTATCCCAGGGGCGCAGTTAGTTTGAAGCATCCCCTGGGATCACGTGGGCCATGGAGAGCCAATGGTAGCCCATTCATAAATTTGACAGGAAGAGCTGTCAAAACTATAAATACTATAAGCCCCAAAACATCACTAAAACTTCAAATACATTTTTAGAAAAACATCACATTTTTAAAATAACTATAAATTACATTAAATAACTATTTTAAACAATAATTTAAATTTTTGAAAAAATTAATTACATTTTCTAACGGGGCTAAAAATAAACTTACCTTTCTTTAAAGTATTTAAAAATAATAAACCTGTGGAAAAAATGTTCTAATTTTAATTAATTCACCACTTACCTTGTTAAAAGCAGGCCTTGTGACTGCTTTTCACATGTGTAACTCCTGGAGACTTACCTTCCCGGAGAAACCTGGAGAAAAAACGTAAGTTCCAGGCGCGCGCGCTGCCTCTCCGGCGCACGCGTTCGACCTCTGAACCCCTTCCTTTAAGGGAACGGAAGTTCCGGTTTCCTGCGTACGTGCAGTGCATAAGAACATAAGAAATAGGAGCAGGAGTAGGCCAATCGGCCCCTCGAGCCTGCTCCGCCATTCAATAAGATCATGGCTGATCTGATCCTAACCGCCAATCCACTATCACAGAACCATCTCCTGAATCTAACAGAATTAGACACACGAAATAGGAGCAGGATCAGGCTACACGGCCCCTGGGCCCGCTCCGCTACCCACAGGGCCATGACCGATCCGAACCTAGACTCATGTCCAAATTCCTGCCCGCTCCCCGTAACCCTTAATTCCCTTTACTTCTAGGAAACTGTCTATTTCTGTTTTAAATTTATGTAATGATGTAGCTTCTACAGCTTTTTGGGGCAGCATATTCCATGGGCCTACCACCCTCTGAGTGAAGTAGTTCCTCCTCATCTCAGTTTTGAAAGAGCAGCCCCTTATTCTAAGACTATGCCCCCTAGTTCTAGTTTCACCCATCATCAGGAACATCTTCCCCGCATCCACCCGATCCAACCCCTTCACAACCTTATATGTTTCAATAAGATCGCCTCTCATTCTTCTGAACTCCAATGAGTAGAGTCCCAATCTACTCAACCTCTCCTCATATGTCCGTCCCCTCATCCCCGGGATTAACCGAGTGAACCTTCTTTGTACTGACTCGAGAGCAAGTATGTCCTTTCTTAAGTATGGACACCAAAACTGTACGCAGTATTCCAGGTGCGGTCTCACCAATACCTTGTACAACTGAAGCAATACCTCCCTATTTTTATATTCTATCCCCCTAGCAATGAAAGCTGTGGTGTATGTGCCTTTAAGAGCAATTGTGGTGTATGTGCCTTTAAGAGCCCCAGGTGTGCGTAATGCCGGTAATTGCCACTTGGGCTATACAAGCCTGTGTATTGTGTATATCCTTTAGAACCCCCCCCCCCCAGACTTGCTTAGTAAATACCTATGAACCAACTCCTGTCTTCAGTGTCTTTATCTACACACGGACACTACAGTGGCGACGAAGTGGAAACGGACTTACCTGCAATTCGGCAGCACCTCAAGGACATCGATTCCTCCAGCATCCAGAAGACTCAAGGAAGTTATAGAAACTGTGGTTTCACCAGCTGTCCAAGCTGGTGGCAGGTACTGCGCTAATCCTTCCTGGGCGTCAGGCTGGGGCTCCAGCGTCGGGCTCTACAGCTGAGACAGGCAGCGAAATCGGAGGCAAGCAATAACGGACTGGGAGGGTGCACTCGGGAGACGGCCGGCGCAGCAAGCAGGTCAGCGTTTAGACCTCCGTCGGGAACGAGTCTCCAACAGTAAATAAACGGAAGCCACAGTAAAACAGCGTTGTTATCGGTAGCAGCGGTGGGAAAGCGCAGGAAGCGCCATATCGTTGCTACAGAAGAAAAAAAAGCGCGGGAAGCGCCATATCTTTTTTTTGAAATGCCTAAGTCTGGCAATATTGATGCTTTTGATAACGAAACAGAGCCTAACTTTGGCAATATTGATGTTTTTGATAACAAGATAGAGAATTGGACCACATATGTAGAAAGAGTGGAGGTGTTTTGCACCGCAAATGGAATAGAAGATGAAAAAAAAGCTTCAGTGCTTCTGGATCTAATGGGCGCAGAAACATACAAGCTGTTATGCAACTTAATCACTCCAGCCGAACCGATGGACAAGAATTTTGAGGAGATTGTTGATACCCTACACTGCCAATTTGAGGCAGGACTGGCAGATTCTCTGCAAGACAAATTCATCTGCGATCCCCTAAGTGTAGAAACACAAAAAAAGGTATCTTCTGGAAAAGATTTAACACTGGACAAGGCTTTCAGTGCAATAGGAGCGGCAAAGATACAGCAAAGGCCACAGGACTTCGGCACCCATGAAATAACACGGGGTTTCAAGAGATGTTATCGCTGCGGCAGATCCAACCATGACCAGAGGGATTGCTGGTTCAAAGAAAAAGCATGCAGGCGATGCGGAAAGATGGGACACATTCCACATGTATGCCGATCTGAAAATAAAAAATCCACTAACGGGAAAAGAATCAATAAGGAAAAGCACAGAAAGGTACAAATGATGACGGACAGTAGCTCCAAAGACCAGAAGAGCGATAGCGGCTCCGGGAACAAGAGACTAAGCTCTCTCAAATTACATAATGTAATTGTCAATGAAGATTACCAGACCATTTGGGTTACCCTCATAATAGCAGGGTCCCCAGTTAAAATGGAGCTAGATACAGGATCAGCTCTAACCGTAATAAATCGACGAGATTACGAGAGGCTATTTTCGCATATACCTCTAAAAGACACATCCATTATCTTAAAAACATATACGGGGCAGAAAGTATACCCCAAAGGAAAAATAAAGGTGCCTGTGGTATACAACGGCAAAGAAATACAAAAGTTGTATTTATACATTCTACAAGATGGTGGTCCACCGTTGTTGGGACGTGAATGGATAAGGAAGATACGTTTAGACTGGCACTCCATTCAGGCACTGACGGTGACCAGTAAGGAAAAAAACAAGGATGACATCATACCTGAACGATTAAAAGACATCTTGGCCAACGCCAAAGAAGTGTTTCAAGAGAAACTAGGAACCTTGAAAGGCATCACCGCCTCAATAAAAGTGGAAGATGCAGCAATTCCAAAATTTTTTAAGGCAAGACCGGTGCCATACGCAATACGTCCGGCAGTCGAGGCAGAGCTGGAGAATTTGGAAAAGGCAGGCGTATTATCCAAAATAGATTGGAGTGAATGGGCAACACCCATCGTTCCAGTCATGAAAAAAGCATTGAAAAATAACTCTGAGGAACAGAGAAAAATTCGCATCTGTGGGGACTTTAAGGTGACTGTAAACCCGGTCCTTCACACGGTACAGTATCCTCTTCCGAGGATAGAAGATATTTTCACCTCACTATCCGGAGGAAAACGTTTCACAAAAATTGACTTGGCACAGGCATATCTACAGATGGAGGTTGAGGAGACCTCTAAAAAGTATCTCACAATAAACACACACAAAGGCCTGTACCAGTACAATCGACTGGTTTTTGGAGTAGCATCAGCTCCAGCTATCTGGCAAAGAGCTATGGAGCAAGTCCTGCAAGGGATTCCGGGGACTCAGTGTTACCTAGGCGACATCCTTATAACAGGAGAAAACGACAATGAGCACCTTGCCAATTTGGAGCAGGTGCTCACTAGGCTGAAAGAACGGGGCCTACGAGCAAATCGCCCCAAGTGTGAATTTTTCCAAAATCAGATATCATATTGTGGCCACATAATTAATAAGGAAGGGTTGCATAAGTCACCTGAAAAAATTGAAGCAGTTATAAAAGCCCCAGCACCTGAAAATGTTTCACAATTGAGGTCATTCCTGGGATTAATAAATTACTATCATAAATTTTTACCGAACTTATCAACTATTCTACACCCTCTTAATGATCTTCTACACACAGGAGTGATTTGGAAATGGAACGAAGACTGTAAACGTGCCTTCCATAAATGTAAAGACTTAATCACATCCGAGAAAGTTTTGGCTCATTACAACCCATCACTACCAATCAGACTGGCATGCGATGCATCCCCTTACGGCATAGGAGCGGTATTGTCCCATAGATTCCCTGATGGCTCGGAACGGCCGATAGCTTTTGCGTCACGCTCATTGAACTCAGCTGAGCGTAACTATTCCCAGATAGACAGGGAAGCACTCAGCCTGGTATGGGGAGTGAAGAAATTCAACCATTACCTACACGGACAAAAATTTACCTTGCTGACTGACCATCAACCCCTCATCTCCATATTCAACCCTAAGAAAGGTGTCCCCATTATGACGGCACAAAGACTACAGAGGTGGTCCCTTTTTCTAGGGGCACACCAATACAACATTGAATACAAAGGGTCAAAACAGCATGGGAATGCTGACGGTTTATCGCGCCTGCCGTTGCCAACGATAGAAGAGGCACCTACAGTAGACCCAGTAGAGATATTCCACTCTACCATAGTGGAATGTCTACCGGTGACAAATTCTGCCATTGAAAGGGAGACCAGAAATGACCCGACTCTCTCACGGGTCTACGATTTAACAATGAAGGGATGGCCAGCACATGGCGAACCACTGTTGCCAGCATTCTCGCAAAGAAGAGAACAGCTGTCAGTGTGCCGAGGAACCTTGATGTGTGGATCCAGAGTGGTGATTCCACCCAAACTCCAGGATAAAGTGCTAAAGGAGCTTCATGAGGGGCATCTGGGTGGAGTGAAAATGAAGAACCTAGCTAGGGCGTTTGTATGGTGGCCAGGTATCGATGGAGACATCGAAGACATGACCAAGAGTTGCCTAGGATGCCAGAAGGTCCAAAATGCTCCGCCACAGGCCCCTCTACATCCATGGGAGTGGCCCTCATCTCCCTGGCAAAGGGTGCACATCGACTTTGCTGGTCCATTTATGGACTCAATGTTCTTAGTCGCAGTTGATGCACACTCCAAGTGGCCGGAGGTAATAAAGATGTCCTCCACCACCACGGAAAAAACCATCACAGTATTAAGGACCATATTTGCCAGGAATGGGCTGCCGGAACAGATATGTTCTGATAATGGACCGCAATTTGTGTCCGAAGAATTCAGAAAGTTCTTAAAGTGGGGTAAAGCACTACACGTCCGCCCCATACCATCCCGCCACCAATGGATTGGCTGAAAGGTTTGTCCAGACCTTTAAGTCGGCCATAAAGGCCATGGGTAATGAAGACACAAAACTTCAGCACAAGGTGGATAACTTCTTATTTGCATATAGGAATGCAACACATATGGTTACAAACCAAACTCCCGCCATGATGTTCTACAATAGAAACCTAAGATGCCGGCTGGATTTGGTCAAGCCCAACATCCGAAGGGACGTGGAGAACCGGCAGTTTCAGGGCATGAATGAAAGGCCAACTAGGGCCTTCCAGATAGGCCAACTGGTTTTGGCCCGGGACTACCGTACCGAGAAATGGCAGCCTGGAACTATCTGCACACGACTAGGACCACTGATGTATACCGTGGACATCGGAGAAAGCATAATAAGGCGCCATGCTGACCAAATCATCAAGTCATCCGAAAAGGGACAACCTACACCACCACGCTATACATCTAACGATGAAGTAGAGATACCCATATCTACCTCCGATCCGGTGATACTGGAACCCGATGAACCCGACACTGGCCTTCAAGCCGAATCAGCCTTGCCAGAAGAACCTACTACACCACCAGAAACTACTACACCCCCGAGGCGTTATCCGGACCGAGTCAGGAAGCCTCCTGAGAGACTAACTTATAATTAATTAATACAGCAATGTATATTATTTTGCATATAACATGTAATTAATAATTACTTAAAATATGATGTACTAGTTAGCTAGAAGGGGAGGAATTGTGGTGTATGTGCCTTTAAGAACCCCAGGTGTGCGTAATGCCGGTAATTGCCACTTGGGCTATATAAGCCTGTGTATTGTGTATATCCTTTAGAACCTCCCCCCCCCCCCCCAGACTTGCTTAGTAAATACCTATGAACCAACTCCTGTCTTCAGTGTCTTTATCTACACACGGACACTACAAAAGCCAACATTCCATTGGCCTTCTTAATCACTTGCTGCACCTGCATACTAACTTTTTGAGTTTCGTGCACCAGGACCCCCAGATCCCTTTGTACTTCAGTACTTTCCAGTTTCTTGCCATTAAGATAATAACTTGCTCTACGATTTTTCCTGCCAAAGTGCATAACCTTACACTTTCCAGTATTGTATTCCATCTGCCAAATCTCTGCCCACTTACTTAGCCTGTCGATGTCCCCTTTCAGATTTTTTATGTCCTCCTCACTCACTACTTTCCCTCCCATCTTAGTATCATCTGCAAACTTTGATATGTTACACTCGGTCCCCTCCTCCAAATCGTTAATATAGATTGTAAAGAGTTGGGGACCCAGCACTGACCCCTGCGGAACACCACTAGTTACTGATTGCCAGTCTGATAATGAACCATTTAACCCAACTCTCTGCCTTCTGTTAGATAGCCAATCCTCTATCCATGCCAGAATATTACCCCCAATCCCGTAATTTTTTATCTTAAGCAATAATCTTTTGTGTGGCACCTTGTCAAATGCCTTTTGGAAGTCTAAATACACTACATCCACTGGTTCCCCTTTATCCACCCTATACGTTACTTCCTCAAAGAACTCCAGCAAATTTGTCAAACATGACTTACCCTTCATAACAACATGCTGACTTTGTCCTATTAAATTATGATTATCCAAATGTCCTGTTACTGTCTCCTTAATAATGGACTCCAAAATTTTACCTACCACAGATGTTAGGCTAACCGGTCTATAGTTTCCAGCCTTCTGTCTACTGCCCTTTTTAAATAAGGGTGTTACATTAGCAGTTTTCCAGTCTGCCGGGACCTTTGCCGAGTCCAGGGAGTTTTGGAAAATTATTACCAATGCATCCACAATCGCTACCGCCACTTCCCTCAAGACCCTAGGATGTAAGCCATCAGGTCCAGGTGATTTATCCGCCTTGAGTCCCATTATTTTACCGAGTACCACTTCCTTAGTGATTTTGATCATGTTTAGCTCCTCCCCCCCTTTAGCCCCCTGTTTGTCCAGTGTTGGGATATTCTTAGTATCTTCTACTGTAAAGACTGATGTAAAATATTCATTCAGTGTTTTTGCCATCTCCATATTTCCCACCATTAATTTCCCGGTCTCATCCTCTAAGGGACCAACATTTACTTTAGCCACCCTTTTTCTTTTTATATAACTATAAAAACTCTTACTATCTGTTTTTATATTTTTTGCTAATTTACTTTCATAATCTATCTTCCCTTTCTTAATCAATCTTTTTGTTATTTTTTGCTGTCTTTTAAAGTTTTCCCAATCCTCTATCCTCCCACTAGATTTGGCTACCTTATATGCCCTTGTTTTTAGTCGAATACTATCCTTAATTTCTTTACTTAGCCACGGATGGCTGTCTTTTCTTTTACACCCTTTTCTTCTCAGTGGAATATATATTTTTTGGAAGTTGTAAAATAACTCCTTAAATGTACACCACTGATCATGTATCGTCTTACCCTTTAATCTATTTTCCCAATGCACTCTACTCAATTCCGCTCTCATACCTTCATAGTCTCCTTTATTCAAGCTTAGCACGCTTGTTTGAGATCCAACCTTCTCACCCTCTAATTGAATATGGAATTCAACCATGTTATGGTCACTCATTCCAAGGGGATCCTTTACTAGGACATTTTTTATTAATCCCGTCTCGTTACACAGGACCAGATCTAAGGTTGCTTGCCTCCTGGTCGGTTCAGTTACATACTGCTCAAGAAACCCATCCCTAATACACCCAATGAACTCATCCTCAAGGCTGCCCTGCCCAATTTGATTTGTCCAATTAATATTATAGTTAAAATCCCCCATAATTATAGATGTTCCCTTATTACAAGCCTCAACTATTTCCTGATTGATACTCCGTCCAGCAGAGTTGCCACTGTTCGGAGGCCTATAGACTACGCCCACTAGTGTTTTGTTCCCGTTATTATTCCTTACCTCCACCCAAACTGTTTCATTATCCTGATCTTTTGACCCAATATCATTTCTCTGTATTACAGTGATTCCTTCCTTTATTAACATAGCCACCCCACCTCCCCTTCCTTCCTGCCTGTCCTTCCTGATCGTTAAAATAACCTGGTATGTTTAATTCCCAGGCATTGTCACCCTGCAGCCATGTTTCTGTAATGGCCACAAGATCATACCCATATGTAGTTATTTGTGCCATTAACTCGTCTATTTTGTTACGAATGCTACGTGCATTCAGATAGAGAACTTTCAAATATGTTTTGTGACACTTAGTTCCTGCTTTTGCCCTTTTTATTACTTTACCTTTTACTCCATACCTTCTGCCCCTTCCTGACACGCTCTGGTTTTTAATTTCCCCACTGCTACCTAAGTCTATGACCTTCTCTGTTGTCATTTTTATTATTTGCTCTCTAGGAACCTCCCCCCAACTAGTTAGTTTAAAGCCCTCGCTACAGCCCTAGTTATATGATCCGCCAGGACTCTAGTCCCAGCACTGGCCAAGTGAAGCCCGTCCCAACGGAACAGCTCCCTCCTGCCCCAGTACTGGTGCCAGTGTCCCAGGAAGCAAAACTCATTTCTCCCACACCAGTCTTTGAGCCACGCATTTAACTCTCTAATTTTATTTGTCCTAGCCAAATTCGCTCGTGGCTCAGGTAATAATCCAGAGATTATTACCCTTGTGGTTCTGCTTTTTAATTTGGCCCCTAGCTGCTCAAACTCCCTCAGCAGAACCTCCTTCCTTGTCCTATCTATGTCGTTGGTACCAACATGGACCACGACAACTGGATCCTCCCCCTCCCACTCCAAGTTTCTCTCCAGTCCAGAGGAGATGTCCTTAACCCTGGCACCGGGCAGGCAACACAGCCTTCGGGACTCTCGCTCTCGGCTGCAAAGAACTCTATCTATCCCCCTAACGATACTATCCCCTACCAGTACAACATTTCTTTTAACTCCCCCCACTTGAATGGCCCCCTGCTCCACGGTGCTGTGGCCAGGTTGCTCATCCTCCCTGCAGTCCCTGCTCCCGTCCCCACAGGGAGTAAGAGCCTCGAACCTGTTGGACAAGTGCAAGGGCTGCGGCTCCTCCAACACTACCTCCTGGATCCCCGTACCTGCCTCACTTCTAGTCACACCATCCTGACCCTGGCCACGGACTACATCTGAATTAATTAATCTAATTGGTGTGACTACCTCGTGATACACAGAGTCCAGGTAACTCTCCCCCTCCCTGATGTGTCTCAGTGTTTGAAGCTCGGACTCCAGCTCTTCAACACGGAGCCGGAGTTCCTCGAGCAGCCAACACTTACTGTAAATGTGATCACCGTGAGCATCAATGGTGTTCACCAGCTCCCACATATTGCAGCAGCAACACATCACCTGATCTCCCATTCTATGTAATTAATTAAATTTATTAATATTATTTTTAAATATCCTCTGCCCCGATTCTAGATGGTGAATATCACACCTTAGAAACTATAAACCAAAGAGATTTAAGCTTAAAAGGGAGAAATACTTACCAACCAATCACTTACCCGCTTTCTGGTGACGTCACACTTGGATTACTTTTTACCTCTCTCCTTCCAGACTGGAGACTGGTACACCTTACCTGGTCTCTGGGACTTTTATAGCCCCGCTCTGCCGCTCGAGATTCCCGCCGACGCTGTGAAGCCTTACCTGGTCTCTGGGACTTTTATAGCCCCGCTCTGCCGCTCAGGATTCCCGCCGACGCTGTGAGGCCTTACCTGGTCTCTGGGACTTTTATAGCCCCGCTCTGCCGCTCGAGATTCCCGCCGATGCTGTGAGGCCTTACCTGGTCTCTGGGACTTTTATAGCCCCGCTCTGCCGCTCGAGTTTCCCGCCGACGCTGTGAGGCCTTACCTGGTCTCTGGGGCCTTTTATAGCCCCGCTCTGCCGCTCAGGTTTCCCGCCGACGCATGCACGAAACCGGCACTTCCGTTGGGCCTACGGGTGAGTACCCAGCGCGTACTCACCCGTGGAGACCCGAATTTCTGGGCCAGGTTATTTTGTCATTTTCCTTTGATGTAGTTAAAATATATTATGGTGTATAAAAGGAGCATGGTTTTCAACAGTTTGCCAGAGTGTACTCGAAAGATCCAGAAACGGGTAAAGTCACTCTCTGTGATGACCGATCACCTTTATTGATGCACAGTAACGTCTGTTCCATATACTCCACTACGAAGTCTCGTGCTTGCTGGAAACGTGTTGTTGTGAGCCAGAGGGGAAAGGAGGTTGCTTAACAAAAGGTGCTATAGAAATGCAAGTCGTTCTTTTCTTTCTGCATCTCCAGATAGAATTGCGAGAATGAAAACGACAGGAATCGTGTTCAATGGTTTCTAGATTTTATTGACAGGACACCTCCTGCAGAATCCACACTTTGATTGTGATTATTTGCTGGGGCATCTTGATACCGCTCTCCAGTTGCAGTTGACACACGAAGAAAGAATTGCCAAGTTCGGCCAAGCAATGCCACAAGTTTTTTCTATTATTTCATTCGTGAGAAATGAGTGTCACTGGCAAGGCCGGCATTTATTTCCCCATTCCCCAGTTGGCCCAAGAAGGTGGTGGTGGACCTTCATCGTTGTAAAGGTTTGATACAACTGAGTTGCTGACTAGGCCACTTCAGATGGTAATTAAGAGTCAACAATGTTGTTGCGAGACTGGAGTCACATATACAACATGACGAATTTATATAGTGCCTTTAACGTAGCACAATGTCCCAAGGCGCTTCACAGGAGCGTGAACCAGACACAAACTTGACACCGAGCCACACAAGGAAATATTTGGACAGGTTGGTCATGGAGGTAGGTTTAAATGAGCATCTTAACGGAGGAGAGAGAAGTAGAGAGGTTTAGGGAGGGGATTCCAGATCTTAGGGCCGGGAGAGCTGAAGGCACGGCCGTCGATGGAGGGGCGAAGGAAGTGTGGGATGCACAAGAGGCCAGAATTAGAGGAGCGCAGGGTTGTGGGGCCGCCGGAGAAGGTTACAGAGATGGGGAGGGGTGAAGGAAGTGGGGGATGCGCAAGAGGGCCAATGTAGGAAGAACGCAGAGAACTCAGACAGTTGTAGGGCTGCAGAGGATTACAGAGTTGAGGAGAACGATGAATGATCCCGGAAGGCAGCTGGATTGAGAAGCATCGAGAGCGTCCCAGCTCGAATGTCGACCCGTCGGCTCAGAACCGGCAGTGAAAGCCTCCGCCCACCACGATGGTCTCCCCAGTGATGTAGGTGGCGTCCTGCGAGCAGAGGAAGGAGACTGTACCGGCGCACTCCTCCGGCTCACCAATCCGGCGCATGGCGATGCTCTTCTCGAACCGCCGGCGTGAGCCCTCATCTGACCACAGGGCGGAGCTGAAGTCGGTCTTGATGATGCCGGGGGCCAGGCAGTTGACCCGGATGTTGGCGGGCCCCAGCTCGTCGGCCAGCACCTTGGTCAGGCCCAGCAGCGCTGTCTTGCTGACGCTGTAGGGCCCGATGGCGGGGAAGGGCTGGTAGCCGGCGGCGGAGCTCACCAGCACGATGGAGCCCCCACCTTGCCGCTCCATGTGTGGCACCACCAGCTTGGTCAAGAGGAAGGGGGCCTTGACGTTGACCTCGAAGATCTTGTCCCAGGCCTCCTCCGGGCAGTCCAGGGTCCTCCCGGCGAAGGGGTTGACAGCGGCGTTGCAGACCAGGATGTCGATGGCTCCGTGGCGCCTCAGCGTCCCACCGACAAGCTCCTCCAGGTCCGCCCGCTTGCCCGCGTGGCAGACGGTGCCCGAGACCTCCAGCCCCTCGGCCCGCAGCTGGCCCAGGGCACTGTCCACGTTGGCCTGCTTGCGGCTGCTGATGACCACCCGGGCCCCATCCCGGGCCAGGCGCCGGGCGATGGCCAGCCCAATGCCCCGGGTGGAGGCAGTCACCAGGGCCACTTTGCCAGTCAACAGTGCAGGGTGCATGGTGGCAACAGCGGGGACTCTGACCCCTTTATTCGGTCAAGTGCTTTCCTGCCGCCCTCAATGGGCGGGGTCAGGGCTCAGCCAATGGGAGCCCGACCTCCGCGCCGAGGCCTTTGGGACTTGTAGTCTCCCCAGCGCCACCCACGTGTCCCCAGGGGCCAATCAGGAGGCAGCCAGGTGAAGCTGTCCAATCAGCGCCCGGGAGGGCCGGGCAGGGCTGCTTGGCTGCGAGGAAAATGGCGGTGGTAGACGGGGAACGGCGCTTTAATTATCTCCAACCACCGGACGGAAAGCATCCATCGCCCTGATCGGGGTCGCCGCTGAGCAGCGGAGAACATTACCCCAGCGGCCGGCCGCCCCCCCCCACCCCACCCCATCAAACCACCGCACCGAGGGGAGGGCGCCCGGAGCGGCGAGGCAGAAAATGGCGGCGCCGCTTTCCTCCCCGTCCTTCTAGGCCCCGCCAACCCTCAGCGCCGCCGCTCGTCATTGGATAACCCACATGTCACTCAGCAGCCTCTTGGCCAATGAATGAGCAACAAACGGGGGCGGGGCGGGCAGCGCCCTCGCCTCTGAGTCAGAGAGTCCCGAGATCGAATCCCACCGTTGACCTCATTACAAACCTTGATCCAAACATGGGCAAATGGAGCTAAATTGCAATTTTACTGAGAGTTCATCAGGATATAACAAGCAGGGTGAGTAAAGCTCCCTCGACACTGTCCCATCAAACACTCCCAGGGCAGGTACAGCACGGGTTAGATACAGAGTAAAGCTCCCTCTACACTGTCCCATCAAACACTCCCAGGGCAGGTACAGCACGGGTTAGATGCAGAGTAAAGCTCCCGCTACACTGTCCCATCAAACCCTCCCAGGGCAGGTACAGCACGGGTTAGATACAGAGTAAATCACCCTCTACATTGTCTCATCAAACACTTCCAGGGCAGGTACAGCACGGGTTAGATACAGAGTAAAGCTCCCTCTACACTGTCCCATCAAACACTCCCAGGGCAGGTACAGCACGGGTTAGATACAGAGTAAAGCTCCCTCTACACTGTCCCATCAAACACTCCCAGGGCAGGTACAGCACGGGTTAGATGCAGAGTAAAGCTCCCTCTACACTGTCCCATCAAACACTCCCAGGGCAGGTACAGCACGGGTTAGATGCAGAGTAAAGCTCCCTCTACAATGTCCCAGTGAACACTCCCAGGGCAGGTACAGCACAGGTTAGATACAGAGTAAAGCTCCCTCTACACTGTCCTATATAACACTCCCAGGGCAGTTATAGCATGGGTAAGATACAGAGTAAAGTTCCCTCTATACTGTCGCATCAAGTACTTCCAGTGTAGGTACAGCACGGGTTAAATACAGAGTAAAGCTCCCTCTACACTGTCCCCAGCACACACTCCCAGGGCAGGTACAGCACAGGTTAGATACAGAGTAAAGCTCCCTCTACACTTTCCCATCAAACACTCCCAGGGCAGGTACAGCATGGGTTAGATACAGAGTGAAGCTCCCTCTACACTGCCCCATCAAACACTGCCAGGGCAGGTACAGCATGGGTTATATGCAGAGTAAGGCTCCCTCTACACTGTCCCATCAAACACTCCCAGGGCAGGTACAGCACGGGTTATATACAGAGTAAAGCTCCCTCTACACTGTCCCATCAAACACTCCCAGGGCAGGTACAACACGGGTTAGATACAGAGTAAAGCTCCCTCTACACTGTCCCATCAAACACTCCCAGGGCAGGTACAGCACGTGTTAGATACAGAGTAAAGCTCCCTCTACACTGTCCCATCAAACACTCCCAGGGCAGGTACAGCACGGGTTAGATACAGAGTAAAGCTCCCTCTACACTGTCCCATCAAACACTACCAGGACAGGTACAGCACGCATTAGATACAGAGTAAAGCTCCCTGTACACTGCCCCATCAAACACTGCCAGGGCAGGTACAGCACGGGTTATATACAGAATAAATCTCCCTCTACACTGTCCCATCAAACACTCACAGGGCAGGTACAGCATGGGTTATATACAGCGTAAAGCTCCCTCTACAATGTCCCATCAAACACTCCCAAGGCAGGAACAGCATGGGTTAGAATCAGAGTAAAGCTCCCACTACACTGTCCCATCAAACACTCCCAGGGCAGGTACAGCACGGGTTAGATACAGAGTAAAGCTCCCTCTACACTGTCCCATCAAACACCCCCAGGGCAGGTACAGCACGGGTTAGATACAGAGTAAAGGTCCCTCTACACCGTCCCATCAAACACCCCTGGGGCAGGGACAGCATGGGTCAGATACAGAGTAAAGCAGCCCCTACACTTTCCCATCAAGCACTCCTAGGACAAGTACAGCATGAGTTAGATACAGAGTAAAGCTCCCTCTACACTGTCCCATCAAACACTGCCAGTTCAGGTACAGCACGGGTAAAATACAGAGTAAAGCTCCCTCTACACTGTCCCATCAAACACTCCCAGGGCAGGTACAGCATGGGTTAGATACAGAGTAAAGTTCCCTCTACACTGTCCCATCAAACACTCCCAGGGCAGATACAGCACGGGTTATATACACAGTAAAACTCCCTCTGCAATGAACCATCAAACACTCCCAAGGCAGGTACAGCACGGGTTAGATACAGAGTAGAGGTCCCTCTACACTGTCCCATCAAACACCCCTGGGGCAGGTACAGCATGGGTTAGATGCAGAGTAAAGCTTCCTCTACACTGTCCCATCAAACACTCCCAGGGCAGGAACAGCACGGGTTAGATACAGATGTAACCCCTTCACGGTTCTCTAGATATATGTGAGATGTGGTCTCTGTTGTCGACAGTATGCTATAGTTCAGTAAGGAGATCACTACTACAATGGCTTAATTCTAATTATCTTACTTTATAGTTTTAACGTCAGACAGTATAAGAAGATTACGGGTCAATGACCTAAATTAGACATTTGCATACATTAGAATGAATCTAGACATAATAAACATACATTCTCCATTTATATGGATTCAAAGGAGAATCTGTCCCTGTGTCCAAATTCGAGTGCACTCTTTCGTTGGCGCACTTAAGTTGGAGCTCATGGTATGTATAATGTCTGCAAGACTTACGACTCCGAACCCCTTCGTTGAATTCTCTTCACGATCACTGAATCCCACTTTGAGTTCTGGATGCAGAGCTACTAATACGAAGGGCGGCGGCCGATTTTGGAAGCCCGGGATGGGATGCGGCAGCCATTTGCCTCCTGAGCCCTCTTTTCAGAGCTCCTGCCCTCTTTTCTTCCAGTCGCTCGCGTTTCCCGCTCGAAAAACCCGACTCCACCCCTTCCTCCTGGGGTTTCTGCCTGGAGACTGCACAGCCTCACTGTCTGCAACAGTTGATACTGGTGCAGAATTATGGAATGTCTGCTCTTAGTCACATTGTGTCCTTAAAAGTTCTTGCCGTACCTTCACATGGGCAACTTTAACCCAGGGATTTATAACAATGATAATACAGTGTCTAAGTTAAAGATTGATAACCATACTTAGCGTACATAACATTTCCAGTGGGTATTACACTCCCCCCCTATCAAATATAGGCATGTCCCCATGACTAATGAACTTTACACATAAGTGGTTGCATGCTTCCCAACCATGTATAAAGGGAGGTAACATATCGAACTGTAGGGGCTATCATTACACTTGGCACTCCTAGTGTACTGTATGTCAATCTTTCAGGAACCTTCTTAACTCGCTGTGAGCTCCTTATTTCGGATACCCGGTCTTCAGTTCTTTCAACTACGTTGGAGGCGTTGGTTCCTTTGTTATCATGCCCTTCAGTCTCTTTTATCTCCTTCTCGGAAGCATCTGGTTCTTCCCAGACCATGTCCAAGTCTGAGCTAAATGGTTCAGACAATTCATCCAGATTCTGTCTTATGCGTCTTTCTGGGAGGTCGTACCATAGATCCCATCCTTCATCTTCCGACTCATCAGGTTCCTCATGATCCACACACTGTGTCATGGGTTTTCTGTCTTCTGGAACAAAGTTTTCCTGGTTTCTCGTTTTTTTCCTTCTTCTTCTCTGCAGTGTTCTCCTACTAGGTGTCGGCTCATTATCCGCTGGCGGATCCAGACGCACTTGCTGTCCCAGTGGCAGGATATGATTCCGGTGCAGTATTTTTATGGGTCCATTCCCACCTGCAGGTTTTAGCCGAAACACAGGTAGTTGTGACATTTGACTTTCAACAATGTAAGGTGTAGAAGCCCAGCGGTCTGCTAACTTATGTTTCCCTTGAAGTCCTAGGTTCCGTATGAGAACTCGGTCACCAGGCATGAGTTGGGAAAAACGGATCTTCTGGTCATACCTCTGCTTATTTCCTTTATTCTGTTTGGCAGAAACAGACTCAGCAAGTTCATAAGCAGCTTGCAATTCCTTTCTCATGTCAGACACATACTTGAGGTAAGTTCTCTGTGATGTGCCATCACTGGATACTCCGAAACACAAATCCACCGGCATCCTCGCTTCACGTCCAAACATGAGGTAGTACGGTGAAAAACCAGTAGCGTCATTTCGGGTACAATTATAAGAATGAACAAGATGTCCAATGTGCCGACTCCACTTGTTCTTTCGCTTTGAATCCAGCGTTCCAAGCATGTCTAACAAAGTACGGTTAAACCGCTCAGGTTGAGGATCTCCCTGAGGATGGTATGGAGTTGTTCTTGACTTCTCAATCCCGAGCATGGACAACAACTCATGTATAAGTCTACTTTCAAAGTCTCTACCTTGATCACTGTGTATTCACTTTGGCAGTCCATAGTGGATGAAGTATTTCTCCCACAACACTTTGGCAACGGTGGATGCTTTCTGATCCTTTGTGGGAAAAGCTTGGGCGTAGCGAGTATAATGACCTGTAATGACCAAGACATTTGCGGTATTGCTGGAATCGGGTTCGATGGACAGAAAATCCATACAGACAAGGTCTAGAGGTCCATCACTTTGCATGTGAAACAGAGGAGCAACTCTTTTAGGTAAAGTCTTTCTCTGGACACAGCGTGCACAGGACTTGCAGAACTCCTCAACCGCAGACTTCATACGCGGCCAATAGAATCTGTCCTTGACCAACCCATAGGTCTTATCTACTCCCAGATGACCTGTGTCATCATGCAAAGACTTCATCACTATTTCCCTGTACTTTTCAGCCAGGACCAACTGTGAATGACATGGTTTAGTGGGTGGGTGAGTGATTCTACACAACACTCCCTCTTTAATTTCCAAGTGGTCCCATTCTCTTAGGAGCAGATGACAGTCAGGATGTTTTGATTTGTCGATCTGTGTAATATCACCCAGACGGAGAGCTGAAAACACCTCATGAATACAGGGATCCTCCTGTTGTGCTTTGGATATTTCAGATGAACACAACATGGGTAAGTTTTGTACATCCAAACTGGAAAGGTTGCAAAATGCCTGGGGAATAGCATGCATTGACACTCCCAAGTGGTCAATCTCTCGGGCATGAAATGAATTCTTTGGTCCAGATACCACAGACGTCTGACACATTACTTTCACATCTGCTGAAGCAACATCTTTCCACTCTGGTTTCTGGTAGTGTGGGTGACGAGACAGAGCATCTGCATCAATGTTCTGGTTCCCAGGTCTGTACCTGAGACTAAAGTCGTAAGCAGATAGTGCAGCAAGCCAGCGGTGGCCGGTGGCATCAAGTTTTGCCGAAGTCAACACATAGGTTAATGGATTATTGTCTGTCCTCACTTCAAACTTCGCTCCATACAGATAATCCTGCAGCTTATCCACCACCCCCCACTTCAATGCCAAGAATTCTAGCTTATGAGCTGGGTAGTTACGCTCTGATGGCGTAAGACTGCGACTGATGAACGCTACGGGTCTCAGCCCTGCTCCTTGGTCCTGATACAACACACCACCCAACCCTTCTTGACTGGCATCCACGTGTAGCACATATGGCAGCTGTGGGTTTGCAAAAGCCAACACGGGGGCTTGAGTAAGACTTTGCTTTAAGGTGTGAAAGGCCTCTTCGCATTTCTCATCCCATCTAACACCAAAAGGCTCAGAGGGTTTGAAGTAGTCCTTGTTCTCTTTACCTTTAGCCTTTTTCTTCCTCTCGGCTGGTGGGAGGTAACCAGCCAGCAGCTGATTCAGAGGATGGGCCACTTTGGAGTAATCCTGCACAAAGCGCCTGTAATATCCGCAGAACCCAAGAAATGACCGCAAGGCAGTCACTGTGTTTGGTTTGGGCCATGTGGTAACAGCTTCGATCTTGGATGGATCTGTGGCTACTCCATCCTGTGATACAATATGCCCCACATAGGACACGGATGTTTGGCAAAACTGACACTTGTCCAATGATAGCTTGAGACCTGCATCCTCCAGGCGACCAAGCACTTTCAGCAACCGAGCTTCGTGTTCTTCAAGGGTTGCCCCAAACACAATGATATCATCCAAGTACACCAATACTTCGAGCAAGTTCATGTCCCCAACTGTTTGTTCCATTATTCTTTGAAAAGTTGCTGGAGCGCCTGAAACTCCCTGTGGCATCCTTTCAAATTGGTAGAACCCAACTGGACATATAAAGGCTGTCTTTTCTTTGTCCGATTCACTCATCGGTATTTGGTAGTATCCACTTCTGAGATCCAACACACTGAACCACTTGCTTCCATTAAGACAAGCCAGTGCATCCTCAATTCTTGGAACGGTGTATTGGTCGGGAATAGTATGTCTGTTAAGCGTCCTAAAGTCCACACACATCCGAATCTTTCCATTCTTTTTCCTCACCACCACTATAGGAGATGCATAAGGACTCCTGGACTCGGTAATGATCTCAGCTTCTTTTAACTGCGACAGGTGCTGTCTCACTGCTTCGATGTCAGCTGGTGCCAGCCGTCGAGACCTCTCCCGAAAGGGTTTATCCTCGGTAATTCTGATAGAATGGCGAGTACTCTTACTACAACCAACATCAAACTCATGAGTAGAGAAAACTCCTCTCCGCTCCATCATCTTCCTGACTAATCGGTCCTTCCATTCTTTAGGAACGAATGAATCTCCAAAGTTGAAGGAGGAGGGTGTCAGATCTCCGGTTGAGTTAACTTTGGACTCTTCCTTCACATGTGACGACAGTACATTTACAGGAAACAGATGCGCAATCGGCATTCCTTTCCTCAATGTGATTCCTTTGCCTGACATATTCCTCACGGTCACTGTAACTCTCCTTGACATCACAGCTGTCGGGGTCTGCAACTCTGGTCTCACCAGAAGCTCATTTGGAAACCGTGACTCTTCTGCAGGATCATCAGGTGACTCTATCAGAATGGCTTCAGTACCTGGCGTTCCAGGGAATTTTGGTATCCCAGGGATTCTAGCCACTCCTCCAGGACACAGGGTGATAGGTTTGGCTCGAACGTACCACACAGTTCCTCTTTTGCTATCATCTACATCGGAAGAAAGTTCAGGCAGTTTCTCAAAAGCCTTTTTGAAAACAGGGTGAATGTTGTTAAGTCTGTGTGTTATAGTGATAATTACTACACAGACTACAAGAGTAAATTCAACAGGTCTTTACTGGTTGGAGGTAGGGACTATACTGAATACAATATTACTACACAGTGCTTATATACCGGTGTGGTCACCACCGGTATTACGTATACAGCAGCCAGAGAAAGTAGTACATCTCTTAAGGTGGAACAGGCTTAAGTTCTCTTAAGGTGGAACAGGTTACATACACCACAATCCTCCCTTTTTAGCTTAACAGTCATATCCCCATTTAACATAACATAATAACATATATACATATATAACTTCAGGTATAACAGTTCAAAGGTTCAGTCTCTCAGGAGGCTTTCTGATGCGGCTTGGATAACGCCTCTCAGTAGTCTCTGATTCTTGTTGTTGAGGTGCCTCCTCTATTTGGTTTCCAATGTATTGGGTGTCATCATCATCAAGTACATTCCCTGCCGAGGTAGATGCTTCAGGTTCATTAACGTCTTCCACAGTTGTCTCTGTCACAACCATGGGTTCGACCCTTGCTCTCGACTCTACCAGTTGATCCGCATGACGCCTTATCACATTATGACCAATATCTACTGTGTACATCAGAGGTCCTTGTCTGGCCCGAATTGTTCCGGACTGCCATTTTTCGTTTCCATAGCCCCTTGCCAACACTGGTTGTCCTATGTCGAAAGTTCGAGTGGTCTTGTTGTTAATATGCCGAAACTGTTTGTTTTCCACTTCCCTCCGCACATTTGGTTTTAACAAGTCCAACTTGGGCCACAACCTCCTGTTATAAAACATCATGGCAGGACTTTGGTTAGTCACTGCATGATCGGCGTTTCGATATGACATCAGGAACTTGTCGACCTTGTGTTGCAGCGGAATCTGATCATCGTTCATGGCCTTAATTGCCTTTTTGAATGTCTGGACAAATCTTTCAGCCAACCCGTTTGTCGCCGGATGATATGGGGCAGAGGTATAATGTTTTACTCCATTCTTCTTTAAGAATTGTCAGAATTCTTCCGATACAAACTGTGGTCCGTTGTCCGAACAGACCTGTTCTGGCAATCCGTTCCTTGCGAATATTGTTCTTAACACCGCAATTGTCTTTTCTGAAGTAGTGGTATTCATCTTGATGACTTCTGGCCATTTGGAATGTGCGTCCACCACGATTAGGAACATGGAGTCCATGAATGGACCAGCAAAGTCAATGTGTATGCGTTGCCATGGGGCTGAAGGCCATTCCCATGGGTGTAGCGGTGCTATCGGAGGTGCATTTTGCACTTTTTGGCACCCAGCGCAGCTTTTCGTTAACTCCTCAATCTGTTGGTCAATACCCGGCCACCATACATAAGCCCCAGCAAGACTTTTCATTTTAACTCCCCCCAGATGACCTTCATGCAGTTCGTTTAAAACTCTTTCCCTTAACTTGGGAGGAATAATCACTCTTGTCCCGTACATCAAAGTACCATGGCAGACGGACAGCCGGTCTCGCCTTGCCGAAAATGCCGGTAACAGAGGATCACCCCATGTTGGCCATCCTTTCACTGTCACCTCGTAGACTCTGGACAGTGTTGGGTCGTTCCTGGTTTCTCTTTCAATACTTGCATTGGTGACTGGTAAACACTTGATGATGGTCGAATGAAATAACTCAACAGGGTCAACTTTCGTCATGTCTTCTTCTTCAGGTAGTGGCAGGCGCGACAGCCCATCAGCATTGCCATGCTGTTTCGTACCTTTGAATTCTATTTGATATTGATGTGCCCCTAGGAAAAGAGACCATCTCTGGAGATGCTGCGCTGTCATCACCGAAACACCCTTCTTAGGGTTAAAAATGGATACTAACGGTTGATGGTCTGTCAGAAGTGTGAATTTTTGGCCCTGCAGGTAATGATTAAACTTCTTCACTCCCCATACAAGGCTAAGAGCCTCCCTATCGATCTGCGCATAGTTGCGCTCAGCGGAGGTCAATGATCTGGATGCAAACGCGACTGGCCTTTCCGTGCCATTTGGCAACTTGTGTGAGAGTACTGCCCCAATACCATATGGAGAAGCATCACAAGCCAACCGAATAGGCAGTGTCGGGTTGAAGTGAGCCAACACTTCCTCTGAGGTGATCAATTCTTTGCTTTTGTGAAATGCCTTCTTACAGTTTTCGCCCCATTCCCATGGTACCCCTTTCTGTAAAAGAGCGTTTAACGGGTGCAGTACCGTGGATAGATTTGGCAGAAATTTATGGTAATAGTTAATTAATCCTAGAAACGACCTCAACTGAGAGACATTCTCCGGAGCGGGAGCCTTTACAACTGCCTCAATCTTGTCAGGAGACTTATGAAGCCCCTCCCGGTCAATGACATGGCCACAGTACGAGATCCGCTTCTGGAAGAACTCACATTTCTGCTGATTTACTCTAAGTCCATACTCTTTCAGTCTGTTGAGCACCAGTTCCAAGTTTGCGAGATGTTGTTCATCACCATCACCTGTGATCAGAATATCGTCCAGGTAACATTGTGTGCCTGGAATTCCCTGTAATACCTGCTCCATGGCCCTCTGCCAAATTGCTGGAGCCGATGCCACTCCAAAAACTAGCCTATTGTACCAGTACAACCCTCGATGCGTGTTGATCGTGAGGTATTGGCATGACTCTTCCTCAACCTCCATATGCAAGTACGCCTGCGCCAGGTCTATCTTGGTGAAGTGTTTCCCGCCAGACAACGAAGCAAAAATATCCTCAATCCGTGGAAGCGGATACTGCACCGTGTGAAGCACCGGATTAATGGTGATTTTGAAATCTCCACAGATGCGAACCTTCCCTGGATCTCCTGGCTTGTTGCTCGCAGGACATTTCATAACGGGAACAATGGGCGTAGCCCACTCACTCCAATCTACCTTAGACAGTACACCTGAACGTTCTAGTGCTTCCAGTTCCGCTTCAACAGTAGGTCGTATTGCATAGGGTACCGGTCTGGCTTTAAAAAATTTTGGTTGTGCATGTTCATCAATCTTGATGTTTGCCGTAGTTCCTCTCAGTGTTCCCAGTCCCTGCTGGAACACCTCTTTAGCATCATCCAATATTCTGGACAATCGTTTAGGTTTGACATCTGTTTCCCCGGCATCTACCGTTAGTGCCTTCAAGGAGTGCCAGTCCATATTCATTTTCCTAATCCACTCCCGTCCTAGTAGTGGTGGACCTCCTTCAGGTAGCACATATAAGTCCATTACTTGGCTTTCTTCGCCCTTGTGGACCACTTCTACCTCTATTTTTCCGATGGGGTACACTCTTTGCCGCGTGTATGTTTTCAATATAATCTCCGTATCCTGTAGGGGAATATGTTGGAATAACCTTCTGTAATCTTTCTTATTCATGACCGTCAATGCCGATCCAGTGTCCAATTCCATTTTTACTTGGACTCCTGCTATCTGAAGAGTGACCCAAATTGTTTGGAGATCTGCATCCTTACCAACGTTGTGTACTCTTAAGCTATCCAGTTCATTACTGCTAGCATCTGAATCTGACTTCTGTTCGGTCAAACTGTTCTTTGTCACCTTGTGTACCTTTGCGTATTTTCCTTGCGGTGACTTTTTGTTGCTGGTCTTCTTTCCTGACCGGCATACTTTAGCTATGTGGCCAAGCCTGCCACACGTTCTGCATTCTTGGTTTTTAAACCAACACTGGTTCTGATCGTGCGTTGTCTTTCCACAACGATAACATTTGACAGAACTCAACCCCAATTTGTTTGTGCCGAGTTCCGGTGACCGTAGCTGCATTACTGCCGTGCCTCTCGCTGCAGCTTCGTGTGCTGCTGCCATAGTGACTGCCTTCTCAAGCGTCAGCTCATTCTCCTCGAGCAGTCGCTTTTGTGTATCCTGTTTAAATAAACCACACACAAATTTATCTCGTAGTGCCTCTGTCAGTCCCGTTCCAAACTGACAATATTTTACTAGCTTACGTAATTCCATCAAATATTCAGCATTGCTTTCATTCTGCAGCTGCCTTCTGTCGTAAAATTTAAATCGTTCCGCTAGCATCAGCGGCGTGGGGTTTAGATGATTTTTCAGGACAGTAACAATCTCATCGAACGTCTTATCCGCCGGTTCATCTGGTGATAACAGGTGTTTCAATTGCCCGTATGTCTTCGCACCCATTAAATTTAATAATGTTAGTGCTTTATATGTATCAGGAATTTTATTTGCCTTACAATAATTTTGTATGCATTCTACATACATGGCCCAATCTTCGATGTCACTATCAAAGGTATTAATGTTCCCATGTTTAGGCATCGTTGCAATTTATTGTATTTTTATGTTATCCAAGATGGCGGGTTCCCGCTCTTGTCGTCGTCCTCTGCCCACAAAATGGCGGTTTTCCCGCGCTTGGCGGTCTTCAACCGTCCCCCGACGCTGTCTCCGCTTCACCGTGGCTCTCGCACCTTCAGTTTCCCCAGACGCTGCGCCTTTTAGCCCGAATGCGGCCCTTATCTCCGGTCACGATCGATCTCACCGCCCTTATTCCTCCGTCTTCCCAGCCCCGTCTGTACAGCCAACGCGGCCGACTTTCTGTCGCGTCGCTGCCCGGCTTACCCACCACCGAGGTAGAAAGAAGAAAGCTGACAGTCGCTGATGGAGGCTTCGAGGTCAGGATGTCTTCTGCACTCCGGTTTCTCGATGCCTGCCGCTCGACGTGTCTTCCAGTAGGGTGATGAGGGTGGAAACCTCTCTTCGACGTCCTGTCTGTGGACGAAGCCACCGTGGAAATAACTGCCGCAGCGTAAGAATCGGACTCGTCGCCCCTGTTAAGTCTGTGTGTTATAGTGATAATTACTACACAGACTACAAGAGTAAATTCAACAGGTCTTTACTGGTTGGAGGTAGGGACTATACTGAATACAATATTACTACACAGTGCTTATATACCGGCGTGGTCACCACCGGTATTACGTATACAGCAGCCAGAGAAAGTAGTACATCTCTTAAGGTGGAACAGGCTTAAGTTCTCTTAAGGTGGAACAGGTTACATACACCACAAATGTGTCTGGTGCTCAAGAAGTTTTCACCTCCCTGCTCTTTGCAGCTTGTCAGGAGTCGTCTCACTATGGGTGTATTACTGCCAACCAGTATGGAAACCTCACCTTTCACCATGGGGTCAGGGCAAACCAACACAAGTGCATCAATGGTCTCAGTGGTCCCTACATCAGCTTCCAAGAACTCCAACCTCAGCGACAAATAGCCATCATATGGGTAATCAGCAGGACTAAGGCCCCAGATCTGCAGAAGACTGATTGGGGTTAACGGCAAATGCGTCAGGTATCGGTCATAGAAGGATCTGTACAGTATGGTAACCTGAGAACCCGTGTCGAGGATAGCTTTAGTATAAATGCCTTCAATCTGTATTGATACAGCAGAACTCGGCCCTACTAAACCTTCAGGTATGATGTCTTTCATATCCCCTCGTCTAATATTGCACTTAGCGGAACGTGTCTTAACTACAGGGACAGCAGGCCGTTCCGTTACTGTGCCCCTTTGTAGTTTCCCGACTTCTTGGTAAGTTTTATGAGACGGTCATTTACTTTTTTTAGATTTTCCTCACCTCTACATTCTCGCTTGAAATGTCCATCCTTTCCACAGTTATAACAAAAGACGAGGAATCATTCATTTTGCTGTTAGACTTCGCAGGGTGTTCAACCTTTTGCACCCGTGTGTCATCCCTTTCTGTGTTGGGCTTAGACCGAAAATATGCCATCTCGGCTCTCATGACATTTATTTCCTTCTTCAGCTGTTCCATCTCAGGGTTGACATCACCCTTAGGAGTAGGAACTGTAACAGGAGTCACAAGCTTGGACATCACAGCACTCTTTGCTACATTCCGGGCCTGAAGCATATCCTCCCCCTCTCTGACTTCCCTTAGCAGCTCAGCGAAGGTAGGTGGATCTCGCAACTTATGGGTCATGCGTATACGAAGAGCAGTCACGTCTTCGAGCAATGCACCTCGCACAACCTGCTCAATGCGGAATCGATTCATTTCAGGCAACTCAATCCCTCTTTTCCGTAACATACAATGCAGCAGTTTGTCTATTCTCAGCAGATAACTGGACAGCTTCTCTCCCTCACACTGGAATGTGCTTCTGAATCTGACCATCAAATCTGAAATGGTTTCAGTAGTTCCAAAGGCAGTTTCTAGAGCCTGCATGTAGTCAAAGGAAGTAGCAGAGGTGTTCTGCGCCTTTAAGAATCTTACAATGTCAGCAGCAGGACCCTTAAGGCTTTCTACTATTCTCTGCCTCTTCACATTGTCACTGCACTGCCATTCCTATAGCAGAGGCAGGGTCTGCTCAGCCCAGGCGTCATACTCCTCTTCCCCACTGGGAGTTGGTCCCACTCCTGAGAACATATGGAGCTTACGGTACCCCTGAGCCTCGAAGGGCAGATTGGTGCATTTATCCACCAGAGAACTAATGGCACTGACCAACTGAGTGTTCATATCCAGGGCCGAAGGACCTATCAGACCTTTGACATCAGCAACAGTCTTTCCTTCTTGTCTCAAGAATGACAACAACTTGGTCTGAAACCCTTCTTCTTCCTTAGTAGTAATAGGGACAAACTGAACTGGCCAGGGACCAGCCTCTTCAGAAAGCCCAACTGCCTCAGGTAAACCATGACCTCTCAGGTTGGTCATAGAGTTTTACAGCACAGAAAGAGGCCCTTCAGCCCATCGTGTCTGCGCCGCCCATCCCTCCCTGTCCAGTCTAATCCCATTTTCCAGCATTTGGTCCATAGCCTTGTATGCAATGGCATTTCAAGTGCTCATCCAAATGCTTCTTGAATGTTGTGAGGGTTCCTGCCTCTACCACCCTTTCAGGCAGTGAGTTCCAGCTTCCAACCACCCTCTGGGTGAAAAAGTTCCTCCTCAAATCCCCCCTAAATCTCCTGCCCCTTACCCTGAATCTGTGCCCCCTTGTTATTGACCCCCCTACTAAGGGGAAAAGTTCCTCTTTATCTACCCTATCTATGCCCCTCATCATTTTGTACACCTCAATCAGGTCCCCCCTCAGCCTTCTTTGCTCCAAGGAAAACAACCCCAGCCTGTCCAGTCTCTCTTCATAGCTGAGGCGCTCCATCCCAGGTAACATCCTGGTGAATCTTCTCTGCACCCTCTCCAAAGCAATCACATCCTTCCTATAGTGAGGCGACCAGAACTGCACACAGTACTCCAGCTGTGGCCTCACCAGCGTTTTGTACAGCTCCATCATAACCTCCCTGCTCTTATATTCTATGCCTCTGCTAATGAAGGCAAGTATCCCATAAGCCTTTTTAACCACCTTATCTACCTGTTCCGCTGCCTTCAGGGATCTATGTACATGTACACCAAGGTCCCTCTGACCCTCTGTACTTCCTAGGGTCCTACCACTCATTGTGTATTCCCTTGCCTTATTTGTCCGTCCAAAATGCATCACCTCGCACTTTTCCAGGTTAAATTCCATTTGCCACTTTTCCGCCCATCTGACCAACCCGTTAATATTGTCCTGTAGCCTGAGGCTTTCCTCCTCGCAATTTACCACCCCACCAATTTTCGTGTCATCCGCGAACTTACTGATCATACCCTTTACATTCTCATCCAAATCATTAATGTAGATCACAAAGAGCAAGGGACCCAGCACCGATCCCTGAGGTACCCCACTGGACACAGGCTTCCAGTCACAAAAGCAACCTTCGACCATCACCCTCTGCCTCCTGCCACTCAGCCAGTTTAGGATCCAACGTGCCAAGGCCCCCTGGATCCCATGGGCTCTTACCTTCTTGACCAGTCTCCTATGCGGGACCTTGTCAAAAGCTTTACTGAAGTCCATGTAAACCACATCCACAGCATTTCCCTCATCCACACACCTAGTCACCCCCTCGAAAAATTCAATCAGATTGGTCAGACATGATTTACCCTTGACAAAGCCATGCTGACTATCCCCGATTAATCCTTGCCTCTCCAAGTGGAGACTAATTTTGTCCCTCAGAATTTTTTCCAATAATTTCCCTACCACAGATGTTAGGCTCACTGGCCTGTAATTCCCTGGTTTATCCCTGCTACCCTTCTTGAATAATGGTACTACATTAGCTGTTCTCCAGTCCTCTGGTACATCCCCTGTGGCCAGAGAGGTTCTGAAAATTTGTGTCAGAGCCCCTGCAATCTCCTCCTTTGCCTCACACAACAGCGTGGGATAAATCTCGTCCGGGCCTGGGGATTTATCCACTTTTTGGCCTGCTAAAACCGCTAGTACCTCCTCCCTCTCGATGCTAATATGTTCAAGTATGTCACAGTCCCCTTGCCCGACTTCTATGTCTACATCGTCTTTCTCCATAGTGAACACTGAGGCAAAAAGTTCATTTAAAACCCCACCTACTTCATCTGGCTCTACACACAGCTTGCCACTTTGGTCCCTAATGGGCCCTACCCTTTCCCTGGTTATCCTCTTGCCCTTAATATACTTATAAAACATCTTAGGATTTTCCTTTATTTTGCTCGCCAGTGTTATTTCATGGCCCCTCCTCGCCCTCCTAATTTCCTTTTTAAGTATGCCCCTGCACCTCTTATACTCCTCTAGGGCTTCCACCGTCTTTTGTCTTTTGTAACTGCCAAAAGCCCCCCTTTTTTTCCTAATGCATTTTTGTATATCCTTTGTCATCCAAGGTTCCCTTTGCTTGTTGGTCCCACCCTTGACCTTTACAGGAACATGTTGGTGTTGTACTCTCTCTATTTCCCTTCTGAAAGCCTCCCACTGTTTTGATGTGGATTTTCCTATAAGTAGCTGCTCCCAGTCCACTTTTGCCAGATCCTGTCTTATCTTATTAAAATCGGCCTTCCCCCAATTTAGAACCCTGATTTCCGGGCCGTCTTTGTCTTTTTCCATGACCACCTTAAATCTCACCGAATTGTGGTCACTATCGCCAAAATGCTCTCCTACAGACACTTCCACCACCTGCCCGGCTACATTCCCTAGAATTAGGTCCAGTACCGCCCCCTCTCTTGTAGGACTTTCTACATGTTGGCTCAAAAAGCTTTCCTGGATGCACTTTAAGAATTCTGCTCCCTCCAAGCCTTTCACACTCTGACTATCCCAATTTATATTGGGGAAGTTGAAATCCCCCACTATTACTACCCTATTATTTTCACACTTTTCTGATATCTGCCTGCATATCTGTTCCTCTATCTCCCCCTGACTGTTTGGGGGCCTATAGTACACTCCCAGCAAGGTGCTTGACCCCTTTTTGTTTTTAAGTTCTACCCATATGGCCTCATTAGAGGAACCCGCTAATATATCATCCCTCCTTACAGCAGTAATAGACTCCTTAATTAATATTGCAACACCCCCTCCCCTTTTACACCCCCCTCTGTCTCGCCTGAAGATTCTATACCCCGGAATATTTAGCTGCCAGTCCTGACCCTCCCTCAACCATGTCTCCGTGATAGCAACAATATCGTACTCCCATGTGTTCAACAACAACTTCAGTTCATCCACCTTATTTGCAAGACTCCTTGCATTAAAATAAATGCCTTCCAGCCCAGCCATATTCCCTTTTGCCTTCACATCTTTGCTCTGCCTTCCCTGCTGACTTGTTTTTTCCTCCTTATTTGGCTGTACATCACCCCCTACTATAGCTCCACTCTGTATCCCATCCCCCTGCCGAATTAGTTTAAACCCCCCCCAGCAGTGCCAGCAAACCTCCCCGCAAGGATATTGGTTCCCCTCTGGTTCAGGTGTAAGCCGTCCGACTTGTACAAGTCCCACCTGTCCCAGAAGCAGACCCAGTGATCCAGGAAACTAAAGCCCTCCCTCCTGCACCATCCCTTTAGCCACGCATTCATCTGTTCTATCCTCCTATTCCTATACTCACAAGCACGTGGCACCGGGAGTAATCCAGAGATTACAACCTTTGAGGTCCTGCTCCTTAATCTTGCCCCTAGCTCCCTAAATTCTTGCTGCAGGACCTCATCCCTCTTTTTACCTATGTCGTTGGTACCAATGTGGACCACGACCTCTGGCTGTTCACCCTCCCCCTCCAGAATGCCCTGCAGCCGCTCAGTGACATCCTTGACCCTGGCACCAGGGAGGCAACAAACCATCCTGGATTCACGTCTACGGCCACAGAAACGCCTATCTGTTCCCCTTACTATAGAATCCCCTATGGCTATTGCTCTCCCACTCTTTTTCCTCCCCTCCTGGGCAGCAGGAGCGCCCCCAGTGCCAGGAAGCTAGCTGCTGCTGCCTTCCCCTGGTGAGTCATTCCCCCCAACAGTATCCAAAACGGTATACTTGTTTGGGAGGGGAATGGTCACAGGGGTTTTCTGCACTACCTGCCTACTTCTATTGCTCCGCCTGGTGGTCACCCATTTCCTTTCTTCCTGTGCGGCCCTTCCCTGCGGTGTGACCAACTCACTAAACGTGCTATCCACGAACTTCTCAGCCTCGTGAATGCTCCACAACCCATCCACCCGCAGCTCCAGCTCCTCAATGCGGTCTGCTAATAGCTGCAGATGGATGCATTTCCTGCACACGTAGTCACCAGGGGCAGTGTCCCTGAATTCCCACATGGAGCAGGAGGAGCACATCACGGGGCTGGGCTCTCCTGGCATGACTTTCCCCTTAATTAATTTAAATTAATTTACTATCACCAATTAAAGATATCTCTAAGGCTCTTGTATAGTCTACCAACAGTACCTGCTACACCAGAAAAGACCCTAGTAACGATAAACTACAGAGTTAAAGTTTAAAAAAGAGAAGGTTCTCTGATGTCTGGATCAACACAAACTGCATCTTGGTAGCTGTATCCAAGCAGCGCTCAACTATCCTAACCTTTCCAAAGGCTTTGACACAATTCAGAACCCTTAGCAAGACATCATCAGGGTCATCGTTAGCAAAACCATTCAGCACAATGGCATGGGTAGTAGCTATCTGCTTCCAGTTGCACCAAACTTCAACCTCAATAACATCCATCTTTTATGCTCAAACAGCCCAGTAGAAACCACAAACCACTCTCTTAGCAATGAGCATTCAATACTGTTAGTTTACTGACATAAATAGACCACAATCCCGGATGAGCCCCCAAAATGTAACCCCTTCACGGTTCTCTAGATATATGTGAGATGTGGTCTCTGTTGTAGACAGTATTCTATAGTCCAGTAAGGAGATCACTACTACAATGGCTTAATTCTAATTATCTTACTTTATAGTTTTAACATCAGACAGTATAAGAAGATTACAGGTCAATGAACTAAATTAGACATTTGCATGCATTAGAATGAATCTAGACATAATAAACATACATTCTCCATTTACATGGATTCAAAGGAGAATCTGTCCCTGTGTCCAAATTCGAGTGCACTCTTTCGTTGGCACGCTTAAGTTGGAGCTCATGGTATGTATAATGTCTGCAAGACTTACGACTCCGAACCCCTTCATTGAATTCTCTTCACGATCACTGAATCCCACTTTGAGTTCTGGATGCAGAGCTCACAGCAGCAGCTGGAGTTGGTGACTCTCTCTCTCTCTCTCTCTCTCTCTGCAGCTTTTCCAAGTAGATCCCCATCAGCACGAGGCAAGCAGCTCTCCCCAGACCTCTGCCTTGCAGATCTGGGTTCAGACGATGATCCCCCGGTACTGGTGACTTGCAGTCAGCCAGTTCAGGATGCAGTGCTACTAATACGAAGGGCGGCGGCCGATTTTGGAAGCCCGGGACGGGATGCGGCAGCCATTTGCCTCCTGAGCCCTCTTATCAGAGCTCCTGCCCTCTTCTCTTCCAGTCGCTCTCTTTTTTCCCGCTTAAAAAACCCGACTCCACCCCTTCCTCCTGGGGTTTCTGCCTGGAGACTGCCCAGCCTCACTGTCTGCAACAATTGATACTGGTGCAGAATTATGGAAAGTATGCTGTTAGTCACATTGTGTCCTTAAAAGTTCTTGCCGTACCTTCACATGGGCAACTTTAACCCAGGGATTTATAACAATGATAATACAGTGTCTAAGTTAAAGATTGATAACCATACTTAGCGTACATAACATTTCCAGTGGGTATTACACTTATCAAAGTTTGCAGATGATACAAAGATGGGACGGAAAGTAGTGAGTGAGGAGGACATAAAAAAACCTGCAAAGTGACATAGACAGGCTAAGTAAGTGGGCAGAGATTTGGCAGATGGAATACAATACTGGAAAGTGTGAGGTTATGCACTTTGGCAGGAAAAATCATAGAGCAAGTTATTATCTTAATGGCAAGAAACTGGAAAGTACTGTAGTACAAAGGGATCTGGGGGTCCTGGTGCATGAAACTCAAAAAGTTAGTATGCAGGTGCAGCAAGTGATCAAGAAGGCCAATGGAATGTTGGCTTTTATTGCTAGGGGGATGGAATATAAAAACAGGGAGGTATTGCTGCAGTTGTACAAGGTATTGGTGAGACCGCACCTGGAATACTGCATACAGTTTTGGTGTCCATACTTAAGAAAAGACATACTTGCTCTCGAGTCAGTACAAAGAAGGTTCACTCGGTTAATCCCGGGGATGAGGGGGTGGTCATATGAGGAGAGGTTGAGTAGATTGGGACTCTACTCATTGGAGTTCAGAAGAATGAGAGGCGATCTTATTGAAACATATAAGATTGTGAAGGGGCTTGATCGGGTGGATGCGGTGAGGATGTTCCCAATGAAGGGTGAAACTAGAACTAGGGGGCATAATCTTAGAATAACTGGCTGCTCTTTCAAAACTAAGATGAGGAGAAACTTCTTCACTCAGAGGGTGGTAGGTTTGTGGAATTTGCTGCCCCAGAAAGCTGTGGAAGCTACATCATTACATAAATTTAAAACAAAAATAGATAGTTTCCTAGAAGTAAAGGGAATTAAGGGTTACGGGGAGCAGGCAGGGGTGGAGATTGCCTTTACAGAAGGTAAGTACTGTAGAAAATGTAGGGACAGAGTGATCTCCTGGAAGAATTTCGATCACCTAGATGGGTCGGAGAGGAATTTCCCAGATTTTTTTCTCCCAAATTGGCCATTGGGTCTTTATCTGGTTTTTCGCCTCTCCCGGGAGATCACATGGGTTCGGGTGGGTGCAGAGTGATAGAAGATTTGAGGTTAGGATCAGATCAGCCATGATCTTATTGAATAGTGGAGCAGGCTCGAGGGGCCGATTGGCCTATTCCTGCTCCTATTTCTTATGTTCTTATGTACACTGTCCCATTAATCTCTCCCAGGGCAGGTACAGCATGGGTTAGATACAGAGTAAAGCTCCCTCTACACTGTCCCATCAAACACTCCCAGGGCAGGTGCAGAACTGATGTTAAGATCTGACAGAGTCGCTCGATTCATCGGGGCCTGAATATCATCGGCCATTGCACATGGAAGGAGAGAGCAGTGATCGCAGCGCAGACAAACTGCACACGTGTTCCGTGTGTTGACTTGGATTCAGCCGATCACCTGCCCTGGCGAGACACGTGCACCGTCACACCGGGGAGAAACCGGGTAAAGGCGGGGATGGTGGGAAGGGATTCAGTTCCCTGTCCATCGGAAGTTCATCGTCGCAGTCACACCGTGGACAGTCCGTTCACCTGCTCCGTGTGAGGGAAGGGATTTGTTAATCCATCCCACCTGCTGAGACACCAGCGTGCTCACTCTGATGAGAAACCCTTTAAATGTTCTGACTGTGGGAAGAGCTTTGAAAGCACCGGGGAGATGAAGCGACACCAGCGAGTTCTCACTGGAGAGAAACCATTTAAATGTTCTGACTGTGGGAAGAGCTTTGAAAGCTCTAAGAGCCTGAAGAGACACCAGCGAGTTCACACTGTTCATAGAATCTTACAGCACAGAAGATTCTTGGGCCCATTGTGATGTGCCGGCTCTTTGAAAGAGCTGTTGAATTTAGTCCCACTCCCCTGCTTTATCCCCATAACCTCCAAACTAGTCCTCTTCAAGTACATGTCCAATTGCCTTTGAAAGTTCCTATTGTACCACATAGAAGGCTGGTTGAGGCAGCTCATGGAATAAGTGGGTCAGCGGCAGCTTGGATAAGGAATTGGTTTAAGGGCAGAAAACAGCGAGTTGTGGTAAATGGCTGTTTTTCAAACTGGAGGATTGTAGACAGTGGTGTTCCCCAAGGGTCAGTGCTGGGGCCACTGCTTTTTTTGATAAATATAAATGACCTGGATATTGGAATACCGAGTAGAATTTCTAAATTTGCCGATGACACCAAACTTGGGGGTGTGGTAAACAGTGAGGATGATACCAATCGACTGCAACAGGACATAGAAAGGCTAGTAGAATGGGCAGACAAGTGGCAGATGGAATTTAATACAGAGAAGTGTGAGGTGATGCATTTTGGCAGAAGGAACAGGGAGAGGCAATATACACTTAATGGCACAGTTTTAAAGAGTGTGCAGGGACAGAGGGACCTGGGAGTTAATGTGCATAGGTCCCTGAAGGTAGCAGGACATATTGAGAGAATGGTTAACAAAGCATTTGGGATCTTGGGCTTCATAAATAGAGGTATTGAGTACAAAAGTAGAGAAGTTATGCTGAACCTTTATAAAGCGCTGGTTAGGCCACAACTGGAGTATTGCATCCAGTTCTGGTCACCACACTTTAGGAAGGATGTGATGGCCCTCGAGAGGGTGCAGAGGAGATTTACCAGAATGGTTCCGGGGATGGGGGATCTTAGCTACAAGGACAGGTTGGAGAAGCTGGATTTGTTTTCATTAGAGCAAAGGAGGTTGAGAGGTGATTTGATAGAGGTGTACAAGATTATGATGGGTTTGGATAGGCTAGACGGGGAAAGGCTGTTCCCACTAGTTGATGGTACAAGGACTAGGGGACACAGATTTAAGGTTTTGGGCAAGAGATACAGGGGGGACGTGAGGAAAAAATTTTTTACGCAGCGAGTGGTGAGGACCTGGAACTCGCTGCCGATGGAAGTGGTGGAAGCGGAGACACTCAATGTTTTCAAGGGGAGACTGGATAGGCACTTGAGGGAAATAAACTTTCAGGGCTACGGGGATAGAGTGGGGGAATGGGACTGACTGGATTGCTCTACAGAGAGCCGGCATGGACTCGGTGGGCTGAATGGCCTCCTTTTTGTGCCGTTATGGCTCTCTACCAACCTAGAAGGACAAGGGCAGCAGGCGCATGGGAACACCACCACCTCCACGTTCCCCTCCAAGTCACACACCATCCTGACTTGGAAGTATATCGCCGATCCTTCATCGTCGCTGGGTCCAAATCCTGGAACTCCCTCCCTAACAGCACTGCGGGAGTACCTTCACCACAAGGACTGCAGCGGTTCAAGAAGGCAGCTCACCACCACTTTCTCCAGGGCAATTAGGGATGGGCAATAAATGCTGGCATTACCAGCGACACCCAGATCCCATGAACAAATAAAAAAAATACAAACTCCCTGATTTTGTCCATTTATTTTCCCTTCCTGCTCTTTCTCTTCTTGCCTTTCCTCTCCACATCTCTCTCTAATTGGCTGCTACATTACATTCCTACATGACCACACTTCAGAAGTCCTGCAATTGCTGCACAGCGCTTGGAGATGTCCTGAAATTGTGAAAGGTGCGATACATATTCAAGATCTTTCTTTCTTCGTACTTATCTTCTCCTCTCCTGTCTCATTTTTGAAATGTCAATGTTTCTTATCATCACTCACTTTCTCCTCAAATTCTTTTCTTCTCATCTCCTTCGTTTGTCTCTTTCTTACTTTGATCTTTAGTTTTTCTTTCCTTGTCTCTCATTTATTTCGAATGTCCTGTTTCGCTTCCCTTATTACTCTCACTATTACCTCAATGCTAATCAATCGGGGGTAACTCTCCACTGGCTGGAGTCAGACTGAGCACAAAGGAAGATGGTTATGGTGGTTGGAGGTCAATCATCACAGCCCCAGGATATCGCTGCAGGTGTTCCTCAGGGCAGTGTCCTCGGCCCAACCATCTTCAACTGCTTCATCAATGACCTTCCCTCCATCATAAGGTCAGAAGTAGGGATGTTTGTTGATGACTGCACAGTATTCAGTTCCATTTGCAACTCCTCAGATAATGAAGCAGTCCATGCCCGCATGCAACAAGACCTGGACAACATTCAGGCTTGGGCTGATAAGTGGCAGGTAACATTCAAACCACACAAGTGCCAGGCAATGACTATCTTCAGCAAGCAAGCGTCTAACCACCGCCGCTTGACATTCAACAGCATCACCTTTACTGAATCCCCCACCGTCAACATCCTGGGGGGTCACCATTGACCAGAAACTTAACTGGATCAGACACATAAATACTGTGGCAACAAGAGCAGGTCAGAGGCTGGGAATTCTGTGGCGAGTGTCTCACCTCCTGACTCCCCAAAGACTTTCCACCATCTACAAGGCACAAGTCAGGAGTGTGATGGAATACTCTCCACTTGCCTGGATGAGTGCAGCTCCAACAACACTCAAGAAGCTCGACACCATCCAGGACAAAGCAGCCCGCTTGATTGGCACCTCATCCGCCACCTTAAACATTCACTCCCTCCAGCACCGGCACACCGTGCTGCAGTGTGTACCATCCACAAGATGCACTGCAGCAACTCGCAAGGCTTCTTCGGCAGCACCTCCCTTCCCGCGACCTCTTCCACCTAGAAGGACAAGGACAGCAGGCACATGGGAACACCTGATAGAATACATAGATCCCTGAAGGCAGCAGGACAGGTAGATAAGGTGGTTAAAAAGGCATATGGGATACTTATATTCTATGCCTCAGCTAATGAAGGCAAGAGCAGGGAGGTTATGATGGAGCTGTACAAAATGCTAGTTAGGCCACAGCTGGAATACAGTGTGCAGTTCTGGTCGCCACACTATAGGAGGGATGTGATTGCATTGGAGAAGGTGCAGAGGAGATTCACCAGGAGGTTACCTGGGCTGGAGCGCTTCAGCTATGAAGAGAGATTGGACAGGCTGGGGTTGTTTTCCTTAGAGCAGAGAAGGCTGAAGGGGGACCTGATTGAGGTGTACAAAATTATGAGGGGCAGAGATAGGGTAGGTAGAAAGTAACTTTTCCCCTTAGTAGAGGGGTCAATAACCAGGGGGCATAGTTCCAAGGTAGGGGCAGGAGGTTTAGAGGGGATTTGAGGAAAAACTTTTTCACCCAGAGGGTGGTTGGAATCTGGAACTCACTGCCTGAAAGGGTGGGAGAGGCAGGAACCCTCACAACATTCAAGAAGCATTTAGATGAGCACTTGAAACGCCATAGCATACAAGGCTACGCCCACATCCCATGAACGAATTAAAAAAAACATCATCCCATAACATGCGTACAAGGGCTCAGTAATGTTTAATACATCAGAAAAAGACAAAGTACAACAACATACTGGTCAGCTTAACAGAATCTCATCATATATATGAGGCCACAAACTTAAAATAGTCACTAATAAATCCAGTAATGAATTCAGGAGAAATGTCTTTACCCAGAGAATGGTGAGAATGGTGAACTTGCTACCACAGGGAGTAGTTGAGGTGAACAGCACAGATGGATTTATGGGGAAGCCACACAAGGGAGAAAGGAATGGGAGGAGATGTTGATTGGATTAATTGAAGTAGGGTGGGTGTGGGGCATAAACACCAGCATGGACCAGTTGGGCCGAATGGCCTGTTTCTGTGCTGTACATTCGATGTAACACCATGAACAGTCAATCGAAGGGAATCATCAGCACAACAGATTGAAAGATTAAACAGCAGTACAAAAATTTATAAAACATTCATCCATTCCATGTTCATGTCACCCTAGCTGTCTCCAGGGCCCTGTGCTACTGATCAGTGTGAACTCGCTGGTGTCTCTTCAGCTCCCCGGAGCTTTTAAAGCTCTTAGCACAGTCAGAGCATTTAAATGGTCTCTCATCAGTGTGAACTCGCTGGTGTGTCAGCATGTTGGATGACTGAGTGAATCCCTTCCCGCACACAGAGCAGGTGAACAGCTTCTCCCCAGTGTGAGTACGCTGGTGTTCCTTCAGATCTCCGGACCTTTTAAACCTTTTCCCACAGTCAGAACATTTAAACGGTCTCTCATCAGTGTGAACACGCTGGTGTGTCAGCATGTTGGATGACTGAGTGAATCCCTTCCCGCACACAGAGCAGGTGAATGGCCTCTCCCCAGTGTGAGTACGTTGGTGTTCCTTCAGATCTCCGGGCCTTTTAAACCTTTTCCCACAGTCAGAACATTTAAACGGTCTCTCATCAGTGTGAACGCGCTGGTGTGCCAGCAGGGGGGATGACTGAGTGAATCCCTTCCCACACACGGAGCAGGTGAATGGCCTCTTCCCAGTGTGAACACGCTGGTGTCCATTCAGATTCCTGGAACATTTAAAGCTCATCCCACAGTCAGAGCATTTAAATGGTCTCTCATCGGTGTGAACCAACTGGTGTTTATTCAGATCCCCAGAGGTTTTAAAGCTCTTCCCACAGTCAGAACATTTAAATGGTCTCTCATCAGTGTGATATTGCTGGTGTCTCAACAGGTGGGTTGACTGAGTGAATCCCTTCCCACACACAGAGCAGATGAACGGCCTCTCCCCAGTGTGAACTCGCTGGTGTGCCAGCAGATTTGAGGACCGAGTGAATCTTTTCCCACACACGGAGCAGGTGAATGGCCTCTCCCCTGTGTGAACACGCTGGTGTCCATTCAGATGCCCGGAGCTTTTAAAGCTCTTACCACAGTCAGGGCATTTAAATGGTCTCTCATCAGTGTGAGCACGCTGGTGTCTATTCAGACTCCTGGAGCTTTTAAAGCTCATCCCACAGTCAGAGCATTTAAATGGTCTCTCATCGGTGTGAACCAACTGGTGTTTCTTCAGATCCCCAGAGGTTTTAAAGCTCTTCCCACAGTCAGAACATTTAAATGGTCTCTCATCATTGTGATATTGCTGGTGTCGCAACAGGTGGGATGACTGAGTGAATCCCTTCCCACACACAGAGCAGATGAACAGCCTCTCCCCAGTGTGAACTCGCTGGTGTGCCAGCAGATTTGAGGACCGAGTGAATCTCTTCCCACACACGGAGCAGGTGAACAGAATCTCTCCTGCTCTCTCCAGCTGGTGTCTCTTCAGATCCTGGGACCTTTTAAATCTCTTCCCACAGTCAGAACATTTAATGTGAACAAGCTGGTGTCTCAGGAGGGTGGCAGAATGAGAGAATCGCTTCAAAAACACAGAGCAGGTCAACGGTCTCTCTTTGGTGTGGACAAGCTGGTGTCTCAGCAGCACGGAGGGTGCAATTAATCCCGTCCCACACACGGAGCGGGTTAAAGGTCTCTCCCTAGTGTGATCTTGCTGGTGTATCATTGGAGTGGATAACTGAGTTAATCACTTCTGGAACACGGGGCCGGTGAACGGGCTCTCCCCAGTGTGTAGCCACTGCTGTTGCTTCAGGTACTTGTATATTTTGAAGCTCTTCCCACACTCAGAACATTTAAAAGGTCTCTCATCAGTGTGAACTCGCTGGTGTGCCAGCAGATTGGAGGACCGACTGAATCAGGTCCTGATGAATTGAGCGACTCTGTCTGTTCTTGACGTGATGTTCGGTCTGAGCTTCCTGTCTGTAAATGCTCCACTTCTAAAACCCTGTAAAAGGAGTGCAGAAAGGGGTAAGAGGGAGAATGTTGCCTCATGTCCCCCTTTCCGAGCCCAGAGGCAGTGAAGCTGATTTTCAGGCCCCAGCTGCTGCACAGGTTACATACGAACATACGAATTAGGAGCAGGAGCAGGCCACTCGGCCCCTCGAGCCTGCTCCACCATTCAATAAGATCATGGCTGATCTGATTACTCCACATTCCCACCTACCCCCGATAACGTTTCACCTCCTTGCTTATCAAGAATCTATCTACCTCTGCCTTAAAAATATTCAAAGACTCTGCTTCCACCGCCCTCTGTGGAAGAGAGTTCCAAAGTCTCACGACACTGTGTGAGAAAAAATTTCTCCTCATCTCGGTCTTAAATGGGTGACCCCTTATTTTTAAACTGTGACCCCTAGTTCTAGATTCTCCCACAAGAGGAAACATCCTCTCCACATCCACCCTGTCCAGACCCCGCAGGATCTTATATGTTTCAATCAAGTCACCTCTTACTCTTCTAAACTCCAGCGGATACAAGCCTAGCCTGTCCAACCTTTCCTCATAAGACAACCCACCCATTCCAGGTATTAGTCTAGTAAACCTTCTCTGAACTGCTTCCAACGCATTTACATCCTTCCTTAAATAAGGAGACCAATACTGTACACAGTGCTCCAGATGTGGTCTCGCCAATGCCCTGTATAACTGAAGCATAACCTCCCTACTTTTATATTCAGTTTCCCTCGCAATAAACAATAACATTCTATTAGCTTTCCTGATTACTTCTTGTACCTGAATACTAACCTTTTGCGATTCACGCATTAGGACACCCAGATCCCTCTGCATCTCAGAGCTCTGCAATCTCTCACCATTTAGATAATATGCTTCTTTTTTATTCTTCCTGCCAAAATGGACAACTTCACATTTTCCCACATTATGCTCCATTTGCCAGATCTTTGCCCACTCACTTAACTTATCTATATCCCTTTGTAGCCTCCTTATGTCCTCTTCACAATTTACTTTCCTACCTATCTTTGTGTCATCAGCAAATTTAGCAACCATGCCTTCGGACCCTTCATCCAAGTCATTTATATAAATTGTAAAAAGTTGAGGTCCCAGCACTGATCCCTGTGGCACACCACTCGTTACATCTTGCCAACCAGAAAATGACCCATTTATGCCTACTCTCTGTTTCCTATTAGCTAGCCAATCTTCTAGCTATGCCAACATGTTACTCCCTACACCATGAGCTTTTATTTTCCACAATAACCTTTGATGTGGCACCTTATCAAATGCCTTCTGGAAATCTAAGTACAGTACATCCACCGGTTCCCCTTTATCCACAGCACATGTTACTTCCTCAAAGAACTCCAATAAATTGGTTAAACATGATTTCCCTTTCACAAAGCCACGTTGACTCTGCCTGATTACCTTGAACTTTTCCAAGTGCCCTGCTATAACGTCTTCAATAATAGCTTCTAACATCTTCCCGATGACGGATGTTAAGCTAACTGGCCTGTAGTTTCCTGCTTTCTGTCTCCCTCCCTTTTTGAATAAAGGAGTTACATTCACTATTTTCCAATCTAATGGAACCTTCTCCGAATCGAGGGAATTTTGGAAAATTAAAACCAATGCATCAACTATCTCACTAGCCACTTCTTTTAAGACCCTAGGATGAAGTCCATCAGGACCCGGGGACTTGTCAACCCGCAGCTCCAACAATTTGTTCAGTACCACTTCCCTGGTGATTGTAATTTTCTTGCGTTCCTCCCTCCCTTCCATTTCCTGATTTACAGCTATTTCTGGGATGTTACTTGAATCCTCTATAGTGAAGACCGATGCAAAATACCTGTTCAATTCAACTGCCATCTCCTTATTTTCCATTATTAATTCCCCAGACTCACTTTCTATAGGACCAATGCTCACTTTGTTAACTCTTTTCTTTTTTAAATATCTATAGAAACTCTTACTATCAGTTTTTATATTTCTAGCTAGCTTTCTCTGGTACTCTCATTTTTCTCTCATTATTAATCTTTTAGTCATTCTTTGCTGTTTTTTATATTCTGTCCAATCTTCTGACCTGCCAGCCATCTTTGCACAATCATATGCTTTTTCTTTAAGTTTGATACTATCTTTAACTTTTTTAGTTAACCACAGATGGTGGCTCCTCCCCTTGGAATTTTTCTTTCTCGTTGGAATGTATCTATTCTGTGTATTCTGAAATATCCCCTTAAATGTCTGCCACTGCAACTCTATTGACCTATCCCTTAACCTAATTTGCCTGTTCACTTTAGCTAGCTCTGCTTTCATGCCCTCATAATTGCCCTTATTTAAGTTTAAAATACTAGTCTTGGACCCACTCTTCTCTCCCTCAAACTGAATGTAAAATTCAATCATATTACGATCGCTGCTACCTAGGGGCGCCTTCACTACGAGGTCATTCATTAATCCTATCTCACTGCACAATACCAGGTCTAGCATAGCCTGCTCTCTGGTTGGTTCCAGAACGTGCTGTTCTAAGAAACTATCCCGAAAACATTCTATGAACTCCTCAACTAGGTTACCTTTGCCCATCTGATTTTTCCAGTCTATATATAGATTAAAATCCCCCATGATTATAGCCATACCTTTCTGACAAGCTCTCGTTATTTCTTCCTTTATACTCCATCCTACCGTGTGGTTACTGTCAGGGGGCCTGTACACCACTCCCACAAGTGACTTCTTGCCTTTATCATTTCTCATCTTAACACGCAGGTGCAGCAAGCAATTAGGAAAGCAAATGGTACGTTAGTCTTTATTACAAATGAATTGGAGTATAAGAGTAAAGTCTTACCGCAATTATACAGGGCCTTGGTGAGACCACACCTGGAGTATTGTGTACAGTTTTGGTCTCCTTACCTAAGGAAGGATATACTTGCCTTAGAGGGAGTGCAACGAAGGTTCACCAGACTGATTCCTAGGATGGGGGGATTGTCCCATGAGGCGAGATTGAGTAGACTGGGCCTATATTCCCATGAATTTTGAAGAATGAGGGGTGATCTCATTGAAACATCTACAATTCTTACAGGGCTCGACAGGGTAGATGCTGGGAGACTGTTGCCCCTGGCTGGGGAGTCTAGAACCAGGGGTCACAGTCTCAGAATAAGGGGTCGGCCATTTAGGACTGAGATGAGAAGTTTCTTCACTCAGAGGGTGGTGAATCTTTGGAACTCTCTGCCCCAGAGGGCTGTGGAGGCTCAGTCATTGAGTATAATCAAGGCTGAGATCGATAGATTTTTGGACTCATGGGGAATCAAGGGATATGGGGATCGGGCGGGAAGGTGGGGATGAGGTAGAAGATCAGCCATGATCTTATTGAATGGCGGAGCAGGCTCGAAGGGCCGAATGGCCTGCTCCTGCTCCTATTTCTTATGTTCTTAAGAAAGCTGTTTGCTATAGCCTGCTGCCCTATGACAAATACACAGAGGATTTCAGTTATGTGGAGAGACTGGAGAAGCTGGGATTGTTCTCCTTGGAGCAGAGAAGGTGCAGCAGAGATTTAATAGAGGTGTTCAAAACATGAAGGGTTTTGATAGAGTAAATAGGAGCATGGGAACAGGAGGAGGCCATTCAGCCCCTCCAGCCTGTTCCGCCATTCAATGAGATCATGGCCGATCTGTGTCTTAACTCCACCCACCTGCCTTGGCTCCATATCCCTTTGCTCCCTCGTCTAGCAAAAATCTATCACTCTGGGATTTAAAATGATTAATTGAGCTGGCATCGACTGCTTTCTGTGGGAGAGGGTTCCACACTTCTACCACCCTTTGTGTGAAGAAGTGTTTCCCAACTTCTCTCCTGAATGGCCTGGCTCTGATTTTAAGGTGATGTCCCCTTGTCCTCGACTGCCCCACCGGCGGAAAAAGTTTCTCCATATCTACTCTACCAATTCCTTTCAAAATCCGAAAATCCTCAATCACTCCTTAACCTTCTAGAGTCCAGGGAACACAAGCCTAGTTTATGTAATCTCTCCCTCATAATCTAACCCTTGGAGCCCGGGTAACATTCTGGTCAATCTGCGCTGCACTCCTTCCAAGGCCAGTATATCCTTTCTGAGGTGCGGTGCCCAGAACTGTACACAGTGCTCCAGGGAGTTCCTGGGAGTTAATGTGCGTAGGTCCCTGAAGGTGGCGGGACATATTGAGAGAGTGGTTAACAAAGCATATGGGATCTTGGGCTTCATAAATAGAGGTATTGAGTACAAAAGTAGAGAAGTTATGCTGAACCTTTATAAAGCGCTGGTTAGGCCACAACTGGAGCCTTGCGTCCAGTTCTGGTCACCACACTTTAGGAAGGATGTGAAGGCCCTTGAGAGGGTGCAGAGGAGATTTACCAGAATGGTTCTGGGGATGGGGGATCTTAGCTACAAGGACAGGTTGGAGAAGCTGGATTTGTTTTCATTAGAGCAAAGGAGGTTGAGGGGTGATTTGACAGAGGTGTACAAGATTATGACGGGTGTGGATAGGCTAGACGGGGAAAGGCTGTTCCCACTAGTTGATGGTACAAGGACTAGGGGACACAGAATTAATGTTTTGGGCAAGAGATACAGGGGGGGTGTGAGGAAAAACATTTTTTACGCAGCGAGTGGTGAGGACCTGGAACTCGCTGCCGACGGAAGCGGTGGAAGCGGAAACACTCAATGTTTTCAAGGGGAGACTGGATCGGCACTTGAGGGAAATAAACTTGCAGGGCTACGGGGATAGAGCGGGGGAATGGGACTGACTGGATTGTATACAGAGAGCCGGCTCGGACTCGATGGGCCGAATGGCCTCCTTCTGTGCCGTTATGACTCTCTGGGGTCTAACCAGGGCTTTGTATAGCTGTAGCTTATGAGGAGAAACTGTTTCCAGTGGCAGGAGGGTCGGTAACCAGAGGACACAGATATAAGGTCATTGACAAAAGAACCAGAGGCGAGGTGAGGAGAATTTTATTGACGCGGCGAGTTGTTGTGATCTGGAATGCGCTGCCTGAAAGGGTGGTGGAAGCAGAGTCAATAATAACGTTCACTGGGGAATTGGATAAATACTTGAAGGGGAAAAATTGCAGGGCTATGGGGAAAGAGCAGGGGAGTGGGACTAAATGGAGAGCTCTTTCAAAGGGCCGGCACAGGCACGATGGGCTGAATGGCCTCCTTCTGGGCTGTCTGATTCTAGGAGCCACTCCTAGAGTGGAGTGGTGCCCGCAGGGATCGCTTGGCAGGAAATTGGGAGGAGGTGGTTCACACGCAGACAGCACCTGATTTCGAGACGCTGTCCTTTTAAAATTGGTCCTCCACAGGCAAGGAGTGACTCGGTCCCTTTAATGAAAATCACATTGAAAAGGAGGTCCTGTCCCTTTAAGAGCCCTCCGCCTTCCATTCCCACCTTTTTCGTAAAGTCTTTGAAATTAATAATAAATGTTGATGCAGAAAAAATGTGAGTGTGTCTGACTGTATTTTAGTGAGTGTCTGTGTCTGTGTGTCTGTGTGACTGTATGTGTGTGTGTCTGTGTAGAATAGCATCATAGAATGATACAGCACAGAAGGAGGCCATTCGGCCCATCGTGCCTGTGCCGGCTCTTTGATAGAGCGATCCAATTAATCCCACTCCCCCTGCTCTTTCCCCAAAGCCTTGTAAATGTTTTCCCTTCAAGTATTTACCTCAATCTCTTTTGAATTATAATATTGAATCTGCTTCCACCGCCCTTTCAGGCAGCGCATTCCAGATCACAACAACTTGGTGTAAAAATCTGTTTCCTCATGTCACCTCTGGTTCTTTTGCCAATCGCCTTAAATCTGGTTTCTGTCCCTTCAGCCATTGGAAACGGTTTCTCCTTATTTACTCTCTCAAAATCCATCCTGATTTTGAACAACTATCAAATCTCCTCTTAATCTTCTTTGCTTAAGGAGAACAACCCCAGCTTCTCCCATCTCTCCACGTAACTCAAGTCCCTCATCCCTGGTCCCATTCTCGTAAATTTCTTCTGCACCCTCTCTTAGGCCTTGACATCCTTCCTAAAGTGTGGTGCCCAGCGGAAGCCTAGCCAGTGTTTTATAAAGGCTTAGCATAACCTGCTTGCTTTTGTACTCTATTCCTCTATTAATAAAGCCAAGGATCCTGTATGCTTTATTAACAGCCTTCTCAACTTGTCCTGCCACCTTCTAAGATTTGTGTACATACACCCCGAGGCCTCTCTGTTCCTGCACCCTCTTTAAAACTGGACCATTTAGTTTATATTGCCTCTCCTCATTCTTCCTACCAAAATGAATCACTTCACACTTCTCTACATTAAATTTAATCTGCCACGTTTCTGCCCATTTCACCAGTCTGGCTACATCCTCCTGAATTCTGTTACTATCCTCATTATTTGCTACATTTCCGAGTTTCGTGTCATCTGTAAATTTTGAAATTTTACCCTGGATCCCCAAGTCCAGGTCATTGATATATATCAAAAAAAGCAGTGGTCCGAATCAATGTTCACGTTAAGTTGCGCGGCCACGCAGCGGTCTGGAGGTCCCGCGCAGCCGGCTCACCGCCGTATAAATGGAATAAACGCGCATGCGCGGAAATTTGAATGGGCCGTGCAGCCCGTTAAAGGGGCCACGCACCTCAAAAAAAAAAAGAGGGAACATTGAACCTAATACCGACCCCTGGGGATCATCACTGTTTACCTCCCTCCAGTCTGAAAAGAAACCGTTCACCACTACTCTCTGCTTTCTGTCCCTTGGCAGAAAATTGGGAGGGGGCGAGAGCAAACAGCACCTGATTTCTCGCCAAGCACTCACGGGAGCAGGGGATTAGCCCTACTTTAAATGTCAGTCTCTTACATGTATATTATAAAAAGGGAGACGCAGTCCCTTTAATGAAAATCACAGTGTGCCTGTCCCTTTAAGAGAACCCCCACCACTCCCATATTTCTCAAAGTGCTTAAAATTAATAATTAAAAATGCTGGAAATTTATATTTTAAAAATTAATTCAGGGAGAAAAAGTATTTTTACTCACAAGTATTTGCTCCAGAGGATTTTTGTTTCTGCTATATCAATTTGAAAACACACTGTTTTTTAAATGTATCTTCTGCAACACAAGATTAGTTTGAACTGTAAAATGTGAAAGGAACATTAAAAATAAACTTTCCCAGGCTCACAGATCCTGAGCAGGCCCATTTACGAAAAGGCGGCGGGCCGATCCGTCCAATGAGCCGGTTCCAGGTCCCGCCTCCTCCTTCGCCGCGATTGGTTGCAGGACCAAAGCCCCTCGGTCGGTCCTTCAGGCTCCGCCTCCCCTCGCTCATTGGTGGAGCGCGCACGTTGGAGGAGCAAACATAGAAGATAGGAGCAGGAGTAGGCCATTCGGCCCCTCAAGCCTGCTCCGCAATTCAATGAGATCATGGCTGATCATCCAAATTCAGTACTCTGTCCCTGCCTTCTCCCTATATCCCTTGATCCTTTAGCCTTAAGAAATATATCCAACTCCTTCTTGAATATATTTAATGAACTGGCCTCCACTGCCCTCTGTGGTAGAGAATTCCACAGGTTCACCACTCTCTGGGTGAAGAAATTCCTCCTCATCAGTCCTAAATGGCTTACCCTTTATCCTTAGATTATGACCCCTAATTCTGGACTCCCCGGCCATCGGGAACATCCTTCCTGCATCTAGTCTGTCCAGGCCTGACAGAATTTTATAGGTTTTGATGAGATCCCCTCTCAATCTTCTAAACTCCAGCGAGTACAAGCCCAATCGACCCAATCTCTCCTCATACGTCATTCCTGCCATCTCAGGTATCAGCCTGGTGAATCTTCGCTGCACTCCCTCCATGGCAAGAACATCCTTCCTCAGATAAGGCGAACAAAACTGCACACAATACTCAAGGTGCGGTCTCACCAAGGCCCTGTACAACTGCAGCAAGACATCCTTGTTCCTGTACTCGAACCCTCTTGCTACGAAGGCCAACATACCATTTGCCTTCTTAACCGCCTGCTGCACCTGCATGCTTACCTTCAGCAACTGGTGCACAAGAACACCCAGGTCTCTTTGCACCTCCCTTTCTCCCAATCTATTGCCATTCAAATAATAATCTGCCTTCCTGTTTTTGCCACCAAAGTCGATAACCTCACATTTATCCACATTATAGAGCATTTGCCATGTTTCTGCCCAATCACCCAACCTGTCCAAATCGTACTGGAGTTTCACGACATCCTCCTCACAGCATACCCTCCCACCCAGCTTTGTGTCATCTGCAAATTTGGAGATACTACATCCAATTTCCTCGTCCAGATCATTGATATATATAGTGAACAGCTGGGGTCCTAGGACCGATCTTTGTGGTACCCCACTAGTCACTGCCTGCCACTCGGAAAACAACCCATTTATTCCAACTCTTTGCATTCTGTCTGCCAACCAGTTCTCTATCCAAGTCAATACCTTGTCAATAAAATTCTGTCAGGCTTGGACAGACTAGATGCAGGAAGGATGTTTATGATGGCCGGGGAGTCCAGGACCAGGGGTCATAGTCTAAGGATAAGGGGTAAGCCATTTAGGACTGAAATGAGGAGGAATTTCTTCACCCAGAGAGTGGTGAACCTGTGGAATTCTCTGCCACAGAGGGCGATGGAGGCCAGTTCATTAAATATATTCAAAAAAGAGTTGGATATATTTCTTAAGGCTAAAGGGATCAAGGGATATGGGGAGAAGGCAGGGACAGGGTACTGAATTTGGATGATCAGCCATGATTTCATTGAATGGCAGAGCAGGCTCGAAGGGCCGAATGGCCTAATCCTGCTCCTATCTTCTATGTTTCTATGTAGTACTGACAATCCGACAGTGCAGTGCTCCCTCAGTACTGCCCCTGCGACACTGCGGCGTTCCCTCAGTACTGACCCTCTGACAGGGCGGCGCTCCCTCAGTACTGTCTCTCCAACAGTGCGGCGTTCCCTCAGTACTGCCCCGCCTGCAGTGCAGTGCTCCCTCAGTACTGCCCCTCCGACAGTGCGGCGCTCCCTCAGCACTACCCCCCCAACAGTGCGGCACTCCCACAGCATTGCTTCCCCCGACAGTGCGGCGCTCCCTCAGTACTGCTCCTCCGACAGTGCGGCACTCCCTCAGCACCACACTGGAGTGTCAGCCTCGCTTTATATGCTCAAGTCCCTGGAGCGGGATTTGAACCCACAACCTTCTGGCTCTGCTATCCACTGAGCCACAGCTGACTCCAGTCTTTTACACAGTTTCATCATAACTTCCTTGCTTTTTGCACTCTGCGCCTCTCCTAAAGCAGGGGAGTTATGATGAATTGTTAAACAGTTTTTTTTGCAGAGTGACCAAGACTGTCTGGAGGAAACAATTGCGCATTTGAAAGCAGCTTGTATTGTGAAGCTTGTGCCCCTTTGCCAGGCCCACTGCCTGCGGCCCCTCTCCCAGATTCCAGTCCCAGCTCTGTGCTGACTGAGCTGCTCTCACCTGGGGACAGCGCGTCACAATCGGCCCCAGCGCACCTGAGCTGGAGAGGAGGCCCCGCCCCCTTGCCGCGCCGCCATTGGTTGGAGGACCAGGCCGCCCAGTTCAGTCCTCCCACCTCAGCCCTCGCCCTATTGGTCAGAGCACCCGCCAATCACAGGCCGGGCCGACCTCCATCCACCTGAATGGCCTCTTCCTCTGATGGCGTCACAAACGGGTCCCAGCCCACCAACGCCCGGGGAATGTCCCGCCCACTAGCCACGCCGCCATTGCTTGGAGGACCAGGCTGCCCAGTTCAGTCCTCCCAGCTGAACCCTCTTCCTATTGGTCAGCGCTCCCGTCAGTCAGAATCACATTCCTCCGTCTCACTCCACCATCTCACGCAGCTCAATCCGCTCCATTCGGCGTCCGCGGAGGTCCCGCCCGCCCGACTCTCAGGTTTGGTTTTTCTCGTATTTTACTTTATAATCTCGCTCCGCTCCCCCCTCACCTCAATTTAAATCGATTCCCCAACACTTTACCCCGGCCGCTGAATCTGCCTCTTCCCCGGGCCCGGCCTTCCGTCTTCTCCCCGGAGGCCCCGCACAGGCGCACTGGCAGCCTCCTTTTGTGGTGGACCGAATGAGCATGCGCGGCCCTGCCTCTCCACATTTAAAGGGACACCCACCCCCTCCACAGTTAAAGGGACACCCGCCCCCTCCACAATTAAAGGGACACCCACTCCCTCCACATTTAAAGGGACACCCACCCCCTGCACATTTAAAGGGACACCCAACCCCTGCATATTTAAAGGGACAACCACCCCCTGCACATTTAAAGGCACACCCACCCCCTGCACATTTAAAGGGACACCCAACTCCTCCACATTTAAAGGGACTCCCTCCCCCCCTCTCATGTCCTCTACTGTGGCGGAGGAATTCCTGGAGTGTTTACGGGATGGATTCCTTGACCAATATGTCGAGGAACCAACCAGAGGTCAGGCCATCTTAGACTGGGTATTATGTAACGAGAAAGGATTAATTAGCAATCTTGTTCTACGAGGCCCCTTGGGTCGGAGTGATCATAATATGATCGAATTCTTCATTAAGATGGAGAATGAAGTTGTTGACTCAGAGACTAGGGTCCTAAATTTAAATAAAGGAAACTACGATGGTCTGAGGAGCGAGTTGGGTAGGATTGATTGGGGAATGTCACTCAAAGGGTTGACGGTGGATAGGCAATGGCAAACATTCAAAGACCGCATGGATGAACTACAGAATTTGTTCATCCCAGTTTGGCATAAAAATAAAACAAAAAAGTGACTCAACCATGGCTAACAAGGGAAATTAGGGATAGCATAAGATCCAAGGAGAGGACATATAAATTGGCCAGAAAAAGCAGTAAACCTGAGGATTGGGAGCAGTTTAGGATTCAACAAAGGAGGACAAAGGGATTAATTAAGAAGGGGAAAATAGAATATGAGAGTAAGCTTGCAGGGAACATAAAAACTGAATGTAAAAGCTTTTATAGATATGTGAAGAGAAAAAGAACATAAGAAGTAGGAGCAGGAGTAGGCCATACGGCCCCTCGGGCCTGCTCCGCCATTCAATAGGATCATGGCTGATCCGAACCTAGACTCACGTCTACTTCCCTGCCCGCTCCCCGTAACCCCTAATTCCCTTATCAGTTAGGAAACTGTCTATCTCCGTTTTAAATTTATTTAATGTCGCAGCTTCCACAGCTCTCTGAGGTAGCAAATTCCATAGATTTACCACACTCTGAGTGAAGAAGTTTCTCCTCATCTCAGTTTTCAAACGGCAGCCCCTTATTCTAAGATTATGCCCCCTAGTTCTAGTCTCACCCATCAGTGGAAACATCCTCACCGCATCCACCCGATCAAGCCCCCTCACAATCTTATATGTTTCGATAAGATCGCCTCTCATTCTTCTGAACTCCAATGAGTAGAGGCCCAACCTACTCAACCTTTCCTCATAAGTCAACCCCCTCATCTCCGGAATCAACCGAGTGAACCTTCTCTGAACTGCCTCGAGAGCAAGTATATATTTTCTTAAATATGGAAACTGAAGCAAGACTTCCCTGCTTTCATACTCCATCCCCCTTGCAATAAAAGCCAAGATTCCATTGGCCTTCCTGATCACCTGCTGTACCTGCATACTAACCTTCTGTGTTTCATGCACCAGGACCCCCAGATCCCTTTGCACTGTAGCACTTTGCAGTTTCTCTCCATTTAGATAATAACTTGCTCTTTGATTTTTTCTGCCAAAGTGCATAACCTCACACTTTCCAACATTATATTCCATCTGCCAAATTTCTGCCCACTCACTTAGCCTGTCTATGTCCTTTTGCAGGTTTTTTATGTCCTCCTCACTCACTGCTTTCCCTCCCATCTTTGTATCGTCGGCAAACTTGGATATGTTGCACTCGGTCCCCTCCTCCAAATCGTTAATACAGATTGTAAAGAGTTGTGGTCCCAGCAGTGACCGCTGCGGAACACCACTAGTTACTGATTGCCAACCCGAGAATGAACCATTTATCCCAACTCTCTGTTTTCTGTTAGATAGCCAATCTTCCACCCATGCCAGTATATTGCCCCCAATCCCGTGATTTTTTATCTTGTGCAGTAATCTTTTGTGTGGCACCTTGTCAAATGCCTTTTGGAAGTCCAAATACACCACATCCACTGGTTCCCCTTTATCCACCCTGTTTGTTACATCCTCAAAGAATTCGAGCAAATTTGTCAAACATGACTTCCCCTTTATAAAACCATGCTGACTCTGTCCGATTAAATTATGCTTATCCAAATGTCCTGTTACTGCTTCCTTAATAATGGACTCCAACATTTTACCAACCACAGATGTTAGGCTAACTGGTCAATAGTTTCCAGCCTTTTGTCTACCTCCCTTTTTAAATAAGGGCGTTACATTAGCAGTTTTCCAATCTGCTTGGATCTTTCCTGAATCCAGGGAGTTTTGGAAAATTACCACCAATGCATCCGCAATCCCCACCACTACCTCTCTCAAGACCCTAGGATGTAAGCCATCAGGTCCAGGGGATTTATCCGCCTTAAGTCCCATTATCGGGATTTACAAAAGGTAAATCATGCTTGACTAATCTACTGGAATTTTTTGAGGATGTAACTGGTAAAATAGATAAGGGAGAACCAGTGGATGTGGTGTATTTGGACTTTCAGAAGGCTTTCGATAAGGTCCCACATAAGAGATTCGCGTGCAAAATTAAGGCACATGGGATTGGGGGCAAGGTATTGACTTGGATAGAGAACTGGTTGGCGGACAGAAAGCAAAGAGTTGGAATAAACGGCTCTTTTTCCGAGTGGCAGGCAGTGACTAGTGGGGTACCGCAAGGATCGGTCCTAGGACCCCAGCTGTTCACAATACATATTAATGATCTGGATGAGGGAATTGGATGTAATATCTCCAAATTTGCAGACGACACAAAGCTGGGTGGGAGGGTAAGCTGTGAGGAGGATGTCGTGAAACTCCAGTACGATTTGGACAGGTTGGGTGATTGGGCAGAAACATGGCAAATGCACTATAATGTGGATAAATGTGAGGTTATCCACTTTGGTGGCAAAAACAGGAAGGCAGATTATTATTTGAATGGCAATAGATTGGGAGAAGGGGAAGTGCAAAGAGACCTGGGTGTTATTGTGCACCAGTCGCTGAAGGTAAGCATGCAGGTGCAGCAGGCGGTTAAGAAGGCAAATGGTATGTTGGCCTTCGTAGCAAGAGGGTTCGAGTACAGGAACAAGGATGTCTTGCTACAGTTGTACAGGGCCTTGGTGAGACCGCACCTTAAGAACATAAGAACATAAGAAATAGGAGCAGGAGTAGGCCATACGGCCCCTCGGGCCTGCTCCGCCATTCAATAGGATCATGGCTGATCCGAATCTAGACTCACGTCCACTTCCCATCCCTCTCCCCGTAACCCTTGAGTATTGTGTGCAGTTTTGGTCACCTTACCTGAGGAAGGACGTTCTTGCCATGGAGGGAGTGCAGCAAAGATTCACCAGGCTGATACCTGGGATGGCAGGAATGACGTATGAGGAGAGATTGTGTCGATTGGTCTTATACTCACTGGAGTTTAGAAGATTGAGAGGGGATCTCATCGAAACCTATAAAATTCTGTCAGGTCTGGACAGACTAGATGCAGGAAGGATGTTTCTGATGGCTGTGGAGTCCAGAACCAGGGCTCATAGTCTAAGGATAAGGGGTAAGCCATTTAGGACTGAAGTGAGGAGGAATTTCTTCACCCAGAGAGTGGTGAACCTGTGGAATTCTCTGCCACAGAGGGCGGTGGAGGCCAGTTCATTAAATATATTCAAGAAAGAGTTGGATATATTTCTTGAGGCTAAAGGGATCAAGGGATATGGGGAGAAGGCAGGGACAGGGTACTGAATTTGGATGATCAGCCATGATCTCATTGAATGGCGGAGCAGGCTCGAAGGGCCAAATGGCCTACTCCTGCTCCTATCTTCTATGTTTATATTTTTTGCTAGTTTACTTTCATAATCTATCTTCCCTTTCTTAATTAATCTTTTAGTTATTCTTTGCTGGCTTTTAAATGCTTCCCAATCTTCTATCCTCCCACTAGATTTGGCTACTTTATATGCCCTTGTTTTCAGTCGGATACTGTCCTTTATTACATTACTTAACCACGGATGGCTGTCTTTTCTTTTACGCCCCTTTTTCCTCAGTGGAATATATTTTTCTTGAAAGTTGTGAAATATCTCCTTGAATGTACACCACTGCTCATGTACCGTCTTACACCTTAATCTATTTTCCCAGTCCACTTTAGTCAACTCTGCTCTCATACCTTCATAGTCTCCTTTATTTAAGCTTAGTACGCTGGTTTGAGATCCAACTCTCTCACCCGCCAACTGAATTTGGAATTCAACCATGTTATGGTCACTCATTCCAAGGGGATCCTTTACTCGGACATTTTTATAAATCCTGTCTCATTACACAGGACCAGATCTAAGATTGCCTGCCCCCTGGTTGGTTCAGTAACATACTGCTCAAGGAACTCGTCCCTAATGCACTCTATGAACTCTTCCTCAAGGCTGCCCTGCCCAATTTGATTTGTCCAGTCAATATGAAAGTTATAATCTCCCATGATTATAGCTGTTCCCTTATTACAAGCCCCAACTATTTGCTGATTTATACTCCGACCAATAGATTTGGAACTTTTAGGAGGCCTATAGACTACGCCCACTAGTGACTTTCCCCCCTTATTATTCCTTATTTCCACCCAAACCGTTTCACTATCCTGATCCTTTGACCCAATATCATTTCTCACTATTGCAGTGATTCCATCCTTTAATAACACAGCCACCCCACCTCCTTTTCCTTCTTGTCTGTCCTTCCTAATAGTCAAATACCCCTGGATGTTTAGTTCCCAGTCATGGTCACCCTGCAGCCATGTCTCCGTAATGGCCACCAGATCATACCCATGTGTAGTTATTTGTGCCGTCAACTTGTCTATTTTGTTACGAATGCTGCGTGCATTCAGATAAAGAACTTTTAAATATGTTTTGTGACAATTTATTCCTGCTTTTACCCCCTTTACTACTTTACCTTTATATATTCTGTCCCTTCCTGACACGCTCTGGTTTTTAATTCCCCCTCTGCTACCTTGCTCTATTGCCTTCTCCGCTGACATTTTTATTTTTCGCTCTCTTGAAACCTCCCCCCCACTAATTAGTTTAAAGCCCTCTCTACAGCCCTAGTTATTCGATTCACCAGGATTCTAGTCCCAGCACTGGCCAAGTGAAGTCCGTCCCAACGGAACAGCTCTCTCCTGTCCCAGTACTGGTGCCACTGTCCCAAGAAGCAAAACCCATTACTCCCACACCAGTCTTTGAGCCACGCATTTAACTCTCTGATTTTATTTACCCTAGCCAAACTTGCTCGTGCGGGCAGGTACAGCACGGGTTAGATACAGAGTAAAGCTCCCTCTACACTGTCCCATCAAACACTCCCAGGACAGGTACAGCATGGGTTAGATACAGAGTAAAGCTCCCTCTACACTGTCCCATCAAACACTCCAAGGGCAGGTACAGCGCGGGTTAGATACAGAGTGTCAGCCGTGGCTCAGGCAGCAGCACTCTCTCCTCTGAGTCAGAAGGTTGTGGGTTGAAGTCCCACTCCAGAGACTCGAGTCTAAAACTCTGTGCTGCCCCTCCAGTGCAGTGCTGAGGGAGTAAAGCCCAGTGCAGAGTAAAGTTCCCTCTGCACTGCTCCACGAACAGGCCTGAGCCCCAAACTCAGAAGAGCGCCCTCTGCTGCATTTCACTTGTCTCAGCAGCGGGAGAAGCAGGCAGCGGAAGTCCCGCCCCCTCGGACACCCCGATTGGCTGTAGGACCCGCCGCCACCTCAGTCCTCCAAGCTCCGCCCGCTCTCTCCCTATTGGTCCGAGCTCCCGTCAGTCACCGCCTTGGAGTTGATGACGTGCCCCAGTCCGGCTCCCTGCAGAAGACAAGGGGCTGCGGCCACTCAATCCGCTCCGCTCGGCGCCGGGAGGGCGCTGGGACGGTGCGGTTTGTATTTTCTATTTATTTATCTCCCCGCCCGCGCTTCTCTCCGCTCTATATTAAAAAAACCCTGATAAAGCTCACTTTCCGCCGGTGATCCGGACTCTCGCGGTTGCCCGGGCCTTCCCCAGAATGCGAGGTCTTGCGCAGGCGCGGTAACTGCTCATCCTCGGGAGCGGGGCCTGGCGGCGCATGCGGAGTAGGGGAAGGGGGCGGGGCTTGTTCAGAGGGGGAGGATGATTGACAGGGGCGCTGGGTGTGCTGAGCATGCGCGGTGCGGGCCGGGCGCCTGTGGAGCAGGAGAGGGCGGGGCCATGGTGCGCATGCGCGGGGCCAGCTGCAACTTTCGAGTCACAAAGGGACCGAGTGTCTTCAAATCTCTCCCCTCCTCTTCTAATTTCCTGTAAAACCAGTTTATAAAAGTCATCACTGAAAGTACATAGAAGATAGGACCCGGGCCCAGGGCCTGATTGACAGGAGCTTCCGACCAATAGGGAGCGAGCAGGGCGGGGCTGGAGGAGTGAGCCGGCGGCGGGTCCTCCAACCAATCGGGGAGCCCAAGGGGCGGGACTTGCGCAGGCTGATTGGGACAGAGGAGGCTGACGGGAGATTTAATTTAAATGAATTTAATTTCCCGCCTGCTCCAACCGCCCACCCTGCAACGTCACGACGTCGCCGGCGTGCACTGACTGACACTGAGCTCTCCACCAATGAGCGAGGGGAGGCGGAGCCTGGAGGACTGACCGAGGGGCTTTGGTCCTCCAACCAATCGCGGCGAAGGAGGAGGCGGGACCTGGGATCGGCCCGCCGCCATTTTGTAAAGCGGTCTGGTCAGAATCTGTGATCCTGGGAAAGTTTATTTTTAATGTTCCTTTCCCATTTTACAGCTCAAACGAATTTTATTTTACAGAAGATACTTGTTTTAAACATAGAAACATAGAAGATAGGAGCAGGAGTCGGCCATTCGGCCCCTCGAGCATGCTCCGCCATTCAATGCGATCATGGCTGATCATAAAAAAAGCAGTTTGTTTTTAAATTGATGAAACAGAAACAAGAAACCCTGCGGAGCAAATGTGAGTAAAAATAATTGTTCTCCAATTTTCTGCGTTTTTAATGATTAATTTCAAGCACTTTAAGAGAAATATGGGAGTGGTGGGGGTTCTCTTAAAGGGACAGGCGCTCTCTTTTTCTATGAGATTTTCATTAAAGGGACCGCGTCCCCGTGGATGACCGATTTTAAAGGGACAGCGTCTCCCTTTTTATTAATGTATGTGTAAGAGACTGACATTTAAAGTAGGGCTAATCCCCTGCTCCACTGAGTGCTTGGCGACAAATCAGGTGCTGTTTGCACTCGCCCCCTCCCAATTTTCTGCCAAGGGACAGAAAGCAGAGAGTAGTGGTGAACGGTTGCTTTTCAGACTGGAGGGAGGTAAACAGTGATGTTGCCCAGGGGTCGGTATTAGGATCAATGTTCCCTCTTTTCTTTGAGGTGCGTGGCCCCTTTAACGGGCTGCACGGCCCATTCAAATTTCCACGCATGCGCGTTTATTCCATTTATAGGGCGGTGAGCCGGCTGCGCGGGACCTCCAAACCGCTGCGTGGCCGCGCAACTTAACGTGAACATTGATTCGGACCACTGCTTTTTTTGATATATATCAATGACCTGGACTTGGGGATCCAGGGCAAAATTTCAAAATTTACAGACGACACGAAACTCAAATGTAGCAAACAATGAGGATAGTAACAGACTTCAGGAGGATGTAGCCAGACTGGTGAAATGGGCAGAAACGTGGCAGATTAAATTTAATGTAGAGAAGTGTGAAGTGATTCATTTTGGTAGGAAGAATGAGGAGAGGCAATATAAACTAAATGGTCCAGTTTTAAAGAGGGTGCAGGAACAGAGAGGCCTCGGGGTGTATGTACACAAATCTTAGAAGGTGGCAGGACAAGTTGAGAAGGCTGTTAATAAAGCAAACAGGATCCTTGACTTTATTAATAGAGGAATAGAGTACAAAAGCAAGCAGGTTATGCTAAGCCTTTATAAAACACTGGCTAGGCTTCCGCTGGGCACCACACTTTAGGAAGGATGTCAAGGCCTTAGAGAGGGTGCAGAAGAAATTTACGAGAATGGGACCAGGGATGAGGGACTTGAGTTACGTGGAGAGACGGGAGAAGCTGGGGTTGTTCTCCTTAAGCAAAGAAGATGAAGAGGAGATTTGATAGAGTTGTTCAAAATCAGGATGGATTTTGAGAGAGTAAATAAGGAGAAACCGTTTCCAATGGCTGAAGGGACAGAAACCAGATTTAAGGCGATTGGCAAAAGAACCAGAGGTGACATGAGGAAACAGATTTTTACACCAAGTTGTTGTGATCTGGAATGCGCTGCCTGAAAGGGCGGTGGAAGCAGATTCGATATTATAATTCAAAAGAGATTGAGATAAATACTTGAAGGGAAAACATTTACAGGGCTTTGGGGAAAGAGCATGGGGAGTGGGATTAATTGGATCGCTCTTTCAAAGAGCCGGCACAGGCACGATGGGCCGAATGGCGGCCTCCTGTGCTGTATCATTCTATGATGCTGTTCTACACAGACACACACACACATACAGTCAGACAGACACACAGACACAGATACTCACTAAAATACAGTCAGACCCACACTCTCAATTTTTCTGCATGAACTTTTATTATTAATTTCAAAGACTTTAAGAAAAAGGCGGGAGTGGTGGGCGGAGGGCTCTTAAAGGGACAGGGACTCTCCTTTTCAATGTGATTTTCATTAAAGGTCCGAGTCCCTCCTTGCCTGTGGAGGGATTATTTTAAAAGGACAGCGTCTCGAAATCAGGTGCTGTCTGCGTGTGAACCACCTCCTCCCAATTTCCTGCCAAGCGATCCCTGTGGGCACCACTCCACTCTAGGAGTGGCTCCTAGAATCATACAGCACAGAAGGAGGCCATTCAGCCCATTGTGCCTGTGCCGGCTCTTTGAAAGAGCTCTCCATTTAGTCCCACTCCCCCTGCTCTGTCCCCATAGCCCTGAAAATTTTTCCCCTTCAAGTGTTTATCCAATTCCCCAGTGAACGTTATTATTGACTCTGCTTCCACCGCCCTTTCAGGCAGCGCATTCCAGATCACAACAACTCGCTGCGTCAATAAAATTCTCCTCACCTCGCCTCTGGTTCTTTTGTCAATGACCTTAAATCTGTGTCCTCTGGTTACCGACCCTCCTGCCACTGGAAACAGTTTCACCTTATAAGCTCCAGCTATACAAAGCCCTGGTTAGACCCCAGAGAGTCATAACGGCACAGAAGGAGGCCATTCGGCCCATCGAGTCCGTGCCGGCTCTCTGTATACAATCCAGTCAGTCCCATTCCCCCGCTCTATCCCCGTAGCCCTGCAAGTTTATTTCCCTCAGCTGCCTATCCAGTCTCCCCTTGAAAACATTGAGTGTCTCCGCTTCCACCACTTCCGTCGGCAGTGAGTTCCAGGTCCTCACCACTCGCTGCATAAAAAAGTTTTTCCTCACATCCCCCCTGTATCTCTTGCCCAAAACCTTAAATCTGTGTCCCCTAGTCCTTGTACCATCAACTAGTGGGAACAGCCTTTACCCGTCTAGCCTGTCCAAACCTGTCATAATCTTGTACACCTCTGTCAAATCACCCCTCAACCTCCTTTGCTCTAATGAAAACAAATCCAGCTTCTCCAACCTGTCCTTGTAGATAAGATCCCCCATCCCCAGAACCATTCTGGTAAATCTCCTCTGCACCCTCTCAAGGGCCTTCACATCCTTCCTAAAGTGTGGTGACCAGAACTGGACGCAAGGCTCCAGTTGTGGCCTAACCAGCGCTTTATAAAGGTTCAGCATAACTTCTCTACTTTTGTACTCAATACCTCTATTTATTTATGAAGCCCAAGATCCCATATGCTTTGTTAACCACTCTCTCAATATGTCCCGCCACCTTCAGGGACCTACGCACAGTAACTCCCAGGAACTCCCTGGAGCACTGTGTACAGTTCTGGGCACCGCACCTCAGAAAGGATGTATTGGCCTTGGAAGGAGTGCAGCACAGATTGACCAGAATGTTTCCCAGGCTCCAAGGGTTAGATTATGAGGGAGAGATTACATAAACTAGGCTTGTGTTCCCTGGAATCTAGAAGGTTAAGGAGTGATTGAGGATTTTAGGATTTTGAAAGGAATTGGTAGAGTAGATAGAGAGAAACTTTTTCCGCCGGTGGGGCAGCCGAGGACAAGGGGACATAAGAACATAAGAAATAGGAGCAGGCGTAGGCCAATCGGCCCCTCGAGCCTGCTCCACCATTCAATAAGATCATGGCTGATCTGATCCTAAACTCAAATCTTCTATCACTCTCCATCCCACCCGAACGCATGTGATCTCCCGGGAGAGGCGAAAAACCAGATAAAAAACCCAATGGCCAATTTGGGAGAAAAAATCTGGGAAATTCCTCTCTGTCCCATCTAGGCGATCGAAACTCTTCCAGGAGATCACTCTGTCCCTATATTTTCTACAGTACTTACCTTCTGTAAAGGCGATCTCCACCCCAGCCAGGAACAGGAATAAAACCATCTCCTGAAATCTAACACCGAATTAGAACACAAGAAGTAGGAGCAGAACCAGGCTACACGGCCCTTGGGCCCGCTCCACTACCCACAGGGCCATGACCATTCCGAACCTAGACTCATGTCCAATTTCCTGCCCGCTCCCCGTAACCCTTAATTCCCTTTACTTCTAGGAAACTATCTATTTCTGTTTTAAAATTTATTTAATGATGTAGCTTCCACAGCTTTCTGGGGCAGCAAATTCCACAAACCTACCACCCTCTGAGTGAAGAAGTTTCTCCTCATTTCAGTTTTGAAAGAGCAGCCCCTTATTTTAAGATTATGCCTCCTAGTTGTCGTTTCACCCATCATTGGGAACATCCTCACCGCATCCACCCGATCAAGCCCCTTCACAATCTTATATGTTTCAATAAGATCGCCTCTCATTCTTCTGAACTCCAATGAGGAGTCCCAATCGACTCAACCTCTCCTCATATGACCACCCACTCATCCCCGGGATTAACCGAGTGAACCTTCTTTGTACTGACTCGAGAGCAAGTATGTCTTTTCTTAAGTATGGACACCAAAACTGTATGCAGTATTCCAGGTGCGGTCTCACCAATACCTTGTATAACTGCAGCAATACCTCCCTGTTTTTATATTCTATCCCCCTAACAATAAAAGCCAACATTCCATTGGCCTTCTTGATCACTTGCTGCACCTGCATACTAACCTTTTGAGTTTCGTGCACCAGGACCCCCAGATCCCTTTGTACTTCAGTACTTTCCAGTTTCTTGCCATTAAGATAATAACTTGCTCTATGATTTTTCCTGCCAAAGTGCATAACCTCACACGTTCCAGTATTGTATTCCATCTGCCAAATCTCTGCCCACTTACTTAGCCTGTCTATGTCCCTTTGCAAGTTTTTTATGTCCTCCTCACTCACTACTTTCCCTCCCATCTTTGTATCATCTGCAAACTTTGATATGTTACACTCGGTCCCCTCCTCCAAATCGTTAATATAGATTGAAAAGAGTTGGGGACCCAGCACTGACCCCTGCAGAACACCACTAGTTACTGATTGCCAGTCTGAGAATGAACCATTTATCCCAACTCCCTGCTTTCTGTTAGAGAGCCAATTCTCCACCCACGCCAGAATATTACCCCCAATCCCGTGATTTTTTATCTTAAGCAATAATCTTTTGTGTGGCACCTTGTCAAATGCCTTTTGGAAGTCTAAATGCACTACGTCCACTGGTTCTCCTTTATCCACCCTGTATGTTACTTCCTCAAAGAACTCAAGCAAATTTGTCAAACATGACTTCCCCTTCATAAAACCATGCTGACTTTGTCCTATTAAATTATGTTTATCCAAATGTCCCGTTACTGTCTCCTTAATAATGGACTCTAACATTTTACCAACCACAGATGTTAGGCTAACAGGTCTCTAGTTTCCAGCCTTCTGCCTACTACCCTTTTTAAATAAGGGTGTTACATTAGCAGTTTTCAATCTGTGGAAGCTACATCATTAAATAAATTTAAAACGGAAATCGACAGTTTCCTAGAAGTAAAGGGAATTAGGGGTTACGGGGAGCGGGCAGGATATCAGACATGAGGCTAGGTTCGGATCGGTCATGGCCCTCTGGGTGGCGGAGTGGGCCCAGGGGCCGTGTAGCCTGGTCCTGCTCCTACTTCTTGTGTTCTAATTCTGTGTTAGATTTCAGGAGATGGTTCTATTCACAGGGATTAGTGGAGACCTCGGGAACAGGCTGCCAGCTAGGAGTCCTTCAAGAGTAAATTGGGCCTGTTCCTGGCTGGGGTGGAGATCACCTTTTACAGAATGTAAGTACTGCAGGAAATACAGGGACAGAGTGATCTCCTGGACGAGTTTCGATCGCCTAGAAGGGTCAGAGAGGAATTTCTCAGATTTTTTCTCCCAAATTGGTCATTGGGTTTTTCAACTGGTTTTTCGCCTCTCCCGGGAGATCACATGGGTTCGGGTGGGACGGAGAGTGAAAGTAGATTTGAGGTTCGGATCAGATCAGCCATGATCTTATTGAATGGCGGAGCAGGCTCGAGGGGCCAATTGGCCTACTCCTGCTCCTATTTTTTATGTTCTTATGTAACCAGTACAAGTGAAGCGACTCCTTCTCCCGGAGATTTATTAAACGTGAATACTCCAAGAGTTGACCAAAAATCAGGTGAGTAATATTAATCGAGTCAATTTCTGCTGTAAGAAGGGATGATACCTTAGCAGGTTCCTCTAATGAGGCCATATGGATAGAACTTAAAAACAAAAAGGGGGCAAGCACTTTGCTGGGAGTGTACTATAGGCCCCCAAACAGTAAGGGGGAGATAGAGGAACAGATATGTAGGCTAATCTCAGAGAAGTGTAGAAATAATAAGGTAATAACTGTTGGGGATTTCAACTTCCCCAATATTAACTGGGATAGTCAGGGTGTGAAAGGCTTAGAGGGTGTGGAATTCTTAAAGTGCATCCAGGAGAGCTTTTTCAGCCAACATGTAGAAAGTCCTACAAGAGAGGGGGCGGTACTGGACCTAATTCGAGGGAATATAGCAGGGCAAGTGGTAGAAAGGTTAGTAGGAGAGCATTTTGGTGACAGTGACCATAATTCGGTGACAGTGACCATAATTCGGTGAGATTTAAAGTAGTTATGCAAAAGGACAAAGATGGACCGGAAATAAAGGTTCTAAATTGGGGGAAGGCCGATTTTAATATGATAAGGCAGGATCTGGCCAAAGTGGACTGGGATCAGCTACTTGTAGGAAAATCCACATCAGAGCAGTGGGAGTCTTTCAGAAAGGAAATAGAGAGAGTACAATGCCACCATGTTCCTGTAAAGGTCAAGGGTGGGACCAACAAGCCCAGGGAACCCTGGATGTCAAGGGACATACAAGAATGGTTTAGGAAAAAAAGGGAGGCTTTTGGCAGATACAAAGGACTAAAAACAGTGGAAGCCCTAGAGGAGTATAGAAAGTGCAGGGGGGTACTTAAAAAAGAAATTAGGAGAACGAAGAGGGGTCATGAAAAAACACTGGCAGGCAAAATAAAGGAAAATCCCACGGTGTTTTATTAGTATATTAAAGGCAAGAGGAAAACCAGGGAAAGAGTAGAGCCCATTAGGGACCAAAGTGGCAATCTGTGTGTAGAGCCAGAAGATGTAGGTGAGGTTTTAAATTAATATTTTGCATCTGTGTTCACTATGGAGAAGGACGATGCAGGCATAGAAATCAGGCAGGGGGATTGTGATATACTTGAACAAATTAGTATTGAGAGGGAGGAGGTACTCGTGGTTTTAGCGGGCTTAAAAGTGGATAAACCCCCAGGCCCAGATGAGATGTATCCCAGGCTGCTGTGAGAGGCAAGGGAGGAGATTGCAGGGGCTCTGACACAAATTTTCAGAACCTCTCTGGCCACAGGGGAGGTGCCAGAGGACGAGGACAGCTAACATAGTACCATTATTCAAGAAGGGTAGTAGTAGGGATAAACCACGGCATTACAGGCCAGTGAGCCTAACATCAGTGGTAGGGAAATTATTGGAAAAAATTCTGAGGGACAGAATTAGTCTCCACTTGGAGAGGCAAGGATTAATCAAGATAGTCAGCATGGCTTTGTCAGGGGGAGATCATGTCTAACCAATTTGATTGAATTTTGAGAGGGGGTGACTAGGTGTGTGGATGAGGGTAGTGCAGTTGAAGTAGTGTACATGGACTTCAGTAAGGCTTTTGACAAAGTCCCACATGGCAGACTGGTCAAGAAGGTAAGAGCCCATGGGATCCAGGGCAATTTGGCACATTGGATCCAAAATTGGCTTAGTGGCAGGAGGCAGAGGGTGATGGTCGAAGGTTGTTTTTGTGACTGGAAGCCTGTGTCCAGTGGTGTACCACAGGGATCGGTGCTGGGTCCTTTGCTGCTTGTAGTGTACATTAATGATTTAGATATGAATGTAGGAGGTATGATCAGTAAGTTCGCTGATGACACGAAAATTGGTGGAGTGGTAAACAGCAAGGAGGGAAGCCTCAGGCTACAGGAGAATATAGACGGGTTGGTTAGATGGGCAGCACAGTGGCAAATGGAATTTAACCCTGAAAAGTGTGAGGTGATGCATTTTGGGAGGACTAACAAGGGAATACACAATGAATGGTAGGACCCTAGGAAGGACAGAGGATCAGCGGGACCTTGGTGTGCATGTACACAGATCCCTGAGAGCAGCAGGACAGCTAGATAGGGTGGTTAAGAAGGCATATAGGATACTTGCCTTCATTAGCCGAGGCATAGAATATAAGAGCAGGGAGGTTATGATGGAGCTGTACAAAACGCTAGTTAGGCCACAGCTGGAATACTGTTTGCAGTTCTGGTCGCCACACTATAGGAAGAATGTGATTGCATTGGAGAGGGTGCAGAGGAGATTCACCAGGGTGTTACCTGGGCTGGAGCGCTTCAGCTATGAAGAGAGACTGGACAGGCTGGGGTTGTTTTCCTTAGAGCAGGGAAGGCTGAGGGGGGACCTGATTGAGGTGTACAAAATTATGAGGGGCATAGATAGGGTAGATAGGAACTTTTCCCCTTAGTAGAGGGGTCAATAACAAGGGGCATAGATTCAAGGTAAGGGGCAGGAGGTTTAGAGGGGATTTGAGGAAAAACTTTTTCACCCAGAGGGTGGTTGGAATCTGGAACTCACTGCCTGAAAGGGTGGTAGAGGCAGGAACCCTCACAACATTCAAGAAGCATTTAGATGAGCACTTGAAATGCCATAGCATACAAGGCTACGGACCAAGTGCTGGAAAATGGGATTAGAATAGACAGGGCTTGATGGCCGGCGTGGGCACGATGGGCCGAAGGGCCCCTTTCTGTGCTGTATAAATCTATGACTCTATGGTAGCACTCTTGCCTCTGAGGCATAAGGTTGTGGGTTCAAGTCCCACTCCAGAGACTAGAGCACAAAAATTCAGGCTGACACTCCAGTGCAGTACTGAGGCACTGTCAGTGGTGGCGTCTTTCAGATGAGACATTAAACTGAGGCCCTGTCTGCTCTCTCAGGTGGATGTAAAAGATCCCATGGCACTATTTTGAGAAAGAAAGACTTGCATTTATATCGTGCTTTCATGACCAGCAGACGTCTTGAAGTGCTTTACAGCCAATGAAGTACTTTTGAGGTGTAGTCACTGTTGTAATGTGGGAAAGAGCAGGGGAAATATCCCCGGTGTCCGAGCCAATGTTTATTCCTCAATCAATGTAACAAAAGGATAATAGCAAAATACTGCGGATGCTGGAAATCTGAAATAACAACAGGAAATGCTGGAAACACTCAGCAGGCCAGGCAACATCCGTAGAGAGAGAAACAGAGTTAACAAAAAGATAGATTATCTGGTCATTATCACATTGCTGTTTGTGGGAGCTTGCTGTGCGCTATTTGACTGCCGCATTTCTTACATTACAACAGTGACTACACTTCAAAAGTACTTCGTTGGCTGTAAAGCACTTTGGGACGTCCGGTGGTGTTGAAAGGCGCTATAGAAATGCAAGTGTTTCTTTTTTCACTGGTCTCACCAGCGACCTCTACTGGCTGATGGTTGATTGACAGCCGAGAGTCCGCGCATGCACACACGGAGCGGCGGTTTGGGCCGAGTCCGGCACAGTGACCCCTCCCGGTCACCAAGGGCAACAACCGCGCATGCCCAGAGGAGACCAGCCCCCTCCCCCATTCAGAGCTGCGCCTGCGCACTCGGATCCTGCCGGACGGAGTCGGCGCGGGACATTCCGGGGAAAGTCCTTGGTGTCGGGTCCAGAGTCGCGATCGGTGACGCAAAGTGAGTTTTCTCCGGTCCGATTGGGTGGAGATTCGTGCGGGGTGGGGGGGGAGGGGTGGATCGGGAGAGAACAAAGAGAAATAGAAAAACCTGAGAGTCCGCGAGGCCCTGGACCAAGCGACGTCAGTTGGACTGCGCATGTGACCTCCTCGGGGACACTTGACCCAGCTCGGCCTGATTGACGGGAGCTTCCGACCAATAGGGAGCGAGTGGTGCGGCGCTGGAGGAGCGAGCCGGTGGCAGGTCCTCCAACCAATTGGGGAGCCCGAGGGGTGGGACTGGCACCGGCTGATTGTCTGATCCGCAGGGCAGCGAGTTTCTCCAGTCCCTTGTTCAGGGCCCGGGGCCAGGGGAGGCTGTGGGCCTTTATTCCCCTCATTGGACACAAGGCTCTTTGGCTCACAACACACTGGCTCAGGTTTTAATAGAGACTTTTTAAATTCATCAATAAAAGCAGATAAACCTCGTGCTTCTGGAGAACAACTTTCTAATATTTTATAGAATCATAGAATGGTTACAGCACAGAAGGAGGCCATTTAGCCCGTCGAGCCCGTGCCGGCTCTCTGCAAGACCACTTCAGGGAGTCCCACTCCCCGCCCTTTCCCCGTAACCCTGCACATTTCTTTACTTCAGGCACTTACCCAATTCCCTTTTGAAAGCGGTGATTGAATCTGCCTCCACCACCCTTTCAGGCAGTGCATTCCAGATCCTAACCACTCGCTGCGTAAAAAAGTTTTTCCTCATGTCGCCTTTGGTTCTTCTGCCAATCACCTTAAATCTGTGTCCTCTGGTTAGCGACCCTTCCGCCAATGGGAACAGTTTCTCTCTATCTACTCTGTCCAGACCCCTCATGAGTTTGAATACCTCTATCAAATCTCATCTCAACCTTCTCTACTCTAAGGAGAACAACCCCAGCTTCTCGAGTCTCTCCACGTAACTGAAGTCCCTCATCCCTGGAACCATTCTTGTAAATCTTTTCTGCACCCTCTCTAAAGCCTTCACATCCTTCCTAAAGTGCGGAGCCCAGAATTGGACACAATACTCCAGTTGAGGCCGAACCAGTGTTTTATAAAGGTTCATCATAACCTCCTTACTTTTGTACTCTATGCCTCTATTCATGAAGCCCAGGTTCCCGTATGCTTTTTTAACCGCTTTCTCAACCTGCCCTGCCACCTTCAATGATTTGTGCACACATACCCCCAGGACTCTCTGTTCATGCACACACTTTAGGATTGTACCCTTTAGTTTATATTGCCTCTCCTCATTCTTCCTACCAAAATATATCAGTTCGCACTTTTCTGCGTTAAATTTCATCTCCCACGTGTCCACCCATTCCACCAGCATGTCTATGTCCTCTTGAAGTCTATCACTAACCTCCTCACTGTTCACTATACTTCCAAGTTTTGTGTCATCTGCATATTTTGAAACTGTGCCCTGTACACCCAAGTCAAAGTCATTAATATATATCAAGAAAAGCAGTGATCCTAGTACCGACCCCTGGGGAACACCACTGTATACCTTCCTCCAGTCTGAAAAACAACCGTTCACCACTACTCTCTGTTTCCTGTCACTTTGCCAATTTCGTATCCATGCTGCCACTGTCCCTATTATCCGAGGCATAGAATATAAGAGCAGGGAGGTTATGATGGAGCTGTACAAAACGCTAGTTAGGCCACAGCTGGAATACTGTTTGCAGTTCTGGTCGCCACACTATAGGAAGAATGTGATTGCATTGGAGAGGGTGCAGAGGAGATTCACCAGGGTGTTACCTGGGCTGGAGCGCTTCAGCTATGAAGAGAGACTGGACAGGCTGGGGTTGTTTTCCTTAGAGCAGGGAAGGCTGAGGGGGGACCTGATTGAGGTGTACAAAATTATGAGGGGCATAGATAGGGTAGATAGGAACTTTTCCCCTTAGTAGAGGGGTCAATAACAAGGGGCATAGATTCAAGGTAAGGGGCAGGAGGTTTAGAGGGGATTTGAGGAAAAACTTTTTCACCCAGAGGGTGGTTGGAATCTGGAACTCACTGCCTGAAAGGGTGGTAGAGGCAGGAACCCTCACAACATTCAAGAAGCATTTAGATGAGCACTTGAAATGCCATAGCATACAAGGCTACGGACCAAGTGCTGGAAAATGGGATTAGAATAGACAGGGCTTGATGGCCGGCGTGGGCACGATGGGCCGAAGGGCCCCTTTCTGTGCTGTATAAATCTATGACTCTATGGTAGCACTCTTGCCTCTGAGGCATAAGGTTGTGGGTTCAAGTCCCACTCCAGAGACTAGAGCACAAAAATTCAGGCTGACACTCCAGTGCAGTACTGAGGCACTGTCAGTGGTGGCGTCTTTCAGATGAGACATTAAACTGAGGCCCTGTCTGCTCTCTCAGGTGGATGTAAAAGATCCCATGGCACTATTTTGAGAAAGAAAGACTTGCATTTATATCGTGCTTTCATGACCAGCAGACGTCTTGAAGTGCTTTACAGCCAATGAAGTACTTTTGAGGTGTAGTCACTGTTGTAATGTGGGAAAGAGCAGGGGAAATATCCCCGGTGTCCGAGCCAATGTTTATTCCTCAATCAATGTAACAAAAGGATAATAGCAAAATACTGCGGATGCTGGAAATCTGAAATAACAACAGGAAATGCTGGAAACACTCAGCAGGCCAGGCAACATCCGTAGAGAGAGAAACAGAGTTAACAAAAAGATAGATTATCTGGTCATTATCACATTGCTGTTTGTGGGAGCTTGCTGTGCGCTATTTGACTGCCGCATTTCTTACATTACAACAGTGACTACACTTCAAAAGTACTTCGTTGGCTGTAAAGCACTTTGGGACGTCCGGTGGTGTTGAAAGGCGCTATAGAAATGCAAGTGTTTCTTTTTTCACTGGTCTCACCAGCGACCTCTACTGGCTGATGGTTGATTGACAGCCGAGAGTCCGCGCATGCACACACGGAGCGGCGGTTTGGGCCGAGTCCGGCACAGTGACCCCTCCCGGTCACCAAGGGCAACAACCGCGCATGCCCAGAGGAGACCAGCCCCCTCCCCCATTCAGAGCTGCGCCTGCGCACTCGGATCCTGCCGGACGGAGTCGGCGCGGGACATTCCGGGGAAAGTCCTTGGTGTCGGGTCCAGAGTCGCGATCGGTGACGCAAAGTGAGTTTTCTCCGGTCCGATTGGGTGGAGATTCGTGCGGGGTGGGGGGGGAGGGGTGGATCGGGAGAGAACAAAGAGAAATAGAAAAACCTGAGAGTCCGCGAGGCCCTGGACCAAGCGACGTCAGTTGGACTGCGCATGTGACCTCCTCGGGGACACTTGACCCAGCTCGGCCTGATTGACGGGAGCTTCCGACCAATAGGGAGCGAGTGGTGCGGCGCTGGAGGAGCGAGCCGGTGGCAGGTCCTCCAACCAATTGGGGAGCCCGAGGGGTGGGACTGGCACCGGCTGATTGTCTGATCCGCAGGGCAGCGAGTTTCTCCAGTCCCTTGTTCAGGGCCCGGGGCCAGGGGAGGCTGTGGGCCTTTATTCCCCTCATTGGACACAAGGCTCTTTGGCTCACAACACACTGGCTCAGGTTTTAATAGAGACTTTTTAAATTCATCAATAAAAGCAGATAAACCTCGTGCTTCTGGAGAACAACTTTCTAATATTTTATAGAATCATAGAATGGTTACAGCACAGAAGGAGGCCATTTAGCCCGTCGAGCCCGTGCCGGCTCTCTGCAAGACCACTTCAGGGAGTCCCACTCCCCGCCCTTTCCCCGTAACCCTGCACATTTCTTTACTTCAGGCACTTACCCAATTCCCTTTTGAAAGCGGTGATTGAATCTGCCTCCACCACCCTTTCAGGCAGTGCATTCCAGATCCTAACCACTCGCTGCGTAAAAAAGTTTTTCCTCATGTCGCCTTTGGTTCTTCTGCCAATCACCTTAAATCTGTGTCCTCTGGTTAGCGACCCTTCCGCCAATGGGAACAGTTTCTCTCTATCTACTCTGTCCAGACCCCTCATGAGTTTGAATACCTCTATCAAATCTCATCTCAACCTTCTCTACTCTAAGGAGAACAACCCCAGCTTCTCGAGTCTCTCCACGTAACTGAAGTCCCTCATCCCTGGAACCATTCTTGTAAATCTTTTCTGCACCCTCTCTAAAGCCTTCACATCCTTCCTAAAGTGCGGAGCCCAGAATTGGACACAATACTCCAGTTGAGGCCGAACCAGTGTTTTATAAAGGTTCATCATAACCTCCTTACTTTTGTACTCTATGCCTCTATTCATGAAGCCCAGGTTCCCGTATGCTTTTTTAACCGCTTTCTCAACCTGCCCTGCCACCTTCAATGATTTGTGCACACATACCCCCAGGACTCTCTGTTCATGCACACACTTTAGGATTGTACCCTTTAGTTTATATTGCCTCTCCTCATTCTTCCTACCAAAATATATCAGTTCGCACTTTTCTGCGTTAAATTTCATCTCCCACGTGTCCACCCATTCCACCAGCATGTCTATGTCCTCTTGAAGTCTATCACTAACCTCCTCACTGTTCACTATACTTCCAAGTTTTGTGTCATCTGCATATTTTGAAACTGTGCCCTGTACACCCAAGTCAAAGTCATTAATATATATCAAGAAAAGCAGTGATCCTAGTACCGACCCCTGGGGAACACCACTGTATACCTTCCTCCAGTCTGAAAAACAACCGTTCACCACTACTCTCTGTTTCCTGTCACTTTGCCAATTTCGTATCCATGCTGCCACTGTCCCTATTATTCCATGGGTATCAACTTTGCTGGTAAGCCTAGTATGTGGCTCTTTGTCGAACGCCTTTTGGAAATCCATGTACACCATGTTAACCGCATTGCCCTCATCAACCCTCTCTGTTACCTCATCAAAAAACTCAATCAGAATCAGAGCGGCCGGGCCCAGCGGACGTGCGGCCAGGGCCCAGGCACCAGGAAACCCAGGGTGCAGCACCTCCCCCATCCGAGCCGCCGCTTCCCGGTTTCTTCAGCCGGTTCCACCAAGTCCGACTCGGGAGAAAGGACAGGAGCCAGGCTCCCAGAATGGCCCGTGGCCCCGAGGAGCATGCGCACTCTCAGCGGGGACATCATCGCGTTGGATAGAGCGGTTTCTGGGGCGCGGTGATTGTGGGTGCTGCGGCCACCATTAGTCAGCGGCTGTGGGGAAGAGTTTTATTGCAGGTGATGGAAGGTAGGTCCCTGGCCGCCTGTGTAGGTCTTTTTGTTGCTTCAGTTTGAACTGGAGTGGAGATGGAGGAGAAGCTGCTGGGTTTAACCCCCAGTACTTCTGAGCCCAGGGGGACCCAACAATTTCCAATGTGTGACAGTCAAGGGCGGTGGATTCTGGGGGAGATTAGGTTGTTACACAGACACTGTCCCTACAATGTAAAAGAGTATTGTTTTAGGAATAAGTATTTCTGTAGAGGCTTTTAATCCAGTTTACATATACAGATTTGTTTTAATTCATTCTTGGGATGTGGGCGTCGCTCGCAAGACCAGAATATGTTGCCAATCCCCATCTTCCCATTGAGGTGGTGATGGTGGGCCACCTTTTTTTATTCATTGATGGGATGTGGGCGTCGCTGGCTCGGCCTGCATTTAGTGCCCATCCCTAATTGCCCTTGAGATGGTGGTGAGCCGCCTTCTTGAACCGCTGCAGTCCATGTGGTGAAGGTACTCCCACAATGCTGTTGTGTAAGGAGTTCCAGGATTTTCACCCAGTGATGATGCAGCAACAGCGATATATGTCCAAGTCAGGATGGTGTGTGACTGGGAGAACTTGGAGGTGATGGTGCTCCCATGCACCTTCTGCCTTTGTCCTTCTAGGTGCTGGAGGTTGCGGGTTTTGGAGGTTCTGTCAAAGTTCTGGTCGAGTTGCAGAGGTATAAAGTCCATCTCCTTCGCCCCCTCCCACTCCCACCTCTCTCTCTCTCTCCTCCCATAGAGGCCAGAGGCCCAGACCAGGTGGCAGATTCCCTTCACCGAGGGACATTAGTGAACCAGTGGGATTTTATGACAATCCGGCAGCTTTCATGGTCACTTTTTTTCTAGTGCCGGCCCCACAAACAACCAGATTCATTGAGCTCAATTTCACAACCTGCCTCTTTAGAGGGTTCTCTCTCACGCTCCATTTTAAATTCATTTTACAGGGTATTAGAAGGGGAGGATTTGCAGACAGGAAACTCAAACCAAACATCACGTCAAGATCTGACAGTCACTCGATTCATCAGGAACTGAATATCATCGGCCTTTGAATATGGAAGCAAAAAGCACCGTTCACATCGGGGAGAGGCCGTTCACCTGCTCCGAGTGTGGGAAGGGATTCACTAATTCATCCCGCCTGCTGAGACACCAGCGAGTTCACACTGATGAGAGACCTTTTAACTGCTCGGACTGTGAGAAGTGCTTTAAAAGTTCCGGGGCACTGATACACCATCAACGTGTTCACACTGGGGAGAGACCGTTCAGGTGCTCGCACTGCGGGACTGGGTTTGGGCAGTCATCTGACCTCACTGTACACCAGCGAGTTCACACTGGGGAGAGGCCGTTCACCTGCTCCGTGTGTGGGAAGGGATTCACTCGCTCATCCCACCTGCTGACACACCAGCGAGTTCACACTGGGGAGAGGCCATTCACCTGCTCCGTGTGTGGGAAGGGATTCGCTCGTTCGTCCACCCTGCTGATACACCAGCGAGTTCACACTGATGAGAGACCTTTTAAATGCTCGGACTGTGGGAAGTGCTATAAAGTGTCCGGGGAACTGATACGCCATCAACGTGTTCACACTGATGAGAGACCGTTCAGGTGCTCTCACTGCGGGACTGGGTTCAGGCGATCATCTGACCTCACTGTACACCTGTGCACTCACACTGGGGAGAGGCCGTTCACCTGCTCTCACTGCGGGACTGGGTTTAGGCAGTCATCTGAGCTCACTATACACCAGCGCACTCACACTGGGGAGCGGCCGTTCACCTGCTCCGTGTGTGGGAAGGGATTCACTCGCTCATCCCACCTGCTGACACACCAGCGCACTCACACTGTGGAGAGGCCGTTCACCTGCTCTGAGTGTGGGAAGGGATTCACTGAGTCATCCCACCTGCTGACACACCAGCGAGTTCACACTGGGGAGAGACCATTCACCTGCTCTGAGTGTGGGAAGGGATTCACTCAGTCATCCACCCTGCTGACACACCAGCGAGTTCACACTGGGGAGAGGCCGTTCACCTGCCCTGAGTGTGGGAAGGGATTCACTCAGTCATCCCACCTGCTGAGACACCAGCGAGTTCACACTGGGGAGAGGCCGTTCACCTGCCCTGAGTGTGGGAAGGGATTCACTCAGTCATCCAACCTACTGACACACCAGCGAGTTCACAAGTGACTGCAGGGATTGGATTCTGTTGCTGCTGTTAATCACATCCAGGACTGAACCATGTTCATTCTGACAGGTGGGGATTGTTTCTGCTGATGTTAATAAGTCCGGGAACTGGGCTGGAGTTTAATATTCTGGATAGATGTCAAATAAATCAGCTTTGTGTTAAACACATTGTTGCAGATTTTCTTCTTTCCCACCTCAGTGTTTAGCATCACCTGGCTGGAGCTCAGAAAGGACAATCTGGGGGAGGATCATACGGTGGGAACAGAACTCCAGCCTGGACACAGTCCTTCAGGGCCACACTGAGAGGGGCAAACGGCACTTTGGTCTTTCTCGTCTCTCTTCACTGACAGCAAAGTTGCCGTGCGGGTTAATCTCGAGGCGTGTGAGAAATGTGTCCCAGCTGCTCTCTGCCATGGTTTAGAGCTCCTAGACACGGAACTGGAGGCTCCTTTACGAATGTAGCCCAGTGCTTTTTATTTAATGGCCTTATTAACCTGTGTTGCTACTTTTAGTGATTTGTGTATCTGTATCCCTGGATCCCTCTGCTCCTCCAGCCCATTTAGACTCTTAGGGGGAAATTCGGTGGCGCCCCCTTTGGGTCGCTAACGTCACCGGGGCTAATTTTAGCGCCCTGAAAAAGTTAGCGCCCCTGTGCATTAAATTCAGTGGTAGCGCCCCAGGCAGGAGGCGGGGTGGTACTGGAAGCGCTCCCCTCCCTCTTGAGGCGCTACCAGTGAATTTCACGGTGCTTCGTGTAGCATCGCCATACCCGTCGGCACATAGCACCATGTCATAGCAGACCTCCCTCGCTGATTAAAGGGGAGGGGCCTAGCACTGCGCACACCGGGGCCCTGCTGGGCCACTGGGGAACGGGGTGTTGGATCAAGAGGAGCGCCGGGCTGAGAGATCGTGGCCGGCACCCCGAAGAATAAAGGGGAAACATAGAAACATAGAAGATAGGAGCAGGAGTAGGCCATTCGGCCCTTTGAGCCTGCTCCGCCATTCAATGAGATCATGGCTGATCATCCAAATTCAGTACCCTGTCCCTGCCTTCTCCCCATATCCCTTGATCCCTTTAGCCTTAAGAAATATATCCAACTCTTTTTGAATATATTTAATGAACTGGCCTCCACCGCCCTCTGTGGCAGAGAATTCCACAGGTTCACCACTCTCTGGGTGAAGAAATTCCTCCTAATTTCAGTCCTAAATGGCTTACCCCTTATCCTTAGACTATGACCCCTGGTTCTGGACTCCCCGGCAATCATAAAAATCCTTCCTGCATCTACTCTGTCCAGACCTGACAGAATTTTATAGGTTTCGATGAGATCCCCTCTCATTCTTCTAAACTCCAGTGAGTATAATCCCAATCGACACAATCTCTCCTCATACGTCATTCCTGCCATCCCAGGTATCAGCCTGGTGAATCTTCGCTGCACTCCTTCCATGGCAAGAACGTCCTTCCTCAGGTAAGGCGACCAAAACTGCACACAATACTGAAGGTGCGGTCTCACCAAGGCCCTGTACAACTGTAGCAAGACATCTTTATTCCTGTACTCGAACCCTCTTGCTACGAAGACCAACATACCATTTGCCTTCTTAACTGCCTGCTGCACCTGCATGCTTACCTTCAGCGACTGGTGCACAAGAACACCCAGGTCTCTTTGCACTTCCCCTTCTCCCAATCTATTGCCATTCAAATAATAATCTGCCTTCCTGTTTTTGCCACCAAAGTGGATAACCTCACATTTATCCACATTATAGTGCATTTGCCATGTTTCTGCCCAATCACCCAATCTGTCCAAATCGTACTGGAGTTTCACGACATCCTCCTCACAGCTTACCCTCCCACTCAGCTTTGTGTCATCTGCAAATTTGGAGATATTACATCCAATTCCCCCATCCAGATCATTAATACATATTGTGAATAGCTGGGGTCCTAGGACCGATCCTTGCGGCACCCCACTAGTCACTGCCTGCCACTCGGAAAATGACCCGTTTATTCCAACTCTTTGCTTTCTGTCCGCCAACCAGTTCTCTATCCAGGTCAATACCTTGCCCCCAATCCCATGTGCCTCAAATTTGTACGCTAATCTCTTATGTGGGACCTTATCGAAAGCCTTCTGAAAGTCCAAATACACCACATCCACTGGTTCTCCCTTATCTATTTTACCAGTTACATCCTCAAAAAATTCCAGTAGATTAGTCAAGCACGATTTACCTTTTGTAAATCCATGTTGACTTTGTCCGATCCTGTCACTGCTTTCCAAGTGCTCTGCTATTACATCTTTTATAATAATAGATTCTAGCATTTTCCCCACTACCGATGTCAGGCTTACCGGTCTATAATTCCCCGCTTTTTCTCTACCACCTTTTTTGAATAGTGGGGTAACATTAGCTACCCTCCAACCCATGGATACTGTTCCAGAGTCTATCGAGTTCTGGAAGATGACCAGCAATGCATCTACTATTTCTAGGTCCACTTCCTTAAGTACCCTGGGATGTAGATTATCAGGCCCTGGGGATTTATCTGCTTTCAGTCCCATCAATTTTCCTAACTCCATTTCCCTACAAATACTGATTTCTTTCAGTTCCACCCTTTCATCAGGCCCTATGTCCCCCGGCATCTCTGGGAGGTTATTTGTGTCCTCCTTTGTGAAGACAGAACCAAACTAAATAGTTGGTCTGCCATTTCTTTGTTTCCCATTATAAATTCCCCTGATTCTGACTGTAAGGGACCTACGCTTGACTTCACCAATCTTTTTCTCTTCACATGTCTATTAAAGCTTTTACAGTCAGTTTTTATGTTCCCTGATAGCTTACTCTCATATTCTATTTTCCCTTTCTTAATTAATCCCTTTGTCCTCCTTTGTTGAATCCTAAATTGCTCCCAATCCTCAGGATTATTGCTTTTTCTGGCCAATTTATATGTCGTCTCCTTGGATCTTATGCTATCCCTAATTTCCCTTGTTAGCCACGGTTGAGTCACCTTTTTTGTTTTATTTTTATGCCAAACTGGGATGAACAAATTCTGTAGCTCATCCATTTGGTCTTTGAATGTTTGCCATTGCCTATCCACCGTCAACCCTTTGAGTGCCATTCCCCAATCAATCCTACCCAACTCGCTCCTCAGACCATCGTAGTTTCCTTTATTTAAATTGAGGACCCTAGTCTCTGAGTCAACTACTTCATTCTCTATCTTAATGAAGAATTCAATCATATTATGATCGCTCAGACCCAAGGGGCCTCGTACAAAATAAAAAGTTGCCGCCCAACACCTGCCCTTTAAGTGGCGTCGCCATGGTTGCAGGAACGACCCCTGACCCTGTCAGACATATCGTCCAGCGATAGGTCAGAGGTCGCAACCCTAGGTTGCAGCCGGGGTGCTGCACATGGTGATGACGTCATTGCCGGCGGTGCAGTGCCATGGGGCGTTACCGGCTACCGCCACCGCTAACCTCCCACTGAATATCACAGGAGGCACAAAGCAACCCAATTTCACCCCCTTGTCCAAGTAGTGAGTGGCCTCCTTATTCTTCCCACCAAAACACACCACCTCACACTGACCTGTAGTGAAATTCATTAACACACCACCTCACACTGATCTACAGTGAAATTCATTTGCCAATTACATGCTCATTCTGAAATTTATTAATGTCTTCTTGCATTTTGTCTTCCTCAGTATTAACTCTACCTCCCAATTTGGTGTCATCGACAAACTTTGAAATTGTTCTTCTGATTCCCGAGTCCAAATCGTTTATGAACAACAGTGATCCCAGCACCGATCCCTGTGGAACTCCACTTCCCACCTTTTGCCAGTCTGAGTAGCTGCTCCCAACCCCATCTCTCTGTTTTCTGTTTTGTGACCAGCTTGCTATATCAATAAACAGTATGTAAGACCGACAAGATGACCAAGGTCAGGCCGTGTGGAGTGAAGGGCCCGGCAGCAGAATGGATGGAAAGCTGGCTACAAAACAGAAATCAGAGGGTTGGAGTTAAGGGAAGTTTGTTGCGATCTTTCCATCCATTCTGCTGCCTGGCCCTTGACTCCACATGGCCTGACCGTGTTCATCTTGTGGACCGTACATACTGCAGACACAGCGCACCAGTGGTGGATATTGAGTCCTGTGGCAGGGGCGTCCCTGACAGGGTTACAGACCCTTCAGCCACTGGAGCAACATGGAGGCTCTTGTTCGGGGCCTGAGGCCCACCCTGGGTGTTTGTAAAGCGGATAATGTTGAGTGTTTTAATAATGGGGCTCGGGGCCTACCTGCAGTTTATTAACCTCCCGACCCCGCTCCCGCCGACCAGCAGCTCCGCCCGGCGACCGCGCGGGGCTTTCTTTGTAAAGTCGGTGAGACACGTGACCCAGGCCCAGGGCCTGATTGACAGGAGCTTCTGACCAATAGGGAGCGAGCGGGGTGGGGCTGGAGGAGCAAGCCGGCAGCGGGTCCTCCAACCAATCGGGGAGCCTGAGGGGCGGGACTTGCGCCGGCTGATTGTCTGATCCACAGGGCAGCGAGTTTCTCCAGTCCCTTGTTCAGGGCCCGGGGCCAGGGGAGGCTGTGGGCCTTTATTCCCCTCATTGGACACAAGGCTCTTTGGCTCACAACACACGGGCTCAGATTGCAATACAGACTTTTTAAATTCATCAATAAAAGCAGATAAACCTCGTGCTTCTGTGGCACAAACTTTCTAATATTTGGGAGTAAAAGTACAAGTTTTTGTCCCTCTGGGGAATTTGTTATTAGTTTCAGGAAACAACAACCACTTGTATTTATAAAGCGCCTTTAATGTAGTAAAACATCCCAAGGCTCTTCACAGGAGCGTTAGAAAACAAAATTTGACACCGAGCCACATAAAGCGATATTCGGGCAGATGACCAAAAGCTTGGTCAAAGAAGTAGGTTTTAAGGAGCATCTTAAAGAAGGAGAGAGACAGGTAGAGAGATGGAGAGGTTTAGGGAAGGAATTCCAGAGCTTAGGGCCCAGGCAGCTGAAGGCACGGCCACCAATGGTGGAGCGGTTAAAATCGGGGAGGCTCAAGAGGCCGGAATTAGAGGAGCGCAAATATCTCGGAAAGTTGTGGGGCTGGAGGAGATTCCAGAGATAGGGAGGGGCGGGGCCACGGAGGGATTTGAAAACAAGGATGAGAATTTTAAGGATGAGACACTTGAGGAAAAGCAGGGAGTGGGGGAGGGTCAAGCCCTTATGGGACAGGGTCGCTAATTCTGTTCTGGGACAGTTACTGGGACAGACTGTATCTCCCCTCTCCTCCACACAGGGATTTGTGGTAGTTAAAGGGACAGTAATTCTCCTTGTTTTGCGAGATTGTAATTAAAGGGACACTACTTTGAGATGGCTGCGAACTTTTAGTGTCGCCAGCCTTTCTAAAACATCTTCCTTTTTTGAGGATCTGTGTGAACAGGCTGGTGACTCAGCAGGTGGGATGAGCTCTGAAACCTCTTTGCACAGTCAGATCATTTAAAGGGTCTCTCATCGGTTCTGGGGCAGGAGGGATCTGGTTAACAGTGATCACAATATCATTAGGTTTAAAGTAGTTATGGAAAGGGACAAAATAAAATCAACGGTGAAAATACCCAGCTGGAAGAGAGCCAGTTTCAGTGATTTGAGAAGGGATCGAGCACAGGTGGACTGGAAACAAAGATTGTCCAGGAAAACAGTGAATGACCAATGGCAGGCCTTCAAGGCTGAGATAGTTCGGGTACAAACCAAGCATATTCCCATAAGGAGGAAAGATGGGCCATCCAAAGCTAGAGCTCCCGATGACAAAGGACATCGAGGTTAGAATAAAACAGAAAAAGGTTTACGACAAATGTCAGGTACAGAATACAGTCAAAAACCAGGCAGAATACAGAGAGTGCGGGGGAAATTGAAACAGGATATAAGAAGGGCAAAGAGAGAATATGAGAAAAGATTAGGGGGTAACATAAAAGGGAAAAAATCTTCTATAAACATATGAAAAGTAAAAGGATAGTTAAAGGAATGGTGGGACCAATTAGCGACCAAATAGGATCTCATCATAAGAACATAAGAAATAGGAGCAGGAGTCGGCCATTTGGCCCCTTGAGCCTGCTCCGCCATTCAATGAGATCATGGCTGATCTGATCTTGGGTTCAGCTCCATTTCCCTGCCCGCTCCCCATAACCCATCACTCCCTTATCGTTCAAAAATCTGTCTATCTCCACCTTAAATGTATTTAATGACCCAGCCTCCACAGCTCTCTGGGGCAGAGAATCCCACAGATTTACGACCCTCGGAGAGAAGAAATTCCTCCTCATCTCAGTTCTAAAAGGGCGACCCTTTATTCTGAAACTATGCCCCCGAGTTCTAGATTTCCCCACGAGGGGAAACATCCTCTCAGCATCTACCTTGTCGAGCCCCCTCAGAATCTTATATGTTTCAATAACATCCCCTCTCAGTCTTCTAAATTCCAGTGAGTACAGGCCCAACCTGCTCAACCTTTCTTCATAAGTCAACCCCTTCATCTCTGGAATTAACCGAGTGAACCTTCTCTGAACTGTCTCCAATGCAAGTATATCCCTCCTTAAATAAGGAGACCAAAACTGTACGCAGTACTCCAGGTGTGGTCTCACCAATACCCTGTACCGTTGTAGCAGGATTTCCCTGCTTTTATACTCCAGCCCCCTTGCAATAAATGCCAACATTTCATTTGCCTTCCTGATTACTTGCTGTACCTGCATGTTAACTTGTGTTTCATGAACAAGGACCCCCAGGTCACTCTGTACTGCAGCATTTTGTAATCTCTCTCCATTTAAATAATAATTTGCTTTTTTACTTTTGTTACAGTTTGCCAACCTGAAAATACATAGAAACATAGAAGATAGGAGCAGGAGTCGGCCATTCGGCCCCTCGAGCCTGCTCCACCATTCAATGAGATCATGGCTGATCATCCAAATTCAGTACCCTGTCCCTGCCTTCTCCCCATATCCCTTGATCCCTTTAGCCTTAAGAAATATATCCAACTCCTTCTTGAATATATTTAGTGAATTGGCCTCCACCGCCTTCTGTGGTAGAGAATTCCACAGGTTCACCACTCTCTGGGTGAAGAAATTCCTCCTCATCTCTGTCCTAAATGGCTTACCCCTTATCCTTAGACTGTGACCCCTGGTTCTGGACTCCCCGACCATCGGGAACATCCTTCCTGCATTTGACCCATTTATCCCAACTCTCTGTTTTCTGTTAGTTAGCCAATCCTCTATCCATGCAATATATTACCCTCAACCCCGTGAGCTCTTATCGTGTGCAGTAACCCTTTATGTGGCACCTTATCAAATGCCCTCTGGAAATCCAAATGCACATCCGTTGTTTCTCCTTTATCCACCCTGCTCGTTACATCCTCAAAGAACTCCAGCAAATTTGTCAACAAGATTTCCCTTTCATAAAACCATGCTGACTCTGCTTGACTGTATTATGATCATATGGAGGCAGAGGGTGTGGCTGAGGTACTGAATGAGTACTTTGCATCTGTCTCCACAAAAGAAGAGGATGAAGTTAATGTCGCAGTAGAGGAGGGGGGGAGTAGAGAAATTGGATAAAAATGGATAGAAAGGAGGTGCTAAATAGGTTGGCATCACTCAAGGTTAACGAGTCACCCGGTCCAGATGTAATGCATCCTAGGTTGCTGAGGGAAGCTAGGGTGGAAATAGCAGAAGCTCCGACCACAATCTTTCAATCTCCCTCAGATATATGGGAGTGGTGCCAGAAGACTGGAGGATTGCAAATGTTGCACCCCTGTTTAAAAAAGGGGAGAGGGATAAACCTGGTAACTACAGGCCGATCAGTCTAATGTCAGTGGTGGGTGAACGATTAGAGACCATTGTCAAGGACAAAATTATTTCTCACTTGGAGAAGCATGGGTTAATAAGGGGCAGCCAGTATGGATTTGTTAAAGGTAAATCATGTCTGACTAACCTGATTGAGTTCTTTGATGAAGTAACAGAGGGTTGATGAAGGTATTGCGGTAGATGTTATATATATGGACTTTTAAAAGACATTTGATAAAGTACCACATAAAAGACTTACTCGGAAAAGAGAAGCACATGGTATTAAAGGGCTGATGGTAATTTGGGTATATAATTGGCTGAGGGATAGGAGACAGTCAGCGGTGCTGAGGGATGTTTTTCTGACTGGAGGGAAGTATGCAGTGGGTTCCCCCAGGGGTCGGGATTAGGACCATTGCTTTTGTTGTTATATATAACTGACCTGGACTTGGGTATAGGTGTACAAGTTTGAAGTTTACAGATGATACAAAACTTGGCAACGTAGTAAATAGTGAGCATAGTAGTAGCAGACTTCAGAAGGACAGAGACAGACTGTGAAATGAGCAGACACAAGGCAGATGGAATTAAATGAGGATAAGTGTGAAGTGATGCACTTTGGGAGAAACAACAGGGAGAAGCCGTATAATCTAAATGGGACTATTTTGAGGGGGTGCAAGAGCAGAGGGACCTGGGGGTCCATATTCACAAATCTTAGAAAGTGCCGCGGCAAGTTGGTGAGGCGGTTCAGAAAGTGTGTGGGATACTTGGCTTTGTAAATAGGGCCATTGAATACAAAAACAAGGAAGTTACACTAAACCTTTACAAATCACTAGTTAGGAACATAGGACAAGAGGAGGCCATTCAGCCCCTCGAGCCTGTTCTGCCATTCAATGAGATCATGGCTGATCTGTGACTTAACCCCATAGACCCGCCTTTGGCCCATATCCCTTAATACCTTTGGGTAACAAAAACCTATCAATCTCAGATTTAAAATTAACAATTGATCTAACATCAATTGCCATTTGTGGAAGGGAGTTCCAAACTTCTACCATCCTTTGTGTGTAGAAGTGTTTCCTAATTTCACTCCTGAAAGGTCTGGCTCTATTTTTAGACTCTGCCCCCTAGTCCTAGAATCCCCAACCAGCGGAAATAGTTTCTCTCTATCTACCCTATCTGTTCCCCTTAATATCCTGAAAACTTCGATCAGATCACAACTTAACCTTCTAAATTCTAGGGACTACAACCCTAATTTGTATAATTTCTCCTCGTAACTTAACCCTTGGAGTCCAGGTATCATTCTGGTAAACCTACGCTGCACTCCCTCCAAGGCCAATATATCCTTCCTAAGCTGTGATGCCCAGAACTGCTCACAGTGCTCCAGGTGTGGTCAAAACAAGGTATTCGGGAAAGATAGAGAACAAAAAAGAGAAGGGGTGGCCGTATTGATCAACTAAACTATTACAGCGCTGGAGAGGGTGATGTAGTCGAGGGAGCAAAGGCAGGTTTGAATTCAGGAACAATCGAGGAGCGATTACACTGCTGGGTGTTTACTACAGGCCACCAAATAGTGGGGAGGAGATAGAGGAGCGATTACACCGCTGGGTGTTTACTACAGGCCACCAAATAGTGGGGAGGAGATAGAGGAGCGATTACACTGCTGGGTGTTTACTACAGGCCACCAAATAGTGGGGAGGAGACAGAGGAGCGATTACACTGCTGGGTGTTTACTACAGGCCACCAAATAGTGGGGAGGAGATAGAGGAGCGATTACACTGCTGGGTGTTTACTACAGGCCACCAAATAGTGGGGAGGAGACAGAGGAGCGATTACACTGCTGGGTGTTTACTACAGGCCACCAAATAGTGGGGCGGAGATAGAGGAGCTATTACGCTGCTGGGTGTTTACTACAGGCCACCAAATAGTGGGGAGGAGATAGAGGAGCTATTACGCTGCTGGGTGTTTACTACAGGCCACCAATTAGTGGGGAGGAGATAGAGGAGCGATTACACTGCTGGGTGTTTACTACAGGCCACCAATTAGTGGGGAGGAGATAGAGGAGCTATTACACTGCTGGGTGTTTACTACAGGCCACCAATTAGTGGGGAGGAGATAGAGGAGCGATTACACTGCTGGGTGTTTACTACAGGCCACCAAATAGTGGGGAGGAGATAGAGGAGCTATTACGCTGCTGGGTGTTTACTACAGGCCACCAATTAGTGGGGAGGAGATAGAGGAGCGATTACACTGCTGGGTGTTTACTACAGGCCACCAATTAGTGGGGAGGAGATAGAGGAGCTATTACACTGCTGGGTGTTTACTACAGGCCACCAATTAGTGGGGAGGAGATAGAGGAGCGATTACACTGCTGGGTGTTTACTACAGGCCACCAAATAGTGGGAAGGAGACAGAGGAGCGATTACACTGCTGGGTGTTTACTACAGGCCACCAAATAGTGGGGAGGAGATAGAGGAGCGATTACACTGCTGGGTGTTTACTACAGGCCACCAAATAGTGGGGAGGAGATAGAGGAACAGATTTGCAGGCAAATTACAGAAAGATGCAAGAACTACAGAGTAGTGATAATGGGGGACTTCAATTATCTGAATATAGACTGGGATAATAACAGTGTAAAGGGCAAATTGGGGAGGAATCCCTGAAATTTGTACAAGAGAACTTTCTGGATCAGTGTGTTTCCAGCCCAATGAGGAAGGAAGCAGAGCTGGATCTAGTTCTGGGGAATGAAGTGGGGTGTATTTAGGGGATCAGTGATCATAATATCATCAGGTTTAGAATAGTTATAGAAAAGGACAAAGAACAATCAAGCGTAAAAAATAACTGCAGTGAGAGGAAAAGGGATCTGGCCCAGGTGATTGGAGTCAAAAATTGGGAGGCAAAACAGAAAATGACCAATGGGAGGCCTTCAAAGAGGAGCTGGTTCGGGTACAGAGCAGACACATTCCTATGAGCGGGAAAGGAAGGGCATCCAAAGCTAGAGCTCCCTGGATGACTAAAGATAGAGGTTAAAGTGAGAGAGAAAAAGGAGGTTTATGACAAATGTAAGGTTGATAATACAGTGGGGAATCATGCTGAATATAGAAAGTACAGAGGAGATCTAAACAATGGAATAAGAGGGGCAAAGAGAGAGTATGAGAGCAGATTAGCAGCTAACATAAAAGGGAACCCAAAAGTCTTTTATAAACACTTAACTAGTAAAAGGGCAGTCAAAGGAAGGGAGGGGCTGATTGGGGACCTAAAGGGAGATTGTCTTGTGGAGGCAGAGGGCTGGGCTGAGGGACTAAATGAGAACTTTGCATCTGTCTTCACTGGAGAAGAGGATGCTGCCAATGTAGCAGTAAAGGAGGAGGCCGGAGCGATACTGGACAGGATACAAATAGATAAAGAGGAGGGACTTCAAAGGTTGGCAGTCCTCAAAGTAGAAAAGTCACCGGACCGGATGGGATTTGTCCTCGGTTACTGAGGGAAGTAGGGGTGAAAATTTCGGAGGCTCCGGCCACAATCTTCCAATCCTCCTTGGACATGGGGGTGGTGCCAGAGGACAGGAGGATTGCAAATGTTACAGCCCTGTTTAAAATAGGGGAGAGGGATAAACCCGGCAACTACAGGCCAGTCAGCCTAACGTCGGTGGTGGGGAAACTTTTAGAGACATTAATCCGGGACAAAATTCATTGGCCCTTAGAAAACTACCATGGGATTGAAGGGATCAAGGGATATGGGGAGAGTTGGAATAAATGGGTCTTTTTCTGAGTGGCAGGCAGTGACTAGTGGGGTACCGCAGGGATCGGTCCTTGGACACCAGCTATTCACAATATATATGAATGATCTAGACGAGGGAACTAGATGTAATATCTCCAAGTTTGCAGACGACACAAAGCTGGGTGGGCGTGTGTGCTGTGAGGAGAATGCTGAGAAACTCCAGCATGATTTGGACAGGTTGGGTGATTGGGCAGATGCATGGCAGATGCAGTATAATGTGGATAAATGCAAGGTTATCCACTTTGGTGGCAAAAACAGGAAGGCAGATTATTATCTGAATGGCAATAGATTGGGAGAAGGGGAAGTGCAACGAGACCTGGGCATCCATGTGCACCAGTCGCTGAAAGTAAGCATGCAGGTGCAGCAGGCAATTTTAAGAAGGCAAATGGTATGTTGGCCTTCGTAGCAAGAGGGTTCGAGTACAGGAACAAGAATGTCTTGCTGCAGTTGTACAGGGCCTTGGTGAGGCCACACCTTGAGTATTGTGTGCAGTTTTGATCACCTTATCTGAGGAAGGATGTTCTTGCCATGGAGGGAGTGCAGCGAAGATTCACCAGACTGATACCTGGGATGGCAGGAATGACGTATGGGGAGAGATTGGGTCGATTGGACTTGTACTCGCTGGAGTTTAGAAGAATGAGAGGGGATCTCATTGAAACTTATAAAATTCTGACAGGACTAGACAGACTAGATGCAGGAAGGATGTTCCCGATGGCCGGCGAGTCCAGAACCAGGGGTCACAGTCTACAGATTAGGGGTAAGCCATTTAGGACGGAGATGAGGAGGAATTTCTTCACCCAGAGAGTGGTGAACCTGTGGAATTCTCAACTACAGAAGGCAGTGGAGGCCAATTCATTAAATATATTCAAGAAGGAGTTAGATATATTTCTTAAGGCTAAAGTGATCAAGAGATATGGGGAGGAGGCAGGGACGGGGTACTGAATTTGAATGATCAGCCATGATCTCATTAAATGGCGGAGCAGGCTCGAGGGGTCGAATGACCTACTCCTGCTCCTATCTTCTATGTTTCTATATTTCTATTACTCTCACTATTACCTCAATGCTAATGAATCGGGGGGAAACTCTCCACTGGCTGGAGTCAGACCGAGCACAAAGGAAGATGGTTGTGGTGGTTGGAGGTCAATCATCACAGCCCCAGGACATCGCTGCAGGAGTTCCTCCGGGCAGTGTCCTCGGCCCAACCCTCTTCAACTGCTTCATCAATGACCTTCCCTCCATCATAAGGTCAGAAGTAGGAATGTTCGCTGATGACTGCACAGTATTCAGTTCCATTTGCAACTCCTCAGATAATGAAACCGTCCATGCCCGCATGTAAGAAGACCTGGACGACATTCAGGCTTGGGCTGATAAGTGGCAGGTAACATTTGCACTACACAAGTGCCAGGCAATGACTATCTCCGACAAGCGAGCGTCTAATCACCGCCCCTTGACATTCAACGGCATTCCCATCACCGAATCCCCCACCATCAACATCCTGGGGGTCACCATTGACCAGAAACTTAACTGGACCAGCCACATAAATACTGTGGTTACAAGAGCAGGTCACAGGCTAGGTATTCTGTGGCGAGTGTCTCACCTCCTGACTCCCCAAAGCCTTTCCACCATCTACAAGGCACAAGTCAGGAGTGTGATGGAATACTCTCCACTTGTCTGGATGAGTGCAGCTCCAACAACACTCAAGAAGCTCGACACCACCCAAGACAAAGCAGCCCGCTTGATTGGCACCCCATCCACCACCTTAAACATTCACTCCCTCCACCACCGGCGCACCATGGCTGCAGTGTGTACCATCTACAAGATGCACTGCAGCAACTCGCCAAGGCTTCTTCGGCAGCACCTCCCAAACCGACAACCTCTTCTACCTGGAAGGACAAGGACAGCAGGCGCATGGGAACACCTGATAGAATACATAGATCCTTGAAGGCAGCAGGACAGGCAGAAAAGGTGGTTAAAAAGGCTTGTGGGATACTTATATTCTATGCCTCGGCTAATGAAGGCAAGAGCAGGGAGGTTATGATGGAGCTGTACAAAACGCTAGTTAGGCCACAGCTGGAATACCGTGCAGTTCTGCTAGCCACACTATAGGAAGTATGTGATTGCATTGGAGAGGGTGCAGAGGAGATTCACCAGGATGTTACCTGGGCTGGAGCGCTTCAGCTATGAAGAGAGACTGGACAGGCTGGGGTTGTTTTCCTTAGAGCAGAGAATGCTGAGGGGGGACCTGATTGAGGTGTACAAAATTTTGAGGGGCATAGATAGGGTAGATAGAAAGGAACTTTCCCCTTAGTAGAGGGGTCAATAACCATTAGTTTCAAGGTAAGGGGCAGGAGGTTTAGAGGGGATTTGAGGAAAAACTTTTTTCCCCCCAGAGGGTGGTTGGAATCTGGAACTCACTGCCTGAAAGGGTGGTAGAGCAGGAGCCCTCACAAAATTCAAGAAGCATTTACATGAGCACTTGAACCGCCATAGCATACAAGGCTACGGACCAAGTGCTGGAAAATGGGATTAGAATAGACAGGGCTTGATGGCCGGTGCAGATACGATGGGCCGAAGGGCCTCTCTCTGTGCTGTATAACTCTATGACTCTATGACCACCAACTCCAAGTCAAACACCATTCTAACTTGGAAGTATATTGCCATTCCTTCATCGTCACTGGGTCAAAGTCCTGGAACTCACTCCCTGACAGCACTGTAAGAGTACCTTCACCACACGGACTGCAGCGGTTCAAGAAGGCGGCTCACCACCACCTTCTCAAGGGCAATTAGGCATGGGCAATAAATGCTGGCCTTGCCAGCGACGCCCACATCCCATGAACGAATTAAAAAAAAACTTCATCCCATAACACGCACACAAGGGCTCAGTAATGTTTAATTCATCAGAAAAAGACAAAGTACAACAACATACTGGTCAGCTTAACAGAGTCTCATCATATTTATGAGGCCACAAACTTAAAATAGTCACTAATAAATCCAGTAATGAATTCAGGAGAAATGTCTTTACCCAGAGAATGGTGAGAATGGGGAACTTGCTACCACAGGGAGTAGTTGAGGTGAACAGCACAGATGGATTTATGGGGAAGCCACACAAGGGAGAAAGGAATGGGAGGAGATGTTGATCGGGTTAATTGAAGTAGAGTGGGTGTGGGGCATAAACACCGGTATGGACCAGTTGGGCCGAATGGCCTGTTTCTGTGCTGTACATTCTATGTAACACCATCAACAGTCAATCGAAGGGAATCATCAGCACAACAGATTGAAAGATTAAACAGCAGTCCAAGAATTTATAAAACATTCATCCATTCCATGTTCATGTCACCCCAGCTGTCAGCAGGGCCCTGTGCTACAGACCAGTGTGACCTCGCTGGTGTCTCTTCAGCTCCCCGGAGCTGTTAAAGCTCTTCGCACAGTCAGAGCATTTAAATGGTCTCTCATCAGTGTGAACTCGCTGGTGTGTCAGCATGTTGGATGACTGAGTGAATCCCTTCCCGCACACGGAGCAGGTGAATGGCCTCTCCCCAGTGTGAGTACGCTGGTGTTCCTTCAGATCTCCGGACCTTTTAAACCTTTTCCCACAGTCAGAACATTTAAACGGTCTCTCATCAGTGTGAACTCGCTGGTGTGTCAGCATGTTGGATGACTGAGTGAATCCCTTCCTGCACACGGGGCAAGTGAACAGCTTCTCCCCAGTGTGAGTACGCTGGTGTATCTTCAGCTCCCCGGTGCTTTTAAAGCTCTTACCACAGTCAGAGCATTTAAATGGTTTCTCATCAGTGTGAACTCGCTGGTGTTCCAGCAGGTGGGATGACCGAGTGAATCCCTTCCCACACACGGAGCAGGTGAATGGTCTCTCCCCAGTGTGAACACGCTGGTGTCCACTCAGATGCCCGCTTTTAAAGCTCTTACCACAGTCAGAGCATTTAAATGGTCTCTCATCAGTGTGAACTCGCTGGTGTATCTTCAGCTCCCCAGTGCTTTTAAAGCTCTTACAACAGTCAGGACATTTAAATGGTCTCTCCCCAGTGTGAACTCGCTGGTGTTCCAGCAGGTGGGATGACCAAGTGAATCCCTTCCCACACACGGAGCAGGTGAATGGTCTCTCCCCAGTGTGAACTCGCTGGTGTATCTTCAGCTCCCCGGTGCTTTTAAACCACTTCCCACAGTCAGAACATTTAAATGGTCTCTCATCGGTGTGAACTCGCTGGTGTGCCAGCAGGTGGGATGACTGAGTGAATCCCTTCCCACACACGGAGCAGGTGAATCGCCTCTCCCCAGTGTGAACACGCTGGTGTCCATTCAGATGCGTGGAGCTTTTAAAGCTCATCCCACAGTCAGTGCATTTAAATGGTCTCTCATCAGCGTGAACCAACTGGTGTTTCTTCAGATCCCCAGAGGTTTTAAAGCTCTTCCCACAGTCAGAACATTTAATGTGAACAAGCTGGTGTCTCAGGAGGGTGGCAGAATGAGAGAATCGCTTCAAAAACACAGAGCAGGTCAACGGTCTCTCATTGGTGTGGACAAGCTGGTGTCTCAGCAGCACGGAGGGTGCAATTAATCACTTCCCACACACGGAGCAGGTTAAAGGTCTCTCCCTAGTGTGATCTTGCTGGTGTATCATCGGAGCGGATGACTGAGTGAATCCCTTCTGGAACACGGGGCCGGTGAACGGGCTCTCCCCAGTGTGTAGCCACTGGTGTTGCTTCAGGTACTTGTAGATTTTGAAGCTCTTCCCACACTCAGAACATTTAAAAGGTCTCTCATTAGTGTGAACTCGCTGGTGTGCCAGCAGATTGGAAGACCAACTGAATCAGGTCCTGATGAATCGAGCGACTCTGTCTGTTCTTGACGTGATGTTCGGTCTGAGCTTCCTGTCTGTAAATGCTCCACTTCTAAAACCCTGTAAAAGGAGTGTAGAAAGGGGTAAGAGGGAGAATGTTGCTTCATGTCCCCCTTTCCGAGCCCAGGGGCAGTGAAGCTGATTTTCAGGCCCCAGCTGCTGCACAGGTTACATACGAACATACGAATTAGGAGCAGGAGTCGGCCACTCGGCCCCTCGAGCCTGCTCCACCATTCAATAAGATCATGGCTGATCTGATTACTCCACATTCCCACCTACCCCCGATAACCTTTCACCCCCTTGCTTATCAAGAATCTATCTACCTCTGCCTTAAAAATATTCAAAGACTCTGCTTCCACCGCCCTCTGAGGAAGAGAGTTTCAAAGACTCACGAACCTCAGAGAAAAAAATTCTCCTCATCTCTGTCTTAAATGGGCGACCCCTTATTTTTAAACAGTGACCCCTAGTTCTAGATTCTCCCCAAGAGGAAACATCCTCTCCACATCCACCCTGTCCAGACCCCTCAGGATCTTATATGTTTCAATCAAGTCACCTCTTACTCTTCTAAACTCCAGCGGATACAAGCCTAGCCTGTCCAACCTTTCCTCATAAGACAACCCGCCCATTCCAGGTATTAGTCTAGTAAACCTTCTCTGAACTGCTTCCAATGCATTTACATCCTTCCTTAAATAAGGAGACCAATACTGTACACAGTGCTCCAGATGTGGTCTCACCAATGCCCTGTATAACTGAAGCATAACCTCCCTACTTTTGTATTCAGTTTCCCTCGCAATAAACAATAACATTCTATTAGCTTTCCTGATTACTTGTTGTACCTGAATACTAACCTTTTGTGATTCATGCATTAGGACACCCAGGTCCCTCTGCATCTCAGAGCTCTGCAATCTCTCACCATTTAGATAATATGCTTCTTTTTTATTCTTCCTGCCAAAATGGACAACTTCACATTTTCCCACATTATACTCCATTTGCCAGATCTTTGCCCACTCACTTAACTGATCTATATCCCTTTGTAGCCTCCTCATGTCCTCTTCACAATTTACTTTCCTACCTATCTTTGTGTCATCAGCAAATTTAGCATCCATGCCTTCGGTCCCTTCATCCAAGTCATTTATATAAATTGTAAAAAGTTGAGGTCCCAGCACTGATCCCTGTGGCACACCACTCGTTACATCTTGCCAAGCAGAAAATGACCCATTTATGCCTACTCTCCGTTTCCTATTAGCTAGCCAAACTTCTATCCATGCCAACATGTTACTCCCTACACCATGAGCTTTTATTTTCCGCAATAACCTTTGATGTGGCACCTTATCAAATACCTTCTGGAAATCTAAGTACAGTGCATCCACCAGTTCCCCTTTATCCACAGCACATGTTACTTCCTCAAAGAACTCCAATAAATTGGTTAAACATGATTTCCCTTTCACAAAACCATGTTGACTCTGCCTGATTACCTTGAACTTTTCCAAGTGCCCTGCTATAACGTTTTTAATAATAGCTTCTAACATCTTCCCGATGACAGATGTTAAGCTAACTGGCCTGTAGTTTCCTGCTTTCTGTCTCCCTCCCTTTTTGAATAAAGGAGTTACATTCGCTATTTTCCAATCTAATGGAACCTTCCCCGAATCTCGGGAATTTTGGAAAATTAAAACCAATGCATCAACTATCTCACTAGCCACTTCTTTTAAGACCCTAGGATGAAGTCCATCAGGACCCGGGGACTTGTCAGCCCACAGCTCCAACAATTTGCTCAGTACCACTTCCCTGGTGATTGTAATTTTCTGGAGTTCCTCCCTCCCTTCCATTTCCTGATTTACAGCTATTTCTGGGATGTTACTTGAATCCTCTTTCGTGAAGACCGATGCAAAATACCTGTTCAATTCAACTGCCATCTCCTTATTTTCCATTATTAATTCCCCAGACTCACTTTCTATAGGACCAACACTCACTTTGTTAACTCTTTTCTTTTTTAAATATCTATAGAAACTCTTACTATCTGTGTTTATATTTCTAGCTAGCTTTCTCTGGTACTCTCATTTTTCTCTCCTTATTAATCTTTTAGTCATTCTTTGCTGTTTTTTATATTCTGTCCAATCTTCTGACCTGCCAGCCATCTTTGCACAATTATATGCTTTTTCTTTAAGTCTGATACTATCTTTAACTTTTTTAGTTAACCACGGATGGTGGGTCCTCCTCTTGGAATTTTTCTTTCTCGTTGGAATGTATCTATTCTGTGTATTCTGAAATATCCCCTTAAATGTCTGCCACTGCAACTCTATTGACCTATCCCTTAACCTAATTTGCCTGTTCACTTTAGCTAGCTCTGCTTTCATGCCCTCATAATTGCCCTTATTTAAGTTTAAAATACTAGTCTTGGACCCACTCGTCTCTCCCTCAAACTGAATGTAAAATTCAATCATATTATGATCGCTGCTACCTAGGGGCGCCTTCAGTATGAGGTCATTAATTAATCCTATCTCACTGCACAATACCAGGTCTAGTATAGCCTGCTCTCTGGTTGGCTCTAGAACGTGCTGTTCTAAGGAACTATCCCGAAAACATTCTATGACCTCCTCATCTAGGCTACCTTTGCCCATCTGATTTTCCCCGTCTATATGTAGATTAAAATCCCCCATGATGATTGCCATACCTTTCTGACAAGCTCCCATTATTTCTTCCTTTATACTCCATCCTACCGTGTGGTTACTGTCAGGGGGCCTGTACACCACTCCCACAAGTGACTTCTTGCCTTTATCATGTCTCATCTTAACACGTTGGTGCAGCAAGCAATTAGCAAAGCAAATGGTATATTAGTCTTTATTACAAGAGGATTGGAGTATAAGAGTAAAGAAGTCTTACCGCAATTATATAGGGCCTTGGTGAGACCACACCTGGAGTATTGTGTACAGTTTTGGTCTCCTTACCTAAGGAACGATATACTTGCCTTAGAGGGAGTGCAACGAAGGTTCACCAGACTGATTCCTGGGATGGGATTGTCCTATGAGGAGAGATTGAGGAGACTGGGCCTATATTCCCAGGAATTTTGAAGAATGAGAGGTGATCTCATTGAAACATCTACAATTCTTACAGGGCTTGACAGGGTAGATGCTGGGAGACTGTTTCCCCTGGCTGGGGAGTCGAGAACCAGGGGTCACAGTCTCAGAATAAGGGGTCGGCCATTTAGGACTGAGATGAGGAGAAATTTCTTCACTCAGAGGGTGGTGAATCTTTGGAATTCTCTGCCCCAGAGGGCTGTGGAGGCTCAGTCATTGAGTATAATCAAGGCTGAGAGAGATAGATTTTTGGACTGATGGGGAATCGAGGGATATGGGGATCGGGTGGGAAGGTGGAGATGAGGTAGAAGATCAGCCATGATCTTATTGAATGGCGGAGCAGGCTCGAAGGGCCGACTCCTGCTCCTATTTCTTATGTTCTTAAGAAAGCTGTTTGCTATAGTATACCGGTAAGCCTGACATCGGTAGTGGGGAAAATGCTAGAGTCCATTATAAAGGATGTAATAGCAGAACACTTGGAAAAAAGTGACCGGATCGGACAAAGTCAACATGGATTTACAAAAGGTAAATCGTGCTTGACTAATCCACTGGAATTTTTTGAGGATGTAACTGGTAGAATAGATAAGGGAGAACCAGTGGATGTGTTGTATTTGGATTTTCAAAAGGCTTTCGATAAGGTCCCGCATAAGAGATTACCGTGTAAAATTAAGGCACATGGGATTGGGGGCAAGGTATTGACTTGGATAGAGAACTGGTTGGCAGACAGAAAGCAAAGAGTTGGAATAAATGTCTCTTTTTCCGAGTGGCAGGCAGTGACTAATGGGGTACCGCAGGGATCAGTCCTTGGACCCCAGCTATTCACAATATATATTAATGATCTGGATGAGGGAACTAGATATAATATCTCCAAGTTTGCAGACGACACAAAGCTGGGTGGGCGTGTGTGCTGTGAGGAGGATGCCGAGAAACTACAGGATGATTTGGACAGGTTGGGTGATTGGGCAGAAGCATGGCAGATGCAATATAACGTGGATAAATGCGAGGTTATCCACTTTGGTGTCAAAAACAGGAAGGCAGATTATTATCTGAATGGCAATAGATTGGGAGAAGGGGAAGTGCAACGAGACCTGGGCATCCTTGTGCACCTGTCGCTGAAAGTAAGCATGCAGGTGCAGCAGGCAGTTAAGAAGGCAAATGGTATGTTGGCCTTCGTAACGAGAGGGTTTGAGTACAGGAACAAGGATGTCTTCCTGCAGTTATACAGGGCCTTGGTGAGACCACATCTTGAGTATTGTGTGCAGTTTTGGTCGCCTTATCTGAGGAAGGATGTTCTTGCCATGGAAGGAGTGCAGTGAAGATTCACCAGGCTGATACCTGGGATGGCAGGAATGACGTATGAGGAGAGATTGGGTCGATTGGGCTTGTACTCGCTGGAGTTTAGAAGAGAGGGGATCTCATTGAAACTTATAAAATTCTAACAGGACTAGACAGACTAGATGCTGGAAGGATGTTCCCAATGGTCGGGGAATCCAGAACTGGGGTCACAGTCTAAGGATAAGGGGTAAGCCGTTTAGGACAGAGATGAGGAGGAATTTCTTCACCCAGAGAGTGGTGAACCTGTGGAATTCTCTCCCAAAGGCGGCAGTAGAGGCCAATTCATTAAATATATTCAAGAAGGAGTTGGATATATTTCTTAAGGCTAAAGGGATCAAGGGATATGGAGAGAAGGCAGGGACAGGGTACTGAATTTGGATGATCAGCCATGATCTCATTGAATGGCGGAGCAGGCTCGAGGGGCCGAATGGCCTACTCCTGCTCCTATCTTCTATGTTTCTATGTCATGGAGGGAGTGCGGCGAAGATTCACCAGGCTGATACCTGGGATGGCAGGAATGACGTATGAGGAGTGATTGGGTCGACTGGGCTTATACTCGCTGGAGTTTAGAAGAATGAGAGGGGATCTCATTGAAACGTATAAAATTCTAACAGGACTAGACAGACTGGATGCAGGAAGCATGTTCCCGATGGTCATGGATTCCAGAACCAGGGGTCGCATAGAAACATTGAAGATAGGAGCAGGAGTAGGCCATTCGGCCCCTCGAGCCTGCTCCGCCATTCAATGAGATCATGGCTGATCATCCAAATTCAGTACCCTGTCCCTGTCTTCTCCCCATATCCCTTGATCACTTTAGCCTTAAGAAATATATCCAACTCCTTCATGAATACATTTAATGAATTGACCTCAACTGCCTTGTGTGGTAGAGAATTCCACAGGTTCACCACTCTCTGGGTGAAGAAATTCCTCCTCATCTCTAAGTCTAAGGATAAGGGGTAAGCCATTTAGGACAGAGGCCGTAGGCGGTAGGCCAATTCATTAAATATATTCAAGAAGGAGTTAGATATATTTCTTAAGGCTAAAGGGATCAAGGGATACGGCGAGAAGGCAGGGACAGGGTACTGAATTTGGATGATCAGCCATGATCTCATTGAATGGCGGAGCAGGCTCGAGGGGCCGAATGGCCTACTCCTGCTCCTATCTTCTGTTTCTATCTCTTATGCGGGACCTTATCGAAAGCCTTCTGAAAGTCCAAATACACCACATCCACTGGTTCTCCCTTATCTATTCTACCAGTTACATCATCAAAAAATTCCAGTAGATTAGTCAAGCATGATTTACCTTTTGTAAATCCATGTTGACTTTGTCTGATCCAGTCACTGTTTTCCAAGTGCTCTGCTATTACGTCTTTTATAATGGACTCTAGCATTTTCCCCACTACCGATGTCAGGCTTACCGGTCTGTAATTCCCCGTTTTCTCTCTACCACCTTTTTTGAACAGTGGGGTAACATTAGCTACCCGCCAATCCATGGGTACTGTTCCAGAGTCTATCGAATTTTGGAAGATGACCAGCAATGCATCTACTATTTCTAGGGCCACTTCTTTAAGTAACCTGGGATGTAGATTATCTTCTGTGTTTCTATGTATTCAATCTTTCCTTGTAGCTGAAATTCTCTAGTCCTGGCAACAACCTCATAAATCTCCCGTCTCGAGCAGTCACATCTTTCCTGCAATGGGGCGAGCAGAACTGCACGCAGCACTCTAGCTGGTGGCCTAACTGGTGTTTTTGTAAAGTTCAGGCAGAACCTCCCTGCTCTTACATGATAAAGAAAGAGAGAGGCACTGCCCCTTTAAATACCTGGGGGGCACCCATTCCCCTTTAAATGGCCAAGCAATAATTTTTTTTGTTGAAAAGGGGCCGCAGTCCCCTTCGACTCCCCCCACCCTCTCACCCACCACAAATACTCACACGAGAGAGAGAGAGAGGAGGAAGAATGCTGGTCTTTGTCCCTTTAAAAGTGGCTGCCCACCAAAATGTTCACAGCACCAGGGCTCTTTGTTCTGGATAAAAGTCAAAAAGAGTAAAGGTTCACTTATTTTTAAATGAATGCAGTTGATGAACAGCCTTGCAATAAAGGTAATGCAAAGGAATAAACACTCACAAGCTGGGTTTTTTCCACCTCCTCCTCCCCCCCTTCCCTTGAACAGCTCCTGCAGACAATGAGAGCAGGAAAGCGGCTTGCAGCCCACCGAGGTCCCGCGCCGCCATTGGTTGGAGGACCGTCAGGCCGCCCGGTCCTCCCAGCGTTTTCCGCGCTCCTGATTGGCGGACGCCTCGCGTCAATCACGCCCTCTCCGATTACGCGCTGACGCCAGCACGCAACGCCAAGGGGTCGATTGGATCGGCGCGCGCCACCGCAAGGTAAAAAAAGACACCCCACACAAATGAGGAAAAACAAAAATAATAATAATCGCACTTTAGAGGGGAGGAGGTTGGGGGAATTAATGAGTGTTTTCAATTTGTTTCGCGAAAAAAAATATTTGAAAAGCTTCCCAACGGTGCGAGGCGGGCTGCGCATGCGCTCCAGCCAGCCTTTGACTGGGCCCGGGGTCCGGACACGCCCACTTGCCTTCCCCTGCACCAATCACAGCGCGGGCAGGCGCTTCTATCAATCGTCACCTGTCAATCACCCTCCCTTCCCCCTCGTGGTGTTGATTGACAGCGGTGTCAGCCACTGAGGTGAAGGAAGGGGCGGGACCAGGGCCGACTGCAAGCCTGAACTAACTCAATTAAATACCTGCATGCAGCCAAAAAAAACCTTTTATTTCGTCAGCCAAAAAACAGCAAAGCAAATGAGGTTTGCTGAGTCAGCAAAGCCTATTTTAGAAACATAGAAACATAGAGGATAGGAGCAGGAGTCGGCCATTCGGCCCCTCGAGCCTGCTCCGCCATTCAATGAGATCATGGCTCATCATCCAAATTCAGTACCCTGTCCCTGCCTTCTCCCCATATCCCTTGATCCCTTTAGCCTTAAGAAATATATCCAACTCCTTCTTGAATATATTTAATGAATTGGCCTCCACCGTCCTCTGTGGTAGAGAAATCCACAGGTTCACCACTCTCTGGGTGAAGAAATTCCTCCTCATTTCTGTCCTAAATGGCTTACCCCTTATCTTTAGACTGTGACCCCTGGTTCTGGACTCCCCGGCCATCAGAAACATCCTTCCTGCATCTAGTCTGTCCAGTCCTGTTAGAATTTTATAAGTTTCAATGAGATCCCCTCTCATTCTTCTAAACTCCAGCGAGTACAAGCCCAATCGACCCAATCTCTCCTCATACATCATTCCTGCCATCCCAGGTATCAGCCTGGTGAATCTTCGCTGCACTCCCTCCATGGCAAGAACATGCTTCCTCAGAGAAGGCAACCAAAACTGCACACAATACTCAAGGTGTGGTCTCACCAAGGCCCTGTACAACTGCAGCAAGACATCCTTGTTCCTGTACTCAAACCCTCTCACTACGAAAGCCAACATACCATTTGCCTTCTTAACCGTCTGCTGCACCTGCATGCTTACCTTCAGCGACTGGTGCACAAGGACACCCAGGTCTCGTTGCACTTCCCCTTCTCCCAATCTATTGCCATTCAGATAATAATCTGCCTTCCTGTTTTTGACACCAAAGTGGATAACCTCGCAGTTATCCACATTATACTGCATCTGCCATGCTTCTACCCAATCACCCAACCTGTCCAAATCATACTGGAGTTTCTCGGCATCCTCCTCACAGCGCATCATTCTCTGGGTGAAGAAATTCCTTCTCATCTCTGTCCTAAATGGCTTACCCATTATCCTTAGACTGTGAGCCCTGGTTCTGGACTCCCCGACCATTGCGATCACCTCGTGGTGTCGATTGACAGCGGCGTGTCAGCCAATGAGGTGCAAGAATGGGCGGGACCACGGGTCAGGACTGACAGCAAGCAGGAACTAACTCAATTAAATACCTGCAGCCAAAAAATAACTTTTATTTCGTCAGCCAAAAAACAGCAAAGCAAATAAGGTTTGCTGAGTCTGCAAAGCCTATTTTAAAGAATTATAGAGCGATATCGCAGTGATCGGTGCTCGGACCCCCAGCTATTCACAGTATATATTAATGATCTAGACGAGGGAACTAGATGTAATATCTCCAAGTTTGCAGACGACACAAAGCTGGGTGGGCGTGTGTGCTTTGAGGAGGATGCTGAGAAACTCCAGGCTGATTTGGACAGGTTGGGTGATTGGGCAGAAACATGGCAGATGCAGTATAATGTGGATAAATGCGAGGTTATCCACTTTGGTGGCAAAAAACAGGAAGGCAGATTATTATCTGAACGGCAATAGATTGGGAGAAGGGGAAGTGCAATGAGACCTGGGTGTCCTTGTGCACCAGTCGCTGAAGGTAAGCATGCAGGTGCAGCAGGCGGTTAAGAAGGCAAATGGTATGTTGGCCTTCGTAGCGAGAGGGTTCGAGTACAGGAACAAGGATGTCTTGCTGCAGTTGTACAGGGCCTTGGTGAGATCACACCTTGAGTATTGTGTGCAGTTTTGTTCGCCTTATCTGAGGAAGGATGTTCTTGCCATGGAGGGAGTGCAGCGAAGATTCGCCAGACTGATACCTGGGATGGCAGGAATGACGTATGAGGAGAGATTGTGTCGATTGGGCTTATACTCACTGGAGTTTCGAAGAATGAGAGGGGATCTCATTGAAACTTATAAAATTCTAACAGGACTAGACAGACTAGATGCAGGAAGGATGTTCCCGATGGTTGGGGAGTCCAGAACCAGGGGTCACAGTCTAAGGATAAGGGGTAAGCCATTTAGGACAGAGATGAGGAGGAATTTCTTCACCCAGAGAGTGGTGAACCTGTGGAACTCTCTACCACAGAAGGCAGTTGTGGCCAATTCATTAAATATATTCAAGAAGGAGTTAGATATATTTCTTAAGGCTAAAGGGATCAAGGGATATGGGGAGAAGGCAGGGACAGAGTATTGAGTTTGGATGATCAGCCATGATCTCATTGAATGGCGGAGCAGGCTCGAGGGGCTGAATGGCCTACTCTTTCTCCTATCTTCTATGTTTCTCTGTTTCTATAAAGTGCAGGAGTAGGCCATTCAGTCCCGCGAGCCTGCTCCGCCATTCAGTGAGATCATGGCTGGTCTGCAGCCTCACTCCATATACCCGCCTTTGGCCCATATCCCTTAATACCTTTGGTTAACAAAAATCTATCAGTCTCCGATTTAAAATGAACGATCTAGCATCAATTGCCGTTTGCGGAAGAGAGTTCGAAACCTCTACCACCCTTTGTGTGTAGAAGTGTTTCCTAATTTCACTCCTGAAAGGTCTGGCTCTAATTTTTAGACTATGCCCCCTAGTCCTAGAATCCCCAACCAGCGGAAATAGTTTCTCTCTGTCGCCCCTCTCTATTTCCCCGCAATATCTTGAAAACTTCCATCAGATCGCCCCTTAACCTTCTAAATTCTAGAGAATACAACCCTAGTTTGTGTAATCTCTCCTCATAACTTAACCCTTGAAGTCTTTGAACGAGCTCTCCAATTAATCCCACTCCCCTCATATCCCTGCAAATTTTTCCCCTTAAAGTATCGATCCAATTCTCATTTGAAAGTTACTATTGAATCTGCTTCCACCGCCCTTTCAGGCAGCGCATTCCAGATCACAACAACTCGCTGTGTAAAAAACTGTTTCCTCATGTCACCTCTGGTTCTTTTACCGATTATCTTCAATCTGTGTCCTCTGGTTACCGACCCTCCTGCCGCTGGAAACAGTTTCTCTTTATTTACTCTATCCAAAACCCTTCATGATTTTGAACGCCTCTATTAAATCTCTCCTTAACCTTCTGCTCTAAGGATAACAATCCCAGCTTCTCCAGTCTTTCCACATAACTGAAGTCCCTCATCCCTGGAACCATCCTGGTAAATCTCCTCTGCACCCTCTCCAAGGCCTTGACATCCTTCCTAAAGTGTGGTGCCCAGAATTGAACACAATACTCCAGCTGGTGCCTAACCAATGATTTATAAAGGTTTAAGAACATAAGAAATAGGAGCAGGAGTCGGCCATTCGGCCCTTCAAACCTGCTCCGCCATTCAATGAGATCATGGCTGATCTTCTGCCTCAACTCCATTCACCGGCCCTATTGCCATATCCCTTGATGCCCTTACTAGTCAGAAATCTATCGACTTCTGTTTTGAATATACCCAATGACTGAGCCTCCACAGCCCTCTGGGGTAGAGAATTCCAAAGATTCACCACCCTCTGTGTGGAGAAATTTCTTCTCATCTCAGTCCTGAATGGCCTACCCTTTATCCTGAGGCTGTGGCCCCTGGTTCTACACTCCCCAGCCAAGGGAAACATTCTCCCAGCATCCACCCTATCAAGCCCTGTAATAATTTTGTATGTTTCAATGAGATCCCCTCTCATTCTGCTGAATTCAAGAGAATACAGGTCTAGTTTACTCAATCTCTTCTCATACGACAGTCCCGCCATCCCAGGAATCAATCTCATGAACCTTCGTTGCACTCCCTCTATGGCAAGTATATCCTTCCTTAGGTAAGGAGACCAAAATTGTACACAGTACTCCAGGTGTGGTCTCACCAAGGCCCTATATAATTGGAGTAAGACTTCTTTACTCCTGTACTCAAATCCTCTTGTAATGAAGGCCAGCATACCATTTGCCTTCCTAATGGCTTGCTGCACCTGCACATTCACTTTCAGTGACTCATGTACAAGGACACCCAGGTCCCTTTGAGCATCTGCATTCCCCAATCTTTCACCATTTAGGAAATACTCTGCCTCTGTTTTTTCTACCAAAGTGGATAACTTCACATTTATCCACATTATATTCCATCTGCCATGTTCTCGCCCACTCACTGAGCCTGTCGAGATCCCCTTGAAGCCTCTTCACATCCTCTTCACAACTGACACTGCCACCTAGCTTTGTATCATCAGCAAATTTGGAAATGTTACATTTAGTCCCCTCATACAAATCATTGATATAGATTGTGAATAGCTGGGGCCCAAGCCCCGATCCTTGCGGTACCCCACTAGTCACAGCCTGCCATCCTGAAAAAGATCCGTTTATCCCTACTCTTTGTTTTCTGTCTGTTAACCAGTTCTCAATCCATGCTAGTATATTACCCCCAATTCCATGTGCTCTAATTTTGTTCACCAACCTCTTGTGTGGGACCTTATCGAAGGCCTTCTGAAAATCCAGATACACCACATCTACCGGTTCCCCTTTGTCTACTGCACTAGTTACATCCTCAAAGAACTCCAATAGGTTTGTCAAACAGGATTTCCCTTTCATAAATCCAGGTTGACTCTGCCCAATCTTACTATTAGTTTCTAAGTGCCCAGTTGTTGCATCCTTTATAATAGATTCCAGCATTTTCCCAACTACTGATGTGAGGCTAACAGGTCTGTAGTTCCCCGTTTTCTCTCTCCCTCCTTTCTTAAATAGCGGGGTTACATTTGCTATCCTCCAATCTGCAGGAACCGTTCCAGAAGCTATAGAATTTTGGAAGATGACAACCAATGCGTCCACTATCCCAATGGCCACCTCTTTCAAAACCTTAGGATGTAGGTCATCCGGTCCTTGGGATTTATCGACTTTTAGTCCCATTAATTTTGCTAGTACTGTTTTTTTACTAATAGTAATTTCTTTAAGTCCCTCATTCTCGCCACACCCTTGGTTTTCTCATATTTCTGGGAGGTTTTCTGTGTCTTCCTCCATGAAGACAGAAACAAAGTATTTATTTAATTTCTCTGCCATTTCCTCATTCCCCATTATAAATTCTCCCGTCTCTGACTGTAAAGGACCTACATTTACCTTCGCCAGTCTTTTCCTTTTCACATACCTATAGAAGCTTTTACAATCCGTTTTTATATTTCCGCTAGTTTGTGCTCATAATCCATTTTCCCTTTTATCAATTTCTTGGTCCCCCTTTGTTGATTTCTAAAAAGGTCCCAATCCTCAGGCTGACTGCTTTTTCTGGCTTAATACTAGCTTTCATTTCTTTTGTTAGCCATGGTTGGATCACTTTTCCTTTTGGGTTTTTATGCCCTAGAGGAATATATGTTTGTTGCAATTTATGCATTATTTCCTTGAATGTTAGCCATTGGATGTCCACCTTCATACCTTTTAGTGTCGTCTCCCAATCTACCATGGCCAACTTGTCCCTCATACCCTTGTAGTTTCCTCTGTTTAGATTGAAGACCTTAGTTTCAGATTGGACTACATCACTCTCAAACTTAATGTAAAATTCAATCATATTATGGTCACTTGTCCCTAAAGGTCCCTTTACCAAAAGATTATTGATTAGCCCTTTCTCATTACACAGTACCAGATCCAGAATAGCCTGTTCCCTGGTTGGTTCCTCCACATACTGATCCAGGAAACCATCTTGCATGCATTCCAAGAATTTGTCCTCCACACCATTAGTGGTAATTTGATTTGCCCAGTCAATATGTAGTATATAATTCCCTCAATCTGGAGAATAGAAGTACAGTGGATTCGCGCGCGATCTTCTCGAGTCTGTTCCAACTGAACGGTTTAAGTGGCCTGTTCTTATACACAAGCTTGGTTATTGTGAGAAGGATATGCTGCTCGGGTTAGATGAAGTAGGGCGGGAGGAGGCTCGTGTGGAGCATAAACACCAGCATGGACCTGTTGGGCCGAATGGCCTCTTTCTGTGCTGTACACTCGATGTCACACTCAGGAAATGGGATTGTTTGGACCTGTCTGATGACCTCCTCCTGAACCCCTGCTGAATGGCCTCGCCTCAGTGTGACAGCACTTTTAAATCTCTTCCCGTGGTCAGAACATTTTACAGAGTCTCAGTGGGAACTCGCAGCTCTCTAAATAGGTTGGACGCTCAGCGAACAGCGACTGTCCGGTGTGAACTCGCTGGTGTCCGAGCAGGCTGGACGACTGAGTTTATCCCTTCCTGCACTAGGAGCAGTACACATGGATTGGCGGGTAGCTAATGTTACCCCACTGTTCAAAAAGGGTGGTAGAGAGAAAACGGGGAATTACAGACCGGTAAGCCTGACATCGGTAGTGGGGAAAATGCTAGAGTCCATTATAAAGGATGTAATAGCAGAACAGTTGGAAAAAAGTGACCGGGTCGGACAAAGTCAACATGGATTTACAAAAGTTAAATCGTGCTTGACTAATCTACTGGAATTTTTTGAGGATGTAACTGGTAAAATAGATAAGGGAGAACCAGTGGATGTGGTGTATTTGGATTTTCAAAAGGCTTTCGATAAGGTCCCGCATAAGAGATTAGCGTGTAAAATTAAGGTACATGGGATTGGGAGCAAGGAATTTACTTGGATAGAGAACTGGTTGGCAGACAGAAAGCAAAGAGTTGGAATAAACGGGTCTTTTTCCGAGTGGCAGGCAGTGACTAGTGGGGTACCACAGGGATCGGTCCTTGGACCCCAGCTATTCACAATATATATTAATGATCTGGACCAGGGAACTAGATGTAATATCTCCAAGTTTGCAGACGACACAAAGCTGGGTGGGCGTGTGTGCTGTGAGGAGGATACTGAGAAACTCCAGTATGATTTGGACAGGTTGGGTGATTGGGCAGAAGCATGGCAGATGCACTATAACGTGGATAAATGCGAGGTTATCCACTTTGGTGTCAAAAACAGGAAGGCAAATTATTATCTGAATGGCAATAGATTGGGAGAAGGGGAAGTGCAATGAGACCTGGGCACCCTTGTGCACCAGTCGCTGAAAGTAAGCATGCAGGTGCAGCAGGCGGTTAAGAAGCCAAATGGTATGTTGGCCTTCGTAGCGAGAGGGTTTGAGTACAGGAACAAGGATGTCTTGCTGCAGTTGTACAGGGCCTTGGTGAGGCCACACCTTGAGTATTGTGTGCAGTTTTGGTCGCCTTATCTGAGGAAGGATGTTCTTGTCATGAAAGGAGTGCAGCGAAGATTCACCAGGCTGATACCTAGGATGGCAGGAATGACGTATGAGGAGAGATTGGGTCGATTGGGCTTATACTCGCTGGAGTTTAGAAGAATGAGAGGGGATCTCATTGAAACTTATAAAATTCTAACAGGACTAGACAGACTGGATACAGGAAGGATGTTCCCGATGGCCGGGGAGTCCAGAACCAGGGGTCACAGTCTAAGGATAAGGGGTAAGCCATTTAGGACAGAGATGAGGAAGAATTTCTTCACCCAGAGAGTGGTGAAGCTGTGGAATTCTCTACCACAGAAGGCAGTAGAGGCCAATTCATTAAATATATTCAAGAATGAGTTGGATATATTTCTTCAGGCTAAAGGGATCAAGGGATATGGAGAGGGTGCTGAGTTTGGATGATCAGCCATGATCTCATTGAATGGCGGAGCAGGCTCGAGGGGTCGAATGGCCTACTCCTGCTCCTATCTTCTATGTTTCTATGTCATGGAGGGAGTGCGGCGAAGATTCACCAGACTGATACCTGGGATGGCAGGAATGACGTATGAGGAGAGATTGGGTCGACTGGGCTTATACTCGCTGGAGTTTAGAAGAATGAGAGGGGATCTCATTGAAACGTATAAAATTCTAACAGGACTAGACAGACTAGATGCAGGAAGCATGTTCCCGATGGTCATGGATTCCAGAACCAGGGGTCGCATAGAAACATTGAAGATAGGAGCAGGAGTAGGCCATTCGGCCCCTCGATCCTGCTCCGCCATTCAATGAGATCATGGCTGATCATCCAAATTCAGTACCCTGTGTAGTGTATGTAACCGTTCTACCTTTAAGAGAACTATTTTATGTAACCGTCCACCTTTAAGAGAACTATTTTAGGTGTGGCACTACTTTATCCTGGCTGCTGTATACTGTAATACCGACGGTGACCACACCGGTATATAAGTGCTGTGGCAGAATTTATTGGGCAGATTCGCCCTGACCTTCGAATAGTAAAGTCCTGTTTAAGTTACTCTTGTAGTCTGTGTATTACTTCGCTATACAACCCACAGACTTTACAGTGGCGACGAGTTCGATCTTACCCTGTGGCAACAATACTTCTGAAGAAGTAAACGAGCGTCGAGAAGAGGCACCCGCCCTCGTCGTTTTGCTGAGAGAAAACTCGAGTCTGCAGACCAAGAAAGGAGGAAGATTTCAAACACGAAGTCTTCCATCAGCAACAGGCATGGATTGTCCCTTCTGCCACGGTGGTGAGTGAGCCGATCAACACGAGAAGCAAGTCGGCCACGGTGACTGTGAGTAAAGGGAAAATAGAAACAAATAAACGGAGGATAAGGGCGGTGCACTCGACCACGGTCGAGGGGGAAATGAGCCGGACAGAAGTCGGGCCCAGAGGCGCTGAGACGGGGCAGCGTGGAGCACGGAAGCCGCGGTACAAGCGGGCTGGGGAGCGTCGTGAGACGGCTAGACCGCGACGGCGAAAAAGGCCGGACAACTACCGCGACCACGAGGCGCTGCGACCGGGATCGTAATGCGCGGGAAGATATAAAAATAAATAAGCCACGGAGAACTCAGCCGCAGCCGGGGAGGAAAGCACCGGACTGCGAGAAGCTGGGAGGCGCGATTGGGGTGAAAAAGGCCAGACAGTGATTGAGGCCACGAAGCGCTGCGACCGGATCATAAGGCGCGGAGGCAATAAATAAATAATTAACAAAATAACCCGCGAAGAATCAGCCGCAGCCGGGGAGGAAAGGACCGGACTGCGGGAGGTCTGGGAGAGGCGTTTAAAGCCGCTGAGCGAGAGCCGAGCGAGCGGGAGAGATAGAGCCCGAGAGAGAGCGAGCGAGAGCCGCGCGAGCGGGAGAGACAGAGCCCGAGAGAGAGACCGAGCGAGGTTCCGGCCAGCGGCTTGCAGCAGCTGCCGTGAAGGACCAGGAGCTGGATCTGTCCGACGCCAACTGGTTGTCCCCAGCGCCGGTTGCCCCTGCCGAAAAGAAGGGGGGGGGGGGACAAGGAACGCGATCAGCTTTTCTAGCGCGCGCTTCAGAATAAACTGAAGCCGGCGCACAGGCTACAAACCCCGTAAACCAGCGGTTGTCGCCCGAGGGCAAAGCTTACCCCTCCCACCAGAGGAAGAAGTCAGGAGCGGGAAACCGCCATTTTGCCAGTAGGCGGGGAAGAAGACAAGCGCGGGAAACCACCATTTTTGGGAAAAAAAGAAAAAGTTAAAAAGTTAAAGAGAAATCCTGTTGTTTCACAGAAAGATAGTGAGAGATAGTGAAGATGCCTAAGCATGGTAACATCAACAACTTCGATGCCGAGGTGGAAGATTGGGCCACGTACGTAGAACGTATCGAGATATATTGTGAGGCCAATAAAATAGAAGATGATGATAAAGCTATAACCTTGCTAAACTCGATGGGCGCGAAGATGTACGGGTTATTGAAGCATCTTCTATCACCAGCTAAACCGGCGGATCAGACCTTCGCTAATATTGTTGCTGTTCTGAAGGATCACTTGAACCCCACACCGCTGATGTTGGCGGAACGATTCAAATTTTATGCGAGAATGCAACGGAAAGAGGAAAGCAACGCGGAATACTTGGTCGAACTGCGTAGATTAGCGAAATACTGCCAGTTTGGAGGAAATCTGACAGAGGCATTGCGAGACAAGTTCGTGTGCGGGTTGTCGAAGGAAGGAACGCAAAAGCGACTGCTCGAAGAGAACGGCCTTACACTTGATAGGGCTGTCCTTATTGCAGCATCGCACGAAGCCGCAGCGAAAGGAACTGCGGAAATGCAGCTAAAGGCAGCGGTACTCAGTGTGGATCAAATTACTTCGGGTACAACGAAATGTTATCGTTGTGGGAAGACAACACATGACCAGAACCAATGCTGGTTTAAAAACCAGGAATGTCGAAAATGTGGCAAACTGGGGCACATCGCTAAAGTATGCCGGTCAGGAAAGAAGACCAACAACCAAAAAAAGCCATCACCGGAAAAGTACAACAAAGTACACAAGGTGGCTGAGAAGAGTTCAGACGAACAGAATTCGGATTCAGACCCAAACGGCCAGGAACTGGGTAGTCTGAGAATTCACAATGTGAGTAAGGAAGCTGACCTACAAACTATCTGGGTCATGCTAAAAATAGCCGGAGTCCAAGTAAAAATGGAGTTGGACACTGGATCAGCCCTATCAGTCATAAATCGAAGGGATTACAACCGGCTATTCTCACATATACCCTTGAGAGATACCAAGTTCGTATTGCAGACATACATGGGGCATAAAGTATACCCCATGGGAAAGATAAGAGTCAAGGTGAGAGACAGGGGCAAAGAACACCCCGGAATGGACTTATACGTTCTACCTGAGGGAGGACCACCACTTCTAGGACGGGAGTGGATCAAGAAAATAGACATGGAATGGCACTACCTCAAAGCAATAACGAGTGAGGACTCGGTGCAGACAATCAGCTCAGACTCTGAAACGGATGACGATAAGACCAGCCCAAGCATGAAAGACAAGTCTAAAATGAACTTGCTGACTAAGGTTGGTAGAACGAATGCGTACATAAAGGCTTATGCTCCAGAGGAGAACAAAGTTTCAGAACAGAATTCCTCTGAACAACAACAACATAGCTTGACAGAGAATTCTGAGTCTGTTCAAGTTACAGACATATATATTACTGAGGAACATCGAGCTCGAACGCAAACTTATTTCAGATTACGACAGCAATTAGAACAATTGAATTGCCGTCTCGAGCAAGAGATGAAAGCAATGAAAAAGTTCTATGATACCGAATGGGAGAATCTGGAAAGACAACAGAAGCAGCTGGGGAAGAAAAGGGAGCAGGAGCACACAAACCGTCTGCACGAGGAGGCCAAACGAATCAAAGCTGATTCGGCTTCTGAAGGGGCGTGCTCCAATCCGGTGGAACAAGATGTGCCGCAACTGAAGGCGCTTGTTAGCAGGTTGCAGGCAGAAAAAGCTGAGTTGGTCGACATGACTTCCGAGCTCCTACTGAAGTTGGGTGCAGCATCACCGGACGATTCATTAGTGGAAATTCGAATGATGGGGGCTGCGGATGATGGCGAAGTAGAAGCAGCAAAGGAGCCCCAGGACAAGGTTCTAAACAGCCCTGTAGTTAATGGAAAAGGGATGATGGCAGAAGAGTTAACAGTCAGCCAACTCATTCATATGCTGAGGGATAAAACTCTAAAATGGGAAAAACTTAAATGCGAGCCTCAATCTTCAAAGGGAAGGGAGCTCTCAAAAGTCATTGGAAGAGCTGAGGTGGCAACCCAGACTGAGAAGTCTGCAGCAGAACAGCCCTTGGATGCCAAAAGTACGCTGACGCACGGCAATGCAGAACAGAATACTGAAACAGCTACTTCAGTAGAGGGATTGAATAGTCCGATCAATCAATCTCCGAATGAAGTTGAAGTATTGAAATCACAAATGATGTCATTAGTAAAAGACTTGCAGGAAGCCCAGGAAAAGCGGGATGAAGCTGAACACATGAAGAAGTCTCTTCAGGAAAGATGTCAGGATTTGGAACAAAAGTTGGCTAACATCCAGCTGGGTAGGGAGGAAATAGAAGACCCTCCCGCTGGCTTAGCTCAGGACGACACCGAATATGACCATGACCTGTTGAGCGACACCGAATATTACGAGGACCTGTTCTGCCCAGCTTGTGATGAAAACTCCCAAAGTGCAGAAACCTTGATGAATCACAAAAAGTCTAAGGAACATCGGGAGATGGTGGCGCTACTACGGGAGGAACTGTGCAGGCAGCTGGCAGCTGACAGTGGAGCCCAGAGAGTCTCCAAGAAGCAGAAAAGGAAAAGACGAAGCAGAAAATAATGACCATCTGAACCATTATCACCTCTACCAGACCACGCACGTGCTCCCTCTGAATGGAGCCAAATCAGTTGGAAGTAGAAAAACTTCCCAAGGAATCCAGTGGTTTTTAAAAGTCAACAATGCTGGTTCAGGAGTGACGGAAGTTCAAGCTGTTAAGTTTAGGGAAGGACTATTGGATGAGTCACTCCAGCAACGTGAACCGACTACACCACCGGGAACTGCTACACCACGGAGGCATTGTCCGGACTGAGTTAAGAAGCACAGGAGACGCCTCCACAGAGACTAAATCTGTGAACTGTTTTCCACAGAGACTGAAATTGTGAACTGTTTTCCACAGAGACTATATCTGTGAATTGTTTTACATGAAGTTGAATACATGTATGTTTAATGGAGAATAAGTATGTTGGAAGCTAAAAAAGGAGGATTGTAGTGTATGTAACCGTTCTACCTTTAAGAGAACTATTTTATGTAACCGTCCACCTTTAAGAGAACTATTTTAGGTGTGGCACTACTTTATCCTGGCTGCTGTATACTGTAATACCGACGGTGACCACACCGGTATATAAGTGCTGTGGCAGAATTTATTGGGCAGATTCGCCCTGACCTTCGAATAGTAAAGTCCTGTTTAAGTTACTCTTGTAGTCTGTGTATTACTTCGCTATACAACCCACAGACTTTACACCCTGTCCCTGTCTTCTCCCTATATCCCTTGATCCTTTTAGCCTTAAGAAATATATCTAACTCCTTCTTGAATACATTTAATGAATTGGCCTCAACTGCCTTGTGTGGTAGAGAATTCCACAGGTTCACCACTCTCTGGGTGAAGAAATTCCTCCTCATCTCAAAGTCTAAGGATCAGGGGTAAGCCATTTAGGACAGAGGCCATAGGCAGTAGGCCAATTCATTAAATATATTCAAGAAGGAGTTGGATATATTTCTTAAGGCTAAAGGGATCAAGGGATATGGAGAGAAGGCAGGAACAGGGTACTGAATTTGGATGATCAGCCATGATCTCATTGAATGGCGGAGCAGGCTCGAGAGGCCGAATGGCCGACTCCTGCTCCTATCTTCTATGTTTCTTCTTTGTTTAATCTGAAGAACATATGAGAGAGGGGGAGTGAGTCCCTTTAAATGTGGAGGGGGTGGGTGTCCCTTTAAATGTGGAGGGGGTGGGTGTTCCTTTAAATGTGGGGGTGGTGGTATCCCTTTAAATGTGGAGAGGCGGGGCCGCGCATGCTCATTCGGCCCCTCTCCACGCCACGAGGCAGCCAGTGCGCCTGCGCGGGGCCTCCGGGGAGCAGCCGGAAGGCCGGGCCCGGGGAAGAGGCGGAATCAGCGGCCGGGGTAAAGTGTTGGGGAATCGATTTAAATCGAGGTGAGGGGGGGGAGCGGAGAGCGAGATTATAAACTAAAATACAAGAAAAACCAAACCTGAGAGTCGGGCGGGCGGGACCTCCGCGGACGCCGAACGGAGCGGTTTGACCGCGCGGGATGGCGGAGTGACTGACGGGAGCGCTGACCAATAGGAAAAGGGCTGAGGTGGGAGGCCTGAACTGGGCGGCCTGGTCCTCCAACCAATGGCGGCGCGGCTAGGGGGCGGAACCTTCCTGCCCGGCGCTGAGGCTGGGGCCCGATTGTGACGTCATCACAGGAAGAGGCCCAATCAGGTGGATGGAGGCCCGACCCGAGCCTGTGACTGATGGGAGCTCTGACCAATAGGAAGAGGGCTGAGCTGGGAGGACTGAACTGGGCGGCCTGGTCCTCCAACCAATGGCGGCGCGGCAAGGGGGCGGGGCCTCTTCTCCAGCTCAGGTGCGCTGGGGCCGATTGTGACGCGCTGTCCCCAGGTGAGAGCAGCTCAGTCAGCACAGAGCTGGGGCTGGAATCTGGGAGAGGGGCCGCAGGCAGCGGGCCTGGCAAAGGGGCACAAGCTTCACAATACAAGCTGCTTTCAAATGCACAATTGTTTCCTACACACAGCCTGGGTCACTCTGCAAAAAAAACTGTTTAACAATTCAGATTAGATTTATTTGCCATATGTAACAAGTACAATGGAATGCTTGTTCCCCGTAGGGACACGTCAGCTATACAAACAGCGCCGCGTTCAGAGTCAATACAATGGCTTCCCGTGGGAGCACGATGTCCCTCAGCCGCTCCGTCCTCCTCTTCACCGCGGCCTCCTCCTCACTGTTGCCGGCTCCACATGTGGTGGCCTGCTTCTCCCGCTCTGGCCACCATGCCCGGCTCCCCTCCTCCCATCCGGACTGCGAGTTACCCCAAATGGAGCTGCCGGCCGACGTGCTGCAGCTTGTCGTTGAGTCTGCTGCTGTTGCTCGTTGCGCTGCGCTCCTCTGCCCGACTCGCCGAACACATCGTCGGGATGTGAATGCTCCAATGCGGCCTCCTCTTCACCGTCGCCGGCTCCACGCTCCACGGCCCGGGCCCTACTTCTCCCTCTCCCGGGTCGGCCTATGGCCACCATGCTCGGCTCCCCTCCTCCCAGTCGGAATTCCTTACCGCCGAGGAGCTGCCGGCCGATGTGCTCCAGCGGCTCGGCTTGGCTGCTGCTGTTGCTCACTGCGCTGCGCTGCCTCTGCCCAACTCGCCAAGCACCTCGCTCCGGTTGCGGGAGCGAGTGGCGAGAGCTGGCCACCCGAAACAGGGAGAGCGATCTCAGCACCGGACCATCACGGCCGCCATCTTGAAATTCATCATAACTCCCCTGCTTTAGGAGAGGGGTAGAGTGCAATAAGCAAGGAAGTTATGACGAAACTGTGTAAAAGACTGGAGTCAGCTGTGGCTCAGTGGATAGCAGAGTCAGAAGGTTGTGGGTTCAAATCCCGTTCCATGGACTTGAGCATATAAAGCGAGGCTGACACTCCAGTGCGGTGCTGAGGGAGCGCCGCACTGTCGGAGGGGCGGTACTGAGGGAGCGCTGCACTGTCGGAAGGGCAGTATTGACGGAGCGCCGCACTGTCGGAGGGTCAGTGCTGAGGGAGCGCCGCACTGTGGGAGGGGCAGTACTGAGGGAGCGGCGCACTGTCAGAGGGGGCAGTACTGAGGGAGCGCTGCACTGTCGGAAGGGCAGTATTGACGGAGCGCCGCACTGTCGGAGGGGCAGTGCTGAGGGAGCGCTGCACTGTCGGAGGGGCAGTACTGAGGGAGCGCCGCACTGTCGGAGGGGCAGTACTGAGGGAGCGCCGCACTGTCGGAGGGGCAGTACTGAGGGGGGGCAGTACTGAGGGAGCGCCGCACTGTCGGAGGGGCGGTACTGAGGGAGCGCCGCACTGTTGGAGGGGCGGTACTGAGGGAGCGCTGCACTGTCGGAAGGGCAGTATTGACGGAGCGCCGCACTGTCGGAGGGGGAATACTGAGGGAGCGCGGCACTGTCGGAGGGGCAGTGCTGAGGGAGCGCTGCACTGTCGGAGGGGCAGTACTGAGGGAGCGCCGCACTGTCGGAGGGGCAGTGCTCAGGGAGCGCCGCACTGTCGGAGGGGCAGTGCTCAGGGAGCGCCGCACTGTCGGAGGGGCAGTACTGAGGGAGCACTGCACTGTCGGAGGGGCAGTACTGAGGGAGCGCCGCACTGTCGGAGGGGCAGTACTGAGGGAGCGCCACACTGTCGGAGGGGCAGTGCTGAGGGAGCTCCGCACTGTCGGAGGGGCAGTACTGAGGGAGCACCGCACTGTCGGAGGGGCGGTGCTGAGGGAGCGCCACACTGTCGGAGGGGCAGTACTGAGGGAGAGCCGCATTGTCGGAGGGGCGGTGCTGAGGGAGCGCTGCACTGTCGGAGGGGCAGTACTGAGGGAGCGCTGCTCCATCGGAGGGGCAGTGCTCAGGGAGTGCTGCGGGAGCGCCGCACTGTCGGGGGAAGCAATGCTGTGGGAGTGCCGCATTGTCGGAGGGGCAGTAATGAAGGAGTGCTGCAGTGTTGGAGGCGCCATCCTATGGATGAGACATTAAACCGAGGGCCCCGTCTGCCCCCTCAGGTGGATGTAAAAGATCCCGTGGTGCTATTTCGAAGAAGTTATCCCTGGTGTTTTGAGCCCAATATTTATCCCTCAATCAACATGACGAAAAAGCAGATTATCTGGCCATTATCACATTGCTGTTTGTGGGAGCTTGCTGTGCGCAAATTGGCTGCCGCGTTTCCCACATTACAACAGTGAATACACTTCAAAAGTACTTCATTGGCTGTAAAGCGCTTTGGGACGTCCGGTGGTCGTGAAAGGCAGTTAAGAAGGCAAATGGTATGCTGGCCTTCATTACCAGAGGATTTGAGTACAGGAGTAAAGAAGTCTTACTCCAATTATATCTTCTTCTTCTTAGGCAGTCCCTCGGAACCGAGGATGACTTGCTTCCACATTAAAAATGAGTTCTCAGGTGTAAGGGTAAACCAGGAGAGCTTCTTCTCCCCGAGACGGAACCTCTGATATAAAAGGGTCGACTGGATCCATGTTTATCTGTAATTTAAAGAGAGGTCGGGTCGTCTTCCGAGCTCTTTCCCCGAGAGGAGAGGGTAGAATGGGGGTCTTTAGTGTTAAATGGTTTCACCTGGGTCCATTGCTTCCGTCGCATACCCGTCAGTTCTTGTAGACAAACACACGTATCACTTGTCATTAATACAGTACATGGCCCCATCCAACAGGCCCCATTCCCTTTCTTCCGTTAACTTGCGTCATTACTTGTTGATCTATTCTGGGCAACTCGTCTGGTTTAAGTCCAGCATTCTGCCTTTCTAGATCTTTAATCTGTTGTTGTTTCCTCACTTCTTTATTTACTGCTTGTACCTCCTGATTTAGTTGTACTAAGTATCGCCTTTATCTTGTACTGGTCCTGGTTCTTCCACCCCTCCAGCCAAATCCTCCGATAGTCTCATAGCTCGTCCTGTCATTAATTCATAGGGGGTCAGTCCGGTCGTTCGTCCTGGGGTGGCTCGCAGCCTCATTAGTATGCTGGGTAATAATTCCGACCATCCCTTCCCTGTTTCTTGGATGGCTTTTGTCAGTGCGTTTTTCAGTGTCCTATTCATTCTTTCTACCATCCCCGAGCTCTGGGGGTGATATGGTTTGTGATATTTTTGTGTCACATATAGCAGCTTACAGATTTCTTTCATTATTTGCCGGTGAAATGAGTGCCGTTGTCTGAGTCAATTTGCAGAGGCACTCCCCAACGGGGTATAACCTCGGTAGCCAATATTAGTGCAACTGTTTTTGCAGAGCAGTCTCGGGTGGCAAAGGCTTCCACCCACCTGGTAAATTGGTCAATTATTACCAGGCAATATTTCTTCCCCCGGTCCTGCGCTAAGGGGCCGGTAAAGTCAATTTGTAAGTTTTCCCAGGGTCCTTGGGGCCTGGGTTGGTTTGCTACTCTAACTCGACATCTCTGTCCTACATTATTCTTGCGCATATTATACAGCGGTGGCAATATTTCGCTACTTCCCGACCCATCTTTGGCCACCACCAGTACTGTGTCAGTAGGTGCAACATGTTACTTCTGCCAGTATGTGTTACACCATGGTATAGCGCCATCAGTTGTTGTCGACAACATTCCGGTGCCACCACCTGGTTACGTGGGCCCCATTTCCAAATTCCATCTTGTAATTGCGCGCCAGCTTGTCTCCATTTCTCTTTTTGCTCTTTACTAGTATTTTCTTGTAGCTCCATTATATTCACTTCCTGTACCCCACTGACTATCATGACCATATTTATTTCGTTTTTGAACGCGTCCTCTGGTTGCATGTCTTCCGCAGCTAGTTTCGCGACTAGATCTGCATACCTATTCCCTATAGGGGCCTGGTCCTGGGGTTCATAGAAACATAGAAGATAGGAGCAGGAGTAGGCCATTCGGCCCCTCGAGCCTGCTCCGCCATTCAATGAGACCATGGCTGTTCATCCAAACTCAGTACCCTGTCCCTGCCTTCTCCCCATTTTCCTTGATCCCTTTAGCCTTAAGAAATATATCCAACTCCTTCTTGAATATATTTAATGAATTGGCCTCCACTGCCTTCTGTGGTAGAGAATTCCACAGGTTTACCACTCTCTGGGTGAAGAAATTCCTCCTCATCTCTGTCCTAAATGGCTTACCCCTTATCCTTAGACTGTGATCACTGGTTCTGGACTCCCCGACCATCGAGAACATCCTTCCTGCATCTAGTCTGTCCAGTCCTGTTAGAATTTTATAAGCTTCAATGAGATCCCCTCTCATTCTTCTGAACTCCAGTGAGTATAAGCCCAATCGACACAATCTCTCCTCATACGTCATTTCTGCCATCCCAGGTATCAGCCTGGTGAATCTTCGCTACACTCCCTCCATGGCAAGAACATCCTTCCTCAGATAAGGCGACCAAAACTGCACACTATACTCAAGGTGCGGTCTCACCAAGGCCCTGTACAACTGCAGCAAGACATCCTTGTTCCTGTACTCGAACCCTCTCGCTACGAAGGCCATCATACCATTTGCCTTCTTACATCTAGTTCCCTTGTCCAGATCATTTATCTATATTGTGAATAGCTGGGGTCCAAGGACCGATCCTTGCGGTACCCCACTAGTCATTGCCTGCCACTCGGAAAAAGACCCGTTTATTCCAACTCTTTGCTTCCTGTCTGCCAACCAGTTCTCTATCCAAGTCAATACCTTGCCCCCAATCCAATGTGCCTTAACTTTACACGCTAATCTCTTATGCGGGACCTTATCGAAAGCCTTCTGAAAGTCCAAATACACCACATCCACTGGTTCTCCCTTATTTATTTTACCAGTTACATCCTCAAAAAATTCCAGTAGATTAGTCAAGCGTGATTTACCTTTAGTAAATCCATGTTGACTTTGTCCGATCCGGTCACTGTTTTCCAAGTGTTCTGCTATTACATCTTTTATAATGGACGCTCGCATTTTCCCCACTACCGATGTCAGGCTTACCGGTCTGTAATTCCCTGTTTTCTCTCTACCACCTTTTTTGAACAGTGGGGTAACATTAGCTACCCTCCAATCCATGGTACTGTTCCAGAGTCTATTGAATTTTGGAAGATGACCAGCAATGCATCTACTATTTCTGGGGCCACTTCCTTAAGTACCCTAGGATGTAGATTATCAGGCCCTGGGGATTTATCGGCCTTCAATCCCGTCAATTTCTCTAACACCATTTCCCTAGAAATACTGATTTCTATCAGGGTTTAATGAAAGGGAGGAACTATGTTCCCTGACATCTCTGGGAGGTTATTTGTGTCCTCCTTTGTGAAGACAGAACCAAAGTATGTATTTAATTGGTCTGCCATTTCTTTGTTCCCCATTATAAATTCCCCTGATTCTGACTGCAAGGGACCTACGCTTGACTTCACCAATCTTTTTCTCTTCACATATCTATAAAAGCTTTTACAGTCAGTTTTTATGTTCCCTGCCAGCTTACTCTCATTCTCTCTTTCCCCCTCTTAATTAATCCCTTTGTTCCCCTTTGTTGAATCCTGAACTGCTCCCAATCCTCAGGTTTACTGCATTTTCTGGCCAATTTATATGTCTGCTCCTTGGATCTTATGCTATCTCTAATTTCCCTTGTTAGCCATGGTTGAGTCACCTTTTTTGTTTTAATTTTATGCCAAACTGGGATGAACAAATTCTGTAGTTCATCCATGCGATCTTTGAATGTTTCCCATTGCCTATCCACCGTCAACCCTTTGAGTGACATTCCCCAATCAATCCTACCCAACTCGTGAAGAAGGATCAAGAAGGAGTTAGATATATTTCTTAAGGCTAACGGGATCAAGGAATATGGGGAGAAGGCAGGGACAGGGTACTGAGTTTGGATGATCAGCCATGATCTCATTGAATGGTGGAGCAGGCTCGAGGGGCTGAATGGCCTACTCCTGCTCCTATCTTCTATGTTTCTATGCTTCTAAAATTGTGCTAGTTGCCCATGCGCTGAGTGTATCTGAGCATTGCTCCAATGGGCGCCGCGCGGCTCAATCCAGTGTCTGAAATCACAGGAATCAACTTTCATTGATTTTCTCCTCCTCCTCCTATTGCTTGCTCTAAATATATCTCTGCGCTCCTCAGCCGGCCGAGACAATGGCGGTGGCTGTTACCCAGAACGCTTCACGGGGTAGAATAGGCCCCATCAATGCTGCAGGGGCCTTGTGTGCAGGCGCGGTGTGGGGGCAGGGCGGGTCCCGCGCGTGCGCAGTCAGTGCCACCAGTCGGGTGAAGAGGAGATTCTGGAGCGGGGAGGCGGAGGGGCGCAGGGGAGCAATCGAACCGGCGGGGAGGCTTTATAAACACCCGGTGTAGGCTTCAAGTCCCCGAATAAGAACTTACGGGCCCCGCGTTTGCCCCAAGCGGGGCAGCGGCTGCGGGACTTTCTCCCGGTGACAGGCCCGGCTCAACGGCCACCATCTTGAGAGGCCGAGTGTGCAGCGGGGCGCATGCGCGGCCCCCTTGGGCCAGGGAGCAGGAGGAGTGAATGTTGTCAATTTCTGTCCTGGACTCTCAGTGATGGCTTTTGTAAACTCCTTTCACCGGCTGTGAGAAGGGCAGGATTGACGGACGGGGAAACTCAAACCAAACTTCACATCAAGATCTCAGAGAGTCACTCCATTCATCAGGACCTGAAATTCATCGGCCTTTTGAGTGTGGAAGGAGAAATGTTTGGGAGATAAGTAGCACGGAGTCCAGTTCTACGGAGTGCTGCGTCTACAGAGTACTTAACTCGGGAATTGGGTGAGTGAGGGAATTCGATGAGGTGGGGGTAAGAGGGGCTGCTTGATACGTGAAAAAATATAAACAACTAGGGTTTAATTCGGACTGTGGGCTAAGTTACAGTAAAGATCTAAAGCATATAACTAAATTTAATAAATTAAACAAGGTTATTACCTAGATTAAAACTATTAATAGACAATTGGTTATTTCAAAACTTGAAAACCTAATTAGTTAAATAAAATACAATAGAGATGGCCGGGCAGGTGATGTGTTGCAGCTGTAGCATGTGGGAGCTGGTGGACCCCAGTGTGATCCACAGCAACCACATAGAGTCATAGAGGCACAGAAGGAGGCCATTCGGCCCATTGAGTCCGAGCCGGCTCTCTGTAGAACAATCCAGTCAGTCCCATTCCCCCGCTCTATCCCCGTAGCCCTGCAAGTTTATTTCCCCCAAGTGTCTATCCAGTCTCCCCTTGAAAACATTGAGTGTCTCCGCTTCCACCACTTCCGTCGGCAGCGAGTTCCAGGTCCTCACCACCCGCTGCGTAAAAAAGTTTTCCCTCACATCCCCCCTGAATTTCTTGCCCAAAACCTTAAATCTGTGTCCCCTAGTCCTTGTACCATCAACTAGTGGGAACAGCCTTTCCCCGTCCAGCCTATCCAAACCCGTCATAATCTTGTACACCTCTGTCAAATCACCCCTCAACCTCCTTTGCCCTAATGAAAACAAATCCAGCTTCTCCAACCTGTCCTTGGAGCTAAGATCCCTCATCCCCGGAACCATTCTGGTAAATCTCCTCTGCACCCTCTCAAGGGCCTTCACATCCTTCCTAAAGTGTGGTGACCAGAAGTGTCTGCAACTCGAGGAACTTCGGCTCAGAGTTAGAGTCATAGAGTTATACAGCACAGAAAGAGGCCCTTCGGCCCATCGTGTCCGCGCCGGCCATCAAGCCCTGTCTATTCTAATCCCATTTTCCAGCACTGGGTCCGTAGCCTTGTATGCTATGGCGCTTCAAGTGCTCATCTAAATGCTTCTTGAATGTTGTGAGGGTTCCTGCCTCTACCACCCTTTCAGGCAGTGAGTTCCAGATTCCAACCACCCTCTGGGTGAAAAAGTTTTTCCTCAAATCCCCTCTAAACCTCCTGCCCCTTACCTTGAAACTATGCCCCCTGGTTATTGACCCCCCTACTAAGGGGAAAAGTTCCTTTCTATCTACCCTATCTATGCCCCTCATAATTTTGTACACCTCAATCAGGTCCCCCCTCCGCCTTCTCTGCTCCAAGGAAAACAACCCCAGCCTGTCCAGTCTCTCTTCATAGCTGAAGCGCTCCAGCCCAGGTAACATCCTGGTGAATCTCCTCTGCACCCTCTCCAATGCAATCACATCCTTCCCATAGTGTGGCGACCAGAACTGCACACAGTATTCCAGCTGTGGCCTAACTAGCGTTTTGTACACCTCCATCATAACCTCCCTGCTCTTATATTCTATGCCTTGGCAAATGAAGGCAAGTATCCCATATGCCTTTTTAACCACCTTATCTACCTGTCCTGCTGCCTTCAGGGATCTATGTACATGCACACCAAGGTCCCTCTGATCCTCTGTCCTTCCTGGGGTCCTACCATTCATTGTGTATTCCCTTGCCTTGTTAGTCCTCCCAAAATGCATCACCTCACACTTTTCAGGGTTAAATTCCATTTGCCACTGTTCTGCCCATCTGACCAACCCGTCTATATCGTCCTGTAGCCTGAGGCTTCACTCCACCAGTTTTCGTGTCATCTGCGAACTTACTGATCATACCTCCTACATTCATATCTAAACCATTAATGTACACGACAAACAGCAAAGGACCCAGCACCGATCCCTGCGGTACACCACTGGACACAGGCTTCCAGTCACAAAAACAACCTTCGACCATCACCCTCTGCCTCCTGCCACTAAGCCAATTTTGGATCCAATGTGCCAAATTGCCCTGGATCCCATGGGCTCTTACCTTCTTGACCAATCTCCCATGTGGGACTTTGTCAAAAGCCTTACTGAAGTCCATGTAGACCACATCAACTGCACTACCCTGATCCACACACCTAGTCACCCCCTCTCAAAATTCAATCAAATTGGTTAGACATGATCTCCCCCTGACAAAGCCATGCTGACTATCCTTGATTAATCCTTGCCTCTCCAAGTGGAGACTAATTCTGTCCCTCAGAATTTTTTCCAATAATTTCCCTACCACTGATGTTAGGCTCACTGGCCTGTAATTCCCTGGTTTATCCCTACTACCCTTGTTGAATAATGGTACTACGTTAGCTGTTCTCCAGTCCTCCAGCACCTCCCCTGTGGCCAGAGAGGTTCTGAAAATTTGTGTCAGAGCCCCTGCAATCTCCTCCCTTGCCTCACACAGCAGGCTGTGATACATCTCATCTGGGCCTGGGGATTTATCCACTTTTAAGCCTGCTAAAACTGCTAATACCTACTCCCTCTCAATGCTAATTTGTTCAAGTATATCACAATCCCCCTGCCCGATTTCTATGCCTGCATCGTCCTTCTCTATAGTGAACACAGATGCAAAATATTCATTTAAAACCTCACCCACATCTTCCGGCTCTACACACAGTTTGCCACTTTGGTCCCTAATGGGCTCTACTCTTTCCCTGGTTATTCTCTTGCCCTTAATATACTAATAAAACACCTTGGGATTTTCCTTTATTTTGCCCGCCAGTGTTATTTCATGCCCCCTCTTCGCTCTCCTAATTTATTTTTTAAGTATCCCCCTGCACTTTCTATGCTCCTCTTGGGCTTCCACTGTTTTCAGTCCTTTGTATCTGCCAAAAGCCCCCCTTTTTTTCCTAAACCATTCTTGTATATCTCTTGACATCCAAGGTTCCCTGGGCTTGTTGGTCCCACCCTTGACCTTTACGGGAACATGTTGCCATTGTACTCTCTCTATTTCCTTTCTGAAAGATTCCCACTGCTCTGATGTGGATTTTCCTACAAGTAGCTGATCCCAGTCCATTTTGACCAGATCCTGCCTTATATTAAAATCGGCCTTCCTCCAATTTAGAACCTTTATTTCCGGTCCATCTTTGATCTTTTCCATGACTACCTTAAATCTCACTGAATTATGGTCACTGTCACCAAAGTGCTCACCTACTAACACTTCCACCACTTGCCCGGCTACATTCCCTCGAATTAGGTCCAGTACCGCCCCCTCTCTCTTGCAGGACTTTCTACATGCTGGCTCAAAAAGCTCTCTTGGATGCACTTTAAGAATTCTGCACCCTCTAAGCCTTTCACACTCTGACTATCCCAGTTAATATTGGGGAAGTTGAAATCCTACCCTATTATTACCCTATTATTTGCACACTTCTCTGAGATTTGCCTACATATCTGTTCCTCTATCTCCCCCTGACTGTTTGGGAGCCTATAGTACACTCCCAGCAAAGTGCTTGCCCCCTTTTTGTTTTTAAGTTCTACCCATATGGCCTCATTAGAGGAACCTGTTAATATATCATCCCTCCTTACAGCAGTAATTGACTCCTTAATTAATATTGCGACATCCCCTCCTCTTTTACCTCCCCCTCTGTCTCGCCTGAAGATTCTGTACCCTGGAATATTGAGCTGCCAGTCTTGCCCCTCCCTCAACCATGTCTCAGTGATAGCAACAATATCATACTTCCATGTGTTCATCAACACCTTCAGTTCATCCACCTTATTCACAAGACTTGCATTAAAATAAATGCCATCCAGCCTTGCCGTACTCCCTTGTGCCGTTACATATTTGCTCTGCCTTCCAAGCTGACTTGTTTTCTCCTCTATATTTGGCTGTACATCACCCCCTATTATAGCTCCACTCTGTATCCCATCCCCCTGCCAAGTTAGTTTAAACCCCCCCCCCCCCAACAGTGCTAGCAAACCTCCCCGCAAGGATATTTGTCCCGTTCTGGTTCAGGTACAACCCGTCGGACTTGCACAAGTCCCACCTTCCCCAGAAGCAGGCCCAGTGATCCAGGAAACTAAAGCCCTCCCTCCTGCACCAACTCTTTAGCCACGCATTCATCTGCTCTATCCTCCTATTCCTATATTCACTAGCACGTGGCACCGGGAGTAATCCAGAGATTACAACCTTTGAGGTCCTGCTCTTTGATCTGCTACCTAGCTCCCTAATTTCTTGCTGCAGGACCTCATCCCTCTTCCTACCCATGGCGTTGGTCCCAATGTGAACCACGACCTCTGCCTGTTCACCCTCCCCCTTCAGAATGCCCTGTAGCCGTTCAGTGACATCCTTGACCCTGGCACCAGGGAGGCAACAAACCATCCTGGAGTCACGTCTACGGCCACAGAAACCAGGGGACACAGTCTAAAGATAAGGGGTAAGCCATTTAGGACTGAAATGAGGAGGAATTTCTTCACCCAGAGGGTGGTGAACCTGTGGAATTCTCTACCACAGAAGGCAGTGGAGGCCAATTCATTAAATATATTCAAGAAGGAGTTGGATATATTTCTTAAGGCTAAAGGGATCAAGGGATATGGGGAGAAGGCAGGGACCGGGTACTGAATTTGGATGATCAGCCATGATCTCATTAAATGGCGGAGCAGGCTCGAGGGGCTGAATGGCCGACTCCTGCTCCTATCTTCTATGTTTCTAAAATAGACTTTGCTTGCTTTGCTGACTCAGCAAACCTTATTTGCTTTGCTGTTTTTTGGCTGACTAAATAAAAGTTTTTTTTTGGCTGCATGCAGGTATTTAATTGAGTTAGTTCAGTCTTGCTGTCAGTCCTGGCCCTGGTCCCGCCCCTTCCTGCACCTCATTGGCTGACACCGCTGTCAATCGACACCACGAGGGGGAAGGGTGGGTGATTGACAGGTGACGATTGATAGAAGCGCCTGCCCGCGCTGTGATTGGTGCAGGGGAAGGCAAGTGGGCGTGTCCGGCCCTCGGGCCCACGTGGGGGAGTCAAAGGCTGGCTGGAACGCATGCGCAGCCCGCCTCGCACCGTTGGGAAGCTTTTCAAATTTTTTTTTTGCGAAACAAATTGAAAACACTTATTAATTCCCCCAACCTCCTCCCCTCTAAAGTGCGATTATTATTTTTGTTTTTCCTCATTTGTGTGGGGTGTCTTTTTTCACCTTGCGATGGCGTGCGCCGATCCAACCGACCCCTGGGCGTTGCGTGCTGGCGTCACCGCGTAATCGGAGGGGTGTTTTGATTGACGCGAGGCGCCCACCAATCAGGAGCGCGGTAAACGCTGAGAGGACCTGGCGTGCTGACGGTCCTCCAACCAATGGCGGCGCGGGAGGGAGGGGGGCGGGACCTTGGTGGGCTGCAGGCCGCTTTCCTGCTTTCATTGTCTGCAGGAGCTGTTAAAGGGGAGGGGGTGGAAAAAAACCCAGCTTGTGAGTGTTTATTCCTTTGCATTACCTTTATTGCAAGGCTATTCATCAACTGCATTCATTTAAAAATAAGTGAACCTTTTCTCTTTTCGACTTTTATCCAGAACAGAGCCCTGGTGCTGTGAACATTTTGGTGGGGCCACTTTTAAAGGGACAAAGACCAGCATTCTTCCTCCTCTCTCTCGTGAGTATTTGTGGTGGGTGAGAGGGTGGGGGAGGGGGTGAGTCAAAGGGGACTGCGGCCCCTTTTCCAAAAAACAATTGCTTGGCCATTTAAAGGGGAATGGGTGCCCCCCAGGTATTTGAAGGGGCAGTGCCTTGTTTTGTTTTACACACTTTGTATAAAAATAATAAATTGCAGGACAACAGAGTATTACAGTTTAGCTCTTATTAAGCATTATGTCTGTAATCTTACTCATAGCGGCACCAGTGGGGAAAAGCCTGGCATTAGGACCCCTAGCCTGGGTCTTCAAAACAATAGTAGTCCTTACAGATGCCTGCAGGCCAATGACAACTCAGCATGTGATCACGTGAATATAATACGTATTCTTTACAGATGCCTGCGGGCCAATGATAATTCAATATGCAAATGTTACATCCCCTTTTAAAAGAAAAATGTTATGCATTACTTTTAAACCTTTCTTCTACATAATGTTCTCGGTAGCATAAACATATAAGTAAAATTCTGATCCTTGTTTTCAAATCCCTCCATGGCCTCGCCCCTCCCCATCTCTGTAATCTCCTGCAGCCCCACAACCCCCCTGAGATATCTGCGCTCCTCCAATTCTGCCCTCTTACGCATCCCTGATTATAATCGCTCAACCATTGGTGGCCGTGCCTTCTGTTGCCTAGGCCCTAAACTCTGGAATTCCCTGCCTAAACCTCTCCGCCTCTCTACCTCTCTTTCCTCCTTCACACTATATATTAATGATCTGGACGAGGGAATTGGATGTAATATCTCCAAATTTGCAGACGACACAAAGCTGGGTGGGAGGGTAAGCTGTGAGGAGGATGTCGTGAAACTCCAGTACGATATGGACAGGTTGGGTGACTGGGCAGAAACATGGCAAATGCACGATAATGTGGATAAATGTGAGGTTATCCACTTTGGTGGCAAAAACAGGAAGGCAGATTATTATTTGAATGGCAATAGATTGGGAGAAGGGGAAGTGCAAAGAGACCTGGGTGTCCTTGTGCACCAGTCGCTGAAGGTAAGCATGCAGGTGCAGCAGGCGGTTAAGAAGGCAAATGGTATGTTGGCCTTCGTAGCAAGAGGGTTCGAGTACAGGAACAAGGATGTCTTGCTACAGTTGGAGTCCATTATTAAGGGGACAGTAACAGGACATTTGGATAATCATAATTTAATAGGACAAAGTCAGCATGGTTTTATGAAGGGGAAGTCATGTTTGACAAATTTGCTGGAGTTCTTGGAGGAAGTAACATATAGGGTGGATAAAGGGGAACCAGTGGACGTAGTGTATTTAGACTTCCAAAAGGCATTTGACAAGGTGCCACACAAAAGATTATTGCTTAAGATAAAAAATCACGGGATTGGGGGTAATATTCTGGCATGGATAGAGGATTGGCTATCTAACAGAAGGCAGAGAGTTGGGATAAATGGTTCATTCTCGGACTGGCAATCAGTAACTAGTGGTGTTCCACAGGGGTCGGTGCTGGGTCCCCAACTCTTTACAATCTATATTAACGATTTGGAGGAGGGGACCGAGTGTAACATATCAAAGTTTGCAGATGATACTAAGATGGGAGGGAAAGTAGTGAGTGAGGAGGACATAAAAAACCTGCAAGGGGACATAGACAGGCTAAGTAAGTGGGCAGAGTTTTGGCAGATGGAATACAATACTGGAAAGTGTGAGGTTATGCACTTTGGCAGGAAAAATCGTAGAGCAAGTTATTATCTTAATGGCAAGAAACTGGAAAGTACTGAAGTACAAAGGGATCTGGGGGTCCTGGTGCACGAAACTCAAAAGGTTAGTATGCAGGTGCAGCAAGTGATTAAGAAGGCCAATGGAATGTTGGCTTTCATTGCTAGGGGGATAGAATATAAAAATAGGGAGGTATTGCTTCAGTTGTACAAGGTATTGGTGAGACCGCACCTGGAATACTGCGTACAGTTTTGGTGTCCATACTTAAGAAAAGACATACTTGCTCTCGGGTCAGTACAAAGAAGGTTCACTCGGTTAATCCCGGGGATGAGGGGATGGACATATGAGGAGAGGTTGAGTAGATTGGGACTCTACTCATTGGAGTTCAGAAGAATGAGAGGCGATCTTATTGAAACATATAAGATTGTGAAGGGGTTGGATCGGGTGGATGCGGGGAGGATGTTCCCGATGATGGGTGAAACTAGAACTAGGGGGCATAGTCTTAGAATAAGGGGCTGCTCTTTCAAAACTGAGATGAGGAGGAACTACTTCACTCAGAGGGTGGTAGGTCCATGGAATATGCTGCCCCAAAAAGCTGTAGAAGCTACATCATTACATAAATTTAAAACAGAAATAGACAGTTTCCTAGAAGTAAAGGGAATAAAGGGTTATGGGGAGCGGGCAGGAATTTGGACATGAGTCTAGGTTCGGATCGGTCATGGCCCTGTGGGTAGCGGAGCGGGCCCAGGGGCCGTGTAGCCTGATCCTGTTCCTATTTCGTGTGTCTAATTCTGTTAGATTCAGGAGATCGTTCTGTGATAGTAGATTGGCGGTTAGGATCAGATCAGCCATGATCTCATTAAATGGCGGAGCAGGCTCGAGGGGCCGATTGGCCTAATCCTGCTCCTATTTCTTATGTTCTTATGTAGTTGTACAGGGCCTTGGTGAGACCACACCTTGAGTATTGTGTGCAGTTTTGGTCGCCTTACCTGAGGAAGGACGTTCTTGCCATGGAAGGAGTGCAGCGAAGATTCACCAGGCTGATACCTGGGATGGCAGGAATGACGTATGAGGAGAGATTGTGTCGATTGGGCTTATACTCACTGGAGTTTAGAAGATTGAGAGGGGATCTCATCGAAACCTATAAAATTCTGTCAGGCCTGGACAGACTAGATGCTGGAAGGATGTTCCCGATGGTCGGGGAGTCCAGAACCAGGGGTCATAGTCTAAGGATAAGGGGTAAGCCATTTAGGACTGAAATGAGGAGGAATTTCTTCACCCAGAGAGTGGTGAACCTGTGGAATTCTCTGCCACAGAGGGCGGTGGAGGCCAGTTCATTAAATATATTCAAGAAAGAGTTGGATATATTTCTTAAGGCTAAAGGGATATGGGGAGAAGGCAGGGACGGGGTACTGAATTTGGATGATCAGCCATGATCTCATTGAATGGCGGAGCAGGCTCGAGGGGCCGAATGGCCTACTCCTGCTCCTATCGTCTATGTTTCTCTATTAAGACGCTCCTTAAAACCTACTTCTTTGACCAAGCTTTTGGTCACCTGCCCTAATTTCTCCTTATGTGGCTCGGTGTCATTTTTTTGGTCTTATAATACTCCTATGAAGCACCTTGGGATGTTTTACTACAGTAAAGGCGCTATATAAATACATAGAAACATAGAAGATAGGAGCAGGAGTAGGCCATACGGCCCCTCGGGCCTGCTCCGCCATTCAACAGGATTATGGCTGATCTGAATCTAGACTCGCGTCCACTTCCCTGCCCTCTCCCCGTAACCCCGAATTCCCTTATCTGCTAGGAAACTGTCTATCTCCATTTTAAATGTATTTAATGTTGCAGCTTCCACAGCTCTCTGAGGTAGCAAATTCCATAGATTTACTACCCTCTGAGTGAAGAAGTTTCTCCTCATCTCAGTTTTGAAAGGGCAGCCCCTTATTCTAAGATTATGCCCCCTAGTTCGAGTCTCACCCATCAGTGGAAACATCCTCCCCGCATCCACCCGATCAAGCCCCCTCACAATCTTATATGTTTCGATAAGATCGCCTCTCATTCTTCTGAATTCCAATGAGTCGAGTCCCAACCTACTCAACCTTTCCTCATACGTCAACCCCCTCATCTCCGGAATCAACCGAGTGAACCTTCTCTGAACCGCCTCGAGAGCAAGTATATCTTTTCTTAAATATGGAAACCAAAACTGCACGCAGTATTCCAGGTGTGGCCTCACCAATACCCTGTATAACTGCAGCAAGACTTCCCTGTTTTTATACTCCATCCCCCTCACAATAAAAGCCAAGATTCCATTGGCCTTCCTGATCACCTGCTGCACCTGCATACTAACTTTTTGTGTTTCATGCACCAGGACCCCCAGATCCCTTTGTACTGTAGCACTTTGCAGTTTCTCTCCATTTAGATAATAACTTGCTCTTTGATTTTTTTCTGCCAAAGTGCATAACCTCACACTTTCCAACATTATATTGCACCTGCCAAATCTCTGCCCACTCACTTAGCCTGTATATGTCCTTTTGCAGGTTTTTAATGTCCTCCTCACTCAATACAATACAATACAATACAAATCGCTTTATTGGTAAGGTACATCTTATGTTGCCAAAGCATCAAAATACATTTATGGTTGAACACATAAACGCAGTTCCATTCATACAGTGTATAAACAGGTATATCCCTGAGTTTATAAATATACATTCGCCTTGTTTATATATACTCTTGTCTTAGTTTACTGGTTGTCCCTCTGTTCATGGCAAGCTGTAACATAGTGTGCCGCCAGTGTTACACAGCTTCTCACTCACTGCTTTCCCTCCCATCTTTGTATCGTCGGCAAACTTGGATATGTTGCACTCGGTCCCTTCCTCCAAATCGTTAATATAGATTGTAAAGAGTTGGGGTCCCAGCACTGACCCCTGCAGAACACCACTAGTTACTGATTGCCAGCCTGAGAACGAACCATTTATCCCAACTCTTTGTTTTCTGTTAGATAGCCAATCTTCCACCCATGCCAGTATATTGCCCCCAATCCTGTGATTTTTTTTTATCTTGATCAGTAATCTTTTGTGTGGAACCTTGTCAAATGCCTTTTGGAAGTCCAAATACACTACATCCACCGGTTCCCCTTTATCCACCCTGTATGTTACAGCCTCAAAGAATTCGAGCAAATTTGTGAAACATGACTTCCCCTTCGTAAAACCATGCTGACTCTGTCCAATTAAATTATGACTTTCCAAATGCTCTGTTACTGTTTCCTTAATAATGGACTCCAACATTTTGCCAACCACAGATGTTAGGCTAACTGGTCTATAGTTTCCAGCTTTTTGTCTACTTCCCTTCTTAAATAAGGGTGTTACATTAGCAGTTTTCCAATCTGCCGGGACCTTTCCTGAGTCCAGGGAGTTCTGGAAAATGATCACCAATGCATCCACAATCCCTACCGCCACTTCTCTCAAGACCCTAGGATGTAGGCCATCAGGTCCGGGGGATTTATCCGCCTTAAGTCCCATTATTTTACTGAGTACCATCTCCTTAGTGATTTTAATCGTCTTTAGCTCCTCCCCCCCCCCCCATTGCCCCCTGTTTGTCCAGTGTTGGGATATTTTTAGTGTCCTCTACTGTAAAGACTGATACAAAATATTTGTTCAGCGTCTTTGCCATCTCCATGTTCCCCACCACTAGTTTCCTGGTCCCACCCTCTAAGGGACCAACGTTCACTTTAGCCAACCTTTTTCTTTTTATATAGCTGTAGAAACTCTTGCTATCTGTTTTTATATTTTTGCTGGTTTACTTTCATAATCTATCTTCCCTTTCTTAATTAATCTTTGTTATTGTTTGCTGGCTTTTAAATGCTTCCCAATCTTCTATCCTCCCACAAGATTTGGCTAATTTATATGCCCTTGTTTTCAGTCGAATACTATCCTTTATTGCTTTACTAAGCCACGGATGGCTGTCTTTTCTTTTACTCCCCTTTTTCCTCAGTGGAATATATTTATCTTGAAAGATGTGAAATATCTCCTTGAATGTAGACCACTGCTCTTGTACCGTCTTACACTTTAATCTGTTTTCCCAGTTCACTTTAGTCAATTCTACTCTCATACCTTCATAGTCTCCTTTATTTAAGCTTAGTACGCTGGTTTGAGATCCAACTCTCTCACCCTCAAACTGAATTTGGAATTCAACCATATTATGGTCACTCAATCCAAGGGGATCCTTTACTAGGACATTTTTTATTAATCCTGTCTCATTACACAGGACCAGATCTAAGATTGCCTGCCCCCTGGTTGGTTCAGTTACATACTGCTGAAGGAACCCATCCCTAATACACTCTATGAACTCTTCCTCAATGCTGCCATACCTAATTTGGTTAGTCCAGTCAATGTGAAAGTTAAAATCCCCCATGATTATAGCTGTTCCCTTATTACAAGCCCCAACTATTTCCTGATTTATACTCCGACCAAGAGTTGCAACTGTTAGGAGGCCTGTAGACTACGCCCACTAGTGACTTTTTCCCCTTATTATTCCTTATCTCCACCCAAACTGTTTCACTATCCTGATCCTTTGACCCAATATCATTTCTGACTATTGCAGTGATTCCATCCTTGATTAACATAGCAACTCCACCTCCCTTTCCTTCCTGTCTGTCCTTCCTAATTGTCAAATACCCTTGTATGTTTAGTTCCCAGTCATGATTATCTTGCAGCCATGTTTCCGTAATGGCCACCAGATCATACCCATGTGTAGTTATTTGCACCGTCAACGCGTCTATTTTGTTACGAATGCTGCGTGCATTCAGATAAAGAACTTTCAAATATGTTTTCTGACAATTTATTCCTGGTTTTACCCCTTTATCATTATACATTCTGTCCCTTCCTGACACGCTCTGGTTTTTAATTCCCCCACTGCTGCCTTGCTCTATTGCCTTCTCCGCTGACATTTTTATTTTTCGCTCTCTTGAAACCTCCCCCCCAGTAATTAGTTTAAAGCCCTCTCTACAGCCACAGTTATTCGATTCGCCAGGATTCTAGTCCCAGCACTGGCCAAGTGAAGTCCGTCCCAACGGAACAGCTCTCTCCTGTCCCAGTACTGATGCCAGTGTCCCAAGAAGCAAAACCCATTTCTCCCACACCAGTCTTTGAGCCACGCATTTAACTCTCTAGTTTTATTTACCCTAGCCAAATTTGCACGTGGCTCAGGTAGTAATCCAAAGATTATTACCCTTGTGGTTCTGCTTTTTTACTTGGCCCCTAGCTGCTCAAACTCCCTCAGCAGAACCTCCTTCCTTGTCCTATCTATGTCGTTGGTACCAACATGGACCACGACAACTGGATCCTCCCCCTCCCACTCCAAGTTTCTCTCCAGCCCAGAGGAGATGTCCTTAACCCTGGCACCGGGCAGGCAACACAGCCTTCGGGACTCTCGCTCTCGGCTGCAAAGAACTCTATCTATCCCCCTAATGATACTATCCCCTACCACTACAACATTTCTTTTATCTCCCCCCACTTGAATGGCCCCCCGCTCCACGGTGCTGGCCAGGTTGCTCATCCTCCCTGCAGTCCCTGTTCCCATCCTCACAGGGAGTAAGAGCCTCAAACCTGTTGGACAAGAGCAAGGGCTGCGGCTCCTCCAACACTACCTCCTGGATCCCCGTACCTGCCTCACTTCTAGTCACACCATCCTGACCCTGGTCACGGACTACATCTGAATTAATTAATCTAATTGGTGTGACTACCTCCTGATACACAGAGTCCAGGTAACTCTCCCCCTCCCTGATGTGTCTCAGTGTTTGAAGCTCGGACTCCAGCTCTTCAACACGGAGCCGGAATTCCTCGAGCAGCCAACACTTACTGCAAATGTGATCACCGTGAGCATCAATGGTGTCCACCAGCGCCCACATATTGCAGCAGAAACACATCACCTGGTCTCCCATTCTATGTAATTAATTAAATTTAATAATATGATTTTTAAATACCCTCTGCCCTGATTCTAGATGATGAATATCGCACCTTAGAAACTATAAACCACAGAGTTTAAGCTTAAAGAAATACTTACCAACCAATCACTTACCCGCTTTCTGGTGACGTCACACTTGGATTACTTTTTACACCTCTCCTTCCCTCTGAGTTCGGAGACTGGTCTCGGGAGCCTTTTATAGCCCCGCTCTGCCGCTCGAGATTCCCGCCGACGCTGTGAGGCCTTACCTGGTCTCTGGGGCCTTTTATAGCCCCGCTCTGCCGCTCGAGATTCCCGCCGACGCTGTGAGGCCTTACCTGGTCTCGGGAGCCTTTTATAGCCCCGCTCTGCCGCTCGAGATTCCCGCCGACGCTGTGAGGCCTTACCTGGTCTCTGGGGCCTTTTACAGCCCCGCTCTGCCGCTCGATCAAGCCCCCTCACAATCTTATATGTTTCGATAAGATCGCCTCTCATTCTTCAGAATTCCAATGAGTAGAGGCCCAACCGACTCAACCTTTCCTCATAAGTCAACCCCCTCATCTCCAGAATCAACCGAGTGAACCTTCTCTGAACTGCCTCGAGCAAGTATATCTTTTCTTAAATATGGAAACCAAAACTGTACACAATATTCCAGGTGTGGCCTCACCAGTACCCTGTATAACTGAAGCAAGACTTCCCTGCTTTTATACTCCATCCCCCTTGCAATAAAAGCCAAGATTCCATTGGCCTTCCTGATCACCTGCTGTACCTGCATACTAACCTTCTGTGTTTCATGCACCAGGACCCCCAGATCCCTTTGTACTGTAGCACTTTGCAGTTTCTCTCCATTTAGATAATAACTTGCTCTTTGATTTTTTCTGCCAAAGTGCATAACCTCACACTTTCCAACATTATATTTCATCTACCAAATTTCTGCCTACTCACTTAGCCTGTCTATGTCCTTTTGCAGGTTTTTTATGTCCTCCTCACTCACTGCTTTCCCTCCCATCTTTGTATCATCGGCAAACTTGGATATGTTGCACTCAGTCCACTCCTCCAAATCGTTAATATCGATTGTAAAGAGTTGGGGTCTCAGCACTGACCCCTGCGGAACACCACTAGTTACTGATTGCCAACACGAGAATGAACCATTTATCCCAACTCTGTTTTCTGTTAGATAGCCAATCTTCCACCCATGCCAGTATATTACCCCCAATCCCGTGATTTTTTATCTTGTGCAGTGATCTTTTGTGTGGCACCTTGTCAAATGCCTTTCCAAATATACCACATCCACTGGTTCCCCTTTATCCACCCTGTTTGTTACATCCTCAAAGAATTCGAGCAAATTTGTTAAACATGACCTCCCCTTTATAAAACCATGCTGACTCTGTCCGATTAAATTATGCTTATCCAAATGTCCTGTTACTGCTTCCTTAATAATGGACTCCAACATTTTACCAACCACAGATGTTAGGCTAACTGGTCTACAGTTTCCAGCTTTTTGTCTGCCTCCCTTTTTAAATAAGGGTGTTACATTAGCAGTTTTCCAATCTGCTGGGACCTTTCCTGAATCCAGGGAGTTTTGGAAAATTACCACCAATGCCTCCACAATCCCTACCGCTATTTCTCTCAAGACCCTAGGATGTAAGCCATCAGGTCCAGGGGACTTATCTGCCTTAAGTCCCATTATCTTACCGAGTACCATCTCCTTAGTGATTTTAATCGTGTTTAGCTCCTCCCCCCCCATAGCCCCCTGTTTGTCCAGTGTTGGGATATTTTTAGTGTCCTCTACTGTAAAGACTGATACAAAATATTTGTTCAGCATTTTTGCCATCTCCATGTTCCCCACTACTAATTTCCCGGTCTCGTCCTCTAAGAGACCAACATTCACTTTAGCCACCCTTTTTCTTTTTATATAGCTGTAGAAACTCTTGCTATCTGTTTTTATATTTTTTGCTAGTTTACTTTCATAATCTATCTTCCCTTTCTTAATTAATCTTCTTTTAGTTATTCTTTGCTGGCTTTTAAATGCTTCCCAATCTTCTATCCTCCCACTAGATTTGGCTACTTTATATGCCCTTGTTTTCAGTCGGATACTATCCTTTATTGCTTTACTTAGCCACGGACGGCTGTCTTTTCTTTCACAGCAACAATTCAGAAAACGTTGGCAATATAACTTGGAGCAGAGACGGTTAAGTGGAGCTGTGATCGAGGTGCTCCAAATTATGAGGGGTTTTGATTGAGCAAACAAGGAGAAGCTGTTGTCACTGGCAGGAGGGTCGGTAACGAGAGGACACAGATTTCAGATCATTGCCAAAAGAATCGAGAGAGGAAATGAGGAGACTTTTTTACACAGCGAATTGTGATGATCTGGAATGCACTGCCTGAATGGGAGGTGGAAGCAGATTCAATAGTAACTTTCAAAAGGGAATTGGATATATACTAAAGGCAGAAATTTGCAGGGCTGTGGGGAAAGAGCAGGGCAGTGGGACTAATTGCATCGCTCTTTCAGAGAGCCGGCACCAGCACGATGGGCCGAAAGGCATCCTACTGTGCTCTATGATTCTATAACAACAGCTTCTCTCTGCTTACTAGTACTGAGAGAACAGGGAATAATCTTTAAATCCAGCCCAGTTATTGGGGGCTCTTAACATTAACAAGCCCCAGTTGCCTGAATTAACATGGTTCAGTCCTGGATGTGATTAAAGGCATCGGAAACAGTGGAATCGACCCACCGCAGTCACACTGTGGACACTCTGGTGTGTCAGCGAGTGGGATACACCAGGGAATCCCTTTCTACACACTGAGGTTGACTCTAATGATCGGGAGTCCCAGGGTTTCGGATACCAGATAATCAAGCTCACAAGAACACAAATTGTCTCTCCAGATTTTATTAAGAGCGCTGCATAACACAGATCGGGTGATAATTCCCTCAATCTGGAGAATAGAAGTACAGTGGATTCACGCGCGATCTTCTCGAGTCTCTTCCAACTGACAACGGCTTAAGTGGCCTGTTCTTATACACAAGCTTGGTTACCGCTCAGGAAATGGGATTGTTTGGACCTGTCTGTTGACCGCCTCCTGAACTCCTGCTAATTCAGGGAATTTAGTCCATCTGTGACCAGACTATAACCACAAGCCCGTCTGGTTATCACACCTATACGGTCAGTGAGGTTATTATTAGATTCACACCCAGACATTGTGCCTTCACTTGTCTGGCACTTCATCCCATAACACGGGTACAGGGGCTCAGTAATGTTTCGTTCATCAGAAAAAGACAAAGTACAACAACATACTGGTCAGCTTAACAAAATCTCATCATATTTATGTGGCTATAAATATAAAAGTCACTAATAAATCCAGGAGGGAATTCAGAAGAACATTTTTTACCCAGAGAATGGGGAACTCGCTACCACAGGGAGTAGTTAATTGAAATAGGGTGGGTGTGGGGCATAAACACTGGCATAGACCAGTTGGGCCGAATGGCCTGTTTCTGTGCTGTACATTCTATGTAACGCCATCTAAGGATAAGGGGTAAGCCATTTAGGACAGAGATGAGGAGGATTTTCTTCACCCAGAGAGTGGTGAACCTGTGGAATTCTCTACGACAGAAGGCAGTAGAGGCCAATTCATTAAATATATTCAAGAAGGAGTTAGATATATTTCTTAAGGCTAAAGGGATATGGGGAGAAAGCAGGGACCGGGTACTGAATTTGGATGATCAGCCATGATCTCATTGAATGGCGGAGCAGTCTCGAGGGGCCGAATGGCCTACTCCTGCTCCTATCTTCTATGTTTCTATGAACAGTGAAACAAAGGGAATCATCAGCACAACAATCTTAAAGATTAAACAGCAGTACAAGAATTTATAAAACATTCATCCATTCCATGTTCATGTCACCCCAGCTGTCCACAGGGCCCTGCGCTACGGAGCAATGTGAACTCGCTGGTGTGTCAACAGGTGGGATGTCCAAGTGAATCCCTTCCCACACACGGAGCAGGTGAACGCCCTCTCCCCGGTGTGAACGCGCTGGTGTCCACTCAGATTCCAGGAGCTTTTAAAGCTCATCCCACAGACAGAACATTTAATTGGTCTCTCATCAGTGTGATATCGCTGGTGTGTCAGTAGGTGGGATGACCGAGTGAATCGCTTCCCACACAAGGAGCAGGTGAACGGCTGCTCCCCAGTGTGAACTCGCTGGTGTCTGTTCACATTCCTGGAGCTTTTAAAGCTCATCCCACAGACAGAACATGTAAATGGTCTCAGATCGGAGTGAACTCGCTGGTGTCCACTCAGATTCCAGGAGCTTTTAAAGCTCATCCCACAGACAGAACATTTAAACGGTCTCTCATCAGTGTGAACTAGCTGGTGTTGCTTCAGATCCTCAGAGGTTTTAAAGCTCTTCCCACAGGCAGAACAGTTAAATGGTCTCTCATCAGTGTGAACTCGCTGGTGTGTCAGTAGGTGGGATGACCAAGTGAATCCCTTCCCACACACGGAGCAGGTGAACGGTCTCTCTCCTGCTCTCTCCAGCTGGTGTCCCTTCAGCTCCTGGGACATTTGAAAGCTTTTCCCACAGTCAGAATGTTTCACCTGCCTCTCCCCAGTGTGAACTCGCTGGTGTGCCAGCAGATTCGAGAACTGAGTGAATCTCTTCCCACACACGGAGCAGGTGAACAGAATCTCTGCTGCTCTCTCCAGCTGGTGTCTCTTCAGGTCCTGGGACCTTTTAAATCTCTTCCCACAGTCAGAACATTTAATCGGTCTCTCATCACTGTGAACAAACTGGTGTCTCAGGAGGGTGGCAGAATGAGAGAATCGCTTCAAAAACATGGAGCAGGTCAACGGTCTCTCATCGGTGTGGACAAGCTGGTGTCTCAGCAGCACGGAGGGTGCAATTAATCCCCACACACAGAGTGGGTTAAAGGTCTCTCCCTCGTGTGATCTTGCTGGTGTATCATTGGAGCGGATGACTGAGTGAATCCCTTCCACACACGGGGCCGGTGAACGGCCTCTCCCCAGTGTGTAGCCACTGGTGTCTCTTCAGGTACTTGTAGATTTTGAAGCTCTTCCCACACTCAGAACATTTAAAAGGTCTCTCATCAGTGTGAACTCTGGGGTGCCAGCAGATTGGAGGAGCGATTGAATCAGGTCCTGATGAATCGAGCGAGTCTGTCTGTTCTTGACGTGATGTTTGGTCTGAGCTTCCTGTCTGTAAATGCTCCACTTCTAAAACCCTGTAAAAGGAGTGTAGATAAAATTCAATACAGAAAAGTGTGAGCGGATACATTTTGCTAGGATGAGGAGAGAAAATACCTGCTAAATGGTACAATTTTAAAGGGGGTGCTACAAGGGAGCTTGTGCTCAATTCTTTAAAGGTGGCAGGACAGGTTAACAAAGCAGTTAATAAAGCTCATGGGGTCCTGGGCTTTATAAATAGAGGCAGAGAGGACAAAAGACAGGAAGTTATGCTAAACCTTTATAAAACACGAGTTCAGCCCCAGGGCAATATTGTGTCCAATTCTGGGCAGCACACTTTAGGAAGGGTGTGAAGGCTTTGGAGAGGGTGCAGAGATATTTACTAGAATGGTTCCAGGGATGAGGGATGACAGTTCCGTGGATAGACTGGAGAAGCTGGGGTTGTTCTCCTGAGAGCAGAGAAGGCCAAGATGAGATTTGATAGGCGGAGAGGTTGAGTAGATTGGGACTCTACTCATTGGAGTTCAGAAGAATGAGAGGCGATCTTATTGAAACATATAAGATTGTGAAGGGGTTGGATCGGGTGGATGCGGTGAGGATGTTCCCAATGATGGGCGAAACTAGAACTAGGGGGCATAATCTTAAAATAAGGGACTGCTCTTTCAAAACTGAGATGAGGAGAAACTTCTTTACTCAGAGGGTGGTAGGTTTGTGGAATTTGCTGCCCCAGAAAGCTGTGGAAGCTACATCACTAAATACATTTAAAACAGAAATAGATAGTTTCCTAGAAGTAAAGGGAATTAAGGGTTATGGGGAGCGGGCAGGAAATTGGACATGAGTCTAGGTTCGGAATGGTCATGGCCCTGTGGATAGTGGAGTGGGCCCAGGGGCCGTGTAGCCTGGTTCTGCTCCTACTGTGTTCTAATTCTGTGTTAGATTTCAGGAGATGGTTTTATTCCTGTTCCTGGCTGGGGTGGAGATCGCCTTTACAGAAGGTAAGTACTGTAGAAAATATAGGGACAGAGTGATCTCCTGGAAGAATTTCGATCGCCTAGATGTGTCGGAGAGGAATTTCCCAGATTTTTTTCTCCCAAATTGGCCATTGGGTCTTTATCTGGTTTTTCACCTCTCCCGGGAGATCACATGGGTTCGGGTGGATGCAGAGTGATAGAAGATATGAGGTTAGGATCAGATCAGCCATTGAATGGTGGAGCAGGCTCGAGGGGCCGATTGGCCTACTCCTGCTCCTATTTCTTATGTTCTTATGTAAAAATCATGAAGGGTTTAAATAGTAAATAAAGAGAAACTGTTTCCAATGGCTGAAGGTCCAATCACAAGAGGGCACGGATTGAAGGTGATTGGTCAAAGAACCAGAGGCGGAGGAAAAACTTTTCTTCTGCAACGGGTGGTTCGGATTTGGAATGCACTGCCTGATAGGGCAGTCAATACAGATTCAACAGTAACACAAAAAGTTAGCATGCAGGTACAGCAAGGAATTAGGGAGGCTCATGGAATGTTGGCCTTTATTGCAGGGGGATGGAGTATAACAGTAGGGAAGTCTTGCTACAACTGTACAGGGCACTGGTGAGACCACACTTGGAGTACTGCGTACAGTTGTGGTCTCCATATTTAAGGAAGGATATACTTGCATTGGAGGCAGTTCAGAGAAGGTTCACTGGGTTGATTCCTGGGATGAAGGGGTTGACGTATGATGAAAGGTTGAACAGGTTGGGCCGATACTCATTGGAGTTTAGAAGAATGGGAGGTGATCTGATTGAAACATATAAGATTCTGAGGGGGATTTATCCGGCCGCCTGCACAGGACATACACCGGCCATGCTGTGATCGCTGCTCTCTCCTTCCACTTCTAAAACCCTGTAAAAGGAGTGTAGCAATGGGTAAGAGGGAGAATGTTGTCTCGTGTCGCCCTTTCCCAGCCCAGGGGCAGTAAAGCTGATTTTCAGGCCCCAGCTGCTGCACAGGTTGGTTGAAAGAATCAACAGTAATGGCGGCTGTAATCCCAAGTCCCCGCGCTCCAGAAAGCGCTCCGGCCACCGCGCTGAGTTGTGGCTGACCCCGCGCTTGCGCTCAATGGCCGCACCCTCTCCTGCTCCACAGGCGCCTGGCCCGCACCGCGCATGCTCAGCACACGCCCTGGGCCCCTGTCAATCATCCTCCCCTGCGCGCTGGGCCCCTGAGCTCCAGGCTGCCGCGTGGGGCTTTCTTTGTAAAGTCGGTGTTGGTTAAGAGCTGCAATCAGTGAGGGAAACATAGAAGATAGGAGCAGGAGTAGGCCATTCGGCCCCTCGAGCCTGTTCCGCCACTTAATGAGATCATGGCTGATCATCCAAATTCAGCACCCTGTCCCTGCCTTCTCCCCATATCCCCTGATCCCTTTAGCCTTAAGAAATATATCTAACTCCTTCTTGAATATATTTAATGAATTGGCCTCCACTGCCTTCTGCGGTAGTGAATTCCACAGGTTCACCACTCTCTGGGTGAAGAAATTCTTCCTCATCTCAGTCCTAAATGGCTTACCCCATATCCTTAGACTGTGACCCCTGGTTATGGACTCCCCAGCCATCGGGAACATCCTTCCTGCATCTAGTCTGTCTAGTCATGTTAGAATTTTATAAGTTTCAATGAGATCCCCTCTCATTCTTCTAAACTCCAGCGAGTATAAGCCCAATCGACGCAATCTCTCCTCGGATGTCATTCCTGCCATCCCAGGTATCAGCCTGGTGAATCTTCGCTGCACTCTTTCCATGGCAAGAACATCCTATCCTCAGATAAGGCGACCAAAACTGCACACAATACTCAAGGTGTGGTCTCACCAAGGCCCTGTACAACTACAGCAAGACATCCTTGTTCCTGTATTCGAACACTTTCGCTATGAAGACCAACATACCATTTGTCTTCTTAACCGCCTGCTGCACCTGCATGCTTACCTTCAGTGACTGGTGCACAAAGACACTCCGGTCTCGTTGCACTTCCCCTTCTCCCAATCTATTGCCGTTCAGATAATAATCTGCCTTCCTGTTTTTGCCACCAAAGTGGAGAACCTCACATTTATCCACATTACACTGCATCTGCCATGCTTCTGCCCAATCACCCAACCTGTCCAAATCATACTGGAGTTTCTCGGCATCCTCCTCACAGCACACACGCCCACCCAGCTTTGTGTCGTCTGCAAACTTGGAGATATTACATCTAGTTCTCTCGTCTAGATCATTTATATATATTGTGAATAGCTGGGGTCCTAGGACCGATCCCTGCGGTACCCCACTAGTCACTGCCTGCCACTCGGAAAAAGAGCCGTTTATTCCAACTCTTTGCTTCCTGTCTGCCAACCAGTTCTCTATTCAAGTCAGTACCTTGACCCCAATCCCATGTGCCTTAACTAGCGCTCCCGCAGTACTGCCCCTCCGACAGTGCGGAGCTCCCTCAGCACTGCCCCTCCGACAGCGTGGCGCTCCCTCAGTACTGTCCCTCTGACAGTGCAGCACTCCCTCAGTACTGCCCCCCGACAGTGCTGCGTTCCCTCAGCACCGCACTGGAGTGTCAGCCTCGCTTTATGTGCTCGAGTCCCTGGAGCGGGATTTGAACCCACAACCTTCTGACTCTGCTATCCACTGAGCCACAGCTGACTCCAGTCTTTTACACAGTTTCATCATAACTTCCTTGCTTTTGCACTCAACTCCCCTGCTTTAGGAGAGGCGTAATGATGAATTGTTAAACAGTTTTTTTTGCAGAGTGACCAAGGCTGTCTGTAGGAAACAATCGCACATTTGAAAGCAGCTTGTATTGTGAAGCTTGTGCCCCTTTGCCAGGCCCGCTGCCTGCGGCCCCTCTCCCAGATTCCAGCCCCAGCTCTGTGCTGACTGAGCTGCTCTCACCTGGGGACAGCGCGTCACAATCGGCCCCAGCGCACCTGAGCTGGAGAGGCGGCCCCGCCCCCTTGCCGCGCCGCCATTGGTTGGAGGACCAGGCCGCCCAGTTCAGTCCTCCCACCTCAGCCCTCTTCCTATTGGTCAGCGCTTCCGTCAGTCAGAATCACATTGTTCCGGCTCACTCTGCGCAGGTCAATCCGCTCCGTTCGGTGTCCGCGGAGGTCCCGCCCGACTCTCAGGTTTGGTTTTTCTCGTACTTTACTTTATAATCTCGCTCTCCGCTCCGCCCCTTACCTCGATTTAAATCGATTCCCCAACACTTGACTTTACCCCGGCCGCTGATTCCGCCTCTTCCCCGGGCCCGGCCTTCCGTCTGCTCTCCGAAGGCCCTGCACAGGCGCACTGGCAGCCTCGTGTTGTGCCTGCCCGCGCTGTGATTGGTGCAGAGGAAGGCAAGTGGGCGTGTCCGGCCCCCGGACCCACGTGGGGGAGTCAAAGGATGGCTGGAGCACATGCGCAGCCCGCCTCGCACCGTTGGGAAGCTTTTCAAATTTTTTTTTTTGCGAAACAAATTGAAAACACTCATTAATTCCCCCAACCTCCTCCCCTCTAAAGTGCGATTATTATTATTTGTGTTTTTCCTCATTTGTGTGGGGTGTCTTTTTTTTACCTTGCGGTGGCGTGCGCCGATCCAACCGACCCCTTGGCGTTGCGTGCTGGCGTAAGCGCGTAAGCGGAGGGAGGTGATTGACGCGAGGCGCCCGCCAATCAGGAGCGCGGAAAACGCTGGGAGGACCGGGCGGGCTGACGGTCCTCCAACCAATGGCGGCGCGGGAGGGAGGGAGGGGGGCGGGACCTCGGTGGGCTGCAGGCCGCTTTCCTGCTTTCATTGTCTGCAGGAGCTGTTATAGAGTCATAGACTCATAGAGTTATACAGCACAGAAAGATGCCAGTACACTTTACACCTAATCCCAGCCTATTACCATCTCGTCTAGCTTCTAATCTCTTTTACTTCTTTTGGTTCTTTTATTCTTTTGTCCGATCGCAGCCCTGCCTTCGATCTAGTTCCTTTTCTCTCCAGTTTTGAAGAAGGGTCAAACCCGAAACGTCAACTCAAATTTCTCTCCACGGATGTTGCCTGACCTGCTGAGTTTTTCCAGCATTTTCTGTTATTTCGGATTTCCAACATCTGCAGTATTTTGCTATCGTACAGAAAGAGGCCCTTCGGCCCATCGTGTCTGCGCCGCCCATCCATCCCTGTCTATTCTAATCCCATTTTCCAGCACTTGGTCCATAGCCTTGTATGCTATGGCGTTTCAAGTGCTCATCTAAATGCTTCTTGAATGTTGTGAGGGTTCCTGCCTCTACCACCCTTTCAGGCAGTGAGTTCCAGACTCCAACCACCCTCTGGGTGAAAAAGTTCCTCCTCAAATCCCCTCTAAACCTCCTGCCCCTTACCTTGAATCTATGCCCCCTTGTTATTGACCCCCCTACTAAGGGGAAAAGTTTCTCTTTGTCTACCCTATCTATGCCCCTCATCATTTTGTACACCTCAATCAGGTCCCCCCTCAGCCTTCTTTGCTCCAAGGAAAACAACCCCAGCCTGTTTAGTCTTTCTTCATAGCTGAGGCGCTCCATCCCAGGTAACATCCTGGTGAATCTTCTCTGCACCCTCTCCAAAGCAATCACATCCTTCCTATAGTGAGGCGACCAGAACTGCACACAGTACTCCAGCTGTGGCCTTACCAGCGTTTTGTACAGCTCCATCATAACCTCCCTGCTCTTATATTCTATGCCTCGGTTAATGAAGGCAAGTATCCCATATGCCTTTTTAACCACCTTATCTACCTGTTCCACTGCCTTCAGGGATCTATGTACATGTACACCAAGGTCCCTCTGACCCTCTGTACTTCCTAGGGTCCTACCACTCATTGTGTATTCCCTTGCGTTATTTGTCCATCCAAAATGCATCACCTCGCACTTTTCAGGGTTAAATTCCATTTGCCACTTTTCCGCCCATCTGACCAACCCGTTTATATCGTCCTGTAGCCTGAGGCTTTCCTCCTCGCAATTTACCACCCCACCAATTTTCGTGTCATCTGCGAACTTACTGCTCATACCTTTTACATTCTCATCCAAATCATTTATGTAGATCACAAACAGCAAGGGACCCAGCACTGATCCCTGAGGTACCCCACTGGACACAGGCTTCCAGTCACAAAAGCAACCTTCGACCATCACCCTCTGCCTCCTGCCACTCAGCCAGTTTAGGATCCAACGTGCCAAGGCACCCTGGATCCCATGGGCTCTTACCTTCTTGACCAGTCTCCTATGCGGGACTTTGTCAAAAGCCTTACTGAAGTCCATGTATACCACATCCACAGCATTTCCCTCATCCACCCCCCTAGTCACCCCCTCGAAAAATTCAATCAGATTGGTCAGACATGATTTACCCTTGACAAAGCCATGCTGACTATCCCCGATTAATCCTTGCCTCTCCAAGTGGAGACTAATTTTGTCCCTCAGAATTTTTTCCAATAATTTCCCTACTACAGATGTTAGGCTCACTGGCCTGTAATTCCCTGGTTTATCCCTGCTACCCTTCTTGAATAATCGTACTACGTTAGCTGTTCTCCAGTCCTCTGGTACATCCCCTGTGGCCAGAGAGGTTCTGAAAATTTGTGTCAGAGCCCTTGCAATCTCCTCCTTTGCCTCACACAGCAGCCTGGGATACATCTCGTCTGGGCCTGGGGATTTATCCACTTTTTGGCCTGCTAAAACTGCTAGTACCTCCTCCCTCTCGATGCTAATATGTTCAAGTATATCACAGTCCCCTTGCCCGATTTCTATGTCTGCATCGTCTTTCTCCATAGTGAACACAGATGCAAAAAATTCATTTAAAGCCCCGGCTACATCATCTGGCTCTACACACAGATTGCCACTTTGGTCCCTAATGGGCCCTACCCTTTCCCTGGTTATCCTCTTGCCTTTAATATACTTATAAAACATCTTAGGATTTTCCTTTATTTTGCTCGCCAGTGTTATTTCATGGCCCCTCCTCGCTCTCCTAATTTCTTTTTTAAGTATGCCCCTGCACTTTTTATACTCCTCTAGGGCTTCCTCCGTCTTTAGTCTTTTGTAACTGCCAAAAGCCCCCCTTTTTTTCCTAATGCATTTTTGTATATCCCTTGTCATCCAAGGTTCCCTTTGCTTGTTGGTCCCACCCTTGACCTTTACGGGAACATGTTGGCGTTGTACTCTCTCTATTTCCCTTCTGAAAGTCTCCCACTGCTTTGATGTGGATTTTCCTATAAGTAGCTGCTCCCAGTCCACTTTGGCCAGATCCTGCCTTATCATATTAAAATCGGCCTTCCCCCAATTTAGAACCCTTATTTCCGGGCCGTCTTTGTCTTTTTCCATGACCACCTTAAATCTCACCGAATTATGGTCACTGTCGCCAAAATGCTCTCCTACTGACACTTCCACCACTTGCCCGGCTACATTCCCTAGAATTAGGTCCAGTACCGCCCCCTCTCTTGTAGGACTTTCTACATGTTGGCTCAAAAAGCTCTCCTGGATGCACTTTAAGAATTCTGCACCCTCTAAGCCTTTCACACTCTGACTATCCCAATTAATATTGGGGAAGTTGAAATCCCCCACTATTATTACCCTATTATTTTCGCACTTCTCTGAGATTTGCCTACATATCTGTTCCTCTATCTCCCCCTGACTGTTTGGGGGCCTATAGTACACTCCCAGCAAAGTGCTTGCCCCCTTTTTGTTTTTAAGTTCTACCCATATGGCCTCATTAGAGGAACCCGCTAATATATCATCCCTCCTTACAGCAGTAATTGACTCCTTAATTAATATTGCAACACCCCCTCCCCTTTTACACCCCCCTCTGTCCCGCCTGAAGATTCTATACCCCGGAATATTGAGCTGCCAGTCCTGACCCTCCCTCAACCATGTCTCCGTGATAGCAACAATATCGTACTCCCATGTGTTCAACAACAACTTCAGTTCATCCACCTTATTTGCAAGACTCTGCATTAAAATAAATGCCTTCCAGCCTTGCCATATTCCCTTTTGCCTTCACATATTTGCTCTGCCTTCCCAGCTGACTTGTTTTTTCCTCCGTATTTGGCTGTAAATCACCCCCTACTATAGCTCCACTCTGTACCCCATCCCCCTGCCAAGTTAGTTTAAACCCCCCCCCCCCCCAACAGTGCTAGCAAACCTCCCCGCAAGGATATTGGTCCCCCTCTGGTTCAGCTGTAAACCGTCCGACTTGTACAAGTCCCACCTTTCCCAGAAGCAGACCCAGTGATCCAGGAAACTAAAGCCCTCCCTCCTGCACCATCCCTTTAGCCACGCATTCATCTGTTCTATCTTCCTATTCCTATACTCACTAGCACGTGGCACCGGGAGTAATCCAGAGATTACAACCTTTGAGGTCCTGCTCTTTAATCTTCTACCTAGCTCCCTAAATTCTTGCTGCAGGACCTCATCCCTCTTTTTACCTATGTCGTTGGTACCAATGTGGACCACGACCTCTGGCTGTTCGCCCTCCCCCTCCAGAATGCCCTGCAGCCGCTCAGTGACATCCTTGACCCTGGCACCAGGGAGGCAACAAACCATCCTGGATTCACGTCTACGGCCACAGAAACGCCTATCTGTTCCCCTTACTATAAAATCCCCTACCACTATTGCTCTCCCACTCTTCTTCCTCCCTTCCTGGGCAGCAGGAGCACCCCCAGTGCCAGGAAGTTGGCTGCTGCTGCCTTCCCCTGGTAAGTCATCCCCCCAACAGTATCCAAAGCGGTATACCTGGTTGAAAGGGGGATGGCCACAGGGGTCCCCTGCACTACCTGCCTGCTTCTATTCCGCCTGGTGATCACCCATTTCCCTTCTGCCTGTGCAGCCCTACCCTGCGGTGTGACCAACTCACTGTATGAGTAATTCGCGACCCTCTCAGCATCGTGAATGCTCCACAACCCATCCACCCGCAGCTCCAGCGCCCCAAGACGGCCCGTTAGTAGCTGCAGCTGGATGCATTTCTGGCACACGTGTTGGTCAGGGACACTGGCAGCGTCCCTGAATTCCCACATAGAGCAAGAGGAGCATATCACGGGGCTGGGCTCTCCTGGCATGGCCGACCCCTTTAATCAATTTAAATTAAATTAATTCAATACCACCAGTAAAGTAAGCCTTACCTGGTCTCTGGAGCCCTTTTTGGCCCGCTCTACCGCTGAAGCACCCACCGAAGCTCTGAGGCCTTGCCTCACCTAACTCCCTGACTCACCCAACTCTCAGCAACCAGTTAAGACTCCCTGACTCACCCAACTCTCAGCAACCAGTTAAGACTCCCTGACTCACCCAACTCTCAGCACTCTGTTGAAATCGCACTCAGGGAAGGGGAGGAGGGGGTGGAAAAAAACCCAGCTTGTGAGTGTTTATTCCTTTGCATTACCTTTATTGCAAGGCTATTCATCAACTGCATTCATTTAAAAATAAGTGAACCTTTTCTCTTTTTGACTTTTATCCAGAACAAAGAGCCCTGGTGCTGTGAACATTTTGTGGGCAGCCACTTTTAAAGGGACAAAGACCAGCATTCTTCCTCCTCTCTCTCTCTCTCTTGTGAGTATTTGTGGTGGGTGAGAGGGTGGGGAGGTGAGTCAAAGGGGACTGCGGCCCCTTTTCAACAAAACCAATTGCTTGGCCATTTAAAGGGGAATGGGTGCCCCCCAGGTATTTAAAGGGGCAGTGCCTCTCTCTTTCTGTATCATGTAAGAGCAGGGAGGTTCTGCTTGAACTGTACAAAACACCAGTTAGGCCACCGGCTAGAGTGCTGCGTGTAGTTCTGCTCGCCCCATTGCAGGAAAGATGTGACTGCTCGAGACAGGAGACTTACGAGGATGTTGCCAGGGCTAGAGAATTTCAGATACAAGGAAAGATTGAATACATAGAAACATAGAAGATAATCTACATCCTAGGGCACTTAAGGAAGTGGCCCTAGAAATAGTAGATGCTTCGCTGGTCATCTTCCAAAATTCGATAGACTCTGGAACAGTATCCATGGATTGGCGGGTAGCTAATGTTACCCCACTGTTCAAAAAAGGTGGGAGAGAGAAAACGGGGAATTACAGACCGGTAAGCCTGACATCGGTAGTGGGGAAAATGCTAGAGTCCATTATAAAAGACGTAATAGCAGAGCACTTGGAAAACAGTGACGGGATCGGACAATGTCAACATGGATTTACAAAGGTGAATCGTGCTTGACTAATCTACTGGAATTTTTTGAGGTTGTAACTGGTAAAATAGATAAGGGAGAACCAGTGGATGTGGTGCATTTGGACTTTCAGAAGGCTTTCGATAAGGTCCCGCATAAGAGAACAGCGTGTAAAGTTAAGGCACATGGGATTGGGGGCAAGGTACTGTCTCTGATAGAGAACTGGCTGGCAGACAGGAAGCAAAGAGTGGAATTTCAAAAGGCTTTCGATAAGGTCCCGCATAAGAGATAGAAACATAGAAGATAGGAGCAGGAGTAGGCCATTCGGCCCCTCGAGCCTGCTCCGCCATTCAAAGCAATCATGGCTGATCATCCAAGTTCAGTACCCGGTCCCTGCTTTCTCCCCATATCCCTTGATCCCTTTAGCCTTAAGAAATATATCCAACTCCTTCTTGAATATATTTAATGAATTGGCCTCTACTGCCTTCTGTGGTAGAGAATTCCACAGGTTCACCACTCTCTGGGTGAAGAAATTCCTCCTCATTTCTGTCCTAAAAGAAATCCCTTATCCTTAGACAGTGACCCCTGGCTCTGGATTCCCCGACCATCGGGAACATCCTTCCTGCATCTAGTGTGTCCAGTCCTGCCAGAATTTTATAAGTTTCAATGAGATCCCCTCTCATTCTTCTAAACTCCAGGGAGTACAAGCCCAATCGACCCAATCTCTCCCCATACGTCATTCCTGCCATCCCAGGTATCAGTCTGGTGAATCTTCGCTGCACTCCCTCCATGGCAAGGACATCCTTCCTCAGATAAGGCGACCAAAACTGCACACAATACTCAAGGTGTGGTCTCGCCAAGGCCCTGCACAACTGCAGCAAGACATCCTTGTTCTTGTACTCGAACCCTCTCGCTATGAAGGCTAACATACCATTTGCCTTCTTAACCGCCTGCTGCACCTGCATGCTTACCTTCAGCGACTGGTGCACAAGGACACCCAGGTCTTGTTGCACTTCCCCTTCTCCCAATCTATTGCCATTCAGATAATAATCTGCCTTCCTGTTTTTGACACCAAGGTGGATAACCTCACATTTATCCACATTATATTGCATCTGCCATGTTTCTGCCCAATCACCCAACATGTCCAAATCATCCTGGAGTTTCTCGACATCCTCCTCACAGCACACACGCCCACCCAGCTTTGTGTCGTCTGCAAATTTGGAGATATTACATCTAGTTCCCTTGTCCAGATCATTAATATATATTGTGAATAGCTGGGGTCCAAGGACCAATCCCTGCGGTACCCCACTAGTCACTGCCCGCCACTCGGAAAAAGACCCGTTTATTCCAACTCTTTGCTTTCTATCTGCCAACCAGTTCTCTATCCAAGTCAATACCTTGCCCCCCAATCCCATGTGCCTTAACTTTACACGCTAATCTCTTATGTGGGACCTTATCGAAAGCCTTCTGAAAGTCCAAATACACCACATCCACTGGTTCGCCCTTATCTATTTTACCAGTTACATCCTCAAAAAATTCCAGTAGATTAGTCAAGCACGATTTACCTTTTGTAAATCAATGTTGACTTTGTCCGATCCTGTCACTGTTTGCCCAGTGCTCCGCTATTACATCTTTTATAATGGACTCTAGCATTTTCCCCACTACCGATGTCAGGCTTACCGGTCTGTAATTCCCCGTTTTCTCTCTACCACCTTTTTTGAATAGTGGGGTAACCTTAGCTACCCTCCAATCCATGGATACTGTTCCAGATTCCATCGAAAACCCAGCAGCTTCTCCATCTCCACTCCAGCTCAAACTGCTGTAACAAAAAGACCTACGCAGGCGGCCAGGGGCCGACTTCCGTCACCTGCAAGGCTGTGTGTAGGAAACAATTGTGCATTTGAAAGCAGCTTGTATTGTGAAGCTTGTGCCCCTTTGCCAGGCCCGCTGCCTGCGGCCCCTCTCCCAGATTCCAGCCCCAGCTCTGTGCTGACTGAGCTGCTCTCACCTGGGGACAGCGCGTCACAATCGGCCCCAGCGCACCTGAGCTGGAGAGGAGGCCCTGCCCCCTTGCCGCGCCGCCATTGGTTGGAGGACCAGGCCGCCCAGTTCAGTCCTCCCAGCTCAGCCCTCATCCTATTGGTCCGCGCGCCCGTCAGTCACAGGCCCGGGCCAGCCTCCACCTGAATGGCCTCATCCTCTGATGACGTCACAATCGGGCCCCAACGCACCAGCGCCGGGAGAGCAAAGTCCCGCCCCCTTGCCGCGCCGCCATTGGTTGGAGGACCAGGCCGCCCAGTTCAGTCCTCCCAGCTCAGCCCTCTTCCTATTGGTGAGAGCTCCCGTCAGTCACAGGCCCCGCTCCGCTCCGTTTGGCGTCCGCGGAGGTCCCGCCCGCCCGACTCTCAGGTTTGGGTTTTCTCGTATTTTACTTTATAATCTCGCTCTCCGCTCCCCGCCTCACCTCGATTTAAATCGATTCCCCAACACTTGACTTTACCCCGGCCGCTGAATCCGCCTCTTATCCGGGCCCGGCCTTCCGGCTGATCCCCGGAGGCCCCGCACAGGCGCACTGGCAGTCTGGTGTTATGGTGGGGCCGAATGAGCATGCGCAGCCCCGCCTCTCCACATTTAAAGAGACACCCACCCCCTCCACATTTAAAGGGACCCCACCCCCTCCACATTTAAAGGGACTCCCTCCCCCCTCTCGTGTGTTCTTCTGATTAAAGGGACTGTGACAATTCCCCCAGCCACCGCACTTTAGCAAGTATGTGAAAGACCTTGAGAGCCAGCCAGTGGCTCAGTTGGGAGCACCCTCGTTTCTCAGTCAGAAAGTTGTGGGTTCAAAGTCCCCACTCCAGGGACTCGAGCACATAAACCTAGGCTGACGCTCTGGTGTTATGGTGGGGCCGAATGAGCATGCGCGGCCCCCCACTGTCGGAGGGGCAGTACATGAATGAGCGCCGCACTGTGGGAGGGGCAGTACTGAGGGAGCACTGCACTGTCGGAGGGATAGTACTGAGGGAGCGCCGCACTGTCGGAGGGGCAGTACTAAGGGAGCGCCGCACTGTCGGAGGGGCAGTACTAAGGGAGCGCCGCACTATCGGAGGGTCAGTACTGAGGGAGCGCTGCACTGTCGGAGGGTCAGTACTGAGGGAGCGCTGCACTGTCGGAGGGACAGTACTGAGGGAGCGCCGCACTGTCGGAGGGGCAGACCTAAGGGAGCACCGCACTGTCGGAGGGTCAGTCCTGAGGGAGCGCTGCACTGTCGGAGGGGCTGTACTGAGGGAGTGCCGCACTGTCGGAAGGTCAGTACTGAGGGGGTGCCGCACTGTCGGAGGGACAGTACTGAGGGAGCGCCGCACTGTCGGAGGGGCAGTACTGAGGGAGCGCCGCACTGTCGGAGGGCCGTCTTTCCGATGAGACATTCAGGTGGACATAAAAGATCCCGTTATTTCGCAGAAGGGCAGGAGAGTTATCCCCGGTGTCCTGGCCATTATTTATGATGCAAATTGGCTGCAGTGTTTCCCACATTACAACAGCAACTACACTTCAAAAAGTAATTCATTGGCGGTAAAACCGTTGGTCGTGAAAGACGCTGCATAAAGGCCAGTCTTTAACATAAGAACATGAGAAATAGGAGCAGGAGTAGGCCAATCGGCCCCTCGAGCCTGCTCCACCATTCAATAAGATCATGGCTGATCTGATCCTAACCTCAAATCTTCTATCACTCTGCATCCACCCGAACCCATGTGATCTCCCGGGAGAGGCGAAAAATCAGAAAAAGCCCCAATGGCCAATTTGGGAGAAAAAAATCTGGGAAATTCCTCTCCGACCCATCTAGGCGATCGAAATTCTTCCAGGAGATCACTCTGTCCCTATATTTTCTACAGTACTTACCTTCTGTAAAGGTGATCTCCACCCCAGCCAGGAACAGGAATAAAACCATCTCCTGAAATCTAACACAGAATTAGAACACAGTAGGAGCAGAACCAGACTACACGGCCCCTGGGCCCACTCCACTAAACACAGGCCCATGACCATTCCGAACCTAGACTCATGTCCAATTTCCTGCCCGCTCCCCGTAACCCTTAATTCCCTTTACTTCTAGGAAACTATCTATTTCTGTTTTAAATTTATTTAATGATGTAGCTTCCACAGCTTTCTGGGGCAGCAAATTCCACAAACCTACCACCCTCTGAGTGAAGAAGTTTCTCCTCATCTCAGTTTTGAAAGAGCAGCCCCTTATTCTAAGATTATGCCCCCTAGTTCTAGTTTCACCCATCATTGGGAACATCCTCACCGCATCCACCCGATCAAGCCCCTTCACAATCTTATATGTTTCAATAAGATTGCCTCTCATTCTTCTGAACTCCAATGAGTAGAGTCCCAATCTACTCAACCTCTCCTCATATGACGACCCCCTCATCCCTGGGATTAACCGAGTGAACCTTCTTTGTACTGACTCGAGAGCAAGTATGTCTTTTCTTAAGTATGGACACCAAAACTGTATGCAGTATTCCAGGTGCGGTCTCACCAATACCTTGTACAACTGCAGCAATACCTCCCTGTTTTTATATTCCTTCCCCCTAGCAATAAAAGCCAACATTCCATTGGCCTTCTTGATCACTTGCTGCACCTGCATACTAACTTTTTGAGTTTCGTGCACCAGGACCCCCAGATCCCTTTGTACTACAGTACTTTCCAGTTTCTTGCTATTAAGATAATAACTTGCTCTATGATTTTTCCTGCCAAAGTGCATAACCTCACACTTTCCAGTATTGTATTCCATCTGCCAAATCTCTGCCCACTTACTTAGCCTGTCTATGTCCCTTTGCAGGTTTTTTATGTCCTCCTCACTCACTACTTTCCGTCCCATCTTTGTATCATCTGCAAACTTTGATATGTTACACTCGGTCCCCTCCTCCAAATCGTTAATATACATTGTAAAGAGTTGGGGACCCAGCACTGACCCCTGCGGAACACCACTAGTTACTGGTTGCCAATCTGAGAACGAACCATTTATCCCAACTCTCTGCTTTCTGTTAGAGAGCCAATCCTCCACCCACGCCAGAATATTACCCCCAACCCTGTGATTTTTTATCTTGAGCAATAATCTTTTGAGTGGCACCTTGTCAAATGCCTTTTGGAAGTCTAAATACACTACGTCCACTGGTTCCCCTTTATCCACCCTGTATGTTACTTCCTCAAAAAACTCCAGCAAATTTGTCAAACATGACTTCCCCTTCATGAAACCATGCTGAGTTTGTCCTATTAAATTATGTTTATCCAAATGTCCCGTTACTGTCTCCTTAATAATGGACTCTAACATTTTACCAACCACAGATGTTAGGCTAACAGGTCTATAGTTTCCAGCCTTCTGCCTACTACCCTTTTTAAATAAGGGTGTTACATTAGCAGTTTTCCAATCTGCCGGGACCTTTGCTGAGTCCAGTGAGTTTTGGAAAATGATTACCAATGCATCCACAATCCCTACCGCTACTTCCCTCAAGACCCTAGGATGCAAGCCATCTCTCCTGTATTTGCATTAATTACTTATATAAACCTCTTTTACTGTCTCTTGCAAGGGGAGGAATTGCAGACGGGCAGCTTAACGCAAACTTCACACGAAGATCTGACAGAGTCACTCGATTCACCAGGACCTGAATATCATCGACATATGGAAGCAGAAAGCAGCACTCAGAATGCGGGCAAACTGCACACGTGTCTTATGTGTGGACGTGGATTCAACCGAAGGTGCAGCCTGGGGAGGCACAAGTGTAACCAAAGCAAGGAGAGTCTGTGCAAATGTCGGGAATGCGGGAAGGGATTCAGTTGCCTTTCCGAGCTGGAGACTCATCAACGCAGTCACACTGTGAAATGGCCGTTCACCTGCACCGTGTGTGGGAAGGGATTCACTCATTCAAGCACCCTGCAGGCACACCAGCGAGTTCACGCTGGGGAGAGGCCGTTCACCTGCTCCGACTGCGGGAAGGGATTCACTCAACAATCCAACATGCTGACACACCAGCGAGTTCACACCGGGGAGAGGCCGTTCACCTGCTCTCACTGTGAGAAGAGGTTTAACCAGTCTGGCAACCTGTTGATACACGAGCGTGTTCATACCGATGAGAGCCCTTTTCAGTGCCACGACTGCGAGAAGGGCTTCAGAAGATCCAGCGACCTGATACGGCACCAGCGAGTTCACACCGGGGAGAGGCCGTTCACCTGCTCCGTGTGTGGGAAGGGATTCACTCTCTCCTCCGCCCTGCTGATGCACCAGCTGGTTCACACTGACGAGAGGCCGTTCACCTGCTCCGAGTGCGGGAAAGGATTCAATTGTCCCTCCAATCTGCGGGAACACCAGCTGCTTCACACTGACGAGAGGCCGTTCTCCTGCTCCGAGTGCGGGAAAGGATTCACTCGTCTCACCTATCTGCGGGTACACCAGTTGGTTCACACTGACGAGAGGCCGTTTAAATGTTCCGAATGCGACAAGAGTTTCAAATGCTCAAAGGACCTGAAGATGCATCGACGCAACCACACCGGGGAGAGGCCATTCAGCTGTTCTCACTGCGGGAAGAGGTTTACGCGCTCATCCGATCTTCGGAAACACCAGTTCACTCACACTGGAGAGAGGCCGTTCCCCTGCTCAGTGTGTGAAAAGGGATTCACCACTTCATTTCACCTGCTGAGACACCAGCGAGTTCACACTGGGGAGAGGCCGTTCCCCTGCTCAGTGTGTGAAAAGGGATTCACCAGTTCATCTAACCTTCTGAGACACCAGCGAGTTCACACCTGAGCACACTGGTCCCATTCTGCTGTTAATCACATGAAGGACTGTTCTGTGTTAATAATGGCAATTACGGGGTTGGGGGGCGGGGGGCGGTTTGAAGATGCTGATAACCCCAGTAACTAGGCTGGAGTTTAAGAGGGGTCAGCCTCGGCTCAGTGGGTGACACTCTCACCTCTAGAGTCAGAAGGTCGTGGGTTTGAGTCCCACTCTGGAGACTTGAGCACGTAACCTAGGCTGACACTCCAGGGCAGTACTGAGGGAGAGCTGCTCTGTCAGAGGTGCCATCTTTCGGATGCGACGTTAAACCAAGGCCCCGTCTGCCCCTCAGGTGGGTGTAAAAGATCTCGTGGCTGCTATTTTGAAAAACGGAAGCGAGAAAGGATCTCGACTCGGAAGATCAGGAAGTAGAATAAGGAGCTAAGGATAACAAGGGGCAGAAAACACTGGTAGGGGTAGTATAAAGGCCCCCTAACCGTAGCTAAACTGTTAGACAGAATATTAATCAAGAAATAGCAGGAGCTTGCAACAAAAGTAATGCAATAATCTTGGGGGACTTTAATCTTCATATAGACTGGACAAATCAAATTGGCAAAGGCAGTCTGGAGGATGAGTTCATGGGATGCATTTGGGACAGTTTCCTAGAACAATATGTCATGGACCCAACCAGGGAACAGGCTACTTTAGATCATGTGTTGTGTAATGAGACAGGGTTAATTAGCAATCTCACAGTAAAGGATCCTCTGGGGCAGAGTGATCATAATATGATAGAATTTTATGTTAATTTTGAGAGTGACTTGCCTCAGTCCAAAACTAGAGTCTTAAACTTAAATAAAGCCTATTGCATAGGTATGAGGGGCGAGTTGGCTAAGGTAGATTGGAAAAATAGATTAAAAGGTATAGCGGTAGATAAGCCGTGGCTAGCATTTAAAGAAATATTTCATAATTCTCAACAAAAATACATTCCATTGAGAAACAAAAACTCCACGGGAAAAGTGATCCAACCGTGGCTAACTAAAGAAGTTAAGGATAGCATTAGATTGAAAGAAGAAGTTTATAATGTTGCAAAGAATAATAGTAAGGCTGAGGATTGGGAGAGTTTCAGAAACCAGTAAAGGTTGACCAAAAATTGATTAAAAGGGAAAAAATAGAATGAGAGAAAAATAGCAAGAAATATAAAAGCAGATTGTAAGAGTTTCTACAAGTATGTAAAAAGGAAAAGAGTAGCAAAAGTAAACGTTGGTCCCGTAGAGGCTGAGGCAAGAGAAATTATTATGGGGAATAAGAAAATAGCAGAAAAGTTTTAAAAAATATGTCTTCACAGTAGAAGACACAAAAAGCACACCAAAAATGGTGGGGAACCAAGGGTGTAATGAGGGTGAGGAACTTAACGTAATTAATAGAAGTAGAGAAAAGGTACTAGGAAAACTAATGGGACTGAAATCCGACAAATCCCCTGGATCTGATGGCCTACATCCCAGGGTTGTAAAAGATGTGGCTGAAGAGATAGTGGATGCATTGGTTTTGATCTTCCAAAATTTCCTAGATTGTAGAACGGTCCCAGCAGATTGGAAGGTCGCAAATGTAACACCGCTATTCAAGAAAGGAGGGAGAGGAAAAACAGGGAACTACAGGCCAGTTAGTGTGACATCAGTGTAGGATAGTGTGTACCTGTAGGATTTAGCAAACATTATTAAGATACGATAACCATTTTAACATAACTATAATATGTGAAATTGTATGTTAAGAGCCTAAAAGCCTGTATAAAATGGAGAATGGCTGAGAGCACAGCAGGATGGGATTATGCCAACCTGACTAAAAAGCTCTGTTTAAAATTACTGAAGTAATGGAATGTTGTGCTAAGTTTATGGACACGAGGAATTCAGCAATATTATGCTTAAAGAGGTAAAAACTAGAGAGAACATAAGAACATAAGAAATAGGAGCAGGAGTAGGCCAATCAGCACCTCGAGCCTGCTCCGCCATTCAATAAGATCATGACTGATCTGATCCTAACCGCCAATCCACTATCACAGAACCATCTCCTGAATCTAACAGAATTAGACACATGAAATAGGAGCAGGATCAGGCTACACGGCCCCCAAGCCCGCTCCGCTACCCACAGGGCCATGACCGATCCGAACCTAGACTCATGTCCAAATTCCTGCCCGCTCCCCATAACCCTTAATTCCCTTTACTTCGAGGAAACTGTCTATTTCTGTTTTAAATTTATGTAATGATGTAGCTTCTACAGCTTTTTGGGGCAGCATATTCCATGGACCTACCACCCTCTGAGTGAAGTAGTTCCTCCTCATCTCAGTTTTGAAAGAGCAGCCCCTTATTCTAAGACTATGCCCCCTAGTTCAAGTTTCACCCATCATCGGGAACATCCTCCCCGCATCCACCCGATCCAACCCCTTCACAATCTTATATGTTTCAATAGGATCGCCTCTCATTCTTCTGAACTCCAATGAGTAGAGTCCCAATCTACTCAACCTCTCCTCATATGTCCATCCCCTCATCCCCGGGATTAACCGAGTGAACCTTCTTTGTACTGACTCGAGAGCAAGTATGTCCTTTCTTAAGTATGGACACCAAAACTGTACGCAGTATTCCAGGTGCAGTCTCACCAATACCTTGTACAACTGAAGCAATACCTCCCTATTTTTATATTCTATCCCCCTAGCAAGGAAAGCCAACATTCCATTGGCCTTCTTAATCACTTGCTGCACCTGCATACTAACCTTTTGAGTTTCGTGCACCAGGACCCCCAGATCCCTTTGTACTTCAGTACTTTCCAGTTTGTTGCCATTAAGATAATAACTTGCTCTACGATTTTTCCTGCCAAAGTGCATAACCTCACATTTTCCAGTATTGTATTCCATCTGCCAAATCTCTGCCCACTTACTTAGCCTGTCTATGTCCCCTTGCAGGTTTTTTATGTCCTCCTCACTCACTACTTTCCCTCCCATCTTAGTATCATCTGCAAACTTTGATATGTTACACTCGGTCCCCTCCTCCAACTCGTTAATATACATTGTAAAGAGTTGGGGACCCAGCACTGACCCCTGCGGAACACCACTAGTTACTGATTGCCAGTCTGAGAATGAACCATTTATCCCAACTCTCTGCCTTGTTAGATAGCCAATCCTCTATCCATGCCAGAATATTACCCCCATCCCGTGATTTTTTATCTTAAGCAATAGTCTTCTGTGTGGCACCTTGTCAAATGCCTTTTGGAAGTCTAAATACACTACGTCCACTGGTTCCCCTTTATCCACCCTGTATGTTACTTCTTCAAAGAACTCCAGCAAATTTGTCAAACATGACTTCCCCTTCATAAAACCATGCTGACTTTGTCCTATTAAATTATGATTATCCAAATGTCCTGTTACTGTCTCCTTAATAATGGACTCCAAAATTTTACCTACCACAGATGTTAGGCTAACCGGTCTATAGTTTCCAGCCTTCTGTCTACTGCCCTTTTTAAATAAGGGTGTTACATTTGCAGTTTTGCAGTCTGCTGGAACCTTTGCTGAGTCCAGGGCGTTTTGGAAAATTATTACCAATGCATCCACAATCCCTACCGCCACTCCCCTCAAGACCCTAGGATGTAAGCCATCAGGTCCAGGTGATTTATCCGCCTTGAGTCCCATTATTTTACCGAGTACCACTTCCTTAGTGATTTTGATCGTGTTTAGCTCCTCCCCCGTTCAGCCCCCTGTTTGTCCAGTGTTGGGATATTCTTAGTGTCTTCTACTGTAAAGACTGATACAAAATATTCATTCACTGTTTTTGCCATCTCCATATTTCCCACCATTAATTTCCCGGTCTCATCCTCTAAGGGACCAACATTTACTTTAGCCACCCTTTTTCTTTTTATATAACTATAAAAACTCTTACTATCTGTTTTTATATTTTTTGCTAATTTACTTTCATAATCTATCTTCCCTTTCTTAATCAATCTTTTTGTTATTTTTTGCTGTCTTTGAAAGTTTTCCCAATCCTCTATCCTCCCACTAGATTTGGCTACCTTATATGCCCTTGTTTTTAGTCGAATACTATCCTTAATTTCTTTACTTAGCCACGGATGACTCTCTTTTCTCTTACACCCTTTTCTTCTCAGTGGAATATATATTTTTTGGAAGTTGTAAAATAACTCCTTAAATGTACACCACTGATCATGTATCGTCTTACCCTTTCATCTATTTTCCCAATCCACTCTACTCAATTCCGCTCTCATACCTTCATAGTCTCCTTTATTCAAGCTTAGCATGCTTGTTTGAGATCCAACCTTCTCACCCTCTAATTGAATATGGAATTCAACCATGTTATGGTCACTCATTCCAAGGGGATCCTTTACTAGGACATTTTTAATTAATCCTGTCTCGTTACACAGGACCAGATCTAAGGTTGCTTGCCACCTGGTCAGTTCAGTTACATACTGCTCAAGAAACCCATCCCTAATACACTCAATGAACTCATCCTCAAGGCAGCCCTGCCCAATTTGATTTGTCCAATTAATACGTTAGTTAAAATCCCCCATAATTATAGATGTTCCCTTATTACAAGCCTCAACTATTTCCTGATTGATACTCCGTCCAACAGAGTTGCCACTGTTCGGAGGCCTATAGACTACGCCCAGTAGTGTTTTTCCCCTTATTATTCCTTACCTCCACCCAAACTGTTTCATTATCCTGATCTTTTGGCCCAATATCATTTCTCTGTATTACAGTGATTCCTTCCTTTATTAACATAGCCACCCCACCTCCCCTTCCTTCCTGCCTGTCCTTCCTGATCGTTAAATAACCCGGTATGTTTAATTCCCAGGCATTGTCACCCTGCAGCCATGTTTCTGTAATGGCCACAAGATCATACCCATATGTAGTTATTTGTGCCATTAACTCGTCTATTTTGTTACGAATGCTACGTGCATTCAGATAGAGAACATTCAAAGATGTTTTGTGACACTTAGTTCCTGCTTTTGCCCTTTTTATTACTTTACCTTTTACTCCATACCTTCTGCCCCTTCCTGACACGCTCTGGTTTTCAATTTCCCCACTGCTACCTAAGTCTATGACCTTCTCTGTTGTCATTTTTATTATTTGCGCTCTAGGAACCTCCCCCCCACTAGTTAGTTTAAAGCCCTCTCTACAGCCCGAGTTATATGATCCGCCAGGACTCTAGTCCCAGCACTGGCCAAGTGAAGCCCGTCCCAGTGGAACAGCTCCCTCCTGCCCTAGTACTGGTGCCAGTGTCCCAGGAAGCAAAACCCATTTCTCCCACACCAGTCTTTGAGCCACGCATTTAACTCTCATTTTATTTGTCCTAGCCAAATTCGCTCGTGGCTCAGGTAATAATCCAGAGATTATTACCCTTGTGGTTCTGCTTTTTAATTTGACCCCTAGCTGCTCAAACTCCCTCAGCAGAACCTCCTTCCTTGTCCTATCTATGTCGTTGGTACCAACATGGACCACGACAACTGGATCCTCCCCCTTGTTGGAGTTGGAGACGTCCTTCATTGGTCCAGCTATCGGATGGACCGACTGTTCCGTCAACATTCTAGGAAGTGTTCTGTGAAAAGTGAAGATCTGAGATAAGGGTACTTTGTTATACATGGAGAAAAAGTCAGAAGGATCAAACAAGGTCATAAGATGGGTAACGAGGGAGCAAGACTTTTTACCAGGTGTTAGAGGGTTAATTACTGCCACGTCGGCAAAACGAGGGGGAAAAAGGGTAGAAAGATACAGGTTTTGAACATCGAAAGCAGCGCACCGTGTAACCAGAGATTGATAGGAGCTTCGGTCAACAGAACACAGCAAGATCCCAAGGAAGCGCGCATGGGACAACGGAACACAGCAAGATACATCAGGAGAATTGCGCCGCGCTCACTCGGAAGGAACGCCGGGGTTTGAACGAACAGACTGTGACTATCTTCTTGTTAAGTACTACTTCTTTGTACTGGATTTTTAATGTTTAATAAACCTGTTTTACTGATACACAATATACCTGTACCGAGAGTGGTTTGTGTCGTCACGGACTGTTTTACTGATACACAATATACCTGGACCCAGAGTGGTTTGTGTAGTCATGGACTGTTTTACTGATACACAATATACCTGGACCCAGAGTGGTTTGTGTAGTCACGGACTGTTTTACTGACACACAATATACCTGTACCCAGAGTGGTTTGTGTGGTCACGGACTGTTTTACTGACACACAATATACCTGTACCCAGAGTGGTTTGTGTAGTCACGGACTGTTTTACTGATACACAATATACCTGTACCCAGAGTGGTTTGTGTAGTCACGGACTGTTTTACTGATACACAATATACCTGTACCTAGAGTGGTTTGTGTAGTCACGGACTGTTTTACTGATACACAATATACCTGGACCCAGAGTGGTTTGTGTAGTCACGGACTGTTTTACTGACACACAATATACCTGTACCCAGAGTGGTTTGTGTAGTCACGGACTGTTTTACTGATACACAATATACCTGTACCCAGAGTGGTTTGTGTAGTCACGGACTGTTTTACTGATACACAATATACCTGTACCCAGAGTGGTTTGTGTAGTCACGGACTGTTTTACTGATACACAATATACCTGTACCCAGAGTGGTTTGTGTAGTCACGGACTGTTTTACTGATACACAATATACCTGTACCCAGAGTGGTTTGTGTAGTCACGGACTGTTTTACTGATACACAATATACCTGTACCCAGAGTGGTTTGTGTAGTCATGGACTGTTTTACTGATACACAATATACCTGTACCCAGAGTGGTTTGTGTAGTCACGGACTGTTTTACTGATACACAATATACCTGTACCCAGAGTGGTTTGTGTAGTCATGGACTGTTTTACTGATACACAATATACCTGTACCCAGAGTGGTTTGTGTAGTCACGGACTGTTTTACTGATACACAATATACCTGTACCCAGAGTGGTTTGTGTAGTCACGGACTGTTTTACTGATACACAATATACCTGGACCCAGAGTGGTTTGTGTAGTCATGGACTGTTTTACTGATACACAGTATACCTGGACCCAGAGTGGTTTGTGTAGTCACGGACTGTTTTACTGATACACAATATACCTGTACCCAGAGTGGTTTGTGTAGTCACGGACTGTTTTACTGATACACAATATACCTGTACCCAGAGTGGTTTGTGTAGTCACGGACTGTTTTACTGATACACAATATACCTGGACCCAGAGTGGTTTGTGTAGTCACAGACTGTTTTACTGATACACAATATACCTGTACCCAGAGTGGTTTGTGTAGTCACGGACTGTTTTACTGATACACAATATACCTGTACCCAGAGTGGTTTGTGTAGTCACGGACTGTTTTACTGATACACAATATACCTGGACCCAGAGTGGTTTGTGTAGTCACGGACTGTTTTACTGATACACAATATACCTGTACCCAGAGTGGTTTGTGTAGTCACGGACTGTTTTACTGATACACAATATACTTGTACCCAGAGTGGTTTGTGTAGTCACGGACTGTTTTACTGATACACAATATACGTGGCCCCAGAGTGGTTTGTGTAGTCACGGACTGTTTTACTGATGCACAATATACTTGTACCCAGAGTGGTTTGTGTAGTCACGGACTGTTTTACTGACACACAATATACCTGTACCCAGAGTGGTTTGTGTAGTCACGGACTGTTTTACTGATACACAGTATACCTGGACCCAGAGTGGTTTGTGTAGTCAGGGACACATTATTACAAGAGCTTTTGAAAGCTACATCAGTCATTGGGAAAATGCTGGAATCCATTGTTAAGGAAGTGGTATCAAGTCACTTAGAAAATCATAACATGATTAGGCAGAGTCAACATGGTTTTATGAAAAGGAAATCGTGTTTGACAAATTTATTAGAGTTTTTTGAGGATGTAACTAGCAGGGTAGATAGAGGGGAACCAGTGGATGTAGTATATTTGGATTTCCAAAAGGCATTCGAGAAGGTGCCACATAAAAGGTTATTACACAAGATTAGGGCTCATGGGGTTGGGGGTAATATAGTAGCATGGATAGACGATTGGTTAACGGACTGAAAACAGAGTAGGGATAAACAGATCTTTTTCAGGTTGGCAGGCTGTATCTAGTGGGGTGCCGCGTGGATCAGTGTTGGGGCCTCAGCTATTTACAATCTATATTGATGACCTAGATGAAGGGACCGAGTGTAATGTATCCAAGTTTGCTGATGATACAAAGCTAGGTGGGACAGTAAGCTGTGAGGAGCCTTTGGACCTTCTGACAATCACCTTAAATCTGTGTCCTCTGGTTCTCGAGCCTTCCGCCAATGGGAACAGTTTCCCTCTACTCTGTCCAGACCCCCTCCCGATTTTGAACACCTCCATCAAATCTCCTGTCAACCTTCTCTGCTCTAAGGAGAACAACCCCAGCTTCTCCAGTCTCTCCACGTAGCTGAAGTCCCTCATCCCTGGTACCATTCTGGTAAATCTCCCCTTAACCTTCTCTGCTCTAAGGAGAACAACCCCAGCTTCTCCAGTCTCTCCACATAACTGAAGTCATCTCATCTCTGGTACCATTCTGGTAAATCTTTTCTGCAGCCTCTCTAAGGTCTTCACATTCTTCCTAAAGTGTGGTGCCCAGAATTGGACACAATAAGAAAGAAAGAAAGACTTGCATTTGTAAGAACATAAGAAATAGGAGCAGGAGTCGGCCATTCGGCCCATCGAGCCTGCTCCGCCATTCAATGAGATCATGGCTGATCTTCTGCCTCAACTCCATTCACCGGCCCTATTGCCATATCCCTTGATGCCCTTACTAGTCAGAAATCTATCGATCACTGTTTTGAATATACTGAAGAAGCATCCGGGACGGCGCCGAACACCTCGAGTCTCTTCGCCGGGAGCAAGCGGAAGCCAAGCGCAAGGAGTGCACATCAACCCAAGCACATCAACCCAAGCACCCCACCCACCCACCCCTTCAACCACTGTCTGCCCACCTGTGAAAGAGACTGTAGGTCCCGCATTGGACTCATCAGTCACCTGAGAACTCATTTTTAATGTGTAAGCAAGTCATCCTCGGTTCCGAGGGACTGCCTAAGAAGAAGATATAATTGGATTAAGACTTCTTTACTCCTGTACTCAAATCCTCTTGTAATGAAGGCCAGCATACCATTTGCCTTCTTAACCACCTTTCATGACCACCGGACGTCCCAAAGCGCTTTACAACCAATGAAGTACTTTTTGAAGTGTAGTCACTGTTGTAATGTGGGAAACGTGGCAGCAAATTTGTGCACAGCAAGCTCCCACAAACAGCAATGTGATAATGACCAGATAATCTACTTTTTCATCATGTTGAGTGAGGGATAAATATTGGGTTCAAAACACCGGGGATAACGTCTTCGAAATAGCACCACGGGATCTTTTACATCCACCTGAGGGGGCAGACGGGGGCCTCGGTTTAACGTCTCATCCGTAGGACGGTACCTCTGACAGTGCGGCGCTCCCTGAACACTGCCCCTCCGACAATGCGGCTCTTCCGCAGTACTGCCCCTCCGATGGAGCAGCGCTCCCTGAGCACTGACCCTCCGACAATGGCAGGGGGTTGGGAATCTGAGCAGGGAGACAGAGGAAAGGAAAACAGGGATAAAAGCAAGAGATAGGAAGGAGAAAAACAAAAGTGGCAGTCAGAGAAATCAACGGTTTAAATCAAACATGGCCACAGTAAATAATAATTCTAATAGGTCTAAGAGCGTTAAAAAAACAAGCCTGAAGGCTTTGTGATTTAATGCGAGGAGCATTTGTAACAAGGTGGATGAATTGGCTGTGCAAATAGAGGTAAACGAATATGATTTGGTTGGGATTACGGAAACATGGCTCAAGGATGGCCAAGACTGGGAACTCAACATCCAGGGGTATTCGATATTCAGGAAAGATAGGCAAAAAGGAAAGGGAGGTGGGGAAGCATTACTGGTTAAAGAAGGGATTAATACAATTGTAATGAAGGATATTAGCTCTGATGATGTGGAATCTGTATGGGTAGAATTGAGAAATACTAAGGGGAAAAAAACGTTAGTGGGAGTGGTATATAGACCTCCAAACAGTAAGGCGGAGGTTGTCTGTAGGAAACAATTCTGCATTTGAAAGAAGCTTGTATTGTGAAGCTTGTGCCCCTTTGCCAGGCCCGCTGCCTGCGGCCCCTCTCCCAGATTCCAGCCCCAGCTCTGTGCTGACTGAGTTGCTCTCACCTGGGGACAGCGCGTCACAATCGGCCCCAGCGCACCTGAGCTGGAGAGGAGACCCCGCCCCTTGCCGCGCCGCCATTGGTTGGAGGACCAGGCCGCCCAGTTCACTCCTCCCAGCTCAGCCCACGTCCTATTGGTCAGCGCTCCTGTCAGTCAGAATCACGTTGCTCCGGCTCACTCCGCCCGCGGCTCAACCCGCTCCGTTCGGTGTCCGCGGAGGTCCCGCCCGACTCTCAGGTTTCGTTTTTCTCGTATTTTACTTTATAATCTCGCTCTCTGCTCCCCCCTCACCTCGACTTAAATCGATTCCCCAACACTCTTCCCCGGGCCCGGCCTTCCGTCTGCTGCTGGGAGGCCCTGGTCCCGCCCCTTCCTTCACCTCATTGGCTGACACCGCTGTCAATCGACACCACGAGGGGGGAAGGGAGGGTGATTGACAGGTGACGATTGATAGAAGCGCCTGCTGTGATTGGTGCAGGGGAAGGCAAGTGGGCGTGTCCGGCCCCCGGGCCCACGTGGGGGAGTCAGAGGCTGGCTGGAGCGCATGCGCAGCGCAGCGCGCCTCGCACCGTTGGGAAGTTTTTCAAATATTTTTTTTTGCGAAACAAATTGAAAACACTCATTAATTCCCCCAACCTCCTCCCCTCTAAAGTGCGATTATTATTATTCTTGTTTTTCCTCAATTTGTGTCGGGTGTCTTTTTTTTACCTTGCGGTGGCGTGCGCCGATCCAACCGACCCCTGGGCGTTGCGTGCTGGCGTCACCGCGTAATCGGAGGGAGGGTGATTGACGCGAGGCGCCCGCCAATCAGGAGCGTGGAAAACGCTGGGAGGACCGGGCGGGCTGACAGTCCTCCAACCAATAGCGGCGGGGGGCGGGACCTCGGTGGGCTGCAGGCCGCTTTCCTGCTTTCATTGTCTGCCGGAGCTGTTAAAGGGAAGGGGAGGAGGGGGTGGAAAAAAACCCAGCTTGTGAGTGTTTATTCCTTTGCATTACCTTTATTGCAAGGCTGTTCATCAACTGCATTGATTTAAAAATAAGTGAACCTTTTCTCTTTTCGACTTTTATCCAGAACAAAGAGCCCTGGTGCTGTGAACATTTTGGTGGGCAGCCACTTTTAAAGGGACAAAGACCAGCATTCTTCCTCCTCCCTCTCTCTCTTGTGAGTATTTTTGGTGGGTGAGAGGGGAGGGGAGGGGTGGGGTGAGTCAAAGGGGACTGCGGCCCCTTTTCAACAAAAACAATTGCTTGGCCATTTAAATGGGAATGGGTGCCCCCCAGGTATTTAAAGGGGCAGTGCCTCTCTCTTTCTGTATCATGTAAGAGCAGGGAGGTTCTGCTTGAACTGTACAAAACACCAGTTAGGTCACCGGCTAGAGTGCTGCGTGCAGTTCTGCTCGCCCCATTGCAGGAAAGATGTGACTGCTCGACACAGGAGATTTACGAGGATGTTGCCAGGACTAGAGAATTTCAGCTACAAGGAAAGATTGAATACATAGAAACATAGAAGATAATCAACATCCTAGGGTACTTAAGGAAGTGGCCCTAGAAATAGTAGATGTATTGGTGATCATCTTCCAACATTCGATGGAAGCTGGAACAGTACCCATGGATTGGAGGGTAGCTAATGTTACCCCACTGTTGAAAAAAGGTGGTAGAGAGAAAACGGGGAATTACAGACCGGGAAGCCTGACATCGGTCGTGGGGAAAATGCTAGAGTCCATTATAAAAGACGTAATAGCAGAGCACTTGGAAAACAGTGACTGGATCAGACAAAGTCAACATGGATTTACAAAAGGTAAATCGTGCTTGACTAATCTACTGGAATTTTTTGAGGATGAAACTAGTAAAATAGATAAGGGAGAACCAGTGGATGTGGTGTATTTGGACTTTCAAAAGGCTTTCGATAAGGTCCCGCATAAGAGATAGAAACATAGAAGATAGGAGCAGGAGTAGGCCATTCGGCCCCTCGAGCCTGCTCCGCCATTCAATAGGATCATGGCTGATCATCCAAGTTCAGTACTCTGTCCCGGCTTTCTCCCCATACCCCTTGATCCCTTTAGCGTTAAGAAATATATCCAACTCCTTCTTGAATATATTTAATGAATTGGCCTCTACTGCCTTCTGTGGTAGAGAATTCCACAGGTTCACCACTCTCTGTCTTAAAAGGCCTACCCCTTATCCTTAGACTGTGACCCCTGGTTCTGGATTCCCTGACCATTGGGAACATCCTCCCTGCATCCAGTCTGTCCATCCTGCCAGAATTTTTCAGTTTCAATGCGATCCCCTCATTCTTCTAAACTCCAGCGAGTACAAGCCCAATCGACCCAATCTCTCCTCATACATCATTCCTGCCATCCCAGGTATCAGCCTGGTGAATCTTGGCTGGACTCCTTCCATGGCAAGAATATCCTTCCTCAGATAAGGTGACCAAAACTGCACACAATACTCAAGATGTGGTCTCACCAAGGCCCTGCACAACTGCAGCAAGACATCCTTGTTCCTGTACTCAAACCCACTCACTATGAAGGCCAACATACCATTTGCCTTCTTAACCACCTGCTGCACCTGCATGCTTACCTTCAGCGACTGGTGCACAAGGACACCCAGGTCTCGTTGCACTTCCCCTTCTCCCAATCTATTGCTGTTCAGATGATAATCTGCCTTCCTGTTTTTGACACCAAAGTGAATAACCTCACATTTATCCACGTTATATTGCATCTGCCATGCTTCTGCCCAATCACCCAACCTGTCCAAATCATCCTGCAGTTTCTCGGCATCCTCCTCACAGCACACACGCCCACCCAGCTTTGTGTCGTTTGCAAATTTGGAGATATTACATCTAGTTCCCGTGTCTAGATCATGATGAATATATGTTGTGAATAGCTGGGGTCCTAGGACCGATCCCTGCGGTACCCCACTAGTCACTGCCTGCCACTCGGAAAAAGACCCGTTTATTCCAACTCTTTGATTTCTATCTGCCAACCAGTTCTCTATCCAAGTCAATACCTTGCCCCCCAATCCCATGTGCCTTAACTTTACACGCTAATCTCTTATGTTGGACCTTATCGAAAGCCTTCTGAAAGTCCAAATTCACCACATCTACTGGTTCGCCCTTATCTATTTTACTAGTTACATCCTCAAAAAATTCCAGTAGATTAGTCAAGCATGATTTACCTTTTGTAAATCCATGTTGACTTTGTCCGATCCTGTCACTGTTTTCCAAGTGCTCTGCTATTACATCTTTTATAATGGACTCTAGCATTTTCCCCACTACTGATGTCAGGCTGACCGGTCTATAATTGCCTGTTTTCTCTCTACCACGTTTTTTGAATAATGGGGTAACATTAGCTACCCTCCAATCCATGGGTACTGTTCCAGATTCCATCGAAAACCCAGCAGCTTCTCCTCCATCTCCACTCCAGCTCAAACTGCTGCAACAAAAAGATCTGCACAGGCGGCCAGGGACCGACTTCCGTCACCTGCAATAAAACTCTTCCCGACAGCCGCTGACTAATGGCGGCTGCAGCACCCACAATTCCCCGCGCCCCAGAAACCGCTCTGTCCAACGCGCTGATTTCCCCGCTGAGAGTGCGCACGCTCCCCGGAGCCGCGGGCCATTCTGGGAGCCTGGCTCCTGTCCTTTGTCCCGAGTCGGACTCGGTGGAACAGGCTGAAGAAACCGGGAAGCGGCGGTTCAGATGGGGGAGGCGCTGCACCCTGGATTTCCTGGTGCCGGGGCTCTGGCCGCACGTCCGCCAGGCCCGGCCGCTCTGATTCTGATTGAGGTTTTTGATGAGGTAACAGAGAGGGTTGATGAGGGCAATGCGGTTAACGTGGTGCACATGGATTTCCAAAAGGCGTTCGACAGCGTGTAAAGTTAAGGCACATGGGATTGTGGGCAAGGTTTTGACTTGGATAGAGAACTGGTTGGCAGACAGAAAGCCAAGAGTTGGAAGAAACGGGTCTTTTTCCGAGTGGCGGGCAGTGACTAGTGGGGTACCGCAGGGATCAGTCCTTGGACCCCAGCTATTCACAATATATATTAATGATCTGGACGATGGAACTAGATGTAATATCTCCAAGTTTGCAGACGACACAAAGCTGGGTGGGCATGTGTGCTGTGAGGAGGATGCCGAGAAACTCCAGTATGATTTGGACAGGTTGGGTGATTGGGCAGAAGCATGGCAGATGCAATATAACGTGGATAAATGCGAGGTTATCCACTTTGGTGTCAAAAACAGGAAGGCAGATTATTATCTGAATGGCAATAGATTGGGAGATGGGGAAGTGCAACGAGACCTGGGTGTCCTTGTGCACCAGTCGCTGAAGGTAAGCATGCAGGTGCAGCAGGCGGTTCAGAAAGCTAATAGTTTGTTGGCCTACGCAGCGAGAGGGTTCGAGTACAGGAACAAGGACGTCTTGCTGCAGTTGTACAGGGCCTTGGTGAGACCACACCTTGAGTATTGTGTGCAGTTTTGGTCGCCTTATCTGAGGAAGGATGTTCTTGCCATGGAAGGAGTGCAGCGAAGATTCACTAGTCTGATACCTGGGATGTCAGGAATGACGTATGAGGAGAGAGTGGGTCGATTGGGCTTGTACTTGCTGGAGTCTAGAAGAATGAGAGGGGATCTCATTGAAACTTATAAAATTCTAACAGGACTACACAGACTAGATGCAGGAAGGATGTTTCCGATGGTCAGGGAATCCAGAACCAGGGGTCACAGTCTAAGGATAAGGGGTAAGCCATTTAGGACAGAGATGAGGAGGAATTTCTTCACCCAGAGAGTGGTGAACCAGTGGAATTCTCTGCCACAGAAGTCAGTAGAGGCCAATTCATTAAATATATTCAAGAAGGAGTTAGATATATTTCTTTAGGCTAAAGGGATCAAGGGATATGGGGAGAAGGCAGGGACAGGGTACTGAATTTGGATGATCAGCCATGATCTCATTGAATGGCGGAGCAGGCTCGAGGGGCCGAATGCTCCTATCTTCTATGTTTCTATGTTCAGCCTCAGACAAATGTTAGGGAGAGGGATGGAGTCAGTGGCTAGGGAACGGAGTTTGTGGGGTGTCTGTCCCTTTAACTACAATTCATAGAATTATAGAAATTTACAGCACAGAAGGAGGCCATTCGGCCCATCTTGTCCGTGCCAGCCGACGAAGAGCTCTCCTCCCTAATCCCACTTTCCAGCACTTGGTCCGTAGCCTTGTAGGTTACGGCACTTCAAGTGCATATCCAAGTACTTTTTACATGTGATGAGAGTTTCTGCCTTATGCGGGACCTTATCGAAAGCCTTTTGAAAGTCCAAATACACCACATCTACTGGTTCTCCCTTATCAATTTACCAGTTACATCCTCAAAAAATTCCAGTAGATTAGTCAAACACGATTTACCTTTCGTAAAGCCATGTTGACTTTGTCCGATCCGGTCACTTTTTTCCAAGTGCTCTGCTATTACATCCTTTTATAATGGACTCTAGCATTTTCCCCACTACCGATGTCAAGCTTACCGATGTTTGTAATTCCCCGTATTCTCTCTACCACCCTTTTTGAATAGTGGGGTAACATTAGCTACCCGCCAATCCATGGGTACTGTTCCAGAGTCTATCGAATTTTGGAAGATGACCAGCAATGCATCTACTATTTCTAGGGCCACTTCCTTAAGTACCCTAGGATGTAGATTATCAGGCCCTGGGGATTTATCGGCCCTCAATCCCATCAAGTTCCAGAACACCATTTCCCTACAAATACTGATTTCTATCAGTTCCTCCCTTTCATCAGACCCTATGTTCCCCGACATCTCTGGAAGGTTATTTGTGTGCTCCTTTGTGAAGACAGAACCAAAGTATGTATTTAATTGGTCTGCCATTTCTTTGTTTCCCATTATAAATTCCCCTGATTCTGACTGCAAGGGACCTACGCTTGACTTCACCAATCTTTTTCTCTTCACATATCTATGTACAGTCAGTTTTTATGTTCCCTGCAAGCTTACTCTCATACTCTATTTTCCCCCTCTTAATTAATCCCTTTGTCCTCCTTTGTTGGATCCTAAACTGCTCCCAATCCTCAGGTTTACTGCTTTTTCTGGCCAATTTATATGTCCTTTCCTTGGATCTTATGCTATCCCTAATTTCCCTTGTTAGCCACGGTTGAGTCACCTTTTTTGTTTTATTTTTATGCCAAACTGGGATGAACAAATTCTGTAGTTCATCCATGCGATCTTTGAAGGTTTGCCATTGCCCATCCACCGTCAACCCTTTGAGCGACATTCCCCAATCAATCCTACCCAACTCGCACCTCATACCATCGTAGTCTCCTTTATTTAACTTCAGTACCCTAGTCTCTGAGTCAACTATTTCACTCTCCATCTTAATGAAGAATTCTATCATATTATGAACGCTCCAACCCAAGGGGCCTCGCACAACAAGATTGCTAATTAATCCTTTCTCATTACATAATACCCAGTCTAAGTTGGCCTGTTCTCTAGTTGGTTCCTCGACATATTGTAAAGCAATATACAGAGTAAAGCTCCCTCTACACTGTCCCATCAAACACTCCCAGGGCAGGAGCAGCACGGGTTAGGTACAGAGTAATGATCCCTCTACACTGTCCCATCAAACACGCCCAGGGCAGGTACATCATGGGTTAGATACAGAGTAAAGCTCCCTCCACACTGTCCCATCAAACACTCCCAGGTCAAGTACAGCATGGGTTAGATGCAGACTAAAGCTCCATCTACACTGTCCCATCAAACACTCCCAGGGCTGGTACAGCACGGTTTAGATACACAGTAAAGCTCCCTCTACACTGTCCCATCAAACACTCCCAGGGCTGGTACAGCATGGTTTAGATACACAGTAAAGCTCCCTCTACACTGTCCCATCAAACACTCCCACGGCAGGTACAGCAGGGGTTAGAGTCATAGAGCCATAGAGTTTTACAGCACAGAAAGAGGCCCTTCGGCCCATCGTGTCTGCGTCGCCCATCCATCCCTGTCCAGTCTAATCCCATTTTCCAGCATTTGGTCCATAGCCTTGTATGCAATGGCATTTCAAGTGCTCATCCAAATGTTTCTTGAATGTTGTGAGGGTTCCTGCCTCTACCACCCTTTCAGGCAGTGAGTTCCAGATTCCAACCACCCTCTGGGTGAAAAAGTTCCTCCTCAAATCCCCTCTAAACCTCCTGCCCCTTACCCTGAATCTATGCCCCCTTGTTATTGACCCCCCTACTAAGGGGAAAAGTTCCTCTTTATCTACCTTATCTATGCCCCTCATCATTTTGTACACCTCAATCAGGTCCCCCCTCAGCCTTCTTTGCTCCAAGGAAAACAACCCCAGCCTGTTTAGTCTTTCTTCATAGCTGAGGCGCTCCATCCCAGGTAACATCCTGGTGAACCTTCTCTGCACCCTCTCCAAAGCAATCACATCCTTCCTATAGTGAGGCAACCAGAACTGCACACAGTACTCCAGCTGTGGCCTCACCAGCGTTTTGTACAGCTCCATCATAACCTCCCTGCTCTTGCCTTCATTAGCCGAGGCATAGAATATAAGTATCCCATATGCCTTTTTAACCACCTTATCTACCTGTTCCGCTGCCTTCAGGGATCTATGTACATGTACACCAAGGTCCCTCTGACCCTCTGTACTTCCTAGGGTCCTACCACTCATTGTGTATTCCCTTGCCTTATTTGTCCGTCCAAAATGCATCACCTCGCACTTTTCAGGGTTAAATTCCATTTGCCACTTTTCCGCCCATCTGACCAACCCGTTTATATCGTCCTGTAGCCTGAGGCTGTCCTCCTCACAATTTACCACCCCACCAATTTTCGTGTCATCTGCGAACTTACTGATCATACCTTTTACATTCTCATCCAAATCATTTATGTAGATCACAAACAACAAGGGACCCAGCACCGATCCCTGAGGTACCCCACTGGACACAGGCTTCCAGTCACAAAAGCAACCTTCGACCATCACCCTCTGCCTCCTGCCACTCAGCCAGTTTAGGATCCAACGCGCCAAGGCACCCTGGATCCCATGGGCTCTTACCTTCTTGACCAGTCTCCTATGCGGGACTTTGTCAAAAGCTTTACTGAAGTCCATGTAAACCACATCCACAGCATTTCCCTCATCCACCCCCCTAGTCACCCCCTCGAAAAATTCAATCAGATTTGTCAGACATGATTTACCCTTGACAAAGCCATGCTGACTATCCCCGATTAATCCTTGCCTCTCCAAGTGGAGACTAATTTTGTCCCTCAGAATTTTTTCCAATAATTTCCCTACCACAGATGTTAGGCTCACTGGCCTGTAATTCCCTGGTTTATCCCTGCTACCCTTCTTGTATAATGGTACTACATTAGCTGTTCTCCAGTCCTCTGGTACATCCCCTGTGGCCAGAGAGGTTCTGAAAATTTGTGTCAGAGCCCCTGCAATCTCCTCCTTTGCCTCCCACAGCAGCCTGGGATACATCTCGTCCGGGCCTGGGGATTTATCCACTTTTTGGCCTGCTAAAACCGCTAGCACCTCCTCCCTCTCGATGCTAATATGTTCAAGTATGTCACAGTCCCCTTGCCCGATTTCTATGTCTGCATCGTCTTTCTCCATAGTGAACACAGATGCAAAAAATTCATTTAAAACCCCGCCTACATCATCTGGCTCTACACACAGATTGCCACTTTGGTCCCTAATGGGCCCTACCCTTTCCCTGGTTATCCTCTTGCCCTTAATATACTTATAAAACATCTTAGGATTTTCCTTTATTTTGCTCGCCAGTGTTATTTCATGGCCCCTCCTCTCCCTCCTAATTTCTTTTTGAAGTATGCCCCTGCACTTTTTATACTCCTCTAGGGCTTCTTCCGTCTTTAGTCTTTTGTAACTGCCAAAAGCCCCCCTTTTTATTTCTAATGCATTTTTGTATATCCCTTGTCATCCAAGGTTCCCTTTGCTTGTTGGTCCCCCCCTTGACCTTTACAGGAACATGTTGGCGTTGTACTCTATTTCCCTTCTGAAAGTCTCCCACTGTTTTGATGTGGATTTTCCGATAAGTAGCTGCTCCCAATCCACTTTGGCCAGATCCTGCCTTATCATATTAAAATCGGCCAGATCCTGCCTCATCATATCATATTAGATTCAGACTAAAGCTCCCTCTACACTGTCCCATCAAACAGTCCCAGGGCAGGTACAGCACAGGTAGATACAGAGAAAAGCACCCTCTACATTGTCCCATCAAACACTCCCACGGCAGGTACAGCAGGGGTTAGATTCAGACTAAAGCTCCCTCTACATTGTCCCATCAAACACTCCCAGGGCAGGTACAGCACGCGTTAGATACAGAGTAAAGCTCCCTATACAGTGTCCCATCAAACACTCCCAGTGCAGGTACAGCACAGGTTAGACACAGACTAAAGCTCCATCTACGCTGTCCCATCAAACACTCCCAGGGCAGGTACAGCACAGGTAGATACAGAGTAAAGCACCCTCTACATTGTCCCATCAAAGACTCCCAGGGCAGGTACAGCACGGATTAGATACAGAGTAAAGCTCTCTCTACACTGTCCCATCAAACAGTCCCAGGGCAGGTACAGCACAGGTAGATACAGAGTAAAGCACCCTCTACATTGTCGCATCAAACACTCCCAGGGCAGGTACAGCACGGATTAGATACAGAGTAAAGCTCTCTCTACACTGTCCCATCAAACACGCCCAGGGCAGGTACAGTACGGGTTAGATACAGAGTAAAGCACCCTCTACATTGTCCCATCAAACACTCCCAGGGCAGGTACAGCACGGATTAGATACAGAGTAAAGCTCTCTCTACACTGTCCCATCAAACACGCCCAGGGCAGGTACAGTACGGGTTAGATACAGAGTAATGCTCCCTCTACACTGTCCCATCAAACACTCCCAGGGCAGGTACAGCACGGGTTAGATACTGACTAAAGCTCCCGCTACACTCCCAGGGCAGGTATAGCACGGGTTAGATAAAGAGAAAAGCTCCCTCTGCACTGCCCTATCCAACATTCCCAGGGCAGGTATAGCACGGGTTAGATACAGACTAAAGCTCCCTCTACATTGTCCCAGCAAACACTCCCAAGGCAGGCACATCACCGGTTTGATACAAAGTAAAGCTCCCTCTACACTGTCCCATCAAACACTCCCAGGGCTGCTACAGCACGGTTTAGATACACAGTAAAGCTCCCTCTACACTGTCCCATCAAACACTCCCACGGCAGGTACAGCAGGGGTTAGATTCAGACTAAACCTCCCTCGACATTGTCCCATCAAACACTCCCAGGGCAGGTACAGCATGGGTTAGATACAGAGTAAATCTCCCTCTACACTGTCCCATCAAACACTCCCAGGGCAGGTGCAGCACGGGTTAGATTCAGATTAATGCTCCCTCTACACTGTCCCATCACACACTCCCAGGGCAGGTGCAGCACGGATTAGATACTGACTAAAGCTCCCGCTACGCTCCCAGGGCAGGAAAAGCACGGGTTAGATAAAGAGAAAAGCTCCCTCTGCACTGCCCTATCAAACATTCCCAGGGCAGATACAGCACGGGTTAGATACAGACTAAAGCTCCCTCTACGCTGTCCCATCATACACTCCCAGTGCAGGTACAGCACAGGTTAGATACAGAGTAAAGCTCCCTATACACTGTCCCATCAAACACTCCCAGGGCAGGTATAGCACGGGTTAGATAAAGAGAAAAGCTCCCTCTGCACTGCCCTATCAAACATTCCCAGGGCAGATACAGCACGGGTTAGATACAGACTAAAGCTCCCGCTACATTGTCCCATGAAACACTCCCAGGGCAGGTACAGCACGGGTTAGATACAGAGTAAAGCTCCCTATACACTGTCCCATCAAACACTCCCAGGGCAGGTACAGCACGCGTTAGATACAGAGTAAATCTCCCTCTACACTGTCCCATCAAACACTCCCAGGGCAGGTGCAGCACGGATTAGATACTGACTAAAGCTCCCGCTACGCTCCCAGGGCAGGTATAGCACGGGTTAGATAAAGAGAAAAGCTCCCTCTACGCTGTCCCATCATACACTCCCAGTGCAGGTACAGCACAGATTAGATACAGAGTAAAGCTCCCTCTACGCTGTCCCATCAAACACTCCCAGGGCAGGTACAGCACGGGTTAGATACAGAGTAAAGCTCCCTCTACACTGTCCCATCAAACACTCCCAGGGCAGGTACAGCACGGATTAGATACAGAGTAAAGCTCTTTCTACACTGTCCCTTCAAACACTCACAGGGCAGGTACAGTATGGGTTAGATACAGAGTAAAGCTCCCTCTACACTGTCCCATCAAACACTCCCAGGGCAGGTAAAGCACAGGTTAGATACAGAGTAAAGCTCCCTATGCGCTGTCCCATCATACATTCCCAGGGCATGCACGTCATGGGTTAGATACAGAGTAAAGCTCCCTCTACACTGTCCCATCAAACACTCCCAGGGCAGGTACAGCACTGGTTAGATAGAGTAAAGCTCCCTCAACACGGTCCCACCAAACACTCCCAGGGCAGGTACAGTACGGTTTAGATACAGAGTAATGCTGCCTCTACACTGTCCCATCAAACACTCCTGGGGCAGGCACAGCACAGGTAGATACAGAGTAAAGCACCCTCTGCATTGTCCCATCAAAGACTCGCAGGGCAGGTACAGCACGGTTTAGATACAGAGTAAAGCTCCCTCTACACTGTCCCATCAAACAGTCCCTAGGCCGGTACAGCACGGGTTAGATACAGAGTAAAGCTCCCTCTACACTGTTCCATCAAACACTGCCAGCGCAGGTACGTCATGGGTTAGATACAGAGTATAGCTCCCTCTGCACTGTCCCATCAAACACTCCCTGGGCAGGTACAGCACGGGTTAGATACAGAGTAAAGCTCCCTCTACACTATCCCATCAAACACTCCCAGGGCAGGTACAGCACGGGTTAGATACAGAGTAAAGCTCCCTCTACACTGTCCCATCAAACACTCCCAGGGCAGGTACAGCACGGGTTAGATACAGAGTAAAGCTCCCTCTACACTGTCCCATCAAACACTCCCAGGGCAAGCACAGCACGGGTTAGATACAGAGTAAAGCTCCCTCCACACTGTCCCATCAAACACTCCCAGGTCAAGTACAGCATGGGTTAGATGCAGACTAAAGCTCCATCTACACTGTCCCATCAGACACTCCCAGGGCAGGTACAGCACGGGTTAGATACAGAGGAAAGTTCCCTCTACAATGTCCCATCAAACACTCCCAGGGCAGGTACAGTACGGGTTAGATACAGAGTAATGCTCCCTCTACACTGTCCCATCAAACACTCCCAGGGCAGGTACAGCACGGGTTAGATACTGACTAAAGCTCCCGCTACACTCCCAGGGCAGGTATAGCACGGGTTAGATAAAGAGAAAAGCTCCCTCTGCACTGCCCTATCCAACATTCCCAGGGCAGGTATAGCACGGGTTAGATACAGACTAAAGCTCCCTCTACATTGTCCCAGCAAACACTCCCAAGGCAGGCACATCACCGGTTTGATACAAAGTAAAGCTCCCTCTACACTGTCCCATCAAACACTCCCAGGGCTGGTACAGCACGGTTTAGATACAGAGCAAAGCTCCCTCTACACTGTCCCATCAAACACTCCCAGGGCTGCTACAGCACGGTTTAGATACACAGTAAAGCTCCCTCTACACTGTCCCATCAAACACTCCCACGGCAGGTACAGCAGGGGTTAGATTCAGACTAAACCTCCCTCGACATTGTCCCATCAAACACTCCCAGGGCAGGTACAGCATGGGTTAGATACAGAGTAAAGCTCCCTATACACTGTCCCATCAAACACTCCCAGGGCAGGTACAGCACGGGTTAGATTCAGATTAATGCTCCCTCTACACTGTCCCATCACACACTCCCAGGGCAGGTGCAGCACGGATTAGATACTGACTAAAGCTCCCGCTACGCTCCCAGGGCAGGTATAGCACGGGTTAGATAAAGAGAAAAGCTCCCTCTGCACTGCCCTATCAAACATTCCCAGGGCAGATACAGCACGGGTTAGATACAGACTAAAGCTCCCTCTACGCTGTCCCATCATACACTCCCAGTGCAGGTACAGCACAGGTTAGATACAGAGTAAAGCTCCCTCTACGCTGTCCCATCAAACACTCCCAGGGCAGGTACAGCACGGGTTAGATACAGAGTAAAGCTCCCTCTACACTGTCCCATCAAACACTCCCAGGGCAGGTACAGCACAGGTTAGATACAGAGTAAAGCTCTTTCTACACTGTCCCTTCAAACACTCACAGGGCAGGTACAGTATGGGTTAGATACAGAGTAAAGCTCCCTCTACACTGTCCCATCAAACACTCCCAGGGCAGGTAAAGCACAGGTTAGATACAGAGTAAAGCTCCCTCTGCGCTGTCCCATCTTACATTCCCAGGGCATGCACGTCATAGGTTAGATACAGAGTAAAGCTCCCTCTACACTGTCCCATCAAACACTCCCAGGGCAGGTACAGCACTGGTTAGATACAGAGTAAAGCTCCCTCCACACTGTCCCATCAAACACTCCTAGGGAAGGCACAGCACAGGTAGATACAGAGTAAAGCACCCTCTGCATTGTCCCATCAAAGACTCGCAGGGCAGGTACAGCACGGTTTAGATGCAGAGTAAAGCTCCCTCTACACTGTTCCATCAAACACTGCCAGCGCAGGTACGTCATGGGTTAGATACAGAGTATAGCTCCCTCTGCACTGTCCCATCAAACACTCCCAGGGCAGGTACAGCACGGGTTAGATACAGAGTAAAGCTCCCTATACACTGTCCCATCAAACACTCCCAGGGCAGGTACAGCACGCGTTAGATACAGAGTAAATCTCCCTCTACACTGTCCCATCAAACACTCCCAGGGCAAGCACAGCACGGGTTAGATACAGACTAAAGCTCCCTCCACACTGTCCCATCAAACACTCCCAGGTCAAGTACAGCATGGGTTAGATGCAGACTAAAGCTCCATCTGCACTGTCCCATCAGACACTCCCAGGGCAGGTACAGCACGGGTTAGATGCAGAGGAAAGCTCCCTCTACAATGTCCCATCAAACACTCCCAGGGCAGGTACAGCACGGATTAGATACAGAGTAAAGCTCTCTCTACACTGTCCCATCAAACACTCCCAGGTCAGGTACAGCACAGGTTCGATACAGAGTAAAGCTCCCTCTACATTGTCCCATCAAACACTCCCAGGGCAGGTACAGTACGGGTTAGAAACAGAGTAATGCTCCCTCTACACTGTCCCATCAAACACTCCCAGGGCAGGTACAGCACGGGTTAGATACTGACTAAAGCTCCCGCTGCACTCCCAGGGCAGGTATAGCACGGGTTAGATAAAGAGAAAAAGCTCCCTCTGCACTGCCCTATCCAACATTCCCAGGGCAGGTATAGCACAGGTTAGATACAGACTAAAGCTCCCTCTACATTGTCCCAGCAAACACTCCCAGGGCAGGCACATCACCGGTTTGATACAAAGTAAAGCTCCCTCGACACTGTCCCATCAAACACTCCCAGGGCTGGTGCAGCACGGTTTAGATACAGAGCAAAGCTCCCTCTACACTGTCCCATCAAACACTCCCAAGGCTGCGACAGCACGGTTTAGATACACAGTAAAGCTCCCTCTACACTGTCCCATCAAACACTCCCACGGCAGGTACAGCATGGGTTAGATACAGAGTAAATCTCCCTCTACACTGTCCCATCAAACACTCCCAGGGCAGGTGCAGCACGGGTTAGATTCAGATTAATGCTCCCGCTACATTGTCCCATCAAACACTCCCAGGGCAGGTACAGCACGGGTTAGATACGGAGTAAATCTCCCTCTACACTGTCCCATCAAACACTCCCAGGGCAGGTGCAGCACGGATTAGATACTGACTGAAGCTCCCGCTGCGCTCCCAGGGCAGGTAAAGCACGGGTTAGATAAAGAGAAAAGCTCCCTCTACGCTGTCCCATCATACACTCCCAGTGCAGGTACAGCACAGGTTAGATACAGAGTAAAGCTCCCTCTACGCTGTCCCATCAAACACTCCCAGGGCAGGTGCAGCACGGATTAGATACTGACTGAAGCTCCCGCTACGCTCCCAGGGCAGGTGCAGCACGGGTTAGATTCAGATTAATGCTCCCTCTACACTGTCCCATCACACACTCCCAGGGCAGGTACAGCACAGGTTTGATACAGAGTAAAGCTCATTCTACACTGTCTCGTCAAACACTCCCAGGGCAGGTACAGCACGGATTAGATACAGAGTAAAGCTCTTTCTACACTGTCCCTTCAAACACTCACAGGGCAGGTACAGTATGGGTTAGATACAGAGTAAAGCTCCCTCTACACTGTCCCATCAAACACTCCCAGGGCAGGTAAAGCACAGGTTAGATACAGAGTAAAGCTCCCTCTGCGCTGTCCCATCATACATTCCCAGGGCATGCACGTCATGGATTAGATACAGAGTAAAGCTCCCTCTACACTGTCCCATCAAACACTCCCAGGGCAGGTACAGCACTGGTTAGATAGAGTAAAGCTCCCTCAACACGGTCCCACCAAACACTCCCAGGGCAGGTACAGTACGGTTTAGGTACAGAGTAATGCTGCCTCTACACTGTCCCATCAAACACTCCTAGGGCAGGCACAGCACAGGTAGATACAGAGTAAAGCACCCTCTGCATTGTCCCATCAAAGACTCGCAGGGCAGGTACAGCACGGTTTAGATACAGAGTAAAGCTCCCTCTGCATTGTCCCATCAAACAGTCCCTAGGCCGGTACAGCACGGGTTAGATACAGAGTAAAGCTCCCTCTACACTATCCCATCAAACACTCCCAGGGCAGGTACGTCATGGGTTAGATACAGAGTATAGCTCCCTCTGCACTGTCCCATCAAACACTCCCTGGGCAGGTACAGCACGGGTTAGATACAGAGTAAAGCTCCCTCTACACTATCCCATCAAACACTCCCAGGGCAGGTACAGCACGGGTTAGATACAGAGTAAAGCTCCCTCTACACTGTCCCATCAAACACTCCCAGGGCAGGTACAGCATGGGTTAGATACAGAGTAAAGCTCCCTATACACTGTCCCATCAAACACTCCCTGGGCAGGTACAGCACGCGTTAGATACAGAGTAAATCTCCCTCTACACTGTCCCATCAAACACTCCCAGGGCAAGCACAGCACGGGTTAGATACAGACTAAAGCTCCCTCCACACTGTCCCATCAAACACTCCCAGGTCAAGCACAGCATGGGTTAGATGCAGACTAAAGCTCCATCTACACTGTCCCATCAGACACTCCCAGGGCAGGTACAGCACGGGTTAGATACAGAGGAAAGCTCCCTCTACAATGTCCCATCAAACACTCCCAGGGCAGGTACAGCACGGGTTAGATACAGAGTAAAGCTCCCTCTACACTGTCCCATCAAACACTCCCAGGGCTGGTACAGCACGGTTTAGATACACAGTAAAGCTCCATCTGCACTGTCCCATCAAACACTCCCACGACAGGTACAGCAGGGGTTAGATTCAGGCTAAAGCTCCCTCTACACTGTCCCATCAAACAGTCCCAGGGCAGGTACAGCACAGGTAGATACAGAGTAAAGCACCCTCTACATTGTCCCATCAAAGACTCCCAGGGCAGGTACAGCACGGATTAGATACAGAGTAAAGCTCTCTCTACACTGTCCCATCAAACACTCCCAGGTCAGGTACAGCACAGGTTAGATACAGAGTAAAGCTCCCTCTACATTGTCCCATCAAACACTCCCAGGGCAGGTACAGTACGGGTTAGAAACAGAGTAATGCTCCCTCTACACTGTCCCATCAAACACTCCCAGGGCAGGTACAGCACGGGTTAGATACTGACTAAAGCTCCCGCTGCACTCCCAGGGCAGGTATAGCACGGGTTAGATAAAGAGAAAAAGCTCCCTCTGCACTGCCCTATCCAACATTCCCAGGGCAGGTATAGCACGGGTTAGATACAGACTAAAGCTCCCTCTACATTGTCCCAGCAAACACTCCCAGGGCAGGCACATCACCGGTTTGATACAAAGTAAAGCTCCCTCGACACTGTCCCATCAAACACTCCCAGGGCTGGTGCAGCACGGTTTAGATACAGAGCAAAGCTCCCTCTACACTGTCCCATCAAACACTCCCAAGGCTGCGACAGCACGGTTTAGATACACAGTAAAGCTCCCTCTACACTGTCCCATCAAACACTCCCACGGCAGGTACAGCATGGGTTAGATACAGAGTAAATCTCCCTCTACACTGTCCCATCAAACACTCCCAGGGCAGGTGCAGCACGGGTTAGATTCAGATTAATGCTCCCGCTACATTGTCCCATCAAACACTCCCAGGGCAGGTACAGCACGGGTTAGATACGGAGTAAATCTCCCTCTACACTGTCCCATCAAACACTCCCAGGGCAGGTGCAGCACGGATTAGATACTGACTGAAGCTCCCGCTGCGCTCCCAGGGCAGGTAAAGCACGGGTTAGATAAAGAGAAAAGCTCCCTCTACGCTGTCCCATCATACACTCCCAGTGCAGGTACAGCACAGGTTAGATACAGAGTAAAGCTCCCTCTACGCTGTCCCATCAAACACTCCCAGGGCAGGTGCAGCACGGATTAGATACTGACTGAAGCTCCCGCTACGCTCCCAGGGCAGGTGCAGCATGGGTTAGATTCAGATTAATGCTCCCTCTACACTGTCCCATCACACACTCCCAGGGCAGGTACAGCACAGGTTTGATACAGAGTAAAGCTCATTCTACACTGTCTCGTCAAACACTCCCAGGGCAGGTACAGCACGGATTAGATACAGAGTAAAGCTCTTTCTACACTGTCCCTTCAAACACTCACAGGGCAGGTACAGTATGGGTTAGATACAGAGTAAAGCTCCCTCTACACTGTCCCATCAAACACTCCCAGGGCAGGTAAAGCACAGGTTAGATACAGAGTAAAGCTCCCTCTGCGCTGTCCCATCATACATTCCCAGGGCATGCACGTCATGGATTAGATACAGAGTAAAGCTCCCTCTACACTGTCCCATCAAACACTCCCAGGGCAGGTACAGCACTGGTTAGATAGAGTAAAGCTCCCTCAACACGGTCCCACCAAACACTCCCAGGGCAGGTACAGTACGGTTTAGATACAGAGTAATGCTGCCTCTACACTGTCCCATCAAACACTCCTAGGGCAGGCACAGCACAGGTAGATACAGAGTAAAGCACCCTCTGCATTGTCCCATCAAAGACTCGCAGGGCAGGTACAGCACGGTTTAGATACAGAGTGTGGTAAACCACGTTCACTATCGTATCACTGTTAGTAGTTAGCACTGTTCACCACTGTTCGTTATAACTGTATCACTGACCACTATTGTATCACGGTACGAGGTCGCCTCTTGCCACACTGCTATACCTGGGATGACCACTGCCGACTCCGCCTTGGCTCCACCCACCAGGCCAGGTATAAAGGTGAGCGACTGACTGGTATTCCTCCTGCTTGGATCGGATCACCCACGAGAGTGGGCTCTGTTATTTAGTCAATAAAAACCTTTAGTCACCTTCGTAACTCTTCGCCTTTTATTGGAGGAATTGATAGGTATATCAATTTTATTGACTAAATTTAATGATGTCCGACAACGAGTCACAACCGGCGGAGGAGCCACCAGCGCAGCTCCCAGGAGCACAGCCACACCAGCCAGCTTGGCTGCGAGCCCTCAGACCGCCGTACCTGGACCTGAACCCACGAGCAGCAAACTCAGCCGCAGACTTTAAACACTGGCTGGTCTGCTTCGAATCATACCTGAGAGAATCCAGCGTCCCTCAGGCATCCAAACTAAGTGTCCTGCAGGCGCAACTGAGCCCGAGAGTATACACTCTCATCGAGGACATGACTACCTACGAGACCGCCATCAACCTGCTGAAACAGAAGTACCGGACCCCGGTAAACTACATGTACGCTAGGCACCTCCTAAGATCACGGCCGCAACAGCCAGGAGAATCAGTAGCCGAATTCTCACAGGCGCTATATGCACTCGCCAGGAACTGTGACTTTAAATCGGTGTCGGCAGCCGAAAATACTGAAGATAATATCCGCGACGCATTCCTGAAAGGCCTACGGTCCGAGTACTCACGGCAAAGACTGCTGGAAGCTAAAGACCTCAGCATGGAAAAAGCTGAAGCCCTCGCTATCTCCCTGGAAGTGGCCCACCAAGATCAGGAAGCATTCACCAGGTACTGCTCGCGACCCTGGGACTCGGGCCCGACCCCTACCACAGCACCCTTCCCAGCACCGCCCCCGGGACCTACCTCTGCGTCGGCATCCCGGACCCGACCGGCCCCGCCACCCCCGGCACCGGCCCCGACATCGGGCATCCGCGATCGGGCCGCCGGCTGTTTTTTTTGTGGCCAGGAGAAGCACCCGAGGTCGCGCTGCCCAGCCAAGAACTCCATATGCAGAACCTGCCTGAAGAAAGGCCACTTCTCCAAGGCCTGCAGGAGCGGATCCTCAGAGGCCAGCAGTGCCGCATGCGAACTATGGGGGCGGCCATCTTCGTTTAGGGCAACTGAGGCCAGCATCCCCACACATGAGTCATGGGGGCGGCCATCTTTGATTAAGGCAACCGACCCCAATAGTGCCTCATGTGAGCTACGGGGGCAGCCATCTTCTCCGTCATTTTGCCCTACCTCGTGGGAGACGCCATTTTACTCACCACGCCCGACCGCCTCGCCCGCAGATGACAACGACTCGCTCAGCTACACACTAGCTTCCGTCACCCTGGACCAAGCCCGCCCGCACCATCTGTCCAAGTCAATGATGGACATCAAAGTGAACGGCCACGCCACGACCTGCCTGTTCGACAGCGGAAGCACGGAGAGCTTCATCCACCCAGACACGGTGAGCCACTACTCCCTCTCTGTCCTACCAACGCGCAGCCGAATCTCGATGGCATCGAGGTCCCATGCCACGGACATCAGCGGCTACTGTGTCGTGACCCTGTCGGTTAAGGGCACGGAGTATAAAAACTTTAAACTCCTCGTCCTCCCCCATCTCTGCGCTGCCGTCCTACTAGGGCTGGACTTCCAATCCCACCTCCAAAGCGTAACCCTAGCATACGGTGGACCCCTCCCCCCACTCACAGTCAACAACCAGCAAACGTTAAACCGCCCACCGCGTAACACCTGCAGCCTCTCCACCCTCAAGGTCCCGCCACCCTCTCTGTTTGCTAACCTTACCCCTGACTGCAAACCCGTCGCTACCAAGAGCAGGCGGTATAGCGCCGGGGACAGAGCCTTCATTAGCTCTGAGGTGCGGCGCCTCCTGAAAGAGGGCATTATCGAGGGGAGCAGCAGCCCCTGGCGTGCCCAGGTCGTAGTCGTAAAGACCGGCGATAAAAACCGCCTGGTCATCGACTACAGCCAGACCATAAACAGATATACCCAGCTGGACGCATACCCCCTCCCCCGCATATCTGACATGGTCAATCAGATTGCACAGTATAAAGTATTCTCGACCATCGACCTGAAGTCGGCCTACCACCAACTCCCTATCCACCCTGAGGACCGCCAGTATACCGCCTTCGAGGCGAATGGGCGCCTATACCACTTCCTTAGGGTCCCCTTCGGTGTCACTAATGGGGTCTCGGTCTTCCAAAGGGAGATGGACCAGATGGTTGACCAGAACGAACTGCAGGCTACATTCCCCTACCTAGATAACGTCACTATCTGCGGCCGCGACCGGCAGGAACATGACGCGAATCTGGAGAAATTCCTCCGTACGGCCCAACGGCTGAACCTCACCTACAATAAGGAGAAATGCGTGTTTAACACCACGCGCCTTGCCATCCTCGGCTGCGTAGTGGAGAACGGAATCATCGGCCCCGACCCAGAAAGAATGCGCCCCCTCATGGAGCTACCCCTCCCCCACTGCCCTAAAGCACTTAGGAGAACCCTGGGGCTTTTCGCCTACTATGCCCAATGGGTACCCAATTACGCGGACAAAGCCAGACCCCTCCTGAAAGCCACTTCCTTCCCCCTCACGGAGGAGGCGTGCACGGCCTTCTCCCTCATTAAGGGAGACATAGCCAAGGCCACGATGCACGCAGTGGACGAGTCCATCCCCTTCCAGGTGGAGAGCGACGCATCCGACTTCGCCTTAGCCGCCACCCTAAACCAGGAGGGGAGGCCAGTGGCCTTCTTCTCAAGGACCCTACAGGGCCCCGAGATCCGACATTCGTCGGTCGAGAAAGAGGCCCAGGCGATCGTGGAGGCAGTACGGCGCTGGAGGCACTACCTGGCAGGCAAACGATTTACCCTCCTCACCGACCAGCGTTCGGTGGCTTTCATGTTTAATAACAAGCTGAAGGGCAAAATCAAGAATGACAAGATTTTGAGATGGAGAATCGAGCTCTCCACCTACGATTATGAGATCTTGTACCGGCCAGGCAAGCTGAACGAATCCCCTGATGCCCTTTCACGAATGACATGCGCCAGCGCGCATATCGATAGGCTTCAGACCCTCCACGACCAGCTCTGCCACCCCGGAGTCACCAGACTCTACCATTTCATTAAGGCCCGCAACCTGACCTACTCCATCGAGGAGGTCAGGACCATGACCAGGAACTGCCAGACCTGTGCGGAGTGCAAACCGCACTTCTATAGGCCGGACCGAGCAAGCCTGATCAAGGCCACCCGCCCCTTCGAGCGCCTGAGCATCGACTTTAAGGGGCCCCTCCCGTCCTCTGACCGTAATGTGTACTTCCTCAACATCGTTGATGAGTACTCCCGTTTCCCCTTTGCCTTCCCCTGCCCCGACATGACCAGTAGCACGGTCATTAAGTGCCTGAATGCCCTCTTCGCCTTGTTCGGGTTCCCGAACTATATACACAGCGACCGGGGCTCCTCCTTCATGAGCGAGGAACTCCGGCAATTCCTCCTAGAGAGAGGTATTGCAGCAAGCAGGACCACCAGCTACAACCCCAGAGGTAACGGTCAGGTGGAAAGAGAGAACGCGACGGTATGGAAGGCCGTCCTCTTAGCCTTAAAGTCTAAGGGCCTCCCAACCTCCCGCTGGCAAGAAGTCCTCCCGACAGCGCTGCACTCCATCCGGTCATTACTTTGCACGGCCACTAACACCACCCCCCATGAACGAATGTTCGTTTTCCCCAGGAAGTCGACTACGGGAACCACTCTACCAACCTGGCTGACCGCCCCAGGGCCGGTCTGGCTGCGGAAACACGTGAGGGCCCATAAAACGGACCCCCTGGTCGAGAGGGTGAACCTCCTGCACGCCAACCCCCAGTACGCCTACGTGGCGTACCCAGACGGGCGGGAGGACACTGTCTCCCTACGAGACCTCGCACCCTCAGCCGATCCGGAAACACCGCCACCACCCCCCCCAACCCCAGCCCAGGTAGACGGCATGCCGGAACCCCACGAGCCCTCGCCGACCACGCAAACACCAGCATCAACACCGGATAAGGCACCAGCACCGGATAAGGCAACACCACCGCTGCGGCGATCGGAGAGGCTTACGAAGCCTCCGGACAGACTGACCTACCAGAATTGGTAGTACACTTCACCCTGCCGGACTTAATTCTAAACAAGGGGTGAATGTGGTAAACCACGTTCACTATCGTATCACTGTTAGTAGTTAGCACTGTTCACCACTGTTCGTTATAACTGTATCACTGACCACTATTGTATCACGGTACGAGGTCGCCTCTTGCCACACTGCTATACCTGGGATGACCACTGCCGACTCCGCCTTGGCTCCACCCACCAGGCCAGGTATAAAGGTGAGCGACTGACTGGTATTCCTCCTGCTTGGATCGGATCACCCACGAGAGTGGGCTCTGTTATTTAGTCAATAAAAACCTTTAGTCACCTTCGTAACTCTTCGCCTTTTATTGGAGGAATTGATAGGTATATCACAGAGTAAAGCTCCCTCTGCATTGTCCCATCAAACAGTCCCTAGGCCGGTACAGCACGGGTTAGATACAGAGTAAAGCTCCCTCTACACTATCCCATCAAACACTCCCAGGGCAGGTACGTCATGGGTTAGATACAGAGTATAGCTCCCTCTGCACTGTCCCATCAAACACTCCCTGGGCAGGTACAGCACGGGTTAGATACAGAGTAAAGCTCCCTCTACACTATCCCATCAAACACTCCCAGGGCAGGTACAGCACGGGTTAGATACAGAGTAAAGCTCCCTCTACACTGTCCCATCAAACACTCCCAGGGCAGGTACAGCACGGGTTAGATACAGAGTAAAGCTCCCTATACACTGTCCCATCAAACACTCCCAGGGCAGGTACAGCACGCGTTAGATACAGAGTAAATCTCCCTCTACACTGTCCCATCAAACACTCCCAGGGCAAGCACAGCACGGGTTAGATACAGACTAAAGCTCCCTCCACACTGTCCCATCAAACACTCCCAGGTCAAGCACAGCATGGGTTAGATGCAGACTAAAGCTCCATCTACACTGTCCCATCAGACACTCCCAGGGCAGGTACAGCACGGGTTAGATACAGAGGAAAGCTCCCTCTACAATGTCCCATCAAACACTCCCAGGGCAGGCACATCACCGGTTTGATACAAAGTAAAGCTCCCTCGACACTGTCCCATCAAACACTCCCAGGGCTGGTGCAGCACGGTTTAGATACAGAGCAAAGCTCCCTCTACACTGTCCCATCAAACACTCCCAAGGCTGCGACAGCACGGTTTAGATACACAGTAAAGCTCCCTCTACACTGTCCCATCAAACACTCCCACGGCAGGTACAGCATGGGTTAGATACAGAGTAAATCTCCCTCTACACTGTCCCATCAAACACTCCCAGGGCAGGTGCAGCACGGGTTAGATTCAGATTAATGCTCCCGCTACATTGTCCCATCAAACACTCCCAGGGCAGGTACAGCACGGGTTAGATACGGAGTAAATCTCCCTCTACACTGTCCCATCAAACACTCCCAGGGCAGGTGCAGCACGGATTAGATACTGACTGAAGCTCCCGCTGCGCTCCCAGGGCAGGTAAAGCACGGGTTAGATAAAGAGAAAAGCTCCCTCTACGCTGTCCCATCATACACTCCCAGTGCAGGTACAGCACAGGTTAGATACAGAGTAAAGCTCCCTCTACGCTGTCCCATCAAACACTCCCAGGGCAGGTGCAGCACGGATTAGATACTGACTGAAGCTCCCGCTACGCTCCCAGGGCAGGTGCAGCATGGGTTAGATTCAGATTAATGCTCCCTCTACACTGTCCCATCACACACTCCCAGGGCAGGTACAGCACAGGTTTGATACAGAGTAAAGCTCATTCTACACTGTCTCGTCAAACACTCCCAGGGCAGGTACAGCACGGATTAGATACAGAGTAAAGCTCTTTCTACACTGTCCCTTCAAACACTCACAGGGCAGGTACAGTATGGGTTAGATACAGAGTAAAGCTCCCTCTACACTGTCCCATCAAACACTCCCAGGGCAGGTAAAGCACAGGTTAGATACAGAGTAAAGCTCCCTCTGCGCTGTCCCATCATACATTCCCAGGGCATGCACGTCATGGATTAGATACAGAGTAAAGCTCCCTCTACACTGTCCCATCAAACACTCCCAGGGCAGGTACAGCACTGGTTAGATAGAGTAAAGCTCCCTCAACACGGTCCCACCAAACACTCCCAGGGCAGGTACAGTACGGTTTAGATACAGAGTAATGCTGCCTCTACACTGTCCCATCAAACACTCCTAGGGCAGGCACAGCACAGGTAGATACAGAGTAAAGCACCCTCTGCATTGTCCCATCAAAGACTCGCAGGGCAGGTACAGCACGGTTTAGATACAGAGTAAAGCTCCCTCTGCATTGTCCCATCAAACAGTCCCTAGGCCGGTACAGCACGGGTTAGATACAGAGTAAAGCTCCCTCTACACTATCCCATCAAACACTCCCAGGGCAGGTACGTCATGGGTTAGATACAGAGTATAGCTCCCTCTGCACTGTCCCATCAAACACTCCCTGGGCAGGTACAGCACGGGTTAGATACAGAGTAAAGCTCCCTCTACACTATCCCATCAAACACTCCCAGGGCAGGTACAGCACGGGTTAGATACAGAGTAAAGCTCCCTCTACACTGTCCCATCAAACACTCCCAGGGCAGGTACAGCACGGGTTAGATACAGAGTAAAGCTCCCTATACACTGTCCCATCAAACACTCCCAGGGCAGGTACAGCACGCGTTAGATACAGAGTAAATCTCCCTCTACACTGTCCCATCAAACACTCCCAGGGCAAGCACAGCACGGGTTAGATACAGACTAAAGCTCCCTCCACACTGTCCCATCAAACACTCCCAGGTCAAGCACAGCATGGGTTAGATGCAGACTAAAGCTCCATCTACACTGTCCCATCAGACACTCCCAGGGCAGGTACAGCACGGGTTAGATACAGAGGAAAGCTCCCTCTACAATGTCCCATCAAACACTCCCAGGGCAGGTACAGCACGGGTTAGATACAGAGTAAAGCTCCCTCTACACTGTCCCATCAAACACTCCCAGGGCTGGTACAGCACGGTTTAGATACACAGTAAAGCTCCATCTGCACTGTCCCATCAAACACTCCCACGACAGGTACAGCAGGGGTTAGATTCAGGCTAAAGCTCCCTCTACACTGTCCCATCAAACAGTCCCAGGGCAGGTACAGCACAGGTAGATACAGAGTAAAGCACCCTCTACATTGTCCCATCAAAGACTCCCAGGGCAGGTACAGCACGGATTAGATACAGAGTAAAGCTCTCTCTACACTGTCCCATCAAACACTCCCAGGTCAGGTACAGCACAGGTTAGATACAGAGTAAAGCTCCCTCTACATTGTCCCATCAAACACTCCCAGGGCAGGTACAGTACGGGTTAGAAACAGAGTAATGCTCCCTCTACACTGTCCCATCAAACACTCCCAGGGCAGGTACAGCACGGGTTAGATACTGACTAAAGCTCCCGCTACACTCCCAGGGCAGGTATAGCACGGGTTAGATAAAGAGAAAAACTCCCTCTGCACTGCCCTATCCAACATTCCCAGGGCAGGTATAGCACGGGTTAGATACAGACTAAAGCTCCCTCTACATTGTCCCAGCAAACACTCCCAGGGCAGGCACATCACCGGTTTGATACAAAGTAAAGCTCCCTCGACACTGTCCCATCAAACACTCCCAGGGCTGGTACAGCACGGTTTAGATACAGAGCAAAGCTCCCTCTACACTGTCCCATCAAACACTCCCAAGGCTGCTACAGCACGGTTTAGATACACAGTAAAGCTCCCTCTACACTGTCCCATCAAACACTCCCACGGCAGGTACAGCAGGGGTTAGATTCAGACTAAACCTCCCTCTACATTGTCCCATCAAACACTCCCAGGGCAGGTACAGCATGGGTTAGATACAGAGTAAATCTCCCTCTACACTGTCCCATCAAACACTCCCAGGGCAGGTGCAGCACGGGTTAGATTCAGATTAATGCTCCCTCTACACTGTCCCATCACACACTCCCAGGGCAGGTGCATCACGGATTAGATACTGACTAAAGCTCCCGCTACGCTCCCAGGGCAGGTGCAGCACGGGTTAGATTCAGATTAATGCTCCCTCTACACTGTCCCATCACACACCCCCAGGGCAGGTACAGCACAGGTTAGATACAGACTAAAGCTCCCTCTACGCTGTCCCATCATACACTCCCAGTGCAGGTACAGCACAGGTTAGATACAGAGTAAAGCTCCCTCTACGCTGTCCCATCTAACACTCCCAGGGCAGGTACAGCACGGGTTAGATACAGAGTAAAGCTCCCTCTACACTGTCCCATCAAACACTCCCAGGGCAGGTACAGCACAGGTTAGATACAGAGTAAAACTCCCTCTACATTGTCCCATCAAACACTCCCAGGGCAGGTACAGTACAGGTTAGATACAGAGTAATGCTCCCGCTACATTGTCCCATCAAACACTCCCAGGGCAGGTACAGCACGGGTTAGATACAGAGTAAAGCTCCCTATACACTGCCCCATCAAACACTCCCAGGGCAGGTACAGCACGCGTTAGATACAGAGTAAATCTCCCTCTACACTGTCCCATCAAACACTCCCAGGGCAGGTGCAGCACGGATTAGATACTGACTAAAGCTCCCGCTACGCTCCCAGGGCAGGTATAGCACGGGTTAGATAAAGAGAAAAGCTCCCTCTACACTGTCCCATCAAACACTCCCAAGGCTGCTACAGCACGGTTTAGATACACAGTAAAGCTCCCTCTACACTGTCCCATCAAACACTCCCACGGCAGGTACAGCAGGGGTTAGATTCAGACTAAACCTCCCTCTACATTGTCCCATCAAACACTCCCAGGGCAGGTACAGCATGGGTTAGATACAGAGTAAATCTCCCTCTACACTGTCCCATGAAACACTCCCAGGGCAGGTGCAGCACGGGTTAGATTCAGATTAATGCTCCCTCTACACTGTCCCATCACACACTCCCAGGGCAGGTGCATCACGGATTAGATACTGACTAAAGCTCCCGCTACGCTCCCAGGGCAGGTGCAGCACGGGTTAGATTCAGATTAATGCTCCCTCTACACTGTCCCATCACACACCCCCAGGGCAGGTACAGCACAGGTTAGATACAGACTAAAGCTCCCTCTACGCTGTCCCATCATACACTCCCAGTGCAGGTACAGCACAGGTTAGATACAGAGTAAAGCTCCCTCTACGCTGTCCCATCTAACACTCCCAGGGCAGGTACAGCACGGGTTAGATACAGAGTAAAGCTCCCTCTACACTGTCCCATCAAACACTCCCAGGGCAGGTACAGCACAGGTTAGATACAGAGTAAAACTCCCTCTACATTGTCCCATCAAACACTCCCAGGGCAGGTACAGTACAGGTTAGATACAGAGTAATGCTCCCGCTACATTGTCCCATCAAACACTCCCAGGGCAGGTACAGCACGGGTTAGATACAGAGTAAAGCTCCCTATACACTGCCCCATCAAACACTCCCAGGGCAGGTACAGCACGCGTTAGATACAGAGTAAATCTCCCTCTACACTGTCCCATCAAACACTCCCAGGGCAGGTGCAGCACGGATTAGATACTGACTAAAGCTCCCGCTACGCTCCCAGGGCAGGTATAGCACGGGTTAGATAAAGAGAAAAGCTCCCTCTACGCTGTCCCATCATACACTCCCAGTGCAGGTACAGCACAGGTTAGATACAGAGTAAAGCTCCCTCTACGCTGTCCCATCAAACACTCCCAGGGCAGGTACAGCACGGGTTAGATACAGAGTAAAGCTCCCTCTACACTGTCCCATCAAACACTCCCAGGGCAGGTACAGCACAGGTTAGATACAGAGTAAAGCTCCCTCTACGTTGTCCCATCAGACACTCCCAGGGCTGTGACAGCACGGTTTAGATGCAGAGTAAAACTCATTCTACACTGTCTCGTCAAACCCAGGGCAGGTACAGCACGGGTTAGATACAGAGTAAAGCTCTTTCTACACTGTCCCATCAAACACTCCCAGGGCAGGTAAAGCACAGGTTAGATACAGAGTAAAGCTCCCTCTGCGCTGTCCCATCATACATTCCCAGGGCATGCACGTCATGGGTTAGATACAGAGTAAAGCTCCCTCTACACTGTCCCATCAAACACTCCCAGGGCAGGTACAGCACGGGTTAGATAGAGTAAAGCTCCCTCAACACGGTCACACAAACACTCCCAGGGCAGGTACAGTACGGTTTAGATACAGAATAAAGCTCCCTCTACACTGTCCCATCAAACACTCCCAGGGCAGGTACAGCACGGGTTAGATACAGAGGAAAGCTCCCTCTACAATGTCCCATCAAACACTCCCAGGGCAGGAACAGCACGGGTTAGATACAGAGTAAAGCTCCCTCTACACTGTCCCATCAAACACTCCCAGGGCTGGTGCAGCACGGTTTAGATACACAGTAAAGCTCCATCTACACTGTCCCATCAAACACTCCTACGACAGGTACAGCAGGGGTTAGATTCAGACGAAAGCTCCCTCTACACTGTCCCATCATACACTCCCAGTGCAGGTACAGCACAGGTTAGATACAGAGTAAAGCTCTCTCTACGCTGTCCCATCTAACACTCCCAGGGCAGGTACTGCACGGGTTAGATACAGAGTAAAGCTCCCTCTACACTGTCCCATCAAACACTCCCAGGGCAGGTACAGCACAGGTTAGATACAGAGTAATGCTCCCGCTACATTGTCCCATCAAACACTCCCAGGGCAGGTACAGCACGGGTTAGATACAGAGTAAAGCTCCCTATACACTGTCCCAGCAAACACTCCCAGGGCAGGCACATCACCGGTTTGATACAAAGTAACGCTCCCTCTACACTGTCCCATCAAACACTCCCAGGGCTGGTACAGCACGGTTTAGATACAGAGCAAAGCTCCCTCCACACTGTCCCATCAAACACTCCCAGGGCTGCTACAGCACGGTTTAGATACACAGTAAAGCTCCCTCTACACTGTCCCATCAAACACTCCCACGGCAGTTACTGCAGGGGTTAGATTCAGACTAAACCTCCCTCTACATTGTCCCATCAAACACTCCCAGGGCAGGTACAGCATCGGTTAGATACAGAGTAAATCTCCCTCTACACTGTCCCATCAAACACTCCCAGGGCAGGTGCAGCACGGGTTAGATTCAGATTAATGCTCCCTCTACACTGTCCCATCACACACTCCCAGGGCAGGTGCAGCACGGATTAGATACTGACTAAAGGTCCCGCTACGCTCCCAGGGCAGGTATAGCACGGGTTAGATAAAGAGAAAAGCTCCCTCTGCACTGCCCTATCAAACATTCCCAGGGCAGATACAGCACGGGTTAGATACAGACTAAAGCTCCCTCTACGCTGTCCCATCATACACTCCCAGTGCAGGTACAGCACGGGTTAGATACAGAGTAAAGCTCCCTCTACACTGTCCCATCAAACACTCCCAGGGCAGGTACAGCACGCGTTAGATACAGAGTAAATCTCCCTCTACACTGTCCCATCAAACACTCCCAGGGCAGGTGCAGCAGCACGGATTAGATACTGACTAAAGCTCCCGCTACGCTCCCAGGGCAGGTATAGCACGGGTCAGATAAAGAGAAAAGCTCCCTCTACGCTGTCCCATCATACACTCCCAGTGCAGGTACAGCACAGGTTAGATACAGAGTAAAGCTCCCTCTACGCTGTCCCATCAAACACTCCCAGGGCAGGTACAGCACGGTGTTAGATACAGAGTAAGGCTCCCTCTACACTGTCCCCATCAAACACTCCCAGGGCAGGTACAGCACAGGTTAGATACAGATTAAAGCTCCCTCTACGTTTGTCCCATCAGACACTCCCAGGGCTGTGACAGCACGGTTTAGATGCAGAGTAAAGCTCATTCTACACTGTCTCGTCAAACACTCACAGGGCAGATACAGTATGGGTTAGATACAGAGTAAAGCTCCCTCTACACTGTCCCATCAAACACTCCCAGGGCAGGTAAAGCACAGGTTAGATACAAAGTAAAGCTCCCTCTGCGCTGGTCCCATCATACATTCCCAGGGCATGCACGTCATGGATTAGATACAGAGTAAAGCTCCCTCTACACTGTCCCATCAAACACTCCCAGGGCAGGTACAGCACGGGTTAGATAGAGTAAAGCTCCCTCAACACGGTCCCACCAAACACTCCAGGGCAGGTACAGTACGGTTTAGATACAGTGTAATGCTGCCTCTACACTGTCCCATCAAACACTCCTAGGGCAGGCACAGCACAGGTCGATACAGAGCAAAGCACCCTCTGCATTGTCCCATCAAAGACTCGCAGGGCAGGTACAGCACGGTTTAGATACAGAGTAAAGCTCCCTCTACACTGTCCCATCAAACAGTCCCTAGGCCGGTGCAGCACGGGTTAGATACAGAGTAAAGCTCCCTCTACACTGTTCCATCAAACACTGCCAGCGCAGGTACGTCATGGGTTAGATACAGAGTATAGCTCCCTCTGCACTGTCCCATCAAACACTCCCTGGGCAGGTACAGCACGGGTTAGATACAGAGTAAAGCTCCCTCGACATTATCCCATCAAACACTCCCAGGGCAGGTACAGCACGGGTTAGATACAGAGTAAAGCTCCCTCTACACTGTCCCATCAAACACTCCCAGGGCAGGTACAGCACGGGTTAGATACAGAGTAAAGCTCCCTCTACACTGTCCCATCAAACACTCCCAGGGCAGGTACAGCACGCGTTAGATACAGAGTAAATCTCCCTCTACACTGTCCCATCAAACACTCCCAGGGCAAGCACAGCACGGGTTAGATACAGAGTAAAGCTCCCTCTACACTGTCCCATCAAACACTCCCAGGGCAAGCACAGCACGCGTTAGATACAGAGCAAATCTCCCTCTACACTGTCCCATCAAACACTCCCAGGGCAAGCACAGCACGGGTTAGATGCAGACTAAAGCTCCATCTACACTGTCCCATCAGACACTCCCAGGGCAGGTACAGCACGGGTTAGATACAGAGGAAAGCTCCCTCTACAATGTCCCATCAAACACTCCCAGGGCAGGTACAGCACGGGTTAGATACAGACTAAAGCTCCCTCTACACTGTCCCATCAAACAGTCCCAGGGCAGGTACAGCACAGGTAGATACAGAGTAAAGCACCCTCTACATTGTCCCATCAAAGACTCCCAGGGCAGGTACAGCACGGATTAGATACAGAGTAAAGCTCTCTCTACACTGTCCCATCAAACACTCCCAGGTCAGGTACAGCACAGGTTAGATACAGAGTAAAGCTCCCTCTACATTGTCCCATCAAACACTCCCAGGGCAGGTACAGCACGGGTTAGATACTGACTAAAGCTCCCGCTACACTCCCAGGGCAGGTATAGCACGGGTTAGATACAGAGTAAAGCTCCCTCTGCACTGCCCTATCAAACATTCCCAGGGCAGATACAGCACGGGTTAGATACAGACTAAAGCTCCCTCTACGCTGTCCCATCATACACTCCCAGTGCAGGTACAGCACAGGTTAGATACAGAGTAAAGCTCCCTCTACGCTGTCCCATCTAACACTCCCAGGGCAGGTACAGCACGGGTTAGATACAGAGTAAAGCTCCCTCTACACTGTCCCATCAAACACTCCCAGGGCAGGTACAGCACAGGTTAGATACAGAGTAATGCACCCGCTACATTGTCCCATCAAACACTCCCAGGGCAGGTACAGCACGGGTTAGATACAGAGTAAAGCTCCCTATACACTGTCCCAGCAAACACTCCCAGGGCAGGCACGTCACCGGTTTGATACAAAGTAACGCTCCCTCTACACTGTCCCATCAAACACTCCCAGGGCTGGTACAGCACGGTTTAGATACAGAGCAAAGCTCCCTCTACACTGTCCCATCAAACACTCCCAGGGCTGCTACAGCACGGTTTAGATACACAGTAAAGCTCCCTCTACACTGTCCCATCAAACACTCCCACAGCAGGTACAGCAGCGGTTAGATTCAGACTAAACCTCCCTCTACATTGTCCCATCAAACACTCCCAGGGCAGGTACAGCATGGGTTAGATACAGAGTAAAGCTCCCTATACACTGTCCCATCAAACACTCCCAGGGCAGGTACAGCACGCGTTAGATACAGAGTAAATCTCCCTCTACACTGTCCCATCAAACACTCCCAGGGCAGGTGCAGCACGGGTTAGATTCAGATTAATGCTCCCTCTACACTGTCCCATCACACACTCCCAGGGCAGGTGCAGCACGGATTAGATACTGACTAAAGCTCCCGCTACGCTCCCAGGGCAGGTATAGCACGGGTTAGATAAAGAGAAAAGCTCCCTCTGCACTGCCCTATCAAACATTCCCAGGGCAGATACAGCACGGGTTAGATACAGACTAAAGCTCCCTCTACGCTGTCCCATCATACACTCCCAGTGCAGGTACAGCACAGGTTAGATACAGAGTAAAGCTCCCTCTACGCTGTCCCATCTAACACTCCCAGGGCATGTACAGCACAGGTTAGATACAGAGTAAAGCTCCCTATGCACTGTCCCATCAAACACTCCCAGGGCAGGTACAGCACGCGTTAGATACAGAGTAAATCTCCCTCTACGCTGTCCCATCAAACACTCCCAGGGCAGGTACAGCATGGGTTAGATACAGAGTAAAGCTCCCTCTACACTGTCCCATCAAACACTCCCAGGGCAGGTACAGCACAGGTTAGATACAGAGTAAAGCTCCCTCTACGTTGTCCCATCAGACACTCCCAGGGCTGTGACAGCACGGTTTAGATGCAGAGTAAAGCTCATTCTACACTGTCTCGTCAAACACTCCCAGGGCAGGTACAGCACGGGTTAGATACAGAGTAAAGCTCTTTCTACACTGTCCCTTCAAACACTCACAGGGCAGGTACAGTATGGGTTAGATACAGAGTAAAGCTCCCTCTACACTGTCCCATCAAACACTCCCAGGGCAGGTAAAGCACAGGTTAGATACAGAGTAAAGCTCCCTCTGCGCTGTCCCATCATACATTCCCAGGGCATGCACGTCATGGGTTAGATACAGAGTAAAGCTCCCTCTACACTGTCCCATCAAACACTCCCAGGGCAGGTACAGCACGGGTTAGATAGAGTAAAGCTCCCTCAACACGGTCCCACCAAACACTCCCAGGGCAGGTACAGTACGGTTTAGATACAGTGTAATGCTGCCTCTACACTGTCCCATCAAACACTCCTAGGGCAGGCACAGCACAGGTAGATACAGAGTAAAGCACCCTCTGCATTGTCCCATCAAACAGTCCCTAGGCCGGTACAGCACAGGTTAGATACAGAGTAAAGCTCCCTCTACACTGTTCCATCAAACACTGCCAGCGCAGGTACGTCATGGGTTAGATACAGAGTATAGCTCCCTCTGCACTGTCCCATCAAACACTCCCTGGGCAGGTACAGCACGGGTTAGATACAGAGTCAAGCTCCCTCTACACTATCCCATCAAACACTCCCAGGGCAGGTACAGCACGGGTTAGATACAGAGTAAAGCTCCCTCTACACTGTCCCATCAAACACTCCCAGGGCAGGTACAGCACGGGTTAGATACAGAGTAAAGCTCCCTCTACATTGTCCCATCAAACACTCCCAGGGTAGGTACAGTACGGGTTAGAAACAGAGTAATGCTCCCTCCACACTGTCCCATCAAACACTCCCAGGTCAAGTACAGCACGGGTTAGATAAAGAGAAAAACTCCCTCTGCACTGCCCTATCCAACATTCCCAGGGCAGGTATAGCACGGGTTAGATACAGACTAAAGCTCCCTCTACATTGTCCCAGCAAACACTCCCAGGGCAGGCACATCACCGGTGTGATACAAAGTAAAGCTCCCTCGACACTGTCCCATCAAACACTCCCAGGGCTGGTACAGCACGGTTTAGATACAGAGCAAAGCTCCCTCTACACTGTCCCATCAAACACTCCCAAGGCTGCTACAACACGGTTTAGATACACAGTAAAGCTCCCTCTACACTGTCCCATCAAACACTCCCACGGCAGGTACAGCAGGGGTTAGATTCAGACTAAACCTCCCTCTACATTGTCCCATCAAACACTCCCAGGGCAGGTACAGCATGGGTTAGATACAGAGTAAATCTCCCTCTACACTGTCCCATCAAACACTCCCAGGGCAGGTGCAGCACGGGTTAGATTCAGATTAATGCTCCCTCTACACTGTCCCATCACACACTCCCAGGGCAGGTGCAGCACGGATTAGATACTGACTAAAGCTCCCGCTACGCTCCCAGGGCAGGTGCAGCACGGGTTAGATTCAGATTAATGCTCCCTCTACACTGTCCCATCACACACTCCCAGGGCAGGTACAGCACGGGTTAGATACAGACTAAAGCTCCCTCTACGCTGTCCCATCATACACTCCCAGTGCAGGTACAGCACAGGTTAGATACAGAGTAAAGCTCCCTCTACACTGTCCCATCAAACACTCCCAGGGCAGGTACAGCACAGGTTAGATACAGAGTAAAACTCCCTCTACATTGTCCCATCAAACACTCCCAGGGCAGGTACAGTACGGGTTAGATACAGAGTAATGCTCCCGCTACATTGTCCCATCAAACACTCCCAGGGCAGGTACAGCACGGGTTAGATACAGAGTAAAGCTCCCTATACACTGCCCCATCAAACACTCCCAGGGCAGGTACAGCACGCGTTAGATACAGAGTAAAGCTCCCTCTACACTGTCCCATCAAACAATCCCAGGGCAGGTGCAGCACGGATTAGATACTGACTAAAGCTCCCGCTATGCTCCCAGGGCAGGTATAGCACGGGTTAGATAAAGAGAAAAGCTCCCTCTTCGCTGTCCCATCAAACACTCCCAGGGCAGGTACAGCACAGGTTAGATACAGAGTAAAGCTCCCTCTACGTTGTCCCATCAGACACTCCCAGGGCTGTGACAGCACGGTTTAGATGCAGAGTAAAACTCATTCTACACTGTCTCGTCAAACACTCCCAGGGCAGGTACAGCACGGGTTAGATACAGAGTAAAGCTCTTTCTACACTGTCCCATCAAACACTCCCAGGGCAGGTAAAGCACAGGTTAGATACAGAGTAAAGCTCCCTCTGCGCTGTCCCATCATACATTCCCAGGGCATGCACGTCATGGGTTAGATACAGAGTAATGCTGCCTCTACACTGTCCCATCAAAGACTCCTAGGGCAGGCACAGCACAGGTAGATACAGAGTAAAGCACCCTCTGCATTGTCCCATCAAAGACTCGCAGGGCAGGTACAGCACAGGTTAGATACAGAGTAAAGCCCCCTCTACACTGTCCCATGAAATACTCCCAGGGCAGGTACAGCACGGGTTGGATACAGAGTAAAGCTCCCTTTACATTGTCCCATCAAACAGTCCCTAGGCCGGTACAGCACGGGTTAGATACAGAGTAAAGCTCCCTCTACACTGTTCCATCAAACACTGCCAGCGCAGGTACGTCATGGGTTAGATACAGAGTATAGCTCCCTCTGCACTGTCCCATCAAACACTCCCTGGGCAGGTACAGCACGGGTTAGATACAGAGTAAATCTCCCTCTACACTGTCCCATCAAACACTCCCAGGGCAGGTACAGCACGGGTTAGATACAGAGTAAAGCTCCCTCTAAACTGTCCCATCAAACACTCCCAGGGCAGGTACAGCACGCGTTAGATACAGAGTAAAGCTCCCTCTAAACTGTCCCATCAAACACTCCCAGGGCAGGTGCAGCACGCGTTAGATACAGAGTAAATCTCCCTCTACACTGTCCCGTCAAACACTCCCAGGGCAAGCACAGCACGGGTTAGATACAGACCAAAGCTCCCTCCACACTGTCCCATCAAACACTCCCAGGTCAAGTACAGCATGGGTTAGATGCAGACTAAAGCTCCATCTACACTGTCCCATCAGACATTCCCAGGGCAGATACAGCACGGGTTAGATACAGACTAAAGCTCCCTCTACGCTGTCCCATCATACACTCCCAGTGCAGGTACAGCACAGGTTAGATACAGAGTAAAGCTCCCTCTACGCTGTCCCATCTAACACTCCCAGGGCAGGTACAGCACGAGTTAGATACAGAGTAAAGCTCCCTCTACACTGTCCCATCAAACACTCCCAGGGCAGGTACAGCACAGGTTAGATACAGAGTCAAGCTCCCTCTGCACTGTCCCATCACACACTCCCAGGGCAGTTGCAGCACGGATTAGATACTGACTAAAGCTCCCGCTACGCTCCCAGGGCAGGTATAGCATGGGTTAGATAAAGAGAAAAGCTCCCTCTACGCTGTCCCATCATACACTCCCAGTGCAGGTACAGCACAGGTTAGATACAGAGTAAAGCTCCCTCTACACTGTCCCATCAAACACTCCCAGGGCAGGTACAGCACAGGTTAGATACAGAGTAAAGCTCCCTCTACGTTGTCCCATCAGACACTCCCAGGGCTGTGACAGCACGGTTTAGATGCAGAGTAAATCTCCCTCTACACTGTCCCATCAAACACTCCCAGGGCAGGTGCAGCACGGGTTAGATTCAGATTAATGCTCCCTCTACACTGTCCCATCATACGCTCCCAGGGCAGGTATAGCACGGGTTAGATAAAGAGAAAAGCTCCCTCTGCACTGCCCTATCAAACATTCCCAGGGCAGATACAGCACGGGTTAGATACAGACTAAAGCTCCCTCTACGCTGTCCCATCATACACTCCCAGTGCAGGTACAGCACAGGTTAGATACAGAGTAAAGCTCCCTCTACGCTGTCCCATCTAACACTCCCAGGGCAGGTACAGCACGGGTTAGATACAGAGTAAAGGTCCCTCTACACTGTCCCATCAAACACTCCCAGGGCAGGTACAGTGCGGGTTAGATACAGAGTAATGCTCCCGCTACATTGTCCCATCAAACACTCCCAGGGCAGGTACAGCACGGGTTAGATACAGAGTAAATCTCCCTCTACACTGTCCCATGAAACACTCCCAGGGCAGGTGCAGCACGGATTAGATACGGACTAAAGCTCCCGCTACGCTCCCAGGGCAGGTATAGCACGGGTTAGATAAAGAGAAAAGCTCCCTCTACACTGTCCCTTCAAACACTCCCAGGGCAGGTAAAGCACAGGTTAGATACGGAGTAAAGCTCCCTCTGCGCTGTCCCATCATACATTCCCAGGGCATGCACGTCATCGGTTAGATACAGAGTAAAGCTCCCTCTACACTGTCCCATCAAACACTCCCAGGGCAGGTACAGCACGGGTTAGATAGAGTAAAGCTCCCTCAACACGGTCCCACCAAACACTCCCAGGGCAGGTACAGTACGGTTTAGATACAGAGTAATGCTGCCTCTACACTGTCCCATCAAACACTCCTAGGGCAGGCACAGCACAGGTAGATACAGAGTAAAGCACCCTCTGCATTGTCCCATCAAAGATTCGCAGGGCAGGTACAGCACAGGTTAGATACAGAGTAAAGCTCCCTCTACATTGTCCCATCAAACACTCCCAGGGCAGGTACAGCACGGGTTAGATACAGAGTAAAGCCCCCTCTACACTGTCCCATGAAATACTCCCAGGGCAGGTACAGCACAGGTTAGATACAGAGTAAAGCTCCCTCTACATTGTCCCATCAAACACTCCCAGGGCAGGTACAGCACGGGTTAGATACAGAGTAAAGCCCCCTCTACACTGTCCCATGAAATACTCCCAGGGCTGGTACAGCACGGTTTAGATACAGAGTAAAGCTCCCTCTACACTGTCCCATCAAACAGTCCCTAGGCCGGTACAGCACGGGTTAGATACAGAGTAAAGCTCCCTCTACACTGTTCCATCAAACACTGCCAGCGCAGGTACGTCATGGGTTAGATACAGAGTATAGCTCCCTCTGCACTGTCCCATCAAACACTCCCTGGACAGGTGCAGCACGGGTTAGATACAGAGTAAAGCTCCCTCTACACTATCCCATCAAAACTCCCAGGGCAGGTACAGCACGGGTTAGAGACAGAGTAAAGCTCCCTATACACTGTCCCATCAAACACTCCCAGGGCAGGTACAGCACGCGTTAGATACAGAGTAAATCTCCCTCTACACTGTCCCGTCAAACACTCCCAGGGCAAGCACAGCACGGGTTAGATACAGACCAAAGCTCCCTCCACACTGTCCCATCAAACACTCCCAGGTCAAGTACAGCATGGGTTAGATGCAGACTAAAGCTCCATCTACACTGTCCCATCAGACATTCCCAGGGCAGGTACAGCACGGATTAGATACAGAGTAAAGCTCTCTCTACACTGTCCCATCAAACACTCCCAGGGCTGGTACAGCACGGTTTAGATACACAGTAAAGCTCCCTCTACACTGTCCCATCAAAGACTCCCAGGGCAGGTACAGCACGGATTAGATACAGAGTAAAGCTCCCTCTACACTGTCCCATCAAACACTCCCAGGTCTGGTACAGCATGGTTTAGATACAGAGCAAAGCTCCCTCTGCACTGTCCCATCAAACACTCGCAGGGCTGCTACAGCACGGTTTAGATACACAGTAAAGCTCCCTCTACACTGTCCGATCAAACACTCCCAGGGCAGGTACAGCACGGGTTAGATACAGAGGAAAGCTCCCTCTACAATGTCCCATCAAACACTCCCAGGGCAGGTACAGCACGGGTTAGATACAGAGTAAAGCTCCCTCTACACTGTCCCATCAAACACTCCCAGGGCTGGTACAGCACGGTTTAGATACACAGTAAAGCTCCCTCTACACTGTCCCATCAAACAGTCCCAGGGCAGGTACAGCACAGGGTAGATACAGAGTAAAGCACCCTCTACATTGTCCCATCAAAGACTCCCAGGGCAGGTACAGCACGGGTTAGATACAGAGTAAAGCTCCCTCTACACTGTCCCATCAAACACTCCCAGGGCTGGTACAGCACGGTTTAGATACACAGTAAAGCTCCCTCTACACTGTCCCATCAAACAGTCCCAGGGCAGGTACAGCACAGGGTAGATACAGAGTAAAGCACCCTCTACATTGTCCCATCAAAGACTCCCAGGGCAGGTACAGCACGGGTTAGATTCAGATTAATGCTCCCTCTGCACTGTCCCATCAAACACTCCCAGGGCAGGTACAGCATGGGTTAGATACTGACTAAAGCTCCCGCTACACTCCCAGGGCAGGTATAGCACGGGTTAGATAAAGAGAAAAGCTCCCTCTGCACTGCCCTATCCAACATTCCCAGGGCAGGTACAGCACGGGTTAGATACAGAGTAAAGCTCCCTTTACATTGTCCCATCAGACACTCCCAGGGCTGGTACAGCACGGTTTAGATACAGAGTAAAGCTCCCTCTACACTGTCCCATCAAACAGTCCCTAGGCCGGTACAGCACGGGTTAGATACAGAGTAAAGCTCCCTCTACATAGAAACATAGAGATAGGAACAGGAGTAGGCCATTCGGCCCTTCGAGCCTGCTCCGCCATTCAATGAGATCATGGCTGATCTTCGTCTGAGATCATAGCTGATCTTACCAGTTCAGTACCCCGTCCCCGCCTTTTCTCCGTAACCCTTAATCCCCTTAGCCTTCAGAAATATATCCAATTCTCTCTTGAAAATATTTATTGAATTAGCCTTCACAGCCCTCTGTGGCAGGGAATTCCACAGGCTCACCACTCTTTGAGTGAAGAAATTCTTCCTCATCTCTGTTTTAAATGATTTGCCCGCTATTTTTAGACTGTGGCCCCTGGTTCTGTGCTCCCCGGCCATTGGAAACATTCTCTCTGAATTCAGCCTGTCCAGGCCTGCCATAATTTTATATGTTTCGATGAGATCCCCTCTCAATCTTCTAAACTCCAGTGAGTACAAGCCCAAACTATTTAATCTCTCTTCGTAGGTCATTCCCGCCATTCCAGGTATCAGCCTGGTGAATCGCCGTTGCACTCTTTCCATGGCAAGAACATCCTTCCGCAGATGGGGCGACCAAAACTGTACACAATACTCCAGATGCGGTCTCACCAGCACCTTGTACAGCTGTAGTAAGGTATCCCTATTCCTATACTCGAACCCCCTTGATATGAAGGCCAACATACCATTTGCCTTCTTAATCGCCTGTTGCACCTGCATGCTCTCCTTCAGTGACTGGTGCACAAGAACACCCAGGTCCCTCTGCACTTCCCCATCTCCCAATCTATTGCCATTTAGATAATAATCTACCCTCCTGTTTTTACCCCCAAAGTGGATAACCTCGCATTTATCCACATTATAGTGCATCTGCCACGTATCCGCCCATTCCCCCAACCTGTCCAAATCGCACTGTAGCCTCCTGACATCCTCATCAGAGCCCACCCCTCCTCCTAGTTTAGTGTCGTCAGCGAATTTGGAAATATTGCATCCAATTCCCTGATCCAGATCATTTATATATATTGTGAACAGCTGGGGTCCCAGGACAGATCCTTGCGGCACCCCGCTGGTCACTGCCTGCCATTCCGAAAACGAGCCGTTTATTCCAACTCTCTGTTTTCTATCTGCCAGCCAGTTCTCTATCCACGTTAATACTTTGCCCCCAATCCCATGAGCCTTAATTTTGCATGATAATCTTTTGTGTGGAACCTTATCGAAGGCTTTCTGGAAGTCAAGGTACACCACATCCACTGGCTCTCCCCCATCTATTTTACCAGTTACTTCCTCAAAAAATTCCAGCAGATTAGTCAAACACGATTTACCCTTTGTAAATCCATGTTGACTCTGTCCGATCCTTTCCCCATTTGTCAAGTGCTCCGCTATTTTATCCTTAATAATGGACTCTAGCATTTTGCCCACAACCGATGTAAGGCTTACTGGTCTATAATTCCCTGCTTTCTCTCTACCCCCCTTTTTAAATATTGGGGTAACATTAGCTACCCTCCAATCCACGGGTACTGTTCCCGAGTCAATGGAGTTCCGGAAGATGATCCTTAGAGCATCTGCTATCTCCAGGGCCACCTCCTTAAGTACCCTAGGATGTAGTTTATCAGGCCCCGGGGATTTGTCGGCCTTCAGTCCCCTCAACTTACCCAACACCATATCCCTAGAGATACTAATTTCTGTCAGCTCCTCCCTCTCATTAGTCCCTATGTTTGCCGATATTCCTGGGAGGTTATTTGTGTCCTCCTTTGTGAATACAGAACCAAAGTATGAGTTTAATTGGTCTGCCATTTCCTTATTCTCCATTATATATTCTCCCGAATCGGACTGCAAGGGACCGACTTGGGATTTTACCAGTCTTTTCCTCCTGATATACCGATAAAAGCTTTTGCAGTCTGTCTTTATGTTTGCTGCAAGTTTACTTTCGTATTCTATTTTCCCCTTCCTGATTAATCCCTTTGTCCTCTTTTGCTGTATCCTGTACTGCCCCCAATCTTCCGGTCTGGTGCTTTTTTTTGCCAGTTGATATGCCCTTTTTTTTGATTTTATGCTGTCCCTAATTTCCCTCGTTATCCACGGTTGAGTCACCTTTTTAGGTTTATTTTTATGCCAAACCGGTATAAACATGTTCTGGAATTCTTCCATTCTATCTTTGAATGCTTGCCATTGTCTATCCACTGTCAATCCCCCCAGAAACACCACCCAATCAATCTTACCCAATTCCCGTCTCATACCCTCGTAATTCCCTTTATTTAAGTTCTGGACCTTAGTCTCTGATTCAATTTCCTCACTCTCCATCTCGACTGAGAGCTCGATCATATTATGATCGCTCTGACCCAAGGGGCCTCGTACAAGAAGATTGCTGATAAGTCCCTTCTCATTGCACAATACCCAGTCTAAAATGGCCTGATCTCGAGTCGGCTCCTCGACATATTGGTCCAGATAACTGTCCCGAAAACATTCCAGGAATTCCTCCTCCTCAGAATTTTTACTAATTTGGGTAGTCCAATCAATATGTAAATTAAAGTCACCCATGATGACAGCTGTGCTCTTATCGCACGCTTCTCTAATTTCCCTTTTTATGCCTTCCCTCACCTCCATATTACTTTTGGAGGCCTATATATCACACCCACTACTGTTCCATCAAACACTGCCAGCGCAGGTACGTCATGGGTTAGATACAGAGTATAGCTCCCTCTGCACTGTCCCATCAAACACTCCCTGGGCAGGTACAGCACGGGTTAGATACAGAGTAAAGCTCCCTCTACACTATCCCATCAAACACTCCCAGGGCAGGTACAGCACGGGTTAGATTCAGACTAAACCTCCCTCTACATTGTCCCATCAAACACTCCCAGGGCAGGTACAGCATGGGTTAGATACAGAGTAAAGCTCCCTATACACTGTCCCATCAAACACTCCCAGGGCAGGTACAGCACGCGTTAGATACAGAGTAAATCTCCCTCTACACTGTCCCATCAAACACTCCCAGGGCAGGTGCAGCATGGGTTAGATTCAGGTTAATGCTCCCTCTACACTGTCCCATCACACACTCCCAGGGCAGGTGCAACACGGATTAGATACTGACTAAAGCTCCCGCTACGCTCCCAGGGCAGGTATAGCACGGGTTAGATAAAGAGAAAAGCTCCCTCTGCACTGCCCTATCAAACATTCCCAGGGCAGATACAGCACGGGTTAGATACAGACTAAAGCTCCCTCTACGCTGTCCCATCATACACTCCCAGTGCAGGTACAGCACAGGTTAGATACAGAGTAAAGCTCCCTCTGCACTGTCCCATGAAACACTCCCAGGGCATGCACATCATGGGTTCGATACAGAGTAAAGCTCCCTCTGCACTGTCCCATCAAACACTCCCAGGGCAGGTACAGCATGGGTTAGATACAGAGTAAAGCTCCCTCTACACTGTCCCATCAGACACTCCCAGGGCTGGGACAGCACGGTTTAGATGCAGAGTAAAGCTCCCTCTACACTGTCCCATCAAACACTCCCAGGGCTGGGACAGCACGGTTTAGATGCAGAGTAAAGCTCATTCTACACTGTCTCATCAAACACTCCCAGGGCAGGTACAGCATGGGTTAGATACAGAGTAAAGCTCTTTCTGCACTGTCCCTTCAAACACTCACAGGGCAGGTACAGCAGGGGTTAGATTCAGACTAAAGCTCCCTCTACACTGTCCCATCATACACTCCCAGGGCATGCACGTCACGGGTTAGATACAGAGTAAAGCCCCCTCTACACTGTCCCATGAAATACTCCCACGGCAGGTACAGCATGGGTTAGATACAGAGTAAAGCTCCCTCTACGTTGTCCCATCAGACACTCCCAGGGCAGGTACAGCTTGGGTTAGATACAGAGTAAAACTCCCTCTACACTGTCCCATCAAACACTCCCAGGGCAGGTACAGCACGGGTTAGATACAGAGTGTCAGCCATGGCTCAGGCGGCAGCACTCTCTCCTCTGAGTCAGAAGGTTGTGGGTTGAAGTCCCACTCCAGAGACTGGAGTCTAAAACTCTGTGCTGCCCCTCCAGTGCAGTGCTGAGGGAGTAAAGCCCAGTGCAGAGTAAAGTTCCCTCTGCACTGCTCCACTAACAGGCCTGAGCCCCAAACTCAGAAGAGTGCCCTCTGCTGCATTCCACTTGTCTCAGCAGCGGGAGAAGCAGGCAGCGGAAGTCCCGCCCCTCGGACACCCCGATTGGTTGGAGGACCCACCGCCACCTCAGCCCTCCAAGCTCCGCCCGCTCTCTCCCTATTGGTTGGAGCTCCCGTCAGTCACTGCCATGGAGTTGATGACGTGCGCCAGTCCGGCTCCCTGCAGAAGACAAGGGGCTGCGGCCGCTCAATCCGTTCCGCTCAGTGCCGGGAGGGCGCTTGGACGGTGCGGTTTGTATTTTCTTTTCATTTATCTCCCCGCCCGCGCTTCTCCGCTATATATAAAAAAAAACCCTGATAAAACTCACTTTCCACCGGTGATCCGGACTCTCGCGGTTGCCCGGGCCGACCCAGAATGAGAGGCCCTGCGTCGGCTCGGGAGCGGGGCCTGGCGGCGCATGCGGTGTAGGGGGAGGGGGCGGGGCCTGTTCAGAGCCCGCGCTCACCTTGGAGCGGCGCATGCGGAGTAGGGGGAGGGGGAGGGGCCTGTTCAGAGCTCAGCTCCAACAATGAGAACAACAACAACTTGTATTTCTATAGCGCCTTTAACGTAGGAAAACGTCCCAAGGTGCTGCACAGGAGTATTGTAAGACATTGAAAAATGTGACCCCGAGCCACAGAAGGAGAAATTAGGGCAGATGGCCAAAAGCTTGGTCACAGAGGTGGGTTTTGATCAGCCATGATCTCATTGAATGGCGGAGCAGGCTCGAGGGGCCGAATGGCCGACTCCTGCTCCTATTTTCTATGAAAGAGAGGCGGAGAGGTTCAGGGAGGGAATTCCAGAGCTTAGGGCCGAGGCAACAGAAGACACGGCCACTGATGGTGCAGCGATTATAATCAAGGATGCTCAAGAGGGCAGAATTGGAGGAACGCAGGTGTCTCGGGGCGGGGGGAGGTTGATTTCTTTGGAACCGAGGAGGCTGAGGGGAGACCTGATTGATGTGTATAAAATTCTGAGGGGCCGAGATAGGAAGGACCTATTTCCCTTGGCAGAGGGGTCCACAACCAGGGGGCGTAGATTTAAAGTAATTGGTTGGAGCTTTAGAGGGGAGTTGAGGAGAAATGTTTTCACCCAGAGGGTGGTGGGGGTCTGGAACTCACTGCCTGACAGGGTGGTAGAGGCAGAAACTCTCATCACATTTTAAAAAGTACTTGGATATGCACTTGAAGTGCCGTAACCTACAAGGCCACGGACCAAGTGCTGGAAAGTGGGATTAGTGTGGATAGCACTTAGTCGGCCGGCACAGACAAGATGGGCCAAATGGCCTCCTTCCGTGTCATTTTTTTCTATGATTCTATCGCGGGTGGTTGTGAGGCTGAAGGGAATAACTAAGATAGGGAGGGGCGAGGCCATGGAGGAATTTGAAAACAAGGATGAGAATTTTGAAATCGAAGCATTGCTTAACCGGGAGCCAATGTAGGTCAGCGAGCACAGGGGTGATGGGTGAACGGGACTTGGTGTTGAGTTACGACACGGGTAGTTTTGGATCACCTCAAGTTTACATAGGGTGGAATGTGGGAGGCCAGCCAGGAGTGCATTGGAATAGTCGAGTCTAGAGGTAACAAAGGCCCGGGTGAGGGTTTCAGCAGCGGATGAGCTGAGGCAGGGGCGGAGACGGGCGATGTTACCGAGGTGGAAGTAGGCGGTCTTTGTTATGCTGCGGATATGTGTTCGGAAGCTCATTTCAGGGTCAAATATGACACCGAGGTTGTGAACAGTGTGGTTCAGCCTCAGACAGATGTTAGGGAGAGGGATGGAGTCAGTGGCTGGGGAACGGAGTTTGTGGCAGGGACTGAAAACGATTGCTTCAGTCTTCCCAATATTTAATCCATAACTGGATTAGAAGATCGTGGCGGGGTCGAGAGAAGTGGTGGTGAGGTAGAGCTGGGTGTCATCAGCGTACATTTGGAAACTGATGCTGTGTTTTCAGATGATGTCGCCAAGGGGCAGCATTTAGATGAGAAGGTAAGAGCCCATGGGATCCAGGGCAATTTGGCACATTGGATCCAAAATTGGCTTAGTAGCAGGAGGCAGAGGGTGATGGTCGAAGGTTGTTTTTGTGACTGGAAGCCTGTGTCCAGTGGTGTACTGCAGGGATCAGTGCTGGGTCCTTTGCTGTTTGTAGTGTACATTAATGATTTAGATATGAATGTAGGAGGTATGATCAGTAAGTTCGCAGATGACACAAAAATTGGTGGAGTGGTAAATAGCGAGGAGGGAAGCCTCAGGCTACAGGACGGTATAGATGGGTTGGTCAGATGGGCAGAACAGTGGCAAATGGAATTTAACCCTGAAAAGTGTGAGGTGATGCATTTTGGGAGGACAAACAAGGCAAGGGAATACACAATGAATGGTAAGACCCTAGGAAGGACAGAGGATCAGAGGGACCTTGGTGTGCATGTACATAAATCCCTGAAGGCAGCAGGACAGGTAGATAAGGTGGTTAAAAATGCATATGGGATACTTGCCTTCATTAGCCGAGGCATAGAATATAAGAGCAGGGAGGTTATGATGGAGCTGTACAAAACGTTAGTTAGGCCACAGCTGGAATACTGTGCAGTTCTGCCTGCCACACTATAGGAAGGATGTGATTGCATTGGAGAGGGTGCAGAGGAGATTCACCAGGATGTTACCTGGGCTGGAGCGCTTCAGCTATGAAGAAAGACTGGACAGGCTGGGGTTGTTTTCCTTAGAGTAGAGAAGGCTGAGGGGGGACCTGATTGAGGTGTACAAAATTATGAGGGGCATAGATAGGGTAGATAGAAAGGAACTTTACCCCTTAGTAGAGGGGTCAATAACCAGGGGACATAGTTTCAAGGTAGGGGGCAGGAGGTTTAGAGGGGATTTGAGGAAAAACTTTTTCACCCAGAGGGTGGTTGGAATCTGGAACTCACTGCCTGAAAGGGTGGTAGAGGCAGGAACCCTCAACATTCAAGAAGCATTTAGATGAGCACTTGAAATGCCATAGCATACAAGACTACGGACTAAGTGCTGGAAAATGGGATTAGAATAGACGGGGCTTGATGGCCGGCGTGGACACGATGGGCCGAAGGGCCTCTTTCTGTGCTGTAGAACTCTATGACTCTAAATAGGAGGAGCCCAATGATAGATCCTTGGGGGCACCAGAGGTAACGATGCGGGAGCGGGAAGAGAAGCCTTTCCAGGTGATTCTGTGGCTACGATTAGATAGATAAGAATGGAACCAGGCGAGTGCAGTCCCACCCAGCTGGACGACAGTGGAGAGGTGTTGGAGAAGGATGGAGTGGTCAACCGTGTCAAAGACTACAGACAAGTCAGGAAGGACGAGGAGAGATAGTTTACCTTCGTCACAGTCACAAAGGATGTCATTTGATGAGACTTGATTTGACTTCAGGGCCAAGTCAGTGAGGTGGATTGGGCTGTTTCTGGCCCACTGGTTATTGTGGGCACAGCTGGACACCAGTGGGACCGGCACTGACCTGTTTGTTCTTTGAGGCAAAATAAGCCAAAAAAGTTCCTGCTCCCCCCTTACCCTTTCTACACTCCTCTTACAGGGTTATAGAAGTGGAGCATTTACAGACAGGAAGCTCAAACCAAACATCACCTCAAGATCTGAGAGTTACGTGATTCCTCAGGACCTGATTCAGTCGCTCCTCCAATCTGCTGGCACACCCGTGAGTTCACACTGGGGAGAAAACTCTTAAATGTTCTGAAAGAGCTTCAAAATCTACAAATACCTGTAGCGACACCAGTGGCCACACACTGGGGGGAACCCGGGCCCCATGTGTGGGAAGGGATTCACTCAGCCATCCGCTCCGATGATACACCAGCAAGTTCACACTAGAGAGAGATATTTAACCCGCTCCGTGTGTGAGCAGGGATTAATTGCACCCTCCATGCTGCTGAGACACCATCTTGTCCACACCGATGAGAGACCGTTGACCTGCTCCATGTTTTTGAAGTGATTCTCTCATTCTGCCACCCTCCTGAGACACCAGCTTGTTCATAGTGATGAGAGACCGATTAAATGTTCTGACTGTGGGAAGAGATTTAAAAGGTCCCAGGATCTGAAGAGACATCAGCTGGAGAGAGCAGGAGAGATTCTGTTCACCTGCTCCGTGTGTGGGAAGAGATTCACTCGGGCCTCGAATCTGCTGGCACACCAGCGAGTTCACACTGGGGAGAGGCCGGTGAAACATTCCGACAGTGGGAAAAGCTTTCAAATGTCACAGGAGCTGAAGGGAGACCAGCTGGAGAGACCAGGAAAGAGGTCATTCATCTGCTGTGTGTGTGGGAAGGGATTCACTCGGCCATCCCACCTACTGACACACCAGCGAGTTCACACTGGGGAGAGGCCGGTGAAACATTCCGACAGTGGGAAAAGCTTTCAAATGTCACAGGAGCTGAAGGGAGACCAGCTGGAGAGACCAGGAAAGAGGTCATTCATCTGCTGTGTGTGTGGGAAGGGATTCACTCGGCCATCCCACCTACTGACACACCAGCGAGTTCACACTGGGGAGAGGCCGGTGAAACATTCCGACAGTGGGAAAAGCTTTCAAATGTCACAGGAGCTGAAGGGAGACCAGCTGGAGAGACCAGGAAAGAGGTCATTCATCTGCTGTGTGTGTGGGAAGGGATTCACTCGGCCATCCCACCTACTGACACACCAGCGAGTTCACACTGGGGAGAGACCGTTCACCTGCTCTGTGTGTGGGAAGGGATTCACTCAGTTATCCCACCTGTTGAGACACCAGGGATATCACACTGATGAGAGACCATTTAACTGTTCTGCCTGTGGGAAGAGCTTTAAAACCTCTGGGGAACTGAAGGTACACCAGCAAGTTCACACCGATCAGAGACCATTTACATGTTCTGTCTGTGGGATGAGCTTTAAAAGCTCCAGGAATCTGAACGGACACCAGCGAGTTCACACTGGGGAGAGGCCATTCACTTGCTCCGTGTGTGGGAAGGGATTCACTCGGTCATCCCACCTGTTGACACACCAGCGAGTTCACACTGATGAGAGACCATTTAAATGTTCTGACTGTGGGAAGAGCTTTAAAACCTCTGGGGATCTGAAGCAACACCAGCAAGTTCACACTGATGAGAGACCGTTTACATGTTCTGTCTGTGGGAAGAGCTTTAAAAGCGCTGGGATTTTGAATGGACACCAGCGAGTTCACACTGGGGAGAGGCCGTTCACCTGCTCCGTGTGTGGGAAGGGATTCATTCAGTCATCCCATCTGCTGACACACCAGCAAGTTCACACCGATGAGAAACCATTTAAAAGTTGTTCTGACTGGTAAGACATTTATATGTTCAAAGGGCCTGGAGCGACACCAGCTGGAGAGAGAAGGAAAGAGACTGTTCACCTGCTCTGTGTGTGGCAAAGGATTCACTCGGTCATCGCACCTACTGAGACACCAGCGAGTTCACATTGTTCTGTAGCGCAGAGCCCCGCAGACAGCTGGGGTGACATGAACATGGAATGGATGAATGTTTTATAAATTCTTGTACTGCTGTTTAATCTTTAAGACTGTTGTGCTGATGATTCCCTTCTTTTGACTGTTCATGGTGTTACATAGAATGTACAGCACAGAAACAGGCCATTCGGCCCAACTGGTCCATGCCAGTGTTTATGCCCCACACCCACCCTACTTCAATGAACCCGATCAACATCTCCTCCCATTCCTTTCTCCCTTGTGTGGCTTCCTCATAAATCCATCTGTGCTGTTCACCTCAACTACTCCCTGTGGTAGCGAGTTCCCCATTCTCACCATTCTCTGGGTAAAAAAGTTCCTCCTGAATTCCCTCCTGGATTTATTAGTGACTTTTATATTTATAGCCACATAAATATGATGAGATTCTGTTAAGCTGACCAGTATGTTGTTGTACTTTGCCTTTTTCTGATGAATGAAACATGACTGAGCCCCTGTACCCATGTTATGGGATGAAGTGCCAGACAACTAAAGGCACAACGTCTGGGTGTGAATCTAATAATAACCTCACGGACCGTATAGGTGTGATAACCAGACGGGCTTGTGGTTATAGTCTGGTCACAGATGGACTAAATTCCCTGAATTAGCAGGAGTTCAGGAGGCGGTCAACAGACGGGTCCAAACAATCCCATTTCCTGAGCGGTAACCAAGCTTGTGTATAAGAACAGGCCACTTAAGCTGTTGTCAGTTGTAACAGGCTCAAGAAGATCGCGTGCGAATCCACTGTACTTCTATTCTCCAGATTGAGGGAATTATCACCCGATCTGTGTTATGCAGCGCTCTTAATAAAGCCTGGAGAGACAATTTGTGTCCTTGTGAGCTTGATTATCTGGTATCCGAAACCCTGGGACTCCCGATCATTAGAGTCAACCTCAGTGTGTGGAAAGGGATTCCCTGGTGTATCCCACCTGCTGACACACCAGAGTGTCCACAGTGTGACTGCGGTGGGTCGATTCCACTGTTTCCGATGCCTTTAATCACATCCAGGACTGAGCCATGTTAATTCAGGCAACTGGGGCTTGTTAATGTTAAGAGCCCCCAATAACTGGGCTGGATTTAAAGATTATTCCATGTTCTCACAGTACTAGTGAGCAGAGAGAAGTTGATGTTATAGAATCATAGAGCACAGTAGGATGCCTTTCGGCCCATCGTGCTGGTGCCAGCTCTCTGAAAGAGCGATGCAATTAGTCCCACTGCCCTGCTCTTTCCCCACAGCCCTGCACATTTCTGACTTTAATATATATCCAATTCCCTTTTGAAAGTTACTATTGAATCTGCTTCCACCTCCCATTCAGGCAGTGCATTCCAGATCATCGCAATTCGCTGTGTAAAAAAAGTCTCCTCATTTCCTCTCTAGATTCTTTTGCTAATGATCTGAAATCTGTGTCCTCTCGTTACCGACCCTCCTGCCAGTGACAACAGCTTCTCCTTGTTTGCTCGATCAAAACCCCTCATAATTTTGAGCACCTCGATCACAGCTCCACTTAACCATCTCTGCTCCAAGTTATATTGCCATTGTTTTGTGAATTTTTGCTGTGATCGAGGTGCTGGATGTCTGTGCCTGGGGAATGGGACATTCTATCCTCGTGAGCACCCAGTGTCAGCATCCAGCAATCTCTGTCCAGGGACTGTCTTTTTAAACTGCCTCACCTGAGCTTTTTGACTCCCTGATTTCATTATTAAATATTTCAAAGTTTTTGCAGACTGACCAAGGCTAAACAGATAAATGTGAGGTATTACATTTTGGTAGGAAGAATGGGGAGGTCACTTAACACTTGGAGGGTGCGAGTCCAGGTGGGGTAGAGGAACAAAGGGATCTCGGAGTACAAATACACAAATCACTAAAAGTTGCGACACAGGTTAGCAAGGCCATAAAAAAAGCAAACCAAGCACTAGGGTTTATTTCTAAAGGTATAGAATTGAAAAGTAGTGAAGTTATGCTAAACCTGTATCGAACCTTGGTTAGACCACACTTAGAGTACTGCGTACAGTTCTGGTCTCCATATTATAAAAAGGATATAGAGGCACTGGAGAGGGTGCAGAGAAGATTTACAAGGATGATACCAGAAATGCGAGGGTATACATATCAGGAAAGGATGAACAGGCTGGGTCTCTTTTCTCTTGAAAACAGAAGGCTGAGGGGTGACCTAATAGGGGTCTTTAGAATTATGGAAAATGTTGATAGAGTGGATACAGAGAGAATGTTTCCACTTGTGGGGAAGAGCATAACTAGAGGCCTCAATATAAGATAGTCACCAAGAAATCCAATAGGGAATTCAGAAGAAACTTCTTTACCCAGAGAGTGGTGAGAATGTGGAACTCGCTGCCACAGGGAGTGGTTGAAGCGAATAGTATCGATGCATTTAAGGGGAGGCTAGACAAGCATATGAGGGAGAAGGGAATCGAGGGTTATGCTGATAGATTTAGATGAGGAAAGACGGGAGGAGGCTCGAGTGGAGCATAAACACCGGCATGGACTGGTTGGGCCGAATGGCCTGTTTCTGTGCCGTATATCCGATGTAATCCTATGTCAAGTATCCCAGCTGGCTTAGCTCCAGGCACTTTAGCTCAGTGGGCAGCACTCTCACCTCTGAGTCAGAAGGTCGTGGGTTCAAGTCCCAGTCCAGAGACTTGAGCATAAAAATCTAGGCTGACACTCCAGTACTGAGAGAGTGCTGCGCTGTCAGAGGTGCCGTCTTTCGGATGAGATGTTAAACCGAGGCCCCCGTCTGCTCTTTCAGGTGGATGTAAAAGATCCCATGGCACTACATTGAAGAAGAGCAGGGGAGTTCTCCCCGGTGTCCTGGGGCCAATATTTATCCCTCAATCAACATCACTGAAATAGATTATCTGGTCATTGTCACATTGTCTGTTTGTGGGAGCTTGCTGTGCGCCAATTGGCTGCTGCGTTTCCTACATTACAACAGTGACTACACTTCAGAAGTTCTTCATTGGCTGTAAAGCGCTCTGGGACATCCTGAGGTTGTGAAAGGCGCTATATAAATGCAAGTCTTTCTTTCTCAGCAAGAGGGCGAGTGTCAGTGGTTGGAGGGAGGGGCTCAGTGTTGTCACTGGGTGGACACAGACAGATTGAAGCTAAAAGACAGAGAATGCTGAAGTTTGGAATGAGATGAGCCGTTTGCCTCGATAAGGGAGGTGGTTGCTAAGAGACCTACAGCGCTAATAACACTGCAAACTGCTCAGGCAGCAGACTTGTTGCAACATGTGAGGTCACGAGTGAGTTGGTGGACAGACAACAGAGACTTCCGCATTCCTGAGAGACAAACTGGTTCTGTAACCGGGAGAACAGGTTGAGGGAGTCACTCTACGTGGGACGGCTCGTCTCAGGTGTTAACACAGAGTCAGCTTGGGAATGGGATGATCAATGAATCATAGAATCAAAGAAATTTACAGCACAGAAGGAGGCCATTCGGCCCATCTTGTCCGTGCCGGCCGACAAAGAGCTATCCACCCTAACCCCACTTTCCAGCACTTGGTCCGTAGCCTTGTAGGTTACGGCACTTCAAGTGCATATCCAAGTGCTTTTTAATGTGATGAGGGTCTCTGCCTCTACCACCCTTTCAGGCAGTGAGTTCCAGACCCCCACCACCCTCTGGGTGAAAACATTTCTCCTCAAATCCCCTCTAAACTTCTGACCAATTACTTTAAATCTGTGCCCCCTGGTTATTGACCCTTCTGCTAAGGGAAATAGGTCCTTCCTGTCCACTCTATCTAGGCCCCACATAATTTTATACACCTGTGGTAAACCACTGTTTGTATTCCTGTTTGTCCTGTTTGTATTCCACTGTGTACATGCCTGGACATGCCTCGGCTGACTCCTCCCACAGGTCCTAGTATAAAGGTGACTGCTCCCCAGCCCTTGGTATCCTGGACCGGTCGACCACTCGAGGCAGACCTCCATTCTGTTGTTAATAAAAGCCTTTGGTTACTCTTCTAACTCTCAGTCTTTTATGAGTAATTGATAGCGCATCAACACCTCAATTTGGTCCCCCCTCAGCCTCCTCTGTTCCAAAGAAAACAACCGCAGCCTATCCAATCTTTCCTCATAGCTAAAATTCCCCAGACCAGGCAACATCCTCATAAATCTCCTCTGCACCCCCTCTAGTGCAATCACATCCTTCCTGTAATGTGGTGACCAGAACTGCACGCAGTATTCTAGCTGCGGCCTAACTAGTGTTTTATACAGTTCAAGCATAACCTCCCTGCTCTTACATTCTATGCCTCGGCTAATAAAGGCAAGTATCCCGTGTGCCTTCTTAATCTCCTTATCTACCTGTCCTGCTACCTTCAGGGATCTGTGGACATGCACTCCAAGGTCCCTCTGATCCTCTACACTTCTCAGTGTCCTACCATTTATAGTCTATTCCCTTGCCTTGTTAGCCCTCCCCAAATACATTACCTCACACTTCTCCAGATTGAATTCCATTTGCCACTGTTCTGCCCACCTGACCAGTCCATTGATATCTTCCTGCAGTCTGCAGCTTTCTTCTTCATTATCAATCACACGGCCAATTTTTGCATCATCTGCAAACTTCTTAATCATTCTTCCTATATTCAAGTCCAAATCATTGATATATACCACAAAAAGCAAAGGACCCAGTACTGAGCCCTGTGGAACCCCACTGGAAACAGCCTTCCAGTCACAAACACCCTTCGACCTTTACCCTTTGTTTCCTGCCTCTGAGCCAATTTTGGATCCAACTTGTCCCTTTGCCTTGGATCCCACGGGCTTTTACTTTCGTGACCAGTCTACCATGTGGGACCTTATCAAAAGCCTTGCTAAAGTCCATATAGACTACATCAAACGCACTACCCTCATCGACCCTCCTTCTTACCTCCTCAAAAAATGCAATCAAGTTAACCAGACACGACCTTCCCTGAACAAATCCATGCTGTCTGTCCCTGATTAATCTAAATGAAGATTTATCCTGTTTCTTATAATTCCAATAATTTTCCCACCACTGAGGTTAGGCTGACTGGCCTGTAATTACTCCGTCTATCCCTTTCTCCCTTTTTAATCAATATTACCACGTTAGCAGTCCTCCGGCACCAACCCTGTAACCAGAGAGGATTGGAAAATGATGGTCAGAGCCTCTGCTATTTCCTCTCTTATCCCCGTAGCCCTGCAAGTTTATTTCCCTCAAGTGCCTATCCAGTCTCCCCTTGAAAACATCGAGTGTCTCCGCTTCCACCACTTCCGTCGGCAGTGAGTTCCAGGTCCTCATCACTGGCTGCGTAAAAAAGTTTTTCTTCACATCCCCCCTGTATCTCTTGCCCAAAACCTTAACTCTGTGTCCCCTAGTCCTTGTACCATCAACTAGTGGGAACAGCCTTTCCCCGTCTAGCCAATCCAAACTAGTCATAATCCTGTACACCTCTGTCAAATCAACCCTCAACCTCCTTTGCTCTAATGAAAACAAATCCAGCTTCTCCAACCTGTCCTTGTAGCTAAGATCCCCCATCCCCGGAACCATTCTGGTAAATCTCCTCTGCACCCTCTCAAGGGCCTTCACATCCTTCCTAAAGTGTGGCGACCAGAAGTGTCTGCAGCTCGAGGAACTTCGGCTCAGAGTTGATGAGCTGGAGTCCGAGCTTCGGACACTGCGATACATCAGGGAGGGAGAAAGTTACCTGGACACTTTGTTCCAGGAGGCAGTCACACCCCTTAGGTTAAATCCTTCAGATTTGGTCCGTGGTCAGGGACAGGAGGCTGTGACTATGAGTGAGGCAGGAGTGGGGATCCAGAAGTTAGCATTGGAGGAGCATCAGCCCTTGCACTTGTCAACAGGTACGAGGTTCTTGCAGCCTGTGTGGACGAGAGCAGGGACTGCAGGGAGGATGAGCAAACTGACCACAGCACCGTGGTACAGGGGTCATTCAAGTTGGGGGAGTAAAAAGGAATGTAGTAGTGGTAGGGGACAGTATCGTTCGGGGGATAGATACTGTTCTCTGTAGCCGAGAGCGTGAGTCCCGAAGGCTATGTTGCCTGCCCGGTGCCAGGGTTAAGGACATCTCCTCTGGGCTGGAGAGGAACCTGGAGTGGGAGGGGAAGGATCCAGTTGTTGTGGTCCACACAGGTACCAATGACATAGGTAGGGCTAAGAAAGAGGTTCTACTGGGGGAGTACGAGCAGCTCGGGGCTAAATTAAAAAGCAGAACCACAAAGTAATCTCTGGATTACAAAGTGAGCCACGAGCAAATTGGCATAGGGTCAATAAGATGAGAGAGTTGAATGCGTGGCTCAGGGATTGGTGTGGGACAAATGGGTTTCGATTCATGGGGCACTGGCAGCAGTATTGGGGAAAGAGGGAGCTGTTCCGTTGGGACGGGCTTCACTTGAAGCGTGCGGGGACCAGTGTCCCGGTGAATCGAATAACTAGGGCTGTAGATAGGGCTTTAAACTAAATAGTGGGGGGGGGGGGGAGGGTTCAGGTGAGGGGGAACCTAGTAATTTAAAGAGAAAGGACAAGGCAATAGTGCAGGGTAGCGATAGGGGTAATGATAACCAGAGTGTGACAGGAAGGGACAGAGTGTACAAGCATAAGAGTGTACCAGCAAATAAGATCAGAGCAGGAAAAATGGTAAAAAGATAAAATTAAAGGCTCTTTATCTGAATGCACGCAGCATTCGTAACAAGATAGATGAGTTGACGGCACAAATAGAAATAAATGGTTATGATCTGATCGCCATTACAAAGACGTGGTTACAAGGTGACCAAGGCTGGGAACTGAATATTCAGGAGTATTTGACATTTCGGAAGGATAGGCAGAAAGGAAAAGGAGGTGGGGTAGCTCTGTTAATAAAGGATGAGATCAGTACAGTGGTGAGAAATGATCTTGGCTCGGAAGATCAAGATGTAGAATCGGTTTGGGTGGAGATAATAAGAAATAATAAGGGAAAGAAGTCACTGGTGGGAGTGGTCTATAGGCCCCCCTAACAGTAGCTACACTGTGGGACAGAGTATAAATCAAGAAATAATGGGGGCTTGTAAGAAAGGTACTGCAATAATCGTGGGTGATTTTAATCTTCGAATCAAATTGGCAAAGGTAGCCTTGAGGACGAGTTCATAGAGTGTATTCAGGACAAATTCTTGGAACAATATGTTGTGGAACCCACCAGGGATCAGGCTATTTTAGATCTGGTAATGTGTAATGAGACAGGATTAATTAATGATCTCGCAGTAAAGGATCCTCTCGGGAACCTGCTCATTACATGATCGAATTTCACAATCAGTTTGAGGGTGAGAAACTTGAGTCTGAAACTAGTGTCTTAAACTTAAATAAAGGCCATTACAAGGGTATGAAGACAGAGTTGGCTAAAGTGGACTGGGAAAATAGATTAATTCAATTCAATTCAATTCAATTTTATTTGTCATATATGCAGCAGACGTGTGTACTGCACAATGAATTGTTGATTTTTACGAGTTCTCCCAACATTGGAATAAATATGGCATAACAATGATAAAAATACTAATAGAAATACAGTAATAATAAATAAAACAACAGTAATAAATAATAAATTATTCGTTCATGAGTCTTATGGCCTGGGGGTAGAAGCTGTTTCGAAACCTGCTGGTACGAGACCGTATGCTTCGGTATCTCTTACCGGACAGGAGCAGGGCAAAGAGGTTGTGGCTGGGGTGGCTTGCGTCTTTAATGATTCTCAGGGCCTTCCCCCGGCACCTCTCGGGGTAGATATCCTGGACAGCAGGTAGTTTAATTCCTATAGTGTGTTGTGCAGCTTTCACTACCATCTGTAGAGCCTTGCGGTCTGTGGCGGTGCAGTTGCCATACCAGGTAGTGATGCAGCCGGACAGGATACTTTCGATGGTGCACCGGTAGAAGTTGGTGAGAATCTGGGGGGCCATTCCAAATTTCTTCAGTCTCCTGAGGAAGAACAGGCGTTGGCATGCCTTCTTCATTACGACGTTGATGTGATGTGACCACATTAAGTCCTCCGTAATGAATACACCCAGGAATTTGAAGCTGCTGACCCTCTCCACCTCAGCCCCTTCGATGTAGATTGGGGTGTGTCCCTCGCCCTGCCACTTCCTGTAATCCACGATCATCTCCTTTGTTTTGCTGATGTTGAGGGAGAGGTTGTTGTACTTGCACCATTCTGCTAGAGCTCTTGCCTCCTCCCTGTAGCCTTTCTCGTCGCCATCTGTGATCAGGCCTACAACGGTAGTGTCATCAGCAAACTTGATGATGGAGTTGGAGTTGTGCGTGGCCACGCAATCGTGAGTAAACAGGGAGTACAGAAGGGGGCTGAGCACACAACCCTGGGGAGCTCCCGTGTTCAGGATCAGTGTTGAGGAGGTGTTACTGCCTATTTTCACCACCTGGGGTCTGCCCGTCAGGAAGTCCAGGATCCAGTCGCATAGGGAGGTGTTAAGTCCTAGCTCACTGAGCTTGTTGACAAGCCTGGAGGGGATAATGGTATTGAATGCTGAACTATAATCAATGAACAACATTCTCACATAGGTGTTCCTCTTATCCAGGTGTGATAAGGCAGTGTGCAGTACAGTGGCGATGGCATCATCCCTAGATCTGTTTGGGCGGTAGGCAAATTGGAGTGGGTCCAGTGTGTCAGTTAGTAAGGAGTTGATGTGGGTTTTGACCAGCCTCTCAAAGCACTTCATGATGACAGAAGTGAGTGCTATGGGGCGGTAGTCGTTTAAACAGGTAACTTGTTTTTTGGGGGACTGGAATAACCGATGTCATCTTGAAGCAGGTGGGGACTACAGACTGGTACAGTGAACGGTTGAATATATCCATAAACACGGCTGTCAGCTGGTCAGCGCATGCTCTAAGGACACGCCCAGGGATTCCATCTGGACCGGGTGCTTTGTGGGTGTTCACTCTCTTAAAAGTCTTGCTCACGTCAGCCACGGAGATTAAAAGGTAAGACGGTAGATAAGCAGTGGCAGACATTTAAGGAGATATTTCATAACTCTCAGCAAAGATATATTCCAATGAGAAGGATGAACTAAGGAAGTTAAGGAGGTTATCAAATTGAAGGAAAAGGCATACAATGTTGTGAAGATTAGTGGTAGGCCAGAAGATTGGGAGATTTAAAAAAAACTTGGAAAGGATGACAAAAAATAATAGCGAGAGAAGATGAATTATGAGAGTAAACTGGCAAGAAATATAAAAACAGACAGTAAGAGCTTCTACAAGTATATAAAAAGGAAGAGAGTAGCTGAAGTAAACGTTGGTCCCTTAGAGGATGAGACTAGGGAATTAATAATGGGAAACAAGGAAATGGCAGAGACGTTGAACAAATATTTTGTATCTGCCTTCATGGGACAAGACACTAAAAACATCCCAATAATAATGGAAAATCAAGGGGCAAAAGGGAGGGAGGAACTTAAAACAAGCACTATCACTAGAGAAAAAGCACTAGGCAAACTAATGGGACTACAGGCTGACAAGTCCCCTGGACCTGATGGCCTGCATCCTAGGTTGATTCCTGTGATGAAGGGGTTGTCTTATGAGGAAAGGTTGAGCAGGTTGGGCCTATACTCATTGGAGTTTCGAAGAATGAGAGGTGATCTTATTGAAACATGCAAGATTCTGAGGGGGCTTAACAGGGTGGATGCTGAGAGCCCAGCACGTGAGTGCAAAAGACAAGGCTGAAGCGTTTGCAACCATCTTCAGCCAGAAGTGCCGAGTGGATGATCCATATCGGCCTCCTCCTGCAGTCCCCACCATCACAGAAGCCAGTCTTTAGCCAATTCGATTCACTCCACGTGATATCAAGAAACGGCTGAGCGCACTGGATTCAGCTGTTGTGGAGTATTTTAAACCAACCCTCGACACAAGGTTTTAGATCGATAGTCAAGTTGTCTTTATTGCACCGGTGGGGAAACAGTCTGCTCTGTCTTAGCCAGACCTTTCCAAATTGGTACAGCAAACACGACATTTTTATACATTACAACACACGTCAAAATTCATTCCTGCCACCTGATTGGACCTTGGCCCGCATGCATCTTCACTGATTGGTTGCCTATGCCACGTTACATTAAAGTACCGCCTTTATTATTGGCCGTTATCCCCCAAGCTTTTGTTTCACCTATGACCTTTGTTTATGCCAGATGGGTCTCATTGTACTTCTGACTCATTGTCCTCCTTTCCTGCCTCTCTCTGTCCTCCTTTCCTGCCTCTCTCTGTCCTCCTTTCCTGCCTCTCTCTCTCCTCCTTTCCTGCCTCTCTCTGTCCTCCTTTCCTGCCTCTCTCTGTCCTCCTTTCCTGCCTCTCGAGGCCTCTTTTACTTCCAACTCATTGTTTTACTTTCCTGCCAGAACAGAACTTACATCCTCTTAGGACTCTTATGGTTCCATGTCCGGCAATGTTATCTCCACTGCCAATTCAGCAACTTAGAAAAAGCTTACTACTGCAAAGAATGGTCTTTATTACACTAGTCAGTGAAACTGCCAGCGATGTCAGTTTAACTCTTTCCCCACTACACAGACACACACACACATACAGTCAGACAGACACACAGATACTCACAAAAATACAGTCAGACACACAGATTTTTTCTGCATGAACTTTTATTATGAATTTCAAAGACTTTAAGAAAAAGGTGGGAGTGGTGGGCGGAGGGCTCTTAAAGGGACAGGGACTCTCCTTTTCAATGTGATTTTCATTAAAGGGTCCGAGTCACTCCTTGCCTGTGGAGGACCAATTTTAAAAGGACAGCGTCTCGAAATCAGGTGCTGTCTGCGTGTGAACCACCTCCTCCCAATTTCCTGCCAAGCGATCCCTGCGGGCACCACTCCACTCTAGGAGTGGCTCCTAGAATCAGACAGCACAGAAGGAGGCCATTCAGCCCATTGTGCCTGTGCCGGCTCTTTGAAAGAGCTCTCCATTTAGTCCCACTCCCCTGCTCTGTCCCCATAGCCCTGAAAATGTTTCCCCTTCAAGTATTTATCCAATTCCCAGTGAACGTTATTATTGACTCTGCTTCCACCGCCCTTTCAGGCAGCGCATTCCAGATCACAACAACTCGCTGCGTCAATAAAATTCTCCTCACCTCGCCTCTGGTTCTTTTGTCAATGACCTTAAATCTGTGTCCTCTGGTTACCGACCCTCCTGCCACTGGAAACAGTTTCTCCTTATAAGCTACAGCTATACAAAGCCCTGGTTAGACCCCAGAGAGTGATAGAGTCATAATGGCACAGAAGGAGGCCATTCAGCCCATCGAGTCCGTGCCGGCTCTCTAGAGCAATCCAGTCAGTCCCACTCCCCCGTTCTATCCCCGTAGCCCTGCAAGTTTATTTCCCTCAAGTGCCTATCCAGTCTCCCCTTGAAAACACTGAGTGTCTCCGCTTCCACCACTTCCGTCGGCAGCGAGTTCCAGGTCCTCACCACTCGCTGCATAAAAATATTTTTCCTCGCGTCCAACCTGTATCTCTTGCCCAAAACCTTAAATCTGTGTCCCCTAGTCCTTGTACCATCAACTAATGGGAACAGCCTTTCCCCGTCTAGCCTATCCAAACCCGTCATAATCTTGTACACCTCTATCAAATCACCCCTCAACTTCCTTTGCTCTAATAAAAACAAATCCAGCTTCTCCAACCTGTCCTTGTAGCTAAGATCCCCCATCCCCAGAACCATTCTGGTAAATCTCCTCTGCACCCTCTCAAGGGCCCTCACATCCTTCCTAAAGTGTGGTGACCAGAACTGGATGCAATACTCCAGTTGTGGCCTAACCAGCGCTTTATAAAGGTTCAGCATAACTTCTCTACTTTTGTACTCAATACCTCTATTTATGAAGCCCAAGATCCCATATGCTTTGTTAACCACTCTCTCAATATGTCCCGCCACCTTCAGGGACCTACGCACAGTAACTCCCAGGAACTCCCTGGAGCACTGTGTACAGTTCTGGGCACCGCACCTCAGAAAGGATATACTGGCCTTGGAAGGAGTGCAGCACAGATTCACCAGAATGTTACCCGGGCTCCAAGGGTTAGATTATGAGGGAGAGATTACATAAACTAGGCTTGTGTTCCCTGGAATCTAGAAGGTTAAGGAGTGATTGAGGATTTTAGGATTTTGAAAGGAATTGGTAGAGTAGATAGAGAGAAACTTTTTCCGCCGGTGGGGGAGTCGAGGACAAGGGGACATCACCTTAAAATCAGAGCCAGGCCATTCAGGAGAGAAGTTGGGAAACACTTCTTCACACAAAGGGTGGTAGAAGTGTGGAACCCTCTCCCACAGAAAGCAGTCGATGCCAGCTCAATTAATCATTTTAAATCCCAGCGCGATAGATTTTTGTTAGACAAGGGAGCAAAGGGATATGGAGCCAAGGCAGGTGGGTGGAGTTAAGACACAGATCGGCCATGATCTCATTGAATGGCGGAACAGGCTGGAGGGGCTGAATGGCCTCCTCCTGTTCCCATGCTCCTATTTACTCTATCAAAACCCTTCATGTTTTGAACACCTCTATTAAATCTCCGCTGCACCTTCTCTGCTCCAAGGAGAACAATCCCAGCTTCTCCAGTCTCTCCACATAACTGAAATCCTCTGTGTATTTGTCGTGGGGCAGCAGGCTATAGCAAACAGCTTTCTTAAGAACATAAGAAATAGGAGCAGGAGCAGGCCATTCGGCCCTTCGAGCCTGCTCCGCCATTCAATAAGATCATGGCTGATCTTCTACCTCATCTCCACCTTCCCGCCCGATCCCCATATCCCTTGATTCCCCATGAGTCCAAAAATCTATCGATCTCAGCCTTGATTATACTCAATGACTGAGCCTCCACAGCCCTCTGGGGCAGAGAATTCCAAAGATTCACCACCCTCTGAGTGAAGACATTTCTCCTCATCTCAGTCCTAAATGGCCGACCCCTTATTCTGAGACTGTGACCCCTGGTTCTAGACTCCCCAGCCAGGGGAAACAGTCTCCCAGCATCTACCCTGTCAAACCCTGTAAGAATTGTAGATGTTTCAATGACATCACCTCTCATTCTTCAAAATTCCTGGGAATATAGGCCCAGTCTCCTCAATCTCTCCTCATAGGACAATCCCCCCATCCCAGGAATCAGTCTGGTGAACCTTCGTTGCACTCCCTCTAAGGCAAGTATATCCTTCCTTAGGTAAGGAGACCAAAACTGTACACAATACTCCAGGTGTGGTCTCACCAAGGCCCTGTATAATTGCGGTAAGACTTCTTTACTCCTGTACTCAAATCCTCTTGTAATGAAGGCCAGCATACCATTTGCCTTCTTAACCGCCTTTCACGACCACCGGACGTCCCAAAGCGCTTTAGAGCCAATGAAGTACTTTTGAAGTGTAGTCACTGTTGTAATGTGGGAAACGCGGCAGCCAATTTGCGCACAGCAAGCTCCCACAAACAGCAATGTGATAATGACCAGATAATGTTTTTTCGTCATGTTGATTGAGGGATAAATATTGGGCTCAAAACACCGGGGATAACTTCTTCGAAATAGCACCACGGGATCTTTTACATCCACCTGAGGGGGCAGACGGGGGCCTCGGTTTAACGTCTCATCCGTAGGACGGCACCTCCGACACTGCAGCGCTTCTTCATTACTGCCCCTCCGACAATGCGGCTCTCCCTCAGTACTGCCCCTCCGACAGTGCGGAGCTCCCTCAGTACTGCCCCTCTGACAGTGCAGCGCTCCCTCAGTACTGCCCCTCCAACAGTGCGGTGCTCCCTCAGTACTGCTCCTCTGACAGTGCGGTGCTCCCTCAGTACTGCCCCTCTGACAGTGCGGTGCTCCCTCAGTACTGCCCCTCCAACAGTGCGGTGCTCCCTCAGTACTGCTCCTCTGACAATGCGGTGCTCCCTCAGTATTGCCCCTCCGACAGTGCGGCGCTCCCACAGCACCGCCCCTCCGATAGTGCGGCGCTCCCTCAGTACCGCTCCTCCGACAGTGCGGTGCGCCCTCAGTATTGCCCCTCCGACAGTGCGGTGCTCCCTCAGTACTGCCCCTCCGACAGTGCGGTGCTCCCTTAGTATTGCCCCACCGACAGTGCGGTGCTTCCTCAGTATTCCCCCTCCGACAGTGCGGTGCTCCCTCAGTACTGCCCCTCCGACAGTGCGGCAGTCCCTCAGCACTGCCCCGCTGACAGTGCGGCCCTCCCTCAGTACTGCCCCTCCGACAGTGCGGAGCTCCTTCAGTACTGCCCCTCCGACAGTGCGGAGCTCCCTCAGTACTGCCCCTCCGACAGTGCGGCCCTCCCTCAGTACTGCCCCTCCGACAGTGCGGAGCTCCCTCAGTACTGCCCCTCCGACAGTGCGGAGCTCCCTCAGTACTGCCCCTCCGACAGTGCGGAACTCCCTCAGTACTGCCCCTCCGACAGTGCGGAGCTCCCTCAGTACTGCCCCTCTGACAGTGCGGAGCTCCCTCAGTACTGCCCCTCCGACAGTGCGGAGCTCCCTCAGTACTGCCCCTCCGACAGTGTGGCGCTCCCTCAGTACTGCCGCTCCGACAGTGCGGTGCTCCCTCAGTAATGCCCCTCCGACAGTGCGGCGCTCCCTCAGCACTGCCCCTCTGACAGTGCGGCGCTCCCTCAGTATTCCCCCTCCGACAGTACGGTGCTCCCTCAGTACTGCCCCTCCGACAGTGCGGCGCTCCCTCAGTACTGCCGCTCCGACAGTGCGGTGCTCCCTCAGTACTGCCCCTCCGACAGTGCGGCGCTCCCTCAGTACTGCCGCTCCGACAGTGCGGTGCTCCCTCAGTACTGCCCCTCCGACAGTGCGGCACTCCCTCAGCACTGCCCCTCCGACAGTGTGGCGCTCCCTCAGTACCGCCCCTCCGACAGTGCAGCGCTCCCTCAGCACCGCACTGGAGTGTCAGCCTCGCTTTATGTGCTCAAGTCCCTGGAGCGGGATTTGAACCCACAACCTTCTGACTCTGCTATCCACTGAGCCACAGCTGACTCCAGTCTTTTACACAGTTTCATCATAACTTCCTTGCTTTTGCACTCTACGCCTCTCCTAAAGCAGGGGAGTTATGATGAATTGTTAAACAGTTTTTTTGCAGAGTGACCCAGGCTGTGTGTAGGAAACAATTGTGCATTTGAAAGCAGGTTGTATTGTGAAGCTTGTGCCCCTTTCCCAGGCCCGCTGCCTGCGGCCCCTCTCCCAGATTCCAGCCCCAGCTCTGTGCTGACTGAGCTGCTCTCACCTGGGGACAGCGCGTCACAATCGGCCCCAGCGCACCTGAGCTGGAGAGGAGGCCCCGCCCCCTTGCTGCGCCGCCATTGGTTGGAGGACCAGGCCGCCCAGTTCAGTCCTCCCAGCTCAGCCCTCTTCCTATTGGTCAGTGCTCCCGTCAGTCAGAATCACATTGCTCCGGCTCACTCCGCCAGCCTGCCCGGGTCCATCCGCTCCGTTCGGCGTCCGCGGAGGTCCCGCCTGCCCGCCCGCCCGACTCTCGGGTTTGCTTTTTCTCGTATTTTACTTTATAATCTCGCGCTCCACTTCCCCCCTCACCTCAATTTAAATCGATTCCCCAACACTTTACTTTACCCCGGCCGCTGATTTCGCCTCTTCCCCGGGCCCGGCCTTCCATCTGCTCCCCGGAGGCCCCGCGCAGGCGCACTGGCAGCCTGGTGTTGTGAGGGGGCCGAATAAGCATGCGCGGCTCCGCCTCTCCACATTTAAAGGGACACCCACCCCCTCCACATATAAAAAGGGACACCCAGCCCCTCCACATTTAAAGGGACAACCAGCCCTTCACATTTAAAGGGACACACCCCCTCCACATTTAAAGGGACATCCACCCCCTCCACATTTAAAGGGACGTCCTCCCCCCTCTCATGTTTTCTTCTGATTGAAGGGAATGTGACAATTCCCCCAGCCACTGCACTTTAGCAAGGATGTGAAAGACCTTGAGAGCCAGCCAGTGGCTCAGTTGGGAGCACCCTCGTCTCTCAGTCAGAAAGTTGTGGGTTCCAAGTCCCCACTCCAGGGACTCGAGCACATAAACCTAGGCTGACGCTCCGTGCAGTGCCGAAAGAGTGCCGCACTGTCGGAGGGGCAGTACTAAGGGAATGCCGCACTGTCGGTGGGGCAGTACTGAGGGAGTGCTGCACTGTCAGAGGGACAGTAGTGAGGGAGTTCCAGTGTCGGAGGGACAGTACTGAGGGAGATCCGCACTGTCGGAGGGACAGTACTGAGGGAGTGCCACAGTGTCGGAGGGGCAGCACTGAGGTAGCGCCGCACTGTCGGAGGGGCAGTACTCAGGGAGCACCGCACTGTCGGAGGGGCAGTACTCAGGGAGCACCGCACTGTCGGAGGGGCAGTACTGAGGGAGCGCCGCACTGTCTGAAGGGCAGTACTGAGGGAGCACCGAACTGTCGGAGGGGCAGTCGTCAGGGAGCACCGCACTGTCGGAGGGACAGTACTGAGGGAGTGCCGCACTGTCGGAGGGGTGTCATAGAGTCATAGAGTTTTACAGCACAGAAAGAGGCCCTTCGGCCCATCGTGTCTGCGCCGCCCATCCATCCCTGTCCAGTCTAATCCCATTTTCCAGCATTTGGTCCATAGCCTTGTATGCAATGGCATTTCAAGTGCTCATCCAAATGCTTCTTGAATGTTGTGAGGGTTCCTGCCTCTACCACCCTTTCAGGCATTGAGTTCCACATTCCAACCACCCTCTGGGTGAAAAAGTTCCTCCTCAAATCCCCTCTAAATCTCCTGCCCCTTACCCTGAATCTATGCCCCCTTGTTATTGACCCCCCTACTAAGGGGAAAAGTTCCTCTTTGTCTACCCTATCTATGCCCCTCATCATTTTGTACACCTCAATCAGGTCCCCCCTCAGCCTTCTTTGCTCCAAGGAAAACAACCCCAGCCTGTCCAGCCTCTCTTCATAGCTGAGGCGCTCCATCCCAGGTAACATCCTGGTGAATCTTCTCTGCACCCTCTCCAAAGCAATCACATCCTTCCTATAGTGAGGCGACCAGAACTGCACACAGTACTCCAGCTGTGGCCTCACCAGCGTTTTGTACAGTTCCATCATAACCTCCCTGCTCTTATATTCTATGCCTCGGCTAATGAAGGCAAGTATCCCATATGCCTTTTTAACCACCTTATCTACCTGTTCCGCTGCCTTCAGGGATCTATGTACATGTACACCAAGGTCCCTCTGACCCTCTGTACTTCCTAGGGTCCTACCACTCATTGTGTATTCCCTTGCCTTATTTGTCCGTCCAAAATGCATCACCTCGCACTTTTCAGGGTTAAATTCCATTTGCCACTTTTCCGCCCATCTGACCAACCCGTTTATATCGTCCTGTAGCCTGAGGCTTTCCTCCTCACAATTTACCACCCCACCAATTTTCGTGTCATCTGCGAACTTACTGATCATACCTTTTACATTCTCATCCAAATCATTTATGTAGATCACAAACAACAAGGGACCCAGCACCGATCCCTGAGGTACCCCACTGGACACAGGCTTCCAGTCACAAAAGCAACCTTCGACCATCACCCTCTGCCTCCTGCCACTCAGCCAGTTTAGGATCCAACGCGCCAAGGCACCCTGGATCCCATGGGCTCTTACCTTCTTGACCAGTCTCCTATGCGGGACTTTGTCAAAAGCTTTACTGAAGTCCATGTAAACCACATCCACAGCATTTCCCTCATCCACCCCCCTAGTCACCCCCTCGAAAAATTCAATCAGATTTGTCAGACATGATTTACCCTTGACAAAGCCATGCTGACTATCCCCGATTAATCCTTGCCTCTCCAAGTGGAGACTAATTTTGTCCCTCAGAATTTTTTCCAATAATTTCCCTACCACAGATGTTAGGCTCACTGGCCTGTAATTCCCTGGTTTATCCCTGCTACCCTTCTTGAATAATGGTACTACGTTAGCTGTTCTCCAGTCCTCTGGTACATCCCCTGTGGCCAGAGAGGTTCTGAAAATTTGTGTCAGAGCCCCTGCAATCTCCTCCTTTGCCTCCCACAGCAGCCTGGGATACATCTCGTCTGGGCCTGGGGATTTATCCACTTTTTGGCCTGCTAAAACCGCTAGCACCTCCTCCCTCTCGATGCTAATATGTTCAAGTATGTCACAGCCCCCTTGCCCGATTTCTATGTCTGCATCGTCTTTCTCCATAGTGAACACAGATGCAAAAAATTCATTTAAAACCCCGCCTACATCATCTGGCTCTACACACAGATTGCCACTTTGGTCCCTAATGGGCCCTACCCTTTCCCTGGTTATCCTCTTGCCCTTAATATACTTATAAAACATCTTAGGATTTTCCTTTATTTTGCTCGCCAGTGTTATTTCATGGCCCCTCCTCGCCCTCCTAATTTCTTTTTTAAGTATGCCCCTGCATTTTTTATACTCCTCTAGGGCTTCTTCCGTCTTTAGTCTTTTGTAACTGCCAAAAGCCCCCCTTTTATTTCTAATGCATTTTTGTATATCCCTTGTCATCCAAGGTTCCCTTTGCTTGTTGGTCCCACCCTTGACCTTTACAGGAACATGTTGGCGTTGTACTCTCTCTATTTCCCTTCTGAAAGTCTCCCACTGTTTTGATGCGGATTTTCCTATAAGTAGCTGCTCCCAGTCCAATTTGGCCAGATCCTGCCTTATCATATTAAAATCGGCCTTCCCCCAATTTAGAACCCTTATTTCCGGGCCGTCTTTGTCTTTTTCCATGACCACCTTAAATCTCACCGAATTGTGGTCACTGTCGCCAAAATGCTCTCCTACTGACACTTCCACCACTTGCCCGGCTACATTCCCCAGAATTAGGTCCAGTACCGCCCCCTCTCTTGTAGGACTTTCTACATGTTGGCTCAAAAAGCTCTCCTGGATGCACTTTAAGAATTCTGCACCCTCTAAGCCTTTCACACTCTGACTATCCCAATTTATATTGGGGAAGTTGAAATCCCCCACTATTATTACCCTATTATTTTCGCACTTTTCTGAGATTTGCCTACATATCTGTTCCTCTATCTCCCCCTGACTGTTTGGGGGCCTATAGTACACTCCCAGCAAAGTGCTTGCCCCCTTTTTGTTTTTAAGTTCTACCCATATGGCCTCATTAGAGGAACCCGCTAATATATCATCCCTCCTTACAGCAGTAATTGACTCCTTAATTAATATTGCAACACCCCCTCCCCTTTTACACCCCCCTCTGTCTCGCCTGAAGATTCTATACCCCGGAATATTGAGCTGCCAGTCCTGACCCTCCCTCAACCATGTCTCCGTGATAGCAACAATATCGTACTCCCATGTGTTCAACAACAACTTCAGTTCATCCGCCTTATTTGCAAGACTCCTTGCATTAAAATAAATGCCTTCCAGCCCTGCCATATTCTCTTTTGCCTTCACATATTTGCTTTGCCTTCCCAGCTGACTTGTTTTTCCCTCTGTATTTGGCTGTAAATCACCCCCTACTATAGCTCCACTCTGTACCCCATCCCCCTGCCAAGTTAGTTTAAACCCCCCCCAGCAGTGCTAGCAAACCTCCCCGCAAGGATATTGGTTCCCCTCTGGTTCAGGTGTAAACCGTCCGACTTGTACAAGTCCCACCTTTCCCAGAAGCAGACCCAGTGATCCAGGAAACTAAAGCCCGCCCCCCTGCACCATCCCTTTAGCCACGCATTCATCTGTTCTATCTTCCTATTTCTATACTTACTAGCATGTGGCACCGGGAGTAATCCAGAGATTACAACCCTTGAGGTCCTGCTCTTTAATCCTTCACCTAGCTCCCTAAATTCTTGCTGCAGGACCTCATCCCTCTTTTTACCTATGTCGTTGGTACCAATGTGGACCACGACCACTGGCTGTTCACCCTCCCCCTCCAGAATGCCCTGCAGCCGCTCAGTGACATCCTTGACCCTGGCACCAGGGAGGCAACAAACCATCCTGGATTCACGTCTACGGCCACAGAAACGCCTATCTGTTCCCCTTACTATAGAATCCCCTACCACTATTGCTCTCCCACTCTTTTTCCCCCCTTCCTGGGCAGCAGGAGCACCGCCAGTGCCAGGAAGTTGGCTGCTGCTGCCTTCCCCTGGTGAGTCATCCCCCTCAACAGTATCCAAAGCGGTATACTTGTTTGAAAGGGGGATGTCTTTCGGAAGAGATGTTCAGGTGGACATAAAAGATCCCATTAATTCGAAGAAGGGCAGCAGAGTTATCCCCGGTGTCCTGGCCATTATTTATGATGCAAATTGGCTGCAGTGTTTCCCACATTACAACAGCGACTACACTTCAAAAAGTACTTCATTGGCTGTAAAACCGTTGATCGTGAAAGGCGCTGTATAAAGACCAGTCTTTCTTTATTTTCTCTCCTGTATTTACATTAATTACTTATATAAACCTCTTTTACTGTCTCTTGCAAGGGGAGGAATTGCAGACGGGCAGCTTAACGCAAACTTCACACGAAGATCTGACAGTCATTTGATTCATCAAGACCTGAATATCATCGACATATGGAAGCGGAAAGCAGTAATCAGAGTGCGGGCAAACTGCACACGTGTCTTGTGTGTGGACGTGGATTCAACCGAAGGTGCAGCCTGGGGAGCCACAAGTGTAACCAAAGCAAGGAGAGTCTGTGCAAATGTCGGGACTGTGGGAAGGGATTCGGTTGCCTCTCCGAGCTGGAGACTCATCAACACAGTCACTCCATGAAATGGCCGTTCACCTGCTCCGTGTGCGGGAAGGGATTCACTCTCTCCTCCAACCTGCTGACACACCAGCGAGTTCACACCAGGAAGAGGCCGTTCACCTGCTCCGTGTGTGGGAAGGGATTCACTTTCTCCTCCTCCCTGCTGAGACACCAGCTGGTTCACACTGACGAGCGGGCGTTCTCCTGCTCCGAGTGCGGGAAAGGATTCACTCGTCTCACCTCTCTGCGGGAACACCAGCTGGTTCACACTGACGAGAGGCCGTTCACCTGCTCCGAGTGCGGGAAAGGATTCACTCGTCCCTGCGCTCTGCGGCTGCACCAGCGAGTTCACACTGATGAGAGGCCGTTCTCCTGCTCCGAGTGTGGGAAAGTATTCACTTGTCCCTCCTCTCTGCGGCTGCACCAGCGAGTTCACACTGACGAGAGGCCGTTCACCTGCTCCGAGTGCGGGAAAGGATTCAGACGTTCCGACTCTGTGCGGAAACACCAGCTGGTTCACACTGACGAGAGGCCGTTTAAATGTTCCGACTGCGACAAGAGTTTCAAATGCTCCAAGGGCCTGGAGATGCATCGACGCATCCACACCGGGGAGAGGCCGTTCAGCTGCTCTCGCTGCGGGAAGAGGTTTACGCGCTCATTCGAACTTCTGAAACACCAGCGCACTCACACTGGGAAGATGCCGTTCCCCTGCTCAGTGTGTGAAAAGGGATTCACCAGTTCAACTCACCTGCTGAGACACCAGCGAGTTCACACCTGAGCGCACTTGTCCCATTCTGCTGTTAATCACATGAAGGACTGTTCTGTGTTAATAATGGCAATTAGGTGGGCGGGGGGGGCAGTTTGAAGATGCTGATAATAATACCAGTAACTAGGCTGGAGTTTAAGAGGGGTCAGCCTCGGCTCAGTGGGCGACACTCTCACCTCTCGAGTCAGAAGGTCGTGGGTTTGAGTCCCACTCGAGACTTGAGCACGTAATCTAGGCTGACACTCCGGGGCAGTACTGAGGGAGAGCTGCCCTGCCAGAGGTGCCATCTTTCGGATGCGACATTAAACCACTGCCCCGTCTGCCCTTTCAGCTGGGTGTAAAAGATCCCGTGGTCGCTATTTTGAAAAACGGAAGGGAGAAATGATCTCGACTCGGAAGATCAGGAAGTAGATGTGAAACTGTAATGTCGCTTGAAATGATTGTAAGACTGAATTTAACTGTGACTGTAATAATTGTGTTTTGTCGGTAAGAGCGTGGGAAAAACCAGTACGAATCCAGTATGAGGTGATTTTGGTGGTGCCTCCTGTGTCACTACCACCACAACTACCATGCTTTACGGGTCTAACAGGACCTGTCCCATCAACCAACACGTTTTTAAGTACGAGCTGCACAGTTATGTGGCACAATTCAGACCCGACATTCCCCTATTGTTTGAGGGTTTCAGTGAGCTCATGATACGACTGAACTCCTCCCTAAAGCATTTTTTATGTTTTGGAGCAAGACAACTGGAGAATAGATATTGAAATTGAAAGCATAAGGGACAACACACACTGGTGGGATATTGGGCTTAATACATCAGCATGCCCTTAGGCTCGTATTATTTCACACGCTCTGGTTGTTCTCCAACTTGTAATGATTTTGTATTTGAGATATGTAACCCATGTAGTAAAACTTTGAACTGTGTAAGATCAGAAGTTTGTTTAAGATCTACCCAGTTAAACACAAATGTCACAAGGTAGGGAGTCAAAAACTGTTAGGACTAATAAGACAACATAGGGACAAACATGGAAATTCCTCATTGGATTAGGATAATTTCCCATGTACTGGTCATATCCCAACTTGTAGTAATGATGTGCTTACTATTCTACACCTGCTACCTGAAACACCTAAAGTCCAATGCCCAATCACATTTAAATATGATCACAGCCCAGAACATGTTAGAGTTACATAAACGGAAGAAAAATAATCCATATGTAAGATTTTAGTTTTGAGGGGTCGGCAAATGCCTCGCCCTCAAGGTAGGGATATGTGGGATAGGGTGTACCTGTAGGATTTAGTAAACATTATTAAGATTCGATAACCATTCTAATATAACTATAATATGTGAGATTGTATGTTAAGAGCCTAAAAGCCTGTATAAAATGGAGAATGGCTGAGAGCAAAGCAGGATGGGATTATGCCAACCTGACCAAAAACCTCTGTTTAAAATTACTGAAGTAATGGAATGTTGTGCTAAGTTTATGGAGACGAGGAATTCAGCAATATTATGCTTAAAGAGATAAAAACTAGAGAGATAGATAAGAGTTGGAGACGTCCTTCATTGGTCCAGCTATCGGATGGACAGACTGTTTCGTCAACGTTCTAGGAAGTGTTCTGTGAAAAGTGAAGATCTGAGATAAGGGTACTTTGTAATGTAGAGAGAAGAAGTCAGAAGGATCAAACAAGGTCATAAGATGGGTAACGAACGAGCAAGACTTTTTACCAGGTGTTAGAGGGTTAATTACTGCCACGTAGGCAAAACGAGATGGGAAAAGGGTATAAAGATACAGGTTTTGAACATCGAAAGCGCGCACCGTGTAACCAGAGATTGATAGGAGCTTCGGTCAACAGAACACAGCAAGATCCCAAGGAAGCGCGCATGGGTCAACGAAACACAACAAGGTACATCAGGAGACTTGCGCCGCGGACACTCGGAAGGAACGCCGGGGTTTGAACGAACAGACTGTGACGATCTTCTTGTTAAGTACTACTTCTTTGTACCAGATGTTTAATGTTTAATAAACCTGTTTTACTGATACACAATATACCTGTACCCAGAGTGGTTTGTGTAGTCACGGACTGTTTTACTGATACACAATATACCTGGACCCAGAGCGGTTTGTGTAGTCACGGACTGTTTTACTGATACACGATATACCTGGACCCAGAGTGGTTTGTGTAGTCACGGACTGTTTTACTGATACACAATATACCTGGACCCAGAGTGGTTTGTGTAGTCACGGACTGTTTTACTGATACACAATATACCTGGACCCAGAGTGGTTTGTGTCGTCACGGACTGTTTTACTGATACACAATATACCTGTACCCAGAGTGGTTTGTGTAGTCATGGACTGTTTTACTGATACACAATATACCTGTACCCAGAGTGGTTTGTGTAGTCACGGACTGTTTTACTGATACACAATATACCTGGACCCAGAGTGGTTTGTGTAGTCACGGACTGTTTTACTGATACACAATATACCTGTACCCAGAGTGGTTTGTGTAGTCACGGACTGTTTTACTGATACACAATATACCTGGACCCAGAGTGGTTTGTGTAGTCACGGACTGTTTTACTGATACACAATATATCTGGACCCAGAGTGGTTTGTGTAGTCACGGACTGTTTTACTGATACACAGTATACCTGGACCCAGTGCGGTTTGTGTAGTCACGGACTGTTTTACTGATACACAATATACCTGTACCCAGAGTGGTTTGTGCAGTCACGGACTGTTTTACTGATACACAATATACCTGGACCCAGAGTGGTTTGTGTAGTCACGGACTGTTTTACTGATACACAATATACCTGGACCCAGAGTGGTTTGTGTAGTCACGGACTGTTTTACTGATACACAATATACCTGTACCCAGAGTGGTTTGTGTAGTCACGGACTGTTTTACTGATACACGATATACCTGGACCCAGAGTGGTTTGTGTAGTCACGGACTGTTTTACTGATACACGATATACCTGTACCCAGAGTGGTTTGTGTGGTCACGGACTGTTTTACTGATACACGATATACCTGTACCCAGAGTGGTTTGTGTAGTCACGGACTGTTTTCCTGATACACGATATACCTGTACCCAGAGTGGTTTGTGTAGTCACGGACTGTTTTACTGATACACAATATACCTGGACCCAGAGTGGTTTGTGTAGTCACGGACTGTTTTACTGATACACAATATACCTGGACCCAGAGTGGTTTGTGTAGTCACGGACTGTTTTACTGATACACAATATACCTGGACCCAGAGTGGTTTGTGTAGTCACGGACTGTTTTACTGATACACAATATACCTGTACCCAGAGTGGTTTGTGTAGTCACGGACTGTTTTACTGATACACAATATACCTGTACCCAGAGTGGTTTGTGTAGTCAGGGACTGTTTTACTGATACACAATATACCTGGACGCAGAGTGGTTTGTGTAGTCACGGACTGTTTTACTGATACACAATATACCTGGACCCAGAGTGGTTTGTGTAGTCACGGACTGTTTTACTGATACACACTATACCTGTACCCAGAGTGGTTTGTGTAGTCACAGACTGTTTTACTGATACACAATATACCTGGACCCAGAGTGGTTTGTGTAGTCACGGACTGTTTTACTGATACACGATATACCTGTACCCAGAGTGGTTTGTGTAGTCACGGACTGTTTTACTGATACACAATATACCTGGACCCAGAGTGGTTTGTGTAGTCATGGACTGTTTTACTGATACACAATATACCTGGACCCAGAGTGGTTTGTGTAGTCATGGACTGTTTTACTGATACACAATATACCTGTACCCAGAGCGGTTTGTGTAGTCACGGACTGTTTTACTGATACACAATATACCTGGACCCAGAGTGGTTTGTGTAGTCACAGACTGTTTTACTGATACACAATATACGTGGCCCCAGAGTGGTTTGTGTAGTCACGGACTGTTTTACTGATACACAATATACGTGGCCCCAGAGTGGTTTGTGTCGTCACGGACTGTTTTACTGATACACAGTATACCTGTACCCAGAGTGGTTTGTGTAGTCACGGACTGTTTTACTGATACACAATATACGTGGCCCCAGAGTGGTTTGTGTAGTCACGGACTGTTTTACTGATACACAATATACCTGTACCCAGAGTGGTTTGTGTAGTCACGGACTGTTTTACTGATACACAATATACCTGTACCCAGAGTGGTTTGTGTCGTCACGGACTGTTTTACTGATACACAATATACCTGGACCCAGAGTGGTTTGTGTAGTCACGGACTGTTTTACTGATACACAATATACGTGGCCCCAGAGTGGTTTGTGTAGTCACGGACTGTTTTACTGATACACAATATACCTGGACCCAGAGTGGTTTGTGTAGTCACGGACTGTTTTACTGATACACAATATACCTGTACCCAGAGTGGTTTGTGTCGTCACGGACTGTTTTACTGATACACAATATACCTGGACCCAGAGTGGTTTGTGTAGTCACGGACTGTTTTACTGATACACAATATACGTGGCCCCAGAGTGGTTTGTGTAGTCACGGACTGTTTTACTGATACACAATATACCTGTACCCAGAGTGGTTTGTGTCGTCACGGACTGTTTTACTGATACACAATATACCTGTACCCAGAGTGGTTTGTGTAGTCAGGGACTGTTTTACTGATACACAGTATACCTGGACCCAGAGTGGTTTGTGTAGTCACGGACTGTTTTACTGATACACAATATACCTGTACCCAGAGTGGTTTGTGTAGTCACGGACTGTTTTACTGATACACAATATACCTGTACCCAGAGTGGTTTGTGTAGTCATGGACTGTTTTACTGATACACAATATACCTGGACCCAGAGTGGTTTGTGTAGTCACGGACTGTTTTACTGATACACAATATACCTGGACCCAGAGTGGTTTGTGTAGTCACGGACTGTTTTACTGATACACAATATACCTGGACCCAGAGTGGTTTGTGTCGTCACGGACACATTATTATAAGAGTTTTTGAAAGCTATATCAGTCATCGGGAAAATGCTGGAATCCATTGTTAAGGAAGTGGTATTAAGTCACTTAGAAAATCATAACATGATTAGGCAGAGTCAACATGGTTTTATGAAAAGGAAATCGTGTTTCACAAATTTATTAGAGTTTTTTGAGGATGTAACTAGCAGGGTAGATAGAAGGGAACCAGTGGATGTAGTATATTTGGATTTCCAAAAGGCATTCGATAAGGTGCCACATAAAAGGTTATTACACAAGATTAGGGCTCATGGGGTTGGGGGTAATATAGTAGCATGGATAGAGGATTGGTTAACGGACTGAAAACAGAGAGCAGGGATAAACAGATCTTTTTCAGGTTGGCAGGCTGTATCTAGTGGGGTGCCGCGTGGATCAGTGTTGGGGCCTCAGCTATTTACAATCTATATTAATGACCTAGATGAAGGGACCGAGTGTAATGTATCCAAGTTTGCTGATGATACAAAGCTAGGTGGGACAGTAAGCTGTGAGGAGCCTTTGGACCTTCTGACAATCACCTTAAATCTGTGTCCTCTGGTTCTCGAGCCTTCCGCCAATGGGAACAGTTTCCCTCTACTCTGTCCAGACCCCCTCACGATTTTGAGCACCTCCATCAAATCTGCTCTCAACCTTCTCTGTTCTAAGGAGAACAACCCCAGCTTCTCCAGTCTCTCCACATAACTGAAGTCCCTCGTTCCTGGAACCATTCTGGTAAATCTTTTCTGCAGCCTCTCCAAAGCCTTCACATCCTTCCTAAAGTGTGGTTCCCAGAATTGGACACAATACTCCAGCTGGTGCCTAACCAGTGATTTATAAGGGTTTAAGAACATAAGAAATAGGAGCAGGAGTCGGCCATTCGGCCCTTCGAGCCTGCTCCGCCATTCAATGAGATCATGGCTGATCTTCTGCTTCAACTCCATTCACCGGCCCTATCGCCATATCCCTTGATGCCCTTACTGGTCAGAAATCTATTGACTTCTGTTTTGAATAGACCCAATGACTGAGCCTTCACAGCCCTCTGGGGTAGAGAATTCCAAAGATTCACCACCCTCTGTGAAGAAATTTCTTCTCATCTCAGTCCTGAACGGCCGACCCTTTATCCTGAGGCTGTGGCCCCTGTTTCTAGACTCTCCAGCCAAGGGAAACATTCTCCCAGCATCCACCCTATCAAGCCCTGTAATAATTGTGTATGCTTCAATGAGATCCCCTCTCATTCTTCTGAATTCAAGAGAATACAGGTCTAGTTTACTCAATCCCTTCTCATACGACAGTCCCGCCATCCCAGGAATCAATCTCGTGAACCTTCGTTGCACTCCCTCTATGGCAAGTATATCCTTCCTTAGGTAAGGAGACCAAAATTGTACACAGTACTCCAGGTGTGGTCTCACCAAGGCCCTATATAACTGGAGGCAGTGTTGGTGCTACCTCTCCAGTGCTTTGAGGTGCACTAGAGAGGTACCACCAACGCTGCCTCCGCAAGATCCTGCAAATTCATTGGCAGGATAGACGCACCAACGTCAGTGTTCTCGCTCAGGCCAACATCCCCAGCATTGAAGCTTTGACCACGCTCAATCAGCTCCAATGGACGGGTCACATTGTCCGCATGCCCGATACGAGACTCCCAAAACAAGCGCGCTACTCGGAGCTCCGGCACGGCAAGAAAGCCCCAGGTGGGCAGAGGAAGGGCTTCAAGGACACCCTCAAAGCCTCCTTGAAAAGGTGCAACATCCCCACCGACACCTGGGAATCCCTGGCCCAAGACCGCACAAAGTGGAGAAGCATCCGGGAAGGTGCCGAACACCTCAAGTCTCTTTGCTGGGAGCAAGGGGAAGCCAAGCGCAAGGAGCGCACGTCAACCCAAGCACCCCACCCACCCGCCCCTTCAACTACCGTCTGCCCCACCTGTGTGAACTCATCAGTCACCTGAGAACTCATTTTTAATGTGTAAGCAAGTTATCCTCGGTTCCGAGGGACTGCCTAAGAAGATATAATTGGAGTAAGACTTCTTTACTCCTGTACTCAAATCCTCTTGTAATGAAGGCCAGCACACCATTTGCCTTCTTAACCGCCTTTCATGACCACCGGACGTCCCAAAGTGCTTTACAGCCAATGAAGTACTTTTAAAGTGCAGTCACTGTTGTAATGTGGGAAACGCGGCAGCCAATTTGCGCACAGCAAGCTCCCACAAACAGCAATGTGAAAAGGTCCAGATAATCTGTTTTTCGTCATGTTGATTGAGGGATAAATATTGGGCTCAAAACACCGGGGATAACGCCTTCAAAATAGTACCACGGGATCTTTCACGCTCACCTGAGGGGGCAGACGGGGGCCTCGGTTTAACGGCTCATCCGTAAGACCGCACCTCCGACACTGCAGCGCTCCCTCAGTACTGCCCCTCCGACAGTGCGGAGCTCTCTCAGCACTGCCCCTCCGACAGTGCGGCGCTCCCTCAGTACTGCCCCTCTGACAGTGCGGCGCTCCCTCAGTACGCCCCCTCCGACAGTGCGCTCAGTACAGTTCAGCACTCCCTCAGTACTGACCCTCCGACAGTGCAGCGCTCCCTCAGTACTGCCCCTCCGACAGTGCGGCACTCCCTCAGTACTGCCCCTCCGACAGTGCGGTGCACCCTCAGTTCTGCCCCTCTGACAGTGCGGCGCTACCTCAGTACTGCCCCTCCGACAGTGCGGCGCTCCCTCAGTACTACCCCTCCGACAGTGCGGCGCTCCCTCAGCACTGCACTGGAGTGTCAGCCTCGCTTTATATGCTCAAGTCCCTGGAGCGGGTACATGGACTGGAGGAGTAAAAGGGACAGTGGCTGCATGGATAGAGAATTGGCTAAGTGACAGGAAACAGTGAGTAATGGTGAACGGTTGTTTTTCGGACTGGAGGAAGGTACACAGTGGTGTTCCCCAGGGGTCGGTTCTAGGACCACTGCTTTTCTTGATCTATATTAAAGACTTGGATGTGGGTGTACAAGGCACAATTTCAAAATTTGCAGATGACACAGAACTTGGAAGTATAGTGAACAGTGAGGAAGATAGTGATAGACTTCAAGTGGACATAGACAGGCTGGTGGAATGAGCGGACACATGACAGATTAAATTTAATGCAGAAAAATGTGAAGTGATACATTTTGGTAGCAAGAATGAGGAGAGGAAATCTAAACTAAAGGGTACAATCCTAAAGTGGGTGCATGAACAGAGAGACCTGGGGGTATATGTGCACAAATCATTGAAGGTGGCAGGGCAGGTTGAGAAAGCAGTTAAAAAAGCTGATGGGAACCTGGGCTTCATGAATAGAGGTATAGAGTACAAAAGTGTTGAAATTATGATGAACCTTTATAAAACACTAGTTCAGCCTCAACTGGAGTATTGTGTCCAATCCTGGGCACCGCACTTTAGGAAGGATGTGAAGGCCTTAGAGAGGGTGCAGAAAAGATTTACGAGAATGATTCCAGGGATGAGGGACTTCAGTTACATTGATAGACTGGAGAAGCTGGGGTTGTTCTCCTTGGAGCAGAGAAGATTGAGAGGAGATTTGATAGAGGTGTTCAAAATCAAGAGGGGTCTGGACAGAGTAGATAGAGAGAAACTCTTCCAATTGGCAGAGGGGTCGAGAACCAGAGGACACAGATTTAAGGGGATTGACAAAAGAACCAAAGGCGACATGAGGAAAAACTTTTTGACGCAGCGAGTGGTTAGGATCTGGAATGCACTGCCTGAAAGGGTGGTGGAGGCAGATTCAATCACCGCTTTCAAAAGGGAATTGGATAAGTACCTGAAAGAGAAATATTGCAGGACTTCAGATTCCTGGGGCAGGAGGGACCAGTTCTGGGGCAGGAGGGACCTGTCCAAGGTGGACGGGTTGCACCTCAACAGAGCTGGGACCAATGTCCTCATGGGGCGGTTAACTAGTGCTGTGGGGGAGGGTTTAAATTAATTTGACAGGGGGATGGGCACCAGGATGAAGCATTAGAGGAGAAACAAGGTGAAGAGAGGACTGGGAGAGACAAGTAGCACCAGAGGGACAGAATTGCTGGTCATCTTCCAAAATTCGATAGACTCTGGAACAGTTCCCATGGATTGGAGGGTAACTAATGTCACCCCACTATTCAAAAAAGGTGGTAGAGAGAAAACGGGAAATTATAGACCAGTAAGCCTGACATCTAGAGTCCATTATAAAAGATGTAATAGCAGAGCACTTGGAAATTAGTGACAGGATCGGACAAAGTCAACATGGATTTACAAAAGGTAAATCATGCTTGACTAATCTACTGGAATTTTTTGAGGATGTAACTGGTAGAATAGATAAGGGAGAACCAGTGGATGTGGTGAATTTGGACTTTCAGAAGGCTTTCGATAAGGTCCCGCATAAGAGATTAGCGTGTAAAGTTAAGGCACATGGGATTGGGGGCAAGGTATTGACTTGGATAGAGAACTGGTTGGCAGACAGGAAGCAAAGAGTTGGAATAAACGGCTCTTTTTCTGAGTGGCAGGCAGTGACTAGTGGGGTACCGCAGGGATCGGTCCTAGGACCCCAGCTATTCACAATATATATAAAATGATGATCTATACAAGGGAACTAAATGTAATATCTCCAAGTTTGCAGACGACACAAAGCTGGGTGGGCGTGTGTGCTGTGAGGAGGATGCCGAGAAACTCCAGTATGATTTGGACAGGTTGGGTGATTGGGCAGAAGCATGGCAGGTGCAGTATAATGTGGATAAATGCGAGGTTATCCACTTTGGTGGCAAAAACAGGAAGGCAGATTATCTGAACGGCAATAGATTGGGAGAAGGGGAAGTGCAACGAGACCTGGGCGTCCCTGTGCACCAGTCGCTGAAGGTAAGCATGACGAGTTGCCCAGAATAGGTCAACAAGTAATGACGCAAGTTATCGGAAGAAAGGGAATGGGGCCCGTTGGACGGGGCCATGTACTGTATTAATGACAAGTGATACGTGTGTTTGTCTACAGGAACCGATGGGTATGCGATGGAAGCAATGGACCCAGGTGAAACCATTTAACACTAAAGACCCCCATTCTACCCTCTCCTCGAGGGGAAAGAGCTCGGAAGACAACCAGACCTCTGTTTAAATTACAGATAAACATGGATCCAGTCGACCCTTTATATCAGAGGGTCCGTCTCGGGGAGAAGAAGCTCTCCCGGTTTACCCTTACACCTGAGAACTCATTTTTAATGTGGAAGCAAGTCATCCTCGGTTCCGAGGGACTGCCTAAGAAGAAAGAAGATATAATTGGAGTAAGACTTCTTTACTCCTGTACTCAAATCCTCTTGTAATGAAGGCCAGCATAACATTTGCCTTCTTAACTGCCTTTCACGACCACCGGACGTCCCAAAGCACTTTACAGCCAATGAAGTACTTTTGAAATGTAATCACTTTTGTAATGTGGGAAACGCGACAGCCAATTTGTGCACAGCAAGCTCCCACAAACAGCAATGTGATAATGACCAGATAATGTTTTTCGTCATGTTGATTGAGGGATAAATATTGGGCTCAAAACACCGGGGATAACTTCTTCGAAATAGCACCATGGGATCTTTTACGTCCACCTGAGGGGGCAGACGGGGGCCTCGGTTTAACGTCTCATCCGTAGGACGGCACCTCCGACACTGCAGTGCTCCTTCATTACTGCCCCTCCGACAGTGCGGCCCTCCCACAGCATTGCTTCCCCCGACAGTGCAGCGTTCCCTCAGTACTGCCCCTCCGACAGTGCGGCGCTCCCTCAGTGCTGCCCCTCCGACAGTGCGAATTTCCCTCAGTACTGCCCCTCCGACAGTGCGGAGCTCCCTCAGTACTGCCCCTCCGACAGAGCGGAGCTCCCTCAGTACTGCCCCTCCGACAGTGCGGCGCTCCCTCAGTACTGACCCTCCGACAGTGTGGCACTCTCTCAGCACTGCCCCTCTGACATTGCTGCGCTCCCTCAGTACTGCCCCGCCGACAGTGCGGGGCTCCCTCAGTATTCCCCCTCCGACAGTGCAACGCTCCCTCAGTACTGCCCTGCCGACAGTGCAGTGCTCCCTCAGTACTGCCCCTCCGACAGTGCAGCGCTCCCTCAGCACCGCCCCTCCGACAGTGCGGCGTTCCCTCAGTACCGCCCCTCCGACAATGCGGCGCTTCCTCAGTACTGCCCCTCCGACAGTGCGGCGCTCCCTCAGTACTGCGCTCCCTCAGTACTGAGCCTTCGACAGTGCGGCGCTCCCTCAGTACTGCCCCTCCGACAGTGCGGTGCTCCCTCAGTACTGCCCCTCCGACAGTGCGGCGCTCCCTCAGCACCGCAGTGGAGTGTCAGCCTCACTTTATGTGCTCAAGTCCCTGGAGTGGGACTTGAACCCACAACCTTCTGACTCTGCTATCCACTGAGCCACAGCTGACTCCAGTCTTTTACACAGTTTCATCGTAACTTCCTTGCTTTTTGCACTCTACGCCTCTCCTAAAGCAGGGGAGTTATGAATTGTTACAGTTTTTTTTGCAGAGTGACCAAGGCTGTGTGTAGGAAACAATTGTGCATTTGAAAGAAGCTTGTATTGTGAAGCTTGTGCCTCTTTGCCAGGCCCGCTGCCTGCGGCCCCTCTCCCAGATTCCAGCCCCAGCTCTGTGCTGACTGAGCTGCTCTCACCTGGGGACAGCGCGTCACAATCGGCCCCAGCGCACCTGAGCTGGAGAGGAGGCCCCGCCCCCTTGCCGCGCCGCCATTGGTTGGAGGACCAGGCCGCCCAGTTCAGTCCTCCCACCTCAGCCGTCTTCCTATTGGTCAGCGCTCCCGTCAGTCACAGGCCGGCCTCCATCCACCTGATTGGGCCTCTTCCTGTGATGACGTCATAACCGGGCCCCAGCCCACCGGCGCCTGGGAGTGAAGGTCCCGCCCCCTAGCCGCGCCGCTATTGGTCGGAGGACGAGGCCGCCCAGGTCAGTCCTCCCACCTGAACCCTCATCCGATTGGTCAGCGCTCCTGTCAGTCAGAATCACATTGCTTCGGCTCACTCCGCCACCGCGCGCGGTTCAATCGCTCCGTTCGGCGTCCGCGGAGGTCCCGCCCGTCCGACTCTCAGGTTTGGTTTTTCTCGTATTTTACTTTATAATCTCGCTCTCCGCTCCCCCCTCACCTCGATTTAAATCGATTCCCCAACACTTCACTTTACCCCGGCCGCTGATTCCGCCTCTTCCCCGGGCCCGGCCTCCGGTTGTTCCCCGAAGGAAGCGCAGGCGCACTGGCAGCCTGGTGTTGCACTTGCCCGCGCTGTGATTGGTGCAGGGGAAGGCAAGTGGGCGTGTCCGGCCCACGTGGGGGAGTCAAAGGCTGGCTGGAGCGCATGCGCAGCCCGCCTCGCACCGTTGGGAAGCTTTTCAAATATTTTTTTTTGCGAAACAAATTGAAAACACTCATTAATACCCCAACCTCCTCCCCTCTAAAGTGCGATTATTATTATTCTTGTTTTTCCTCATTTGTGTGGGGTGTCTTTTTTTTACCTTGCGGTGGCGTGCGCCGATCCAACCGACCCCTGGGCGTTGCGTGCTGGCGTCAGCGCGTAATCGGAGGGGGGGTGATTGACGCGAGGCGCCCGCCAATCAGGAGCGCGGAAAAAGCTGGGAGGACCGGGCGGGCTGACGGTCCTCCAACCAAAGGCGACGCGGGAGGGAGGGGGGCGGGACCTCGGTGGGCTGCAGGCCGCTTTCCTGCTTTCATTTTCTGCAGGAGCTGTTAAAGGGAAGGGGGGGAGGAGGGGGTGGAAAAAACCCAGCTTGTGAGCGTTTATTCTTTTGCATTACCTTTATTGCAAGGCTATTCATCAACTGCATTCACTTAAAAATAAGTGAACCTTTTCTCTCTTTGACTTTTATCCAGAACAAAGAGCCCTGGTGCTGTGAACATTTTGGTGGGCAGCCACTTTTAAAGGGACAAAGACCAGCATTCTTCCTCCTCTCTCACTCTCTCTCTTGTGAGTATTTGTGGTGGGTGAGAGGCGGGGGGCGGTGAGTCAAAGGGGACTGCAGCCCCTTTTCAACAAAAACAATTGCTTGGCCATTTAAAGGGGAATGGGTGCCCCACAGGGGCAGTGCCTCTCTTTCTGTATCATGTCAGAGCAGGGAGGTTCTGCTTGAACTTTACAAAAACACCAGTTAGGCCACTGGCTAGAGTGCTGCGTGCAGTTCTGGTTGTCCCCATTGCAGGAAAGATGTGACTGTGCTCTAGACGGGAGATTTTCGAGGATGTTGCCAGGACTAGAGAATTTCAGCTACAAGGAAAGATTGAATACATAGAAACATGGAAGATAGGAGCAGGAGTCGGCCATTCGGCCCCTCGAGCCTGTTCCGCCATTCAATGAGATCATGGCTGATCATCCAAATTCAGTACCCTGTCCCTGCCTCCTCCCCATATCCCTTTAGCCTTAAGTAATATATAAGTACAGGAGTAAAGAAGTCTTGGTGAGACCACACCTGGAGTACTGTGTACAATTTTGGTCTCCTTACCTAAGGAAGGATATACTTGCCATAGAGGGAGTGCAATGAAGGTTCACGAGATTGATTCCTGGGATGGCGGGACCGTCGTATGAGAAGAGATTGAGTAAACTAGGCCTGTATTCTCTTGAATTCAGAAGAATGAGAGGGGATCTCATTGAAACTTATAAAATTCTAACAGGACTAGACAGACTAGATGCAGGAAGGATGTTCCCGATGGCGGGGAAGTCCAGAACCAGGGGTCACAGTCTAAGGATAAGGGGTAAGCCATTTAGGACAGAAATGAGGAGGAATTTCTTCACCCAGAGAGTGGTGAACCTGTGGAATTCTCTACCACAGAAGGCAGTGGAGGCCAATTTATTAAATATATTCAAGAAGGAGTTCGATATATTTCTTAAGGCTAAAGGGATCAAGGGATATGGGGAGAAGGCAGGGACAAGGTACTGAATTTGGATGATCAGCCATGATCTCACTGAATGGCGGAGCAGGCTCGAGGGGCCGAATGGCCTACTCCTGCTCCTATCTTCTATGTTTCTATGTCTTAAAGGAGGATAGCGAGGCGGAGAGGTTCAGGGAGGGAATTCCAGAGCTTAGGGCCGAGGCTACAGAAGACACGGCCACTGATGGTGCAGCGATTATAATCAGGGATATTCAAGAGGGCAGAATTGGAGGAACGCAGATGTCTCGGGGTGGGGGTGGGGGTTTGTTTTCTTTGGAACCGGGGAGGCTGAGGGGAGACCTGATTGAGGTGTATAAAATTCTGAGGGGCCGAGATAGGAAGGACCTATTTCCCTTGACAAGAGAGGTCCACAACCAGGGGACATAGATTTAAAATAATTGGTCAGAGGTTTAGAGGGGAGTTGAGGAGAAATGTTTTCACCCAGTGGGTGGTGGGGGTCTGGAACTCACTGCCTGACAGGGTGGTAGAGGCAGAAACTCTCATCACATTTTAAAAGTACTTGGATGTGCACTTGAAGTGCCGTAACCTACAAGGCTACGGACCAAGTGCTGGAAAGTGGGATTAGTGTGGATAGCACTTAATCGGCCGGCACGGACAAGATGGGCCGAATGGCCTCCTTCTGTGCCGTAATTTTTCTGTGATTCTATCGCGGGGGGCGGGTGGTTGTGAGGCTGAAGGGAATAACTAAGATAGGGAGGGGCGAGGCCATGGAGGGATTTGAAAACAAGGATGAGAATTTTTAAATCGAAGCATTGCTTAACCGGGAGCCAATGTAGGTCAGTGAGCACAGGGGTGATGGGTGAATGGGACTTGGCGTTGAGTTACGACACGGGTAGTTTTGGATCACCTCAAGTTTACGTGGGGCGGAATGTGGGAGGCCAGCCAGGAGTGTGTTGGAATAGTCGAGTCTCGAGGTAACAAAGGCCCGGGTGAGGGTTTCAGCAGCGGATGAGTTGAGGCAGGGGCGGAGACGGGCCATGTTACCGAGGTGGAAATAGGCGGTCTTAGTTATGCTGCGGATATGTGTTCGGAAGCTCATTTCAGGGTCAGATATGACACCGAGGTTGTGAACAGTGTGGTTCAGCCTCAGAGAGATGTTAGGGAGAGGGATGGAGTCAGTGGCTAGGGAACAGAGTTTGTGGCAGGGACTGAAAACAATTGCTTCAGTCTTCCCAATAATTAATTGGAGAAAATTTCTGCTCACCCAGAACCGGATTAGAAGATCGTGGAGGGGTCGAGAGAAGTGGTGGTGAGGTGGAGCTGGGTGTCGTCAGCGTACATGTGGAAACTGAGGCTGTGTTTTCAGATGATGTCGCCAAGGGGCAGCATTTAGATGAGAAATAGGAGGGGCCCAAGGATAGATCCTTGGGGGACACCAGAGGTAACGATGCGGGAGCGGGAAGAGAAGCCATTGCAGGTGATTCTGTGGCTACGATTAGATAGATAAGAATGGAACCAGGCGAGTGCAGTCCCACCCAGCTGGACGATGGTGGAGAGGCGTTGGGAGAAGGATGGAGTGGTCAACCGTGTCAAAGGCTGCAGACAAGTCAGGAAGGACGAGGAGGGATAGTTTATCTTTGTCACAGTCACAAAGGATGTCATTTGATGAGACTTTGATGAGACTTGATTTGACTTTAGGGCCAAGTCAGTGAGGTGGATTGGGCTGTTTCTGGCCCGCTGGTTATTGTGGGCACGGCAGGACACCAGTGGGACCGGCTCTGCCCTGTTTGTTCTTTGAGGCAAAATAAGCCAAAAAAAATTCCTGCTTCCCGCCTTACCCTTTCTACACTCCTTTTACAGGGTTTTAGAAGTGGAGCATTTACAGACAGGAAGCTCAAACCAAACAGCACCTCAAGATCTGACAGAGTTACACGTTTCCTCAGGACCTGATTCAGTCGCTCATCCAATCTGCTGGCACAGCCGTGAGTTCACACTGATGAGAGACCTTTTAAATGTTCTGAGTGTGGGAAGAGCTTCAAAATCTACAAGTACTTGAAGCGACAACAGTGGCTACACACTGGGGAGAAACTGTTCACCGGCCCCGTGTGTGGAAGGGATTAATTGCACCATCCGTGCTGCTGAGACACCAACTTGTCCACACCGATGAGAGACCGTTGACCTGCTCCGTGTTTTTGATGCGATTCACTCATTCTTCCACCCTCCTAAGACACCAGCTTGTTCACAGTGATGAGAGACCGATTAAATGTTCTGACTGTGGGAAGAGATTTAAACGGTCCTAGGAGCTGAAGCGACACCAGCTGGAGAGAGCAGGAGAGATTCTGTTCACCTGCTCCGTGTGTGGGAAGAGATTCACTCGGTCCTCAAATCTGCTGGCACACCAGCGAGTTCACACTGGGGAGAGGCCAGTGAAACATTCCGACTGTGGGAAAAGCTTTCAAATGTCCCAGGAGCTGAAGGGACACCAGCTGGAGAGAGCAGGAAAGAGACCATTCATCTGCGCCGTGTGTGGGAAGGGATTCATTCGGCCATCCCACCTACAGGCACACCAGCGAGTTCACACTGATGAGAGACCATTCACCTACTCCGTGTGTGGGAAGGGATTCACTCAGTCATCCCACCTGTTGGGACACCAGCGAGTTCACACTGATGAGAGACCATTTAAATGTTCTGACTGTGGGATGAGCTTTAAAACCTCTGGGGATCTGAAGGAACACCAGCGACTTCACTCCGATCAGACACCGTTTACATGTTCTGTCTGTGGGATGAGCTTTAAAAGCGCTGGGATTTTGAATGGACACCAGCGAGTTCACACCGGGGAGAGACCATTCACCTGCTCCGTGTGTGGGAAGGGATTCACTCAGTCATCCCACCTGTTGGGACACCGAGTTCACACTGATGAGAGGCCATTTAAATGTCCTGACTGTGGGAAGAGCTTTAAAAGCTCTGGGGATCTGATGGGACACCAGCGACTTCACACTGGGGAGAGGCCGTTCACCTGCTCTGTGTGTGGGAAGAGCTTCACTCGGCCATCCCACCTACTGAGACACAAGCAAGTCCACACTGGAGAGAGGCCATTCACCTGCTCTGTATGTGGGAAGGGATTCACTCAGTCCTCCAACCTGCTGATGCACCAGCGAGTTCACACTGGGGAGAGGCCGTTCACCTGCTCCGTGTGCGAGAGGGTATTCGCTAAGTACTCCAACCTGCTGAGACACCAGCACATTCACACGGTTCCAGTCATAGAGTCATAACGGCACAGAAGGAGGCCATTCGGCCCATCAAGTCCGTGCCAGCTCTCTGTAGAGCAATCCAGTCACTCCCATTCCCCCGCTCTATCCCCGTAGCCCTGCAAGTTTATTTCCCTCAAGTGCCTATCCAGTCTCCCCTTGAAAACATTGAGTGTCTCCGCTTCCACCACTTCCGTCGGCAGCGAGTTCCAGGTCATCACCACTCGCTGCGTAAAAAAGCTTTTCCTCACATCCCCCCTGTATCTCTTGCCCAAAACCTTAAATCTGTGTCCCCTAGTCCTTGTACCATCAACTAGTGGGGACAGCCTTTCCCCGTCCAGCCTATTCAAACCCGCCATAATCTTGTACACCTCTATCAAATCACCCCTCAACCTCCTTTGCTCTAATAAAAACATCCAGCTTCTCCAACCTGTCCTTGTAGCTAAGATCCCCCATCCCCGGAACCATTCTGGTAAATCTCCTCTGCACCCTCTCAAGGGCCTTCACATCCTTCCTAAAGTGTGGTGACCAGAACTGGACGCAATACTCCAGTTGTGGCCTAACCAGTGCTTTATAAAGTTTCAGTATAACTTCTCTACTTTTGTACTCAATACCTCTATTTATGAAGCCCAAGATCCCATATGCTTTGTTAACCACTCTCAATATGTCCCGCCACCTTCAGGGACCTACGCACATTAACTCCCAGGTCCCTCTGTCCCTGCACACTCTTTAAAACTGTGCCATTAAGTGTATATTGCCTCTCCCTGTTCCTTCTGCCAAAATGCATCACCTCACACTTCTCTGTATTAAATTCCATCTGCCACTTGCCTGCCCATTCTGCTAGCCTTTCTATGTCCTGTTGCAGTTGTTTGGTATCATCCTCACTGTTTACCACACCCCCAAGTTTGGTGTCATCGGCAAATTTAGAAATTCTACACTGAATTCCAATATCCAGGTCATTTATATATATCAAAAAAATTATATAACTGCTGTGCTGATGATTCTATAGACACTGGAACAGTTCCCATGGATTGGAGGGTAGCTAATGTTACCCCACTGTTCAAAAAAGGTGGTAGAGAGAAAACAGGGACTTATAGACCGGTAAGCCTGACATCGGTAGTGGGGAAAATGCTAGAGTCCATTATAAAAGATGTAATAGCAGAGCACTTGGAAAACAGTGACAGGATCAGACAAAGTCAACATGGATTTACAAAAGGTAAATCGTGCGTGACTAATCTACTGGAATGTTTTGAGGATGTAACTGGTAGAATAGATAAGGGAGAACCAGTGGATGTGGTGTATTTGGACTTTCAGAAGGCTTTCGGTAAGGTCCTGCATAAGAGATTAGCGTGTAAAGTTAAGGCACATGGGATTGGGGGCAAGGTACTGACTTGGATAGAGAACTGGTTGGCAGACAGAAAGCAAAGAGTTGGAATAAACGGGTCTTTTTCCGAGTGGCAGGCAGTGACTAGTGGGGTACCGCAGGGATCGGTCCTAGGACGCCAGCTATTCACAATATAAATGATCTAGACGAGGGAACTAGATGTAATATCTCCAAGTTTGCAGACGACACAAAGCTGGGTGGGCGTGTGTGCTGTGAGGAGGATGTTGAGAAACTCCAATATGATTTGGACAGGTTGGGTGATTGGGCAGATGCCTGACCGATGCAGTATAACATGGATAAATGCGAAGTTATCCACTTTGGTGGCAAAAACAGGGAGGCAGATAATTATCTGAACAGCAATAGATTGGGAGAAGGGGAAGTGCAACGAGACCTGGGTGTCCTTGTGCACCAGTCGCTGAAGGTAAGCATGCCGGTGCAGCAGGCAGTTAAGGCAAATGGTATGTTGGCCTTCGTAGTGAGAGGGTTTGAGTACAGGAACAAGGATGTCTTGCTGCAGTTGTACAGGGCCTTGGTGAGACCACATCTTGAGTATTGTGTGCAGTTTTGGTCACCTTATCTGAGGAAGGATGTTCTTGCCATGAGTGCAGCTAAGATTCACCAGACTGATATCTGGGATGGCAGGAATGATGTATGAGGAAAGTTTGGGTCGACTGGGCTTATACTCGCTGGAGTTTAGAAGAATGAGAGGGAATCTTATTGAAACGTATAAAATTCTAACAGAACGAGACAGACTAGATGTAGGAAAGATGTTCCCGACGGTCGGGGAGTCCAGAACCAGGGGTCACAGTCTAAGGATAAGGGGTAAGCCATTTCGGACAGAGATGAGGAGGAATTTCTTCACCCAGAGAGTGGTGAACCTGTGGAATTCTCTACCACAGAAGGCAGTGGAGGCCAATTCATTAAATATATTCAAGAGGGAGTTGGATATATTTCTTAAGGCTAAAGGGATCAAGGGATATGGGGAGAAAGCAGGGACCGGGTACTGAGTTTGGATGATCAGCCATGATCTCATTAAATGGCGGAACAGGCTCGAGCGGCCGAATGGCCTACTCCTGCTCCTATCTTCTATGTTTCTATGATTCCCTTCTTTTGACTGTTCTTGGTGTTACATAGAATGTACAGCACAGAATCAGGACTTTCAACCCAACTGGTCCATGCCGGTGTTTATGCCCCACACCCGCCCTACTTCAATTAACCCGATCAACATATCCTCCTATTCCTTACACACTCATGTGGCTTCCCCTTAAATGCATGTGTACTTTTAGCCGCAACTACTCTTTGTGGCAGCGAGTTCCACATTCTCACCACTCTCTGGGTAAAGAAGTTTCTCCTGAATTCCCTCCTGGATTTATTGGTGGCCATCTTATATTTCGTGGATATTAAAACCCCAATAACTGGACTGGATTTTAATATTCTGTATCAATAAATCAGCTTTGTTTGAAACACCCAGTCTATTGAGGCCTTGTTTCTAAGAAAAGCCGAGAGCTAATTGATGACTTGTTACAGACATTCCCTGTCCTCTCAATGTCGGTGTCCAGGGGAGAAGCTGATGGGTTTGTGTTACTTTCTTGAAGTGAATTTTTGTGTTCATGAAGGTGCTGGATGTCACTGTGGGGAAAGGAACATTTTAACATTCTCAGCACCTGGTGTCAACATCAAACACTCTTAGGCCAGGTACAGCACAGGTTAGATACAGAGTAAAGCTCCCTCTACACTGCCCCATCAAACACTCCCAGGGCAGGTACGGCATGGGTTAGATACAGAGTAAAGCTCCCTCTACACTGTCCCATCAAACACTCCCAGGGCAGGTACAGCACAGGTTAGATACAGAGTAAAGCTCCCTCTACACTGCCCCATCAAACACTCCCAGGGCAGGTACGGCATGGGTTAGATACAGAGTAAAGCTCCCTCTACACTGCCCCATCAAACACTCCCAGGGCAGGTACGGCATGGGTTAGATACAGAGTAAAGCTCCCTCTACACTGCCCCATCAAACACTCCCAGGGCAGATACAGCACAGGTTAGATGCAGAGTAAAGCTCCCTCTACACTGTCCCATCAAACACTCCCAGGGCAGGTACAGCACAAGTTAGATACAGAGTAAAGCTCCCTCTACACTGTCCCATCAAACACTCCCAGGGCAGGTACAGCACGGGTTAGATACAGAGTAAAGCTCCCTCTACACTGTCCCATCAAACACTCCCAGGGCAAGTACAGCACGGGTTAGATACAGAGTGTCAGCCGTGGCTGGGGCGGCAGCACTCTCTCCTCTGAGTCAGAAAGTTGTTGGTTGAAGTCCCACTCCAGAGTCTCGAGTCTGAAACTCTGTGCTGCCCCTCCAGTGCAGTGCTGAGGGAGTAAAGCCTAGTGCAGAGTAAAGTTCCCTCTGCACTGCTCTACTAACAGGCCTGAGCCCCAAACTCAGAAGAGCGCCCTCTGCTGCATTCCACTTGTCTCAGCAGCGGGAGAAGCAGGCGGTTAAGAAGGCAAATGGTATGTTGGCCTTCGTAGCGAGAGGGTTCGAGTACAGGAACAAGGATGTCTTGCTGCAGTTGTACAGGGCCTTGGTGAGACCACACCTTGAGTATTGTGTGCAGTTTTGGTCGCCTTATCTGAGGAAGGATTTTCTTGCCATGGAGGGAGTGCAGCGAAGATTCACCAGACTGATACCTGGGATGGCAGGAATGACATATGAGGAGAGATTGGGTCAATTGGACTTGTACTCGCTGGAGTTTAGAAGAATGAAAGGGGATCTCATTGAAATTGTAAAATTCTAACAGGACTGGACAGACTAGATGCAGGAAGGATGTTCCCGATGGCCGGGGAGTCCAGAACCAGGGGTCACAGTCTAAGGATAAGGGGTAAGTCATTTAGGACAGAGATGAGGAGGAATTTCTTCACCCAGAGAGTGGTGAAACTGTGGAATTCTCTACGACTGGAGGCACTGGAGGCCAATTCATTAAATATATTCAAGAAGGAGTTGGATATATTTCTTAAGGCTAAAGGGATCAAGGGATATGGAGAGAAGGCAGGGACAGGGTACTGAATTTGGATTAACAACAGAAAATGCTGGAAATACTCAGCAGGCCAGGCAGCATCCGTGGAGAGAGAAACAGAGTTAACGTTTCAGGTCTGGGACCGTTGATCAGTTCTGATGAAGGGTCCCAGACCTGAAACGTTAACTCTGTTTCCCTCTCCACAGATGCTGCCTGGCCTGCTGAGTATTTCCAGCATTTTCTGTTGTTATTTCAGATTTCCAGCATTCGCAGTATTTTGCAATTATATTACTGAATTTGGATGATCAGCCATGACCTCATTGAATGGCGGAGCAGGCTCGCGGGGCCGAATGGCCAACTTCTGCTCCTATCTTCTATATTACCCCCTAATCTTTTCTCATATTCTCTTTGCCCTTCTTATATCCTGTTTCAATTTCCCCCGCACTCTCTGTATTCTGCCTGGTTTTTGACTCTATTCTGTACCTGACATTTGTCGTAAACCTCCTTTTTCTGTTTTATTCTAACCTCTGTATCCTTTGTCATCGGGAGCTCTAGCTTTGGATGGCCCATCGTTCCTCCTTATGGGAATATGCTTGGTTTGTACCTGAACTATCTCAGCCTTGAGGGCCTGCCATTGGTCATTCACTGTTTTCCTGGACAATCTTTGTTTCCAGTCCATCTGTACTCGATCCCTTCTCAAATCACTGAAACTGGCTCTCTTCCAGTTGGGTATTTTCACCGTTGATTTTATTTTGTCCCTTTCCATAACTACTTTAAACCTAATGATATTGTGATCACTGTTAACCAGATCCCTCCTGCCCCAGAACCGATGAGAGACCCTTTAAATGATCTGACTGTGCAAAGAGGTTTCAGAGTTCATCCCACCTGCTGAGTCACCAGCCTGTTCACACAGATCCTCAAAAAAGGAAGATGTTTTAGAAAGGCTGGTGGCAGTAAAAGTTCGCAGCCATCTCAGAGCAGTGTCCCTTTAATTACAATCTCGCAAAACAAGGAGAATTGCTGTCCCTTTAACTACCACAAATCCCTGTGTGGAGGAGAGGGGAGATACAGTCTGTCCCAGTAACAGTCGCAGAACAGAATTAGCGACCCTGTCCCATAAGGGCCCTCCTGCCATCTGGGAGACGCTACAGATGCATTCGCACCTGAACGACCAGATTTAGGAACAGCTTCTTTCCCAGGGCTGTCATCCTACTAAACTCCACAAATAAACTCTAAAGCCTGCACATCTGCCAATGCACTTTATTATGTTTATGTTAATGTATTACAAGCCAAATGAATGTTGAATGTTTAAATGTCTTAATCTAAATGTACACTCTCGGGAGCCGCAAGCTTACATTTCGTTGTACTGCACTTGTGCACTAACAATGACAATAAAGTTGATTGTTATTATTATCCCTGCTTTTCTTCAAGTGTCTCATCCTTAAAATTTTCATCCTTGTTTTCAAATCCCTCCGTGCCCTCGCCCCTCCCTATCTCTGGAATCTCTTCCAGCCCCGACAACCTTCTGAGATATTTGTGCTCCTCTCATTCCGGCCTCTTGAGCATCCCCGATTTTAATCGCTCCACCATTGGTGGCCGTGCCTTCAGCTGCCTGGGCCCTAAGCTCTGGAATTCCCTCCCTAAACCTCTCCATCTCTCTCTCTCCTTCTTTAAGATGCTCCTTAAAACCTACTTCTTTGACCAAGCTTTTGGTCATCTGCCCGAATATCGCTTTATGTAGCTCGGTGTCAGATTTTGCTTTCTAACGCTCCTGTGAAGAGCCTTGGGATGTTTCACTACATTAAAGGTGCTTTATAAATACAAGTGGTTGTTGTTGTTTCCTGAAACTAATAACTAATTCCCCAGAGGGGAAAAAACTTGTACTTTTACTCCCAAATATTAAAAAGTTTGTGCCACAGAAGCACGAGGTTTATCTGCTTTTATTCATGTATTTAAAAAGTCTGTCTTGCAATCTGAGCCCGTGGGTTGTGAGCCAAAGAGCCTTGTGTCCAATGAGGGGAATAAAGGCCCACAGCCTCCCCTGGCCCCGGGCCCTGAACAAGGGACTGGAGAAACTCGCTGCCCTGCGGATCAGATAATCAGCCGGTGCAAGTCCCGCCCCGTGGGCTCCCCGATTGGTTGGAGGACCCGCCGCCAGCTCGCTCCTCCAGCCCCACCCCGCTCGCTCCCTATTGGTCGGAAGCTCCCGTCAATCAGGCCGTGGGCCCGGGTCATGTGTCCCTCACCGACTTTACAAAGAAAGCCCTGCGCGGTCGCCGGGCGGAGCTGCTGGTCGGTGGGAGCGGGGTCGGGAGATTAATAAACTGCAGGTAGGCCCCGAGCCCCATTATTAAAACACTCAACATTATCCGCTTTACAAACACCCGGGGTGGGCCTCAGGCCCCAAACAAGAGCCTCCATGTTAGTCCAGTGGCTGAAGGGTCTGTAACCCTGTCAGGGACGCCCCTGCAACAAACTTCCCTTAACTCCAACCCTCTGATTTCTATTTTGTAGCCAGCTTTCCATCCATTCTGCTGCCGGGCCCTTCACTCCACACGGCCTGACCTTGGTCATCTTGTCGGTCTTACATACTGTTTATTGATATAGCAAGCTGGTCACAAAACAGAAAACAGAGAGATGGGGTTGGGAGCAGCTACTCAGACTGGCAAAAGGTGGGAAGTGGAGTTCCACAGGGATCGGTGCTGGGATCACTGTTGTTCATAAACGATTTGGACTCGGGAATCAGAAGAACAATTTCAAAGTTTGTCGATGACACCAAATTGGGAGGTAGAGTTAATACTGAGGAAGACAAAATGCAAGAAGACATTAATAAATTTCAGAATGAGCATGTAATTGGCAAATGAATTTCACTGTAGATCAGTGTGAGGTGGTGTGTTTTGGTGGGAAGAATAAGGAGGCCACTCACTACTTGGACAAGGGGGTGAAATTGGGTTGCTTTGTGCCTCCTGTGATATTCAGCGGGAGGTTAGCGGTGGCGGTAGCCGGTAGCGCCCCGCGGCACTGCACCGCCGGCAATGACGTCATCGCCATGTGCAGCACCCCGGCTGCAACCTTGGGTTGCGACCTCTGACCTATCGCTGGACGATATGTCTGACAGGGTCAGGGGTCGTTCCTGCAACCATGGCGATGCCACTTAAAGGGCAGGTGTCGGGCGGCAACTTTTTATTTTGTACGAGGCCCCTTGGGTCTGAGCGATCATAATATGATTGAATTCTTCATTAAGATAGAGAATGAAGTAGTTCACTCAGAGACTAGGGTCCTCAATTTAAATAAAGGAAACTACGATGGTCTGAGGAGCGAGTTGGGTAGGATTGATTGGGGAATGACACTCAAAGGGTTGACGGTGGATAGGCAATGGCAAACATTCAAAGACCAAATGGATGAGCTACAGAATTTGTTCATCCCAGTTTGGCATAAAAATAAAACAAAAAAGGTGACTCAACCATGACTAACAAGGGAAATTAGGGATAGCATAAGATCCAAAGGAGACGACATATAAATTGGCCAGAAAAAGCAATAATCCTGAGGATTGGGAGCAATTTAGGATTCAACAAAGGAGGACAAAGGGATTAATTAAGAAAGGGAAAATAGAATATGAGAGTAAGCTATCAGGGAACATAAAAACTGACTGTAAAAGCTTTAATAGACATGTGAAGAGAAAAAGATTGGTGAAGTCAAGCGTAGGCCCCTTACAGTCAGAATCAGGGGAATTTATAATGGGAAACAAAGAAATGGCAGACCAACTAAATTCATACTTTGGTTCTGTCTTCACAAAGGAGGACACAAATAACCTCCCAGAGATGCCGGGGGACATAGGGCCTGATGAAAGGGTGGAACTGAAAGAAATCAGTATTTGTAGGGAAATGGAGCTAGGAAAATTGATGGGACTGAAAGCAGATAAATCCCCAGGGCCTGATAATCTACATCCCAGGGTACTTAAGGAAGTGGACCTAGAAATAGTAGATGCATTGCTGGTCATCTTCCAGAACTCGATAGACTCTGGAACAGTACCCATGGGTTGGAGGGTAGCTAATGCTTCAAAAAAGGTGGTAGAGAAAAAGCGGGGAATTATAGACCGGTAAGCCTGACATCGGTAGTGGGGAAAATGCTAGAATCTATTATTATAAAAGATGTAATAGCAGAGCACTTGGAAAGCAGTGACAGGATCGGACAAAGTCAACATAGATTTACAAAAGGTAAATCGTGCTTGACTAATCTGGAATTTTTTGAGGATGTAACTGGTAAAATAGATAAGGGAGAACCAGTGGATGTGGTGTATTTGGACTTTCAGAAGGCTTTCGATAAGGTCCCACATAAGAGATTAGCGTGCAAAATTGAGGCACATGGGATTGGGGGCAAGGTATTGACCTGGATAGAGAACTGGTTGGCGGACAGAAAGCAAAGAGTTGGAATAAACGGGTCATTTTCCGAGTGGCAGGCAGTGACTAGTGGGGTACTGCAAGGATCGGTCCTTGGACCCCAGCTGTTCACAATATGTATTAATGATCTGGACGGGGGAATTGGATGTAATATCTCCAAATTTGCAGATGACACAAAGCTGAGTGGGAGGGTAAGCTGTGAGGAGGATGTCGTGAAACTCCAGTACGATTTGGACAGATTGGGTGATTGGGCAGAAACATGGCAAATGCACTATAATGTGGATAAATGTGAGGTTATCCACTTTAGTGGCAAAAACAGGAAGGCGGATTATTATTTGAATGGCAATAGATTGGGAGAAGGGGAAGTGCAAAGAGACCTGGGTGTTCTTGTGCACCAGTCGCTGAAGGTAAGCATGCAGGTGCAGCAGGCAGTTAAGAAGGCAAATGGTGTGTTGGTCTTCGTAGCAAGAGGGTTCGAGTACAGGAACAAGGATGTCTTGCTACAGTTGTACAGGGCCTTGGTGAGACCGCACCTTCAGTATTGTGTGCAGTTTTGGTCGCCTTACCTGAGGAAGGACGTTCTTGCCATGGAAGGAGTGCAGCGAAGATTCACAAGGCTGATACCTGGGATGGCAGGAATGACGTATGAGGAGAGATTGTGTCGATTGGGATTATACTCACTGGAGTTTGGAAGAATGAGAGGGGATCTCATCGAAACCTATAAAATTCTGTCAGGTCTGGACAGAGTAGATGCAGGAAGGATTTTTATGATTGCCGGGGAGTCCAGAACCAGGGGTCATAGTCTAAGGATAAGGGGTAAGCCATGTAGGACTGAAATCAGGAGGAATTTCTTCACCCAGAGAGTGGTGAACCTGTGGAATTCTCTGCCACAGAGGGCGGTGGAGGCCAGTTCATTAAATATATTCAAAAAGAGTTGGATATATTTCTTAAGGCTAAAGGGATCAAGGGATATGGGGAGAAGGCAGGGACAGGGTACTGAATTTGGATGATCAGCCATGATCTCATTGAATGGCGGAGCAGGCTCAAAGGGCCGAATGGCCTACTCCTGCTCCTATCTTCTATGTTTCCCCTTTATTCTTCGGGGTGCCGGCCACGATCTCTCAGCCCGGCGCTCCTCTTGATCCAACACCCCGTTCCCCAGTGGCCCAGCAGGGCCCCGGTGTGCGCAGTGCCATACCCCTCCCCTTTAATCAGGGAGGGAGGTCTGCTATGACATGGTGCTATGTGCCGACGGGTATGGCGACGTTACACAAAGCACCGTGAAATTCACTGGTAGCACCTCAAGAGGGAAGGGCGCGCTTCCAGTACCACCCCGCCTCCTGCCTGGGGCGCTACCACTGAATTTAATGCGCAGGGGCGCTAACTTTTTCAGGGCGCTAAAATTAGCCCCGGTGACGTTAGCGACCCAAAGGGGGCGCCACTGAATTTCCCCCTAATAGTCTAAATGGGCTGGAGGAGCAGAGGGATCCAGGGATACAGATACACAAATCACTAAAAGTAGCAACACAGGTTAATAAGGCCATTAAATAAAAAGCACTGGGCTACATTCGTAAAGGAGCCTCCAGTTCCGTGTCTAGGAGCTCTAAACCATGGCAGAGAGCAGCTGGGACACATTTCTCACACATCTCGAGATTAACCCACACGGCAACTTTGCTGTCAGTGAAGAGAGACGAGAAAGACCAAAGTGCCGTTTGCCCCTCTCAGTGTGGCCCTGAAGGACTGTGTCCAGGCTGGAGTTCTGTTCCCACCGTATGATCCTCCCCCAGATTGTCCTTTCTGAGCTCCAGCCAGGTGATGCTAAACACTCAGGTGGGAAAGAAGAAAATCTGCAACAATGTGTTTAACACAAAGCTGATTTATTTGACATCTATCCAGAATATTAAACTCCAGCCCAGTTCCCAGACTTATTAATATCAGCAGAAACAATCCCCACCTGTCAGAATGAACATGGTTCAGTCCTGGATGTGATTAACAGCAGCAACAACAGAATCCAATCCCTGCAGTCACTTGTGAACTCGCTGGTGTGTCAGTAGGTTGGATGACTGAGTGAATCCCTTCCCACACTCAGGGCAGGTGAACGGCCTCTCCCCAGTGTGAACTCGCTGGTGTCTCAGCAGGTGGGATGACTGAGTGAATCCCTTCCCACACTCAGGGCAGGTGAACGGCCTCTCCCCAGTGTGAACTCGCTGGTGTGTCAGCAGGGTGGATGACTGAGTGAATCCCTTCCCACACTCAGAGCAGGTGAATGGTCTCTCCCCAGTGTGAACTCGCTGGTGTGTCAGCAGGTGGGATGACTCAGTGAATCCCTTCCCACACTCAGAGCAGGTGAACGGCCTCTCCACAGTGTGAGTGCGCTGGTGTGTCAGCAGGTGGGATGAGCGAGTGAATCCCTTCCCACACACGGAGCAGGTGAACGGCCGCTCCCCAGTGTGAGTGCGCTGGTGTATAGTGAGCTCAGATGACTGCCTAAACCCAGTCCCGCAGTGAGAGCAGGTGAACGGCCTCTCCCCAGTGTGAGTGCACAGGTGTACAGTGAGGTCAGATGATCGCCTGAACCCAGTCCCGCAGTGAGAGCACCTGAACGGTCTCTCATCAGTGTGAACACGTTGATGGCGTATCAGTTCCCCGGACACTTTATAGCACTTCCCACAGTCCGAGCATTTAAAAGGTCTCTCATCAGTGTGAACTCGCTGGTGTATCAGCAGGGTGGATGAACGAGCGAATCCCTTCCCACACACGGAGCAGGTGAATGGCCTCTCCCCAGTGTGAACTCGCTGGTGTGTCAGCAGGTGGGATGAGCGAGTGAATCCCTTCCCACACACGGAGCAGGTGAACGGCCTCTCCCCAGTGTGAACTCGCTGGTGTACAGTGAGGTCAGATGACTGCCCAAACCCAGTCCCGCAGTGCGAGCACCTGAACGGTCTCTCCCCAGTGTGAACACGTTGATGGTGTATCAGTGCCCCGGAACTTTTAAAGCACTTCTCACAGTCCGAGCAGTTAAAAGGTCTCTCATCAGTGTGAACTCGCTGGTGTCTCAGCAGGCGGGATGAATTAGTGAATCCCTTCCCACACTCGGAGCAGGTGAACGGCCTCTCCCCGATGTGAACGGTGCTTTTTGCTTCCATATTCAAAGGCCGATGATATTCAGTTCCTGATGAATCGAGTGACTGTCAGATCTTGACGTGATGTTTGGTTTGAGTTTCCTGTCTACAAATCCTCCCCTTCTAATACCCTGTAAAATGAATTTAAAATGGAGCGTGAGAGAGAACCCTCTAAAGAGGCAGGTTGTGAAATTGAGCTCAATGAATCTGGTTGTTTGTGGGGCCGGCACTAGAAAAAAAGTGACCATGAAAGCTGCCGGATTGTCATAAAATCCCACTGGTTCACTAATGTCCCTCGGTGAAGGGAATCTGCCACCTGGTCTGGGCCTCTGGCCTCTATGGGAGGAGAGAGAGAGAGAGGTGGGAGTGGGAGGGGGCGAAGGAGATGGACTTTATACCTCTGCAACTCGACCAGAACTTTGACAGAACCTCCAAAACCCGCAACCTCCAGCACCTAGAAGGACAAAGGCAGAAGGTGCATGGGAGCACCATCACCTCCAAGTTCTCCCAGTCACACACCATCCTGACTTGGACATATATCGCTGTTGCTGCATCATCACTGGGTGAAAATCCTGGAACTCCTTACACAACAGCATTGTGGGAGTACCTTCACCACATGGACTGCAGCGGTTCAAGAAGGCGGCTCACCACCATCTCAAGGGCAATTGGGGATGGGCACTAAATGCAGGCCGAGCCAGCGACGCCCACATCCCATCAATGAATAAAAAAAGGTGGCCCACCATCACCACCTCAATGGGAAGATGGGGATTGGCAACATATTCTGGTCTTGCGAGCGACGCCCACATCCCAAGAATGAATTAAAACAAATCTGTATATGTAAACTGGATTAAAAGCCTCTACAGAAATACTTATTCCTAAAACAATACTCTTTTACATTGTAGGGACAGTGTCTGTGTAACAACCTAATCTCCCCCAGAATCCACCGCCCTTGACTGTCACACATTGGAAATTGTTGGGTCCCCCTGGGCTCAGAAGTACTGGGGGTTAAACCCAGCAGCTTCTCCTCCATCTCCACTCCAGTTCAAACTGAAGCAACAAAAAGACCTACACAGGCGGCCAGGGACCTACCTGCCATCACCTGCAATAAAACTCTTCCCCACAGCCGCTGACTAATGGTGGCCGCAGCACCCACAATCACCGCGCCCCAGAAACCGCTCTATCCAACGCGATGATGTCCCCGCTGAGAGTGCACATGCTCCTCGGGGCCACGGGCCATTCTGGGAGCCTGGCTCCTGTCCTTTCTCCCGAGTCGGACTTGGTGGAACCGGCTGAAGAAACCGGGAAGCGGCGGCTCGGATGGGGGAGGTGCTGCACCCTGGGTTTCCTGGTGCTGGGGCCCGGCCGCTCTGATTCTGATTGAGTTTTTTGATGAGGTAACAGAGAGGGTTGATGAGGGCAATGCGGTTAACATGGTGTACATGGATTTCCAAAAGGCGTTCGACAAAGAGCCACATACTAGGCTTACCAGCAAAGTTGATACCCATGGAATAATAGGGACAGTGGCAGCATGGATACGAAATTGGCAAAGTGACAGGAAACAGAGAGTAGTGGTGAACGGTTGTTTTTCAGACTGGAGGAAAGTACACAGTGGTGTTCCCCAGGGGTCGGTACTAGGATCAGTGCTTTTCTTGATATATATTAATGACTTTGACTTGGGTGTACAAGGCACAGTTTCAAAATATGCAGATGACACAAAACTTGGAAGTATAGTGAACAGTGAGGAGGATAGTGATAGACTTCAAGAGGACATAGACATGCTGGTGGAATGGGTGGACACGTGGGAGATGAAATTTAACGCAGAAAAGTGCGAACTGATATATTTTGGTAGGAAGAATGAGGAGAGGCAATATAAACTAAAGGGTACAATCCTAAAGTGGGTGCATGAACAGAGAGACCTGGGGGCATGTGTGCACAAATCATTGAAGGTGGCAGGGCAGGTTGAGAAAGCGGTTAAAAAAGCTTACGGGAACCTGGGCTTTATAAATAGAGGTATAGAGTCCAAAAACAAGGAGGTTATGATGAACCTTTATAAAACACTGGTTCGGCCTCAACTGGAGTATTGTGTCCAATTCTGGGCTCCGCACTTTAGGAAGGATGTGAAGGCCTCAGAGAGGGTGCAGAAAAGATTTACAAGAATGGTTCCAGGGATGAGGGACTTCAGTTACGTGGATAGACTCGAGAAGCTGGGGTTGTTCTCCTTAGAGTAGAGAAGGTTGAGATGAGATTTGATAGAGGTATTCAAACTCATGAGGGGTCTGGACAGAGTAGATAGAGAGAAACTGTTCCCATTGGCGGAAGGGTCGCGAACCAGAGGACACAGATTTAAGGTGATTGGCAGAAGAACCAAAGGCGACATGAGGAAAAACTTTTTTACGCAGCGAGTGGTTAGGATCTGGAATGCACTGCCTGAAAGGGTGGTGGAGGCAGATTCAATCACCGCTTTCAAAAGGGAATTGGGTAAGTGCCTGAAGTAAAGAAATGTGCAGGGTTACGGGGAAAGGGCGGGGAGTGGGACTCCCTGAAGTGGTCTTGCAGAGAGCCGGCACGGGCTCGACGGGCTAAATGGCCTCCTTCTGTGCTGTAACCATTCTATGGTTCTATAAAATATTAGAAAGTTTGATCTACAGAAGCACGAGGTTTATCTGCTTTTATTGATGAATTTAAAAAGTCTCTATTAAAACCTGAGCCAGTGTGTTGTGAGCCAAAGAGCCTTGTGTCCAGTGAGGGGAATAAAGGCCCACAGCCTCCCCTGGCCCCGGGCCCTGAACAAGGGACTGGAGAAACTCGCTGCCCTGCGGATCAGACAATCAGCCGGTGCCAGTCCCGCCCCTCGGGCTCCCCAATTGGTTGGAGGACCTGCCACCGGCTCGCTCCTCCAGCGCCGCACCACTCGCTCCCTATTGGTCGGAAGCTCCCGTCAATCAGGCCCTGAGCTGGGTCACGTGTCCCCGCAGAGATCACGTGCTCCGTCCAACTGACGTCGCTTGGTCCAGGGCCTCGCGGACTCTCAGGTTTTTCTATTTCTCTTTGTTCTCTCCCGATCCACCCCTCCCCCCCCACCCCGCACGAATCTCCACCCAATCGGACCGGAGAAAACTCACTTTGCGTCACCGATCGCGACTCTGGACCCGACACCAAGGACTTTCCCCGGAATGTCCCGCGCCGACTCCGTCCGGCAGGATCCGAGTGCGCAGGCGCAGCTCTGAATGGGGGAGGGGGCTGGTCTCCTCTGGGCATGCGCGGTTGTTGCCCTTGGTGACCGGGAGGGGTCACTGTGCCGGACTCGGCCCAAACCGCCGCTCCGTGTGTGCATGCGCGGACTCTCGGCTGTCAATCAACCATCAGCCAGTAGAGGTCGCTGGTGAGACCAGTGAAAAAAGAAACACTTGCATTTCTATAGCGCCTTTCAACACCACCGGACGTCCCAAAGTGCTTTACAGCCAACGAAGTACTTTTGAAGTGTAGTCACTGTTGTAATGTAAGAAATGCGGCAGTCAAATAGCGCACAGCAAGCTCCCACAAACAGCAATGTGATATTGACCAGATAATCTATCTTTTTGTTAACTCTGTTTCTCTCTCTACGGATGTTGTTTGGCCTGCTGAGTGTTTCCAGCATTTCCTGTTGTTATTTCAGATTTCCAGCATCCGCAGTATTTTGCTATTATCCTTTTGTTACATTGATTGAGGGATAAACATTGGCTCGGACACCGGGGATATTTCCCCTGCTCTTTCCCACATTACAACAGTGACTACACCTCAAAAGTACTTCATTGGCTGTAAAACACTTCAAGACGTCTGCTGGTCATGAAAGCACGATATAAATGCAAGTCTTTCTTTCTCAAAATAGTGCCATGGGATCTTTTACATCCACCTGAGAGAGCAGACAGGGCCTCAGTTTAATGTCTCATCTGAAAGACGCCACCACTGACAGTGCCTCAGTACTGCACTGGAGTGTCAGCCTGGATTTTTGTGCTCTAGTCTCTGGAGTGGGACTTGAACCCACAACCTTATGCCTCAGAGGCAAGAGTGCTACCATAGAGTCATTGATTTATACAGCACAGAAAGGGGCCCTTCGGCCCATCGTGCCCACGCCGGCCATCAAGCCCTGTCTATTCTAATCCCATTTTCCAGCACTTGGTCCGTAGCCTTGCATGCTATGGTGTTTCAAGTGCTCATCTAAATGCTTCTTGAATGTTGTGAGGGTTCCTGCCTCTACCACCCTTTCAGGCAGTGAGTTCCAGATTCCAACCACCCTCTGGGTGAAAAAGTTTTTCCTCAAATCCCCTCTAAACCTCCTGCCCCTTACCTTGAATCTATGCCCCTTGTTATTGACCCCTCTACTAAGGGGAAAAGTTCCTATCTACCCTATCTATGCCCCTCATAATTTTGTACACCTCAATCAGGTCCCCCCTCAGCCTTCCCTGCTCTAAGGAAAACAACCCCAGCCTGTCCAGTCTCTCTTCATAGCTGAAGCGCTCCAGCCCAGGTAACACCCTGGTGAATCTCCTCTGCACCCTCTCCAATGCAATCACATTCTTCCTATAGTGTGGCGACCAGAACTGCAAACAGTATTCCAGCTGTGGCCTAACTAGCGTTTTGTACAGCTCCATCATAACCTCCCTGCTCTTATATTCTATGCCTCGGCTAATGAAGGCAAGTATCCTATATGCCTTCTTAACCACCCTATCTAGCTGTCCTGCTGCTCTCAGGGATCTGTGTACATGCACACCAAGGTCCCGCTGATCCTCTGTCCTTCCTAGGGTCCTACCATTCATTGTGTATTCCCTTGTTAGTCCTCCCAAAATGCATCACCTCACACTTTTCAGGGTTAAATTCCATTTGCCACTGTGCTGCCCATCTAACCAACCCGTCTATATTCTCCTGTAGCCTGAGGCTTCCCTCCTCGCTATTTACCACTCCACCAATTTTCGTGTCATCAGCGAACTTACTGATCATACCTCCTACATTCATATCTAAATCATTAATGTACACTACAAGCAGCAAAGGACCCAGCACCGATCCCTGTGGTACACCACTGGACACAGGCTTCCAGTCACAAAAACAACCTTCGACCATCACCCTCTGCCTCCTGCCACTAAGCCAATTTTGGATCCAATGTGCCAAATTGCCCTGGATCCCATGGGCTCTTACCTTCTTGACCAGTCTCCCATGTGGGACTTTGTCAAAAGCCTTACTGAAGTCCATGTACACTACTTCAACTGCACTACCCTCATCCACACACCTAGTCACCCCCTCTCAAAATTCAATCAAATTGGTTAGACATGATCTCCCCCTGACAAAGCCATGCTGACTATCTTGATTAATCCTTGCCTCTCCAAGTGGAGACTAATTCTGTCCCTCAGAATTTTTTCCAATAATTTCCCTACCACTGATGTTAGGCTCACTGGCCTGTAATGCCGTGGTTTATCCCTACTACTACCCTTCTTGAATAATGGTACTATGTTAGCTGTCCTCGTCCTCTGGCATGTCCCCTGTGGCCAGAGAGGTTCTGAAAATTTGTGTCAGAGCCCCTGCAATCTCCTCCCTTGCCTCTCACAGCAGCCTGGGATACATCTCATCTGGGCCTGGGGGTTTATCCACTTTTAAGCCCGCTAAAACCACGAGTACCTCCTCCCTCTCAATACTAATTTGTTCAAGTATATCACAATCCCCCTGCCTGATTTCTATGCCTGCATCGTCCTTCTCCATAGTGAACACAGATGCAAAATATTAATTTAAAACCTCACCTACATCTTCTGGCTCTACACACAGATTGCCACTTTGGTCCCTAATGGGCTCTACTCTTTCCCTGGTTTTCCTCTTGCCTTTAATATACTAATAAAACACCGTGGGATTTTCCTTTATTTTGCCTGCCAGTGTTTTTTCATGACCCCTCTTCGTTCTCCTAATTTCTTTTTTAAGTACCCCCCTGCACTTTCTATACTCCTCTAGGGCTTCCACTGTTTTTAGTCCTTTGTATCTGCCAAAAGCCTCCCTTTTTTTCCTAAACCATTCTTGTATGTCCCTTGACATCCAGGGTTCCCTGGGCTTGTTGGTCCCACCCTTGACCTTTACAGGAACATGGTGGCATTGTACTCTCTCTATTTCCTTTCTGAAAGACTCCCACTGCTCTGATGTGGATTTTCCTACAAGTAGCTGATCCCAGTCCACTTTGGCCAGATCCTGCCTTATCATATTAAAATCGGCCTTCCCCCAATTTAGAACCTTTATTTCCGGTCCATCTTTGTCCTTTTGCATAACTACTTTAAATCTCACCGAATTATGGTCACTGTCACCGAATTATGGTCACTGTCACCAAAATGCTCTCCTACTAACCTTTCTACCACTTGCCCTGCTATATTCCCTCGAATTAGGTCCAGTACCGCCCCCTCTCTTGTAGGACTTTCTACATGTTGGCTGAAAAAGCTCTCCTGGATGCACTTTAAGAATTCCACACCCTCTAAGCCTTTCACACCCTGACTATCCCAGTTAATATTGGGGAAGTTGAAATCCCCAACAGTTATTACCTTATTATTTCTACACTTCTCTGAGATTAGCCTACATATCTGTTCCTCTATCTCCCCCTTACTGTTTGGGGGCCTATAGTACACTCCCAGCAAAGTGCTTGCCCCCTTTTTGTTTTTAAGTTCTATCCATATGGCCTCATTAGAGGAACCTGCTAAGGTATCATCCCTTCTTACAGCAGAAATTGACTCGATTAATATTACTCACCTGATTTTTGGTCAACTCTTGGAGTATTCACGTTTAATAAATCTCCGGGAGAAGGAGTCGCTTCACTTGTACTGGTTACATAAGAACATAAAAAATAGGAGCAGGAGTAGGCCAATTGGCCCCTCGAGCCTGCTCCGCCATTCAATAAGATCATGGCTGATCTGATCCGAACCTCAAATCTACTTTCACTCTCCGTCCCACCCGAACCCATGTGATCTCCCGGGAGAGGCGAAAAACCAGTTGAAAAACCCAATGACCAATTTGGGAGAAAAAATCTGAGAAATTCCTCTCTGACCCTTCTAGGCGATCGAAACTCGTCCAGGAGATCACTCTGTCCCTGTATTTCCTGCAGTACTTACATTCTGTAAAAGGTGATCTCCACCCCAGCCAGGAACAGGCCCAATTTACTCTTGAAGGACTCCTAGCTGGCAGCCTGTTCCCGAGGTCTCCACTAATCCCTGTGAATAGAACCATCTCCTGAAATCTAACACAGAATTAGAACACAAGAAGTAGGAGCAGGACCAGGCTACACGGCCCCTGGGCCCACTCCGCCACCCAGAGGGCCATGACCGATCCGAACCTAGCCTCATGTCTGATATCCTGCCCGCTCCCCGTAACCCCTAATTCCCTTTACTTCTAGGAAACTGTCGATTTCCGTTTTAAATTTATTTAATGATGTAGCTTCCACAGATTGAAAACTGCTAATGTAACACCCTTATTTAAAAAGGGTAGTAGGCAGAAGGCTGGAAACTAGAGACCTGTTAGCCTAACATCTGTGGTTGGTAAAATGTTAGAGTCCATTATTAAGGAGACAGTAACGGGACATTTGGATAAACATAATTTAATAGGACAAAGTCAGCATGGTTTTATGAAGGGGAAGTCATGTTTGACAAATTTGCTTGAGTTCTTTGAGGAAGTAACATACAGGGTGGATAAAGGAGAACCAGTGGACGTAGTGCATTTAGACTTCCAAAAGGCATTTGACAAGGTGCCACACAAAAGATTATTGCTTAAGATAAAAAATCACGGGATTGGGGGTAATATTCTGGCGTGGGTGGAGAATTGGCTCTCTAACAGAAAGCAGGGAGTTGGGATAAATGGTTCATTCTCAGACTGGCAATCAGTAACTAGTGGTGTTCTGCAGGGGTCAGTGCTGGGTCCCCAACTCTTTTCAATCTATATTAACGATTTGGAGGAGGGGACCGAGTGTAACATATCAAAGTTTGCAGATGATACAAAGATGGGAGGGAAAGTAGTGAGTGAGGAGGACATAAAAAACTTGCAAAGGGACATAGACAGGCTAAGTAAGTGGGCAGAGATTTGGCAGATGGAATACAATACTGGAACGTGTGAGGTTATGCACTTTGGCAGGAAAAATCATAGAGCAAGTTATTATCTTAATGGCAAGAAACTGGAAAGTACTGAAGTACAAAGGGATCTGGGGGTCCTGGTGCACGAAACTCAAAAGGTTAGTATGCAGGTGCAGCAAGTGATCAAGAAGGCCAATGGAATGTTGGCTTTTATTGTTAGGGGGATAGAATATAAAAACAGGGAGGTATTGCTGCAGTTATACAAGGTATTGGTGAGACCGCACCTGGAATACTGCATACAGTTTTGGTGTCCATACTTAAGAAAAGACATACTTGCTCTCGAGTCAGTACAAAGAAGGTTCACTCGGTTAATCCCGGGGATGAGGGGGTGGTCATATGAGGAGAGGTTGAGTCGATTGGGACTCCTCATTGGAGTTCAGAAGAATGAGAGGCGATCTTATTGAAACATATAAGATTGTGAAGGGGCTTGATCGGGTGGATGCGGTGAGGATGTTCCCAATGATGGGTGAAACGACAACTAGGAGGCATAATCTTAAAATAAGGGGCTGCTCTTTCAAAACTGAAATGAGGAGAAACTTCTTCACTCAGAGGGTGGTAGGTTTGTGGAATTTGCTGCCCCAGAAAGCTGTGGAAGCTACATCATTAAATAAATTTTAAAACAGAAATAGATAGTTTCCTAGAAGTAAAGGGAATTAAGGGTTACGGGGAGCGGGCAGGAAATTGGACATGAGTCTAGGTTCGGAATGGTCATGGCCCTGTGGGTAGTGGAGCGGGCCCAAGGGCCGTGTAGCCTGGTTCTGCTCCTACTTCTTGTGTTCTAATTCGGTGTTAGATTTCAGGAGATGGTTTTATTCCTGTTCCTGGCTGGGGTGGAGATCGCCTTTACAGAAGGTAAGTACTGTAGAAAATACAGGGACAGAGTGATCTCCTGGAAGAGTTTCGATCGCCTAGATGGGACAGAGAGGAATTTCCCAGATTTTTTCTCCCAAATTGGCCATTGGGTTTTTTATCTGGTTTTTCGCCTCTCCCGGGAGATCACATGGGTTCGGGTGGGATGGAGAGTGATAGAAGATTTGAGTTTAGGATCAGATCAGCCATGATCTTATTGAATGGTGGAGCAGGCTCGAGGGGCCGATTGGCCTACGCCTGCTCCTATTTCTTATGTTCTTATGTCCCCTTGTCCTCGGCTGCCCCACCGGCGGAAAAAGTTTCTCTCTATCTACTCTACCAATTCCTTTCAAAATCCGAAAATCCTCAATCACTCCTTAACCTTCTAGATTCCAGGGAACACAAGCCTAGTTTATGTAATCTCTCCCTCATAATCTAACCCTTGGAGCCTGGGAAACATTCTGGTCAATCTGTGCTGCACTCCTTCCAAGGCCAATACATCCTTTCTGAGGTGCGGTGCCCAGAACTGTACACAGTGCTCCAGGGAGTTCCTGGGAGTTACTGTGCGTAGGTCCCTGAAGGTGGCGGGACATATTGAGAGAGTGGTTAACAAAGCATATGGGATCTTGGGCTTCATAAATAGAGGTATTGAGTACAAAAGTAGAGAAGTTATGCTGAACCTTTATAAAGTGCTGGTTAGGCCACAACTGGAGTATTGCGTCCAGTTCTGGTCACCACACTTTAGGAAGGATGTGAAGGCCCTTGAGAGGGTGCAGAGGAGATTTACCAGAATGGTTCTGGGGATGGGGGATCTTATCTACAAGGACAGGTTGGAGAAGCTGGATTTGTTTTCATTAGAGCAAAGGAGGTTGAGGGGTGATTTGACAGAGGTGTACAAGATTATGACAGGTTTGGACAGGCTAGACGGGTAAAGGCTGTTCCCACTAGTTGATGGTACAAGGACTAGGGGACACAGATTTAAGGTTTTGGGCAAGAGATACAGGGGGGATGTGAGGAAAAACTTTTTTATGCAGCGAGTGGTGAGGACCTGGAACTCACTGCCGACGGAAGTGGTGGAAGCGGAGACACTCAATGTTTTCAAGGGGAGACTGGATAGGCAGCTGAGGGAAATAAACTTGCAGGGCTACGGGGATAGAGCGGGGGAATGGGACTGACTGGATTGTATACAGAGAGCCGGCACGGACTCGATGGGCCGAATGGCCTCCTGTTGTGCCGTTATGACTCTCTTGGGGTCTAACCAGGGCTTTGTATAGCTGTAGCTTATAAGCAGAAACTGTTTCCAGTGGCAGGAGGGTCGGTAACCAGAGGACACAGATATAAGGTCATTGACAAAAGAACCAGAGGCGAGGTGAGGAGAATTTTATTGACGCAGCGAGTTGTTGTGATCTGGAATGCGCTGCCTGAAAGGGCGGTGGAAGCAGAGTCAATAATAACGTTCACTGGGGAATTGGATAAACACTTGAAGGGGAACAATTTTCAGGGCTATGGGGACAGAGCAGGGGAGTGGGACTAAATGGAGAGCTCTTTCAAAGAGCCGGCACAGGCACAATGGGCTGAATGGCCTCCTTCTGTGCTGTATGATTCTAGGAGCCACTCCTAGAGTGGAGTGGTGCCCACAGGGATCGCTTGGCAGGAAATTGGGAGGAGGTGGTTCACACGCAGACAGCACCTGATTTCGAGACGCTGTCCTTTTAAAATAATCCCTCCACAGGCAAGGAGGGACTCGGACCTTTAATGAAAATCACATTGAAAAGGAGAGTCCCTGTCCCTTTAAGAGCCCTCCGCCCACCACTCCCGCCTTTTTCTTAAAGTCTTTGAAATTAATAATAAAAGTTCATGCAGAAAAAATGAGAGTGTGGGTCTGACTGTATTTTAGTGAGTATCTGTGTCTGTGTGTCTGTCTGACTGTATGTGTGTGTGTGTCTGTGTAGAACAGCATCATAGAATGATACAGCACAGGAGGCCGCCATTCGGCCCATCGTGCCTGTGCCGGCTCTTTGAAAGAGCGATCCAATTAATCCCACTCCCCATGCTCTTTCCCCAAAGCCCTGTAAATGTTTTCCCTTCAAGTATTTATCTCAATCTCTTTTGAATTATAATATCGAATCTGCTTCCACCGCCCTTTCAGGCAGTGCATTCCAGATCACAACAACTTGGTGTAAAAATCTGTTTCCTCATGTCACCTCTGGTTCTTTTGCCAATCGCCTTACATCTGGTTTCTGTCCCTTCAGCCATTGGAAACGGTTTCTCCTTATTTACTCTCTCAAAATCCATCCTGATTTTGAACAACTCTATCAAATCTCCTCTTCATCTTCTTTGCTTAAGGAGAACAACCCCAGCTTCTCCCGTCTCTCCACGTAACTCAAGTCCCTCATCCCTGGTCCCATTCTCGTAAATTTCTTCTGCACCCTCTCTAAGGCCTTGACATCCTTCCTAAAGTGTGGTGCCCAGCGGAAGCCTAGCCAGTGTTTTATAAAGGCTTAGCATAACCTGCTTGCTTTTGTACTCTATTCCTCTATTAATAAAGTCAAGGATCCTGTTTGCTTTATTAACAGCCTTCTCAACTTGTCCTGCCACCTTCTAAGATTTGTGTACATACACCCCGAGGCCTCTCTGTTCCTGCACCCTCTTTAAAACTGGACCATTTAGTTTATATTGCCTCTCCTCATTCTTCCTACCAAAATGAATCACTTCACACTTCTCTACATTAAATTTAATCTGCCACGTTTCTGCCCATTTCACCAGTCTGGCTACATCCTCCTGAAGTCTGTTACTATCCTCATTGTTTGCTACATTTGAGTTTCGTGTCGTCTGTAAATTTTGAAATTTTGCCCTGTATCCCCAAGTCCAGGTCATTGATATATATCAAAAAAAGCAGTGGTCCGAATCAATGTTCACGTTAAGTTGCGCGGCCACGCAGCGGTCTGGAGGTCCCGCGCAGCCGGCTCACCGCCCTATAAATGGAATAAACGCGCATGCGTGGAAATTTGAATGGGCCGTGCAGCCCGTTAAAGGGGCCACGCACCTCAAAGAAAAGAGGGAACATTGATCCTAATACCGACCCCTGGGGAACATCACTGTTTACCTCCCTCCAGTCTGAAAAGCAACCGTTCACCACTACTCTCTGCTTTCTGTCCCTTGGCAGAAAATTGGGAGGGGGCGAGAGCAAACAGCACCTGATTTGTCGCCAAGCACTCAGTGGAGCAGGGGATTAGCCCTACTTTAAATGTCAGTCTCTTACACATACATTAATAAAAAGGGAGACGCTGTCCCTTTAAAATCGGTCATCCACGGGGACGCGGTCCCTTTAATGAAAATCTCATAGAAAAAGAGAGCGCCTGTCCCTTTAAGAGAACCCCCACCACTCCCATATTTCTCTTAAAGTGCTTGAAATTAATAATTAAAAACGCAGAAAATTGGAGAAAAAATATTTTTACTCACATTTGCTCCGCAGGGTTTCTTGTTTCTGTTTCATCAATTTAAAAACAAACTGCTTTTTTTATGATCAGCCATGATCGCATTGAATGGCGGAGCAGGCTCGAGGGGCCGAATGGCCTACTCCTGCTCCTATCTTCAATGTTTCTATGTTTAAAACAAGTACCTTCTGTAAAATAAAATTCGTTTGAGCTGTAAAATGGGAAAGGAACATTAAAAATAAACTTTCCCAGGATCACAGATTCTGACCAGACCGCTTTACAAAATGGCGGCGGGCCGATCCCAGGTCCCGCCTCCTCCTTCGCCGCGATTGGTTGGAGGACCAAAGCCCCTCGGTCAGTCCTCCAGGCTCCGCCTCCCCTCGCTCATTGGTGGAGAGCTCAGTGTCAGTCAGTGCACGCCGGCGACGTCGTGACGTTGCAGGGTGGGCGGTTGGAGCAGGCGGGAAATTAAATTCATTTAAATTAAATCTCCCGTCAGCCTCCTCTGTCCCAATCAGCCGGCGCAAGTCCCGCCCCTCGGGCTCCCCGATTGGTTGGAGGACCCGCCGCCGGCTCGCTCCTCCAGCCCCGCCCTGCTCGCTCCCTATTGGTCGGAAGCTCCTGTCAATCAGGCCCTGGGCCCGGGTCCTATCTTCTATGTACTTTCAGTGATGACTTTTATAAACTGGTTTTACAGGAAATTAGAAGAGGAGGGGAGAGATTTGAAGACACTCGGTCCCTTTGTGACTCGAAAGTTGCAGCTGGCCCCGCGCATGCGCACCATGGCCCCGCCCTCTCCTGCTCCACAGGCGCCCGGCCCGCACCGCGCATGCTCAGCACACCCAGCGCCCCTGTCAATCATCCTCCCCCTCTGAACAAGCCCCGCCCCCTTCCCCTACTCCGCATGCGCCGCCAGGCCCCGCTCCCGAGGATGAGCAGTTACCGCGCCTGCGCAAGACCTCGCATTCTGGGGAAGGCCCGGGCAACCGCGAGAGTCCGGATCACCGGCGGAAAGTGAGCTTTATCAGGGTTTTTTTAATATATAGCGGAGAGAAGCGCGGGCGGGGAGATAAATAAATAGAAAATACAAACCGCACCGTCCCAGCACCCTCCCGGCACCGAGCGGAGCGGATTGAGCGGCCGCAGCCCCTTGTCTTCTGCAGGGAGCCGGACTGGGGCACGTCATCAACTCCAAGGCGGTGACTGACGGGAGCTCGGACCAATAGGGAGAGAGCGGGCGGAGCTTGGAGGACTGAGGTGGCGGCGGGTCCTACAGCCAATCGGGGTGTCCGAGGGGGCGGGACTTCCGCTGCCTGCTTCTCCCGCTGCTGAGACAAGTGAAATGCAGCAGAGGGCGCTCTTCTGAGTTTGGGGCTCAGGCCTGTTCGTGGAGCAGTGCAGAGGGAACTTTACTCTGCACTGGGCTTTACTCCCTCAGCACTGCACTGGAGGGGCAGCACAGAGTTTTAGACTGCAGTCTCTGGAGTGGGACTTCAACCCACAACCTTCTGACTCAGAGGAGAGAGTGCTGCTGCCTGAGCCACGGCTGACACTCTGTATCTAACCCGTGCTGTACCTGCCCTTGGAGTGTTTGATGGGACAGTGTAGAGGGAGCTTTACTCTGTATCTAACCCATGCTGTACCTGTCCTGGGAGTGTTTGATGGGACAGTGTAGAGGGAGCTTTACTCTGTATCTAACCCGTGCTGTACCTGCCCGCACGAGCAAGTTTGGCTAGGGTAAATAAAATCAGAGAGTTAAATGCGTGGCTCAAAGACTGGTGTGGGAGTAATGGGTTTTGCTTCTTGGGACACTGGCACCAGCACTGGGACAGGAGAGAGCTGTTCCGTTGGGACGGACTTCACTTGGCCAGTGCTGGGACTAGAATCCTGGTGAATCGAATAACTAGGGCTGTAGAGAGGGCTTTAAACAAATTAGTGGGGGGGAGGTTTCAAGAGAGCGAAAAATAAAAATGTCAGCGGAGAAGGCAATAGAGCAAGGTAGCAGAGGGGGAATTAAAAACCAGAGCGTGTCAGGAAGGGACAGAATATATAAAGGTAAAGTAGTAAAGGGGGTAAAAGCAGGAATAAATTGTCACAAAACATATTTAAAAGTTCTTTATCTGAATGCACGCAGCATTCGTAACAAAATAGACAAGTTGACGGCACAAATAACTACACATGGGTATGATCTGGTGGCCATTACGGAGACATGGCTGCAGGGTGACCATGACTGGGAACTAAACATCCAGGGGTATTTGACTATTAGGAAGGACAGACAAGAAGGAAAAGGAGGTGGGGTGGCTCTGTTATTAAAGGATGGAATCACTGCAATAGTGAGAAATGATATTGGGTCAAAGGATCAGGATAGTGAAACAGTTTGGGTGGAAATAAGGAATAATAAGGGGGGAAAGTCACTAGTGGGCGTAGTCTATAGGCCTCCTAAAAGTTCCAAATCTATTGGTCGGAGTATAAATCAGCAAATAGTTGGGGCTTGTAATAAGGGAACAGCTATAATCATGGGAGATTATAACTTTCATATTGACTGGACAAATCAAATTGGGCAGGGCAGCCTTGAGGAAGAGTTCATAGAGTGCATTAGGGACGAGTTCCTTGAGCAGTATGTTACTGAACCAACCAGGGGGCAGGCAATCTTAGATCTGGTCCTGTGTAATGAGACAGGATTTATAAAAATGTCCGAGTAAAGGATCCCCTTGGAATGAGTGACCATAACATGGTTGAATTCCAAATTCAGTTGGCGGGTGAGAGAGTTGGATCTCAAACCAGCGTACTAAGCTTAAATAAAGGAGACTATGAAGGTATGAGAGCAGAGTTGACTAAAGTGGACTGGGAAAATAGATTAAGGTGTAAGACGGTACATGAGCAGTGGTGTACATTCAAGGAGATATTTCACAACTTTCAAGAAAAATATATTCCACTGAGGAAAAAGGGGCGTAAAAGAAAAGACAGCCATCCGTGGTTAAGTAATGTAATAAAGGACAGTATCCGACTGAAAACAAGGGCATATAAAGTAGCCAAATCTAGTGGGAGGATAGAAGATTGGGAAGCATTTAAAAGCCAGCAAAGAATAACTAAAAGATTAATTAAGAAAGGGAAGATAGATTATGAAAGTAAACTAGCAAAAAATATAAACATAGAAGATAGGAGCAGGAGTAGGCCATTTGGCCCTTCGAGCCTGCTCCGCCATTCAATGAGATCATGGCTGATCATCCAAATTCAGTACCCTGTCCCTGCCTTCTCCCCATATCCCTTGATCCCTTTAGCCTCAAGAAATATATCCAACTCTTTCTTGAATATATTTAATGAACTGGCCTCCACCGCCCTCTGTGGCAGAGAATTCCACAGGTTCACCACTCTCTGGGTGAAGAAATTCCTCCTCACTTCAGTCCTAAATGGCTTACCCCTTATCCTTAGACTATGAGCCCTGGTTCTGGACTCCACAGCCATCAGAAACATCCTTCCTGCATCTAGTCTGTCCAGACCTGACAGAATTTTATAGGTTTCGATGAGATCCCCTCTCAATCTTCTAAACTCCAGTGAGTATAAGACCAATCGACACAATCTCTCCTCATACGTCATTCCTGCCATCCCAGGTATCAGCCTGGTGAATCTTTGCTGCACTCCCTCCATGGCAAGAACGTCCTTCCTCAGGTAAGGTGACCAAAACTGCACACAATACTCAAGGGTTACGGGGAGAGGGATGGGAAGTGGACGTGAGTCTAGATTCGGATCAGCCATGATCCTATTGAATGGCGGAGCAGGCCCGAGGGGCCGTATGGCCTACTCCTGCTCCTATTTCTTATGTTCTTATGTTCTTAAGGTGCGGTCTCACCAAGGCCCTGTACAACTGTAGCAAGACATCCTTGTTCCTGTACTCGAACCCTCTTGCTACGAAGGCCAACATACCATTTGCCTTCTTAACCGCCTGCTGCACCTGCATGCTTACCTTCAGCGACTGGTGCACAATAACACCCAGGTCTCTTTGCACTTCCCCTTCTCCCAATCTATTGCCATTCAAATAATAATCTGCCTTCCTGTTTTTGCCACCAAAGTGGATAACCTCACATTTATCCACATTATAGTGCATTTGCCATGTTTCTGCCCAATCACCCAACCTGTCCAAATCGTACTGGAGTTTCACGACATCCTCCTCACAGCTTACCCTCCCACCCAGCTTTGTGTCGTCTGCAAATTTGGAGATATTACATCCAATTCCCTCATCCAGATCATTAATATGTATTGTGAACAGCTGGGGTCCTAGGACCGATCCTTGCGGTACCCCACTAGTCACTGCCTGCCACTCGGAAAAAGAGCCGTTTATTCCAACTCTTTGCTTTCTGTCCGCCAACCAGTTCTCTATCCAAGTCAATACCTTGCCCCCAATCCCATGTGCCTTAATTTTGCACGCGAATCTCTTATGTGGGACCTTATCGAAAGCCTTCTGAAAGTCCAAATACACCACATCCACTGGTTCTCCCTTATCTATTTTACCAGTTACATCCTCAAAAAATTCCAGTAGATTAGTCAAGCATGATTTACCTTTTGTAAATCCCGATAATGGGACTTAAGGCGGATAAATCCCCTGGACCTGATGGCTTACATCCTAGGGTCTTGAGAGAGGTAGTGGTGGGGATTGCGGATGCATTGGTGGTAATTTTCCAAAACTCCCTGGATTCAGGAAAGATCCAAGCAGATTGGAAAACTGCTAATGTAACGCCCTTATTTAAAAAGGGAGGTAGACAAAAGGCTGGAAACTATTGACCAGTTAGCCTAACATCTGTGGTTGGTAAAATGTTGGAGTCCATTATTAAGGAAGCAGTAACAGGACATTTGGATAAGCATAATTTAATCGGACAGAGTCAGCATGGTTTTATAAAGGGGAAGTCATGTTTGACAAATTTGCTCGAATTCTTTGAGGATGTAACAAACAGGGTGGATAAAGGGGAACCAGTGGATGTGGTGTATTTGGACTTCCAAAAGGCATTTGACAAGGTGCCACACAAAAGATTACTGCACAAGATAAAAAATCACGGGATTGGGGGCAATATACTGGCATGGGTGGAAGATTGGCTATCTAACAGAAAACAGAGAGTTGGGATAAATGGTTCATTCTCGGGTTGGCAATCAGTAACTAGTGGTGTTCCGCAGCGGTCACTGCTGGGACCACAACTCTTTACAATCTGTATTAACGATTTGGAGGAGGGGACCGAGTGCAACATATCCAAGTTTGCCGACGATACAAAGATGGGAGGGAAAGCAGTGAGTGAGGAGGACATAAAAAACCTGCAAAAGGACATAGACAGGCTAAGTGAGTGGGCAGAAATTTGGCAGATGGAATATAATGTTGGAAAGTGTGAGGTTATGCACTTTGGCAGAAAAAATCAAAGAGCAAGTTATTATCTAAATGGAGAGAAACTGCAAAGTGCTACAGTGCAAAGGGATCTGGGGGTCCTGGTGCATGAAACACAGAAGGTTAGTATGCAGGTACAGCAGGTGATCAGGAAGGCCAATGGAATCTTGGCTTTTATTGCAAGGGGGATGGAGTATGAAAGCAGGGAAGTCTTGCTTCAGTTTCCATATTTAAGAAAATATATACTTGCTCTCAAGGCAGTTCAGAGAAGGTTCACTCGGTTGATTCCGGAGATGAGGGGGTTGACTTATGAGGAAAGGTTGAGTAGGTTGGGCCTCTACTCATTGGAGTTCAGAAGAATGAGAGGCGATCTTATCGAAACATATAAGATTGTGAGGGGGCTTGATCGGGTGGATGCGGTGAGGATGTTTCCACTGATGGGTGAGACTAGAACTAGGGGGCATAATCTTAGAATAAGGGGCTGCCGTTTGAAAACTGAGATGAGGAGAAACTTCTTCACTCAGAGTGTGGTAAATCTATGGAATTTGCTACCTCAGAGAGCTGTGGAAGCTGCGACATTAAATAAATTTAAAACAGAGATAGACAGTTTCCTAACTGATAAGGGAATTAGGGGTTACGGGGAGCGGGCAGGGAAGTAGACGTGAGTCTAGGTTCGGATCAGCCATGATCCTATTGAATGGCGGAGCAGGCCCGAGGGGCCGTATGGCCTACTCCTGCTCCTACTTCTTATGTTCTTTTTCTCTTCACATATCTATAAAAGCTTTTACATTCAGTTTTTATGTTCCCTGCAAGCTTACTCTCATATTCTATTTTCCCCTTCTTAATTAATCCCTTTGTCCTCCTTTGTTGAATCCTAAACTGCTCCCAATCCTCAGGTTTACTGCTTTTTCTGGCCAATTTATATGTCCTCTCCTTGGATCTTATGCTATCCCTAATTTCCCTTGTTAGCCATGGTTGAGTCACTTTTTTGTTTTATTTTTATGCCAAACTGGGATGAACAAATTCTGTAGTTCATCCATGCGGTCTTTGAATGTTTGCCATTGCCTATCCACCGTCAACCCTTTGAGTGACATTCCCCAATCAATCCTACCCAACTCGCTCCTCAGACCATCGTAGTTTCCTTTATTTAAATTTAGGACCCTAGTCTCTGAGTCAACAACTTCATTCTCCATCTTAATGAAGAATTCGATCATATTATGATCACTCCGACCCAAGGGGCCTCATAGAACAAGATTGCTAATTTATCCTTTCTCGTTACATAATACCCAGTCTAAGATGGCCTGACCTCTGGTTGGTTCCTCGACATATTGGTCAAGGAATCCATCCCGTAAACACTCCAGGAATTCCTCCGCCACAGTAGAGGACATGAGAGGGGGGGAGGGAGTCCCTTTAAATGTGGAGGAGTTGGGTGTCCCTTTAAATGTGCAGGGGGTGGGTGTGCCTTTAAATGTGCAGGGGGTGGTTGTCCCTTTAAATATGCAGGGGTTGGGTGTCCCTTTAAATGTGCAGGGGGTGGGTGTCCCTTTAAATGTGGAGGGAGTGGGTGTCCCTTTAATTGTGGAGGGGGCGGGTGTCCCTTTAACTGTGGAGGGGGTGGGTGTCCCTTTAAATGTGGAGAGGCAGGGCCGCGCATGCTCATTCGGTCCACCACAAAAGGAGGCTGCCAGTGCGCCTGTGCGGGGCCTCCGGGGAGAAGACGGAAGGCCGGGCCCGGGGAAGAGGCAGATTCAGCGGCCGGGGTAAAGTGTTGGGGAATCGATTTAAATTGAGGTGAGGGGGGAGCGGAGCGAGATTATAAAGTAAAATACGAGAAAAACCAAACCTGAGAGTCGGGCGGGCGGGACCTCCGCGGACGCCGAATGGAGCGGATTGAGCTGCGTGAGATGGTGGAGTGAGACGGAGGAATGTGATTCTGACTGACGGGAGCGCTGACCAATAGGAAGAGGGTTCAGCTGGGAGGACTGAACTGGGCAGCCTGGTCCTCCAAGCAATGGCGGCGTGGCTAGTGGGCGGGACCTTCCCCGGGCGTTGGTGGGCTGGGACCCGTTTGTGACGCCATCAGAGGAAGAGGCCATTCAGGTGGATGGAGGTCGGCCCGGCCTGTGATTGGCGGGTGCTCTGACCAATAGGGCGAGGGCTGAGGTGGGAGGGCTGAACTGGGCGGCCTGGTCCTCCAACCAATGGCGACGCGGCAAGGGGGCGGGGCCTCCTCTCCAGTTCAGGTGCGCTGGGGCCGATTGTGACGCACTGTCCCCAGGTGAGAGCAGCTCAGTCAGCACAGAGCTGGGGCTGGAATCTGGGAGAGGGGCCGCAGGCAGCGGGCCTGGCAAAGGGGCACAAGCTTCACAATACAAGCTGCTTTCAAATGCACAATTGTTTCCTCCAGACAGTCTTGGTCACTCTGCAAAAAAAACTGTTTAACAATTCATCATAACTCCCCTGCTTTAGGAGAGGCGCAGAGTGCAAAAAGCAAGGAAGTTATGATGAAACTGTGTAAAAGACTGGAGTCAGCTGTGGCTCAGTGGATAGCAGAGCCAGAAGGTTGTGGGTTCAAATCCCGCTCCAGGGACTTGAGCATATAAAGCGAGGCTGACACTCCAGTGTGGTGCTGAGGGAGTGCCGCACTGTCGGAGGAGCAGTACTGAGGGAGCGCCGCACTGTCGGGGGAAGCAATGCTGTGGGAGTGCCGCACTGTTGGGGGGGTAGTGCTGAGGGAGCGCCGCACTGTCGGAGGGGCAGTACTGAGGGAGCACTGCACTGCAGGCGGGGCAGTACTGAGGGAACGCCGCACTGTTGGAGAGACAGTACTGAGGGAGCGCCGCCCTGTCAGAGGGTCAGTACTGAGGGAACGCCGCAGTGTCGCAGGGGCAGTACTGAGGGAGCACTGCACTGTCGGATTGTCAGTACTACATAGAAACATAGAAGATAGGAGCAGGATTAGGCCATTCGGCCCTTCGAGCCTGCTCTGCCATTCAATGAAATCATGGCTGATCATCCAAATTCAGTACCCTGTCCCTGCCTTCTCCCCATATCCCTTGATCCCTTTAGCCTTAAGAAATATATCCAACTCTTTTTTGAATATATTTAATGAACTGGCCTCCATCGCCCTCTGTGGCAGAGAATTCCACAGGTTCACCACTCTCTGGGTGAAGAAATTCCTCCTCATTTCAGTCCTAAATGGCTTACCCCTTATCCTTAGACTATGACCCCTGGTCCTGGACTCCCCGGCCATCATAAACATCCTTCCTGCATCTAGTCTGTCCAAGCCTGACAGAATTTTATTGACAAGGTATTGACTTGGATAGAGAACTGGTTGGCAGACAGAATGCAAAGAGTTGGAATAAATGGGTTGTTTTCCGAGTGGCAGGCAGTGACTAGTGGGGTACCACAAAGATCGGTCCTAGGACCCCAGCTGTTCACTATATATATCAATGATCTGGACGAGGAAATTGGATGTAGTATCTCCAAATTTGCAGATGACACAAAGCTGGGTGGGAGGGTATGCTGTGAGGAGGATGTCGTGAAACTCCAGTACGATTTGGACAGGTTGGGTGATTGGGCAGAAACATGGCAAATGCTCTATAATGTGGATAAATGTGAGGTTATCGACTTTGGTGGCAAAAACAGGAAGGCAGATTATTATTTGAATGGCAATAGATTGGGAGAAAGGGAGGTGCAAAGAGACCTGGGTGTTCTTGTGCACCAGTTGCTGAAGGTAAGCATGCAGGTGCAGCAGGCGGTTAAGAAGGCAAATGGTATGTTGGCCTTCGTAGCAAGAGGGTTCGAGTACAGGAACAAGGATGTCTTGCTGCAGTTGTACAGGGCCTTGGTGAGACCGCACCTTGAGTATTGTGTGCAGTTTTGTTCGCCTTATCTGAGGAAGGATGTTCTTGCCATGGAGGGAGTGCAGCGAAGATTCACCAGGCTGATACCTGAGATGGCAGGAATGACGTATGAGGAGAGATTGGGTCGATTGGGCTTGTACTCGCTGGAGTTTAGAAGATTGAGAGGGGGTCTCATCAAAACCTATAAAATTCTGTCAGGCCTGGACAGACTAGATGCAGGAAGGATGTTCCCGATGGCCGGGGAGTCCAGAATTAGGGGTCATAATCTAAGGATAAAGGGTAAGCCATTTAGGACTGAGATGAGGAGGAATTTCTTCACCCAGAGAGTGGTGAACCTGTGGAATTCTCTACCACAGAGGGCAGTGGAGGCCAGTTCATTAAATATATTCAAGAAGGAGTTGGATATATTTCTTAAGGCTAAAGGATCAAGGGATATAGGGAGAAGGCAGGGACAGAGTACTGAATTTGGATGATCAGCCATGATCTCATTGAATTGCGGAGCAGGCTTGAGGGGCCGAATGGCCTACTCCTGCTCCTATCTTCTATGTTTGCTCCTCCAACGTGCGCGCTCCACCAATGAGCGAGGGGAGGCGGAGCCTGAAGGACCGACCGAGGGGCTTTGGTCCTGCAACCAATCGCGGCGAAGGAGGAGGCGGGACCTGGAACCGGCTCATTGGACGGATCGGCCCGCCGCCTTTTCGTAAATGGGCCTGCTCAGGATCTGTGAGCCTGGGAAAGTTTATTTTTAATGTTCCTTTCACATTTTACAGTTCAAACTAATCTTGTGTTGCAGAAGATACATTTAAAAAACAGTGTGTTTTCAAATTGATATAGCAGAAACAAAAATCCTCTGGAGCAAATACTTGTGAGTAAAAATACTTTTTCTCCCTGAATTAATTTTTAAAATATAAATTTCCAGCATTTTTAATTATTAATTTTAAGCACTTTGAGAAATATGGGAGTGGTGGGGGTTCTCTTAAAGGGACAGGCACACTGTGATTTTCATTAAAGGGACTGAGTCTCCCTTTTTATAATATACATGTAAGAGACTGACATTTAAAGTAGGGCTAATCCCCTGCTCCCGTGAGTGCTTGGCGAGAAATCAGGTGCTGTTTGCACTCGCCCCCTCCCAATTTTCTGCCAAGGGACAGAAAGCAGAGAATAGTGGTGAACGGTTTCTTTTCAGACTGGAGGGAGGTAAACAGTGATGTTCCCCAGGGGTCGGTATTAGGACCAATGTTCCCTCTTTTTTTTTTGAGGTGCGTGGCCCCTTTAACGGGCTGCACGGCCCATTCAAATTTCCGTGCATGCGCGTTTATTCCATTTATACGGCGGTGAGCCGGCTGCGCGGGACCTCCAGACTGCTGCGTGGCCGCGCAACTTAACGTGAACATTGATTCGGACCACTGCTTTTTTTGATATATATCAATGACCTGGACTTGGGGATCCAGGGTAAAATTTCAAAATTTACAGATGACACGAAACTCGGAAATGTAGCAAATAATGAGGATAGTAACAGAATTCAGGAGGATGTAGCCAGACTGGTGAAATGGGCAGAAACGTGGCAGATTAAATTTAATGTAGAGAAGTGTGAAGTGATTCATTTTGGTAGGAAGAATGAGGAGAGGCAATATAAACTAAATGGTCCAGTTTTAAAGAGGGTGCAGGAACAGAGAGGCCTCGGGGTGTATGTACACAAATCTTAGAAGGTGGCAGGACAAGTTGAGAAGGCTGTTAATAAAGCATACAGGATCCTTGGCTTTATTAATAGAGGAATAGAGTACAAAAGCAAGCAGGTTATGCTAAGCCTTTATAAAACACTGGCTAGGCTTCCGCTGGGCACCACACTTTAGGAAGGATGTCAAGGCCTAAGAGAGGGTGCAGAAGAAATTTACGAGAATGGGACCAGGGATGAGGGACTTGAGTTACGTGGAGAGATGGGAGAAGCTGGGGTTGTTCTCCTTAAGCAAAGAAGATTAAGAGGAGATTTGATAGAGTTGTTCAAAATCAGGATGGATTTTGAGAGAGTAAATAAGGAGAAACCGTTTCCAATGGCTGAAGGGACAGAAACCAGATTTAAGGCGATTGGCAAAAGAACCAGAGGTGACATGAGGAAACAGATTTTTACACCAAGTTGTTGTGATCTGGAATGCGCTGCCTGAAAGGGCGGTGGAAGCAGATTCAATATTATAATTCAAAAGAGATTGAGGTAAATACTTGAAGGGAAAACATTTACAAGGCTTTGGGGAAAGAGCAGGGGGAGTGGGATTAATTGGATCGCTCTATCAAAGAGCCGGCACAGGCACGATGGGCCGAATGGCCTCCTTCTGTGCTGTATCATTCTATGATGCTATTCTACACAGACACACACACATACAGTCAGTCAGACACAGATACTCACAAAAATACAGTCAGACACACTCACATTTTTTCTGCATCAACATTTATTATTAATTTCAAAGACTTTACGAAAAAGGTGGGAATGGAAGGCGGAGGGCTCTTAAAGGGACAGGAACTCTCCTTTTCAATGTGATTTTCATTAAAGGGACCGAGTCACTCCTTGCCTGTGGAGGACCAATTTTAAAAGGACAGCGTCTCGAAATCAGGTGCTGTCTGCGTGTGAACCACCTCCTCCCAATTTCCTGCCAAGCGATCCCTGCGGGCACCACTCCACTCTAGGAGTGGCTCCTAGAATCAGACAGCCCAGAAGGAGGCCATTCAGCCCATCGTGCCTGTGCCGGCCCTTTGAAAGAGCTCTCCATTTAGTCCCACTCCCCTGCTCTTTCCCCATAGCCCTGCAATTTTTCCCCTTCAAGTATTTATCCAATTCCCCAGTGAACGTTATTATTGACTCTGCTTCCACCACCCTTTCAGGCAGCGCATTCCAGATCACAACAACTCGCCGCGTCAATAAAATTCTCCTCACCTCGCCTCTGGTTCTTTTGTCAATGACCTTATATCTGTGTCCTCTGGTTACCGACCCTCCTGCCACTGGAAACAGTTTCTCCTCATAAGCTACAGCTATACAAAGCCCTGGTTAGACCCCAGAGAGTCATAACGGCACAGAAGGAGGCCATTCGGCCCATCGAGTCCGAGCCGGCTCTCTGTATACAATCCAGTCAGTCCCATTCCCCCGCTCTATCCCCGTAGCCCTGCAAGTTTATTTCCCTCAAGTGCCGATCCAGTCTCCCCTTGAAAACATTGAGTGTTTCCACTTCCACCGCTTCCGTCGGCAGCGAGTTCCAGGTCCTCACCACTCGCTGCGTAAAAAATGTTTTTCCTCACACCCCCCCTGTACCTCTTGCCCAAAACATTAATTCTGTGTCCCCTAGTCCTTGTACCATCAACTAGTGGGAACAGCCTTTCCCCGTCTAGCCTATCCACACCCGTCATAATCTTGTACACCTCTGTCAAATCACCCCTCAACCTCCTTTGCTCTAATGAAAACAAATCCAGCTTCTCCAACCTGTCCTTGTAGCTAAGATCCCCCATCCCCAGAACCATTCTGGTAAATCTCCTCTGCACCCTCTCAAGGGCCTTCACATCCTTCCTAAAGTGTGGTGACCAGAACTGGACGCAAGGCTCCAGTTGTGGCCTAACCAGCGCTTTATAAAGGTTCAGCATAACTTCTCTACTTTTGTACTCAATACCTCTATTTATGAAGCCCAAGATCCCATATGCTTTGTTAACCACTCTCTCAATATGTCCCGCCACCTTCAGGGACCTACGCACATTAACTCCCAGGAACTCCCTGGAGCACTGTGTACAGTTCTGGGCACCGCACCTCAGAAAGGATATACTGGCCTTGGAAGGAGTGCAGCGCAGATTGACCAGAATGTTACCCGGGCTCCAAGGGTTAGATTATGAGGGAGAGATTACATAAACTAGGCTTGTGTTCCCTGGACTCTAGAAGGTTAAGGAGTGATTGAGGATTTTCGGATTTTGAAAGGAATTGGTAGAGTAGATATGGAGAAACTTTTTCCGCCGGTGGGGCAGTCGACGACAAGGGGACATCACCTTAAAATCAGAGCCAGGCCATTCAGGAGAGAAGTTGGGAAACACTTCTTCACACATAGGGTGGTAGAAGTGTGGAACCCTCTCCCACAGAAAGCAGTCGATGCCAGCTCAATTAATCATTTTAAATCCCAGAGTGATAGATTTTTGCTAGACGAGGGAGCAAAGGGATATGGAGCCAAGGCAGGTGGGTGGAGTTAAGACACAGATCGGCCATGATCTCATTGAATGGCGGAACAGGCTGGAGGGGCTGAATGGCCTCCTCCTGTTCCCATGCTCCTATTTACTCTATCAAAACCCTTCATGTTTTGAACACCTCCATTAAATCTCCGCTGCACCTTCTCTGCTCCAAGGAGAACAATCCCAGCTTCTCCAGTCTCTCCACATAACTGAAATCCTCTGTGTATTTGTCGTGGGGCAGCAGGCTATAGCAAACAGCTTTCTTAAGAACATAAGGAATAGGAGCAGGGCATTCGGCCCTTCGAGCCTGCTCCGCCATTCAATAAGATCATGGCTGATCTTCTACCTCATCCCCGCCTTCCCGCCCGATCCCCATATCCCTTGATTCCCCATGAGTCCAAAAATCTATCGATCTCAGCCTTGATTATACTCAATGACTGAGCCTCCACGGCCCTCTGGGGCAGAGAATTCCAAAGATTCACCACCCTCTGAGTGAAGAAACTTCTCATCTCAGTCCTAAATGGCCGACCCCTTATTCTGAGACTGTGACCCCTGGTTCTAGACTCCCCAGCCAGGGGAAACAGTCTCCCAGCATCTACCCTGTCAAGCCCTGTAAGAATTGTAGATGTTTCAATGAGATCACCTCTCATTCTTCAAAATTCATGGGAATATAGGCCCAGTCTACTCAATCTCGCCTCATGGGACAATCCCCCCATCCTAGGAATCAGTCTGGTGAACCTTCGTTGCACTCCCTCTAAGGCAAGTATATCCTTCCTTAGGTAAGGAGACCAAAACTGTACACAATACTCCAGGTGTGGTCTCACCAAGGCCCTGTATAATTGCGGTAAGACTTTACTCTTGTACTCCAATTCATTTGTAATAAAGACTAACGTACCATTTGCTTTCCTAATTGCTTGCTGCACCTGCGTGTTAAGATGAGAAATGATAAAGGCAAGAAGTCACTTGTGGGAGTGGTGTACAGGCCCCCTGACAGTAACCACACGGTAGGATGGAGTATAAAGGAAGAAATAACGAGAGCTTGTCAGAAAGGTATGGCTATAATCATGGGGGATTTTAATCTATATATAGACTGGAAAAATCAGATGGGCAAAGGTAACCTAGTTGAGGAGTTCATAGAATGTTTTCGGGATAGTTTCTTAGAACAGCACGTTCTGGAACCAACCAGAGAGCAGGCTATGCTAGACCTGGTATTGTGCAGTGAGATAGGATTAATGAATGACCTCATAGTGAAGGTGCCCCTAGGTAGCAGCGATCGTAATATGATTGAATTTTACATTCAGTTTGAGGGAGAGAAGAGTGGGTCCAAGACTAGTATTTTAAACTTAAATAAGGGCAATTATGAGGGCATGAAAGCAGAGCTAGCTAAAGTGAACAGGCAAATTAGGTTAAGGGATAGGTCAATAGAGTTGCAGTGGCAGACATTTAAGGGGATATTTCAGAATACACAGAATAGATACATTCCAACGAGAAAGAAAAATTCCAAGGGGAGGAGCCACCATCTGTGGTTAACTAAAAAAGTTAAAGATAGTATCAAACTTAAAGAAAAAGCATATGATTGTGCAAAGATGGCTGGCAGGTCAGAAGATTGGACAGAATATAAAAAACAGCAAAGAATGACTAAAAGATTAATAATGAGAGAAAAATGAGAGTACCAGAGAAAGCTAGCTAGAAATATAAACACAGATAGTAAGAGTTTCTATAGATATTTAAAAAAGAAAAGAGTTAACAAAGTGAGCATTGGTCCTATAGAAAGTGAGTCTGGGGAATTAATAATGGAAAATAAGGAGATGGCAGTTGAATTGAACAGGTATTTTGCATCGGTCTTCACTATAGCGGATTCAAGTAACATCCCAGAAATAGCTGTAAATCAGGAAATGGAAGGGAGGGAGGAACGCAAGAAAATTACAATCACCAGGGAAGTGGTACTGAACAAATTGTTGGAGCTGTGGGCTGACAAGTCCCCGGGTCCTGATGGACTTCATCCTAGGGTCTTAAAAGAAGTGGCTAGTGAGATAGTTGATGCATTGGTTTTAATTTTCCAAAATTCCCCAGATTCGGGGAAGGTTCCATTAGATTGGAAAATAGCGAATGTAACTCCTTTATTCAAAAAGGGAGGGAGACAGAAAGCAGGAAACTACAGGCCAGTTAGCTTAACATCTGTCATCGGGAAGATGTTAGAAGCTATTATTAAAAACGTTATAGCAGGGCACTTGGAAAAGTTCAAGGTAATCAGGCAGAGTCAACATGGTTTTGTGAAAGGGAAATCATGTTTAACCAATTTATTGGAGTTCTTTGAGGAAGTAACATGTGCTGTGGATAAAGGGGAACTGGTGGATGTACTGTACTTAGATTTCCAGAAGGCATTTGATAAGGTGCCACATCAAAGGTTATTGTGGAAAATAAAAGCTCATGGTGTAGGGAGTAACATGTTGGCATAGCTAGAAGATTGGCTAGCTAATAGGAAACAGAGAGTAGGCATAAATGGGTCATTTTCTGGTTGGCAAGATGTAACGAGTGGTGTGCCACAGGGATCAGTGCTGGGACCTCAACTTTTTACAATTTATATAAATGACTTGGATGAAGGGTCCGAAGGCATGGTTGCTAAATTTGCTGATGACACAAAGATAGGTAGGAAAGTAAATTGTGAAGAGGACATAAGGAGGCTACAAAGGGATATAGATCAGTTAAGTGAGTGGGCAAAGATCTGGCAAATGGAGCATAATGTGGGAAAATGTGAAGTTGTCCATTTTGGCAGGAAGAATAAAAAAGAAGCATATTATCTAAATGGTGAGAGATTGCAGAGCTCTGAGATGCAGAGGGATCTGGGTGTCCTAATGCGTGAATCGCAAAAGGTTAGTATTCAGGTACAAGAAGTAATCAGGAAAGCTAATAGAATGTTATTGTTTATTGCGAGGGAAACTGAATATAAAAGTAGGGAGGTTATGCTTCAGTTATACAGGGCATTGGCGAGACCACATCTGGAGCACTGTGTACAGTATTGGTCTCCTTATTTAAGGAAGGATGTAAATGCGTTGGAAGCAGTTCAGAGAAGGTTTACTAGACTAATACCTGGAATGGGTGGGTTGTCTTATGAGGAAAGGTTGGACAGGCTAGGCTTGTATCCGCTGGAGTTTAGAAGAGTAAGAGGTGACTTGATTGAAACATATAAGATCCTGCGGGGTCTGGACAGGGTGGATGTGGAGAGGATGTTTCCTCTTGTGGGAGAATCTAGAACTAGGGGTCACAGTTTAAAAATAAGGGGTCACCCATTTAAGACCGAGATGAGGAGAAATTTTTTCTCACACAGTGTCGTGAGACTTTGGAACTCTCTTCCACAGAGGGCGGTGGAAGCAGAGTCTTTGAATATTTTTAAGGCAGAGGTAGATAGATTCTTGATAAGCAAGGAGGTGAAACGTTATCGGGGGTAGGTGGGAATGTGGAGTAATCAGATCAGCCATGATCTTATTGAATGGTGGAGCAGGCTCGAGGGGCCGAGTGGCCTGCTCCTGCTCCTAATTCGTATGTTCGTATGTAACCTGTGCAGCAGCTGGGGCCTGAAAATCAGCTTCACTGCCTCTGGGCTCGGAAAGGGGGACATGAGGCAACATTCTCCCTCTTACCCCTTTCTGCACTCCTTTTACAGGGTTTTAGAAGTGGAGCATTTACAGACAGGAAGCTCAGACCGAACATCACGTCAAGAACAGACAGAGTCGCTCAATTCATCAGGACCTGATTCAGTCGGTCCTCCAATCTGCTGGCACACCAGCGAGTTCACACTGATGAGAGACCTTTTAAATGTTCTGAGTGTGGGAAGAGCTTCAAAATATACAAGTACCTGAAGCAACAGCAGTGGCTACACACTGGGGAGAGCCCGTTCACCGGCCCCGTGTTCCAGAAGTGATTAACTCAGTTATCCACTCCAATGATACACCAGCAAGATCACACTAGGGAGAGACCTTTAACCCGCTCCGTGTGTGGGACGGGATTAATTGCACCCTCCGTGCTGCTGAGACACCAGCTTGTCCACACCAAAGAGAGACCGTTGACCTGCTCTGTGTTTTTGAAGCGATTCTCTCATTCTGCCACCCTCCTGAGACACCAGCTTGTTCACATTAAATGTTCTGACTGTGGGAAGAGATTTAAAAGGTCCCAGGATCTGAAGAGACACCAGCTGGAGAGAGCAGGAGAGATTCTGTTCACCTGCTCCGTGTGTGGGAAGAGATTCACTCGGTCCTCAAATCTGCTGGCACACCAGCGAGTTCACACTGGGGAGAGGCTGTTCATCTGCTCTGTGTGTGGGAAGGGATTCACTCAGTCATCCCACCTGTTGCGACACCAGCAATATCACACTGATGAGAGACCATTTAAATGTTCTGACTGTGGGAAGAGCTTTAAAACCTCTGGGGATCTGAAGAAACACCAGTTGGTTCACACCGATGAGAGACCATTTAAATGCTCTGACTGTGGGATGAGCTTTAAAAGCTCCAGGAGTCTGAATAGACACCAGCGTGCTCACACTGATGAGAGACCATTTAAATGCCCTGACTGTGGTAAGAGCTTTAAAAGCTCCGGGCATCTGAATGGACACCAGCGTGTTCACACAGGGGAGAGGCCATTCACCTGCTCCGTGTGTGGGAAAAGATTCACTCGGTCCTCAAATCTGCTGGCACACCAGCGAGTTCACACTGGGGAGAGGCCGTTCATCTGCTCTGTGTGTGGGAAGGGATTCACTCAGTCAACCCACCTGTTGAGACACCAGCAATATCACACTGATGAGAGACCATTTAAATGTTCTGACTGTGGGAAGAGCTTTAAAACCTCTGGGGATCTGAATAAACACCAGTTGGTTCACACCGATGAGAGACCATTTAAATGCTCTGACTGTGGGATGAGCTTTAAATGTTCCAGGAATCTGAATGGACACCAGCGTGTTCACACTGGGAAGAGGCCATTCACCTGCTCCGTGTGTGGGAAGGGATTCACTCAGTCATCCCCCCTGCTGGCACACCAGCGCGTTCACACTGATGAGAGACCGTTTAAATGTTCTGACTGTGGGAAAAGGTTTAAAAGGCCCGGAGATCTGAAGGAACACCAACGTACTCACACTGGGGAGAGGCCATTCACCTGCTCCGTGTGCGGGAAGGGATTCACTCAGTCATCCAACATGCTGACACACCAGCGTGTTCACACTGATGAGAGACCGTTTAAATGTTCTGACTGTGGGAAAAGGTTTAAAAGGTCCGGAGATCTGAAGGAACACCAGCGTACTCACACTGGGGAGAAGCTGTTCACCTCCGTGTGCGGGAAGGGATTCACTCAGTCATCCAACATGCTGACACACCAGCGAGTTCACACTGATGAGAGACCATTTAAATGCTCTGACTGTGCTAAGAGCTTTAAAAGCTCCGGGGAGCTGAAGAGACACCAGCGAGTTCACACTGATCAGTAGCACAGGGCCCTGGAGACAGCTAGGGTGACATGAACATGGAATGGATGAATGTTTTATAAATTTTTGTACTGCTGTTTAATCTTTCAATCTGTTGTGCTGATGATTCCCTTCGATTGACTGTTCATGGTGTTACATCGAATGTACAGCACAGAAACAGGCCATTCGGCCCAACTGGTCCATGCCGGTGTTTATGCCCCACACCCACCCTACTTCAATTAATCCAATCAACATCTCCTCCCATTCCTTTCTCCCTTGTGTGGCTTCCCCATAAATCCATCTGTGCTGTTCACCTCAACTACTCCCTGTGGTAGCGAGTTCCCCATTCTCACCATTCTCTGGGTAAAGACATTTCTCCTGAATTCATTACTGGATTTATTAGTGACTATTTTAAGTTTGTGGCCTCATATATATGATGAGATTCTGTTAAGCTGACCAGTATGTTGTTGTACTTTGTCTTTTTCTGATGTATTAAACATTACTGAGCCCTTGTACGCATGTTATGGGATGAAGTTTTTTTTAATTCGTTCATGGGATGTGGGCGTAGCCTTGTATGCTATGGCGTTTCAAGTGCTCATCTAAATGCTTCTTGAATGTTGTGAGGGTTCCTGCCTCTCCCACCCTTTCAGGCAGTGAGTTCCAGATTCCAACCACCCTCTGGGTGAAAAAGTTTTTCCTCAAATCCCCTCTAAACCTCCTGCCCCTACCTTGGAACTATGCCCCCTGGTTATTGACCCCTCTACTAAGGGGAAAAGTTACTTTCTACCTCCCCTATCTCTGCCCCTCATAATTTTGTACACCTCAATCAGGTCCCCCTTCAGCCTTCTCTGCTCTAAGGAAAACAACCCCAGCCTGTCCAATCTCTCTTCATAGCTGAAGCGCTCCAGCCCAGGTAACCTCCTGGTGAATCTCCTCTGCACCTTCTCCAATGCAATCACATCCCTCCTATAGTGTGGCGACCAGAACTGCACACTGTATTCCAGCTGTGGCCTAACTAGCATTTTGTACAGCTCCATCATAACCTCCCTGCTCTTATATTCTATGCCTCAGCTAATGAAGGCAAGTATCCCATATGCCTTTTTAACCACCTTATCTACCTGTCCTGCTGCCTTCAGGGATCTATGTATTCTATCAGGTGTTCCCATGTGCCTGCTGTCCTTGTCCTTCTAGGTGGAAGAGGTCGCGGGAAGGGAGGTGCTGCCGAAGAAGCCTTGCGAGTTGCTGCAGTGCATCTTGTGGATGGTACACACTGCAGCACGGTGTGCCGGTGCTGGAGGGAGTGAATGTTTAAGGTGGCGGATGGGGTGCCAATCAAGCGGGCTGCTTTGTCCTGGATGGTGTCGAGCTTCTTGAGTGTTGTTGGAGCTGCACTCATCCAGGCAAGTGGAGAGTATTCCATCACACTCCTGACTTGTGCCTTGTAGATGGTGGAAAGTCTTTGGGGAGTCAGGAGGTGAGACACTCGCCACAGAATTCCCAGCCTCTGACCTGCTCTTGTTGCCACAGTATTTATGTGTCTGATCCAGTTAAGTTTCTGGTCAATGGTGACCCCCCAGGATGTTGACGGTGGGGGATTCAGTAAAGGTGATGCTGTTGAATGTCAAGCGGCGGTGGTTAGACGCTTGCTTGCCGAAGATAGTCATTGCCTGGCACTTGTGTGGTTTGAATGTTACCTGCCACTTATCAGCCCAAGCCTGAATGTTGTCCAGGTCTTGTTGCATGCGGGCATGGACTGCTTCATTATCTGAGGAGTTGCAAATGGAACTGAATACTGTGCAGTCATCAACAAACATCCCTACTTCTGACCTTATGATGGAGGGAAGGTCATTGATGAAGCAGTTGAAGATGGTTGGGCCGAGGACACTGCCCTGAGGAACACCTGCAGCGATATCCTGGGGCTGTGATGATTGACCTCCAACCACCATAACCATCTTCCTTTACATAGATACATAGAAGATAGGAGCAGGAGTAGGCCATTCGGCCCTTCGTGCCTGCTCCGCCATTCGATGAGATCATGGCTGATCCTTTAATTCAGTATCCCGTCCCCGCCTTCTCTCCGTAACCCTTAACCCCTTTTGCCCGTAGAAATATATCTAATTCCCTCTTAAATATATTTAATGAGCTGGCGTACACTGCCCTCTGTGGCAATGAGTTCCACAGGTTCACCACTCTCTGAGTGAAGAAATTCCCCCTCATCTCTGTCCTAAATGGTTTAGCCCTTATCCTTAAATTATGTCCTCTAGTTCTGTTCTCACCCGCCAAGGGAAACATTCCTTCTGCATCCAGTCTGTCTAGACCTGTCAGAATTTTATACACTTCTATGAGGTCCCCTCTCAATCTTCTAAACTCCAGTGTGTACATCCCTAAACTACATAGTCTCTCCTCATAGGTCATTCCCGCCATTCCTGGTATCAGCCTGGTGAATCGCCGCTGCACCCCCTCCATGGCAAGAACATCCTTCCTCAGATGAGGCGACCAAAACTGTACACAGTACTCGAGGTGTGGTCTCACCAGTGCCCTGTACAGCTGCAGCAAGGTATCCCTGTTCCTGTATTCTAACCCTTTTGCTATGAAGGCCAGCATACCGTTTGCCTTCTTGACCGCCTGTTGCACCTGCATGCTCGCCTTCAGTGACTGGTGTACAAGAACACCCAGGTCTCTCTGTACTTCCCCCTCTCCCAATCTATTGCCATTTAAATAATAATTTGCCCTCCCGTTCCTGCACCCAAGGTGGATAACTTCGCACTTGTCCACATTATAGTGCATCTGCCATTTATCCGCCCAATCGCCCAGTCTGTCCAAATCGCTCTGGAGCTTCCTGGTCTCTTCCTCTGAGCCCACCCCCCCTCCTAGTTTAGTGTCGTCTGCAAATTTGGAAATGCTGCATCCGACTCCCTGATCCAGGTCATTAATGTAAATTGTGAACAGCTGGGGGCCCAGGACAGATCCCTGTGGTACCCCACTTGTTACTGCCTGCCATTCAGAAAATGAGCCGTTTATTCCAACTCTCTGTTTTCTATCTGACAGCCAGTTCCCTATCCACGCCAAAACTTTCCCCTTTATCCCATGAGCCTCAATTTTCCATGCTAATCTTTTATGTGGGACCTTATCGAAGGCCTTTTGGAAGTCCAGGTACACCACATCTACTGGCTCTCCCCCATCTATTCTACCAGTTACTCCCTCAAAAAATTCCAATAGATTAGTCAAGCACGATTTACCCTTTGTAAATCCATGTTGACTCTGTCCTATCCTGTCCCCATTTGCTAAGTGCTCCGCTATTTCATCCTTAATGATGGACTCCAGCATTTTGCCCACAACTGATGTAAGGCTTACAGGTCTGTAATTACCTGCTTTTTCCCTACCCCCCTTTTTGAATAGTGGGGTAACGTTAGCTACCCTCCAATCCATCGGCACTGTTCCCGAGTCTAATGAATTCTGAAAAATCATCCTTAGTGCATCCGCTATCTCTAGGGCCACCTCCTTCAGTACCCTAGGATGCATGTTATCAGGCCCTGGGGATTTGTCCACCTTCAATCCCTTTAGCTTCCTTAACACCATATCCTTAGAGATATTGATTTGCGTCAGTTCCTCCTTTGCCAATGTCCCTATTTTTCCCGATATCCCAGGGAGGTTTTTTGTGTCTTCCTTCGTAAAGACTGACCCAAAGTATGCATTTAGTTGATCTGCCATTTCCTTATTTCCCATTATATATTCCCCCGTATCTGACTGCAATGGACCAACTTTGGTTTTCACCAGTCTTTTCCTTTTGATATACTTATAAAAGCTTTTGGAGTTAGTTTTTATATTTTCCGCCAGCTTGTTTTCGTAAGCTATTTTGCCCCTCTTGATTATGCCCTTTGCCCTCCTTTGCTCTATCTTAAACTGTTCCCAATCTTCCGCTCTGGCGCTTTTTTTGGCTATTTTATACGCCCTATCTTTGGATTTTATGCTGTCTCTAATTTCCCCTGTTATCCACGGTTGAGTCACCTTTTTAGATTTCCTTTTATGCCAGATTGGTATAAACAATTTTTGCAATTTTGTCATTCTATCTTTAAATGTTTGCCATTGTTTATCTACCTCCAGTCCTCCCAGGAACGTTGTCCAATCAGACCTACTCAGTTCCCGTCTCATGGCATCATAATTTGTGCTCAGTCTGACTCCAGCCAGTGGAGAGTTTCCCCCCGATTGATTAGCATTGAGGTAATAGTGAGAGTAATAAGGGAAGCGAAACAGGACATTCGAAATAAATGAGAGACAAGGAAAGAAAAACTAAAGATCAAAGTAAGAAAGAGACAAACGAAGGAGATGAGAAGAAAAGAATTTGAGGAGAAAGTGAGTGATGATAAGAAACATTGACATTTCAAAAATGAGACAGGAGAGGAGAAGATAAGTACGAAGAAAGAAAGATCTTGAATATGTATCGCACCTTTCACAATTTCAGGACATCTCCAAGCGCTGTGCAGCAATTGCAGGACTTCTGAAGTGTGGTCATGTAGGAATGTAATGTAGCAGCCAATTAGAGAGAGATGTGGAGAGGAAAGGCAAGAAGAGAAAGAGCAGGAAGGGAAAATAAATGGACAAAATCAGGGAGTTTGTATTTTTTTTATTTGTTCATGGGATCTGGGTGTCGCTGGTAATGCCAGCATTTATTGCCCATCCCTAATTGCCCTGGAGAAAGTGGTGGTGAGCTGCCTTCTTGAACCGCTGCAGTCCTTGTGGTGAAGGTACTCCCGCAGTGCTGTTAGGGAGGGAGTTCCAGGATTTGGACCCAGCGACGATAAAGGATCGGCGATATACTTCCAAGTCAGGATGGTGTGTGACTTGGAGGGGAACGTGGAGGTGGTGGTGTTCCCATGCGCCTGCTGCCCTTGTCCTTCTAGGTTGGTAGAGAGTCATAACGGCACAAAAAGGAGGCCATTCAGCCCATCGAGTCCATGCCGGCTCTCTGTAGAGCAATCCAGTCAGTCCCATTCCCCCACTCTATCCCCGTAGCCCTGAAAGTTTATTTCCCTCAAGTGCCTATCCAGTCTCCCCTTGAAAACATTGAGTGTCTCCGCTTCCACCACTTCCATCGGCAGCGAGTTCCAGGTCCTCACCACTCGCTGCGTAAAAAAGTTTTTCCTCACGTCCTCCCTGTATCTCTTGCCCAAAACCTTAAATCTGTGTCCCCTAGTCCTTGTACCATCAACTAGTGGGAACAGCCTTTCCCCGTCTAGCCTATCCAAACCCATCATAATCTTGTACACCTCTATCAAATCACCTCTCAACCTCCTTTGCTCTAATGAAAACAAATCCAGCTTCTCCAACCTGTCCTTGTAGCTAAGATCCCCCATCCCCGGAACCATTCTGGTAAATCTCCTCTGCACCCTCTCGAGGGCCATCACATCCTTCCTAAAGTGTGGTGACCAGAACTGGATGCAATACTCCAGTTGTGGCCTAACCAGCGCTTTATAAAGGTTCAGCATAACTTCTCTACTTTTGTACTCAATACCTCTATTTATGAAGCCCAAGATCCCAAATGCTTTGTTAACCATTCTCTCAATATGTCCTGCCACCTTCAGGGACCGATGCACATTAACTCCCAGGTCCCTCTGTCCCTGCACACTCTTTAAAACTGTGCCATTAAGTGTATATTGCCTCTCCCTGTTCCTTCTGCCAAAATGCATCACCTCACACTTCTCTGTATTAAATTCCATCTGCCACTTGTCTGCCCATTCTACTAGCCTTTCTATGTCCTGTTGCAGTCGATTGGTATCATCCTCACTGTTTACCACACCCCCAAGTTTGGTGCCATCGGCAAATTTAGAAATTCTACTCGGTATTCCAATATCCAGGTCATTTATATTTATCAAAAAAAGCAGTGGCCCCAGCACTGACCCTTGGGGAACACCACTGTCTACAATCCTCCAGTTTGAAAAACAGCCATTTACCACAACTCGCTGTTTTCTGCCCTTAAACCAATTCCTTATCCAAGCTGCCGCTGACCCACTTATTCCATGAGCTGCCTCAACCAGCCTTCTATGTGGTACAATAGGAACTTTCAAAGGCAATTAGACATGTACTTGAAGAGGACTAGTTTGGAGGTTATGGGGATAAAGCAGGGGAGTGGGACTAAATTCAACAGCTCTTTCAAAGAGCCGGCACATCACAATGGGCCCAAGAACCTTCTGTGCTGTAAGATTCTAGGAACAGTGTGAACTCGCTGGTGTCTCTTCAGGCTCTTAGAGCTTTCAAAGCTCTTCCCACAGTCAGAACATTTAAATGGTTTCTCTCCAGTGAGAACTCGCTGGTGTCGCTTCATCTCCCCGGTGCTTTCAAAGCTCTTCCCACAGTCAGAACATTTAAACGGTCTCTCATCAGAGTGAGCACGCTGGTGTCTCAGCAGGTGGGATGGATTAACAAATCCCTTCCCTCACACGGAGCAGGTGAACGGACTGTCCACGGTGTGACTGCGACGATGAACTTCCGATGGACAGGGAACTGAATCCCTTCCCACCATCCCCGCCTTTACCCGGTTTCTCCCCGGTGTGACGGTGCACGTGTCTCGCCAGGGCAGGTGATCGGCTGAATCCAAGTCAACACACGGAACACGTGTGCAGTTTGTCTGCGCTGCGATCACTGCTCTCTCCTTCCATGTGCAATGGCCGATGATATTCAGGCCCCGATGAATCGAGCGACTCTGTCAGATCTTAACATCAGTTCTGCACCTGCCCTGGGAGTGTTTGATGGGACAGTGTAGAGGGAGCTTTACTCTGTATCTAACCCATGCTGTACCTGCCCTGGGAGAGATTAATGGGACAGTGTACATAAGAACATAAGAAATAGGAGCAGGAATAGGCCAATCGGCCCCTCGAGCCTGCTCCACTATTCAATAAGATCATGGCTGATCTGATCCTAACCTCAAATCTTCTATCACTCTGCACCCACCCGAACCCATGTGATCTCCCGGGAGAGGCGAAAAACCAGATAAAGACCCAATGGCCAATTTGGGAGAAAAAAATCTGGGAAATTCCTCTCCGACCCATCTAGGTGATCGAAATTCTTCCAGGAGATCACTCTGTCCCTACATTTTCTACAGTACTTACCTTCTGTAAAGGCAATCTCCACCCCTGCCTGCTCCCCGTAACCCTTAATTCCCTTTACTTCTAGGAAACTATCTATTTTTGTTTTAAATTTATGTAATGATGTAGCTTCCACAGCTTTCTGGGGCAGCAAATTCCACAAACCTACCACCCTCTGAGTGAAGAAGTTTCTCCTCATCTTAGTTTTGAAAGAGCAGCCAGTTATTCTAAGATTATGCCCCCTAGTTCTAGTTTCACCCTTCATTGGGAACATCCTCACCGCATCCACCCGATCAAGCCCCTTCACAATCTTATATGTTTCAATAAGATCGCCTCTCATTCTTCTGAACTCCAATGAGTAGAGTCCCAATCTACTCAACCTCTCCTCATATGACCACCCCCTCATCCCCGGGATTAACCGAGTGAACCTTCTTTGTACTGACTCGAGAGCAAGTATGTCTTTTCTTAAGTATGGACACCAAAACTGTATGCAGTATTCCAGGTGCGGTCTCACCAATACCTTGTACAACTGCAGCAATACCTCCCTGTTTTTATATTCCATCCCCCTAGCAATAAAAGCCAACATTCCATTGGCCTTCTTGATCACTTGCTGCACCTGCATACTAACTTTTTGAGTTTCATGCACCAGGACCCCCAGATCCCTTTGTACTACAGTACTTTCCAGTTTCTTGCCATTAAGATAATAACTTGCTCTATGATTTTTCCTGCCAAAGTGCATAACCTCACACTTTCCAGTATTGTATTCCATCTGCCAAATCTCTGCCCACTTACTTAGCCTGTCTATGTCACTTTGCAGGTTTTTTTATGTCCTCCTCACTCACTACTTTCCGTCCCATCTTTGTATCATCTGCAAACTTTGATAAGTGTAATACCCACTGGAAATGTTATGTACGCTAAGTATGGTTATCAATCTTTAACTTAGACACTGTATTATCATTGTTATAAATCCCTGGGTTAAAGTTGCCCATGTGAAGGTACGGCAAGAACTTTTAAGGACACAATGTGACTAACAGCATACTTTCCATAATTCTGCACCAGTATCAATTGTTGCAGACAGTGAGGCTGGGCAGTCTCCAGGCAGAAACCCCAGGAGGAAGGGGTGGAGTCGGGTTTTTTAAGCGGGAAAAAAGAGAGCGACTGGAAGAGAAGAGGGCAGGAGCTCTGATAAGAGGGCTCAGGAGGCAAATGGCTGCCGCATCCCGTCCCGGGCTTCCAAAATCGGCCGCCGCCCTTCGTATTAGTAGCACTGCATCCTGAACTGGCTGACTGCAAGTCACCAGTACCGGGGGATCGTCGTCTGAACCCAGATCTGCAAGGCAGAGGTCTGGGGAGAGCTGCTTGCCTCGTGCTGATGGGGATCTACTTGGAAAAGCTGCAGAGAGAGAGAGAGAGAGAGAGAGAGAGTCACCAACTCCAGCTGCTGCTGTGAGCTCTGCATCCAGAACTCAAAGTGGGATTCAGTGATCGTGAAGAGAATTCAATGAAGGGGTTCGGAGTCGTAAGTCTTGCAGACATTATACATACCATGAGCTCCAACTTAAGCGTGCCAACGAAAGAGTGCACTCGAAATTGGACACAGGGACAGATTCTCCTTTGAATCCATGTAAATGGAGAATGTATGTTTATTATGTCTAGATTCATTCTAATGCATGCAAATGTCTAATTTAGTTCATTGACCTGTAATCTTCTTATACTGTCTGATGTTAAAACTATAAAGTAAGATAATTAGAATTAAGCCATTGTAGTAGTGATCTCCTTACTGGACTATAGAATACTGTCTACAACAGAGACCACATCTCACATATATCTAGAGAACCGTGAAGGGGTTACATTTTGGGGGCTCATCCGGGATTGTGGTCTATTTATGTCAGTAAACTAACAGTATTGAATGCTCATTGCTAAGAGAGTGGTTTGTGGTTTCTACTGGGCTGTTTGAGCAGAAAAGATGGATGTTATTGAGGTTGAAGTTTGGTGCAACTGGAAGCAGATAGCTACTACCCATGCCATTGTGCTGAATGGTTTTGCTAACGATGACCCTGATGATGTCTTGCTAAGGGTTCTGAATTGTGTCAAAGCCTTTGGAAAGGTTAGGATAGTTGAGCGCTGCTTGGATACAGCTACCAAGATGCAGTTTGTGTTGATCCAGACATCAGAGAACCTTCTCTTTTTTAAACTTTAACTCTGTAGTTTATCGTTACTAGGGTCTTTTCTGGTGTAGCAGGTACTGTTGGTAGACTATACAAGAGCCTTAGAGATATCTTTAATTGGTGATAGTAAATTAATTTAAATTAATTAAGGGGAAAGTCATGCCAGGAGAGCCCAGCCCTGTGATGTGCTCCTCCTGCTCCATGTGGGAATTCAGGGACACTGCCCCTGGTGACTACGTGTGCAGGAAATGCATCCATCTGCAGCTATTAGCAGACCGCATTGAGGAGCTGGATCTGCGGGTGGATGGGTTGTGGAGCATTCACGAGGCTGAGAAGTTCGTGGATAGCACGTTTAGTGAGTTGGTCACACCGCAGGGAAGGGCCGCACAGGAAGAAAGGAAATGGGTGACCACCAGGCGGAGCAATAGAAGTAGGCAGGTAGTGCAGAAAACCCCTGTGACCATTCCCCTCCCAAACAAGTATACCGTTTTGGATACTGTTGGGGGGAATGACTCACCAGGGGAAGGCAGCAGCAGCTAGCTTCCTGGCACTGGGGGCGCTCCTGCTGCCCAGGAGGGGAGGAAAAAGAGTGGGAGAGCAATAGTCGTAGGGGATTCTATAGTAAGGGGAACAGATAGGCGTTTCTGTGGCCGTAGACGTGAATCCAGGATGGTTTGTTGCCTCCCTGGTGCCAGGGTCAAGGATGTCACTGAGCGGCTGCAGGGCATTCTGGAGGGGGAGGGTGAACAGCCAGAGGTCGTGGTCCACATTGGTACCAACGACATAGGTAAAAAGAGGGATGAGGTCCTGCAGCAAGAATTTAGGGAGCTAGGGGCAAGATTAAGGAGCAGGACCTCAAAGGTTGTAATCTCTGGATTACTCCCGGTGCCACGTGCTTGTGAGTATAGGAATAGGAGGATAGAACAGATGAATGCGTGGCTAAAGGGATGGTGCAGGAGGGAGGGCTTTAGTTTCCTGGATCACTGGGTCTGCTTCTGGGACAGGTGGGACTTGTACAAGTCGGACGGTTTACACCTGAACCAGAGGGGAACCAATATCCTTGCGGGGAGGTTTGCTGGCACTGCTGGGGGGGGTTTAAACTAATTCGGCAGGGGGATGGGATACAGAGTGGAGCTATAGTAGGGGGTGATGTACAGCCAAATAAGGAGGAAAAAACAAGTCAGCAGGGAAGGCAGAGCAAAGATGTGAAGGCAAAAGGGAATATGGCAGGGCTGGAAGGCATTTATTTTAATGCAAGGAGTCTTGCAAATAAGGTGGATGAACTGAAGTTGTTGTTGAACACATGGGAGCACGATATTGTTGCTATCACGGAGACATGGTTGAGGGAGGGTCAGGACTGGCAGCTAAATATTCCGGGGTATAGAATCTTCAGGCGAGACAGAGGGGGGTGTAAAAGGGGAGGGGGTGTTGCAATATTAATTAAGGAGTCTATTACTGCTGTAAGGAGGGATGATATATTAGCGGGTTCCTCTAATGAGGCCATATGGGTAGAACTTAAAAACAAAAAGGGGTCAAGCACCTTGCTGGGAGTGTACTATAGGCCCCCAAACAGTCAGGGGGAGATAGAGGAACAGATATGCAGGCAGATATCAGAAAAGTGTGAAAATAATAGGGTAGTAATAGTGGGGGATTTCAACTTCCCCAATATAAATTGGGATAGTCAGAGTGTGAAAGGCTTGGAGGGAGCAGAATTCTTAAAGTGCATCCAGGAAAGCTTTTTGAGCCAACATGTAGAAAGTCCTACAAGAGAGGGGGCGGTACTGGACCTAATTCTAGGGAATGTAGCCGGGCAGGTGGTGGAAGTGTCTGTAGGAGAGCATTTTGGCGATAGTGACCACAATTCGGTGAGATTTAAGGTGGTCATGGAAAAAGACAAAGACGGCCCAGAAATCAGGGTTCTAAATTGGGGGAAGGCCGATTTTAATAAGATAAGACAGGATCTGGCAAAAGTGGACTGGGAGCAGCTACTTATAGGAAAATCCACATCAAAACAGTGGGAGGCTTTCAGAAGGGAAATAGAGAGAGTACAACACCAACATGTTCCTGTAAAGGTCAAGGGTGGGACCAACAAGCAAAGGGAACCTTGGATGACAAAGGATATACAAAAATGCATTAGGAAAAAAAGGGGGGCTTTTGGCAGTTACAAAAGACAAAAGACGGTGGAAGCCCTAGAGGAGTATAAGAGGTGCAGGGGCATACTTAAAAAGGAAATTAGGAGGGCGAGGAGGGGCCATGAAATAACACTGGCGAGCAAAATAAAGGAAAATCCTAAGATGTTTTATAAGTATATTAAGGGCAAGAGGATAACCAGGGAAAGGGTAGGGCCCATTAGGGACCAAAGTGGCAAGCTGTGTGTAGAGCCAGATGAAGTAGGTGGGGTTTTAAATGAACTTTTTGCCTCAGTGTTCACTATGGAGAAAGACGATGTAGACATAGAAGTCGGGCAAGGGGACTGTGACATACTTGAACATATTAGCATCGAGAGGGAGGAGGTACTAGCGGTTTTAGCAGGCCAAAAAGTGGATAAATCCCCAGGCCCGGACGAGATTTATCCCACGCTGTTGTGTGAGGCAAAGGAGGAGATTGCAGGGGCTCTGACACAAATTTTCAGAACCTCTCTGGCCACAGGGGATGTACCAGAGGACTGGAGAACAGCTAATGTAGTACCATTATTCAAGAAGGGTAGCAGGGATAAACCAGGGAATTACAGGCCAGTGAGCCCAACATCTGTGGTAGGGAAATTATTGGAAAAAATTCTGAGGGACAAAATTAGTCTCCACTTGGAGAGGCAAGGATTAATCAGGGATAGTCAGCATGGCTTTGTCAAGGGTAAATCATGTCTGACCAATCTGATTGAATTTTTCGAGGGGGTGACTAGGTGTGTGGATGAGGGAAATGCTGTGGATGTGGTTTACATGGACTTCAGTAAAGCTTTTGACAAGGTCCCGCATAGGAGACTGGTCAAGAAGGTAAGAGCCCATGGGATCCAGGGGGCCTTGGCACGTTGGATCCTAAACTGGCTGAGTGGCAGGAGGCAGAGGGTGATGGTCGAAGGTTGCTTTTGTGACTGGAAGCCTGTGTCCAGTGGGGTACCTCAGGGATCGGTGCTGGGTCCCTTGCTGTTTGTGATCTACATTAATGATTTGGATGAGAATGTAAAGGGTATGATCAGTAAGTTCGCGGATGACACGAAAATTGGTGGGGTGGTAAATTGCGAGGAGGAAAGCCTCAGGCTACAGGACAATATTAACGGGTTGGTCAGATGGGCGGAAAAGTGGCAAATGGAATTTAACCTGGAAAAGTGCGAGGTGATGCATTTTGGACGGACAAATAAGGCAAGGGAATACACAATGAGTGGTAGGACCCTAGGAAGTACAGAGGGTCAGAGGGACCTTGGTGTACATGTACATAGATCCCTGAAGGCAGCGGAACAGGTAGATAAGGTGGTTAAAAAGGCTTATGGGATACTTGCCTTCATTAGCAGAGGCATAGAATATAAGAGCAGGGAGGTTATGATGGAGCTGTACAAAACGCTGGTGAGGCCACAGCTGGAGTACTGTGTGCAGTTCTGGTCGCCTCACTATAGGAAGGATGTGATTGCTTTGGAGAGGGTGCAGAGAAGATTCACCAGGATGTTACCTGGGATGGAGCGCCTCAGCTATGAAGAGAGACTGGACAGGCTGGGGTTGTTTTCCTTGGAGCAAAGAAGGCTGAGGGGGGACCTGATTGAGGTGTACAAAATGATGAGGGGCATAGATAGGGTAGATAAAGAGGAACTTTTCCCCTTAGTAGGGGGGTCAATAACAAGGGGGCACAGATTCAGGGTAAGGGGCAGGAGATTTAGGGGGGATTTGAGGAGGAACTTTTTCACCCAGAGGGTGGTTGGAAGCTGGAACTCACTGCCTGAAAGGGTGGTAGAGGCAGGAACCCTCACAACATTCAAGAAGCATTTGGATGAGCACTTGAAATGCCATTGCATACAAGGCTATGGACCAAATGCTGGAAAATGGGATTAGACTGGACAGGGAGGGATGGGCGGCGCAGACACGATGGGCTGAAGGGCCTCTTTCTGTGCTGTAAAACTCTATGACCAACCTGAGAGGTCATGGTTTACCTGAGGCAGTTGGGCTTTCTGAAGAGGCTGGTCCCTGGCCAGTTCAGTTTGTCCCTATTACTACTAAGGAAGAAGAAGGGTTTCAGACCAAGTTGTTGTCATTCTTGAGACAAGAAGGAAAGACTGTTGCTGATGTCAAAGGTCTGATAGGTCCTTCGGCCCTGGATATGAACACTCAGTTGGTCAGTGCCATTAGTTCTCTGGTGGATAAATGCACCAATCTGCCCTTCGAGGCTCAGGGATACCGTAAGCTCCATATGTTCTCAGGAGTGGGACCAACTCCCAGTGGGGAAGAGGAGTATGACGCCTGGGCTGAGCAGACCCTGCCTCTGCTATAGGAATGGCAGTGCAGTGACAATGTGAAGAGGCAGAGAATAGTAGAAAGCCTTAAGGGTCCTGCTGCTGACATTGTAAGATTCTTAAAGGCGCAGAACACCTCTGCTACTTCCTTTGACTACATGCAGGCTCTAGAAACTGCCTTTGGAACTACTGAAACCATTTCAGATTTGATGGTCAGATTCAGAAGCACATTCCAGTGTGAGGGAGAGAAGCTGTCCAGTTATCTGCTGAGAATAGACAAACTGCTGCATTGTATGTTACGGAAAAGAGGGATTGAGTTGCCTGAAATGAATCGATTCCGCATTGAGCAGGTTGTGCGAGGTGCATTGCTCGAAGACGTGACTGCTCTTCGTATACGCATGACCCATAAGTTGCGAGATCCACCTACCTTCGCTGAGCTGCTAAGGGAAGTCAGAGAGGGGGAGGATATGCTTCAGGCCCGGAATGTAGCAAAGAGTGCTGTGATGTCCAAGCTTGTGACTCCTGTTACAGTTCCTACTCCTAAGGGTGATGTCAACCCTGAGATGGAACAGCTGAAGAAGGAAATAAATGTCATGAGAGCCGAGATGGCATATTTTCGGTCTAAGCCCAACACAGAAAGGGATGACACACGGGTGCAAAAGGTTGAACACCCTACGAAGTCTAACAGCAAAATGAATGATTCCTCGTCTTTTGTTATAACTGTGGAAAGGATGGACATTTCAAGCGAGAATGTAGAGGTGAGGAAAATCTAAAAAAAGTAAATGACCGTCTCATAAAACTTACCAAGAAGTCGGGAAACTACAAAGGGGCACAGTAACGGAACGGCCTGCTGTCCCTGTAGTTAAGACACGTTCCGCTAAGTGCAATAATAGGCGAGGGGATATGAAAGACATCATACCTGAAGGTTTAGTAGGGCCGAGTTCTGCTGTATCAATACAGATTGAAGGCATTTATACTAAAGCTATCCTCGACACGGGTTCTCAGGTTACCATACTGTACAGATCCTTCTATGACCGATACCTGACGCATTTGCCGTTAACCCCAATCAGTCTTCTGCAGATCTGGGGCCTTAGTCCTGCTGATTACCCATATGATGGCTATTTGTCGCTGAGGTTGGAGTTCTTGGAAGCTGATGTAGGGACCACTGAGACCATTGATGCACTTGTGTTGGTTTGCCCTGACCCCATGGTGAAAGGTGAGGTTTCCATACTGGTTGGCAGTAATACACCCATAGTGAGACGACTCCTGACAAGCTGCAAAGAGCAGGGAGGTGAAAACTTCTTGAGCACCAGACACATTTGTGGTGTATGTAACCTGTTCCACCTTAAGAGAACTTAAGCCTGTTCCACCTTAAGAGATATACTACTTTCTCTGGCTGCTGTATACGTAATACCGGTGGTGACCACGCCGGTATATAAGCACTGTGTAGTAATATTGTATTCAGTATAGTCCCTACCTCCAACCAGTAAAGACCTGTTGAATTTACTCTTGTAGTCTGTGTAGTAATTATCACTATAACACACAGACTTAACAGGGGCGACGAGTCCGATTCTTACGCTGCGGCAGTTATTTCCACGGTGGCTTCGTCCACAGACAGGATGTCGAAGAGAGGTTTCCACCCTCATCACCCTACTGGAAGACACGTCGAGCGGCAGGCATCGAGAAACCGGAGTGCAGAAGACATCCTGACCTCGAAGCCTCCATCGGCGACTGTCAGCTTTCTTCTTTCTACCTCGGTGGTGGGTAAGCCGGGCAGCGACGCGACAGAAAGTCAACCGCGTTGGCTGTACAGACGGGGCTGGGAAGACGGAGGAATAAGGGCGGTGAGATCGATCGTGACCGGAGATAAGGGCCGCATTCGGGCTAAAAGGCGCAGCGTCTGGGGAAACTGAAGGTGCGAGAGCCACGGTGAAGCGGAGACAGCGTCGGGGGACGGTTGAAGACCGCCAAGCGCGGGAAAACCGCCATTTTGTGGGCAGAGGACGACGACAAGAGCGGGAAGCCGCCATCTTGGATAACATAAAAATACAATAAATTGCAACGATGCCTAAACATGGGAACATTAATACCTTTGATAGTGACATCGAAGATTGGGCCATGTATGTAGAATGCATACAAAATTATTGTAAGGCAAATAAAATTCCTGATGCAGATAAAGCACTAACATTATTAAATTTAATGGGTGCGAAGACATACGGGCAATTGAAACACCTGTTATCACCAGATGAACCGGCGGATAAGACGTTCGATGAGATTGTTACTGTCCTGAAAAATCATCTAAACCCCACGCCGCTGATGCTAGCGGAACGATTTAAATTTTACGACAGAAGGCAGCTGCAGAATGAAAGCAATGCTGAATATTTGATGGAATTACGTAAGCTAGTAAAATATTGTCAGTTTGGAACGGGACTGACAGAGGCACTACGAGATAAATTTGTGTGTGGTTTATTTAAACAGGATACACAAAAGCGACTGCTCGAGGAGAATGAGCTGACGCTTGAGAAGGCAGTCACTATGGCAGCAGCACACGAAGCTGCAGCGAGAGGCACGGCAGTAATGCAGCTACGGTCACCGGAACTCGGCACAAACAAATTGGGTTTGAGTTCTGTCAAATGTTATCGTTGTGGAAAGACAACGCACGATCAGAACCAGTGTTGGTTTAAAAACCAAGAATGCAGAACGTGTGGCAGGCTTGGCCACATAGCTAAAGTATGCCGGTCAGGAAAGAAGACCAGCAACAAAAAGTCACCGCAAGGAAAATACGCAAAGGTACACAAGGTGACAAAGAACAGTTTGACCGAACAGAAGTCAGATTCAGACGCTAGCAGTAATGAACTGGATAGCTTAAGAGTACACAACGTTGGTAAGGATGCAGATCTCCAAACAATTTGAGTCACTCTTCAGATAGCAGGAGTCCAAGTAAAAATGGAATTGGACACTGGATCGGCATTGACGGTCATGAATAAGAAAGATTACAGAAGGTTATTCCAACATATTCCCCTACAGGATACGGAGATTATATTGAAAACATACACGGGGCAAAGAGTGTACCCCATCGGAAAAATAGAGGTAGAAGTGGTCCACAAGGGCGAAGAAAGCCAAGTAATGGACTTATATGTGCTACCTGAAGGAGGTCCACCACTACTAGGATGGGAGTGGATTAGGAAAATGAATATGGACTGGCACTCCTTGAAGGCACTAACGGTAGATGCCGGGGAAACAGATGTCAAACCTAAACGATTGTCCAGAATATTGGATGATGCTAAAGAGGTGTTCCAGCAGGGACTGGGAACACTGAGAGGAACTACGGCAAACATCAAGATTGATGAACATGCACAACCAAAATTTTTTAAAGCCAGACCGGTACCCTATGCAATACGACCTACTGTTGAAGCGGAACTGGAAGCACTAGAACGTTCAGGTGTACTGTCTAAGGTAGATTGGAGTGAGTGGGCTACGCCCATTGTTCCCGTTATGAAATGTCCTGCGAGCAACAAGCCAGGAGATCCAGGGAAGGTTCGCATCTGTGGAGATTTCAAAATCACCGTTAATCCGGTGCTTCACACGGTGCAGTATCCGCTTCCACGGATTGAGGATATTTTCGCTTCCTTGTCTGGTGGGAAACACTTCACCAAGATAGACCTGGCGCAGGCGTACTTGCATATGGAGGTTGAGGAAGAGTCATGCCAATACCTCACGATCAACACGCATCGAGGGTTGTACTGGTACAATAGGCTGGTTTTTGGAGTGGCATCGGCTCCAGCAATTTGGCAGAGGGCCATGGAGCAGGTATTACAGGGAATTCCAGGCACACAATGTTACCTGGACGATATTCTGATCACAGGTGATGGTGATGAACAACATCTCGCAAACTTGGAACTGGTGCTCAACAGACTGAAAGAGTATGGACTTAGAGTAAATCGGCAGAAATGTGAGTTCTTCCAGAAGCGGATCTCGTACTGTGGCCATGTCATTGACCGGGAGGGGCTTCATAAGTCTCCTGACAAGATTGAGGCAGTTGTAAAGGCTCCCGCTCCGGAGAATGTCTCTCAGTTGAGGTCGTTTCTAGGATTAATTAACTATTACCATAAATTTCTGCCAAATCTATCCACGGTACTGCACCCGTTAAACGCTCTTTTACAGAAAGGGGTACCATGGGAATGGGGCGAAAACTGTAAGAAGGCATTTCACAAAAGCAAAGAATTGATCACCTCAGAGGAAGTGTTGGCTCACTTCAACCCGACACTGCCTATTCGGTTGGCTTGTGATGCTTCTCCATATGGTATTGGGGCAGTACTCTCACACAAGTTGCCAAATGGCACGGAAAGGCCAGTCGCGTTTGCATCCAGATCATTGACCTCCGCTGAGCGCAACTATGCGCAGATCGATAGGGAGGCTCTTAGCCTTGTATGGGGAGTGAAGAAGTTTAATCATTACCTGCAGGGCCAAAAATTCACACTTCTGACAGACCATCAACCGTTAGTATCCATTTTTAACCCTAAGAAGGGTGTTTCGGTGATGGCAGCGCAGCGTCTCCAGAGATGGTCTCTTTTCCTAGGGGCACATCAATATCAAATAGAATTCAAAGGTACGAAACAGCATGGCAATGCTGATGGGCTGTCACGCCTGCCACTACCTGAAGAAGAAGACATGACGAAAGTTGACCCTGTTGAGTTATTTCATTCGACCATCATCGAGTGTTTACCAGTCACCAATGCAAGTATTGAAAGAGAAACCAGGAACGACCCGACACTGTCCAGAGTCTACGAGGTGACAGTGATAGGATGGCCAACACGGGGTGATCCTCTGTTACCGGCATTTTCGGCAAGGCGAGACCAGCTGTCCGTCTGCCATGGTACTTTGATGTACGGGACAAGAGTGATTATTCCTCCCAAGTTAAGGGAAAGAGTTTTAAACGAACTGCATGAAGGTCATCTGGGGGGAGTTAAAATGAAAAGTCTTGCTAGGGCTTATGTATGGTGGCCGGGTATTGACCAACAGATTGAGGAGTTAACGAAAAGCTGCGCTGGGTGCCAAAAAGTGCAAAATGCACCTCCGATAGCACCGCTACACCCATGGGAATGGCCTTCAGCCCCATGGCAACGCATACACATTGACTTTGCTGGTCCATTCATGGACTCCATGTTCCTAATCGTGGTGGACGCACATTCCAAATGGCCAGAAGTCATCAAGATGAATACCACTACTTCAGAAAAGACAATTGCGGTGTTAAGAACAATATTCGCAAAGAACGGATTGCCAGAACAGATCTGTTCGGACAACGGACCACAGTTTGTATCGGAAGAATTCTGACAATTCTTAAAGAAGAATGGAGTAAAACATTATACCTCTGCCCCATATCATCCGGCGACAAACGGGTTGGCTGAAAGATTTGTCCAGACATTCAAAAAGGCAATTAAGGCCATGAACGATGATCAGATTCCGCTGCAACACAAGGTCGACAAGTTCCTGATGTCATATCGAAACGCCGATCATGCAGTGACTAACCAAAGTCCTGCCATGATGTTTTATAACAGGAGGTTGCGGTCCAAGTTGGACTTGTTAAAACCAAATGTGCGGAGGGAAGTGGAAAACAAACAGTTTCGGCATATTAACAACAAGACCACTCGAACTTTCGACATAGGACAACCAGTGTTGGCAAGGGGCTATGGAAACGAAAAATGGCAGTCCGGAACAATTCGGGCCAGACAAGGACCTCTGATGTACACAGTAGATATTGGTCATAATGTGATAAGGCGTCATGCGGATCAACTGGTAGAGTCGAGAGCAAGGGTCGAACCCATGGTTGTGACAGAGACAACTGTGGAAGACGTTAATGAACCTGAAGCATCTACCTCGGCAGGGAATGTACTTGATGATGATGACACCCAATACATTGGAAACCAAATAGAGGAGGCACCTCAACAACAAGAATCAGAGACTACTGAGAGGCGTTATCCAAGCCGCATCAGAAAGCCTCCTGAGAGACTGAACCTTTGAACTGTTATACCTGAAGTTATATATGTATATATGTTATTATGTTATGTTAAATGGGGATATGACTGTTAAGCTAAAAAGGGAGGATTGTGGTGTATGTAACCTGTTCCACCTTAAGAGAACTTAAGCCTGTTCCACCTTAAGAGATGTACTACTTTCTCTGGCTGCTGTATACGTAATACCGGTGGTGACCACACCGGTATATAAGCACTGTGTAGTAATATTGTATTCAGTATAGTCCCTACCTCCAACCAGTAAAGACCTGTTGAATTTACTCTTGTAGTCTGTGTAGTAATTATCACTATAACACACAGACTTAACAACATTCACCCTGTTTTCAAAAAGGCTTTTGAGAAACTGCCTGAACTTTCTTCCGATGTAGATGATAGCAAAAGAGGAACTGTGTGGTACGTTCGAGCCAAACCTATCACCCTGTGTCCTGGAGGAGTGGCTAGAATCCCTGGGATACCAAAATTCCCTGGAACGCCAGGTACTGAAGCCATTCTGATAGAGTCACCTGATGATCCTGCAGAAGAGTCACGGTTTCCAAATGAGCTTCTGGTGAGACCAGAGTTGCAGACCCCGACAGCTGTGATGTCAAGGAGAGTTACAGTGACCGTGAGGAATATGTCAGGCAAAGGAATCACATTGAGGAAAGGAATGCCGATTGCGCATCTGTTTCCTGTAAATGTGCTGTCGTCACATGTGAAGGAAGAGTCCAAAGTTAACTCAACCGGAGATCTGACACCCTCCTCCTTCAACTTTGGAGATTCATTCGTTCCTAAAGAATGGAAGGACCGATTAGTCAGGAAGATGATGGAGCGGAGAGGAGTTTTCTCTACTCATGAGTTTGATGTTGGTTGTAGTAAGAGTACTCGCCATTCTATCAGAATTACCGAGGATAAACCCTTTCGGGAGAGGTCTCGACGGCTGGCACCAGCTGACATCGAAGCAGTGAGACAGCACCTGTCGCAGTTAAAAGAAGCTGAGATCATTACCGAGTCCAGGAGTCCTTATGCATCTCCTATAGTGGTGGTGAGGAAAAAGAATGGAAAGATTCGGATGTGTGTGGACTTTAGGACGCTTAACAGACGTACTATTCCCGACCAATACACCGTTCCAAGAATTGAGGATGCACTGGCTTGTCTTAATGGAAGCAAGTGGTTCAGTGTGTTGGATCTCAGAAGTGGATACTACCAAATACCGATGAGTGAATCGGACAAAGAAAAGACAGCCTTTATATGTCCAGTTGGGTTCTACCAATTTGAAAGGATGCCACAGGGAGTTTCAGGCACTCCAGCAACTTTTCAAAGAATAATGGAACAAACAGTTGGGGACATGAACTTGCTCGAAGTATTGGTGTACTTGGATGATATCATTGTGTTTGGGGCAACCCTTGAAGAACACGAAGCTCGGTTGCTGAAAGTGCTTGGTCGCCTGGAGGATGCAGGTCTCAAGCTATCAGTTCAGTTCAGTTCAGTTCAAATGCTTTATTGGCATGAAAGTTTACAGAGAACCATATTGCCAAAGCTTACATAGCAAAAAGGTACAGTTTTCCAACATTCTGTAGGTGTCAATCGATTTGACATTTGTTGGGTACATACAATATTACTTTTAAACAATATTAATTTTAAAGTCTTTGTACTTCATTTGGTACGTTCAATATTAATTTTAAACAGTCTTAATTTTAAACAGTCCTCAGGTTGTGACATGTTGTTACATATTTGGCCCCTAGGTATGGTCTGTCTCCTTCTCCTAGGACTAATCTCAATTTTGACAGGTCATCCAATTCCTTGAAATCTGGGGTTGTTTGGCTTAGCTTGTTGAATAATATGTTTCTTGATGTGTTGAATTTTTCGCATTTTAGGAGGAAATGCATCTCTGTTTCAACCTCGCCGGCCAGACATTGATCGCATATTCTATTCTCTCTAGGCTGCCAGGATTTCTTGTTTCTGCCTTTTTCAATTTCCAGTTGGTGGTCGCTTAGTCTGTACCTGGTGAGGGTCTGTCTCTGTTTTGTGTCTCTGATGGTCGTGAGGTAGTCTGCCAGTTTATATTCTCTTTTTAGGGCCCGGTAACATTCTAATCTGCTTTGGCTTTCGGTTATTTTGTTCCAATGTTCCAGGTAGGTTTCTTTGAATTTTTTAATGATTTGGTTCACTCGGATTGGTGTTTGGACGGCTGTGTTGGTCTGGGGCTGGTCAGGGTCCGGCTGAGTACTTAGTTTCAGTAGCAGCTGACTCAGGGGACTTTTTTCTGGGTTTAGCTCTTGGGTCTGAAAGGCTTTGAAATGGAGGGTGTCTGGGGAGCTAGATTTGAGGTGATTTAGGAAGTTTAGTGCTCGTTTTTGGATGTTTATTATCAGTGGGTATCTGCCTAGTTCGGCTCTGCATGCATTTGTTGGCGTTTTTCTTTGGGTGCGAAGGATGCTTCGGCAGAATTCTGCATGTAGGGCTTCTATTGTGTGTTTTTCCCATTTAGTGTAGCTTTGGTGATTTAGCGGGCCCCATACTTCACTACCGTACAGTGCAATGGGCAGGATTATGCTGTCAAATATTTTGAGCCAGATTTTGATTGGGATTTGGATGTTGTAGAATTTTCTTTTTATTGCATATAGGGCTCTTCGTGCTTTTTCTTTTAGTGCATTCACTGCTATGCTGAAGCTCCCTGATGCTGTAATAGTTAGACCAAGGTAGGTGTAGCTCATAGTGTGTCCTATAGTGGTATCACTGAGGGTAAACTGGTATTTGTTTTCCTGACATCTGGGCCTTTTTTGAAAAATCATGATGTTGGTTTTCTTTAGATTTACTGTTAGAGCCCAATTTTGGCAGTATTTGTCGAGTAGGTCTAGTTGTTGCTGTAATCCCTGTTCTGTGGGAGACAGCAGAACCAGGTCGTCCGCATAGAACAGGGATTTCACTTCTCCATCCAGGAGACGGAGACCTGGTGACTCGCTTTGCTCCAGCATGTCTGCTAATTCATTTATGTATATGTTGAACAGGGTCGGGCTGGACAAGTGTCAGTTTTGCCAAACATCCGTGTCCTATGTGGGGCATATTGTATCACAGGATGGAGTAGCCACAGATCCATCCAAGATCGAAGCTGTTACCACATGGCCCAAACCAAACACAGTGACTGCCTTGCGGTCATTTCTTGGGTTCTGCGGATATTACAGGCGCTTTGTGCAGGATTACTCCAAAGTGGCCCATCCTCTGAATCAGCTGCTGGCTGGTTACCTCCCACCAGCCGAGAGGAAGAAAAAGGCTAAAGGTAAAGAGAACAAGGACTACTTCAAACCCTCTGAGCCTTTTGGTGTTAGATGGGATGAGAAATGCGAAGAGGCCTTTCACACCTTAAAGCAAAGTCTTACTCAAGCCCCCGTGTTGGCTTTTGCAAACCCACAGCTGCCATATGTGCTACACGTGGATGCCAGTCAAGAAGGGTTGGGTGGTGTGTTGTATCAGGACCAAGGAGCAGGGCTGAGACCCGTAGCGTTCATCAGTCGCAGTCTTACGCCATCAGAGCGTAACTACCCAGCTCATAAGCTAGAATTCTTGGCATTGAAGTGGGGGGTGGTGGATAAGCTGCAGGATTATCTGTATGGAGCGAAGTTTGAAGTGAGGACAGACAATAATCCATTAACCTATGTGTTGACTTCGGCAAAACTTGATGCCACCGGCCACCGCTGGCTTGCTGCACTATCTGCTTACGACTTTAGTCTCAGGTACAGACCTGGGAACCAGAACATTGATGCAGATGCTCTGTCTCGTCGCCCACACTACCAGAAACCAGAGTGGAAAGATGTTGCTTCAGCAGATGTGAAAGTAATGTGTCAGACGTCTGTGGTATCTGGACCAAAGAATTCATTTCATGCCCGAGAGATTGACCACTTGGGAGCGTCAATGCATGCTGTTCCCCAGGCATTTTGCAACCTTTCCAGTTTGGATGTACAAAACTTACCCATGTTGTGTTCATCTGAAATATCCAAAGCACAACAGGAGGATCCCTGTATTCATGAGGTGTTTTCAGCTCTCCGTCTGGGTGATATTACACAGATTGACAAATCAAAACATCCTGACTGTCATCTGCTCCTAAGAGAATGGGACCACTTGGAAATTAAAGAGGGAGTGTTGTGTAGAATCACTCACCCACCCACTAAACCATGTCATTCACAGTTGGTCCTGGCTGAAAAGTACAGGGAAATAGTGATGAAGTCTTTGCATGATGACACAGGTCATCTGGGAGTAGATAAGACCTATGGGTTGGTCAAGGACAGATTCTATTGGCCGCGTATGAAGTCTGCGGTTGAGGAGTTCTGCAAGTCCTGTGCACGCTGTGTCCAGAGAAAGACTTTACCTAAAAGAGTTGCTCCTCTGTTTCACATGCAAAGTGATGGACCTCTAGACCTTGTCTGTATGGATTTTCTGTCCATCGAACCCGATTCCAGCAATACCGCAAATGTCTTGGTCATTACAGGTCATTATACTCGCTACGCCCAAGCTTTTCCCACAAAGGATCAGAAAGCATCCACCGTTGCCAAAGTGTTGTGGGAGAAATACTTCATCCACTATGGACTGCCAAAGTGAATACACAGTGATCAAGGTAGAGACTTTGAAAGTAGACTTATACATGAGTTGTTGTCCATGCTCGGGATTGAGAAGTCAAGAACAACTCCATACCATCCTCAGGGAGATCCTCAACCTGAGCGGTTTAACCGTACTTTGTTAGACATGCTTGGAACGCTGGATTCAAAGCGAAAGAACAAGTGGAGTCGGCACATTGGACATCTTGTTCATTCTTATAATTGTACCCGAAATGACGCTACTGGTTTTTCACCGTACTACCTCATGTTTGGACGTGAAGCGAGGATGCCGGTGGATTTGTGTTTCGGAGTATCCAGTGATGGCACATCACAGAGAACTTACCTCAAGTATGTGTCTGACATGAGAAAGGAATTGCAAGCTGCTTATGAACTTGCTGAGTCTGTTTCTGCCAAACAGAATAAAGGAAATAAGCAGAGGTATGACCAGAAGATCCGTTTTTCCCAACTCATGCCTGAAGACCGAGTTCTCATACGGAACCTAGGACTTCAAGGGAAACATAAGTTAGCAGACCGCTGGGCTTCTACACCTTACATTGTTGAAAGTCAAATGTCACAACTACCTGTGTTTCGGCTAAAACCTGCAGGTGGGAATGGACCCATAAAAATACTGCACTGGAATCATATCCTGCCATTGGGACAGCAAGTGCGTCTGGATCCGCCAGCGGATAATGAGCCGACACCTAGTAGGAGAACACTGCAGAGAAGAAGAAGGAAAAAAACAAGAAACCAGGAAAACTTTGTTCCAGAAGACAGAAAACCCATGACACAGTGTGTGGATCATGAGGAACCTGATGAGTCGGAAGATGAAGAATGGGATCTATGGTACGACCTCCCAGAAAGACGCATAAGACAGAATCTGGATGAATTGTCTGAACCATTTAGCTCAGACTTGGACATGGTCTGGGAAGAACCAGATGCTTCCGAGAAGGAGATAAAAGAGACTGAAAGGCATGATAACAAAGGAACCAACGCCTCCAACGTAGTTGGAAGAACTGAAGACCGGGTATCTGAAATAAGGAGCTCACAGCGAGTTAAGAAGGTTCCTGAAAGATTGACATACAGTACACTAGGAGTGCCAAGTGTAATGATAGCCCCTACGGTTCGATATGTTACCTCCCTTTATACATGGTTGGGAAGCATGCAACCACTTATGTGTAAAGTTCATTAGTCATGGGGACATGCCTATATTTGATAGGGGGGGAGTGTAATACCCACTGGAAATGTTATGTACGCTAAGTATGGTTATCAATCTTTAACTTAGACACTGTATTATCATTGTTATAAATCCCTGGGTTAAAGTTGACCATGTGAAGGTACGGCAAGAACTTTTAAGGACACAATGTGACTAAGAGCAGACTTTCCATAATTCTGCACCAGTATCAACTGTTGCAGACAGTGAGGCTGCGCAGTCTCCAGGCAGAAACCCCAGGAGGAAGGGGTGGAGTCGGGTTTTTCGAGCGGGAAACGCGAGCGACTGGAAGAAAAGAGGGCAGGAGCTCTGAAAAGAGGGCTCAGGAGGCAAATGGCTGCCGCATCCCATCCCGGGCTTCCAAACTCGGCCGCCGCCCTTCGTATTAGTAGCTCTGCATCCAGAACTCAAAGTGGGATTCAGTGATCGTGAAGAGAATTCAACGAAGGGGTTCGGAGTCGTAAGTCTTGCAGACATTATACATACCATGAGCTCCAACTTAAGTGCGCCAACGAAAGAGTGCACTCGAATTTGGACACAGGGACAGATTCTCCTTTGAATCCATATAAATGGAGAATGTATGTTTATTATGTCTAGATTCATTCTAATGTATGCAAATGTCTAATTTAGGTCATTGACCCGTAATCTTCTTATACTGTCTGACGTTAAAACTATAAAGTAAGATAATTAGAATTAAGCCATTGTAGTAGTGATCTCCTTACTGGACTATAGAATACTGTCCACAACAGAGACCACATCTCACATATATCTAGAGAACTGTGAAGGGGTTACATCTGTATCTAACCCGTGCTGTTCCTGCCCTGGGAGTGTTTGATGGGACAGTGTAGAGGGAGCTTTACTCTGTATCTAACCCATGCTGTACCTGCCCCACGGGTGTTTGATGGGACAGTGTAGAGGGACCTCTACTCTGTATCTAACCCGTGCTGTACCTGCCTTGGGAGTGTTTGATGGTTCATTGCAGAGGGAGTTTTACTGTGTATATAACCCGTGCTGTACCTGCCCTGGGAGTGTTTGATGGGACAGTGTAGCGGGAGCTTTATTCTGTATCTAACCCGTGCTATACCTGCCCTGGGAGTGTTTGATGGGACAGTGTAGAGGGAGCTTTACTCTGTATCTAACCCATGCTGTACCTGCCCTGGGAGTGTTTGATGGGACAGTGTAGAGGGAGCTTTACTCTGTATTTTACCCGTGCTGTACCTGAACTGGCAGTGTTTGATGGGACAGTGTAGAGGGAGCTTTACTCTGTATCTAACTCATGCTGTACTTGTCCTAGGAGTGCTTGATGGGAAAGTGTAGGGGCTGCTTTACTCTGTATCTGACCCATGCTGTCCCTGCCCCAGGGGTGTTTGATGGGACGGTGTAGAGGGTCCTTTACTCTGTATCTAACCCGTGCTGTACCTGCCCTGGGGGTGTTTGATGGGACAGTGTAGAGGGAGCTTTACTCTGTATCTAACCCGTGCTGTACCTGCCCTGGGAGTGTTTGATGGGACAGTGTAGTGGGAGCTTTACTCTGATTCTAACCCATGCTGTTCCTGCCTTGGGAGTGTTTGATGGGACATTGTAGAGGGAGCTTTACGCTGTATATAACCCATGCTGTACCTGCCCTGTGAGTGTTTGATGGGACAGTGTAGAGGGAGATTTATTCTGTATATAACCCGTGCTGTACCTGCCCTGGCAGTGTTTGATGGGGCAGTGTACAGGGAGCTTTACTCTGTATCTAATGCGTGCTGTACCTGTCCTGGTAGTGTTTGATGGGACAGTGTAGAGGGAGCTTTACTCTGTATCTAACCCGTGCTGTACCTGCCCTGGGAGTGTTTGATGGGACAGTGTAGAGGGAGCTTTACACTGTATCTAACACGTGCTGTACCTGCCCTGGGAGTGTTTGATGGGACAGTGTAGAGGGAGCTTTACTCTGTATCTAACCCGTGTTGTACCTGCCCTGGGAGTGTTTGATGGGACAGTGTAGAGGGAGCTTTACTCTGTATATAACCCGTGCTGTACCTGCCCTGGGAGTGTTTGATGGGACAGTGTAGAGGGAGCCTTACTCTGCATATAACCCATGCTGTACCTGCCCTGGCAGTGTTCGATGGGGCAGTGTAGAGGGAGCTTCACTCTGTATCTAACCCATGCTGTACCTGCCCTGGGAGTGTTTGATGGGAAAGTGTAGAGGGAGCTTTACTCTGTATCTAACCTGTGCTGTACCTGCCCTGGGAGTGTGTGCTGGGGACAGTGTAGAGGGAGCTTTACTCTGTATCTAACTCATGCTGTACCTGCCCTGGGAGTGTTTGATGGGACAGTGTAGAGGGAGCTTTACTCTGTATTTAACCCGTGCTGTACCTACACTGGAAGTACTTGATGGGACAGTATAGAGGGAACTTTACTCTGTATCTTACCCATGCTATAACTGCCCTGGGAGTGTTATATAGGACAGTGTAGAGGGAGCTTTACTCTGTATCTAACCTGTGCTGTACCTGCCCTGGGAGTGTTCACTGGGACATTGTAGAGGGAGCTTTACTCTGCATCTAACCCGTGCTGTACCTGCCCTGGGAGTGTTTGATGGGACAGTGTAGAGGGAGCTTTACTCTGCATCTAACCCGTGCTGTACCTGCCCTGGGAGTGTTTGATGGGACAGTGTAGAGGGAGCTTTACTCTGTATCTAACCCGTGCTGTACCTGCCCTGGGAGTGTTTGATGGGACAGTGTAGAGGGAGCTTTACTCTGTTTCTAACCCGTGCTGTACCTGCCCTGGAAGTGTTTGATGGGACAATGTAGAGGGTGATTTACTCTGTATCTAACCCGTGCTGTACCTGCCCTGGGAGGGTTTGATGGGACAGTGTAGCGGGAGCTTTACTCTGCATCTAACCCGTGCTGTACCTGCCCTGGGAGTGTTTGATGGGACAGTGTCGAGGGAGCTTTACTCACCCTGCTTGTTATATCCTGATGAACTCTTAGTAAAATTGCAATTTAGCTCCATTTGTCCATGTTTGGATCAAGGTTTGTAATGAGGTCGGCGGTGGGATTCGATCCTGGGACTCTCTGACTCAGAGGCGAGGGCACTGCCCGCCCCGCCCCCGTTTGTTGCTCATTCGTTGGCCAAGAGGCTGCTGAGTGACATGCGGGTTATCCAATGGCGAGCCGCGGCACTGAGTGTGGGCGGGACTCTAACCCGGGACCCTGTGACTCGGAGGCGAGGGCGCTGCTCACTGAGCCATTGGCTGACAATTGGAGCCGGGCTCCCGCCCCGCCCCTCCACCGTTTGTTGCTCATTCATTGGCCAAGAGGCTGCTGAGTGACATGTGGGTTATCCAATGACGAGCGGCGGCGCTGAGGGTTGGCGGGGCCTAGAAGGACGGGGAGGAAAGCGGCGCCGCCATTTCCTGCCTCGCCGCTCCGGGCGGCCGCCCCTCGGTGCGGTGGTTTGATGGGGCGGGGCGGCCGGCCGCTGGGGTAATGTTCTCCGCTGCTCAGCGGCGACCCCGATCAGGGCGATGGATGCTTTCCGTCCGGTGGTTGGAGATAATTAAAGCGCCGTTCCCCGTCTACCGCCGCCATTTTCCTCGCAGCCAAGCAGCCCTGCCCGGCCCTCCCGGGCGCTGATTGGACAGCTTCACCTGGCTGCCTCCTGATTGGCCCCTGGGGACACGTGGGTGGCGCTGGGGAGACTACAAGTCCCAGAGGCCTCGGCGCGGAGGTCGGGCTCCCATTGGCTGAGCCCTGACCCCGCCCATTGAGGGCGGCAGACAAGCACTTGACCGAAGAAAGGGGTCAGAGTCCCCGCTGTTGCCACCATGCACCCTGCACTGTTGACTGGCAAAGTGGCCCTGGTGACTGCCTCCACCCGGGGCATTGGGCTGGCCGGCGCCTGGCCCGGGATGGGGCCCGGGTGGTCATCAGCATCCGCAAGCAGGCCAACGTGGACAGTGCCCTGGGCCAGCTGCGGGCCGAGGGGCTGGAGGTCTCGGGCACCGTCTGGCAAGCGGGCGGACCTGGAGGAGCTTGTCGGTGGGACACTGAGGCGCCACGGAGCCATCGACATCCTGGTCTGCAACGCCGCTGTCAACCCCTTCGCCGGGAGGACCCTGGACTGCCCGGAGGAGGCCTGGGACAAGATCTTCGAGGTCAACGTCAAGGCCCCCTTCCTCTTGGCCCAGCTGGTGGTGCCACACATGGAGCGGCAAGGTGGGGGCTCCATCGTGCTGGTGAGCTCCGCCGCCGGCTACCAGCCCTTCCCCGCCATCGGGCCCTACAGCGTCAGCAAGACAGCGCTGCTGGGCCTGACCAAGGTGCTGGCCGACGAGCTGGGGCCCGCCAACATCCGGGTCAACTGCCTGGCCCCCGGCATCATCAAGACCGACTTCAGCTCCGCCCTGTGGTCAGATGAGGGCTCACGCCGGCGGTTCGAGAAGAGCATCGCCATGCGCCGGATTGGTGAGCCGGAGGAGTGCGCCGGTACAGTCTCCTTCCTCTGCTCGCAGGACGCCACCTACATCACTGGGGAGACCATCGTGGTGGGCGGAGGCTTTCACTGCCGGCTCTGAGCCGACGGGTCGACATTCGAGATGGGACGCTCTCGATGCTTCTCAATCCAGCTGCCTTCCGGGATCATTCATCGTTCCCCTCAACTCTGTAATCCTCTGCAGCCCTACAACTGTCTGAGTTCTCTGCGTTCTTCCTACATTGGCCCTCTTGCGCATCCCCCACTTCCTTCACCCCTCCCCATCTCTGTAACCTTCTCCGGCGGCCCCACAACCCTGCGCTCCTCTAATTCTGGCCTCTTGTGCATCCCACACTTCCTTCGCCCCTCCATCGACGGCCGTGCCTTCAGCTCTCCCGGCCCTAAGATCTGGAATCCCCTCCCTAAACCTCTCTACTTCTCTCTCCTCCGTTAAGATGCTCATTTAAACCTACCTCCATGACCAACCTGTCCAAATATTTCCTTGTGTGGCTCGGGGTCAAGTTTGTGTCTGGTTGACGCTCCTGTGAAGCGCCTTGGGACATTGTGCTATGTTAAAGGCGCTATATAAATTCGTCATGTTGTATATGTGACTCCAGTCTCGCAACAACATTGTTGACTCTTAATTACCATCTGAAGTGGCCTAGTCAGCAACTCAGTTGTATCAAACCTTTACAACGATGAAGGTCCACCACCACCTTCTTGGGCCAACTGGGGAATGGGGAAATAAATGCCGGCCTTGCCAGTGACACTCATTTCTCACGAATGAACTAATAGAAAAAACTTGTGGCATTGCTTGGCCGAACTTGGCAATTCTTTCTTCGTGTGTCAACTGCAACTGGAGAGCGGTATCAAGATGCCCAGCAAATAATCACAATCAAAGTGTGGATTCTGCAGGAGGTGTCCTGTCAATAAAATCTAGAAACCATTGAACACGATTCCTGTCGTTTTCATTCTCGCAATTCTATCTGGAGATGCAGAAAGAAAAGAACGACTTGCATTTCTATAGCGCCTTTTGTTAAGCAACCTCCTTTCCCCTCTGGCTCACAACAACACGTTTCCAGTAAGCACGAGACTTCGTAGTGGAGTATCCGGAAAGACGTTACTGTGCATCAATAAAGGTGATCGGTCATCACAGAGAGTGACTTTACCCGTTTCTGTATCTTTTGAGCACACTCTGGCAAACTGTTGAAAACCATGCTCCTTTTATACACCATAATAATATATTTTAACTACATCAAAGGAAAATGACAAAATAACCTGGCCCAGAAATTCGGGTCTCCACGGGTGAGTACGCGCTGGGTACTCACCCGTAGGCCCAACGGAAGTGCCGGTTTCGTGCATGCGTCGGCGGGAAACCTGAGTGGCAGAGCGGGGTATAAAAGTCCCCAAAGACCAGGTAAGGCCTCACAGCGTCGGCGGGAAACCGGAGCGGCAGAGCGGGGTATAAAAGTCCCCAGAGACCAGGTAAGGCCTCACAGCGTCGGCGGGAAACCTGAGCGGCAGAGCGGGGCTATAAAAGGCCCCAGAGACCAGGTAAGGCCTCAGTGCGTCGGCGGGAATCCTGAGCGGCAGAGCGGGGCTATAAAAGTCCCAGAGACCAGGTAAGGCCTCACAGCGTCGACGGGAATCCTGAGCGGCAGAGCGGGGCTATAAAAGGCCCAGAGACCAGGTAAGGCCTCACAGCGTCGACGGGAATCCTGAGCGGCAGAGCGGGGCTATAAAAGGCCCAGAGACCAGGTAAGGCCTCACAGCGTCGGCGGGAATCCTGAGTGGCAGAGCGGGGTATAAAAGTCCCAGAGACCAGGTAAGGCCTCACAGCGTCGGCGGGAATCCTGAGCGGCAGAGCGGGGTATAAAAGTCCCCAGAGACCAGGTAAGGTCTCACAGCGTCGGCGGGAATCCTGAGCGGCAGAGCGGGGCTATAAAAGTCCCCAGAGACCAGGTAAGGTCTCACAGCGTCGGCGGGAATCCTGAGCGGCAGAGCGGGGCTATAAAAGGCCCAGAGGCCAGGTAAGGTCTCACAGCGTCGGCGGGAAACCTGAGCGGCAGAGCGGGGCTATAAAAGCCCGAGACCAGGTAAGGCCTCACAGCGTCGGCGGGAATCCTGAGCGGCAGAGCGGGGCTATAAAAGCCCCAGAGACCAGGTAAGGCCTCACAGCGTCGGCGGGAATCCTGAGCGGCAGAGCGGGGCTATAAAAGTCCCAGAGACCAGGTAAGGCCTCAGTGCGTCGGCGGGAATCCTGAGCGGCAGAGCGGGGCTATAAAGTCCCAGAGACCAGGTAAGGCCTCACAGCGTCGGCGGGAATCCTGAGCGGCAGAGCGGGGCTATAAAGTCCCAGAGACCAGGTAGGTTTACCAGTCTCCAGTCTCCAGTCTGGAAGGAGAGAGGTAAAAAGTAATCCAAGTGTGACGTCACCAGAAAGCGGGTAAGTGATTGGTTGGTAAGTATTTCTCCCTTTTAAGCTTAAATCTCTTTGGTTTATAGTTTCTATAAGGTGTGATATTCACCATCTAGAATCGGGGCAGAGGATATTTAAAAATAATATTAATAAATTTAATTAATGACATAGAATGGGAGATCAGGTGATGTGTTGCTGCTGCAATATGTGGGAGCTGGTGAACACCATTGATGCTCACCGTGATCACATTTGCAGTAAGTGTTGGCTGCTCGAGGAACTCCGGCTCCGTGTTGAAGAGCTGGAGTCCGAGCTTCAAACACTGAGACACATCAGGGAGGGGGAGAGTTACCTGGACTCTGTATCACGAGGTAGTCACACCAATTAGATTAATTAATTCAGATGTAGTCCGTGGCCAGGGTCAGGATGGTGTGACTAGAAGTGAGGCAGGTACGGGGATCCAGGAGGTAGTGTTGGAGGAGCCGCAGCCCTTGCACTTGTCCAACAGGTTCGAGGCTCTTACTCCCTGTGGGGACGGGAGCAGGGACTGCAGGGAGGATGAGCAACCTGGCCACAGCACCGTGGAGCAGGGGGCCATTCAAGTGGGGGGAGTTAAAAGAAATGTAGTGGTAGGGGATAGTATCGTTAGGGGGATAGATAGAGTTCATTGCAGCTGAGAGCGAGAGTCCCGAAGGCTGTGTTGCCTGCCCGGTGCCAGGGTTAAGGACATCTCCTCTGGACTGGAGAGAAACTTGGAGTGGGAGGGGGAGGATCCAGTTGTCGTGGTCCATGTTGGTACCAACGACATAGATAGGACAAGGAAGGAGGTTCTGCTGAGGGAGTTTGAGCAGCTAGGGGCCAAATTAAAAAGCAGAACCACAAGGGTAATAATCTCTGGATTATTACCTGAGCCACGAGCGAATTTGGCTAGGACAAATAAAATTAGAGAGTTAAATGCGTGGCTCAAAGACTGGTGTGGGAGAAATGGGTTTTGCTTCCTGGGACACTGGCACCAGTACTGGGGCAGGAGGGAGCTGTTCCGTTGGGACGGGCTTCACTTGGCCAGTGCTGGGACTAGAGTCCTGGCGGATCATATAACTAGGGCTGTAGAGAGGGCTTTAAACTAACTAGTGGGGGGGAGGTTCCTAGAGAGCAAATAATAAAAATGACAACAGAGAAGGTCATAGACTTAGGTAGCAGTGGGGAAATTAAAAACCAGAGCGTGTCAGGAAGGGGCAGAAGGTATGGAGTAAAAGGTAAAGTAATAAAAAGGGCAAAAGCAGGAACTAAGTGTCACAAAACATCTTTGAAAGTTCTCTATCTGAATGCACGTAGCATTCGTAACAAAATAGACGAGTTAATGGCACAAATAACTACATATGGGTATGATCTTGTGGCCATTACAGAAACATGGCTGCAGGGTGACAATGCCTGGGAATTAAACATACCAGGTTATTTAATGATCAGGAAGGACAGGCAGGAAGGAAGGGGAGGTGGGGTGGCTATGTTAATAAAGGAAGGAATCACTGTAATACAGAGAAATGATATTGGGTCAAAAGATCAGGATAATGAAACAGTTTGGGTGGAGGTAAGGAATAATAACGGGAAAAAACACTAGTGGGCGTAGTCTATAGGCCTCCAAACAGTGGCATCTCTGTTGGACGGAGTACTAATCAGGAAATAGTTGAGGCTTGTAATAAGGGAACATCTATAATTATGGGGGATTTTAACTATCATATTAATTGGACAAATCAAATTGGGCAGGGCAGCCTTGAGGATGAGTTCATTGAGTGTATTAGGGATGGGTTTCTTGAGCAGCATGTAACTGAACCGACAAGGGGGCAAGCAACCTTAGATCTGGTCCTGTGTAACGAGACGGGATTAATTAAAAATGTCCTAGTAAAGGATCCCCTTGGAATGAGTGACCATAACATGGTTGAATTCCATATTCAATTAGAGGGTGAGAAGGTTGCATCTCAAACAAGCGTGCTAAGCTTGAATAAAGGAGACTATGAAGGTATGAGAGCGGAATTGAGTAGAGGGGATTGGGAAAATAGATTAAAGGGTAAGACGATACATGATCAGTGGTGTACATTTAAGGAGTTATTTTACAACTTCCAAAAAAAATATGTTCCACTGAGAAGGAAAGGGTGTAAAAGAAAAGACAGCCATCCGTGGCTAAGTAAAGAAATTAAGGATAGTATTCGACTAAAAACAAGGGCATATAAGGTAGCCAAATCTAGTGGGAGGATAGAGGATTGGGAAAACTTTAAAAGACAGCAAAAAATAACAAAAAGATTGATTAAGAAAGGGAAGATAGATTATGAAAGTAAATTAGCAAAAAATATAAAAACAGATAGTAAGAGTTTTTATAGTTATATAAAAAGAAAAAGGGTGGCTAAAGTAAATGTTGGTCCCTTAGAGGATGAGACCGGGGAATTAATGGTGGGAAATATGGAGATGGCAAAAACACTGAATGAATATTTTACATCAGTCTTTACAGTAGAAGACACTAAGAATATCCCAACACTGGACAAACAGGGGGCTAAAGGGGGGGAGGAGCTAAACATGATCAAAATCACTAAGGAAGTGGTACTCGGTAAAATAATGGGACTCAAGGCGGATAAATCACCTGGACCTGATGGCTTACATCCTAGGGTCTTGAGGGAAGTGGCGGTAGCGATTGTGGATGCATTGGTAATAATTTTCCAAAACTCCCTGGACTCGGCAAAGGTCCCGGCAGACTGGAAAACTGCTAATGTAACACCCTTATTTAAAAAGGGCAGTAGACAGAAGGCTGGAAACTATAGACCGGTTAGCCTAACACCTGTGGTCGGTAAAATTTTGGAGTCCATTATTAAGGAGACAGTAACAGGACATTTGGATAATCATAATTTAATAGGACAAAGTCAGCATGTTGTTATGAAGGGGAAGTCATGTTTGACAAATTTGCTGGAGTTCTTTGAGGAAGTAACGTATAGGGTGGATAAAGGGGAACCAGTGGACGTAGTGTATTTAGACTTCCAAAAGGCATTTGACAAGGTGCCACACAAAAGATTATTGCTTAAGATAAAAAATTACGGGTTTGGGGGTAATATTCTGGCATGGATAGAGGATTGGCTATCTAACAGAAGGGAGAGAGTTGGGTTAAATGGTTCATTCTCAGACTGGCAATCAGTAACTAGTGGTGTTCCGCAGGGGTCAGTGCTGGGTCCCCAACTCTTTACAATCTATATTAACGATTTGGAGGAGGGGACCGAGTGTATATCAAAGTTTGCAGATGATACTAAGATGGGAGGGAAAGTAGTGAGTGAGGAGGACATAAAAAACCTGCAAGGTGACATCGACAGGCTAAGTAAGTGGGCAGAGATTTGGCAGATGGAATACAATACTGGAAAGTGTGAGGTTATGCACTTTGGCAGGAAAAATCGTAGAGCAAGTTATTATCTTAATGGCAAGAAACTGGAAAGTACTGAAGTACAAAGGGATCTGGGGGTCCTGGTGCACGAAACTCAAAAGGTTAGTATGCAGGTGCAGCAAGTGATTAAGAAGGCCAATGGAATGTTGGCTTTCATTGCTAGGGGGATAGAATATAAAAATAGGGAGTTATTGCTTCAGTTGTACAAGGTATTGGTGAGACCGCACCTGGAATACTGCGTACAGTTTTGGTGTCCATACTTAAGAAAGGACATACTTGCTCTCGAGTCAGTACAAAGAAGGTTCACTCGGTTAATCCTGGGGATGAGGGGATGGACATATGAGGAGAGGTTGAGTAGATTGGGACTCTACTCATTGGAGTTCAGAAGAATGAGAGGCGATCTTATTGAAACATATAAGATTGTGAAGGGGTTGGATCGGGTGGATGCGGGGAAGATGTTCCCAATGATGGGTGAAACTAGAACTAGGGGGCATAGTCTTAGAGTAAGGGGCTGCTCTTTCAAAACTGAGATGAGGAGGAACTACTTCACTCAGAGGGTGGTAGGTCCATGGAATATGCTGCCCCAAAAAGCTGTAGAAGCTACATCATTACATAAATTTAAAACAGAAATAGACAGTTTCCTAGAAGTAAAGGGAATTAAGGGTTACGGGGAGCGGGCAGGAATTTGGACATGAGTCTAGGTTCGGATCGGTCATGGCCCTGTGGGTAGCGGAGCGGGCCCAGGGGCCGTGTAGCCTGATCCTGCTCCTATTTCGTGTGTCTAATTCTGTTAGATTCAGGAGATGGTTCTGTGATAGTGGATTGGCGGTTAGGATCAGATCAGCCATGATCTTATTGAATGGCGGAGCAGGCTCAAGGGGCCGATTGGCCTACTCCTGCTCCTATTTCTTATGTTCTTATGAACTGCGCGTACGCGGGAAACCGGAACTTCCGTTCCCTTAAAGGAAGGGGTTCAGAGGTCGAACGCGTGCGCCGGAGAAGCAGCGCGTGCGCCTGGAACTTCCGTTTTTTCTCCAGGTTTCTCCGGGAAGGTAAGTCTCCAGGAGTTACACATGTGAAAAGCAGTCGCAAGGCCTGCTTTTAACAAGGTAAGTGGTGAATTAATTAAAATTAGAACATTTTTTCCACAGGTTTATTATTTTTAAATACTTTAAAGAAAGGTAAGTTTATTTTTAGCCCCGTTAGAAAATGTAATTAATTTTTTCAAAAATTTAAATTATTGTTTAAAATAGTTATTTTATGTAATTTATAGTTATTTTAAAAATGTGATGTTTTTCTAAAAATGTATTTGAAGTTTTAGTGATGTTTTGGGGCTTATAGTATTTATAGTTTTGACAGCTCTTCCTGTCAAATTTATGAATGGGCTACCATTGGCTCTCCATGGCCCACGTGATCCCAGGGGATGCTTCAAACTAACTGCGTCCCGGGATACGCGAGCACTGCGCGCCGGCAGTTGGAGGAGGCCCAGGATCGGAATCCCACGTGGGCCCACAGCACAACGGCCGGCGTGCTAGGTAAGTGCAGGTCGGAGGCTTGCACCCACGGGAAGCCTCCGACCCGAATTTCTGGGCCAAACATATCTATTTCCCAAATCCTTTGAAAACAGACTACATGTCCAGCTCCACCCAAAGTGACTCCCACTGATGCTGTGTAACCAGGGACGTAAACCATCTCCAGGTGACATCAGAAAGGAGCCAGCGACCATGTCACAAAGCAGCCCAAACCCCTCCCACTCTAGGTATTGCAGTGTCACATGACCAGGCTTTGCTCCTGGTGTGCAGTCTCACTGGGCATGAACGCAGGTTGTACAATCAGTCCCATCTCCAACCCTGCTCCCGCATACTGAGACTCCAGGCAGGGAGCACTGACTCCCAAAATTACCACTGATAAATTCTCCCTCCCATCCTCTGAATGTGAGGTCCCACTATTCAAAGGCCCCATTTCAACCTCTTGCTTTATACTCCAGAAAGTCTCCCCTCACTTTATATCTGAGTGTTTCTCCCTCCTGCTTTGGCAGAGAGAGACGGTTTGTGGGAATGGTGTTTGGGATACGGCAAGGATATTACCTCTCCCTCCTTTGTGCTCTGAAACAGGTCTATTCCCTGTAACAGGAAGGGCATCAGAGCCAATAAGTGAAGGGATCTTCAGGGGGATCAAGTGCTGGGACCATCGGAGCATTAATTGGAGGGTGCATCATGGGCAATAGGCTCCCTCTGTATTATCCCATCAAACACTCCCAGGGCAGGTACAGCACGGGTTAGATACAGTGTAAAGCTCCCCCTACACTGCCCCATCAAACACTCCCAGGGCAGGTACAGCACGGGTTAGATACAGCGTAAAGCTCCCTCTACACTGTCCCATCAAACACTCCCAGGGGAGGTACAGCATGGGTTAGATACAGTGTAAAGCTCCCTCTACACTGTCCCATCAAACACTCCCAGGGCAGGTACAGCATGGGTTAGATACAGAATAAAGCTCCCTCTACACTGTCCCATCAAACACTCCCAGGGCAGGTACAGCACAGGTTAGATACAGAGTAAAGCTCCCTCTACACTGTCCCATCAAACACTCCCAGGCCAGGTACAGCACGGGTTAGATACAGAATAAAGCTCCCTCTACACTGTCCCATCAAACACTCCCAGGGCAGGTACAGCACGGGTTAGATACAGAGTAAAGCTCCCTCAGCACTGTCCCATCAAACACTCCCAGGCCAGGTACAGCACGGGTTAGATACATAATAAAGCTCCCTCTACACTGTCCCATCAAACACTCCCAGGGCAGGTACAGCACGGGTTAGATACAGAGTAAAGCTCCCTCTACACTGTCCCATCAAAAACTCCCAGGGCAGGTACAGCACGGGTTAGATACAGAGTAAAGCTCCCTCTACACTGTCCCATCAAACACTCCCAGGCCTGGTACAGCACGGGTTAGATACAGAGTAAAGCTCCCTCTACACTGTCCCATCAAACACTCCCAGGGCAGGTACAGCACGGGTTAGATACAGAGTAAAGCTCCCTCTACACTGTCCCCATCAAACACTCCCAGGCCAGGTACAGCACGGGTTAAATACATAATAAAGCTCCCTCTACACTTTCCCATCAAACACTCCCAGGGCAGGTACAGCACGGGTTAGATACAGAGTAAAGCTCCCTCTACACTGTCCCATCAAAAACTCCCAGGGCAGGTACAGCACGGGTTAGATACAGAGTAAAGCTCCCTCTACACTGTCCCCATCAAACACTCCCAGGGCTGGTGCAGCATGGGTTAGATACAGAGTAAAGTTCCCTCTGTATTATTCCATCAAACACTCCCAGGCCAGGTACAGCACGGGTTAGATACAGAGTAAAGCTCCCTCTACACTGTCCCATCAAACACTCCCAGGGCAGGTACAGCACAGGTTAGATACAGAGCAAAGCTCCCTCTACACTGTCCCATCAAACACTCCCAGGGCAGGAACAGCACGAGTTAGATGCAGAGTAAAGCTCCCTCTAGAGTATTAGAGTCCATTATAAAAGATGTATTGGCAGAGCACTTGTAAAACAGTGACAGGATCGGACAAAGTCAACATGGATTTACAAAAGGTAAATCATGCTTCTCTGATCCACTGGAATTTTTTGAGGATGTAACTGGTAGATTAGATCAGGGAGAACCAGTAGATGTGGTGTATTTGGACTTTCAGAAGGCTTTCGATAAGGTCCCACAAAAGAGATTAGCGTGCAAAGTTAAAACACATGGGATTGGGGGCAAGGCACTGACTTGGATAGAGAACTGGTTGGCAGACAGGAAGCAAAGAGTTGGAATAAACGGGTCTTTTTCTGAGTGGCAGGCAGTGACTAGTGGGGTACCACAGGGATCGGTCCTAGGACCCCAGCTATTCACAATATATATTAATGATCTAGACGAGGGAACTAGATGTAATATCTCCAAGTTTGCAGATGACATAAAGCTGGGTGGGCGTGTGTGCTGTGAGGAGGATGCCGAGAAACTCCAGTATGATTTGGACAGGTTGGGTGATTGGGCAGATGCATGGCAGTATAATGTGGATAAATGCGAGATTATCCACTTTGGTGTCAAAAACAGGAAGGCAGATTATTATCTGAATGGCAATAGATTGAGAAAAGAGGAAGTGCAACGAGACCTGGGTGTCCTTGTGCACCAATCGCTGAAGGTAAGCATGCAGGTGCAGCAGGCGGTTAAGAAGGCAAATGGTATGTTGGCCTTCGTAGCGAGAGGGTTTGAGTACAGGAACAAGGATGTCTTGCTGCAGTTGTACAGGGCCTTGGTGAGACCACATCTTGAGTATTGTGTGCAGTTTTGGTCGCCTTATCTGAGGAAGGATGTTCTTGCCATGGAGGGAGTGCAGCGAAGCTTCACTAGACTGATACCTGGGATGGCAGGAATGACGTATGAGGAGAGATTGGGTCGATTGGGCTTATACTCACTGGAGTTTAGAAGAATGAGTGGGGATCTCATTGAAACTTATAAAATTCTATCAGGACTAGACAGACTAGATGCTGGAGGGCTGTTCCCGATGGTCGGGGAGTCTAGAACCAGGGGTCACAGTCTAAGGATAAGGAGTAAGCCATTTAGGACTGAGATTAGGAGGAATTTCTTCACCCAGAGAGTGGTGAACCTGTGGAATTCTCTGCCACAGAGGGCAGTTGAGGCCAATTCATTAAATATATTCAAGAAGGAGTTGGATATATTTTTTAAGGCTAAAGGGATCAAGGGATATGGGGAGAAAGCAGCGACCGGGTACCGAATTTGGATGAACAGCCATGATCTCATTGAATGGTGGAGCAGGCTCGAGGGGTCGAATGGCCGACTCCTGCTCCTATCTTCTATGTTTCTATGTTGAGTCCAGAAGTCTGTAAAGTGCCTGATCGAAAGATGAGGTGCTGTTCCTCGAGCTTACGTTGAGCTTCATTGGAATAGTGTAAGAGGCCGAGGACAGAGAGGGAGTGGAGGGGAGAATTAAAGTGACAGGTGAGGTGCCCAGAACTGCTCACAGTGCTCCAGGTGTGGTCTCACCAGGGTTCTGTGTAGCTGCAGCATAACTTCTCCTCCCTTCTATTCTAGTCCTCCAGATAGAAAGGCCAGCATTCCATTAGCCTTTCTGATTATTCTCTGTACCTGTTCATGACATTTGAATGATCTCTGTACCTCGACCCCCAAGTCTCTTTGGACCTCCACTGTTTTCAGCTTTTCACCATTTAGAAAGGACCCTGTTCGATCCTTTTTAGGTCCAAAGTGGATGATCTCACATTTGCCTACATTGAAATCCATTTGCCATTCACTTAATCTGTCAATACCCCTTTGTAATTTTATGCTTTCATCCAAACTGCCTACAATGCCGCCTATCTTTGTGTCATTGGCAAATTTGGAAATATGACTTTCTATGCCATCATCTAAGTTGTTAATAAACACAGTGAATAGTTGAGCCCCAGCACAGATCCCTGCGGGACACCACTAGTCACATCCTGCCAATTGGAGTCCGGCCCATTATCCCTCCTCTCCGTCTCCTGCCACTCAGTCAATTTCCTGACCAGGTCAATAATCTGCCCTCATTTCTGTGGGCTTCTACCTTAGATAACAGTCTCTTGTGTGGGACTTTATCAAATGTCTTCTGGAAGTACTTATAAATAAATTTACACCAAAACAGACACCTTCCCTGGATCCAAAGGCTAGGAGAGGCACTCTGGAAGGTATGGGGAGCTGGGACTTGTCCATGAGAGTAACTGAAGGTAGAAAAACTGAAATAATCTGGAAAGAGAAAGGACATCAATTCGTCTCCTCCTATCTTACAGAAATAAAGAACACAACACAGGATGTGTTTACACCAAAACTGGTTTGACAGATATCCAGAAACTTAAACTCCAGCCCAGTTATAGGGGTTATTAACATCAGCACAAACAAACAAAGGATAGAAACATAGAGATAGGAACAGGAGTAGGCCATTCGGCCCTTCGAGCCTGCTCCGCCATTCAATGAGATCATGGCTGATCTTCGTCTGAGATCATAGCTGATCTTACCAGTTCAGTACCCCGTCCCCGCCTTTTCTCCGTAACCCTTAATCCCCTTAGCCTTCAGAAATATATCCAATTCTCTCTTGAAAATATTTATTGAATTAGCCTTCGCAGCCCTCTGTGGCAGGGAATTCCACAGGCTCACCACTCTTTGAGTGAAGAAATTCTTCCTCATCTCTGTTTTAAATGATTTGCCCGCTATTTTTAGACTGTGGCCCCTGGTTCTGTGCTCCCCGGCCATTGGAAACATTCTCTCTGAATTCAGCCTGTCCAGGCCTGCCATAATTTTATATGTTTCGATGAGATCCCCTCTCAATCTTCTAAACTCCAGTGAGTACAAGCCCAAACTATTTAATCTCTCTTCGTAGGTCATTCCCGCCATTCCAGGTATCAGCCTGGTGAATCGCCGTTGCACTCTTTCCATGGCAAGAACATCCTTCCGCAGATGGGGCGACCAAAACTGTACACAATACTCCAGATGCGGTCTCACCAGCACCTTGTACAGCTGTAGTAAGGTATCCCTATTCCTATACTCGAACCCCCTTGATATGAAGGCCAACATACCATTTGCCTTCTTAATCGCCTGTTGCACCTGCATGCTCTCCTTCAGTGACTGGTGCACAAGAACACCCAGGTCCCTCTGCACTTCCCCATCTCCCAATCTATTGCCATTTAGATAATAATCTACCCTCCTGTTTTTACCCCCAAAGTGGATAACCTCGCATTTATCCACATTATAGTGCATCTGCCACGTATCCGCCCATTCCCCCAACCTGTCCAAATCGCACTGTAGCCTCCTGACATCCTCATCAGAGCCCACCCCTCCTCCTAGTTTAGTGTCGTCAGCGAATTTGGAAATATTGCATCCAATTCCCTGATCCAGATCATTTATATATATTGTGAACAGCTGGGGTCCCAGGACAGATCCTTGCGGCACCCCGCTGGTCACTGCCTGCCACTCCGAAAACGAGCCGTTTATTCCAACTCTCTGTTTTCTATCCGCCAGCCAGTTCTCTATCCACGTTAATACTTTGCCCCCAATCCCATGAGCCTTAATTTTGCATGATAATCTTTTGTGTGGAACCTTATCGAAGGCTTTCTGGAAGTCAAGGTACACCACATCCACTGGCTCTCCCCCATCTATTTTACCAGTTACTTCCTCAAAAAATTCCAGCAGATTAGTCAAACACGATTTACCCTTTGTAAATCCATGTTGACTCTGTCCGATCCTTTCCCCATTTGTCAAGTGCTCCGCTATTTTATCCTTAATAATGGACTCTAGCATTCTGCCCACAACCGATGTAAGGCTTACTGGTCTATAATTCCCTGCTTTCTCTCTACCCCCCTTTTTAAATATTGGGGTAACATTAGCTACCCTCCAATCCACGGGTACTGTTCCCGAGTCAATGGAGTTCCGGAAGATGATCCTTAGAGCATCTGCTATCTCCAGGGCCACCTCCTTAAGTACCCTAGGATGTAGTTTATCAGGCCCCGGGGATTTGTCGGCCTTCAGTCCCCTCAACTTACCCAGCACCATATCCCTAGAGATACTAATTTCTGTCAGCTCCTCCCTCTCATTAGTCCCTATGTTTGCCGATATTCCTGGGAGGTTATTTGTGTCCTCCTTTGTGAATACAGAACCAAAGTATGAGTTTAATTGGTCTGCCATTTCCTTATTCTCCATTATATATTCTCCCGAATCGGACTGCAAGGGACCGACTTGGGATTTTACCAGTCTTTTCCTCCTGATATACCGATAAAAGCTTTTGCAGTCTGTCTTTATGTTTGCTGCAAGTTTACTTTCGTATTCTATTTTCCCCTTCCTGATTAATCCCTTTGTCCTCTTTTGCTGTATCTTGTACTGCCCCCAATCTTCCGGTCTGGTGCTTTTTTTTGCCAGTTGATATGCCCTTTTTTTTAATTTTATGCTGTCCCTAATTTCCCTCGTTATCCACGGTTGAGTCACCTTTTTAGGTTTATTTTTGTGCCAAACCGGTATAAACATGTTCTGGAATTCTTCCATTCTATCTTTGAATGCTTGCCATTGTCTATCCACTGTCAATCCCCCCAGAAACACCACCCAATCAATCTTACCCAATTCCCGTCTCATACCCTCGTAATTCCCTTTATTTAAGTTCTGGACCTTAGTCTCTGATTCAATTTCCTCACTCTCCATCTCGACTGAGAGCTCGATCATATTATGATCGCTCTGACCCAAGGGGCCTCGTACAAGAAGATTGCTGATAAGTCCCTTCTCATTGCACAATACCCAGTCTAAAATGGCCTGATCTCGAGTCGGCTCCTCGACATATTGGTCCAGATAACCGTCCCGAAAACATTCCAGGAATTCCTCCTCCTCAGAATTTTTACTAGTTTGGGTAGTCCAATTAATATGTAAATTAAAGTCACCCATGATGACAGCTGTGCTCTTATCGCACGCTTCTCTAATTTCCCTTTTTATGCCTTCCCTCACCTCCATATTACTATTTGGAGGCCTATATATCACACCCACTAACGTTTTCCTCCCCTTGCTATTTCTCATTTCTACCCATACAGATTCCGTTTCATCCGAGTTAATATCCTTCCTTTCCATTGCATTAATCCCCTCCTTTACCAGCAATGCTACCCCACCTCCCCTACCTTTTTGCCGATCCTTCCTAAATATTGTATATCCCTGGATGTTAAGTTCCCAGCCTTGCCCACCCTGCAGCCACGTTTCTGTAATCCCAATCAAATCATACTTGTTTACCTCTATTTCCACAACTAATTCATCCACCTTGTTCCTAATGCTTCTAGCATTAAGATACAAAGCCTTCAGGCTTGCTTTTTTCACACTCTCATTATGAATTAGTTTGGCCCTTTGTGTTTCTCTCCTTTGCTTATTGCTTCTCACCTTTCTACCATCTATTTCTGACTTCATATGACTTCCCTCTTTTCCACTACCTAGGTTCCCATCCCCCTGCCAAATTAGTTTAAATCCTCCCGAACCGCCCTAGAAAATATTACCCCGAGGACATCGGCTCCCTCACAGTTCAGGTGTAGACCGTCCCCTTGGTACAGGTCACTCCTCCCCAAGAACTGGTTCCAATGCCTCAAGAATTTAAATCCCTCTCCCTTGCACCACTGCTCAAGCCACGTATTTAGCTTATCTATCTTACTCTCTATAAACTTATTAGCTCGTGGCACTGGTAGCAATCCAGAGATTACTACCTTTGAGGTCCTACTTTTCAATTTAGCTCCTAACTCCCTAAATTCAGCTTGTAGGACCTCCTCCCTCTTTTTACCTACATCGTTGGTACCTACATGTACCACGACAACTGGCTGATCCCCCTCCCCCATCAGAATCTACCCCCTCCAGTCACTTGTGAACTTGCTGGTGTCTCAGCAGGTGAGATGGTCGACTGAATCCCTTCTCACACACGGAGGAGATGAACGGCCTCTCCCCAGTGTGAACTCACTGGTGTCTCAGCAGGTTGGATGCAGAAGTGAATCCATTCCCACACACAGAGCAGGTGAACGGCCTCTCCCCAGTGTGAATTCGCTGGTGTTGAATGAGGTGAGATGACTGCCTGAAGCTCTTCTCGCACTGAGTGCAACTCAACGGTCTTTCATCAGTGTGAACAAGCTGCTGTTTAATTAGATCCGCAGAGATTTTAAAGCAGTTCCCACAGTCACAGCATTTAAAAGGTCTCTCCCCAGTGTGAACTCACTGGTGTAAGTGGAGTCTGGAAAACAGAGTAAATCCCTTCCCACACTCGGAGCAGGTGAACGGCCTCTCCCCGGTGTGACTGCGTCGATGAGATTTCAGCTGGGATGGGCGATCAAATCCCTTCCCACAGTCCCCACATTTCCACCGTTTCTCCGTGGTGTGGGTACCCTTGTGTCTCTCCAGGTTGGACGATCAGTTGAAGCCTCGTCCACACACAGAACACGTGTACGGTTTCTCCCCACTGTGAATGGTGCGATGTTTTTTCAGGCTGTGTAACTGGTTAAACCTCTTTCCACAGTCAGTGCACTGGAACACTCTCACTCAGGTGGGTGTGTGTGTGTCGGTGCTCAGTGCACTGGACCACTCTCACTCAGGTGGGTGTGTGTGTGTCGGTGCTCAGTGCACTGGAACACTCTCACTCGGGTGGGTGTGTGTGTGTCGGTGCTTTTCCACTCACACTGATGTTTGAAAACTTTTCCCACAGACAGAACAAACATTTCTCCTTCTACACTCAAAGGCCGATGAATTTCAGGTCCTGATGAATCGAGTGACTCTCTCAGATCTTGATAGGAAGTTTTGTTTGAGTTTCCCGTCTGTAAATCGTAAGAATAAGAACATAAGAAATAGGAGCAGGAGTCGGCCATTCGGCCCCTCGAGCCTGCTCCACCATTCAATAAGATCATGGCTGATCCGATCTTGGCCTCACCTCCACTTTTCTGCCTGTTCCCCATGACCCTCGACTCCCCTGTAGTTCAAACATCTGTCTGTCTCAGCCTTGAATATATTCAGTGACTCCGCCTCCACAGCTCTCTGGGGTAGAGAATTCCAAAGATTCACGACCCTCTGAGAAGAAATTCCTCCTCATCTCCGTCTTAAATGGGCGACCCCCTTATTCTGAGACTATGCCCCCTAGTTCTAGATTCCCCCACGAGGGGAAACATCCTCTCAGCATCTACCCTGTCGAGCCCCCTCAGAATCTTATGTTTCAATAAGATCACCTCTCATTCTTCTAAACTCCAATGAGTATCGGCCCAACCTGCTCAACCTTTCCTCATAAGACAACCCCTTCATCCCAGGAATCAACCTCGTGAACCTTCTCTGAACTTCCTCCAATGCAAGTATATAGAAACATAGGAACATAAAAGATAGAAGCAGGAGTAGGCCATTCGGCCCCTCGAGCCTGCTCCGCCATTCAATGCGATCATGGCTGATCATCCAAATTCAGTACCTGGTCCCTGCTTTCTCCCCATATCCCTTGACCACTTTAGCCTTAAGAAATATATCGAACTCCTTCTTGAATATATTTAATGTATTGGCCTCCACTGCCTTCTGTGGTAGAGAATTCCACAGGTTCACCACTCTCTGGGTGAAGAAATTCCTCCTCATTTCTGTCATAAATTGCCTACCCCTTATCCTTAGACTGTGACTCCTGGTTCTGGACCCCCCGACCATCGGGAACATCCTTCCTGCATCTAGTCTGTCCAGTCCTGTCAGAATTTTATAAGCTTCAATGAGATCCCCTCTCATTCTTCTAAACTCCAGTGAGTATAAGCCCAGTCGACCCAATCTCTCCTCATACGTCATTCCTGACATCCCAGGTATCAGCCTGGTGAATCTTCGCTGATCTCCTTCCATGGCAAGAACATCCTTCCTCAGATAAGGCGACCAAAACTGCACACAATACTCCAGATGTTGTCTCACCAAGGCCTTGTATAACTGCAGCAAGACATCCTTGTTCCTGTACTCAAACCCTCTCACTACGAAGGCCAACATACCATTTGCCTTCTTAACCTCCTGCTGCACCTGCATGCTTACCTTCAGCGACTGGTGCACAAGGACACCCAGGTCTCGTTGCACTTCTCCTTCTCCCAATCTATTGCCATTCAGATAATAATCTGCCTTCCTGTTTTTGCCACCAAAGTGGATAACCTCACATTTATCCACATTATATTGCATCTGCTATGCTTTTGCCCAATCACCCAACCTGTCCAAATCATCCTGGAGTTTCTCGGCATCCTCCTCACAGCACACACGCCCACCCAGCTTTGTGTCGTCTGCAGATTTGGAGATATTACATCTAGTTCCCTTGTCTAGATCATTAATATATATTGTGAATAGCTGGGGTCCAAGGACCGATCCCTGCAGTACCCCACTAGTCACTGCCTGCCACTCGGAAAAAGACCCGTTTATTCCAACTCTTTGCTTTCTGTCTGCCAACCAGTTCTCTATCCAAGTCAATACCTTGCCCCCAATCCCATGTGCCTTAACTTTACACGCTAATCTCTTATGCGGGACCTTATCGAAAGCCTTCTGAAAGTCCAAATACACCACATCCACTGGTTCTCCCTTATCTATTTTACCAGTTACATCCTCAAAAAATTCCAGTAGATTAGTCAAGCATGATTTACCTTTTGTAAATCCAAGTTGACTTTGTCTGATCCTGTCACTGTTTTCCAAGTGCTCTGCTATTACATCTTTTATAATGGACTCTAGCATTTTCCCCACTACCGATGTCAGGCTTACCGTTTTCTCTCTGCCACCTTTTTTGAATAGTGGGGTAACATTAGCTACCCTCCAATCCATGGGTACTGTTCCAGATTCCATTGAATGTTAGAAGATGATCAGCAATGCATCTACTATTTCTAGGGCCACTTCCTTAAGTACCCTCGGATGTAGATTATCAGGCCCTGGGGATTTATCGGCCTTCAATCCCATCAATTTCCCTAACACAATTTCCCTATAAATGCTAATTTCTTTCAGTTCCTCCCTTTCATCAGACCCTATATTCCCCAATATCTCTGGGAGGTTATTTGTGTCCTCCTTTGTGAAGACAGAACCAAAATATGTATTTAATTGGTCAGCCATTTCTTTGTTCCCCATTATAAATTCCCCTGATTCTGACTGCAAGGGACCTACGCTTGACTTCACCAATCTTTTTCTCTTCACATATCTATAAAAGCTTTTACAGTCAGTTTTTATGTTCCCTGCAAGCTTACTCTCATATTCTATTTTCCCGTTCTTGATTAATCCCTTTGTCCTCCTTTGTTGAATCCTAAACTGCTCCCAATCCTCAGGTTTACTGCTTTTTCTGGCCAATTTATATGTCCTCTCCTTGGATCTTATGCTATCCCTAATTTCCCTTGTTAGCCACGGTTGAGTCACCATTTTTGTTTTATTTTTATGCCAAACTGGGATGAACAAATTCTGTAGTTCATCCATGCGGTCTTTGAATGTTTGCCATTGCCTATCCACCGTCAACCCTTTGAGTGACATTCCCCAATCAATCCTACCCAACTCACGCCTCAGAAGTTATGCTGAACCTTTATAAAGCGCTAGTTAGGCCACAACTGGAGCATTGCGTCCAGTTTTTGTCACCGCACTTTAGGAAGGATGTGAAGGCCATTGAGAGGGTGTAGAGGAGATTTACCAGAATGGTTCCGGGGATGGGGGATCTTCGCTACAAGGACAGGTTGGAGAAGCTGGATTTGTTGTCATTAGAGCAAAAGAGGTTGAGGGGTGATTTGACAGAGGTGTACAGGATTATGACGGGTTTGGATAGGCTAGACGGGGAAAGGCTGTGCCCACTAGTTGATGGTACAAGGACTAGGGGACACAGATTTAAGGTTTTGGGCAAGAGATACAGGGGCCTGTGAGGAAAAACTTTTTTACGCAGCGAGTGGTGATGACCTGGAACTCGCTGCTGACGGAAGTGGTGGAAGCGGAGACATTCAATGTTTTCAAGGGGAGACTGGATAGGCACTTGAGGGAAATAAACTTGCAGGGCTACGCGGATAGAGCGGGGGAGTAGGACTGACTGGATTGCTCTCCAGAGAGCTGGCATGGACTCGATGGGCCGAATGGCCTCCTTTTGTGCCGTTATGACTCTGTGACCTCTACCAACTAGAAGGACAAGGGCAGCAGGTGCATGGGAACACCACTACCTCCAAGTTCCCCTCCATGTTACACACCATCCTGACTTGGAAGTATATCGGCCGATCCTTCATCTTCGCTGGGTCAAAATCCGGAACTCGCCCCTGAACGGCACTATGGGAGTACCTTCACCACATGGTCTGCAGCAGTTCAAGAAGGCGGCTCCCCACCACTTTCTCAAGGGCAATTAGGGATGGGCAATAAATGCTGGCATTACCAGCGACACCCAGATCCCATGAACAAATTTTAAAAAACTACGACCCTCATTTTGTCCGTATATTTTCCTTTCCTGCTCTTTCTCTTCTTGCCTTTCCTCTCCACATCTCTCTCTAATTGGCTGCTACATTACATTCCTACATGACCACACGTCAGAAGTCCTGCAATTGCTGCACAGCGCTTGGAGATGTCCTGAAATTGTGAAAGGTGCTGTACATATTCAAGATCTTTCTTTCTTCTTACTTATCTTCTCTCCTGTCTCATTTTTGAAATGTCAATGTTTCTTATCATCACTCACTTTCTCCTCAAATTCTTTTCTTCTCATCTCCTTCGTTTGTCTCTTTCTTACTTTGATCTTTAGTTTTTCTTTCCTTGTCTCTCATTTATTTCTAATGTCCTGTTTCGCTTCCCTTATTACTCTCACTATTACCTCAATGCTAGTCAGTCGGGGAGAAACTCTCCACTGGCTGGAGTCAGACCGAGCACAAAGGAAGGTGGTTGTGGTGGTTGGAGGTCAATCATCACAGCCCCAGGATATCGCTGCAGGAGTTCCTCAGGGCAGTGTCCTCGGCCCAACCATCTTCAACTGCTTCATCAATGACCTTCCCTCCAACATAAGGTCAGAAGTGGGGATGTTCGCTGATAACTGCACAGTATTCAGTTCCATTTGCAACTCCTCAGATAATGAAGCCGTCCATGCCCGCATGCAACAAGACCTGGACGACATTCAGGCTTGGTGTTGTGTATTTTGAATGTGCATTAGAATTGTCCCACATGGGATACCGTAGTGGTGATTTGCAATGCACTATGGGAAATGTAGTGCATTGAGTGAAGAAGCACATTTTAAATAAAATGGCCATTAACTAAACTCTCCACCCCGGAGTCCTCCTTAATTGTTATATAGATAAGGGTATAAAACCCCTTGAGACACAACAAAACTGGCGATGAGGACGACGGACTTGCGCATCACTTTGCACTGGAATCGGCGATGTTTAAAGTAAGAAGTTCCTGTCTTTCCTTAATGGCGCGCCCGCAGTTTAGTGCTGATATAATCGCCTCGTAAAGGTGGAGGTTCGTGTGTTACAGAAATAAGAAGGGGGAGAGTAACGATACAGTGAAACAAAGTGGAGGAAAAGGACTGTAAAAATAAAAAAAATTAAAAAAAATGGCTATGCTAACCGGAGCGTTTGGACCATTTGATGAAACGGCAGAGCAATGGAGTGCTTATACAGAGCGTTTCGGATTTTTTGTGACTGCAAATGGCATTAAAGATGACGTGAAAGTGGCGACATTCCTCAGTGTGATCAGAGCAAAAACATTTGGCTTGTTACGGAGTTTGATGCACCCGGATAAGCCTGGCGCTAAGACATATGATCAGATTGTGGAAGCTTTGGAAACACATTACGCACCCAAGCCGCTGCTGATTGCCGAGAGGTTCAGGTTTCACAAACGAAACCAAGGGGAGGGTGAGTCCATAGCCGAATATGTTGCAGTGCTAAAGAAGCTAACTGAGCACTGTGAGTTTGGTGAAACTCTAAATGACACTGTCCGTGATAGGTTTGTGTGTGGATTAAGATGTGAAGCAACACAGAAGCGCTTGCTCACAACTGGCAAATTGATGCTTAAATCAGCAGTGGAGCTCACTGTGTCTATGGAGTTAGCAGCTAAAGATGCACAGCTGTTGGGGGCTGCAACAAGAGTGCACAGGGTAGCAGCTACACCGGATAAGCATGCAAGTGGTGCCAGAGAGTGTTACAGATGTGGAAGGTCAGGTCATCAGCCATCTGACTGCTGGTGTAAAGACCTGACCTGTTGGAAATGTGAAAAGAAAGGACACATTGAACGTGTGTGTAAAGGGCAAAGCAAACAATCCTACACAGAGACACACAAAAACAAACAAGGAAACACATCCAACTGGTGTTCTAAAAAGAGAAACCTACACATGGTGAAACAAGAACAGGAAGACAGTGACACAGACTCTGATGGGGAGCTGAATCTCCATGTGTTAACGGTGAATGGAGGCTCATCAGGCTATGCAGTCACTCCACTACTAGAGGGAATACCAGTCAAAATGGAGCTGGATATGGGGGCCGCTGTCTCCTTGATTTCAGAGAAGCTATTCAAAGAAAAACTGAACCACCTATCACTGACGCTTGAAGACCTACACTGGGGAAACAGTCCCAATGCTGGGTAAGACAGAGGTCAAGGTGGAGCTTAATGGACAAACTGTGATGCTGCCAGTTTACGTGGTCAAGGGTGACTATCCATCCCTGCTGGGCAGGCCATGGTTGGAGAAAATTCATCTGGATTGGAAAAAAGTGAATACGGTGTCAGTCGAAGAGGCGGGGCTAGCGGCAGTGTTGATAAAGCATGCGGCTGTCTTTGACGGAGAATTGGGGAGTATGAAGGGGATTACGGTCAAACTCAAGGTGAAGCCTGACAGCCAGCCATGATTCCTGAAGGCCAGGAATGTTCCCTACGCCCTCAGACCAAAGGTGGAGGCTGACCTGGAGCGCCTGGTCAAGATAGGGGTCCTGGTGCCGGTTTCGCACAGTGAGTGGGCCACGCCCGTGGTACCAGTGATGAAGAGGGATGGCACGGTTCGCTTATGTGGAGGTTTCAAAGTAACAGTGAATCCTGAGCTCTCAGCTGAACAGTACCCCCTCCCCAACATTGAAGATCTTTTCACGGGTCTAGCAGGCGGTCAGAAGTTTAGCAAGATTGATCTATGCCAAGCCTACTTGCAGATGTATGTAGAAGAGGACTCACAGAAGTACCTCATCATCACCACCCACAAGGGCCTCTACAGGTACTGCCGCCTACCCTTTGGTATAACGTCAGCACCAGCATTGTTTCAGCGGGCTATGGACCAGATCTTAAGCGGCATTCCAGGGGTACAATGTTATCTTGACGATATCCTTGTCACAGGAAAGGATGACAACGAGCATCTGCAGAACCTGACGAAGACACTGGGAAGACTTGAAGAATATGGCTTACGCGTTCGCAAGGAAAAATGCAAATTTTTCCAGCCATCAGTGGAGTACCTAGGCCATGACATCGATGCGGACAGCCGACACACAGCACCGTCGAAAGTGAAAGCCATTGCCGATGCTCCTGCACCTACAAATGTCGGCCAGCTGCGGTCATTCTTAGGTCTCCTGAACTATTATGAAAAGTTTATTCCACAGCTGGCATCACTGTTGAAGCCATTACATGAGTTGTTGTGTCAGGGCAAGGCCTGGGCGTAGACAAAGGAGTGCGAAGCTGCATTCAAGAAAGCCAAAGCAGCTTTGACTGACCCCAGAGTGTTGACGCACTTTGACCCGTCGTTGCAGATTCAGCTGGCCTGTGACGTGTCGCCTTATGGCATCGGCGCACTCGTGTCCCACATCTTTCCCTCAGGCGAAGAGAAGCCGATTGCATTCGTGTCAAGGTCCCTGAGCAAGGCAGAGGTGAAATACCCGCAGATCGAAAAGAAGCTTTGGGCATCATCTTTGGAATCAAAAAGTTCCATCACTACTTGTTCGGAATGAAATTTACCTTGCTGACAGATCATCCTCTGACATCGATCTTTGGTCCACACACAGGAATACCCTCCCTGGCAGTGTGCAGGATGCAGCGCTGGGTGCTGCTGTTAAGCGCTCACAATTACAACATCAAATATCGGAGGTCAGCAGCACATGGCAATGTGGACGGATTTCAAGACTTCCGCTGCCTGTGCCCTCTGAAGGCTGTGAGCAGAAGATTTTCTACTTTGACATGGTGAGCAATGCCCCGGTCATGGCCCGGCAGGTCAAGAAAGAGACCAGAGTGGACCCTACACTATCCAAGGTGCTGGATCGGGTGATACGAGGAGACAGATCACGGGTGTCAGACGCACCACCTAAGCTCCTACCTTACCTGTCAAGAGGGAAGGAGTTGTCTGTCACGTCAGGATGCCTCCTTTGGGGCATGCGGGTGATCATACCACCAAAGCTGCAGAAACATGTCCTCAACGAGCTGCACTCAGGACATTGTGGTATTGTCCAGATGAAGGAGCTGGCACGAAGCTACTTCTGGTGGTCCGGTTTGGATCATGAAATTGAAGTTGAAGCGAAATCATGCCCATCATGCGAGACAACCAGGGATACGCCAAGAGCAGCGCCACTGCATCCATGGGAATGGCCGGCGACACCGCGGCAACGGATCCATTTGGGCTTCGCGGGACCAGTGGAAGGAGCGATGTTCCTGGTCGCAGTGGACTCCCGTTCCAAATGGCCGGAGGTTGCAGTAATGTCCACTGCCACTATGGAGAAAACCTTCAAGACTCAGAGAGATGTTCGGGCAATTTGGTCTGCCGGAGCAGATCGTAACCAACAACGGAACACAGTTCACATCCCAGGAGATGGAGGAGTTCCTCAAGAGCAATGGAATCCAGCACATGTTCTCCGCGCCTTATCATCCATCCACGAATGGATTGGTGAAGAGATTTGTCAGAACGCTGAAATGCGCGTTGAAAGCTGCAAGAAGTGATGCTCCTCTAAAGCAGCGCCTGAATGCTTTCTTGCTGAAATACCGAAACACGCCTCATGCTACGACTGGAGCATCTCCTGCTTACCTACTCATGGGAAGGCAGCTACGGACACGCGTTGACCTGCTAAGGCCAACGTCCACAGAAACAGTGGTGCACGCCAATCAGCAGGATCAAGTCAGCAGACGAGCTCAGAGGTCCAAAGAATGACACTTTGTGGTGGGGGGCAAAGTCCTCGTGCATAACTACACCACCCCGGAGGGGTGGGTCCCGGCTACGGTCATTCAAAAGACGTTTCATACCGAGTCCGCACCGGAGACGACCGAACATGGAGATGGCATGTAGACCAGTTACTGCCAAGACAGTCGCCACAGGTAACCCAAGAAACAGAGGATCAAGGACCTGCTGGGGGCTCCAGCTGGGACTGGTCGTCTGACCCTGAGACGGTGGCACCATCCACTCTTGTGCCATCGAGGGAGGAAGCCACGCCTGCAGGGTCATGGGAGAGCCAGCCAGAGCCTGCTCCCGAGACTAGGCGTTACCCCCAAAGAGAAAGGCAGCCTCCAGAGCGCCTTAGTTACAGTTAGTGCTAACCTGTGTGTATGGGGCAGAATAATCCCCAGGGTTAGCGGAATGTAGAGGCAGTCTACCCTCTCTTCCAAAGTTATAGTCATTTTCAGTTACTCTGTTTTGTGGACATTCTATTTTAAGGGGAGGAAATATGTTGTGTATTTTGAATGTGTATTAGAATTGTCCCACATGGGATACCGTAGTGGTGATTTGCAATGCACTATGGGAAATGTAGTGCATAGAGTGAAGAAGCACATTGTAAATAAAATGGCCCTTAACTAAACTCTCCACCCCAGAGTCCTTCTTAATTGTTATATAGATAAGGGTATAAAACCCCTTGAGACACAACACTTGGGCTGATAAGTGGCAGGTAACATTCGCACCCCACAAGTGCCAGGCAATGACTAACACCGACAAGCAAGCGTCTAACCACCGCCCCTTGACATACAACGGCATTACCATCGCTGAATCCCCCACCATCAACATCCTGGGGGTCACCATTGACCAGAAACTTAATTGGACCAGCCACATAAATACTGTGGCAACAAGAGCAGGTCAGAGGCTGGGTATTCATGGCGAGTGTCTCACCTCCTGACTCCCCAAAGCCTTTCCACCATCTACAAGGCACAAGTCAGGAGTGTGATGGAATACTCTCCACTTGCCTGGATGAGTGCAGCTCAAACAACACTCAAGAAGCTCGACACCACCCAACACAAAGCAGCCCGCTTGATTGGCATCCCATCCACCACCTTAAACATTCACTCCCTCCACCACTGGTGCACCGTGGCTGCAGTGTGTACCATCTACAAGATGTACAGCAGCAACTCGCCAAGGCTTCTTCGGCAGCACCTCCCAAACCGACAACCTCTTCTACCTGGAAGAACAAGGACAGCAAGCACATGGGAACACCTGATAGAATACATATATCCCTGAAGGCAGCAGGACAGGCAGAAAAGGTGGTTAAAAAGGCTTATGGGATACTTGCCTTCATTAGCCGAGGCATAGAATATAAGAGCAGGGAGGTGATGATGGAGCTGTACAAAACACTAGTTAGGCCACAGCTGGAATACTGTGCAGTTCTGCTCGCCACACTATAGGAAGGATGTGATTGCATTGGAGAGGGTGCAGAGGAGATTCACCAGGATGTTACCTGGGCTGGAGCGCTTCAGCTATGAAGAGAGACTGGACAGGCTGGGGTTGTTTTCCTGAGAGCAGAGAAGGCTGAGGGGGGACCTGATTGAGGTGTACAAAATTATGAGGGGCATAGATAGGGTAGATAGAAAGGAACTTTTCCCCTTAGTAGAGGGGTCAATAACCAAGGTAGGGGCAGGAGGTTTAGAGGGGATTTGAAGAAAAACTTTTTCACCCAGAGGGTGGTTGGAATCTGGAACTCACTGCCTGAAAGGGTGGTAGAGGCAGGAACTCTCACAACATTCAAGAAGTATTTAGATGAGCACTTGAACCGCCATAGCATACAAGGCTACAGACAAAGTGCTGGAAAATGGGATTAGAATAGACAGGGCTTGATGGCCAGTGCAGATACGATGGGCCGAAGGGCCTCTTTCTGTGCTGTATAACTCTATGACTCTATGACCACCAACTCCAAGTCAAACACCATTCTAACTTGGAAGTATATTGCCATTCCTTCATCGGCGCTGGGTCAAAGTCCTGGAACTCCCTCCCTGACAGCACTGTGGGAGTACCTTCACCACACGGACAGCAGCGGTTCAAGGCGGTGGCTCACCACCACCTTCTCAAGGGCAATTAGGGATGGGCAATAAATGCTGGATTTGCCAGCGACGCCCACATCCCATGAACGAATTTTTAAAAACTTCATCCCATAACACGCGTACAAGGGCTCAGTAATGTTTAATTCATCAGAAAAAGACAAAGTACAACAACATACTGGTCAGCTTAACAGAATCTCATCATATTTATGAGGCCACAAACTTAAAATAGTCACTAATAAATCCAGTAATGAATTCAGGAGAAGTGTCTTTACCCAGAGAATGGTGAGAATGGGGAACTCACTACCACAGGGAGTAGTTGAGGTGAACAGCACAGATGGATTTATGGGGAAGCCACACAAGGGAGAAAGGAACGGGAGGAGATGTTGATCGGGTTAATTGAAGTAGGGTGGGTGTGGGGCATAAACACCGGCATGGACCAGTTGGGCCGAATGGCCTGTTTCTGTGCTGTACATTCTATGTAACACCATCAACAATCAATCGAAGGGAATCATCAGCACAACAGATTGAAAGATTAAACAGCAGTACAAGAATTTATAAAACATTCATCCATTCCATGTTCATGTCACCCCAGCTGCCTACAGGGCCCTGTGCTACAGAACAGTGTGAACTCGCTGGTGTCTCTTCAGCTCCCCGGAGCTTTTAAAGCTCTTACCACAGTCAGAGCATTTAAATGGTCTCTCATCAGTGTGAACACGCTGGTGTCCATTCAGATTCCTGGAGCTTTTAAAGCTCTTACCACAGTCAGAGCATTTAAATGGTCTCTCATCAGTGTGAACACGCTGGTGTCTCTTCAGCTCCCCGGAGCTTTTAAAGCTCTTACCACAGTCAGAGCATTTAAATGGTCTCTCATCGGTGTGAACTCGCTGGTGTTCCAGCAGGTGGGATGACTGAGTGAATCCCTTCCCACACACGGAGCAGGTGAATGGCCTCTCCCCAGTGTGAACAAGCTGGTGTTCATTCAGATGCCCGGAGCTTTTAAAGCTCTTACCACAGTCAGAGCATTTAAATGGTCTCTCATCAGTGTGAACACGCTGGTGTCCATTCAGATTCCTGGAGCTTTTAAAGCTCTTACCACAGTCAGAGCATTTAAATGGTCTCTCATCAGTGTGAACACGCTGGTGTACATTCAGATCCCCAGAGGTTTTAAAGCTGTTCCCACAGTCAGAACATTTAAATGGTCGCTCATCAGTGTGATATTGCTGGTGTCTCAACAGGTTTGATGGCCGAATGAATCCTTTTCCACACACGGAGCAGGTGAATGGCCTCTCCCCGGTGTGAGTACGCTGGTGTCCCTTCAGATCCCCAGAGGTTTTAAAGCTCTTCCCACAGTCAGAACATTTAAATGGTCGCTCATCAGTGTGATATTGCTGGTGTCTCAACAGGTGGAATGAGCGAGTGAATCCCTTCCCACACATGGAGCAGGTGAATGGCCTCTTTCCTGCTCTCTCCAGCTGGTGTCCCTTCAGCTCCTGGGACATTTGAAAGCTTTTCCCACAGTCGGAATGTTTCACCGGCCTCTCCCCAGTGTGAACCCGCTGGTGTGCCAGCAGATTTGAGGACCGAGTGAATCTCTTCCCACACATGGAGCAGGTGAACAGAATCTCTCCTGCTCTCTCCAGCTGGTGTCTCTTCAGATCCTGGGACCTTTTAAATCTCTTCCCACAGTCAGAACATTTAATGTGAACAAGCTGGTGTCTCAGGAGGGTGGCAGAATGAGAGAATCGCTTCAAAAACACAGAGCAGGTCAACGGTCTCTCATTGGTGTGGACAAGCTGGTGTCTCAGCAGCACGGAGGGTGCAATTAATCCCGTCCCACACACGGAGCGGGTTAAAGGTCTCTCCCTAGTGTGATCTTGCTGGTGTATCATCGGAGTGGATAACTGAGTTAATCACTTCTGGAACACGGGGCCGGTGAACGGGCTCTCCCCAGTGTGTAGCCACTGCTGTTGCTTCAGGTACTTGTAGATTTTGAAGCTCTTCCCACACTCAGAACATTTAAAAGGTCTCTCATTAGTGTGAACTCGCTGGTGTGCCAGCAGATTGGAGGAGCGACTGAATCAGGTCCTGATGAATCGAGCGACTCTGTCTGTTCTTGACGTGATGTTCGGTCTGAGCTTCCTGTCTGTAAATGCTCCACTTCTAAAACCCTGTAAAAGGAGTGTAGAAAGGGGTAAGAGGGAGAATGTTGCCTCATGTCCCCCTTTCCCAGCCCAGGGGCAGTGAAGCTGATTTTCAGGCCCCAGCTGCTGCACAGGTTACATATGAACATACGAATTAGGAGCAGGAGTCGGCCACTCGGCCCCTCGAGCCTGCTCCACCATTCAATAAGATCATGGCTGATCTGATTACTCCACATTCCCACCTACCCCCGATAACCTTTCACCCCCTTGCTTATCAAGAATCTATCTACCTCTGCCTTAAAAATATTCAAAGACTCTGCTTCTACCGCCCTCTGAGGAAGAGAGTTTCAAAGACTCACGACCGTCTGTAAGAAAAAATTTCTCCTCATCTCTGTCTTAAATGGGCGACCTCTTATTTTTAAACAGTGACCCCTAGTTCTAGATTCTCCCACAAGAGGAAACATCCTCTCCACATCCACCCTGTCCAGACCCCGCAGGATCTTATATGTTTCAATCAAGTCACCTCTTACTCTTCTAAACTCCAGCGGATACAAGCCTAGCCTGTCCAACCTTTCCTCATAAGACAACCCACCCATTCCAGGTATTAGTCTAGTAAACCTTCTCTGAACTGCTTCCAATGCATTTACATCCTTCCTTAAATAAGGAGACCAATACTGTACACAGCACTCCAGATGTGGTCTCACCAATGCCCTGTATAACTGAAGCATAACCTCCCTACTTTTGTATTCAGTTTCCCTCGCAATAAACAATAACATTCTATTAGCTTTCCTGATTACTTGTTGTACCTGAATACTAACCTTTTGCGATTCACGCATTAGGACACCCAGATCCCTCTGCATCTCAGAGCTCTGCAATCTCTCACCATTTAGATAATATGCTTCTTTTTTATTCTTCCTGTCAAAATGGACAATTTCACATTTTCCCACATTATACTCCATTTGACAGATCTTTGCCCACTCACTTAACTTATCTATATCCCTTTGTAGCCTCCTTATGTCCTCTTCACAATTTACTTTCCTACCTATCTTTGTGTCATCAGCAAATTTAGCAACCATGCCTTCGGTCCCTTCATCCAAGTCATTTATATAAATTGTAAAAAGTTGGGTTCCCAGCACTGATCCCTGTGGCACACCACTCGTTACATCTTGCCAACCAGAAAATGACCCATTTATGCCTACTCTCTGTTTCCTATTAGCTAGCCAATCTTCTAGCCATGCCAACATGTTACTCCCTAAACCATGAGCTTTTATTTTCCGCAATAACCTTTGATGTGGCACCTTATCAAATGCCTTCTGGAAATCTAAGTACAGTACATCCACCGGTTCCCCTTTATCCACAGCACATGTTACTTCCTCAAAGAACTCCAATAAATTGGTTAAACATGATCTCCCTTTCACAAAACCATGTTGACTCTGCCTGATTACCTTGAACTTTTCCAAATGCCCTGCTATAACATCTTTAATAATAGCTTCTAACATCTTCCCTGTGACAGATGTTAAGCTAACTGGCCTGTAGTTTCCTGCTTTCTGTCTCCCTCCCTTTGAGTAAAGGAGTTACATTCGCTATTTTCCAATCTAATGGAACCTTCCCCGAATCTAGGGAATTTTGGAAAATTAAAACCAACGCATCAACTATCTCACTAGCCACTTCTTTTAAGACCCTAGGATGAAGTCCATCAGGACCCGGGGACTTGTCAGCCCACAGCTCCAACAATTTGCTCAGTACCACTTCCCTGGTGATTGTAATTTTCTTGAGTTCCTCCCTCCCTTCCATTTCCTGATTTACAGCTATTTCTGGGATGTTACTTGAATCCGCTATAGTGAAGACCGATGCAAAATACCTGTTCAATTCAACTGCCATCTCCTTATTTTCCATTATTAATTCCCCAGACTCACTTTCTATAGGACCAATGCTCACTTTGTTAACTCTTTTCTTTTTTAAATATCTATAGAAACTCTTACTATCTGTGTTTATATTTCTAGCTAGCTTTCTCTGGTACTCTCATTTTTCTCTCCTTATTAATCTTTTAGTCATTCTTTGCTGTTTTTTATATTCTGTCCAATCTTCTGACCTGCCAGCCATCTTTGCACAATTATATACTTTTTCTTTAAGTCTGATACTATCTTTAACTTTCTTAGTTAACCACGGATGGTGGGTCCTCCCCTTGGAATTTTTCTTTCTCGTTGGAATGTATCTATTCTGTGTATTCTGAAATATCCCCTTAAATGTCTGCCACTGCGACTCTATTGACCTCTCCCTTAACCTAATTTGCCTGTTCACTTTAGCTAGCTCTGCTTTCATGCCCTCAGAATTGCCCTTATTTAAGTTTAAAATACTAGTCTTGGACCCACTCGTCTCTCCCTCAAACTGAATGTAAAATTCAATCATATTATGATCGCTGCTACCCAGGGGCGCCTTCACTATGAAGTCATTAATTAATCCTATCTCATTGCACAATACCAGGTCTAGTATAGTCTGCCCTCTGGTTGGCTCCAGAACGTGCTGTTCTAAGAAACCATCCCGAAAACATTCTATGAACTCCTCAAAAACAACAGAAAATGCTGGAAAAACTCAGCAGGTCAGGCAACATCCGTGGAGAGAAATTTGAGTTGATGTTTCGGGTCGAACCCTTCTTCAAAACTGGGAAGAAAAGAAATTAGATCGAAGGCAGGGTTGCGATCGGACAAAAGAAGTGAAAGAAACAAAAGAGCTAGACGAGATGGTAATAGGCTGAGATTAGGTGTAAAGTGTTCCTTTTGTCCTCACCTTTCACCCCACCAGCCTCCACATTCAACGGATCATCCTCCGGCATTTCCGCTACCTCCAAAGTGATCCCACCACCAAACGTATCTTCCCCTCCCTTCCCCTTTCAGCATTCCGTAGGGACCGCTCCCTCCGAGACACCCTAGTCCACTCCTCTATCATCCCAGACAGCTCTTCCCCTTTGCCTGGCACCTTCCCGTGCAAGCAGAGGAGATGTAACACCTGCCCCTATACCTCCCCCCTTCCCACTGTCCAGGGCCCCAAACACCCGTTCCAGGTGAAACAGCGATTTACTTGTACTTCTTGCAATCTAGTATACTGTATTCGCTGCTCACGATGCGGTCTCCTCTACATTGGGGAGACCAAAGGCAGATTGGGTGACCGCTTTGCGGAACACCTCCGTTCAGTCCGTAAGGAACCCAGTTACCAGGACGCCAAGTTGGACAGCCAGGGGTAATGTGCAGGCCAGGTGTGTGGAAGAAACCGAGGGGAAACATCGAGAAAGACAGAGGAAACATCGAGAGAGAGAGAGGGGAAACGTCAAGAGAGACCAAGATGGAAACATCGAGAAAGACTGAGGGGGCACTTTATTTATTTAATTTTATTTATTTATTTAATGAATTAATTAAATTTATTTAATTATAAGTTGTGAGTTCCTCACGATGCTCTCCCAGTGCGGCCACCCTGTAACCAGAGATTATTCTAGAAGCCTGGGTAGAAATATCAATGTAATTACTGTAGAAACTACTTTTTGTTACATTATTGCTTGTTCATTTTATGTGCTGTCTTTTTATGTCTTTTATTTATTTTATGTCTGCTTTATTTATATTTAAAGTATGTATGCGTGTATATGTCGGGATGTGTTTTTTTGTGATGGCGCCGATGAAGATGGCTGCCGTCCTTGCGAGCTCTGTGCGTACCAGGCAGCTCAGAGTTCTTGCTGCCTGGTGCTCTCGGCTCGTCAAGGAAAAAGCATTTCACTGACTAGATTACACTTCTTGTATTTAGTTATGTGACCAATAAAATTGTAATTGTAATTGTAAAAAAGGGTGACCCCGAGCTTCCGGTCGCCTGTCATTTTAATTCACCGCTCCATTCCCACTCGGACCTCACCGTCCTCGGGCTCTTGTATTGTTCCACGGAAGCTCAACGTAAACTCGAGGAACAGCACCTCATCTTCCGATTCGGCACTCTGCAGCCTACCGGACTCAATATCGAGTTCAACAATTTCAGATCATAACCTCGGCCCCTATCACACATTTTTTCTTTTAATTTTTCCACTCCTTTCCCCCCCCCCCTTTCCATTTGTTTCTCTCTCACACCTGGCAGCTATCTCCTGCCCTGCCGGTACATTTACACCCAATCTCAGCCTATTACCATCTCGTCTAGCTCTTTTGTTTCTTTCACTTCTTTTGTCCGATCGCAGCCCTCCCTTCGATCTAATTTCTTTTCTTTCCAGTTTTGAAGAAGGGTTCGACCCGAAACGTCAACTCAAATTTCTCTCCACGGATGTTGCCTGACCTGCTGAGTTTTTCCAGCATTTTCTGTTGTTATTTCGGATTTCCAACATCTGCAGTATTTTGCTATCGTACTATGAACTCCTCATCTAGGTTACCTTTGCCTATCTGATTTTTCCAGTCTATATGTAGATTAAAATCCCCCATGATTATTGCCATGCCTTTCTGACAAGCTCCCATTATTTCTTCCTTTATACAAACTGACTGTAAAAGCTTTTATAGATATGTGAAGAGAAAAAGATTGGTGAAGTCAAGCGTAGGTCCCTTGCAGTCAGAATCAGGGGAATTTATAATGGGGAACAAAGAAATGGCAGACCAATTAAATACATACTTTGGTTCAGTCTTCACAAAGGAGGACACAAATAACCTCCCAGAGATGTCGGGGATCATAGGGTCTAATGAGAGGGAGGAACTGAAAGAAATCAGTATTTGTAGGGAAATGGTGTTGGGGAAATTGACGGGATTGAAGGCCGATAAATCCCCAGGGCCTGATAATCTACATCCTAGGGTACTTAAGGAAGTGGCCCTATGTATTCAATCTTTCCTTGTAGCTGAAATTCTCTAGTCCTGGCAACATCACTGGCATCTACCCGGCAATGTGGAAAATTGCCCAAGTATGTCCTGTCTACAAAAAGCAGGACAAATCCGACCCGGCCAATTACCGTCCCATCAGTCTACTCTCAATCATCAGCAAAGTGATGGAAGGTGTCGTTGACAGTGCTATCAAGCTGCACTTACTCAGCAATAACCTGCTAACTGACGCCCAGTTTGGGTTCCGCCAGGGCCGCTCAGCTCCTGACCTCATTACAGCCTTGGTCCAAACATTCAAGCATAACCTCCCTGCTCTTACATGATACAGAGAAAGAGAGAGGCACTGACGTATGAGGAGAGATTAGGTCGATTGGGCTTATACTCGCTGGAGTTTAGAAGGAGAGGGGATCTCATTGAAACTTATAAAATTCTAACAGGACTAGACAGACTAGATGCAGGAAGGATGTTCCCGATGGCGGGGGAGTCCAGAACCAGGAGTCACAGTCTAAGGATAAGGGGGAAGCCATTTAGGACAGAGATGAGGAGGAATTTCTTCCCCCAGAGAGTGGTGAACCTGTGGAATTCTCTACCACAGAAGGCAGTAGAGGCCAATTCATTAAATATATTCAAGAAGGAGTTAGATATATTTCTTAAGGCTAAAGGGATCAAGGGATATGGGGAGAAAGCAGGGACAGGGTACTGAATTTGGATGATCAGCCATGATCTCATTAAATGACGGAGCAGGCTCGAGGGGCCAAATGGCCTACTCCTGCTCCTATCTTCTATGTTTCTATGTATTCAATCTTTCCTTGTAGCTGAAATTCTCTAGTCCTGGCAACATCCTCGTAAGTCTCCTGTCTCAAGCAATCACATCTTTCCTGCAATGGGGCGAGCAGGACTGCACGCAGCACTCTAGCCGGTGGCCTAACTGGTGTTTTGTACAGTTCAAGCAGAACCTCCCTGCTCTTACATGATACAGAAAGAGAGAGGTACTGCCCCTTTAAATACCTGGGGGGCACCCATTTCCCTTTAAATGGCCAAGCAATAATTTTCTTGGAAGAGGGGCCGCAGTCCCCTTTGACTCACCCCCCCCCCCGCCCTTCACCCACCACAAATACTCACAAGAGAGAGAGAGAGGAGGAAGAATGCTGGTCTTTGTCCCTTTAAAAGTGGCTGCCCACCAAAATGTGAACAGCACCAGGGCTCTTTGTTCTGGATAAAAGTCAAAAAGAGAAAAGGTTCACTTATTTTTAAATGAATGCAGTTGATGAACAGCCTTGCAATAAAGGTAATGCAAAGGAATAAACACTCACAAGCTGGGTTTTTTTCCACCCCCTCCTCCCCTTCCCTTTAACAGCTCCTGCAGACAATGAAAGCAGGAAAGCGGCCTGCAGCCCACCGAGGTCCCACCCCCCTCCGTCCCGCGCCGCCATTGGTTGGAGGACCATCAGCCCGCCCGGTCCTCCCAGCGTTTTCCGCGCTTCTGATTGGCGGGCGCCTCGCGTCTGACGCCAGCACGCAACGCCCAGGGGTCGGTTGGATCGGCGGACGCCACCGCAAGGTTAAAAAAAAGACACCCCACACAAATGAGGAAACACAAAAATAATAATAATCGCACTTTACAGGGGAGGAGGTTGGGGGAATTAATGAGTGTTTTCAATCTGTTTCGCAAAAAAAATATTTGAAAAGCTTCCCAACGGTGCGAGGCGGGCTGCGCATGCGCTCCAGCCAGCCTTTGACTCCCCCACGTGGGCCCGGACACGCCCACTTGCCTTCCCCTGCACCAATCACAGCGCGGGCAGGCGCAACACGAGGCTGACAGTGCGCCTGCGCGGGACTTCCGGGGAGCAGACAGAAGGCCGGGACCGGGGAAGAGGCGGAATCAGCGGCCTGGGTAGAGTAAAGTGTTGGGGAATCGATTTAAATCGAAGTGAGGCGGGGGAGCGGAGAGCGAGATTATAAAGTAAAAAATACGAGAAAACCAAACCTGAGAGTCGGGCGGGCGGGACCTCCGCGGACACCGAACGGAGCGGATTGAGGCACGCGGGGTGGCGGAGTGAACCGGAGCAATGTGATTCTGACTGACGGGAGCGCTGACCAATAGGAAGAGGGCCGAGCTGGGAGGACTGAACTGGGCGGCCTGGTCCTCCAACCAATGGCGGCGCGGCGAGGGGGCGGGACCTTCCTCCCCGGCGCTGTTCCGATTGTGACGTCATCCGAGTAAGAGGCCCAATCAGGTGGACGGAGGCCGGAGGCCGGCACGGGCCTATGACTGACGGGAGCGCTGACCAATAGGATGAGGGCTGAGGGGAGGACTGAACTGGGCGGCCTGGTCATCCAACCAATGGCGGCGCGGCTAGGGGGCGGGGCCTCCTCTCCAGCTCAGGTGCGCTGGGGCCGATTGTGACGCGCTGTCCCCAGGTGAGAGCAGCTCAGTCAGCACAGAGCTGGGGCTGGAATCTGGGAGAGGGGCCGCAGGCAGCGGGCCTGGCAAAGGGGCACAAGCTTCACAATACAAGCTTCTTTCAAATGCACAATTGTTTCCTACACACAGCCTTGGTCACTCTGCAAAAAAAAACAATAACAATTCATCATAACTCCCCTGCTTTAGGAGAGGGGTAGAGTGCAAAAGCAAGGAAGTTATGATGAAACTGTGTAAAAGACTGGAGTCAGCTGTGGCTCAGTGCACTCCAGTGCGGTGCTCAGGGAGCGCCACACTGTCGGAGGGGCAGTACTGAGGGAGTACCGCACTGTCGGAGGGGCAGTACTGAGGGAGCGCCTCACTGTCGGGGGGCAGTGCTGAGGGAGCGCCGCACTGTCGGAGGGGCAGTACTGAGGGAGCGCCGCACTGCCGGAGGGGCAGTACTGAGGGAGCACCGCACTGTTGGAGGGGCGGTGCTGAGGGAGTGCTGCTCCATCGGAGGGTCAGTACTGAAGGAGTGCCGCACTGTCGAAGGGGCAGTACTGAGGGAGTGCTGCTCCATCGGAGGGGCAGTACTGAGGGAGCGCTGCACTGTTGGAGGGGCAGTGCTCAAGGAGCGCTGCTGCATCGGAGGGGCAGTACTGAGGGAGCGCTGCACTGTTGGAGGGGCAGTACTGAGGGAGAGCCGCATTGTCGGAGGGGCAGTAATGAAGGAGCGCTGCAGTGTCGGAGGTGCCGTCCTATGGATGAGATGTTAAACCGAGGCCCCCGTCTGCCCCCTCAGGTGGACGTAAAAGATCCCGTGGTGCTATTTTGAAGAAGTTATCCCCGGTGTTTTGAGCCCAATATTTATTCCTCAATCAACATGACGAAAAAACAGATTATCTGTTCATTATCACATTGCTGTTTGTGGGAGCTTGCTGTGCGCAAATTGGCTGCCGCGTTTCCCACATTACAACAGTGACTACACTTCAAAAGTACTTCATTGGCTGTAAAGCGCTTTGGGACGTCCGGTGGTCGTGAAAGGCAGTTAAGAAGGCAAATGGTATGCTGGCCTTCATTATAAGAGGATTTGAGTACAGGAGTAAAGAAGTCTTACTCCAATTATATCTTCTTTCTTCTTAGGAAGTCCCTTGGAACTGAGGATGACTTGCTTCCACGTTAAAAATGAGTTCTCAGGTGTAAGGGTAAACCGGGAGAGCTTCTTCTCCCCGAGACGGACCCTCTGATATAAAGGGTCGACTGGATCGATGTTTATCTGTAATTTATACAGAGGTCTGGTCGTCTTCCGAGCTCTTTCCCCTAGAGGAGAGGGTAGAATGGGGGTCTTTAGTGTTAAATGGTTTCACCTGGGTCCATTGCTTCCATCACATACCCATCGGTTCCTGTAGACAAACACACGTATCACTTGTCATTAATACAGTACATGGCCCCATCCAACGGGCCCCATTCCCTTTCTTCCGATAACTTGCGTCATTACTTGTTGACCTATTCTGGGCAACTCGTCTGGTTTAAGTTCAGCATTCTGCCTTTCTATATCTTTAATCTGTTGTTGGTTCCTTACTACTTTATTTAGTGCTTGTACCTCCTGATTTAGTTGTACTAAGTATCGCCTTAATCTATCTTGCACTGGTCCTGGTCTTAAACAAATACTTTGGTTCTGTCTTCACAAAGGAGGACACAAATAACATCCCAGAGATGTCAGGAACGTAGGGTCTGATGAAAGGGTGCAACTGAAAGAAATCAATATTTGTAGGGAAATGGTGTTAGGGAAATTGATGGGATTGAGGGCCGATAAATCCCCAGGGCCAGATAATCTACATCCTAGGGTACTGAAGGAAGTGGCCCTATAAATAGTAGATGCATTGCTGGTCCTCTTCCAAAATTTGATAGACTCTGGAACAGTACCCATGGATTGGAGGGTAGCTAATGTTACCCCACTATTCAAAAAAGGTGGTAGAGAGAAAATGGGGAATTACAGA